>NC_092335.1:615357500-616672500 GCF_046630445.1 Rutidosis leptorrhynchoides
TTTTGATATTTTGCGGGTTTTGGGTTGGTTAATGATTTAAGCATGTTTAAGGTTTGTAAGTGGGGTATAATCACTAGTATTAAGTGATTTTAGGAGTGTTGGAACTTGTAAGACCCATTTGGGGGTAAAATGGGTGAATTTGGGTTATGTTGAGATAAGGAAAACCCTAATAGCTATGATCTAGGGTTTGGCCATGTGAATTGAAGTTGTAAGTGTTAAATTGGGTTGTTTAGTCACTAATACACTTGTAAATGATGGAAGAATTGTAAATGGGTCATGTTTGGCTAAAATGGTATGTATAAGTGTTGAAATGGGTCAAATGAGTTAAGGTTGACCTAATTGGGTGAAATGGGTATGAAATACCCCAAGCTTGTGTTAATTGGTGTTAGTAGACTTACATCACTAGTTTTAGTAATTAAAGATGAGTCTTGGCCATTTATGGGCGGTTTTGGGTGTAAGTGAGTTATTTAATGCTTTTGGGTCATTAAATGCTTGAGAGTGAGTATTGTGGTTAATTCCACAAGTTGTTTATTGAATTTGTACTTATGTATTAGGTACCTTGCTCGAAGCATACGGAAGTGCTAAATCACCACCGACGTGATTAGGTGAGTGGAATAATTATGCATGTATGTATATAGTGTATTTATTTGTGAATGTTATGATATGAACCAACGAGCCGGTAGTACCATAACATGTGTGTGACGAGTGTCATGATGTGAACCACGAGCCGGTAGCATCAGAGTGTGAACCACGAGCCGGTAGCACTATAAAATGAGATGTGAACCACGAGCCGGTAGCATCAAAGTGTGAACCACGAGCCGGTAGCACTATAAAAGAGTATGACTCAAATGCATAGTGGCGTGAATCAAGGAGCCGGTAGCGTCATAGCATTACGTACGGTGTGAACCACGAGCCGGTAGCACCATAGCGTTTATGGTTAACCATATGGTATTGTGTATGTGTTGTAGTGTAGCATAATATATTGTTTGAGTATATGCTATTGGTTATGCTAGCTTGCGATATTGGAGGTTATTAGCTTGATACTTGAGATGGTTTGCTAATTATGTTGCTAGCATGTATGCGGTATGTGAGTAAGTGTATGCAAGTAGGTACATTATATATGTATATGTATAATTATGGCATTCACTAAGCGTTAAGCTTACCCCTCTCGTTGTTTACCTTTTTCAGGTATTGTGTATGTGAAGTTAGCTAGTCGTTAGACTAGATGTGTAGGAGCGCTTGGGCTCGATGGGGTAGCTTTTGGAGTTTTGGACGCGGATTTAGGGATTTGGTAGTCCCCGGGATTATGCTCTTGGTATCGGATTGGGTTATTGTGTATTAACCCGTATTTCTTGTGATCGGGTCATTATTACAAATGATTTTGTAAAGTGTAATTTGTGTACCAAGGGTCATGATAGGTTGTTAAACATATCATTACGATGTTATGTTTTGATTAAAACAGAGTTGAAAATGTATTGTATTAATGGGACCTAACTAAAAAAAAAAATGTACTCCGTTTTTGGTTAAATGGATTGGGGTTGTTAGACATCACTTCATTTGACTTAGATCATGTTCATACTTGTTTGATTGTTGTAAAGTTTGTAACTTTGTTGTAAATAGGACTTGTAATTGTGTTAAGACTAAGGATATGATGTAACCTTGGTTCATCATCCATCTAAGACTCTTAAATGAGTTGTGTTACCACTTGGTCTTAAAATATTGTTTATTGATGGTAGAATCTTGGTCAAAAGTGATGCTAAACCATCAACGAGTTGTACACTTGAAGCTACAAGCATCAAGGATGAGAACCGTGATGAGCATCAAGCACCAAGAACCCCACCGGAGCACTTGTCCACTGATTTTCGTATCTGATCAGACCACATGGGCTACTGGAAAGTTTATTTTAAGTTAGTTTGGTTCGAGTAGATGATTTTCCGTTTAGGCCTTGTCTTAATCCGATTTACGGTTTAGGATTTATGGCCCTCCGAGAGTCACTACACCCTATTAACGTTGTGTTGAAATTTCTGACCTACTCGCACTTAAACTGTCTCCACGGTCAAACAAAGACGAGTTAGGTTCTGAAAATTGGTCAGCTGTTAGGGGACTCATATACGGAGCCATAGCCACTGACTATGTGTCTTTTCGATTTACATAGAGGTCGTAGCAGCTGACCGAAGTCAGCTTATTGTTTCGATCTCTATTCTTGTCAAACTTACTTAGCTTTTATGATGATGAATGATGATGATGATGACACTTAAACTTATTTTATGCACTATTAGAATTTATAAAGACAACCTACTGACCTAGTAACCCTTGATTTAGGTTGACGACCTTTCAGACCGACTTACTACTTGCGTACTTTCATTACCGACTTTACCGCTTTTATCACTGTGAGTTATAGCATCCCTTTTTACTTTAACTATTTTGGGACTGAGAATACATGGACTTTTTACGTTTTACATACTAGGCACGAGTACTTAAACTTTATATGTGTGTAGGTTATACAATGGCATAAACATTCCCCTTAGCACGGTAACGTTTAGTCATTGGTTTTTGAACCAGTGAACGCGAATCTTAGATATGGATCCATAGGGTTTGACATCCCCACTCGGGCTAGTCGCGCTAGCATTTAACGGGTGTTTAATACTTCGTGAACATACACACTCACCAAGTGTACTTTCAGGGGGTTATAAACGTTAAGTCTAGTTAGCGGGTGCCCACGGTTATACATATACTTTTCATACTGTTTGTTACACTGAAATCTCGTGGCCTATCTTACGTTACTATTACAACTTAAACTATAGCTCACCAACATTCATGTTGACTTTTAAGCATGTATTTCTCAGGTGCCTAGAGGTTTCTTGCTTCCGCTGTTAGATTTGCTGTCTTGCTGTTAAGGACCTGCTGTATTAGTTATCCGCTGCATTACTAGAGATGTCTCATTCATGGAACTTTTCTATTGCATTCGTAGTTTATGTTAATTTCAAACAATGGTTTTGTAACGACCTTAGGGTCAAATAATTATGTTTATGCTCCTATTCGTAGGATGCGTGCCATCTTTTGTAAAACGTTATCTTTTTATGAATGCAAAATCGGTTTTCAAATAGCATATAGTGTTTGACCATGTAATGATCCTGTTGATTGATGATCCGTACACGATGGTTTTGTACGGGGCGTCACATTTTGTATCAGAGCATTGGTTGTAGGGAATTAGGTTGCATTAGTGAGTCTAGACCGAACCTAAGTAGGATTCACTAATAGGACTAATCTACAACTTGCTAGTTTACTTGTTTCTGCGAAACTTACTGCATGCTATTGCTTATCTTTACTGCCATGCGAACTTGTTGTATGCTTATTTCCGCTATTGCATGATTACTATCTGCTTTCACAGGTTATTTCTGTTTAGAACTGTTATTATTACTGCCATGCTAGGTTGCTGTAGTGCCTAATACATGCTTGCTTTATGACTTACTGACATGGAAAAGTTATTTTTCCTTGTTCAGATGTCGGATATTCCACCTGTCATCATTTTGGGCAGCAATTCAGACTCGTCAGCCACCTCACCTACTGCTGCTACCGACACACAGGTCCCGTTAACCAGTGACCCCGGTGCTTCATCCTCCGGAACCAGCAGCCATACGCCTGCCCCAGTGGTTACCTCAGGCGGAGCCCAGGACCCCCCGGAGATTCCAGCTCTACTTGCCCCAGGACCCTCGGAGCCACAGCCCCGCTCCGGTGGTGTTGTGATTCCCGGGGAATATGGGGACGTTTCGTTCTGTAATGAGCATAACCATTGGTGCTGGTGCCTTCCTGATGGACGTGTCATACCAATCCCACCTTTCAGATACCGGATCATGACTACCGGTCGCCGAGCGCCGCCACCTCCAGCTATTTTTGACGATTCATCATCCGACGACTCATCCACAGACGACTCTAGTGACGATGACTCCGACGAGGAGGACCCTGATGATGCACCTGTACAGCCAACCTCCACCTCACCGAAGAAGCGGTACCGTTTCGATGGCACCGTTATTCCGGGGATCAACAGAGGTCGAGCGTTCACTAACGCACATGGTCAGTGTCGTAGGGTTACCGCCCGTAAGCGGGTTGTGCCTTACCCTGCTGATCCTTTCGTGCGTAAGCCTTCCCGCTTTGCAGCCTCTACTTCTGGAGCCGGATCATCTGCACCACCGGCACCACCTGCACCAGCATCACCGCCTGCTCTGCCAGCCCCTCCCTCTGTCGAGGAACTGACGAGGGAGGTGGAGATCCTCCGTGCTCTGGTAACTGAGCTCGAGGACCAGATGTCCCACGTAATGGACATCCTTTACCCACCGTCACCATAGGGCTTTGCAGTAGATTTCATTATGTAATCTCGTTTGTAGTTCATGTTTTACTTATGTATTGTACGAACCTAAGCGAATGTATGCAACTTATTATTAATGAATGGAACCTTGTATTGTTTAATTCTTGCACAGTGTTCTATTTACGTTACTGTATGTTGGTTTTGCGGTATTTGTACATGGTTGCGTTACTTAATTAGCATGCGTTGTGTTGTTCCCCTGTTTACCATATACTATATTATTATATATTAAATGCTGGATTTTGACTTAAGTCAAAATTTCTGTTTAGAAGAGCAACCCTAACCTGGTGGAACACACTGGCTCAAACTAAGGGTATTGATGAGGCTTATGCCATTCCGTGGGAAGAATTCAAGGGGGCCATGATCAAAGAGTACTGCCCCAGGACAGAGATACAGAAAATGGAGGCTGAGTTCTGGGAATTAAAGGTTGTGGGAAACGATCTTGATGGTTACAACTGTAGGTATCTGGAATTAGCGCTGATGTGTCCCACGATGGTCACCCCGGAATTTAAGAGAATGGAACGCTACTTGTGGGGACTTCCCAAGTCCATTCAGGGGAATGTCACGTCTTCTAATCCACCCAACATCCCGGCAGCTATGCGCATGGCGCATACCCTTATGAACCAAATTATCAGCAAAGAACCGGAGAAGGCTAAATCTGAATCGGGAGCCAGTGGTGAGAAGCGTAAGTGGGACTACAACAACAAGGGGAGAACCTATGATCAAACCCCCGCTAAGAGGCCTAACGACGGAAGGAACCCCAACCCGAACACTAGTTCGAACCCCAACTACAAGGGTAGTCTACCACAGTGCAAGAGGTGCTACAAGCACCATACCGGGTACTGTAATGCTGTCTGTGAAAAGTGCAACAGGATCGGGCACGTTGGCAAGAACTGCAAGATTCCCATTCCAGCTGTGAGGACAAACCAAAATGGGCCAAGGAAATGCTATGAGTGTGGACAGCAGGGCCACTTTAGGAATGATTGCCCCAATAAAAAGAAGGACGGCGGACCACCACGTGGTAGAGCTTTCAACGTTAATGCAAGGGATGCACGTGAGAACCCCGACTTGGTTACAGGTATATTCATAATCAACAAACTATTAGCCTCTGTCCTATTTGATACTGGTGCCGATAGAAGCTATGTCTGTAGAAACTTTTGCTCTAAGATAGATTGGTCATTAGTGCCTTTAGAGGAGAATATGCTAGTAGAAGTAGCCGATGGGAAACTTGAAAAAGTTGACCAAATTGGTCGAGGAGCTATTATCACCATGGCTGGTGTGGATTTTGAAATTGACTTAATACCTATCAAATTGGAAAGCTTTGACGTGATTGTTGGCATGGACTGGTTGACCAAAGTAAGGGCTGACATTATCTGTGGAGATAAAGCACTTCGTATACCACAAGGAGATGGTGAGACACTGACTATTTACGGAGAAAAATATAACTCAAAGCTGAACCTCATTAGCTATATGAAAGCGCAGAAGATCATGAAGAAGGGACGACTTGCTGTTTTAGCGCACGTGAAGGCTTTAGAATCAGAGGAGAAGAGTGTAAATGACGTGCGAATCGTGAATGAATTCCCCGACGTCTTTCCGAAAGAGTTGCCTGGATTACCGCCACCAAGAGCCGTGGAATTCCAGATCGATCTAGTGCCGGGAGCTGCACCCGTAGCTCGCTTACCTTATTGACTAGCACCTTCCGAACTGCAAGAGTTGCAGAGTCAACTTCAGGAATTGCTCGACCGTGGGTTTATCCAACCGAGCTCGTCGCCTTGGGGCGCGCCCATTTTATTTGTGAAGAAGAAGGACGGGTCCTTCCGCATGTGCATCGACTACCGCGAACTCAACAAATTGACGATCAAACATCGATATCCCCTTCCCAGAATTGACGATATTTTTGATCAGCTGCATGGATCAAGCGTTTACTCTAAGATCGATTTGTGATCCGGTTATCACCAGTTGAGAGTGAAGGAGAGTGACGTGATGAAGACTGCGTTCAGAACCCGCTATGGTCATTACGAGTTTCTCGTGATGCCGTTCAAATTAACCAACTCACCAGCCGTGTTTATGGACCTCATGAATCGTGTCTGCAAGCCTTATCTGGATAAATTCGTTATCATCTTCATAGATGATATCCTCATATACTCCAAGAGCGAAGAAGAGCATGAGCAACATCTCCAACTAGTGCTTGAACTCTTGAGACGAGAGCAACTTTATTCAAAATTCTCAAAGTGTGAGTTTTGGCTGAAGGAAGTCCAATTTCTGGGTCATATTGTGAGTGATCAAGGTATCGAAGTTGACCCCATCAAGATTGAAGCTATCAGCAAGTGGGAGACACCCACTACTCCGACTCACATCTGCCAATTTCTAGGTCTTGCCGGTTACTACAGAAGGTTTATTGAAGGTTTTTCGTTGATTTCGCGTCCTTTGACCGCACTGACTTACAAAGGAAAGAAGTTCGTTTGGGAAACTGAAAAAGAAGCAGCATTTCAAACCCTAAAGCAGAAGTTAACCACCGCACCTATCTTATCTCTTCCCGAAGGCAGTGACGACTTCGTTGTGTACTGTGATGCTTCGAAGAATGGTTTTGGTTGTGTATTGATGCAAAGAACGAAGGTCATTACTTATGCATCTCGCCAGCTGAAGATTCATGAGCGAAACTACACTACTCACGATCTCGAACTTGGAACCGTTGTCTTCGCATTGAAGCTGTGGAGACACTATCTCTATGGAACAAAGAGTACCATATTCACCGATCACAAAAGCCTCCAGCACATCTTTGATCAGAAGCAGCTAAACATGAGACAACGACGATGGATTGAGACGCTGAACGACTATAATTGTGAACTTCGTTACCATCCTGGTAAGGCCAATGTTGTAGCCGACGCTCTGAGTCGAAAGGAGAGAACGGTACCTCTTCGTGTTCGGGCTCTGAACATCACCATCCATTCGAACCTCCATAGCCAGATCCGAGTAGCCCAAGAAGAGGCTCTCAAGGAGGAGAACATATCTCGTGAATACCTGAACATCCTGGTCTCTAAATTCGAGGTTAAGGAGTCTGGACTCCGATGTTATGCCGGAAGAATATAGGTACCTCGTTATGGAGATTTATGAAGCCTTTTACTTGATGAAGCCCACAAGTCGAGATATTCGATTCATCCAGGAGCCGGGAAAATGTACCACGATCTCAAGGAATAGTATTGGTGGCCAAAACTTAAAAAGGATGTTGCAACTTATGTTGGGAGGTGTTTGACTTGTTCGAAGGTTAAAGCTGAACATCAGAGGCCATCTGGATTACTTCAACAACTAGAAATCCCACAATGGAAATGGGAAGCAATTACAATGGACTTCATCACGAAGCTACCAAAGACGGTGGGCGGATACAATACAATCTGGGTTATCGTTGACCGTCTTACCAAATCTACTCATTTCCTAGCAATGAAAGAAATAGACTCAATGGAGAGAATTGCTCAACTGTACATCAAAGAAGTTGTATCTCGTCATGATGTACCTTTATCAATTATCTCCGATCGCGATCCCCATTTTGCTTCCAGATTCTGGCGTTCTTTGAAAGAAGCCTTGGGAACTCGTCTCGACATGAGCACCACTTATCACCCACAGACCGACGGTCAGAGTGAATGAACAATTCAGACATTAGAGGACATGTTGCGTGCCTATGTTATTGACTTTGGAAAGTCTTGGGAAAGGCATCTGCCGCTAGCCGAATTCTCTTACAACAGCAGTTATCACTCGAGTATTAAAGCCGCGCCTTTTGAAGCATTGTATGGTTGCAAGTGCCGTTCTCCTATTTGTTGGGCTGAGTTAGGCGAAGTGCAAATCACCGGACCCGAGATAGTCCATGAAACGACGGAGAAAATTTCTCAGATTCAAGCGAGACTTAAGACGGCCCGCGATCGCCAAAAGAGTTATGCTGATCTTAAATGTAAAGACTTCGAATTTAACGTAGGTGACCGTGTGATGTTGAAGGTCGCACCTTGGAAGGGTGTAATTCGCTTTGGAAAGCGCGGAAAGTTAAACCCGTGATACATTGGTCCTTTCAAAATTTTGGAACGTGTTGGACCCGTCGCTTACCGTTTGGATCTTCCGACTCAGTTGAAGAAATGTCCCATTCATATTGATTATAAACGTTCCATATTAATTGATTTCGTTGGGAGGTTTTGACCTCTATATGAGACGTTTTTCAAAGACTGCATTCATTTTTAAAACAACCATAACCTTTATTTTATCAATAAAGGTTTTAAAAACATTACGTAGATTATCAAATAATGATAATCTAAAATATACTGTTTACACACGACCATTACATAATAGTTTACAATAGAAATATATTACATCGACATATGTTTCTTGAATGCAGTTTTTACACAATATCATACAAACATGGACTCCAAATCTTGTCCTTATTTTAGTATGCAACAGCGGAAGCTCTTAGTATTCACCTGAGAATAAACATGCTTTAAACGTCAACAAAAATGTTGGTGAGTTATAGGTTTAACCTATATATATCAAATCGTAACAATAGACCACAAGATTTCATATTTCAATACACATCTCATACATAGAGATAAAAATCATTCATATGGTGAACACCTGGTAACCGACATTAACAAGATGCATATACAAGAATATCCCCATCATTCCGGGACACCCTTCGGATATGATATAAATTTCGAAGTACTAAAGCATCCAGTACTTTGGATGGGGTTTGTTAGGCCCAATAGATCTATCTTTAGGATTCGCGTCAATTAGTAGACTGGTTTACTAATTCTTAGGTTACCAAGTAAAAGGGGCATATTCGGCTTCGATCGTTTAACCATAGAAAGTAGTTTCATGTACTTGTGTCTATTTTGTAAAACATTTATAAAGCTGCATGTATTCTCATCTAAAAAATATTAGATTTTAAAAGTGGGACTATAACTCACTTTCACAGATATTTCCTTCCTCGGAAATAAGACTTGGCCACAGATCGATTCACGAACCTATACAAATATGTACATATATATCAAAGTATGATCAAAATATAATTACAATCATTTTTATTATGTTTTAAAGATTTGAGTGTATTAAGTCAGCTGTCCTCGTTAGTAACCTACAACTAGTTGTCCACAGTTAGATGTACAGAAATAAATCGAAATATATTATCTTGAATCAATCCACGACCTAGTGTATACACGTCTCAGGCTAGATCACAACTCAAAGTATATATATATTTGTAATCAACTTCAACCCTGTATAGCTAACTCCAACATTACTGCATATAGAGTGTCTATGGTTGTTCCAAATAATATATATACATGGGTCGATATGATATGTCAAAACATTTGCATACGTGTCTATGGTATCCCAAGATTACATAATATATTAGAATACATGTATAATACAATATAAGTTAGCTAGGATATGATTTGTATAGATTTGTTAAACATTTCCCGTAGCTAAAAAGATCAAAAATATCCAATCTTGTTTTACCCATAACTTCTTCATTTTAAATCCGTTTTGAGTGAATCAAATTGCTATGGTTTCATATTGAACTCTAATTTAAGAATCGAAACAGAAAAAGTATAGGTTTATAGTCGGAAATTTAAGTTACATGTCAATTACTAAAGAGGTAGTCATTTCCGTCGAAAGAACGGCATCTTGATGACCATTTTGAAAAACATACTTTCACTTTGAGTTTAACCAAGATTTTTGGATATAGTTTCATGTTCATATGAAAAATAATTATAGTTTCATGTTCATATGAAAAATAATTTTCCCAGAAGAACAACTTTTAAATCAAAATTTATCATAGTTTTTAATTATCCAAACCAAAACAGCTCCCGGTTTCACTACGACGGCGTATATCCGATTTTATGGTGTTCATCGTGTTTCCAGGTTTTAAATCATTAAGTTAGCATATCATATAGATATAGAACATGTGTTTAGTTGATTTTAAAAGTCAATTTAGAAGGATTAACTTTTGTTTGCGAACAAATTTAGAATTAACTAAACTATGTTCTAGTGATTACAAGTTTAAACCTTCGAATAAGATAGCTTTATATGTATGAATCGAATGATGTTATGAACATCATTACTACCTCAAGTTTTCTGGATAAAACTACTGGAAATGAGAAAAATGGATCTAGCTTCAAAGGATCCTTGGATGGCTTGAAAGTTCTTGAAGCAGAATCATGACACGAAAACAGTTCAAGTAAGATTTTCACTCGAAATAAGATTGTTATAGTTGTAGAAATTGAATCAAAGTTTGAATATGAATATTACCTTGAATTATAAAGATAACCTACTGTAAATAACAAAGGTTCCTTGATCTTAGATGATTACTTGGAATGGATTAGAAAGCTTGGAAGTAAACTTGCAAACTTGGTAGTATTCTTGATTTTTATGAAACTATACTTATGGAATTTATGAAGAACACTTAGAACTTGAAGATGGACCTTGAGAGAGATCAATTAGATGAAGAAAATTGAAGAATGAAAGTGTTTGTAGGTATTTTTGGTCGTTGGTATATGGATTAGATATAAAGGATATGTAATTTTGTTTTCATGTAAATAAGTCATGAATGATTACTAATATTTTTGTAATTTTATGAGATATTTCATGCTAGTTGCCAAATGATGATTCCCACATGTGTTAGGTGACTCACATGGGCTGCTAAGATCTGATCATTAGAGTGTATATACCAATAGTACATACATCTAAAAGCTGTGTATTGTATGAGTACGAATACGGGTGCATACGAGTAGAATTGTTGATGAAACTGAACGAGGATGTAATTGTAAGCATTTTTGTTAAGTAGAAGTACTTTGATATGTGTCTTGAAGTCTTTCAAAAATTTAATAATACATATCAAAACACAACATGTATATACATTCTAATGGAGTCGTTAAGTCTTCGTTAGTCGTTACATGTAAGTGTTGTTTTGAAACCTTAAAGTTAACGATCTCAATTAATGTTGTTAACCCAATGTTTATTATATCAAATGAGATGTTAAATTATTATATTATCATGATATTATGATGTATGAATATCTTTTAATATGATATATACATTAAAATATCGTTACAACGATAATCGTTACATATAAGTCTCGTTTCGTAATTCTTGAGTTAGTAGTGTTGTTTTTACATATGTAGTTCATTGTTAACACACTTAATGATATATTTAAATATCATTTTATCATGTTAAATATAGTGTATCAATATCTTAATATGATACATATGTATTTAGTAGACGTTATCATAACGATAATCGTTATATATATCATTTTGAGTTTCTTAACTTAGTAATCTCATTTCTTATGTATATCACACATTGTTAATATATTTAGTGAGATAATTACTCATCATAATCTCATGTCAACCATATATATATGTCTATATATACCACAACATGTAGTTTTTACAAATTTGTAACGTTCGTGAATCGCCGGTCAACTTGGGTGATCAATTATCTATATGAAACTTATTTCATTTAATCCAATCTTAACAAGTTTGATTGCTTAACACGTTGGAAACATTTAGTCATGTAAATATCAATCTCAATTAATATATATAAACATGGAAAAGTTCGGGTCACTACAGTACCTACCCGTTAAATAAATTTTGTCCCTAAATTTTAAGCTGTTGAAGGTGTTGACGAATCTTTTGGAAATAGATGCGGGTATTTCTTCTTCATCTGATCTTCACGCTCCCAGGTGAACTCAGGTCCTCTACAAGCATTCCATTGAACCTTAACAATCGGTATCTTGTTTTGCTTAGGTCTCTTAACCTCACGATCCATTATTTCGACGGGTTCTTCAATGAATTGTAGTTTTTCATTGATTTTGATTTCGTCCAACGAAATAGTGAGATCTTCTTTAGCAAAACATTTCTTCAAATTCGAGACGTGGAAAGTGTTATGTACAGCCGCGAGTTGTTGAGGTAGCTCCAGTTGGTAAGCTACTGGTCCGACACGATCTATAATCTTGAATGGTCCAATGTACCTTGGATTTAGTTTCCCCCGTTTACCAAATCGAACAACTCCTTTCCAAGGTGAAACCTTAAGCATGACCATTTCTCCAATTTCAAACTCTATATCTTTTCTTTTACTGTCCGCGTAGCTCTTTTGTCGACTCTGGGCGGTTTTCAATCGTTGTTGAATTTGGATGTTTTTCTCGGTAGTTTCTTGTATTATCTCCGGACCCGTAATCTGTCTATCCCCCACTTCATTCCAACAAATCGGAGACCTGCACTTTCTACCATAAAGTGCCTCAAACAGCACCATCTCAATACTAGAATGATAACTGTTGTTGTAGGAAAATTCTGCTAACGGTAGGTGTCGATCCCAACTGTTTCCGAAATCAATAACACATGCTCGTAGCATCTCTTCAAGCGTTTGTATCATCCTTTCGCTCTGCCCATCAGTTTGTGGATGATAGGCAGTACTCATGTCTAGACGAGTTCCTAATGCTTGCTGTAATGTCTGCCAGAATCTTGAAATAAATCTGCCATCCCTATCAGAGATAATAGAGATTAGTATTCCATGTATGGAGACGACTTCCTTCAAATACAGTCGTGCTAACTTCTCCATCTTGTCATCTTCTCTTATTGGCAGGAAGTGTGCTGATTTGGTGAGACGATCAACTATTACCCAAATAGTATTAAAAACGCTTGCAGTCCTTAGCAATTTAGTGATGAAATCCATGGTAATGTTTTCCCATTTCCATTCCGGGATTTTGGGTTGTTGAAGTAGACCTGATGGTTTCTGATGCTCCGCTTTGACCTTAGAACACGTCAAACATTCCCCTACGTATTTAGCAACATCGGCTTTCATACCTGGCCACCAAAAATGTTTCTTGAGATCCTTGTACATCTTCCCCGTTCCAGGATGTATTGAGTATCTGGTTTTATGAGCTTCTCTAAGTACCATTTCTCTCATATCTCCAAATTTTGGTACCCAAATTCTTTCAGCCCTATACCGGGTTCCATCTTTCCAAATATTAAGATGCTTCTCCGATCCTTTGGGTATTTCATCCTTTAAATTTCCCTCTTTTAAAACTCCTTGCTGCGCCTCCTTTATTTGAGTAGTAAGGTTAGTGTGAATCATTATATTCATAGCTTTTACTCGAATGGGTTCTCTGTCCTTTCTGCTCAAGGCGTCGGCTACCACATTTGCCTTCCCCGGGTGGTAACGAATCTCAAAGTCGTAATCACTCAACAATTCAATCCACCTACGCTGCCTCATATTCAGTTGTTTCTGATTAAATATGTGTTGAAGACTTTTGTGATCGGTATATATAATACTTTTGACCCCATATAAGTAGTGCCTCCAAGTCTTTAATGCAAAAACAACCGCGCCTAATTCCAAATCATGCGTCGTATAATTCTGTTCTTGAATCTTCAATTGTCTAGACGCATAAGCAATTACTTTCGTTCGTTGCATTAATACACAACCGAGACCTTGCTTTGAGGCGTCACAATATATCACAAAATCATCATTCCCTTCAGGTAATGACAATATAGGTGCCGT
Source organism: Rutidosis leptorrhynchoides (assembly GCF_046630445.1). Classification (NCBI taxonomy): domain Eukaryota; kingdom Viridiplantae; phylum Streptophyta; class Magnoliopsida; order Asterales; family Asteraceae; genus Rutidosis; species Rutidosis leptorrhynchoides. Next base: position 615,371,392 of record NC_092335.1, read on the forward strand.
AGTTAACTTTTTCTTTAACAATTGAAACGCTTTCTCTTGCTCATCTTTCCATTCAAATTTCTTGCCTTTATGCGTTAATGCAGTTAAGGGTTTTGCTATTCTGGAAAAGTCTTGGATGAACCTTCTGTAGTAACCAGCTAGTCCTAAAAACTGGCGTATGTGTTTCAGAGTTTTTGGGGTTTCCCACTTTTTAACGGTTTTGATCTTTGCCGGGTCCACCTGGATACCTTCTTTGTTCACTATGTGACCGAGGAATTGAACTTCTTCCAACCAAAATGCACACTTTGAAAACTTAGCGTACAGTTTTTCTTTCCTCAATACTTCTAGCACTTTTCTCAAATGTTCTTCGTGCTCTTGATCATTCTTTGAGTAAATAAGTATGTCATCGATGAAAATAATGACAAACTTGTCAAGATATGGCCCACACACTCGGTTCATAAGGTCCATGAACACAGCTGGTGCATTAGTCAATCCAAATGGCATAACCATAAACTCGTAATGACCATAACGCATCCTAAAAGCAGTTTTTAGAATATCATCCTCCTTTACTCGCATTTGATGATATCCAGAATGTAAATCGATCTTCGAATAAACAGACGAGCCTTGTAGTTGATCAAATAAGTCATCGATTCTCGGTAGTGGGTAGCGGTTCTTGATGGTAAGTTTGTTCAACTCTCGGTAGTCGATACACAACCTGAATGTACCATCTTTTTTCTTCATAAACAGAACAGGAGCTCCCCATGGTGATCTACTTGGTCGAATGAAAACACGCTCTAAAAGTTCCTGTAACTGACTTTGTAATTCTTTCATTTCGCTGGGTGCGAGTCTGTATGGAGCACGAGCTATTGGTGCAGCTCCTGGTACAAGGTCTATTTGAAATTCAACGGATCGATGTGGGGGTAATCCCGGTAATTCTTTCGGAAATACATCGGGAAAGTCTTTTGCGACGGGAACATCACTGATGCTCTTTTCTTCAGTTTGTACTTTCTCGACGTGTGCTAGAACAGCATAGCAACCTTTTCTTATTAGTTTTTGTGCCTTCAAATTACTAATAAGATGTAGCTTCGTGTTGCCCTTTTCTCCGTACACCATTAAGGGTTCTCCTTCTTCTCGTACAATGCGAATTGCATTTTTGTAACATACGATCTCTGCTTTCATCTTCTTCAGCCAGTCCATGCCAACTATTACATCAAAACTCCCTAACTCTACTGGTATCAAATTAATCTTAAATATTTCGCTACCCAGTTTAATTTCTCGATTCCGGCATATATAATCTGCTGAAATTAATTTACCGTTTGCTAATTCGAGTAAAAATTTACTATCCAACGGCGTCAATGGACAACTTAATTTAGCACAAAAATCTCTACTCATATAGCTTCTATCCGCACCCGAATCAAATAAAATGTAAGCAGATTTATTGTCAATAAGAAACGTACCCGTAACAAGCTCTGGGTCTTCCTGTGCCTCTGCCGCATTAATATTGAAAACTCTGGCCTTGTCCATTCATATTCTCCTGGTTCGGGTAATTTCTAATAATGTGGCCCGGTTTTCCACATTTATAACAAACTACATTGGCATAACTTGCTCCGACACTACTTGCTCCGCCATTACTCATTCCGACACCATTTGTTCCTTTCGTTCTGTTAACCCCTGGTCCGTAGACCTCACACTTCATCACGCTATGACCATTTATTTTACACTTGTTGCAAAATTTGGTGCAGAACCCCGAGTGATACTTTTCACACCTTTGGCATAGCTGCTTCTGATTGTTGTTGTTGTTGCGGTTGTTATTGTTGTTGGGATGATTGTTGTAGTTGTTATTGTTGTTGTTGCTGTTGTTGTTGTTGTTGTTGTTGTTGTTGTTGTGCTGTTTGTTGTAGTTGTGATTGATGTTGCGATTGTTGGGATAGTTGTTGTTGTTTTGGTGACTCTTATCACCGTTTTCCTCCCACTTTCTTTTGACTAACTTCACGTTGGCCTCTTCGGCCGCCTGTTCTTTAATTCTTCCCTCAATCTGGTTCACTAGTTTATGAGCCATTCTACATGCCTTTTGTATGGAGGCAGGCTCGTGTGAACTTATATCTTCTTGGATTCTCTCCGGTAACCCTTTCACAAATGCGTCGATCTTCTCTTCCTCATCTTCGAACGCTCTCGGACACAATAGGCACAATTCTGTGAATCGTCTTTCGTACGAAGTAATATCGAATCCCTGTGTTCGTAACCCTCTATGTTCTGACTTGAGCTTATTGACCTCGGTTCTGGGACGGTACTTCTCGTTCATCAAGTGCTTGAATGCTGACCACGGTAGCGCATAAGCAGCATCTTGTCCCACTTGCTCTATATAGGTATTCCACCATGTTAACGCAATACCTGTGAAGGTATGCGTAGCGTACTTCACTTTGTCTCCTTCAGCACACTTACTTATGGCAAACACCGATTCAACTTTCTCGGTCCACTGTTTCAATCCGATGGGTCCTTCGGTCCCATCAAATTTTGAAGGTTTGCAGGCAGTGAATTCCTTGTAGGAGCATCCTACACGATTTCTTGCGCCGTTAGCTGTATTGCTAGATTCAGAGTTATTGTTGGTATGTAGCGCGGCCTGTACTGCGGCTATGTTTGAAGCAAGAAAGGCACGAAATTCCTCTTCGCTCATATTCAAGGTGTGTCGAGTAGTCGGTGCCATTTCCTTCAAAATAGCTAAATGAAATAATTTAATCATACAGAATATTAAGAGTAGTCAATAGTATCTCGTAGCATAATATGAACTCATTTATAAAAGCTTTTTCTTCATATTAGCGTTTTATAATTTTAAATTCGGGTACTACCTACCCGTTAAGTTCATACTTAGTAGCTAATATACAATTCAACTACTACAATTCCATATGAAAAACTGATTATAATAATATATCACATACAAATATTCTTCAAACTTACAACTTCGATATATTACATATAACATGAAATATAGTACACTATGATACATGACAGTTTTGAAGATAAATCTAGTTAATACGCAAGTTGTTCAGCAAAGGAAATAAAGACACGTAATTCATAAGTCTAGGAACAAGTCATGCATTCTGGTTTTACTAAGATGACTTCCCATCCTTGGTCTTGTGGAAAATAACCGTTATGACCATTAGCTAGGCAGCATGTTGTAATGTCGTCAAAAGGACGAGGGTTTCGTAATGTCCAACAGCCCCGTAATAATCTAAAAACCTTGTTTCTCACCCCAACTACTGAATCCGTCATTTGTGGGAAGGTTTTATTTAAAAGTTGCAATCCGATGTTCTTTTTCTCACTTAGGTAAGAAGCGAACATCACTAACCCGTAAGCATAACATGCTTCTTTATGTTGCATGTTAGAAGCTCTTTCTAATTCACGAAATCCTATGTTGGAATATGTTGAGTCAAAATAGGTTCTTAACCCGTAGCGTAAAATTGCATTTGGGTTCCCCGCATTTAACGCTTTAAAGAAAACACGGCGTAACTTACGGTCTCCCCAATGTGATAAACCCCACATATAAAAGGAAAGCCTTTTATAAACTAAGGCATTTCTGGAAAGTCTTTCAAATATTTGACAAGTTAATTTCGCCATAACTAAATGTGCTGATGAATTCTGACTGACTCTAGACAAGATTTCCTCAATCATATCCTCTGGTAGGTCTTCTAAAATATTCGGTTGTCTACCCTTAACGTCCATTTTGTTTTTATACTGTAAAATAGACAAGGATTAGATTCGTAAAAGATAATTAACAAACAATACAAGCAATTTTTACATAGAACATAAAAGTACAAGCACACTACAATACATATAATACACAACATGATTACAACCTTCTAATCTGAATCACTGGTTTCTTCTTCTTCGGAATTGGTTCGTTTTCCTAATTTTCTAGGAATATATGGTGTTCCTCTAATACGAGCCTTCATTTTCCATAATGGTTTAGAAAAACCTGGTGGTTTAGAGGTTCCCGGGTCATTGTTACATTTTAAGAAATACGGATGTTGTCGATACATATAAAGTTCATCGGGGTTGGAATCGGGTTTCTCTATTTTTATACCTTTTCCCTTATTATTTTCTTTCGCTTTATTAAATTGGGTCGAGGTAATTTCTATAACATCATCGGAATCCACATCGGGATCCGATTCATCAGAAAATTGGTAATCTTCCCAATATTTTGCTTCCTCGACGGAAACACCATTGACCATTATTAACTTTGGTCCGTTGGTTGAGGATTTTCTTTTATTTAATCGATTTACTATAGGTATCAATATTTCTTCCTCCGGAACCTCTTCTTCTTCTGGTTCCTCCTCTTCCGATTCATCCTCTTCTGGTTCCTCTTCTTTCGGTTCCTCCTCTTCCGGTTCCTCTTCGGGAATTTGTGAATCTTCCCAAAATATATTCGACTCTTCATTATTATTAGGTGAATCAAGAGGATTTGTACTAGAGGTAGACATCTATCACACAATATTAAACACGTTAAGAGATTAATATATCACATAATATTTACATGTTAATAATATATAGTTTCCAACAAAAAAAAAATGTTAAGCAATCGTTTTTGAAGAAAAACATGGTCGAAGTCCAGACTCACTAATGCATCCTAACAAACTCGGTAAGACACACTAATGCAATTTTCTGGTTCTCTAAGACCAACGCTCGGATACCAACTGAAATGTCCCATTCATATTGATTATAAATGTTCCATATTAATTGATTTCGTTGCGAGGTTTTGACCTCTATATGAGACGTTTTTCAAAGACTGCATTCATTTTTAAAACAACCATAACCTTTATTTTATTAATAAAGGTTTTAAAAACATTACATAGATTATCAAATAATGATAATCTAAAATATACTGTTTGCACACGACCATTACATAATGGTTTACAATAGAAATATATTACATCGACATATGTTTCTTGAATGCAGTTTTTACACAATATCATACAAATATGGACTCCAAATCTTGTCCTTATTTTAGTATGCAACAGCGGAAGCTCTTAGTATTCACATGAGAATAAACATGCTTTAAACGTCAACAAAAATGTTGGTGAGTTATAGGTTTAACCTATATATATCAAATCGTAACAATAGACCACAAGATTTCATATTTCAATACACATCCCATACATAGAGATAAAAATCATTCATATGGTGAACACCTGGTAACCGACATTAACAAGATGCATATATAAGAATATCCCCATCATTCCGGGACACCCTTTGGATATGATATAAATTTCGAAGTACTAAAGCATCCGGTACTTTGGATGGAGTTTGTTAGGCCCAATAGATCTATCTTTAGGATTCGCGTCAATTAGTAGACTGGTTTACTAATTCTTAGCTTACCAAGTAAAAGGGGCATATTCTTCGATCATTTAACCATAGAAAGTAGTTTCATGTACTTGTGTCTATTTTGTAAAACATTTATAAAGCTGCATGTATTCTCATCCCAAAAATATTAGATTTTAAAAGTGGGACTATAACTCACTTTCACAGATATTTCCTTCCTCGGAAATAAGACTTGGCCACAGATCGATTCACGAACCTATACAAATATGTACATATATATCAAAGTATGATCAAAATATAATTACAACCATTTTTATTATGTTTTAAAGATTTGAGTGTATTAAGTCAGCTGTCCTCGTTAGTAACCTACAACTAGTTATCCACAGTTAGATGTACAGAAATAAATCGATATATATTATCTTGAATCAATCCACGACCCAGTGTATACACATCTCAGGCTAGATCACAACTCAAAGTATATATATATTTGTAATCAACCTCAACCCTGTATAGCTAACTCCAACATTACTGCATATAGAGTGTCTATGGTTGTTCCAAATAATATATATACATGGGTCGATATGATATGTTAAAACATTTGCATACGTGTCTATGGTATCCAAAGATTACATAATATATTAGAATACATGTATAATACAATATAAGTTAGCTAGGATATGATTTATATAGATTTGTTAAACATTTCCCGTAGCTAAAAAGATCAAAAATATCCAATCTTGTTTTACCCATAACTTCTTCATTTTAAATCCGTTTTGAGTGAATAAAATTGATATGATTTCATATTGAAATCTAATTTAAGAATCCAAACAGAAAAAGTATAGGTTTATAGTCGGAAATTTAAGTTACATGTCAATTACTAAAGAGGTAGTCATTTCCGTCGAAAGAACGACATCTTGATGACCATTTTGAAAAACATACTTTCACTTTGAGTTTAACCAAGATTTTTGGATATAGTTTCATGTTCATATGAAAAATAATTTTCTCAGAAGAACAACTTTTAAATCAAAGTTTATCATAGTTTTTAATTATCCAAACCAAAACAGCCCCCGGTTTCACTACGACGGCGTATATCCGATTTTATGGTGTTCATCGTGTTTCCAGGTTTTAAATCATTAAGTTAGCATATTATATAGATATAGAACATGTGTTTAGTTGATTTTAAAAGTCAAGTTAGAAGGATTAACTTTTGTTTGCGAACAAGTTTAGAATTAACTAAACTATGTTCTAGTGATTACAAGTTTAAACCTTCGAATAAGATAGCTTTATATGTATGAATCGAATGATGTTATGAACATCATTACTACCTCAAGTTTTTTGGATAAAACTACTGGAAATGAGAAAAATGGATCTAGCTTCAAAGGATCCTTGGATGGCTTGAAAGTTCTTGAAGCAGAATCATGACACGAAAACAGTTCAAGTAAGATTTTCACTCGAAATAAGATTGTTATAGTTGTAGAAATTGAATCAAAGTTTGAATATGAATATTACCTTGAATTAGAAAGATAACCTACTGTAAATAAAAAAGGTTCCTTGATCTTAGATGATTACTTGGAATGGATTAGAAAGCTTGGAAGTAAACTTGCAAACTTGGTAGTATTCTTGATTTTTATGAAACTATACTTATGGAATTTATGAATAACACTTAGAACTTGAAGATGGAACTTGAGAGAGATCAATTAGATGAAGAAAATTGAAGAATGAAAGTGTTTGTAGGTGTTTTTGGTCGTTGGTATATGGATTAGATATAAAGGATATGTAATTTTGTTTTCATGTAAATAAGTCATGAATGATTACTAATATTTTTGTAATTTTATGAGATATTTCATGCTAGTTGACAAATGATGGTTTCTACATGTGTTAGGTGACTCACGTGGGCTGCTAAGAGCTGATCATTGGAGTGTATATACCAATAGTACATACATCTAAAAGCTGTGTATTGTACGAGTACGAATACGGGAGCATACGAGTAGAATTGTTGATGAAACTGAACGAGGATGTAATTGTAAGCATTTTTGTTAAGTAGAAGTACTTTGATATGTGTCTTGAACTCTTTCAAAAATTTAATAATACATATCAAAACACAACATGTATATACATTCTAATGGAGTCGTTAAGTCTTCGTTAGTCGTTACATGTAAGTGTTGTTTTGAAACCTTAAAGTTAACGATCTCAATTAATGTTGTTAACCTATTGTTTATTATATCAAATGAGATGTTAAATTATTATATTATCATGATATTATGATGTATGAATATCTTTTAATATGATATATACATTAAAATATCGTTACAACGATAATCGTTACATATAAGTCTCGTTTCGTAATTCTTGAGTTAGTAGTCTTGTTTTTACATATGTAGTTCATTGTTAACACACTTAATGATATATTTAAATATCATTTTATCATGTTAAATATAGTGTATCAATATCTTAATATGATACATATGTATTTAGTAGACGTTATCATAACGATAATCGTTATATATATCATTTCGACTTTCTTAACTTAGTAATCTCATTTCTTATGTATATCACACATTGTTAATATATTTAGTGAGATACTTACTCATCATAATCTCATGTCAACCATATATATATGTCTATATATACTACAACATGTAGTTTTTACAAATTTGTAACGTTCGTGAATCGCCGGTTAACTTGGGTGATCAATTGTCTATATGAAACTTATTTCATTTAATCAAGTCTTAACAAGTTTGATTGCTTAACACGTTGTAAACATTTAGTCATATAAATATCAATCTCAATTAATATATATAAACATGGAAAAGTTCGGGTCACTACAGTTGAGTGCCGTTCATCCTACCTTTCATGTATCAAATTTGAAGAAATGTCTTGCTCCACCAGAACTTATCATACCATTGGAAGAACTTATCATTGATGACCAACTCCACTTCGTGGAAGAACCTATCGAAATTATGGACTGTGAGGTCAAAGTTTTGAAACACAATAGGATTCCGATCGTCCGAGTCCGATGGAATGCCAAACGAGGACCTGAGTTTACCTGGGAGCGAGAGGATCAAATGAAGCAGAAGTATCCTCACCTTTTCCCAGCTCCTCCATCACCTTCATCTTAAATTTCGGGACAAAATTTCCATTAACAGGTGGGTAATGTAACGACCCGACTTTTTCGACTTGCTTTCGTGCCTTGTATTTTTGTGAAACTGCGATTCTGTGCGTACTGTGTTACTTTATACTCTGGAAACTTGATATACGTGGTTTACTTCCAATTATAGGTTAAAATGTGCCTTAGAGTACGTAGGATACTTAACTTGTTCACCAGATGCTTTTATAACCATTAGTGTTATTTAACGTTTCGAATAAACCGCGAACTGCGCGCACGTTTAACTTTTGTCGTAACCGGAATATTATGACTGTGAAATATTAATTATTATTTTATAATAATAATTACTTGGGCTTTTGGATGCTTAATTTTAATTAATTATTTACTAGGTCACAATAGTTAGTCTTGTTGGACTTTCTACCTTATTGGACCTTAGCCCACCCTACACTAGCTAGTGGCCCAATTAATTAGCCCAAGTATTATTACTAGTGACCCATAATAAATAAAATAAATAAAATAAATTAATTAGTGAGTCATACAAGCATTTGGATAAGGATTATCCATATTGTTACATGAGATTCTAGCATAAGTACATGCTTTAGACAACCACTAGCCAAAAAGCAAAATGGTGTCCCCCCCCATGAGAATCACGGCCACAAGGCCCTCCAAGTCATCAATCCATGTCAAATTTTGCTTATAAATACTAGCCATCTTCCTCTCATTTTACACTTGCTCTCATTTTGATTTTCACACACACTTGCTCTCTTCTTTCTTTCCTTTCTAGTATTCTTGTAAGTTTTCTTTTCTTCCTCTTTTTCTTTTTAAATTCGTGGCTCATCATCATCATTATATGGAGATCAAGTTCCTTTAACTTTGATCTTGATTATATCTTGTTGATTCAAGCATGAATCCTTCAAGAACATGGAAGATTCAAGCTTTCTAGCTTTGAATCTTCACCAACTTTGTAGATCTACTTCTTTTATGCTTTAATCTTGTTATTTTATGATAAAGATTCAAACTTTTGTTTGTTATCTTTATATATCTTAAAGATCCAAGCTTTATGCTTCAAGATCTTCAAGAACAACCAAGATGCAAGCTTTCTAGCTTGAATCTTCATATCTTGTTGTTGGATCTAAGTTTTCTAGCTTATGATCTTGTTGTTTTGTTATAAATATCAAAACTTGTGTTTATGGTCTTCATGAAACTTAAAGATCCAAGCTTTATGCTTCAAGATCTTCAAGAACACTAATGGTTCAAGCTTTCTAGCTTTGTGACCTTATAAATTGTGTGAAAGGGATCCAAGCTCTCTAGCTTAAGGTTCCATCACTTCATTTGACTTAGATCATGTTCATACTTGTTTGATTGTTGTAAAGTTTGTAACTTTGTTGTAAATAGGACTTGTAATTGTGTTAAGACTAAGGATATGATGTAACCTTGGTTCATCATCCATCTAAGACTCTTAAATGAGTTGTGTTACCACTTGGTCTTAACATATTGTGTATTGATGGTAGAATCTTGGTCAAAAGTGATGCTAAACCATCAATGAGTTGTACACTTGAAGCTACAAGCATCAAGGATGGGAACCGTGATGAGCATCAAGCACCAAGAACCCTACCAGAGCACTTGTCCACTGATTTTAGTATCTTATCAGACCACCTGGGCTACTGGAAAGTTTATTTTCAGTTAGTTCGGTTCGATTAGATGATTTTCCGTTTAGGCCTTGTCTTAATCCGAGTTACGGTTTAGGATTTATGGCCCTCCGAGAGTCACTACACCCTATTAACGTTGTGCTGAAATTTCTGACCTACTCGCACTTAGACCGTCGCCACGGTCAAACGAAGACGAGTTAGGTTCTGAAAATTGGTCAGCTGTTAGGGGACTCATATACGGAGCCATTTCCACTGACTATGTGTCTTTTCGATTTACGTAGAGGTCGTAGAAGCTGACCGAAGTCAGCCTATTGTTTCGATCTCTATTCTTGTCAAACTTACTTAGCTTTTATGATGATGAATGATGATGATGATGACACTTAAACTTATTTTATGCACTATTAGAATTTATAAAGACAACCTACTGACCTAGTAACCCTTGATTTAGGTTGACGACCTTTCGGACCGACTTACTACTTGCGTACTTTCATTACCGACTTTACCGCTTTTATCACTGTGAGTTATAGCATCCCTTTTTACTTTAACTATTTTGGGACTGAGAATACATGGACTTTTTACGTTTTACATACTAGGCACGAGTACTTAAACTTTATATGTGTGTGGGTTATACAACGGCATAAACATTCCCCTTAGCACGGTAACGTTTAGTCATTGGTTTTTGAACCAGTGAACGCGAATCTTAGATATGGATCCATAGGGTTTGACATCCCCACTCGGGCTAGTCGCGCTAGCATTTAACGGGTGTTTAATACTTCGTGAACATACGCACTCACCAAGTGTACTTTCAGGGGGTTATAAACGTTAAGTCTAGTTATCGGGTGCCCACGGTTATACATATACTTTTCATACTGTTTGTTACACTGAAATCTCGTGGCCTATCTTACGTTACTATTACAACTTAAACTATAGCTCACCAACATTCATGTTGACTTTTAAGCGTGTATTTCTCAGGTGCCTAGAGGTTTCTTGCTTCCGCTGTTAGATTTGCTGTCTTGCTGTTAAGGATCTGCTGTATTAGTTATCCGCTGCATTACTAGAGATGTCTCATTCATGGAACTTTTCTATTGCATTCGTAGTTTATGTTAATTTCAAACAATGGTTTTGTAACGACCTTAGGGTCAAATAATTATGTTTATGCTCCTATTCGTAGGATGCGTGCCATCTTTTGTAAAACGTTATCTTTTTATGAATGCAAAATCGGTTTTCAAACAGCATATAGTGTTTGACCATGTAATGATCCTGTTGATTGATGATCCGTACACGATGGTTTTGTACGGGGCGTCACAACAACGGTTATTTTCCACAAGACCAAGGATGGGAAATAATACTAGTAAAACCCGAATGCATGACTTGTTTCTGGACTTATAAATTACGTGCCTTTATTGCTTTTGCTGAACGACTTGCGTATTAAATATAATTGTCTTCACAATTGCCTTGTATCAAGTTATTGTGTGCTATATTTTATGTTATATGTAAAATAGCGATATTGTAAGTTTGTAAAATATTGTATATAAGTGTGAACGCGAAATATTATTGTATTTAGTTTTTCATATAGAATCGTAGTAGTTGAATTGTATAGTAGCTACTAAGTATGAACTTAACGGGTAGGTACTACCCGAATTAAAACTATAAAACGCTAATATGAAGAAAAAGCTTTTATAAATAAGTTCATATTATGCTAAGAAATACTATTGACTACTCTTGAATTCTATATGATTAACTCAATTCTTTTGACTATTTTTGAAGGAAGTGGCACCGACGACTCGTCAGAACTTGAACATGAGTGAGGAAGACTTCCGTGTTTTCCTTGCTGCGAACATAGCCGCAGTGCAGGCTGCAATGCAAAATAACAATAATAACTCTGGTTCAAGCAGTGGAACTAATTCCACAAAAAATCGTGTAGGATGCTCCTACAAAGAATTCACTGCCTGTAAACCTTTGGAATTCGATGGAACCGAGGGTCCAATTAGATTAAAACAGTGGACTGAAAAGGTTGAATCGATGTTTGCCATAAGTAAATGTACTGAAGAAGACAAAGTAAAGTACGCTACGCATACCTTCACAGGTACTGAGTTAACATGGTGGAACACCTATCTCGAGCAGGTGGGACAAGATGCTGCTTACACATTACCGTGGTCATCATTCAAGCACTTGATGAACGAGCAGTATCATCCTAGAAACGAGATCAATAAGCTCAAGGCAGAGCTTAAAGGATTACGAACGCAAGGTTTCGACATTACCGCGTACGAACGACGATTCACAGAGTTGTGCCTATTGTGTCCAGGAACGTTCGAAGATGAAGAAGAGAAAATCGACGCATTTGTAAAAGGGTTACCGGAAAGGATTCAAGAAGATGTGAGTTCACACGAGCCCGCCTCTATACAAAAGGCAAGTCGAATGGCTCACAAACTCATAAATCAGATTGAGGGAAGGATTAAAGAACAGGCGGCCGAAGAAGCCAACACGAAACAAGTCAAGAGAAAGTGGGAGGAAAACAATGACAAGGGTCACCAATACAACAACAACAATTACAACCAGAATCACAACAACTATCCCAACAACTGCAACATCAATCGCAACAACAACCGTCCCAACAACAACAACAACCGTCCTAACAACAACAAAAATCGTCCTAACAACAACAATAATGACAACATGAGGCAGAAAACCAGGTGCTTAAGGTGTGAAAAATACCATCAGGATAATTACTGTAGGGAGTTATGTACAAAATGCAAAAGAACGGGTCACAGTGCTGCAAAGTGTGGAATCTATGGACCGAAGATTAACAGGAGTAAAGGAACAAATAATGTTGGAACATTTAATGCCGCCATTACTTGTTTTGGGTGCGGAAAGACGGGCCATTACAAAACTGCATGCCCGGACGAAGTAAATAATAATGGCCAAAATCGTGGAAGAGTCTTCAACATTAATGCGTTTGAAGTGCAGGAAGACCCGGAGCTTGTTACGGGTACGTTTCTTATTGACGATAAACCTGCTTATGTTTTATTTTATTCGAGTGCGGATAGAAGCTATATGAGTAGAGATTTTTGTGCTAAATTAAGTTACCCATTAACGCCATTGGAGAATAAGTTTTTACTCGAATTAGCAAACGGTAAATTAATTACAGCAGATAAAATATGTCAGAATCGAGAAATTAAACTGGTTAGCGAAACGTTTAAGATTGATTTGATACCAGTAGAGTTAGGGAGTTTTGATGTGATAATCGGCATGGACTGGTTAAAAGAGGTGAAAGCAGAGATCGTCTGTTACAAAAATGCAATTTGCATTGTACGAGAAAAAGGGAAACCCTTAATGGTGTACGGAGAAAAGAGCAGCACGAAGCTAAATCTTATTAGTAATTTGAAGGCGCAAAAACTAATAAGAAAAGGTTGCTATGCCGTTCTAGCACACGTCGAGAAAGTACAAACTGAAGAAAAGAACATCAATGATGTTCCCATCACAAAAGAATTTCCCGATGCATTTCCGAAAGAATTACCGGGACTACCTCCACATCGATCTGTTGAATTTCAAATAGATCTTGTACCAGGAGCGGAACCAATAACTCGTGCTCCATACAGAATCGCACCCAGTGAAATGAAGGAACTCCAAAGTCACTTACAAGAACTTTTAGAGCGTGGTTTCATTCGACCAAGCACATCACCATGGGGAGCTCCTGTTTTGTTTGTCAAAAAGAAGGATGGTACGTTCAGATTATGTATCGACTACCGAGAGCTGAACAAACTTATCATCAAGAACCGTTATCCATTACCGAGAATCGACGACTTATTTGATTAACTACAGGGTTCGTCGGTTTATTCGAAGATTGATTTACATTTCGGGTATCATCAAATGCGGGTGAAGGAAGATGATATTCCGAAGACTGCTTTTAGAACTCGTTAAGGTCATTATGAGTTTATGGTTATGCAGTTTGGATTGACTAACGCACCAGCTGTGTTCATGGACCTCATGAACCGAGTGTGTGGACCATATCTTGACAAGTTTGTCATTGTCTTCATTGATGACATACTTATTTACTCAAAGAATGATCAAGAGCACGAAGAACATTTGAGAAAAGTGTTAGAATTGTTGAGGAAGGAAAAATTGTACGCTAAATTTTCAAAGTGTGCATTTTGGTTGAAAAAAGTTCAATTCCTCGGTCATATAGTGAGCAAAGAAGGTATTCAAGTTGATCCGGCAAAGATTGAAACCGTTGAGAAGTGGAAAACACCGAAAACTCCTACGCAGATACGCCAATTTTTAGGATTGGCTGGTTACTACAGAAGATTCATCCAAGATTTTTCCAAAATAGCAAAACCCTTGACTGCATTAACGCATAAAGGAAAGAAATTTGAATGGAAGGATGAACAAGAGAAAGCGTTTCAGTTGTTGAATAAAAAGCTAACTACGACACCTATACTGTCATTGCCTGAAGAGAATGATGACTTTGTGATATATTGTGACGCCTCAAAGCAAGGCCTCGGTTGTATATTAATGCAACGAACGAATGTGATTGCCTATGCGTTCAGGCAATTGAAGATTCACGAGCAAAATTATACGACTCATGATTTGGAATTGAGTGCTGTTGTTTTTGCATTAAAGACTTGGAGGCACTATTTTTTATGGGGTCAAAATTATTATATACACCGACCACAAGAGTCTCCAACATATATTTGATCAGAAACAACTGAACATGAGGCAGCGTAGGTAGATTGAGTTGTAGAATGATTACGACTTTGAGATTCATTACCACCCGGGGAAGGCGAATGTAGTAGCAGACGCCTTGAGCAGAAAGGACATGGAACCTATTCGTGTAAAAGCTATGAATATAATTATTCATACTAACCTTACTACTTAAATAAAGGAGGCGCAACGGGGAGTTATAAAAGAGGGAAATTTGAAGAATGAAATACCTAAAGGATCGGAAAAACATCTTAACATTCGGAAAGACGGAACCCGATATAGGGCTGAAAGAATTTGGGTACCAAAGTTTGGAGATATGTGAGAAATGGTACTTAAGGAAGCACATAAAACCAGAGATTCAATACATCCCGGAGCGGGGAAGATGTACAAAGATCTCAAGAAACATTTTTGGTGGCCGGGTATGAAAGCCGATATTGCTAAATACGTAGGAGAATATTTGACGTGTTCTAAGGTAAAAGCTAAACATCAGAAACCATCAGGTCTACTCCAACAACCTAAAATCCCGGAATGGAAATGGAAAAACATTACCATGGATTTCATTACTAAATTTCCAAGGACTGCAAGTGGTTATGATACTATTTGGATAATAGTCGATCGTCTCACCAAATCAGCACACTTTTTGCCAATGAGCGAAGATGATAAAATGGAAAAGTTGGCACGTTTATACTTGAAGGAAGTGGTCTCCAGATATGGAATACCAGTCTCTATTATCTCTGATAGGGATGGCAGATTTGTTTCAAGATTCTGGCAGGTGTTGCAACAAGCATTGGGGACTCGTCTAGATATGAGTACTGCCTATAGGGGTGGTCAGTATTTGGTTTGAAACCGTGAAACCCGAAAACCAAACCGGAAAAAACCAAACCGAATTTGAAAAACGGTTTTCGGATCGAGTCAAACCGAAACAGAATTTGAATTCGGTTTTTGGTTCGGTTTTCGGTTTTGAAAATTCTGAATTCGGTTTAACCAAAAACCGAATTCAAAACCGAATTCAATGTTTTTATATATTTAATTTGTATATTTATGTTTTAATGTCATTATAATTTGGGATCCAATCAATAAAATATATTCTCACCCATATGACGATTTGGTAACTCACAATATAATTATGTTACTCAAATTATTATATTCTTCTTCTTAATTACAAAAGCGGTAAACATCATAATTAAGCTGTAAATATTAATAAATCATCGAATTCTTTATAATTTAATAGTACGTCATTGTTTTAGGATATAAATAACTAAGACATCAGTAACGCCACAATTAAACTACAATCGTTCTCAGTTTTTTCATAATATTCGGTTTTAACCGAAAACCGAACCGAATCCGAATTTGAATTCGGTTTTCGGTTCGGTTCGGTTTTAACTTTGAATTCGGTTTTCGGTTCGGTTTTCGGTTTTGCCCAAAAAAATTTCAAAACCAAATACACCGAACCGAATAAACCAAACAAATCGAAAACCGAACCGATGAACACCCCTAACTGCCTATCACCCACAAACTGATGGGCAATGTATCATCTCGCATTTTTCCCTTAATTCATTTTAACGCCCCTTTTTTTTTAAAAAAATAATATCTTTTGTCATCTATATTCGTACTTTTTGTTAACTAATGTTCTTGATATTCCCGTTATTGGATTATAACATCTTCCGTTTACTCTCGCGCGTTTAAATTAATTCGTTTGGTTAATTCACACACCCGTTTCCAAACACGAGGGACCGAAGTTGCCAATGGACCAAAGAAGTTGACTAGTTGAACTAGTCAAACTCCTCACCACCACTCATTCATTTTCACCTCATCATTCATGTTTTCTTCCATCTTTTTCTCTCATTTCTTCAAATAAAGATCCATCATCTAAATCATTTCAAGGAAGCTTACAACAAAACTATTTATACTTTTGGAATCCTCTCTTCATCCTCTACAACTTGATACCAATTTCATCTCATTTGGGTAACATTTCTAAAACTCTAGATTTCATGTTCTTAGTGTTTTTGACTTAAAATAGTGTTAATTAATGTCTATGGCTCAAGTCTAGCATGAATATGTGTTTGGTTTGTTCGATTGTGTTGTTTTGAGTAACTAGCATGAACACATGAAATGGGTGTGCTTAATCTTGAGTTTTGGTTGATTAAATGTTGTTATTATGTTAAAGCTCATGTGTTAAAAGTGTTACTAGCATCATTAGCTTCATTTTGGTATGTTGGTTGACTTAGAAAAACTTCATAAACAAAATTGATGAATTCATGATTCTTGGTTAGGGTTTGATGAACTTTAAAATGGATTTTTGATGTATTGAATGCTATGTAATGTTGTTAGTAAGTGTTTAGTTGCAATGTATGTTTAATTACCTTCGAATTGGCGTATCGTACGTGTAAATTGGATTCCCAAATCACCATTTGCATTTTTGAGCTTGAAACGTTAAATAATGACCTTTCGGCGAGATTTCGATTATTGTAAATGATGTTTTTGTTTAATGAAATGTATTTAATTGTATTCCTTGTTAAATTACCTTTCCAATGATATAAGATACGTGTTTTGAATGTCTACGGTTCATAAGTTATGTTTATTTGAAGTTTGGTTCGAGCATATACATGAAACAGCCCAGCATTTTTTTCTAGTGTTAAGCCGTAGCACTGCTCCTCTAGCCACGGTGCGGCTTAAAGCATGAAAATGGGGCTGTTCAAAATTATCAATTTTCGTAAAATTCTAACTACGCTACGCAACTCCGGTTGACATGAAACTTGGCTAACATGCTTATATATGACTTCTAAGCTTAGAAAAATTGTCCGAGACCCGACCCGAACACGTTGACTTTTTCGTTGACTTTGACCAAAGTTTGACTTTTAGTCAAACTTAACCAAATACTTATGCAATCGTTCTAATCTTCTTTTATACTTGATTCTTGCATGAAACTTGATTACGTGATTCACATGCTATATAATCGAGTCGTAACGAGCCATATGACTAATTGAACACATTTCGACCGACCTTGTGTCTTGCCTGGTAATTGATATAACTTACTTGTTTAGGTCAAGACTAAACAACTTTCATGCACACGTTTACTTTGTGAAGTACATTTATACTCGTGCACTCGAGGTGAGATCATAGTCCCACATTTTCAACAACTTTTATTCTTTTAAATCGTGGGCTGAGAAACATACACTTTGTTATATCTTGTACTACTTACTTTTATGCTTTGAATACAAGTACGAAGAAACAAACATTCCACAGCAAGTTTGAACAAAAATCCTCAATTCGATTATCATTAGTTACACTTGCCGGGTGTAAGCGAGAACTTATGTTATATGGCCATACGGGTTTGACAAACCCTCATTCAGAAGGTTCGCTACCGTTGTGCGAATGAAATATATTTTCGACAAACAGTGTATGTTCTTACACTATTGTGATGAGGTTCTATGGAAGGAAAGTTAAGTCTTGATAATTGGGTGCTCGCGAACATACTTTTGGAATGCAAACGATTTAGATAATCAACGTTATGGAAATACTAAATCTTGTGGTTCAAAAACAACGTTTACAAATACACCTATGATTTCACCAACATTTTTCGCTGACAGTTTTCAATATGTTTCTCAGGTTTATACTTGGCTACTTGATACATGCTTCCGCACACTTTGATTACTTGCTTGGAGTCAAGCATACATGCATACGCTAGCGATAGCACTTTTGAATTCAAACTTAAAGCATACATACTTACGCTATTTATAGCAACCGTGATTTTAAACTAATTATGTCGCAAGTTATTTCATTTATACTATACATCTTTTGTAAACTTAAACTTGTTGTCGATCCGTTTGGTAAACTAAACTTTGCAAGTCTTGTACGTTTCAAATGAATGCGACATAATTTCGGTCAAACGCATCTCATTTAGGGACTATGACAACGTAATGGGACCTAAGTTAATGGCGCCGTCAATGACGATTTTGTCTGGTCGTTATAGATGGTATCGGAGCGTTGGTTGTAGGGATCTAGGATATGCATTAGTGTGTTTGACAGAGTCGTTAGGACGCATTAGTGAATCTAGACTACAACCGGATAGTTAATCATTGCATTCTGACTTGCATTTGCTATAGATAGTACTTACTTGACTACTTGTGCATATATACTTGAATCTTTCTTAGGTGAACTCCATAATGGTACCAAAATTTCATCATACGAATCCCTACTCTGCCATTTTCTGGTAACACACGTAAATTCATGATTCATACGCGTAAGGATGACGACGACTTCATTAGTTATACTAGTTCAGGAACTCTATCTCCCAGGTTGTTATTCACCACCGTCCCAGCTTACTATCCACAAGTACTATAAAGTTTCCACCACTATGGCAATCACTAGCCACTACCGTTGTTACACCGGTGTTCTTCGCTATCTACCACTTCTTGTTACTACCACTAATACTCTTGGTGAGTATCGTCATCAATACTTATCACTACGGTTGCGTACTACTCGTTACCATGATTCGTTACTCTTTTCGTACCTAAAGACATTATTGTCTGACTTGAACCGCATTGACGTGAACAACCAGTTATACACTTTTCTCGGGAAACGCATCTTCAGAATTGCACTAATTCTTTCGATCCAATACGAGTCACGTTAGAGATGTCGCTATACTTTGTTCATTTTAAATCTTCACGATTACACGAACTTGAATCTATGGAGTGATGTGGGAATGGAGTTATGATTTAGTATAATATAACGACACTCGATCAACGTGGTTATATTATAGTAAGTCATACCAAAGTTCTAATGATACGTGATGGTGATTGGACTCAATCAACCTAATCACCACCATGTGCCATGTACATGACTTCATTTTTCTTGTTGGATATCCGAAAACTCCGAGAATATTGATAACAAATATACCAGGTACACATCTTCGATTATTGCCGAACCATACTTATGATTCCGAATGAATGGCAAATTCTTTCAACTTCAAACATATGTTGCACGTGTATACTATCTCATTTTCGCACAGTTTTATCGAAGAACTACAATATGCTTGTTATACTCACATCGAGGCGAAAACTTCTCTCGCATTACACTCGTACTTCCGTTTAAGGAAATCTTTAATCTAAATTCTTAATGGAGAGAGAGACTCTTCACATTATACTAGTATTCACCACGAGGGTGAATAGTCCTAATGAACGTTTTCAGAACCCGATAAGAAACTTGCTCTAACAAACGTTTTCGAAAACCGATAAATCTTCCACGTCGCGAATTTCTTGAGAAACAAAAACTTGTTCAAACATATCTTAAAGAAATGTACCTCGTTTCGGATCGAGATGCTCGTTTCACTTCTAAATTTTTGGGGTGCCTTACAAGAAGCCTTGGGACCACGTTTAGACATGGGTACCGCGTATCACCCACAAACTGACGAATAAAGCAAATGTACGATTCGAACCTTGGAAACCATAATATGAGTTTGTGTTATCAACTTCAAATTTACTTGAGAAAAGTATTTGCCTTTAACCAAATTCTCTTACCACGATAGTTATCACCCGAGTATTAACGCCACACCTTTTTAGAACTCGTATAGCTGCAATTGTCGTTTTTCTTAATTGTTAAACCGAAGTAGGTGACAAGTAAACCATCGAACCCGAACTCATTCATGAAATAACCGTTAGGATCGTTCAAATCCAAGAAAGACTCAAGACAGCCCATAGTTGCCAAAAGAGCTACGCTGATGTTAGACGTAAACCTTTTGAATTCAAAGTGGGTAATCGCGTAATGTTAAAAGTCGCACCTTGGAAAGGTGTAATCCGTATCAGGAAATGTAGAAAGCTAAATCCGCGATATTTTGATCCTTTTAAAATCTTGGGGTGTTTTGGACCCATTGCTAGCCGTTTAGATTTTCCGACTCATTTGAGTCTCGGTTCGTCCTACATTCCATGTATCAACTTAAAGAGGTGTCTTGCCGAACAAGAACTTGTTATTCCTTTTGATGAACTCACTATCGATGACAAACTTCACTTCATAGGGAAAACCGGTTGAAATTGTGAATCGTGAAACCAACTCTAAAACGACGTAAAATCCCGATCGTAAAAGTTCGTTGGAATGCCCAAGGAAGTACCTTCACTCATTCGTAGAATTGGCAACGCAACATTTCGAGGAAGAAACAACGACTACTACTTCCAACTAAATTTCGGGACGAAATTTCTTTTAAGGTGTAGGTAATGTAACATCCCGCATTTTTTCGTTAATTCATTTTAACGCCCGTCTTTTTTTAAAAAAAAATAATATCTTTTGTCATCTATATTCGTACTTTTCGTTAACTAATGTTCTTGATATTCCCGTTATTGGATTATAACAACTTCCGTTTACTCTCGCGCGTTCAAATTAATTCGTTTGGTTAATTCACGCACCCGTTTCCAAACACGAGGGACCGAAGTTGGCAATGGACCAAAGAAGTTGACTAGTTGAACTAGTCAAACTCCTCACCACCACTCATTCATTTTCACCTCCTTATTCATGTTTTCTTCCATCTTTTTCTCTCATTTCTTCAAACAAAGATCCATCATCTAAATCATTTCAAGGAAGCTTACAACAAAACGATTTGTACTTTTGGAATCCTCTCTTCATCCTCTACAACTTGATACCAATTTCATCTCGTTTGGGTAACATTTCTAAAACTCTAGATTTCATGTTCTTAGTGTTTTTGACTTGAAATGGTGTTAATTAGTGTCTATGGCTCAAGTCTAGCATGAATATGTGTTTGGTTTGTTCGATTTTGTTGTTTTGAGTAACTAGCATGAACACTTGAAATGGGTGTGCTTAATCTTGAGTTTTGGTTGATTAAATGTTGTTATTATGTTAAAGCTAATGTGTTAAAAGTGTTACTAGCATCATTAGCTTCGTTTTGGTATGTTGGTTGACTTAGAAAAACTTCATAAACAAAATTGATGAATTCATGATTCTTGGTTAGGGTTTGATGAACTTTAAAATGGATTTTTGATGCATTGAATGCTATGTAATGTTGTTAGTAAGTGTTTAATTGCAATTTATGTTTAATTACCTTCGAAACGGCGTATCGTACGTGTAAATTGGATTCCCGAATCACCATTTGCATTTTTGAGTTTAAAACGTTAAATAGTGACCTTTTGGCGAGATTTCGATTATTGTAAATGATGTTTTTGTTTAATGAAATGTGTTTAGTTGTATTCCTTATTAAATTACCTTTCCAACGATATAAGATACGTGTTTTGAATATTTACGGTTCATAAGTTATGTTTGTTTGAAGTTTGATTCAAGCATATACATGAAACAGCCCAGCATTTTTTTCTAGTGTTAAGCCGCGGCGCGGATCCTCTAGCCACGGTGCGGCTTAGAGCATGAAAATGGGGCTGTCCAAAATTAACAATTTTTGTAAAATTCTAACTATGCTACGCAACTCCGATTGACATGAAACTTGGCCAACATGCTTATATATGACTTCTAAGCTTAGAAAAATTGTCCGATACCCGACCCGAACACGTTGACTTTGACCAAAGTTTGACTTTTAGTCAAACTTAACCAAATACTTATGTAATCGTTCTAATCTTCTTTTATACTTGATTCTTGCATGAAACTTGATAACGTGATACACATGCTATATAATCGAGTCGTAACGAGCCATAGGACTAATTGAACACATTTCGACCGACCTTGTGTCTTACTCGGTAATTGATATAACCTACTTGTTTAGGTCAAGACTAAACAACTTTCATGCACACGTTTACTTTGTGAAGTACATTTATATTCGTGCACTCGAGGTGAGATCACAGTCCCACCTTTTTAACAACTTTTATTCTTTTAAATCGTGGGCTGAGAAACATATACTTTGTTATATATTGTACTACTTACTTTTATGCTTTGAACACAAGTACGAAGAAACAAACATTCTACAGCGAGTTTGAACAAAAATCCTCAATTCGACTATCATTAGTTACACTTGCCGGGTATAAGCTAGAACTTATGTTGTATGGCCATACGGGTTTGACAAATCCTCATTCGGACGGTTCGCTACTATTGTGCGGATAAAATATATTTTCGAGAAACAGTGTATGTTCTAACACTATTGTGATGGGGTTCTATAGAAGGAAAGTTAAGTCTTGATAATTGAGTGCTCGCAAACATACTTTTGGAATGTAAACGATTTAGATAATCAACGTTATCGAAATACTAAATCTTGTGGTTCAAAAACAACGTTTAGAAATACACCTATGATTTCACCAACGTTTTTTGTTGACAGTTGTGACGACCCGCGAAATTCCTACCAAATTTAAACTTGATCCTTATATGTTTCCGACACGATAAACAAAGTCTGTAAGATTGAGTCTCAAAAAGTTTGAACTGTTTCATATATTCAATTGACCTTCGACTGTTCTCGACGATTCACGAACAATTAATTGTAAATGGATATGTGTGTATGTATATATAAATAATAATTCGAAATATAATTTGAAGTATTATATGTTGTTGTTATAAAAAAAATTAATAAAATAGAGATAAGATATTATAATAATTATTATTTAAAATATATCTCTTTATATAAATAAAGTATATTAAAAATAAATACTAAAGACTTGTAATACTCGTTTGATGTTACGATTGATATTAAGCAAGTTAAATTCAAACTTATGAACTTTTAAAATAAAAGGTGACCCGAAAATGAGTTATTTAAGTTATAGGCTTATTAAAAGTATATTTAGGATCTAATTATTTAATTTTAACACTTTTTATATTTCACTCATAAATGAGAGGGACAGTTGATGTAATTTTTATTTATCAAATTAATGATTGAATTTTATACCATAATGACTAAAATAAATAAATATAATTACTGTAAAAATTTAGAATTTTTCAGAATACTTTTAAACGCCACTAATTATCAACGGAGCACGATTTAGTGGTCCGTTAAAATCGTCGGTATAATAAAGCAAAGGAGGCGGCTAATTATTGTGCACATGTTATTATTATAATATAATTATTATTATTATATTATTATTAATATTAATCTAGTGTTTACAGATATACATATATGCATACTACAACTTGTGATTTATCACCAAAACCAACAATTGATTCCTTCTTTCCTTTTCTAGTCGACACACACATCAAAGAGGGTCCCACATGGCTACACACTCCCACCAAAACAATCTATGTATTATTTGTCTCCAACTAATTCTTTTATAACAATTAAATGACTTGGGCAAATGAAGATCTTGTTTTCACTCACAAATCACTAGAACTAATTGACAGCTTCTGTTTCAATAATCTATTAAAGTCACGATGACACCCGCACGCGGCACAAGTAAGTGAAGCTTCATTTTTTACTGCCATGAATTCATCAACAGTATAACCATCAACGTTGGTTGCATGGTTTTTTGTGACACTTACCATAAATTATATGAACCTTAATCATGTTCAATAAATTAACAGAATCCATCGATGATTGTGGTTATTCTTCTCTTCATTACAACCAAATTCTATGCTTCCTAGCCGTGACTTAATCATCAACACCTTACAATCATCAACCATCTACGGAGAACTACCACCTGCCACCAATCCCCTCCTACTACTCAAATAAACCCATCTACGGTCACCACTTTACTATTACCCGCTAGCGTTTTCATTTTATGCAGCTGCTAATGTTGTTGTTTATAATCGAAGCTGCAGTTTTCTGTTTCAACGAGCCACCACCGCCATGAAAATCACAACCTTCACCCCCACCAAAACCTATATTTTTCTTTTTCTTCTTGTTGTTGATCCTGCTGCAATTCTTCCTACTTCTATCTGTTCTCTGTCGAAAACCGGCTACTACTATATCTTCTGATATTGTTCCGATTGCTTGATATAATTATGAGAAGAAGATAAAAGATGAAGTGTAATGATGATGATTATGGCGATGATAGATAAAACATGATAATACTGTTATGATACGATGATAAAAATATTGTGATAACAATACAGGGATAATGATTACGAGGATATAGATAAATTGTTACTGATTGAACTATTCTGGTTCCTTTTCACGATCGAAAACAAACAGGAATTAAAACCCAATCTATCATGGGCCTTTTTTATTTGATACATGGGTTACAAAAGTTTTTGGGCTACGGTGGCCCATCAGAAATAGTACCGGGCTTTGATTTTTGGGTATTGATCATGTAATTACTTTGGCTAAATCTATTAGTGATGGACTTCTAGTGGAATGAAAATATTGGCCCGTACATAATTTGTCTTAGAGTATAGATGATGATAACGAGTATAAGAATTAATGGTACTAAACAGAAAATGATAAACAGAGCAATGGTTAGTGGTATGGGTGTTTGAGCGAGAGGTCATGGGTTCAATCCCTACCTGCAGCATTATTTTTAGCATATTTGAGGTAGTGTTATTATTATTATTATTATTATTATTATTATTATTATTATTATTATTATTATTATTATTATTATTATTATTATTATTATTATTATTATTATTATTATTATTATTATAAAAATTACTATTATTATTAATTTTATGAATATCTTAATTATTATTATTATTATTATTATAATTATCATTATTATTTTTAACATTAAAATTATGATTTTTAACATTATTATTATTATTATCATTATTTTTATTACTAATATTACAATTATTATTATTATTATTATTATTATTATTATTATTATTATTATTATTATTATTATTATTATTATTATTATTATTATTATTATTATTATTATTATTATTACAACAAATATTATTTTTAAAAGATATAATTATTACGTATAACACAAATATAACTAATATTACAAACTATTATGTTTTATATATATATTAACTAATATATTATTATTAGATATCATATGTATATAATATAATCTATTATAAGTATTAAAATAACTATATATAAGGATATTAATCATAATACATTATATAATATATAAACTTAGTTGATTAATATTATGTGTTAATATATATACATAATTGATATAGGTTCGTGAATCCGAGGTCAACCATACACTTGTTAAATGACGTTATATGTATTTTTACTACAAAATACAGTATGGTGAGTTTCATTTGCCTTTTTACCCTTTATATTTTTGGGCTGAGAATACATGCGCTGCTTTTATAACTGTTTTACGAAATAGACACAAGTATCTAAAATTACATTCTATGGTTGGATTATTAAATCGAATATGCCCCTTTTTATTAAGTCTGGTAATCTAAGAATTAGGGAACAGACACCCTAATTGACGCGAACTCTAAAGATAGATCTATCGGGCCCAACAAGCCTCATCCAAAGTACCGGATGCTTTAGTACTTCGAAATTTATATCATGTCCGAAGGAGGATCCCGGAATGATGGGGATATTCTTATATGCATATTGTGAATGTCGGTTACCAGGTGTTCAATCCATATGAATGATATTTTTGTCTCTATGCATGGGACGTATGTTTATGAGAAATGGAAATATGAAATCTTGTGGTCTATTAAAATTATGAAATGATTATTTATGCTAAACTAATGAACTCACCAACTTTTTGGTTGACACTTGAAAGCATGTTTATTCTCAGGTACGAAAGAAATCTTCCGCTGTGCATTTGATCATTTTAAAGATTATTATTTGGAGTCATTCATGACATATTTCAAAAGACGTTGCATTCGAGTCGTTGAGTTTATCAAGATCATTATTAAGTCAATTATAATTGGATATATTATGAAATGGTATGCATGTCTGTCAACTTCAGATGTAATAAAAGATTGTCTTTTCAAAACGAATGCAATGTTTGTAAAATGTATCATATAGAGGTCAAGTACCTCGCGATGTAATCAACTGTTATGAATCATTTATAATCGATATAGACTTCGTCCGAATGGATTAGGACGGGTCGTTTCAACAGTTTTCTATATGTTTCTCATGTTCATACTTGGCTACTTGATACATGCTTCCGCACACTTTGATTACTTGCTTGGAGCCAAGCATACATGCATACGCTAGCGATAGCACTTTTGGATTCAAACTTAAAGCATATATACTTACGCTATTTATAGCAACCGTGATTTTAAACTAATTATGTCGCAAGTTATTTCATATATACTATACATCTTTTGTAAACTTAAACTTGTTTTCGATCCGTTTGGTAAACTAAACTTTGCAAGTCTTGTACGTTTCAAATGAATGCAACATAATTTCAGTCAAACGCGTCTCATTTAGGGACTATGACCACGTAATGGGACCTAAGTTAACGGTGTCGTCAATGACGATTTTGTCTGGTCGTTACAGGCAAAGTGAAAGGACGATACAGACCCTTGAAGACATGCTACGAGCATGTGTTATTGATTTCGGAAACAGTTGGGATCGACATCTACCATTAGCAGAATTTTCCTACTATAACAGTTACCATTCGAGTATTGAGATGATGCCGTTTGAGGCACTTTATGGTAGAAAGTGCAGGTCTTCAATTTGTTGGAGTGAAGTTGGGGATAGACAAATTATGGGTCCAGAGATAATCCAAGAAGCCACAGAGAAAATCATCCAAATTCAACAACGGTTGAAAACCGCCTATAGTCGACAAAAGAGCTACGCGGACATTAAAAGAAAAGATATAGAATTTGAAATTGGAGAGATGGTCATGCTTAAGGTTTCACCTTGGAAAGGTGTTGTTCGATTTGGTAAACGGGGTATACTAAATCCAAGGTACATTGGACCATTCAAGATAATAGATCGTGTCGGACCAGTAGCTTACCGACTTGACTTACCTCAACAACTCGCCGGGGTACATAATACTTTTCATTTCTCGAATCTAAAGAAATGTTTTGCTAAATAAGATCTCACTATTTCGTTAGACGAAATCCAAATCAATGAAAAACTTCAATTCATCGAAGAACCCATCGAAATAATGGATCGTGAGGTTAAAAGACTTAATCAAAATAAAATACCAATTGTTAAGGTTCGATGGAATGCTCGTAGAGGACCCGAGTTCACATGGGAATGTGAAGATCAAATGAAGAAGAAATACCCGCAACTATTTCCAGAAGATGCATCAACACCTTCAACAGCTTAAAATTTCGGGACGAAATTTATTTAACGGGTAGGTACTGTAGTGACCCGAACTTTTCCATGATTATCCCATGATTATATATTAAATGAAAACTATATTTACATGATTAAATGTTTACAACTTGTTAAGCAATCAAACTTGTTAAGACTTGATTATTTGAAATAGGTTTCATGTAGACACTTGACCACCCAAATTGACCGGCGATTCACGAACGTTAAAAACTTGTAAAAACCATATGATGATATATACATATAGATATATATATATAGTTAACATGATATTATGATAAGTAAGTATCTCATTAGGTATATTAACAATGAGTTATATACATAATAATGAGACTACTAAGTTAAGAAACTCGAAGCGATATATATAACGATTATCGTTATAACAACGTCTTAATAAATACATATGTATCATATTAAGATATTGTTACACTATATTTAACATGATAAAATGATAATTAAATATATTGTTAAGTCTGTTAACAATGAACTACACATGTAAAACAAGACTACTAACTTAAGAATTTCGAAACGAGACATATATGTTACGATTATCGTTGTAACAACATTTTAATGTATATATATATATCATATTAAGATATATTCATACATCATAATATCATGATAATGTAATAATTTACCAACTCATTAGATATAATAAACATTGGATTAACAACATTAAATGAGATCGTTAACTTAAAGGTTTCAAAACAACACTTACATGTAACGACTAACGATGACTTAACGACTCCGTTAAAATGTATATACATGTAGTATATTAAGATGTATTAGTACACTTTTGAAAGACTTCAAGACATATATCAAAGTACTTCTACTTAACAAAAATGCTTACAATTGCATTCTCATTCATTTTCATCAACAATTCTACTCGTATGCACCCGTATTCGTACTCGTATAATACACAACTTCTAAATGTATTTACTATTAGTATATACACTCCAATTATCAGCTCTTAGCAGCCCTTGTGAATCACCAACACATGTGGGAACCATCATTTGGCAACTAGCATGAAATATCTAGCTAAATTACAAACTAATGGAGCCTATATTTGACACCAACATTCACGTTAACTAGCTCACACTCTAACACTTTCATTTTTCAATTTTCTTGAATCAAACTCATCTTTATCAAGTTTTTTCTCATTTTTCTAAGTGTTCTTTATCATCTTCATCAAAACCTAGCTCAAGCTAGCTCATAAATCCATACTTAAAACAACTTACAAAACAACTACTCAAGAAAACTTCAAGAACACTTTCAAGTTTGCAAGTCTACTTCCAAGCTTTCTAATCCATTCCAAGTAATCATCTAAGATCAATAAACTTCTGTTATTTACAGTAGGTTATCATTCTAATTCAAGGTAATACTCATATTCAAAATTTGATTCAATTTCTATAAC
This sequence comes from Rutidosis leptorrhynchoides, assembly GCF_046630445.1. Lineage (NCBI taxonomy): Eukaryota > Viridiplantae > Streptophyta > Magnoliopsida > Asterales > Asteraceae > Rutidosis > Rutidosis leptorrhynchoides. Next base: position 615,400,638 of record NC_092335.1, read on the forward strand.
TATAACAATCTTAATTCGAGTAGAAATCTTACTTGAAATTATTTTCGTGTCATGATTCTACTTCAAGAACTTTCAAGCCATCCAAGAATCCTTTGAAGCTAGATCATTTCTTGTTACTTCCAGTAGGTTTACCTACTATATTTGAGGTAGTAATGATGTTCGTAACATCATTCGATTCATATATATTTAACTATCATATTCGAAGATTTAAACTTGTAATCACTAGAACATAGTTTAGTTAAATCTAAACTTGTTCGCAAACAAAGTTAATTCTTCTAACTTGACTTTTAAAATCAACTAAAAACATGTTCTATATCTATATGATATGCTAACTTAATGATTTAAAACCTGAAAACACGAAGAACACCGTAAAAACTGGACATACGCCGTCGTAGTAAAACCGGGGGCTGATTTGGGATAGATAATTAAAAACTATGATAAACTTTGATTTAAAAGTTGTTCTTATGGGAAAATGATTTTTCTTATGAACATTTAACTATATCCAAATCATGGTTAAACTCAAATTGGAAGTATGTTTTCCAAAACAGTCATCAAGATGTCGTTCTTTCAACTGAAATGACTACCTCTTACAATATTGACTTGTAACCTGTATTTCTGACTATAAACTTATACTTTTTCTGTTTAGTTTCATAAATTTCAGTTCATTATGAAACCATGACAACTTGAATCACTCAAAACGGATTTAAAACGAAGAAGTTATGGGTAAAACAAGATTGAATAATTTTGCTTGTTGTAGCTACGCGAAATTTGTAACAAATCTATACAAATCATAACTTAACTAACTTATATTGTATTATACATGTATTCTAACATATATTATGTAATCTTAGGATACCATAGACAAGTATACAATGTTTTGACATATCATATCGACCCATCTATATATATTATTTGGGAACAACCGTAGACACTCTATATGCAGTAATGCTTGAGTTAGCTATACAGGGTTGAGGTTGATTCCAAAATAATATATATACTTTGAATTGTGATCTAGCCTGAGACTTGTATACACTGAGTCGTGGATTGATTCGAGAAAATATATATTGATTTATTTCTGTACATCTAACTGTGGACAACTAGTTGTAGATTACTAACGTTGGACTGCTAACTTAACAAACTTAAATTGTTAAAACATAATAAAACATATTGTAAATGTATTTCGATCATACTTTAATATATATGTATATATTTGTTATAGGTTCGTGAATCGACCCGTGGCCAAGTTTTATTTCCGACGAAGGAAAAATTTGTGAAAGTGAGTTATAGTCCCACTTTTAAAATCTAATATTTCTGGGATGAGAATACATGCAGTTTTATAAATGTTTTACAAAATAGACACATGTACTTGAAACTATATTCTATGATTGAATCATTATATCGGATATCACCCTTTCAGCTTGGTAGCCTAAGAATTTGGGAACATACCCCCAAATTGACGCGAATCCTGAAGATAGATCTATGGGCCTAACGAACCCCATCCATGTTATGGATGCTTTAGTACTTCGATTTTATATAAAGATGAGTGTACCTGTATATTGGGGATATTCTAGATTCATTTGTTAATGTCGGTTACCATGTGTTCATCATATGAATAATTTTTATGCAGATTGCATGTTGTTTATGAGAAATGGAAATATGAATCTTGTGGTCTATTATTACGAATTGATAAATATAAAGGTTAAACCAATAACTCACCAATATTTTTGTTAACGTTTTAAGCATGTTTATTCTCAGATGATTATTAAAAGCTTCCGCTGTTGCATGCTAATTTATGGACAAGAGTTGGAGTCAGCATGCTTGTATAATATTATTTAAAAACTGCATTCGAAGACATATATTGTTGTGTAATATTATTGTAAACCATTATGTAATGGTCGTGTGATAACGCTATATTTTAGATTATCATTATTTGATAATCTTCGTCATGTTTTTAAAACCTTTAACGATAAAAATAAATGTTATGATTGTTTTAAAAATCGAATACAGTCTTTGAAAAACGTCTCATATAGAGGTTAAAACCTCGCAACGAAATCAATTAATATGAAACGTTTATAATCATTATGAACGGGACATTTCAATATCTATGTCCCTTTTAATGGGTTCATGTATGTAAGGGCCTTAATCTGATTAGATCTTAAACCCCCATGTAGGTAACGCATATTCAGTTAAAAAGTAACCCAAGTGAAAAAGTGACCCGAGGAGGCTTAGCTGCTTCTTTCATTGATGGTGACTTCATATCTTTTCTGGAGTTTATTTGAGGTGAGTTTCACTAACTTGATTATATGTAATAAATTAGATTTTCTTATCTTTATTCTATTATCTGACTAAAACAATTTCACCATAATTGTGCTTATCTTCATGTCTTTCATTAGTCAGTCTTAGTTGTAAATCACAACTATGTTTTGAATATATTTAAGTAGTGCACAATGTATTTGCAGTTTGTTATTATATTGTAAAACATAGCTTACATACATCAATACTTGGTGCTGTAAAAGTTTGATCAATACTTACACAAAATTCATTCATTCATATCATATAAGTTGTGTTAACATTTTAAAACAAAGTAGGTATTTACATTTGATATTAATTACATGATTAGTACAGTAGTGACCATTTTTATGACATAACAAAGTAAGCTATAACATAGTAAGTATTTTCATACACATTCACTATTTGATCCGTTTGATGAAATGCTTGAATGGAATAAATTTCAATGATGTTGATTTAAGATCTACTCCGTATATGTTAGATATATCAATCATTTAGCTACATCTATAACGGCGAAATTTAAAAGACCTGAGTGTGCTTGAATGGCTGGTTTGATGCTATTATTGACATGAATGGTTCTTAAAAGAGTACCATTTTGGTGGTTAGTATATGACCCATTTAGTTTTAGTCTGCTTTGAATAAATGTTTGTAACGACCAGGATTTTTCCGCTAATATATTGAAGATTAATATTTACATAATTAATGTTTCCAACATGTTAAGCAATCAAACTCATTAAGAATTGGTTATTTGCAATGAATTTTATACAAACGTTTGGCCACCCAGTCTGTCTGACGATTCACGAACGTCATAAATTGAAATAATTATATAATGATGTATATATGGATATATATATATATATATATATATATATATATATATATATATATATATATATATATATATATATATATATATATACTTATGATTTGTTAAAATGATATTTAAGTATCTCATTATATATAATAACAATTGGTTATATACATAAAATGAGATTACTAACTTAAAGACTTCAAGACTATACACATATATATAACGATTAACGTTGTAATAACTTCTAAATTAAAATGTATGTATATGTATTGTATTAATATGTATTAATACACTTTTGAAAGACTTAATAATATATATCAATATATTTATACTCAATAAAGATAGCTATACTCATTTTCTCATTCAATTTTATCAAGAATCCTATTCGTATTCATACGGTATTTATACCCGTATCATACCCAGCTTCTATACGTATTTAATATGGGTATATACATACCAAATCATTGATCTTAGCAGCCCTCAATCAGTTGTGAGACATGTATAAACATAATGTAGACTTGTGGGAACCATGGCTTGGAAACTAGTATGACTAAATGCATAAAATTACAAACCACGGAGCCATGTTGTTGCCCTCATTTTGATGCCAACATGTAGGAAAAATAACCATGCATTTCATTCTAATTAACTACATCATTTTACTCTCTAAACACATACTCAAACACTCCCTCAAACCTCCATTCAATTCAGCAAGTATTGGTCTCATAATCTAAGTTATAATCATCATAACAAAGCTTGATCAAGAACACTTCAAGAATTCCAAGCCATCAAGGGTATCTTTGAACTCAAGATATTCTCCTTATTTCTCCAGCAACTTTACTCATTTGATTTGAGGTTCGTGAATTTTTCAAAAGGCCAAGTCTTATCACCATCTATTCAGAAATCATCACAAATGAGTTATAGTCCCATTTTTACTATCTAAATTATTTTGGGGATGAGAATACATGCAAATTTATAAATGTTTTATAAAATAAGCACAAGTTCATGAAACTACATTCTAAGGTTGTTTTGTTATACCGGATATCTGTACTTATTATTATTATGCTTGGTAACCTAAGAATTAGTGAAAAATACTAATTGACGCTAATCCTAAAGGTAGATCTACGGGTACCAACCACCCCCATTTTCGAATAGTGGAAATGCTTTAGTACTTCGAAGGGTTCTTGTCATACATTTAAATAGTGGAATGTATGATGCCAGATATCTTAAGTGCTCTATGTTAAGGTCGGTTACCAGGCGACTCATCGTATGAATGATTTTTGCAGTTGTAATGATCCTGCGCATTTAATTAAATGAAATCTTGTGGCTTATTAAATGTTATGATTATTATATAGAAATTAAACTTATGACTCACCAAAATTTTTGTTGACGTTTTAAGCATGTTTATTCTCAGGTAAATATTAAAAACGCTTCCGCTGTCGTATGCCAACCCAAGGTCAAGATTTGGAGTCGGGATAATTGTTTATATTGTTTAAACTTGCATTCGGAGTATTTGTTGTAATATAATTGATCATATTGTAATGGGTTGTGTAAAAAACTTATTTATTTGAGGAGATTGTCTTTGATAGACAATCTAAATTATGTCATTAAGACCTTTATTCAATAATAAAGGTTATGATTGTTTTAAAAAAAAACGAATGCAAGATTTGAAAAACGTCTCATATAGAGGTCAAAACCTCGCAAAGAAACCAATTAATATGAAACGTTTATAATTAATATGAACGGGCATTTCAGTTGGTATTCGAGCGTTGGTCTTAGAGAATCAGAAATTTTTTCATTAGTGTGTCTAACTGATTTTTGATGCATTAGTGAGTCTGGACTTCGACCGTAATTATTTTAAAAATGATTGCTTAATATAATTGTTGGAAACATAAGATTATTAACATATAAATATTATAAGATATATCATTCTCTTAACGTGCCTGATATTATGTAATAGATGACTTCATCCGATCATATAAGCATCTCTAGTGATTCAGATTTCATTTACTTATCAAGTGATTCGGAGGCTGAGTCAAAGCATACGACTTATGAACTAACGGAAAAGTTAACTTTTGGTGCTACCATTAAAGTGGAAAATTGTTGGGAAAATTGGGAAGATTCACAATTTCCAGTAGAGGTTCCAGAAGAGGATCCAGAAGAAGATCCCGAAGAGGAACCCGAAGAAGTTGTGGAAATTACCGAACCACAACGTGATTTGGGAAAATCTTTGGCTGTTATACCCGATCTCAAACCCGATGAACCTATTATGACCCAAAATGTTTGTGATCATACACCTGAACCACCTAAGAGACCAGTTTATAAAATGACCTCTCGTATAACGACTGTTGGTTTTGCTAACAAACAATTAGCCGAAAGAACCAATTGGGAGGAATTGGAAAAAGAACTATCCAAACGAAAATCCAAACATTTGGCCGAGAAAGAAACAACGTCAACATCTAAGAAATCTCGCTGTTCTTGAACCATCGGCAGCTATCCTGTATTCCATGCATTGTGAAATATGTATTATATTGTGTGTTTAAGTTTGTAAGAAAATTCGCAATGTAATTTTCCTTATGATTGTATAATAATAAGAATAAGCATGGAAGGTTTATTATTATTATTATTACAACTTATTATTACGTAGTAACGTAATAACTTACCATAGTTTTTTATATTAGAATTTTAGTAGTTAATTTGTGTGTTAGCTGCTAAGTATGAACATTATTACAGTTATAAAACGCTAATATGAAGAAAAGGCTTTTATAATAATAAGTTCATATTAAGCTACAAAATACTTTTTGGCTACTTCTAAAATTCTATATGATTAACTCAGTCGGCTATTTTTGAAGGAAATGGCTCTTCCAGCTACTAGACAACAACAATTGAACACCGAAGAACTTCAAGCTTTCGCTGCAAATATGGCTGCAGTGGTGAATGCAATGAACAACAATAACCAATCGGGTTCCAGCAGTGGAGGAAACAATGGCAACCGGGTAGGATGTTCCTACAAAGCTTTTATGGCCTGCAAACCCAATGAGTTTGAAGGAACTTAAGGACCCGTTGGACTAAAGCGGTGGACAGAGAAGGTTGAAGCCGTGTTCGCAATCAGCAACTGCGCAGAAGAGGATAAAGTTAAGTATGCCACACATACTTTCAGGGGTACTGCTTTGACAAGGTGGAATACCTACATGGATTACGTAGGACAGAATACCGCCTACGCACTTCCATGGTCCGCTTTCAAGCACATGATGACGAAAGAGTACCGTCCCAGAACCGAAATCAACAAGCTCAAGGAAGAGATTAAAGCACTGACAACCCAAGGGTTAGACGTCATTACCTACGAGCGGCGTTTCAACGAACTGGTTTTAATGTGTCCTGGAGTATTTGAGGATGAAGAGGCAAAAATTAAAGCGTTCATAAAAGGGTTGCCGGAACGAATCCAAGAGCATGTAGGTGCTAACGACCCTGCAACAATGCAGAATGCGAGTCGTATAGCCCACAAATTGATAGGCCAAATTACAGGAAGGATAAAGAAAGAGGTGGCCGAGGAGGCCATAATGAAACAGGGAAAGAGAAAGTGGGAGGAAAGCAGTGATCAGGGTCACCAGTCCAACAACAACAATCAAAACAACAACTACAACAACAATCGCAACCACCCCAACAACAACAATAATAGCAACAACAATCGCAACAATAACCGCAACAACCATTCCAATAACAATTACAACAACAACAACAACCACAACCAAAACTACAACAACAACAACCGTCTCAACAACAATAACCCTAACAACAACAACAACAACGACAACAAAAAGCAAAGAACTATATGCCCAAGGTGTGATACGTTTCATCCGGAGTGGTTTTGTAGAGAGTTATGTACCAGGTGCAACAGGAATGGCCATATTGCGGCAAAGTGTGAAGTCTACGGACCAAATAGAAACAAAGGAGCAAATAATGCTGGAATAAATAATAACGGCATTGTTTGCTATGGATGTGGAAAACCGGGTCATACCATAAACCAGTGCCGGAATGGAAATAGGCAAGGCCGTGGGAGAGCCTTCAACATTAATGGGGAGAAAGCACAGGAAGACCCGGAACTTGTTACGGGTACGTTTCTTATCAACAATACACCTGCTTATGTTTTATTTGATTCGGGTGCCGATAGAAGTTATATGAGTAGAGAATTTTGTGCCAAATTAAATTGCCCGTTAACGCCTTTGGATAAAAAGTGTATAGTTGAAGTAGCAAACGGTAAACTAATTAAGGTTGATAAAATTTTCCGAAATCGAAAAATTAGTTTAGTTAGCGAAACGTTTGCAATTGATTTAATACCGGTGGAATTGGGAAGCTTCGACGTAATTATTGGAATGGATTGGATGTCCAAGGTGAAAGCCGAAGTTGTTTGTCATGAGAAGGCGATTCGCATTTCGAGAGAAAACGGGTTACCCTTAATGGTGTACGGAGAAAAGGGTAATGCCAAATTAAATCTTATTAGTAGTTTGAAGGCGCGCAAACTAATAAGAAAAGGTTGCTATGCCATACTAGCACACGTCGAGAAGGTTGAAAAAGAAGAAAAGAAAATCGATGACGTTCCTGTTGCAAGAGAATTTTCTGAGGTGTTTTCGGACGAATTACCGGGACTACCTCCACACCGATCCATTGAATTTCAAATAGATCTTGTACCAGGAGCCGCACCAATAGCTCGTGCTCCATATAGACTTGCGCCCACCGAAATGAAAGAATTACAAAGTCAGCTACAAGAATTATTAGAACGTAGTTTTATCCGACCGAGTACGTCACCATGGGGAGCTCCAATTTTATTCGTTAAAAAGAAAGATGGGTGTTTTCGCATGTGTATCGATTACCGTGAGCTGAACAAAGTAACCATCAAAAACCGATACCCTTTACCCCGAATCGACGACCTATTTGATCAACTCCAAGGTTCGAGCGTATACTCCAAAATCGATTTAAGGTCGGGTTATCATCAACTGAGGGTTAAAGAAGCCGATATACCGAAAACAGCCTTAAGAACTCGTTATGGCCACTACGAATTCATGGTTATGCCATTCGGTTTAACCAATGCACCCGCAGTTTTCATGGATCTCATGCACCGAGTATGTAGTCCATATTTAGATAAGTTTGTTATTGTCTTTATTGATGACATTCTTATCTATTCGAAGAATAACCAAGAACACGAACAACACTTGAGACTTGTATTAGAGTTGTTAAGAAAAGAACAACTTTATGCAAAATTCTCTAAGTGCGCTTTTTGATTAAATGAAGTACAATTTCTTGGCCACGTAGTCAGTAGTAATGGAATCAAAGTTGATCCCGCCAAGATCGAAGCTATCAAAAATTGGGAAACCCCGAAAACTCCAACAAAAATACGTCAATTTTTGGGTTTAGCCGGTTATTATAAGAGATTTATTCAAGATTTCTCCCGAGTAGCCAAACCTTTAACCGCATTGACACATAAGGGGAAGAAGTATGAATGGACTTTTGAACAAGAGGGTGCCTTCCAATTGTTGAAAAAGAAGTTGACTACGGCACCCATTTTATCGTTACCTGACGGAATGGAAGATTTTGTTATCTACTGCGACGCATCAAGAATGGGTTTTGGGTGTGTTCTTATGCAACGGAAGAAGGTGATTGCATATGCTTCTCGACAACTTAAAATTCATGAACAAAACTACACCACACACGATCTGGAATTGGGCGCCGTTGTTTTTGCATTAAAGATGTGGAGACATTATCTATATGGGGTCAAGTTCATCATATACACTGACCACAAAAGTCTCCAACATATTTTAAATCAAAAGCAACTAAATATGTGGCAGCGTAGGTGGGTTGAGCTGCTAAATGATTATGATTGTGAAATCCGTTACCACCCGGGGAAAGCAAATGTGGTAGCCGATGCCTTGAGTCGAAAGGAAAGAGAACCTATTCGAGTAAAAGCTATGAACATGATTATTCATACTAATCTTACCACTCGAATAAAAGAGGCACAACAGGAGGTTTTGAAGGAAGGAATTTTTGGAAGGGAAATACCCAAAGAATTAAAAAAACAGCTTAATATTCGGGAAGACGGAACCAGGTATTTAGCTGAAAGAATTTGGGTACCAAGGAATGGGGATTTGAGGAAAGTGGTACTAGATGAAGCACATAAAACCAGATATTCAATACATCCCGGAGCGGGGAAAATGTACCAAGACCTCAAGAGAAACTTTTGGTGGCCAGGAATGAAGGCCAATATAGCCATATATGTAGGAGCATGTTTAACTTGTTCTAAAGTCAAAGCTGAGCATCAGAAACCATCGGGTCTACTCCAATAACCTGAAATCCCAGAATGGAAATGGGAAAACATTACCATGGATTTCATTGCTAAGTTACCGAGAACTGCAGGTGGTTATGATATGATTTGGGTAATAGTCGATCGTCTTACTAAGTTAGCACACTTTCTGCCAATAAAAGAAGAGGATGGTATAGAGAAATTAGCACGATTATATCTGAAAGAAGTTGTTTCTAGACATGGTATACCAATCTCTATTATCTCTGATCGTGATAGCAGATTTACTTCTAGATTCTGGCAGGTATTACACGAAGCGTTGGGAACTCGTCTAGATTTAAGTACTGCCTATCATCCACAAACTGATGGGCAGAGTGAAAGGACGATTCAGACACTCGAAGACATGCTACGAGCATGTGTTATTGATTTTGGAAGCAGTTGGGATCGACATCTACCGTTAGCTGAGTTTTCCTACAACAACAGCTATCATTCTAGCATTGAGGCGGCACCATTCGTGGCACTTTATGGGAGGAAGTGCAGGTCTCCGATTTGTTGGAGTGATGTGGGAGAAAAACAGATTATAGGTCCGGAAATTATCCAGGAAACTACCGACAAGGTCATTCAGATTCAGCAACGATTGAAAACAGCCCGGAGTCGGCAAAAGAGCTATGCGGATGTTAGAAGGAAACCTTTAGAGTTTGAGGAGGGTGATATGGTTATGCTTAGGGTATCACCTTGGAAAGGTGTTATTCATTTTGGAAAGCGAGGGAAATTGAGCCCAAGATACATTGGGCCATTCAAGATCGAAAAACGCATTGGGCCGGTGGCCTATCGACTTGAACTACCTCCACAATTAGAAAAGATTCACAACACCTTTCATGTTTCGAACCTGAAGAAATGTCTAGCTACCGAAGATCTCATTATCCCTTTAGATGAAATTAAGATTGACGAGAAACTATACCCGTATATATAATAACAATTGGTTATATACATAAAATGAGATTACTAACTTAAAGACTTCAAGACTATATACATATATATAACGATTAACGTTGTAATAACTTCTAAATTAAAATGTATGTATATGTATTCTATTAATATGTATTAATACACTTTTGAAAGACTTAATAATATATATCAATATATTTATACTCAATAAAGATAGCTATACTCATTTTCTCATTCAATTTTATCAAGAATCCTATTCGTATTCATACGATATTTATACCCGTATCATACCCAGCTTCTATACGTATTTACTATGGATATATACATACCAAATCATTGATCTTAGCAGCCCTCAATCAGTTGTGAGACATGTATAAACATGATGTAGACTTGTGGGAACCATGGCTTGGAAACTAGTATGACTAAATGCATAAAATTACAAACCATGGAGCCATGTTGTTGCCCCCATTTTGATGCCAACATGTAGGATAAATAACCATCCATTTTATTCCAATTAACTACATCATTTTACTCTCTAAACACATACTCAAACACTCTCTCAAACCTCCATTCAATTCAGCAAGTATTGGTCTCATAATCCATGTTATAATCATCATAACAAAGTTTGATCAAGAACACTTCAAGAATTCCAAGCCATCAAGGGTATCTTTGAACTCAAGATATTCTCCTTATTTCTCCAGCAACTTTACTCATTTGATTTGAGGTTCGTGAATTTGTCAAAAGGCCAAGTCTTATCACCATCTATTCGGAAATCATCACAAGTGAGTTATAGTCCCATTTTTACTATCTAAATTATTTTGGGGATGAGAATACATGCAAATTTATAAATGTTTTATAAAATAAGCCCAAGTTCATGAAACTACATTCTACGGTTTTTTTGTTATAACGGATATCTGTACTTATTATTATTATGCTTGGTAACCTAAGAATTAGTGAAAAACACTAATTGACGCGAATCCTAAAGGTAGATCTACGGGCACCAACCACCCTCATTTTCGAATAGTGGAAATGCTTTAGTACTTCGAAGGGTTCTTGTCATACATTTGAATAGTGGAATGTATGATGCCAAATATCTTAAGCGCTCTATGTTAAGGTCGGTTACCAGGCGACTCATCGTATGAATGATTTTTGCAGTTGTAATGATCCTGCGCATTTAATTAAATGAAATCTTGTGGCTTATTAAATGTTATGATTATTATATAGAAATTAAACCTATGACTCACCAACATTTTTGTTGACGTTTTAAGCATGTTTATTCTCAGGTGAATATTAAAAACGCTTCCGCTGTCGTATGCCAACCCAAGGTCAAGATTTGGAGTCGGCATAATTGTTTATATTGTTTAAACTTGCATTCGGAGTATTTGTTGTAATATATTTGATCATATTGTAATGGGTTGTGTAAAAAACTTATTTATTTGAGGAGATTGTTTTTGATAGACAATCTAAATTATGTCATTAAGACCTTTATTCAATAATAAAGGTTATGATTGTTTTTAAAAAAAAAACGAATGCAAGATTTGAAAAACGTCTCATATAGAGGTCAAAACCTCGCAAAGAAACCAATTAATATGAAACGTTTATAATTAATATGAACGGGGCATTTCAATGTTAAGGCTAGAAGTGGTAAAATGGGCAGAATGGATCTTTACATATAGTAGGTATTGTATATAAAATTTGTCAGGTTCAATATTTTGCTCAAATGTTTACAAGAACTTGATGGATGTTCCAAATATTTACCCTTTAAAATGAACACTTTTGTGTTAGTTTTCAATTTGAGCATGTTTATGTAGTTAGCTTAGTTCCCTGTCATTTTTTTTTTTTACTACTACACAAGTTTTTGATGTGGTGTAATATGCTACGGGTATAAATTTTAAGTATAATATTACTGCAAATTTTATTAAATCTTATATAATAACTGTACTGTTTTTGTATTATTATTATATTTTTAAAGGCAAAAACAACTTTTATTCAACTCAAGGGAGCACATACAAGATACATGAGCTCTATTTTATGATGCATGGAGAGCATGCTTTCAACGAAACAAAAGCAGAAAAATATACTGGAGCTATTCAATACTATTGCAAAACTAGGAAACATATTACTACAGCAGAAAAATGAAATGTACTGTTTATGTATTCCAAAGTAAAGTAAAGTTTGTATAAGGGTACTTCATATCATATTGAATAATAATTCTTGACGTATCTCAATGTGTTAAAACATTTTTAAAAGTTTGTTTTAATAAACCCGTGATACCACGGGTCTTTTCATTATGATAACATCATAAATAACTCTTTTTTAAGCTTAAAAAAAATATAAAAAATAAAAAAAATCTTAGAGCACTGTGATGATGTCATTAAATTAAATAAATCTGTATAATTAATCAATAAATATAAATAAATAAATTAAATTACCCTATTATAATTAACGTAAGTCAATTGAAACCGAATTAATATATCATCACCCATAACCTTTCTCTCTCTTCAAACTTAAACTCCCCAAAACCTTCTGAGGGTCGACTACAGCGTACTCCGGCCGTATTCAGAAACGTCGCCGCCACCAACAAATCCATAGCGAACTTCTGATCATGACCGTACAAATATTGCGGGATTTTGCATAGCAATGCATCGTATTAGTATGAACTAGAAAAAGGAGCCGCGCGATGCTGCGGGACCTTTGGGTTGCGTATTCATAGTTAACGGAGCGTATTATAGGTGTGTATATGTATTGAATATAGTCCGAGGTATTGAGCATTTTTTTTTAAGTGCCCGTTTATCGTATAGTTAGTTCCGTTGTGTTCGTGAGATTTTTTTGAGTTGAACGGTGGGCTCGGAAAAATTTAACTCGCACCGAGCGAGAAGATAGGACCCCTAAAAAATTCGGGTAGAATTTTTTTTTTTATTTTAATAAATTTGTATATTTACATTTTTTACCCTTAAAGAATGTAAGTTTGAGGGGTTGTTGTGTATATTGAGATAAAGTTGAAGGGTCGATTGCAGTGTGAACGCAAAATGAAAACTACAATAAAAAAGAATTGAAACTACAAAAATCCTTCATCATTTTTAGTATGTAGGGGTAATAATTATTATTATTTGATTATGATTATGAAATTATGTGATTATAATTATGTATGATTATATGATTATGAAATTATGTATTAGTATGAATTATGTATTATGAATGTGATACAAGTCAAATAGGGTTACATGTAGATTTGTTAGAGAATTAGGATTATATTATTAATATTAATTGGGTACTTCATAAAAAAATGAAGTAACTTTACTAACTAAACAAATTGGACAAACACGACCTGTAAATTGCACAAGTGTTTGGTTTTCTTTTCTTGCCCATAAAGTGTTTGATAAAATGCCTCTAAACTTTTGTGTGTTAATAAGTGTTTGGGTTTGCATTCACTAATTTTTTTATCACGGTGAATAATAGTTGTTATTACCAATTATTGATGTTTGGATAAACACATATTATTGAGTTATGGTTTAATTTGGAGATCGTTGAAAGATATGGTAGATGAATGGCTAAGGTTATTTTTTAAGCTACACTAGACACTCTACCATTTATAAGTTGAATTTCTTTTTCAAAAGTGAGGTAAGAAGCAAAAACAGTACATTGAGATATAAATTTGTTTTTCTATGATAAATTTTAAGATGCTTATCTTTTTTTTTTTTTTTTTTTTTTTTTTTTTTTTTTTTTTTTTGCGAAAAAAGATCAATATATTAATAACCAATCATCAAATTGATGATTGAATCAATGAGGATACAATGAAGATACATTACAGAAGCAAAAATATTGCAACACTACATGAATAATTGGATAGCGACAAAAAATCGCATAAGAAGTGACTAAGCATCTTAAGGTTGGTACTGGATGAGCGAAGTTATTAAGGTTGCCTTTGATTTCTGTGTATACCACCTGTTGCTCCTCTATGCATTTTATATAAGAATAGTAGTTCTAGAGGCCTCTTAGTATTGTCTTGGTCTTGCATAGGTCAACTTCGTAAAATAAATTTTACATAAGAGCCCATTATAGATTGAAAATATCGTTTACCTTACATGATAGCTGCATGGTTTACCAAAACTCTGATGAAACACCTACATTATTCACTTTGCATTTGCTTTGGACATCTCATTAAGCTGTAATATGTTGGGTTACAATATGGGTGTTTAAAGTTAATTGGTTAAAATAATAATTTTGGTGTTTACTCAACATGTTGCAGAATTGAAGAAATCTTTAATGTGATTATGAATTGTTGTGATTCTTTTTTATACTGACATTTCAAGGACTTAAGAAGGCCTGTGAGATTGTGTCAGATGGATATGGACATGGCTGTTAATTTTAATCGTGGAGAACAAGCCCGGACAACAATCAGGTAATTTTGGTTTCTATTATATAAGTAAATTAGTAAGTTTTCATATAATGCATCCTTTTCACACATTATCTCTTCCACTAGAGTTACTAGACTACCCAATTTACAAACTCTATGCAATATGATCATGGATAAGCAATACTCTACATGAGCTATTGTTTTTTTATGTATTACTAATTACTACTTTATCTTATCTTATATTAAATATTAATATTAATGTATTACTTTATCGCTACATTTCATACTTTGTCACTAATCTTTTGTAGTTGAATGACGTATATTCTTAAGTAGTGCAGATTAAAACGGTGGATTTGAGCTTGGATATATGGGTGAATGACCCACGATCAGTGGGTTTAAGTCGGTAGGTCTTGATGGGTAATATGCCTATCTTTTGAGCAGCAATGGTGTTTGGAGGTGAAATGCTTGAGTTTTGATTAGTAAAAGTATATAAAGGAACAAAAACATGCACATTAGTTTAACATTAGTTAATGAAACATGCACATTAGTTTTACATTAGTTAATGTATTGTGTTTGTATCTATCATCATGTAGAAATTAGATTGTGAAGTTTTTTTTTTTTTTTTTTTTTTTTTTTTTTTTTTTTTGGTAAGCGGGTAAATTAGATTGTCAAGTTGTGGTTAATTATAAGGATTGAATTATCAAATATATGAGTAATATTCAGCTAAGGGTATACTATATTATGCTTAGAAAAGTTGAATCAAATTTTTCATCAAACCCGTAATTTTACGGGTCATTAAACTAGTATATTATTAAAGAGATATTGAATTGAAATTGAACTCGTAACATTCGATCTATGTTACACGGTATGATTTAAATGAGAACTAAATTAAATGAACGTATAAAACCGTGAAAAAATTTTAACCACTTAATTTATGCATTTAAATGAAATAAATTGTATATTATATTAGTGATATTTAATATGAAAAACCAAGGTTAATAATCACAATTTACATGTTATATTGTAATTATATGAAATATTCATATGTTAACAAACAATGTTCACATCTTAACGTTAATTACATATTTGATTATAAATGTAAATTAGAGATTTTCTCAAATTATTTTATGTTTAATTTTAGAAAAAATTACGCCGGTAGTACCCGTGGTTTGTATAGTTTTTCACCATAGCACCTAAAGTATTTTTTTTTATCGTCGATGGTACCTGTGGTTTTATTGAGTAACGATTATGGTACCCATATGTAAGACCCGTTTAGTCTGTTAACTTAAACCCTCACATGTGCACTGCATGTGTGGGTATTGTCGTCCGATTACCTTAATGTTTCCGTAGTAAATATACATACAATATTACATTACGATTCACGTCCAGTTATCCAAAAAATACAGCGACAATTTATGTTCTCCTATTTTCTTCTGCGTTCAACATCAGCAACAATCCATTAACCCTATTTGTGAACGAGATGGATTCTCGTTTATATCATATGCGAAACGAATCAGACGCCTTTGATTTAAACGATTTATATGGTAAGATTTTTTATACATCATCCTGTTTTTTTTTATTGTACTGCTACTGTTACATTGATATTGATCAATTATTTATTTTTATTTTTGTTGTTGTTGTTGTTGTTGTTGTTGTTGTTGTTGTTGTAGATGATTATCCAAGCCTTTTTACAATCAAATTACATCATGGTGGTCAATTTACTCATCCTTCATGTAGGGATTATGTGAATGGTAAGACAACTTATTTCGACTTAGTTGCAAGTGATACATTTAGTGTTAATGAGTTAACAAATATGGTGGTAGATCTTGGTTATGATTGCAATTCTAAGATGTCATACCATTTTTGTATACCTGATTCAAATTTGGATTATGGATTAGAACCATTAAGTAATGAAACTGATATTAACAATTTGAAGCAGCATGTGGGGTTAGATAAAGAGATTAGTTTGTTTATTGAACATGAAGTAACAAAGGTTGATGATATAGTGACAATTTTGGTTGAGAATAATTTAGGAGAAGAACAATGTGAGGATGATGATAGTGACTTGAATGTTGATGAAGATAAGACAGGTAAAGAAGAAAGTGAGAATGATGATATTGATTTTAATGTTGATGAAGAAAATCAAGTACAAGATTTCGATGTTGATATGAATGACTTTCATTGTAGCATTGATAAAGATATTGAATTCATGGGAAATGCTTCTAAAACTATTGATGTATGTCCTACTGATCAACAGATAGTTACTATTGAAATGTTGAATGATGATGAGTTTGATAGTGAAGTTGAGTATGGAAATGATATTGAAGGGGACAGGAAGAAGAAGTTAAATGAATTAAGTCTACAACAAAAAAAGGTGTTGGATGTGACAAAGAGTAATCTGTATTTGGGTCAAGAATTTGGGACAAAAGATGAAGCTATTGAATGTATAAGATTGCATGCCATTGAAACTCGGAGGGATATTGTGTTTAAATACAATGATAATAGGAGGCTCAGAGCAGTTTGTAGAGGGTTAAAAGCAGATGTTGTAAAAGTGAATGAAACAAAGGATGAAACAGTGGGTAATAATAAACAGAAAGGCAAGAATGTAGTTGTTGATTCTGAGAAAGAGAAGGGTAATATGACTTGGAGAGCCAAAAAACTTAATAATGTGGAATGCAAGTGGGTAGTTCATGTATCAAAGAGAAGTGGTCCAGAAACATGGCAAGTTGTAACCTTTAAGGATAAACACATATGTGCTTGGTCTAGAGATGTTACACATTTCACATATGACTTTCTTGCAACAAAGTTGGTTGAACAACTACCCTCAAATCCAAGATTACCAGCAAAGGCAGTTAAGGTACATGCTCGAACACAATATGGAATGAATGTGTCAAAGATGAAGGCATACAGAGCATTACAGAAGGCAAGAACAATTGTGGAAGGGTATTATGCTGAACAATATGCTCACTTAAGGGATTATCTAGTTGAACTTAAAAAAGCTAATCCAGGTACAACTGTTGTGACGACCCGAGAATTTCCTACCAAATTTAAACTCAATCTTTATATGATTTCGACACGATAAGCAAAGTCTGATAAACTGAATCTAAAAATTTTTGAACTGTTTCATGAAATCATTTAACCTTTGACTATGCTCGACGATTCACGAACAACTGTTTGTAAATAAATATGTATATAAGTATATATATATATATATATATATATATATATATATATATATATATATATATATATATATATATATATATATATATATATATATATTTATATATGTATACATATATAAATGTAATTATATTTAATAATTTGAAATTATAAAATATAATTTAAACAATGGAATTAAATATGTAAAGTAAGATACAAAATAGTTAAGCGTAATTTAAAATGAAGTTATATATAAAAATATATGATTTCCATATTGTATTATATATATATATATATATATATATATATATATATATATATATATATATATATATATATATATATATATATATATATATATATATATAATGTATAAATAATAAATATTCAATAAAAGTTATTATATATGATCATTAAATATTACTTAAGTAATATATATATATATATATATATATATATATATATATATATTAAAATAAAACAAAATATAGTTTATATAGTAAAATTATTACTTTCATTATTATTAAAATAAATATCTGTATTAATAATACTATGATATAATATTTAGTTTGATGTATATAAATTGTCATATTATTATTATTATTATTATTATTATTATTATTATTATTATTATTATTATTATTATTAATATTATTATTATCATTAATAATATTAATGTTGTTATAACTAGTAATATTATTAGTAGTATGAATGATATGATTATTACCATTTTTATTATTAATATCATTATTATTTTCTAATATAATTATAAATATTATTAAAATAACTATTAGTGTTATTGTTAAAATTTATTACAAAATAATACATTTTATGGTTATTAACATAAATAATAAGATTATTATCATTTTATATCATTATTAACTTTACTAGTATTCTATTATTGTTAATATTGGTATTAGTATCTTATTAATAACATTATCAATGTTATTATTAATATTACTATGAACAATATCATTAATAATTATTATTATCAGTATTATTATTTATTTGTTATTCTTATTATCAATATAATTAGCATTATTATTAAATTATTAAATTATTAATTATTAATCATTAACTATTAGCATTATTGATATTATTATTATTATTATTATTAATTTTATTATTATATTTATATAATTAATATTAGTATTAGTATTAATAATATTATTAATACAAGTATATATTTATAAATACAGATTATATAAATATAAATAAATACATATACATATATATAAATACGTATATATACATATATAAATAAATACGTATATAAAAAAAACCATAGGATCCAAAATTTGTTAGACATCTCAATCGAAGCTGTAGAAACTTTTGTTTTCTATCTAATGATCATTGAATCAATCCATTAATCCAGCTAATTCAGTTATTTATCACGATCAACCTTTATTTATTTATTTAGTTCTGTCCTTCCTGTCTGTATAGTCTGTAAAGGTCAATCTCATTGTCAAAATCAAACAAAAATCGATCACCTCATTGTACTACATCAAATAGTCGATTACCTGCTTTTTATAAAACTATCCACACCTGCAATTGAGGAATTAAAAATAGAAATTACAACTTACAGCTCGAATACTCTGTCTTGCTCATATTTTTCCAAAAACTCGAATTCATCTTTATTTTCAAAAATGAATAATGCAGTCTTGTTAGTAATTCACCAAACGAACATTCTGTAAAGTTTCAACCTTTAATTTTTCGAATTGAGTTGGAATTTTGAAGTCAAAGTTTTAAAATCAAAAAGTCAACAATTGTTCTTCAGAAAAATTCGAATTTTCTGTTTTGATTTAAGTTTAATTGATAATCCAGATAGTTTCTATCATCTATTTGGAAATTTTTTCATGTTGTAAGTTGGATCTCAAACGCTTTTAATTTTAAAATCACGATTGGAGTTCATCATCTTCATCACCGACCTCTGCAACTTTTATATATATTTATTTTTTGTTTCTGTTAACCCAATTCAAATTATATTCGAACGTTTTTATTTCATTATCACATCTAAACCCAACAATTTATCCATTATTATGATTATGATTGAGTTCTGGTCGATTTTTAATTGAGAGGAGGAAGTACAGATAGAAACAGAAAACTAGATATATATATATATATATATATATATATATATATATATATATATATATATATCCGGGAAATAATATTTCAGAAAGACTAAATTGGTTCGATGGTTTGGTGTGGTGTCGGGTTAGCGAGTGCTCTCGGGTTCGAGTCCAGGGGCTGTCATATTTTTTTTGGAACCCAATTCACTTGATGTAGTTTTCTAATTCTATTATTATTATTAAAATTATTATTATTATTATTATTATTATTATTATTAATTATTAATTATTATTATGATTATTATTATTGTTGTTGTTATTATTATTGTTACTATAAGAATTATAATAATTATCATTATTATCATAGTTATAATTATTAAAACAATTATTATTATTATTATTATTATTATTATTATTATTATTATTATTATTATTATTATTATTATTATTATTATTATTATTATTATTATAAGTATATAAGTATTATTAGTGTAATCATTATTAATTTATCATTTCAGTATTATTATCATTATTAAGACCATGGTTATTATTAATATTATTATCATAAATATAATAATATATCTATTATTATTATTATAAGTATCAATTATGATATTACTATTAAATTTAAAACTTTAATATTATTATCATGAATATGTTTATTATCATTATTATTATGAAAGTAATATAAATTATTATCATTTTCGTAAATATTAGTATTAATATGTTTTATAAATAATAGATGTGTTAATATTGACATAAGTAATAAATATATCATGAGTATTATTATTATGTAAGTATTAAAATCATTATCATGACTATCATTAACAGTAAAATCAATATTGTTACAAGTATTATTATAAATATCACTATATTTATTATTATTACTACGATTCTTATTATAATTATTATAAGTAATGTTATTATTAATATTATCATTATAATCAAATACAACTTTTATTAATATTATTATACATATAAATTTATACTTATAAGTAATATTAAATATAAGTATGAAATTAATTATATTAACAATCTTTATATAAATATTCACATATAACAAATTAGGTAATTTTAGAGTATATATATATATATATATATATATATATATATATATATATATATATATATATATATATATATATATATATATATATATATATATATAATAATCATTTTCAAACATATATATAAATTAAATACATAATATGTAAAATTATAATATATGAAATTGTTCAATTACGAGTATATGTTTTAATAAATATATGAATAATATAGGTTCGTGAATCCAAGGCCAACCTTGCACTTGTTCAATGACATCATATGTATTTTTACTACGAAATACAGTATTGTGAGTTCATTTGATTCCCTTTTACTCTTTACATTTTTGAGACTGAGAATACATGCGCTGTTTTTACAACTACTTTATTAAATGCTTTTGAAATATATTTTTGAACTGCGAATACATGAAATGCTTTTATAAATGTTTGACGAAATAGACACAAGCACTTAAAAACATTCTACGAATGAGTTATGAGTACACCGGATATCACCCCTTTTAGTCTGGTAATCTGAGAATTTGGGAGCCGAGCCCCAAATTGACGCGAATCCTAAAGATAGATCTATGGGCACTAACAAGCCTCAGTCAGAGAATTTGAACTGCTTTAGTACTTCGAAATAGGTATACAACCTCCAGCTTTAAAAGATATGATCTGTTTGTGAGGTGTACACAACTATCATATTTAAAAGAGTGGCCTGATTGTATGCTTTTGCATGACCGTGCGGAATGCCGGTATGCGGGGGATATTCTAGATGCATTTTGTTAAGGTCGATTACCAGGTGTTTGTAGTTCGTATGAATGACTTTTATACACAGGTTATGTGTATTAGTTTTTGTGCACGAGATATGTGTACGATTATTAAAAATCGCGAGGCAACCTACGGGGAAGGAAAGGATACGAACCTACTCTGCTAAGCATTATGAAATATGGTTTCGTACACGAGATAGGTGTACTGTATTTAAATCTTGTGGTCTATTAAAATAATGAATATTATTGTTTACGATAAACCTATGAACTCAACAACATTTTAGTTGACACTTGAAAGCATGTTTATTCTCAGGTATGAAAGAAATCTTCCGCTGTGCATTAGCTCATTTTAAGGATATTACTTGGAGTCATTCATGACATATTTCAAAAGACGTTGTATTCGAGTCGTTGAGTTCATCAAGATTAATATTAAGTCATTCATAGTTTGGATATATTATGAAAGGATATGCATATCTGTCAACTTTCGATGTAATGGAAGTTTGTCTTTTTAAAACGAATGCAATGTTTGTAAAATGTATCATATAGAGGTCAAGTACCTCGCGATGTAACCAAATGTAATGTATTTGTCCAGATGAATTAGGATGCGTCACGACATGTGGTATCAGAGCAGTGGTCTTAGCGAACCAGTTCTTGCATTAGTGTGTCTAACAGGTAGTTGTTAGGATGCATTAGTGAGTCTGGACTTCAACCTAGTAGTTGTTAGGATACATTGATAAGTCTGGACTTAAACCTGGTCTGCATGTTAAAAGTTTTGCTTATCATTTCTAGTCGAAAAACATCTGTTTATCATCCTTAAGAAATTACCTGCTTATTATTCTTAGTCTAGACACATCTTACTGTATTGACTGCATGAATAGTGTATAGACAAAAAAAATTCATATCTTAGCGTATCTGCTAATTCATATCTTAGCGTATCTGTTACTATAAACTCTGCCTGACAGCTTCTGAAGAATCCTCCGTAACTTATGGGATTTTAGTATTATATATGCATATGTAAATCATGTGTTGTAGGGTACTAATCTACATCCTATAATCTATTTCATATCAAAAATCTTTCATCTGATTGTACGAGATGGATCCCTCAACTAGTTCGAGTCCCTCAAATTTCGATAGATATTCCGATAGTTATTCCGACAGCTATTCCGACATGAA
This sequence comes from Rutidosis leptorrhynchoides, assembly GCF_046630445.1. Classification (NCBI taxonomy): domain Eukaryota; kingdom Viridiplantae; phylum Streptophyta; class Magnoliopsida; order Asterales; family Asteraceae; genus Rutidosis; species Rutidosis leptorrhynchoides. Next base: position 615,423,546 of record NC_092335.1, read on the forward strand.
TATTAACCTAAGCTCTGAAAGCAGTGTAAATGAAATGGATCAACCAATTATTCATCTTCAATTCTGGATGAATTGGGGATGGGTTCGTAGTCGACTTAACGGATGGAGACGAGAAGAAGGTGATCCTTTCCACCCACCAACCTGCACTCTTGATGAAGAACCTGAAGCACTTACCGGCGAACCCATTCTAAACACCATTTTTGCACTCATTTCTAGAGTATCTCGCCACGATTATATTCTATATAAAATTCTAAACCTTATTCATTAGCTCATTCCTATCGACAATCATCCCGAAATAATGGAAGTAGTCAACGAGCTTCGCACCCGAGTAATCAATTTGGAGAATATGGTGCAAAACTTACCAGCTTCAACAACATCACCTGCACCAACATCAATACCAGTACCACCAACAACTCAAGTTTCAACATCACACGCCTCAATGTCTCATTCTGAATGTGATGACCCGAAAAATTTCGACTAATTTAAACCAATTCTCTTTATGATTTAATATTATGTAAATATACATATATGTATGTATATATATATATATATTATAAGATGTACAAGCAAAAACGACTTTCCTACAGTAAAACATTAATTGCTACAGTAAAAATGACTTTGCTACAGTAAAATACTATTTGCTACAGTGAAACCGTATTTTGCTACAGTGCTACAGTGAAAACGACTTGCTACAGTGCTACAGTAAAACACTATTTGCTACAGTAAACACTATTTGCTACAGTAAACACTATTTGCTACAGTAAAACACTATTTGCTACAGTAAACACTATTTGATGTCGACGAACTAGCAAACAAAAACAGAAAAGGCGGCCATGCGATCGCATGGCAAAAACACTGAAAACTCATGCGATCGCATGAGCTACAGTAAATCGAAAAGTAATATAAATACGCAGTTTGTTCGACGATGTTTTTCACATTTCTCTTAATATTTATATTTATATTATAATTATAATTTTAAATTTAAGTTTAATAATAATAAGGTATATACGAGGGTGTTTTTAATTCGGGTTTCAAACCGCTTTAAGCTAAGGAAATATTGGGTATTGTTCGGGGTATTGTTCTTGAATCCAAGGCCAACCATACAGTCGTCTACCATCATTACGTCTACGCAATTTGCCAACAATATTGAGTCTCAATATTGAACTGTGAGTTATAGTCTCCCTTTTTAAATACTTTAAATATTTTTGGGCTGAGAATACATGCAATTTATTTTAAACGCAATAAGACACAAGTACATACAAAATTCTACACTGAGTTAAACCGAAAATCCCTTAGCTTTGGTAACTAGTAGCTGCCAGTACATAGGATATGGACTGGTGGGCGCGAATAATTGTATATGGATCCATAGGGCTTGACATCCCCGTCCGAGCTAGAGCGCTAGCCTTTTAACGGACGTATGTTATTTGAGTTTAAGACACGTTGGTTTGCGTGTATTAAAACGAATGGGGTAATTATCACTATAGCGTTAAGTTTAGTTACCAGGGTGCTCTGTTACGTAGAATCTATTGATAAACTTTTGATGAAATCTTGTGGTCTATCTTTATACATGTTTATGACTCGAGCAATTAAACCTATAACTCACCAACATTCGTGTTGACTTTTTAGCATGTTTTATTCTCAGGTCCTTAGAATGCTTCCGCTGTGATGTGCTTGTTGCCTGCATGGAGTCTCTCATGCTTTGTACAAAGTTTATTGCATTCAAAATAAAACTGCGTTGTGTAATAAATAATTGGACTGTGATGTCAACCTGTAAATTAAAGACTTATGTATTTCGGGGTTTTGCTTATACCTAAGCACTTGCCCACATGTTTATAACTTTCTATGTTTAGAAAGTCACTTATTTTAATGAATGCAATATTTTATCAAAACGTATCATATAGAGGTCAAAACCTCACTGTGGAATCAATGATTAACGTGCCGCGTCAATAGCGATTTTGACGGGTCGTTACAGTTGGTATCCGAGCTTGAGGTCATAGGGAACCAGAAATTACATTAGTGTGTTTAACTGGTAATTGTTAGGATGCATTAGTGAGTCTGGACTATGACCATATTTGTTTTTACTGATTTTTGCATATCATTTGGTCAAAAACATTATATGTAATATATTTATATGCTAACGTAATTGTTGTTTCAATTATGTGATAGATGACTTCCTCTAATCCTATCATTTTGTACGACTCGGAATCGGACACTGAATCTATTCTATCCACAACTGAAAAGGGCGTTCCAATACCTATTAAAGAAGAAATTGTGTTAGCCGGGGAATCTCAACTCCCGGTAAACCCAGAGGAGGTTCCAGCTCCACCCAACTCTAGTTTTCCGGAGCCACAGTATCGTTGGCATGGACCCATGATCCCTGGAGTAAACGAGGATCATCCATTTCTAAACAAATATGGACATTGGTCCAGATATACCTCCGACGGGCGGGTTGTGCCGATTACGCCTGGCAGATTTCGGTTCATGACCACCGGTACATATTCTTGCAGTTCGTCATCATATTCTCCTACACATGACTCAGACAGTTCGTCATCAGACGAGATCAGTAAGGAGGAGGATTTCGCTAATGAAATAAAAGAGATCACTAAGGAGAAATTCCAACTTGCTATAGATAATAAAAACAACCACAATAATAAAATGTCCTTAATTATTAAAAAAGAACAGGACCATTCGATCCGTAACCACCCTTATTGTATTAAACCCACTGAGGTAACGGGTACCTCAAAACCCCAACTAAAAATAAAATACACTGCCAGAATGTCTGTCGGACCATGTGCACACAAACAATTGGCAGAGAGAACCAAATGGGAAGAAGTTTCTGATAGTTCTGAATGAACGACCTCGCAACCATAAATCTTCCGTGCGCTATTTTATTGCTTATGTGTGCTACTCTATCTTGTTATGTAAAATAAGCATATGTAAAATATCAGTATTGTATGGTATTGTATTATTTTGGTTTATTAATAATAAATGCATGGAATGATTATTTGTATTATTACTACTTCTTATTATTATTATTACATAATAATGTAGTAACTCGCTATAATTTTCATAGTGGAATATTATTAGGATTTTAGTAGTTAATTCCTTGTACTAGCTATTATGTATGAACTTAACGGGTAGGTAATACCCTAGAAATAATTATAAAATGCTAATAAGAAGAAAAGGCTTTTATAATAATCGGTTCATATTATTAATATGCTACGATTAAATATTGACAACTCATTTTACCTATAATATTCTATATGATTAAATTATATCTGTTGTGTTTATTGAAGAAACATGTCTCAAATGTCGGATGCTGAGTTTGAGCAACTAGTCGAGAAACGTGTGAATGAAAGAATTGCTGCAGCCGAGGCAGCAAAAGCAACAGCCGAAGCAGCAGCCAAAGCAGCAGCCGTAAACACAAACTCACGAAACGGATGCTCATATAAAACTTTTCAAGGATGCAAACCACAGACGTTTAGTGGAACTGAGGGACCAGTCGGTCTAACCCGATGGTTTGAAAAGATGGAGTCCGTTTTCAAAATCAGTAATTGTGCGAACGGAGACAAGTCAAAGTATGCTTCGTGTACGTTGCAAGACGGTGCACTTACTTGGTGGAACAATTATGCTAAAGCAGAAGGAATAGATACGGCATATGATATCTCTTGGGAAGAACTGAAAAAGATGCTAATCGAGGAGTACTGTCCTCGAAACGAGATCAGAAAAATGGAATCTGAGTTACGTAATCTGAAGGTTATCGGCGCGAATCTCAATAACTATGAAAAGCGTTTCATGGAACTAGCCTTGTTGTGTCCCGAATTGGTGCCAAACGAGAAACGAAAGATAGAAATGTATATTGACGGTTTATCGATCAATATCAAAGGAAATGTTACATCGTCCAAACCAAATACGATGCAGGAAGCCATGACAATGGCACACCAACTCATGGACCAGATCACAGAGAGTTCGATTAAGGCACCAATTACCGAAGTCAAGACAACTGAAGGAAAGAGGAAATGGGAAGACTATAAGGGTAAAAGTACTCACCTGAAGAAACAAGAAACTTTTAAAGGTAAACAAGATGGGGCAACTGCAAGTCCAAACTATAAGGGACCTCATCCGTTCTGCAAAAGGTGTTACACACATCATGCAGGCTATTGCCAAGTGGTCTGTGATAAGTGCAACAAGAAAGGACATGTGGCGAAAGATTGTTATGCCACCGTTTCTGAAGTAAAGACAAAATTGACCGATGTCAAGAAATGTTATGGATGCGGGAAGTCTGGTCACTTTATAAATCAATGCCCTGATAAGGAGAAGAACAAAGAACCCGCACGTGGGAGGGCATTTAATGTTAGTGCCAGTAAAGCACGTGAGGATCCTAATCTTGTCACGGGTACGTTTACCGTTAATAATCAACTAGCTTCTATTATGTTTGATACGGGTGCTGATAGAAGTTATATGTGTAAAGACTTTAGTTTTAAACTAAAATGTGCATCATTACCTCTAGACGATAAATATACTATTGAATTAGCTAATGGTAAACTGATAAAAGCCGATAAAATTTGCCATGGTTGCGAAATGAATCTCGCTGGTGAAACCTTCAAAATCGATTTGATACCCGTAGAACTAGGAAGTTTTGACGTAATCGTTGGCATGGACTGGATGTCCAAAACAAGAGCGGAAGTTGTTTGCGCTGAGAAAGCAATCCGCATCCCTCGTAAGGATGAAACATCATTAATGATTTATGGGGAGAAGAGCAACTCAAAGCTGAACTTTATCAGCTGTATGAAGGCCCATAAACTTATAAGAAAAGGTTGTTATGCTATTCTGGCACATGTAAAGAAGATCGATACTGAAGAAAGAAGCGTTAATGACATGCCGGTTGTAAGAGAATATCCCGGAGTATTTCCAGAAGAATTACCGGGGCTACCTCCACACAGATGTGTAGAATTCCAGATTGATCTCATACCAGGAGCTGCACCTGTAGCCCGATCTCCATATAGACTTGCACCTTCAGAAATGCAAGAATTACAAGACCAGTTGCAAGAATTATCGGACCGTGGATTTATTCGTCCTAGTTTTTCACCTTGGGGTGCTCCTATTCTGTTCGTCAAGAAGAAGGATGGATCTATGAGAATGTGCATAGATTACCGAGAATTAAACAAATTAACGATCAAGAATCGGTACCCATTACCGAGGATTGATGATTTGTTTGATCAATTGCAAGGATCAAGTGTTTATTCTAAGATTGATCTACGCTCCGGATATCATCAGCTGAGAGTGAAGGAAGAAGATGTTCCTAAAACAGCGTTCAGAACCCGTTACGGTCACTATGAATTTTTAGTCATGCCTTTTGGATTGACTAATGCTCCAGCAGTATTCATGGATCTAATGAATCGCATCTGTAGACCGTATTTAGACAAATTTGTCATTGTTTTTATCGACGACATATTGATTTACTCGAAGAACAAGGAAGAACATGAGCAACACTTAAGACTGGTACTAGAGATACTCAAGAAAGAAGAATTGTACGCAAAATTTTCGAAGTGTGATTTCTGGTTACAAGAAGTACAATTTTTGGGCCATGTTGTCAGTAAACATGGAATTAAAGTTGACCCCGCCAAGATCGAAGCCATTAGTAAATGGGAAACACCGAAGACTCCAACACAAATCCGCCAATTCTTAGGTCTTGCTGGTTACTACCGAAGATTCATTCAAGATTTCTCTAGAATCGCCAAACCCTTAACTGCATTGACTCAAAAGGGAAAGAAGTATGATTGGTCCACGGAACAGGAATCCTCATTCCAGTTATTAAAGAAGAAGTTAACGTCTGCACCCATTTTGTCATTACCAGAAGGAAATGATGATTTCGTGATCTATTGTGATGCTTCACGCCAAGGTTTAGGATGTGTATTAATGCAACGCACAAAAGTCATCGCATATGCCTCACGACAACTAAAAATTCATGAAAAGAACTATACGACGCACGATTTAGAACTTGGAGCAGTAGTTTTTGCACTCAAAATATGGAGACACTATCTATATGGCACCAAGTGTACAGTGTACACCGACCATAAGAGTCTTCAGCATATTTTTGATCAAAAACAACTCAATATGAGGCAACGTCGCTAGGTAGAGTTGTTAAACGATTACGATTGTGAAATCCGTTACCACCCCGGAAAGGCTAATGTTGTAGCTGATGCCCTAAGTCGAAAAGAAAGAGTAAAACCTCTTAGGGTCCGAGCTTTGAATATTACAATTCGTACTGATCTCACAAAACAAATTCAAGCAGCACAGTTAGAGGCTTTAAAAGAAGAAAACGGAAAAGGCGAAATAAGCAAAGGGTTAGAAAAACAACTTGAAGAAAAAGCCGATGGAACCCTGTATTTTGCTGGTAGGATATGGGTACCAAAACATGGTAACCTAAGGCAACTAGTACTGGATGAAGCACACAAAACGAGGTACTCAATTCACCCAGGAAACGGAAAAATGTACCACGATCTCAAGAAGTTTTATTGGTGGCCTAATATGAAAACAGAAATTGCTACTTATGTAAGCAAATGTTTAACGTGTGCAAAGGTCAAAGCTGAGCACCAAAAGCCGTCAGGATTACTGCAACAACCAGAAATTCCGCAGTGGAAATGGGAAAGAATAACCATGGATTTCATTACGAAATTGCCAAGGACTGCAAGTAGTCATGATACTATTTGGGTGATAGTTGATCGTCTAACTAAATCAGCTCACTTTCTACCAATAAAGGAGACAGACAGTATGGAGAAATTAGCACGCCTATATTTGAAGGAAGTAGTTTCCAGGCATGGTGTACCCATCTCTATCATATCTGATCGCGACACCCGATTCACATCACGTTTCTGGCAGTCATTACAAAAAGCATTGGGAACTCGATTAGATATGAGCACCGCTTATCACCCACAGACAGATGGTCAAAGTGAAAGAACAATACAAACATTGGAAGACATGTTACGGGCATGCGTGATTGACTTTGGAACCAGTTGGGATCGACACTTACCGTTGGCAGAATTTTCATATAATAACAGCTATCATACGAGCATCAACGCAGCACCATTTGAAGCACTTTACGGTAGAAAGTGCAGATCTCCTATCTGTTGGAGTGAAGTAGGAGAAAGACAACTTACTGGACCAGAAATTATTCATGAAACCACCGAAAAGATCATTCAAATACAACAGCGATTGAAAACGGCCATGAGTCGCCAAAAGAGTTATGCTGATGTAAGAAGAAAACTGCTAGAATTTCAAGTGGGCGACAAAGTCATGTTGAAAGTGTCACCCTGGAAAGGCGTTGTACGATTCGGTAAACGAGGAAAGCTAAGTCCTAGGTATGTAGGACCCTTTGAAATCACCGAAAGAATTGGAACAGTTGCTTATCGATTAAAGCTACCGCAAGAACTTAGTAGTGTTCACAACACATTTCACGTGTCAAATTTGAAGAAATGTTTAGCTGAAGAGGATGTCGTAATTCCTCTTGACGAAATACGAATCAATGATAAACTCCATTTTATCGAAGAACCTGTTGAAATCATGGACCGTGAGGTCAAACAATTAAAACAAAGCAAAATACCGATAGTTAGAGTTCGTTGGAACGTAAGACGAGGACCCGAGTTTACTTGGGAACGTGAAGATCAAATGAAGCAAAAGTATCCACATTTGTTCACTGATATCGCTCATGAAACAGGTACTACTCAAAATTTCGGGACGAAATTTTCTTTAACGGGGAGGTACTGTGATGACCCGAAAAATTTCGACTAATTTAAACCAATTCTCTTTATGATTTAATATTATGTAAATATACATATATGTATGTATATATATATATATATTATAAGATGTACAAGCAAAAACGACTTTCCTACAGTAAAACATTAATTGCTACAGTAAAAATGACTTTGCTACAGTAAAATACTATTTGCTACAGTGAAACCGTATTTTGCTACAGTGCTACAGTGAAAACGACTTTGCTACAGTGATTTGCTACAGTAAAACACTATTTGCTACAGTAAACACTATTTGCTACAGTAACACTATTTGCTACAGTAAAACACTATTTGCTACAGTAAACACTATTTGATGTCGACGAACTAGCAAACAAAAACAGAAAAGGCCGCCGTGCGATCGCATGGCAAAAACACTGAAAACTCATGCGATCGCATGAGCTACAGTAAATCGAAAAGTAATATAAATACGCAGTTTGTTCGACGATGTTTTTCACATTTCTCTTAATATTTATATTTATATTATAATTATAATTTTAAATTTAAGTTTAATAATAATAAGGTATATACGAGGGTGTTTTTAATTCGGGTTTCAAACCGCTTTAAGCTAAGGAAATATTGGGTATTGTTCGGGGTATTGTTCTTGAATCCAAGGCCAACCATACAGTCGTCTACCATCATTACGTCTACGCAATTTGCCAACAATATTGAGTCTCAATATTGAACTGTGAGTTATAGTCTCCCTTTTTAAATACTTTAAATATTTTTGGGCTGAGAATACATGCAATTTATTTTAAACGCAATAAGACACAAGTACATACAAAATTCTACACTGAGTTAAACCGAAAATCCCTTAGCTTTGGTAACTAGTAGCTGCCAGTACATAGGATATGGACTGGTGGGCGCGAATAATTGTATATGGATCCATAGGGCTTGACATCCCCGTCCGAGCTAGAGCGCTAGCCTTTTAACGGACGTATGTTATTTGAGTTTAAGACACGTTGGTTTGCGTGTATTAAAACGAATGGGGTAATTATCACTATAGCGTTAAGTTTAATTACCAGGGTGCTCTGTTACGTAGAATCTATTGAAAAACTTTTGATGAAATCTTGTGGTCTATCTTTATACATGTTTATGACTCGAGCAATTAAACCTATAACTCACCAACATTCATGTTGACTTTTTAGCATGTTTTATTCTCAGGTCCTTAGAATGCTTCCGCTGTGATGTGCTTGTTGCCTGCATGGAGTCTCTCATGCTTTGTACAAAGTTTATTGCATTCAAAATAAAACTGCGTTGTGTAATAAATAATTGGACTGTGATGTCAACCTGTAAATTAAAGACTTATGTATTTCGGGGTTTTGCTTATACCTAAGCACTTGCCCACATGTTTATAACTTTCTATGTTTAGAAAGTCACTTATTTTAATGAATGCAATATTTTATCAAAACGTATCATATAGAGGTCAAAACCTCACTGTGGAATCAATGATTAACGTGCCGCGTCAATAGCGATTTTGACGGGTCGTTACACTGAACCTCAAGTATAAACATCATTTTACATATCATTCTACATCAATTATCTTCGTTCTTCATGGCGATTATGTAATCTCTAATGTTTTAGAGATTATGTATTCTAGATCTAACGATAAATCAAATGAGATTAATATCATATTGACTCATTAAATCTATGATTACATCTGAAGAAAATATATATGTATATATGTTTCATAAAGATTGTAATTAAAAATTCTTTTGTACAAACTATTAATGATGAGAATATTTTAACGGGTAGGTAATACCTGAGAAATATTTAGATTTCACATTAATAAGTTACACTGTACATTCTTCAAATCTGATTCAATAGTCATTTACTATCCTACTTACATTCACAGATATACGAATCCGTTCACCACAGAATAACTATTTTCATCTAATTTCATATTTAGATTTTGACCTACCAGAATCCAACAAGTGGCATAATGAAGAAAACATTGGATAAAATAAAAATTTGTTAGAAACAAACAAATTAACTATGAGAAATTTTGTTAAGAATCCACGCTAACAAAATCCTAGCTAACTGTTAAATCCTTATTACATTTAATTATCGCAATTTAATTATCGCAATTTTAATTCTCGCAATTTTATTTATCGTCATTTAATTTCTGTTATTTATTTTACACACTTTATTTTTCATCATTTAAATACTGTTATTTACGCATATTAAATATCGGGACACGTATACAATATTTTGACATATTATATCGACGCATCTATATATATTATTTGGAATAACCATAGACACTCTATATGCGGTAATGCTGGAGTTAGCTATACAGGGTTGAGGTTAATTCTAAAATAATATATATACTTTGAGTTGTGATCGAGTCTGAGACATGCATACAATGGGTCACGATACGTATTAATTAATTCGAATATTATATATGAATTATTGAATTACTAACTGTGGACTATCAACTTTGGACAATTAAAAATGAATTAAAATATTGATTATAACATATGAAACTAAACAATTCTTCAAGTTTGCCACTTAATTTCATCTTAAACCTCATTTGTATCTTGACGATTACAATCTGCGTGCAAACCTTTCATAATTTTTGAAAACACATCAATCGAGTGAATGAACTAACCGCACTTCATCTACGGAAGAAAAGATTTATGCATAGAGTTATGCACCTGGAAACACTCAGAATTTGAGAAAACGTTTAACACGTATCTGTGCTAGCTCCTTTGGCGTTGTTACTACCGGAAATAACTTTAAAATCTCTTTACAAATTAGCCAATTTTGTCACAGCTCCAGCAAATCAACTTCGACTTTCATTCAGATTAGCCTTATTGTAGCTTTGATATATAAGTTTGCCTTTCATCATTGTTACCGGAAAATCGTTTATATTCCACCACATTAGCAGCGAACTTACCAGCAACTTCATTACTCATTGGCTTAAGTCTCTTCGAAGAACCATTATATTTGTTCGTTAAAACCTATTCATATACTCATCCACATCTTATAACGAGAATCACCACATCAATTACCGGGAATTAGCAATCAGTATTTCGAATCTCGCAGCATGTCTACATTAACAGTTATATGTATACATATAACATTTATCTCTTAGAATTATGATCTTCCATTTTGAAATTCTAAAAAGCACATAGTCTACGAAACAATACACTGAATGTTGAAAAAGCTGAATGAAGCAGCAGAAACTGTAGACAACCGTAAACGACCTTAACAGTAAAAAGTTTGATAATAAGGAATAGTGTATTGGCAAGACTCGGAAAAAGAGAAGTTTTGGAACTGGAAAACGGATTCAGCAAAGTATGAAGGAGGCTGTGGACAAATCATAAAGACTGAACCTACCTTCAAAGAATCCAAATGATTCAGTATCTGCTGAAGTCATTAACGAATACCTTGCTTCTAACTCTAAACCTTTACGAACAAATCTTCTTCATCATCCATCGATACTAGAAATTCTAAGATATCATCGTATCTTTCATTATAAATATCCTCGATATTTCTAAAGATATTTTCATAACTATTCTTATATGAAATCAGTTATCTCTTCGGAATATCAGTGTTACATCAGAAAGGAAACTATTTCAGTTTCTAAATTCTGAAAAATTCGAACTTAAAATATGAATGTTATTGAAGTAGTGTTGGGAACTGAAGCATGAGTTAGTATAATATAATGACACTTGATCAACGTGATTATATTACAGTAAGTCATGATGAGTTTCTAATGAAACGTGATGATTCACAGATCATAACGTCATCATGTGTCATGTTACATGACTCTTACATTTTATCTAATCTCTAAAACTATCAAGAACATATATTCTTGATAGTTATATCTTTCGTGATTCTGGTAATTTAACCAATTAAGATCGTGCTAATACAATTTCCTTCTTGGAACATTAACTATGTTCATTCCGAATTTCATATCTACAAATTCTGGACCAATTTTCGCTTGACTTAAAGTCAGGAAGAGAAAACAAAAGTATGGAACTCCAAAATTTAAAGGAAATGAAGAGGTTGGATTTATAGTAAAATATCAGACAGAGCAATCAAGACAGATCATCGCATTTAACCGAAGAAGATCCTAATTTCCTTAATTCCTGAAGAATCAAATCTTATTACAAAGATTTACTTTAAATCCCTTGAATTCCGGAAAATCAACCATGACTACGTCACCGGTTAAGTCAAATCTGCATTTACTCATTTCACTCTTTTGTGATAGCTTCACGCGTACGCTTCGAGTACTCGAATTATTTCATCCATATTAGTTGCTGGTGATAAAACATTAATTTTCAGCTCGTATGCGTCATGAAGACATACTTATTGTCAGCCATGACCATCTCAATCAAATTTCGAGATGAAATTTCTTTAATGGGTAGGTACTGTGACGACCCGAGAATTTCCTACCAAATTTAAACTCAATGTTTATATGATTTTGACACGATAAGAAATGTATGATAAACTGTATCTAAAAATTTTTGAACTGTTTCATGAAATCATTTAACCTTTGACTATGCTCGACGATTCACGAACAACTGTTTGTAAATAAATATGTATATAAGTATATATATATGTATACATATATAAATGTAATTATATTTAATAATTTGAAATTATAAAATATAATTTAAACAATGGAATTAAATATGTAAAGTAAGATAAAAAATAGTTAAGCGTAATTTAAAATGAAGTTATATATAAAAATATATGATTTCCATATTGTATATATATATATATATATATATATATATATATATATATATATATATATATATATATATATATATATATATAATGTATAAATAATAAATATTCAATAAAAGTTATTATATATGATCATTAAATATTACTTAAGTAATAATATATATATTAAAACAAAACAAAATATAGTTGATATAGTAAAATTATTACTTTCATTATTATTAAAATAAATATCTGTATTAATAATACTATGATATAATATGAAGTTTGATGTATATAAATTGTCATATTATTATTATTATTATTATTATTATTATTATTATTATTATTATTATTATTATTATTATTATTATTATTATTATTATCATTAATAATATTAATGTTGTTATAATTAGTAATATTATTAGTAGTATGAATGATATGATTATTACCATTTTTATTATTAATATCATTATTATTATCTAATATAATTATAAATATTATTAAAATAACTATTAGTGTTATTGTTAAAATTTATTAGAAAATAATACATTTTATGGTTATTAACATAAATAATAAGATTATTATCATTTTATATCATTATTAACATTACTAGTATTCTATTATTGTTAATATTGGTATTAGTATCTTATTAATAACATTATCAATGTTATTATTAATATTACTATGAACAATATCATTAATAATTATTATTATCAGTATTATTATTTATTTGTTGTTCTTATTATCAATATAATTAGCATTATTATTAAATTATTCAATTATTAATTATTAATCATTAATTATTAGCATTATTGATATTATTATTATTAATTTTATTATTATATTTATATAATTAATATTAGTATTAATAATATAATATTATTAATACAAGTATATATTTATAAATACAGATTATATAAATATAAATAAATATAGATACATATATATATAAATACGTATATATACATATATAAATAAATACGTATATAAAAAAAACCATATGATCTAAAATTTGTTAGACATCTCAATCGAAGCTGTAGAAACTTTTGTTTTCTGTCTAATGATCATAGAATCAATCCATTAATCCAGCTAATTTAGTTATTTATCACGATCAACCTTTATTTATTTATTTAGTTCTGTCCTTCCCGTCTGTATAGTCTGTAAAGGTCGATCTCATTGTCAAAATCAAACAAAAATCGGTCACCTCATTGTACTACATCAAATAGTAGATTACCTGCTTTTTATAAAACTATCCACACCTGCAATTGAGGAATTAAAATAGAAATTACAACTTACGGCTCGAATACTCTATCTTGCTTACATTTTTCCAAAAACTCGAATTCATCTTTATTTTCAAAAACGAATAATGCAGTCTTGTTAGTAATTCACCAAACGAACATTCTGTAAAGTTTCAACCTTCAATTTTTCGGATTGAGTTAGAATTTTGAAGTCAAAGTTTTAAAATCAAAAAGTCAACAATTGTTCTTCAGCGAAATTCGAATTTTCTGTTTTGATTTAAGTTTAATTGATAATCCAGATAGTTTCTTTATCTAAACAAAAATTTTTTCATGTTGTAAGTTGGATCTCAAACGCTTTTAATTTTAAAATCACGATTGGAGTTCATCATCTTCATCAGCGACCTCTGCAACTTTTATATATATTTATTTTTTGTTTCTGTTAACCCAATTCAAATTATATTCGAACTTTTTTATTTCATTATCACATCTAAACCCAACAATTTATCCATTATTATGATTTTGATTGAGTTCTGGTCGATTTTTAATTGAGAGGAGGAAGTAGAGATAGAAACAGAAAACTATATATATATATATATATATATATATATATATATATATATATATATATATATATATATATATATATATATATATATATATATATATATATATATATATATATATATATATATCCGGGAAATAATATTTCAGAAAGACTAAATTGGTTCGATGGTTTGGTGTGGTGTCGAGTTAGCGAGTGCTCACGGGTTCGAGTCCAGGGGCTGTCATATTTTTTTGGAACCCAATTCACTTGAGGTAGTTTTCTAATTCTATTATTATTATTATTATTATTATTATTATTATTATTATTATTATTATTATTATTATTATTATTATTATTATTATTATTATTATTATTATTATTATTAATTATTAATTATTATGATTATTATTATTGTTGTTGTTATTATTATTGTTACTATAAGAATTATAATAATTATCATTATTATCATAGTTATAATTATTAAAACAATTATTATTATTATTATTATAAGTATATAAGTATTATTAGTGTAATCATTATTAATTTATCATTTCAGTATTATTATCATTATTAAGACCATGGTTATTATTATTATTATCATAAATATAAGTAATATATCTATTATTATTATTATTATAAGTATCAATTATGATATTACTATTAAATTTAAAACTTTAATATTATTATCATGAATATGTTTATTATCATTATTATTATGAAAGTAATATAAATTATTATCATTTTCGTAAATATTAGTATTAATATGTTTTATAAATAACAGATGTGTTAATATTGACATAAGTAATAATAATATCATGAGTATTATTATTATGTAAGTACTAAAATCATTATCATGACTATCATTAACAGTAAAATCAATATTGTTACAAGTATTATTATAAATATCACTATATTTATTATTATTACTACGATTCTTATTATAATTATTATAAGTAATGTTATTATTAATATTATTATTATAATCAAATACAACTTTTATTAATATTATTATGTATATAAAAATATACTTATAAGTAATATTACATATAAGTATGAAATTAATTATATTAACAATCTTTATATAAATATTCACATATAACAAATTAGGTAATTTTAAAGTGTGTATATATATATATATATATATATATATATATATATATATATATATATATTTATATATATAATAATCATTTTCAAACATATATATAAATTAAATACATAATATGTAAAATTATAATATATGAAATTGTTCAATTACGAGTATATGTTATAATAAATATATGAATAATATAGGTTCGTGAATCCGAGGCCAACCTTGCACTTGTTCAATGACGTCATATGTATTTTTACTACGAAATACAGTATTATGAGTTCATTTGATTCCCTTTTACTCTTTACATTTTTAGGACTGAGAATACATGCGCTGTTTTTACAACTGCTTTATTAAATGCTTTTGAAATATATTTTTGAACTGCGAATACATGAAATGCTTTTATAAATGTTTGACGAAATAGACACAAGCACTTAAAAACATTCTACGAATGAGTTATGAGTATACCGGATATCACCCCTTTTAGTCTGGTAATCTGAGAATTTGGGAACCGAGCCCCAAATTGACGCGAATCCTAAAGATAGATCTATGGGCACTAAAAAGCCCCAGTCAGAGAATTTGAACTGCTTTAGTACTTCAAAATAGATGCATTTTGTTAAGGTCAATTACCAGTTGTTTGTAGTTCATATGAATGACTTTTATACATAAGTTATGTGTATTAGTTTTTGTGCACGAGATATGCGTATGATTATTAAAAATCGCGAGGCAACCTACGGAGGATAAAAGGATACGAACCTACTCTGCTAAGTATTATGAAATATGGTTTCATACATGAGATAGGTGTACTGTATTTAAATGTTGTGGTCTATTAAAATGATGAATTTTATTGTTTACGATAAACCTATGAACTCACCAACCTTTTGGTTGACACTTGAAAGCATGGTTATTCTCAGGTATGAAAGAAATCTTCCGCTGTGCATTAGCTCATTTTAAGGATATTATTTGGAGTCATTCATGAAATATTTCAAAAGACGTTGCATTCGAGTCGTTGAGTTCATCAAGATTAATATTAAGTCATTCATAGTTTGAATATATTATGAAAGGATATGCATATCTGTCAACTTTCGATGTAATGGAAGTTTGTCTTTTTAAAACGAATGCAATATTTGTAAAATGTATCATATAGAGGTCAAGTACCTCGCGATGTAACCAAATGTAATATATTCGTCCAGATGGATTAGGACGGGTCACGACAACTGTCAAGGTTGGAACAGAACCATGTGATGAAGATGCAACAAGTATGATCTTTAAAAGAGTTTATATATGTTTAGGACCATTGAAAAGTGGCTTTCAAGCTTTAGGCAGGGATTTGCTTGGTTTAAATGGGGCTTTTATGAAAGAGCCGGCTAGAGGACAACTACTCACTGCTGTTGGTGTTGACTCAAACAATGGGATATATCCTGTGGCTTACGCAATTATTGAGAAAGAAACATACAATTCTTGGTTATGATTCCTAAATAATTTAGGTGAAGATTTGGACTTAAATAAAAGATCAAACTTTACATTCATAAGTAATAGACAAAAGGTATTATACCTTATAATATTTCATAATTTATTAATAGTATATATTTGATATTGTTGATTATTAAATAAACTTCAATTTAAATTACAGGGACTGTTACCAGCAATTGAAAGGTTGTATCCGTGTGCTGAACATAGATACTGTCTTAGGCACATACATGAAAACATGAAGAAAAATTATAGTGGTGTTGCCTATAAACAAATGCTATGGAAATGTGCAACGGCAACAACAATGCCACAATTTGAACAAGAAATGCAGAAATTGAAGGGTTTTAGTGAAGGATGTTACATATTTTTAGCTGATATCGCACCTCATCATTGGGCAAGAAGTCACTTTTCAGGTATGTCTTTTGTTAAACCTCAACCATTTTCTAAATACATTATCCTAATTACAACTTTTATATTTTTATAACAGGTAAGGCAATGACAGATGTACTTTTGAACAATATGTGTGAGATTCTAAACAGGTGGTTAGTAGATGCAAGAGATAAGCCTATCATAACTGCTTTAGAGTATATTAGGGAGTACTTGATGAAAAGGATTGTGACAGTCAATAATATGATATCCAAATCTGATGGTCCTTTAACCCGTGGAGCAACTAAAGTGTTTGATGGTATCAAAAAGCAAGCTCAAAAATATACTGTATTGTGGAATGGTGATCATTTGTACCAAGTTAGTGGCCCACACAATGATCAATGTGTTGTAGATATGAATGCAAGAGTGTGTGCTTGTAGAAAGTGGGAAATCACTGCAATGCCATGTAAACATGCAGTAGCTGCTTTGTATCACATGGGTGCATTTGGTACACGTGTTGGTCACCTTGAAAGTTGGGTTCATCGTGTACATTGGTTAGAAACTTGGAAGAACACTTACAATTACAAAATTAACCCTTTGAATAGTCTGCATCTGTGGGGTAAATCATTTGTGACAAGTAAACTACTCTCACCTTTAATTGTGGCTACTGCTGGTAGTCCAAAAAAGAACATGAGAAAGGGTCTAGATGAAAAGGCAAGCATGAATGCAGGTGGTAAGTTGTCCAGACAAGGCAAAACTACTCGTTGTGGAAAATGTGATGAGTTAGGTCATAATCAAAGAAGTTGCACAAATAGTGGTGGTGTTGGAGAAAGCAGTGGATCAAAGAGAAAAAAGAAACAAAGTGGTGGCAATACGAAGACAAAGTTGAATGTTGGTGCAAGGAGTGGTTAATTTTTTTTTTTTTTTTGTGTGTTTATGATGTATTGTATGCACTTATGGTTATGAATCTTTTTATTGTCTAGTTTTTGATTTATTTAGACTGATGTTGACTTTTATGGTTGTTGAACCTTTAAAATTAAATTCACATTTTTGTGGTTTTATTTATATTTTTAATGTTTATGATGAATTATTTATATTTTAGGGTTTTGGTAAATACTGTTTAATGGGTCAAAATGACCACTGTTATATGGGTCAAAATGACCACTATTTTTTATGAGTCAAAATGACCACTGTTATATGACCAAAATGACCACTGTTTTTTATGAGTCAAAATGACCACTGTTATATGACCAAAATGACCACTGTTTTCATGGTATGCACTCTTTTATGATGAATTATTTATATTTTAGGGTTTTGTGGTTTTATTTACTAAAAAACTACCATGAATGAAACACACTGTTTTGAAAAGAAAAAAAAAGTGCTCAAATTACACATTTTGGGTCTAAACTGACACACTTAAATCACATACTGTTTTAAAAAAAAATGCTCAAATTACACTGCATATGGGTCTAAACTGACACAGTTTTTGTCACACTGTTTTGAAGAAAAAAAAATAAAAAAAAATAAATAAAAATACATATTTTGGGTCTAAAAAACCACCCAGAATGAATGAAACAGCAGCATTGGGTCAAATGGGTTGAATGATGTTTGGTCTAAAATGCAACCATGAATGAGATTACTAGGTAAAATGGACAAAAAATATCACTGTCTAGTGATGCTAGGTAAAACGAATACTCTCTTTCTTTGCACAACAATATCACAGTCTAGTTATACTATTATTCACTATGCTAAAATGGATACTTTGTGTATGGACTGATATTACACTTTTTTATTTTTAATTTGACTCAAATTGACTAAAGTTGACTGACATTACACTTTTGTGTAGTGATACAATCTAAAATGGTTACTGTGGTGACAGGTACATTACACTTTTATGATTACACTTATATTTTGTGTGGTGATACAAGCTAAAATGGTTACTAGCAAATCACAGGTGAATTACAATTCATTACAAATTTGACCAAGCAAGATAGGACATAAAACAATAATTCATTGCAAACCAGTCAATATAATTCATTGCAAACCACAGGTACATTACAATTCAGTACAAATTTCGACCAAGCAAAATAAGACATAAAAAAACAACTCTCTAACAAAATATAACATAGGTAACAAATACAACCAAAATGAAAAAAATTATCAGCTTCATCTTCAAATCTCGACTTTTGAGTAATTTCACCTTAGCTTCAAGCTTGTTCTTTGAATTCAACAAACCTCGTATCACAATAACTGAACGAGCACACATTGGTGGATCAAACCTGTGATGACCAGGAAATTTTCGATCGAATTTAAACTTTAATCTTTATATGTTTTCGACACGATAAGCAAAGTCTATAATATTAAATTCTCAAAAACTTTGAATTGTGTTCTTATATCCATTTATACCTTTGACTATTCCCGGCGATTCACGAACAAATGTGTGTAAATAATATGTATATATATATGAATTCTAACCATAAGTAATATTATATATAGTAAAAATTATAAATATTAAACATTTAATATAATGTTTATATATTGTATATTATAAATTTAGTAAATATGATATAATTAATAAATTGTATTATACTAAATTAATTATAAGTTTCAATTTAGTTGTTGTATTAATGTTATTAATATTGCCTCATTATTATTATTAATACTAATATTAATATCAGTATTATTAATATTATTATTATTATCATTTTCACTATTATTATTATTATTGTTACTTATTATTATTATTATTATTATTATTATTATTATTATTATTATTATTATTATTATTATTATTATTATTATCAGTAAGTGTGTTATTTATACTATGATCTATCTTATTGTTATTAATAATATAAATTCTAAATGATATTAAAACTAATACAGATAATAAACCAAAGACAGTTTCATATCCTTTTCAACTTGTGAATTATTTTCTATTCTACTATATGCTTGTGATAAATTGGCTACACAATTATATATCAATGATTGTATATCCATATAGATAATTACTTACACAAAGAAATGAATATAGGAAAACACACATTTTTACTTTTAAAATTCTGTCTTCTTGATTACCCGTGATTTCATACATGTCGACACCCACTTTTAATTATTAAATCAATCATTGATAAAAATCATTCATGTATCAACTGTTATCATTATTTTGATTCATATTCTATTTTTGCTCAACATCCATATCTCCATGAAACTCATCTTCAACTTGAGAACCACTTTAAACCATTGACACTTGCTAACTTTATTCAATCATAACCGTAAACCACCTGCAACTTTGCTACATCTAACTCATCTTGTGTTAGTTGTTGTTCGATTAGAATAAAGGCCACCATGAAACCATCATCACATTAACATCCCCAATCACTACTACCACCTCATCTTTTTGATTGATCATCAACCATGGAACCACTTCCAATTTCAATTGTGCTTCCTCATTCTTCCTTCCTGTTCACCAACAGAAACAAAACTCAAGATGGGGCACAGCTATACACCACCGTAATCACCCATTCAAACTCAGTCCAAGAACAAAGCATGACTGCTACATGTTCAGGTTCTGTTGTTTCTATTTACAAAGCTTAACCACCACTTCCACCATCTTCCATCACCTTGTTCTTTTTCTCTTTGAAAATCATTAAACTGCCACCACCAACAATTTTGATTAGGATGCTCGACAACCATCACCTCAGCAAACTGTTTGCTGCTACATATCAGGTTCCAAATGACTGTTTTAATTGAAGAAACTGCTACTACATCTATATTTACCGGTATCTTTTATTTCGAGCTCAAACATAAATCAAGCACTATCATTGGGCTACTAACATGCCACTGCTACACCTACAAGTTACAACACTTTTGACTTTTAATGATAAGTCATGAATCAACCCATAACACCATCAAAGATTGTTACATAAATCGAACCTGTTTACAACCTGTTTACAATTTAATACCCAAACCCTTCATATACAAATCAAACAGCTATATAATGTATTGATTAATAGCTTATGATGAACGATGGCGACTAATAAAAATATATAATTATATAAATTAATAGGTAAATAAATAAAAGAACACAAAATTACGGTTTCTGGCCTCTACTATTACTCGGTGATGATAATAACCAACGATGATTAGATCGATGATGATGATGATGATGATAATTGATGCAGTACTTGAAATCATACGCTGATGCAGGTGTTTATTTCTCCTAATTAAGCAGACACCAACTACTGCTTCGATTACCCTGTTGTTATTCGATAACAATGATAATTAAGACTGACGGGGACGATTACACGATGACGATGATGAATCATTGATGATTGTTGTTAATCGATTGATCTGTGATGATAAAGAAGATGATCGAATGAATGAAAGATGATGATTTTTTTTTGCTAATGGCGATCTGATTTGGGGAAGAGGAACCGACAGATACCAAAGAAAAGGGAAATCAGATGGTATCAGATATTATAGGTGGGCTGTTAATGGGCTTGTGCACTTTTGTAAGGCCCAGTAAATTAATATTCATAGTGGACTGCCATAAATTCTCTTAAGGCCCAAGTGCAACTAACGCTCGACTCTCCCGCCCAATTTACACCGAGGGTATAATTTTTAATCTTTTACGTCTGATATTATCTTTAAATATTTGATGAGATTATGATTTATGATCAGGAGTTAAATAATGATAAGAAATATAAATATAGATATAGTTGCAAGTATGGATACAAGTATGATAGAATATAATAATTAAAATATTGATAAAGTTAGGGTTATAAATATAATAATTAAAATGTCAAAAATGAAAACGATTAAAATTATAATTAAGATATGATGGAATATCATTATTAATACTGATATTATTATTATTATTATTATTATTATTATTATTATTATTATTATTATTATTATTATTATTATTATTATTATTATCAAAACTATTAATAGCAGTATCATTACTAAATATAATTACTTTTAGTATTATTATTATTATAAAAAGATACATATTTTTATTTATTATTATTAATATTATTTTAACAAATAAATAGCTATATAAGAATATATTTAAAACATATCACATAACAACATTAATATTTTCGTAATAAACATTAATTATTTATCTAAAGTATATAAAATAAATATAGCTAATATAGTTATCAATGCAACATACAAGTTATTGAAATAACAATTAATAATAATATATAAACTTGTTCAATTACAAATATATGTTTTAATAAATATATGAATAATATAGGTTCGTGAATCCGAGGCCAACCCTGCATTGTTCAATTTTGTCATATGTATTTTTACTACAAAATACATTAGGTGAGTTTCATTACTCCCTTTTTAAATGCTTTTGCAATATATATTTTTGGGACTGAGAATACATGCGCTGTTTTTATAACTGTTTTACGAAATAGATACAAGTAAATGAAACTACATTCTATGGCTGGATTATTAAATCGAATATGCCCTTTTTTAGTCTGGTAATCTAAGAATTAGGGAACAGACACCCTAATTGACGCGAATTCTAAAGATAGATCTATCGAGCCCAACAAGCCCCATCCAAAGTACCGGATGCTTTAGTACTTCGAAATTTATATCATGTCCGAAGGAGGATCCCGAAATAATGGGGATATTCTTATATGCATATTGTGAATGTCGGTTACCAGGTGTTCAATCCATATGAATGATATTTTTATCTCTATGCATGGGACGTATGTTTATGAGAAATGGAAATATGAAATCTTATGGTCTATTAAAATTATGAAATGATTATTTATGTTAAACTAATGAACTCACCAACCTTTTGGTTGACACTTTAAAGCATGTTTATTCTCAGGTACGAAAGAAATCTTCCGCTGTGCATTTGCTCATCTTAGAGATATTACTTGGAGTCATTCATGACATATTTCAAAAGACGTATTCGAGTCGTTGAGTTCATCAAGATTATTATTAAGTCGATTATAGTAAGATATATTACGAAATGGTATGCATGTCGTCAACTTTCGATGTAATGAAAGTTTGTATTTTTCAAAAATGAATGCAATGTTTGTAAAATGTATCATATAGAGGTCAAGTACCTCGCGATGTAATCAACTGTTGTGAATCGTTTATAATAGATATGGACTTCGTCTGGATGGATTAGGACGGGTCATTTCAGTTGGTATCAGAGCGATGGTCTTAGCAAACCGGGTCTTGCATTAGTGTGTCTAACTGATAGTCGTTAGGATGCATTAGTGAGTCTGGACTTCGACCGTGTCTGCATGTTAAAAGTTTTGCTTATTATTCTTAGAGAATCACTTGCTTATCATCCTTAGTCTAGACACATCTTATTGCAATAATTGCATGAATAGTGTATAGATAAAATTCGTATCTTAGTGTATCTGCTAATTCATATCTTAGCATATCTGTTACTGTAGACTTTGCCTGACAACTTCTGTAGATTCCTCCGTAACTTATGGGATTTTAGTATTATATATGCATATGTAAATTATGTATTACAGGGTACTAATCTACATCCTATAATCTATTTTTTTTATCGAAAATCCTTCATCTGATCATACAAGATGAATCCCTCAACCAGTTCGAGTCCCTCAGATTCCGATAACTATTCTGATAGTTATTCCGATAGCTATTCCGATAAGGATTTCCAATCGAACTCCGAAAGCAGTATAACCAGAATGAATCAACCAATCATCCATCCCCAATTCATCTGATGGGTTCGTAGTCAACTCAATCAATGGAGACGCGCAGAAGGCGATCCCTTCCACCAACCGAATTCACCGATTGGCGAAGAACCTGAAGCACTTACCGGCTAACCTATCTGAAACACCATTTTCAGCCTCATTTCCAGGGTAACTCGTCACGATTGTATTCTATCTAAAATTCTAAACCTTAATCATCTACTCGTTCCGACCGACAATCATCCCGGAATAATAGAAGAAGTCAACGAACTTCGCGCTCGAATAATCAATTTGGAGAATATGGTGCAAAATTTACCAGCTTCAGCAACATCACCGACACTAACAGTACCATCAACAATTCATGCCTCAACATCTCATTATGTACCTCGAGTATAATCATCGTTCTACGTATCGTTGTACATCTATTATCTTCATTCTTCACGGCGATTATGTAATCTCTAAAGTTTTAGAGATTATTCATTCTAGTTCCAACCGAAAATCAAATGAGATTAATAATATATTAACTCATTAAATCTATGATTACATTTGAAGAAAATATATATGTAAGTATATTTTCATAAGGATTGTAATTAAAAATTCTTTTGTACAAACTGTTAATGGTGAAAATATTTTAACGGGTAGGTAATACCCGAGGAATATATAGATTTCGCATTAATAAGTTATATCATACATTCTTCGAATCTGATTCAACAGTCATTTACTATCCTACTTCCATCCACCGATATACAAATTCGTTCACCACAGAATAACCATATTCATCCAGTTTCATATTGGGATTTTGATTTATCAGAAATCCAACAAGTGGCATAATGAAGAAAACATTTGACAAAATAAAATTTGTTAGAAACAAACAAATTAACTATGAGAAATTTTGTTAAAAATCCACGCTAACTGTTCCTTGCTAATTGATCCTAGCTAACTGATTACATTTTATTTATTGCAATTTAATTATCGCAATTTACATTCTCGCAATTTTATTTATCGTCATTTAATTTCTGTTATTTATTTTTACGCACTTTAATTATCAGGACACGTATACAAGGTTTTAACATATCATATCGACGCATCTATATATATTATTTGGAATAATCATAGACACTCTATATGCAGTAATGCGGGAGTTAGCTATACAGGGTTGAGGTTGATTCTACAATAATATATATAGTTTGAGTTGTGATCGAGTCTGAGACATGCACACGGGTCACGATACGTATTGATTAATTCGAATATTATATATTTAACTATATATGAATTATTGAATTGTTAACTGAGGACTATCAACTGAGGAATACCAACATTGGACAATTAAAATGAATTAAAATATTGATTATAACATATGAAACTAAACAATTCTTCAAGTTTGCCACTTGATTTTATCTTAAACCTCATTTGTATCTTGACGATTACTATATGCGTTCAAACCTTTCATGATTCTTGAAAACACTTCAGTCGAGAAGACGAATCAACCGCACTTCATCTGCGTAAGAAAAGATTGATGCATATAGTTATGCACCTGAAAACACTCAGAACCTGAGTAAATGTTTAACACGTATTTGTGCTAGCTCCTTTGGCGTTGTTATTACCGAAAATAGCTTTGCGATCCCTTTTCAAAGTAGCTAATTTTGTCATAGCTCCAGCAAGTCAACTTCGACTTTTCATTCGAAGTAGCCTTACTATAATCCTGATATATACGATTACCCTTTTGATACCGGAGAATTCTTTGATATTCCACTATATTACCAGCAGATGTACCAGCAACCTCGTTGCTCCTTGCTCAAATCTCTCTGACAAATCATTATATTTATTCATTGAAACCCTATCATATACTCATCCGCATCTTGTAACGAGAACTGCCATAACAATTACCGGGAATCAGCAATCAGTACTTTGAAAACTCACAGCATATCTACATCAACAGTTATATGTATGACATTTATCTCTTAGAATTATGATCTCTCATTCTGAAATTCTGAAAAGCACTAAGTCACAAATCAATACTCTGAATGTTGAAAAAGCTGAATGAAGCAGCAGAAACCATAGACAACCGTAAACGACCTTAATCATTGAAAGTTTGATGATAAAGAATAGTATGTTGGAAAGGCTCAGAAAAGTTGGAACTGGAAAAAAGATTGAGCTAACCACGAAGGAGACCAAGGACAAGTACAAGGACCATACCATATATTCAAAGAACTCAAGTAATTCTGGATCCGATGAAACCTTCAACGAATATCTTACTCCGTACCCATGTTAAAATCTTGCGGAAAATCTTTCTTCATCAACCATCGAACTTAGAAATTCCAAAATATCATCATAAATATCTTCGATATTTCTGAAGATATTTTCATAAATATTCTCATCCAAAATTATTTATCTCTTCGTACTATCTATATTACATCATAAAGGAAACTACTTTAGTTTTTAAAATTCTTTAAAATTCGAGTTTAAATTATGAATGTTTTTGAAGTAGTGTTGGGAATTGATGCATGAGTTAGTATAATATAATGACACTTGATCAATGTGATTATATTACAGTAAGTCATGCTGAGTTTCTAATGGAACGTGATGATTCACAGAATCATAACGTCATCATGTGTCATGTAACACGACTCGTTCATTCTACTTCACCTCCGAACATATCAAGAAAATATATTCTTGATAGTTCTATTCTCAGTGATTCTGGTAATTTGACAAATCAAATCGTGCCATTACGATTTCTTTCTTAGAACATTAACAATGTTCATTCCGAAGTTTATATCTGCGACTTCTGAACCATTACAAGCGGTATTTAATCGCAAGAAGAAGAAACGAAGGGACAAAGCTCCGAAATAGAAATTGGGGTATAAATCGCAGAAAATAGGAGGGAGTATTAACTATGGACGACAATGATTATACGAAACAGAAATAGGGACATTGAAATATAAGGAGAGATATAAAGCCCGATAACAACGCATAAATTACAAACAGTGTATATCAATGTTTATAGCAACATAAAGACACGGAAGAATTAAAAACACTATAACCCCAAGGGCGAAATAGAAGAAAATAGATTTCTCCTGTGGAAGTTGGAAAAGGAGAATGATTGTTACGATAGTCAGGATAAGGACAAGGATCAGAACTGGATTAAGCATTTTCATAAACTTTTGAAATTGAGAATTAGGTATAGGAATGGTAAAAGTAACGGAACAGAAGAAGTTAATTTATAGAGAAATATCTGATAGTGAAAATAAAGGCAGATCTTCACATTTAATTAGAGAGATCCTAAATTCCTGATCTGCCGAAGAATCAAATCTTTTAGATTTTGAAGATTTTCTTTAAATCCCTTGAATTCCGGAATTCAACCAAGACGACGTAAAAAGCTAAGACAAACCTTATTCTCTAAATTCAACCTGACTACATCAAAAGCTAAGACCAAATCTTTATTTCTCATTCCACTCTTTTGTGATAGCTTCACTCGTACGCTTCGTGCAATCGAATTGTTTTATCCATACTTCTCAATAATGATAAAACTCTATTTATCAGCTTATATTCATCATGAAAACATTTTTATTGTTATCTATGACGACCTCACTCAAATTTCGGGACGAAATTTCTTTAACGGGTAGGTAATGTGATGACCCGGAAATTTTCGATCGAATTTAAACTTTAATCTTTATATGTTTCCGACACGATAAGCAAAGTCTGTAATATTAAATTCTCAAAAACTTTGAATTGTGTTCTTATATCCATTTATACCTTTGACTATTCCCGACGATTCACGAACAAATGTGTGTAAATAATATGTATATGTATATATATATATATATATATATATATATATATATATATATATATATATGAATTCTAACCATAAGTAATATTATATATAGTAAAAATTATAAATATTAAACATTTAATATAATGTTAATATATTGTATATTATAAATTTAGTAAATATGATATAATTAATAAATTGTATTATATTAAATTAATTATAAGTTTCAATTTAGTTGTTGTATTAATGTTATTAATATTGCCTCATTATTATTATTAATACTAATATTAATATCAGTATTATTAATATTAATATTATTATCATTTTCTCTATTATTATTATTGTTACTTATTATTATTACTATTATTATTAATATTATTATCATTATTATTATTATTATTATTATTATTATTATTATTATTATTATTATTATTATTATTATTATTATTATTATTATTATTATTATTATCAGTAAGTGTGTTATTTATACTATGATCTATCTTATTGTTATTAATAATATAAATTCTAAATGATATTAAAACTAATACAGATAATAAACCAAAGACGGTTTCATATCCTTTTCAACTTGTGAATTATTTTCTATTCTACTATATGCTTGTGATAAATTGGCTACACAATTATATATCAATGATTGTATATCCATATAGATAATTACTTACACAAAGAAATGAATATAGGAAAACACACATTTCTACTTTTAAAATTCTGTCTTCTTGATTACCCGTGATTTCATACATGTCGACACTCACTTATTAATTATTAAATCAATCATTGATAAAAATCATTCATGTATCAACTGTTATCATTATTTTGATTCATATTCTATTTTTGCTCAACATCCATATCTCCATGAAACTCATCTTCAACTTAAGAACCACTTTAAACCATTGACACTTGCTAACTTTATTCAATCATAATCTTAAACCACCTGCAACTTTGCTACATCTAACTCATCTTGTGTTAGTTGTTGTTCGATTAGAATAAAGGCCACCATGAAACCATCATCACATTAACATCCCCAATTACTACTACCACCTCATCTTTTTGATTGATCATCAACCATGGAACCACTTCCAATTTCAATTGTGCTTCCTCATTCTTCCTTCCTGTTCACCAACCGAAATAAAACTCAAGATGGGGCACGGCTATACACCACCGTAATCACCCATTCAAACTCAGTCCAAGAACAAAGCATGACTGCTACAAGTTCAGGTTCCGTTGTTTCTATTTACAAAGCTTAACCACCACTTCCACCATCTTCCATCACCTTGTTCTTTTTCTCTTTGAAAATCATTAAACTGCCACCACCAACAATTTTGATTAGGATGCTCGACAACCATCACCTCAGTAAACTGTTTGCTGCTACATATCAGGTTCCAAATGACTGTTTTAATTGAAGAAACTGCTACTACATCTATATTTACCGGTATCTTTTATTTCGAGCTCAAACACAAATCAAGCACTATCATTGTGCTACTAACATGCCGCTGCTACACCTACAAGTTACAACACTTTTGACTTTTAATGATAAGTCATGAATCAACCCATAACACCATCGAAGATTGTTACCTAAATCGAACCTGTTTACAACATGTTTACAATTTAATACCCAAACCCTTCATATACAAATCAAACAGCTATATAATGTATTGATTAATAGCTTATGATGAACGATGGCGACTAATAAAAATATATAATTATATAAATTAATAGGTAAATAAATAAAAGAACGCAAAATTACGGTTTCTGGCCTCTACTATTACTCGGTGATGATAATAACCAACGATGATTAGATCGATGATGATGATGATGATGATGATAATTGATGCAGTACCTGAAATCATACGCTGCTGTGATTGTTTATTTCTCCTAATTAAGCAGACACCAACTACTGCTTCGATTACCCTGTTGTTATTCGATAACAATGACAATTAAGACTGACGGGGACGATTACACGATGACGATGATGAATCATTGATGATTGTTGTTAATCGATTGATCTGTGATGATAAAGATGATGATCGAATGAATGAAAGATGATGATATTTTATTTGCTAATGGCGATCTGATTTGGGGAAGAGGAACCGACAGATACCAAAGAAAAGGGAAATCAGATGGTATCAGATATTATAGGTGGGCTGTTAATGGGCTTGTGCACTTTTGTAAGGCCCAGTAAATTAATATTCATAGTGGACTGCCATAAATTCTCTTAAGGCCCAAGTGCAACTAACGCTCGACTCTCCCACCCAATTTACACCGAGGGTATAATTTTTAATCTTTTACATCTGATATTATCTTTAAATATTTGATGAGATTATGATTTATGATCAGGAGTTAAATAATGATAAGAAATATAAATATAGATATAGTTGCAAGTATGGATACAAGTATGATAGCTATTATGATTTAATTAAAATATTGATAAAGTTAGGGTTATAAATATAATAATTAAAATGTCAAAAATGAAAACGATTAAAATTATAATTAATATATGATGGAATATCATTATTAATACTGATATTATTATTATTATTATTATTATTATTATTATTATTATTATTATTATTATTATTATCAAAACTATTAATAGCAGTATCATTACTAAATATAATTACTTTTAGTATTATTATTACTATTATAAAAAGATACAAATTTTTATTTATTATTATTAATATTATTTTAACAAATAAATAGCTATATAAGAATATATTTAAAACATATCACATAACAACATTAATATTTTCGTAATAAACATTAATTATTTATCTAAAGTATATAAAATAAATATAGCTAACATAGTTATCAATGCAACATACAAGTTATTGAAATAACAATTAATAATAATATATAAACTTGTTCAATTACAAATATATGTTTTAATAAATATATGAATAATATAGGTTCGTGAATCCGAGGCTAACCCTGCATTGTTCAATTTTGTCATATGTATTTTTACTACAAAATACATTAGGTGAGTTTCATTACTCCCTTTTTAAATGCTTTTGTAATATATATTTTTGGGACTGAGAATACATGCGCTGGTTTTATAACTGTTTTACAAAATAGACACAAGTAAATGAAACTACATTCTATGGCTGGATTATTAAACCGAATATGCCCTTTTTTAGTCTGGTAATCTAAGAATTAGGGAACAGACACCCTAATTGGCGCGAATCCTAAAGATAGATCTATCGGGCCCAACAAGCCCCATCCAAAGTACCGGATGCTTTAGTACTTCGAAATTTATATCATGTCCGAAGGAGGATCTCGAAATGATGGGGATATTCTTATATGCATATTGTGAATGTCGGTTACCAGGTGTTCAATCCATATGAATGATATTTTTGTCTCTATGCATGGGACGTATGTTTATGAGAAATGGAAATATGAAATCTTGTGGTCTATTAAAATTATGAAATGATTATTTATGTTAAACTAATGAACTCACCAACCTTTTGGTTGACACTTTAAAGCATGTTTATTCTCAGGTACGAAAGAAATCTTCCGCTGTGCATTTGCTCATCTTAGAGATATTACTTGGAGTCATTCATGACATATTTCAAAAGACGTTGCATTCGAGTCGTTGAGTTCATCAAGATTATTATTAAGTCGATTATAGTAAGATATATTACGAAATGGTATGCATGTCGTCAACTTTCGATGTAATGAAAGTTTGTCTTTTTCAAAAACGAATGCAATGTTTGTAAAATGTATCATATAGAGGTCAAGTACCTCGCGATGTAATCAACTGTTGTGAATCGTTTATAATCGATATGGACTTCGTCTGGATGGATTAGGACGGGTAATTTCAAAATCCATCAATAAATGGGCAATTAGACCACTGAAAACAAAAATATAATATATTTAGTAACAATTGATTACAAAAGTTTGACCATGAAAATGTAAATTCATACCTTAATTGGGCACCCATAGTTGCGTCTACCAGGATTGCTATCGGTCCAAGCACATCGAATTACAGCACCCCTTCTACACCTGCAAATGTAACACCCCGTCAAAAACTATTAACGGTGATGTTAACTCTGGTCCCAGTGCTTGGCTTGACTTCTATGTAACAGCAAAGTTTCACAGCGGAAGCAAAAAGTATCTGAGAATAAACATGCTTAAAAAGTTAACACGAGGTTGAGTGAGTTCATAGGTTTGTCATAATTAATGATTTTGATAATAGTAATAGATCACAAGATTTCAGTTTCCCTAAATATCCTTACACCGCAGTGTAATAAAAAGATTCTACAACCATGGGCACTAATGATAATAATATAATAATGAATACCCCTAATGTCTATAGAGCACCGAATCAAGTGCGATAAATACCCTCGAAGTACTAAACATCCGTTGACTGCTAGCGCGACTAGCCCGGCTGGGGTTGTCAAACCCAATAGATCTATCAATAGGATTGGCGCCTACCAGTTCATAAACCAA
Organism: Rutidosis leptorrhynchoides; assembly: GCF_046630445.1. NCBI lineage: Eukaryota > Viridiplantae > Streptophyta > Magnoliopsida > Asterales > Asteraceae > Rutidosis > Rutidosis leptorrhynchoides. Next base: position 615,455,652 of record NC_092335.1, read on the forward strand.
TAGATTATGTTACCAAGCTAGGGGAATATTTGTAATTCTAACCCACGTAGAAATAAGTTTAGTACTTGTGCCTATTTCGTAAAACAGTTATAAAACATCGTATGTATTCTCAGCCCAAAAATATATATTGCAAAAGCAATTAAAAAGGGAGCTATGAAAACTCACAATACTGTATTTCGTAGTAATTATGCGTATGATGGCACTGAACAAGTGCAGAGTTGACCTCGGATTCATAAACCTATATCAAGTATATATATTAACACATATACTCGTAATCGAACAAGTTTATATATTATTTCAATTGTTATATATTTCTGTAGTTATATTAATATAGATATATGTTTGATTGGTATTATATTAAAATACCTAATTTGTTATATATGAATATTTATATAAAAATGTTAATATGTTTGATATATAATTATATGAAATATAATTGTAGTATATGATATAAGTGTATTCAATGTACAAAATATTTATTTGTAAAAATAATAGTTTCGATAATAATGATTTACTAATAATTATAATAATAATGGTAATAATAGTAATTTTAATACAAATGATATCTTTACTAATAATTATAAAGTAAAGATGATAGTTTTAATAATAGCAAAAACGATAATTTTTGTAAAAATGATAATAACGATAGTAATTTTAATAATAACAATACTAATAATGATAATCATCTTAATAATAAAAATGATAATATTAATAATAATAATAATACTTATGTTGATAATAATAATTATAATAGCAGTAGATTTTAATGAAGATAACAATTTTGATAATAATACTTTAATACTAGTAATAATAATAATGATAATACTATTAATTAGATTAATTAGATTAATGATAATAATAATAATAATAATAATAATAATAATAATAATAATAATAATAATAATAATAATTTTAAAAAGAATAACTACCTTAAATAAGCCCTCTTAAAAAGAAATGCTACGAACCGGGTTCGAACCCGAGACCTCTCGCTCACTCGAAAACACCCAAACCATTGCACTGCTGTTACTTTTCGAATTTATATCATAATTTATTTATATTTAAAACCATTTCTGTTTTCTTCCTTCTTCTTCTTTAATTCAGTCGACCAGAGGCCAACAACAACCCTAACATCGAGTTACCAGCTTGGTTTAGATCTTAAATTTGAATCAGAAATGATCGATTGTGAGTGGTATTGATTGACAGACCAGATAGAAAAAAAATGAAATACAGCAGCAGCTGCAAAACAGTCTCGAAGAACACAAAGAACTCCAAACTTGATTCGAGTTTTCAGACGTTTTTAGATTAAAACTTCTACATGAATTATATAGTAATTCATTCCTAGAATCTTTGTAAACCCTGAATTTCAACAGAAACCATATCTAGGATTTCAATTCCATCTTAGAACGTTCGTTTGACTTTTAAAAAAAATAACTTTGACTCAAAAATTCGTGATTAATACAACAAATTGGAACTTCAAATTTTGGAGAAAGATTGTTTAGAGGATTCCTAACAACTCTACATTTAAGGATTTTGAAAAGGGTTTCGAATTTGAGTTTTTGGAAATATGATCAAGAACAGAGGTTATCGACTAGTTTTTCTTGAATTTCAATTTTAATTCTCGGTTAAATGAAGCTGTTAATATAAACATTATAGTCCACTGTGATGTGCTACTAAATTCGTTATTTAAACAAGATTAGAGACACAAACAAATTCACAACCAGTAGCAGAAATAAAATAATTAATCACGATCATATAAAAATAATCACGATTATATATATAAATAAAAAAAGCAGATAAAAAAATATAAAGAATAAAAAGCAAAAGCTCACGATTAATAAAAAAATCAAATAGAATAAGCAGATTATGAAAAAAATATAAAATTTAAAAGCTATTTACCTAATTTAGGTATATGTCTTTTTCTTTTTATTTTTAATTATTATTATTAAATAAATACATTAATAACTATAATAATTAATAATAATAATTTTAAAAATAATTATAATTATAATAATAATAATAATAATGATGATAATAGATAAAGATAAGAATAATATGATATTACTAATACTAATAATTCTTAAATAACAATACTAAACATAATGTTAATAATATAAATTATGTTAATGAAATTAATAATAATAATAATATTAATATAACAATTATATGTTAACTTGTAATTTAATTTAACATGTTAATATTACATATTATTAATTAGGTAATATTTATATATTATATAATAACATATATTGGGTATTTAATATTTTTACCTTTTATATATGCATTTTACAATATACAAATAATTTGTTTAATAATTATATATATATATATATATATATATATATATATATATATATATATATATATATATATATATATATATATATATAGCTATTTTTAATTATCAAGTTTTGTTACGTAGATAAATATATTAATTATAAATTCAGAGTATAACATTTAACATTTTGTTAATGTTTTGCTATTTATTATATATGTACACACACATATAATCATATTTTGCTGTTCGTGAATCGTCGGGAACAGAAGTTTAGTTTAAATTTAATTGGAAATTTTTCGAGTTATCCAGTACCTACCCGTTAAAAGAAATTTCGTCCCGAAATTTGATTGTGGTCATCTTGGCTAACAATAAAAATATTTTCGTGACGGATATGAGTTGATAAATAGAGTTTTATCACTATTGAGTAATATAGATAAAACGATTCGATTACAGGAAGAGTATAAACGAAGCTATCGTAAAAGATTAAAATAAGGAAAAATCTGTTTGCCTTAACTTTTGACGTAGTCACGGTTGATTTCTGGAATTTAAGGAATTAAAGGAAATCTTTGTAATCTATAAGATTTGATTCTCCGGTAATTAAGGAATTTGGGATTTTCTTTGATTAAATGTGATAAATTGCCTTGATTGCTATGTATGGAATTTTGCTATAAATTAGCTTCTTTCGTTTCATTATCTTCACCACTTATATACTTTCTTTCTCGATTCATACTTCCAAAAGATTCTTCAATATGCTTCATCCGGTTCTAATTCTGGATATAGTCCTGACTTTTATATCTAGCGTGCTTCTTTTTCATCTGTCGCCAGAAGAGTCAGTTTACTTCTACTATGCTCTTGGATTTATTGTGTTTTTAATTCTCCCGTATCTTTATATTGCTATACGCATTGATATACACGGTTTGAAATTTCGGTGTTGTTATCGGGCTTTATATTTTTCCTTATATGTCGAAGCTTCATGGTTTTGTTTTTCCTTCCCGACTTCAAGTCAAGCGAATAATGGTCCAGAATTCGTAGGTATAGAGTTTCGAATGATCATAATATACAAAGCAGAAAGGAAAGGTAATAGCACGATTTGATTTGTCAAATCACCAGAATATCCGAAAAAGACCGAATCATCAAGAAAAATATTTTCTTGATATGTTTAGAGGTTAAATTGAAATGTCCCATTCATATTGATTATAAACGTTCCATATTAATTGATTTCGTCGCGAGGTTTTGACCTCTATATGAGACGTTTTTCAAAGACTGCATTCATTTTTAAAACAACCATAACCTTTATTTTATCTATAAAGGTTTAAAAAGCATTACGTAGATTATCAAATAATGATAATCTAAAATATATCGTTTACACACGACCATTACATAATGGCTTACAATAAGAATATATTACATCAAAAATAAGTTTCTTGAATGCTGTTTTTACATAATATCATACAAGCATGGACTCCAAATCTTGTCCTTATTTTAGTATGCAACAGCGGAAGCTCTTAATAATCACCTGAGAATAAACATGCTTAAAACGTCAACAAAAATGTTGGTGAGTTATAGGTTTAACCTATATATTATCAAATCATAATAACAGACCACAAGATTTCATATTTCAATATACATCCCATACATAGAGATAAAAATCATTCATATGGTGAACACCTGGTAACCGACATTAACAAGATGCATATAAGAATATCCCCTATCATTCTGGAAAATCCTTCGGACATGATATAAAACAAACATCGAAGTACTAAAGCATCCGGTACTTTAGATGGGGTTCGTCGGGCCCATAGATCTATCTTTAGGATTCACGTCAATTTGGAGATCGGTTTCCAAATTCTTAGGTTACCAAGCAAAAGGGGCATATTCGGCTTCGATCATTCACCCATATAATGTAGTTTCATTTACTTGTGTCTATTTCGTAAAACATTTATAAAACTGCATGTATTCTCATCCCAAAATATTAGTTTTTAAAAGTGGGACTATAACTCACTTTCACAGATTTTTACTTCGTCGGGAAGTAAGACTTGGCCACTGGTCGATTCACGAACCTATAACAAATATGTACATATATATCAAAGTATGTTTAAAATATATTTACAACATTTTTAATACGTTTTAATGTTTTAAGTTTATTAAGTCAGCTATCCTTGTTAGTAACCTACAACTAGTTGTCCACAATTAGATGTACAGAAATAAATCGATATATATTATCTTGAATCGATCCACGACCTAGTGTATATACGTCTCAGGCTAGATCACAACTCAAAGTATATATATTTTTGGAATCAACCTCAACCCTGTATAGCTAACTCCAACATTACTGCATATAGAGTGTCTATGGTTGTTCCAAATAATATATATACATGGGTCGATATGATATGTCAAAACATTTACATACGTGTCTATGGTATCCTAAGATTACATAATATATTAGAATACATGTATACAATATAAGTTAGCTAGGATATGATTTGTATAGAATTGTTACAATATTTCCCGTAGCTACAACAATAAAAAAATATCCAATCTTGTTTTACCCATAACTTCTTCGTTTTAAATCCGTTTTGAGTGAATCAAATTGCTATGGTTTCATATTGAACTCTATTTTATGAATCTAAACAGAAAAAGTATAGGTTTATAGTCGGAAATATAAGTTACACGTTTTTTTTGTAAGAGGTAGTCATTTCAGTCGAAAGAACGACGTCTTGATGACCATTTTGAAAAATATACTTCCATTTTGAGTTTAATCGTGATTTTTGGATATAGTTTCATGTTCATAAGAAAAATCATTTTTCCAGAAGAACAACTTTTAAATCAAAGTTTATCATAGTTTTTAATTATCAAACCCAAAACAGCCCGCGGTGTTACTACGACGGCGTATGTCCGTTTTACGGTGTTTTTCGTGTTTCCAGGTTTTAAATCATTAAGTTAGCATATCATATAGATATAGGACATGTGTTTAGTTGATTTTAAAAGTCAAGTTATAAGGATTAACTTTTGTTTGCGAACAAGTTTAAAATTAACTAAACTATGTTCTAGTGATTTCAAGTTTAAACCTTCGAATAAGATAGCCTTATATGTATTAATCGAATGATGTTATGAACATTATTACTACCTCAAGTTTTGTGGATAAACCTACTGGAAAAGAGACAAATGGATCTAGCTTCAAAGGATCCTTGGATGGCTTGAAAGTTCTTGAAACATAATCATGACACTAAAACAAGTTCAAGTAAGATTTCCACTCGAAATAAGATTGTTATAGTTATAGAAATTGAATCAAAGTTTGAATATGAGTATTACCTTGTATTAGAAAGATATCTTACTGTAAATAAGAAAGATTTCTTGAGGTTGGATGATCAATTTACAAGATTGAAAGTAAGCTAGCAAACTTGGAAGTATTCTTGATTTTATGAAACAAGAACTTATAGAATTTATGAAGAACACTTAGAACTTGAAGATAGAACTTGAGAGAGATCAATTAGATGAAGAAAATTGAAGAATGAAAGTGTTTGTAGGTATTTTTGGTCATTGGTATATGGATTAGATATAAAGGATGTATAATTTTGTTTACATGTAAATAAGTCATGAATGATTTCTAATATTTTTGTAATTTTATGAGATATTTAATGCTAGTTGCCAAATGATGGTTCCCACATGTGTTAGGTGACTCACATAGGCTACTAAGAGCTGATCATTGGAGTGTATATACCAATAGTGAAATGTCCCGTTCTTATTGATTAAAAACGTTCCATATTAATTGATTTCGTTGCGAGGTTTTGACCTCTATATGAGACGTTTTTCAAAGACTGCATTCATTTTAAAACAAACCATAACCTTTATTTCATCAATAAAGGTTTAAAAAGCTTTACGTAGATTATCAAATTATGATAATCTAAAATATCCTGTTTACACACGACCATTACATAATGGTTTACAATACAAATATGTTACAACAAAATAAGTTTCTTGAATGCAGTTTTTACACAATATCATACAAGCATGGACTCCAAATCTCGTCCTTATTTAAGTATGCAACAGCGGAAGCTCTTAATAATCACCTGAGAATAAACATGCTTAAAACGTCAATAAAAATGTTGGTGAGTTATAGGTTTAACCTATATATATCAAATCATAATAATAGACCACAAGATTTCATATTTCAATACACATCCCATACATAGAGATAAAAATCATTCATATGGTGAACACCTGGTAACCGACATTAACAAGATGCATATATAAGAATATCCCCATCATTCCGGGACACCCTTCGGATATGATATAAATTTCGAAGTACTAAAGCATCCGGTACTTTGGATGGGGCTTGTTGGGCCCGATAGATCTATCTTTAGGATTCGCGTCAATTAGGGTGTCTGTTCCCTAATTCTTAGATTACCAGACTTAATAAAAAGGGGCATATTCGATTTCGATAATTCAACCATAGAATGTAGTTTCACGTACTTGTGTCTATTTTGTAAATCATTTATAAAACCTGCATGTATTCTCATCCCAAAAATATTAGATTTTAAAAGTGGGACTATAACTCACTTTCACATATTTTTACTTCGTCGGAAAGTAAGACTTGGCCACTGGTTGATTCACGAACCTATCACAATATATACATATATATCAAAGTATGTTCAAAATATATTTACAACACTTTTAATATATTTTGACGTTTTAAGTTTATTAAGTCAGCTGTCCTCGTTAGTAACCTACAACTAGTTGTCCACAGTTAGATGTACAGAAATAAATCGATAAATATTATCTTGAATCAATCCACGACCCAGTGTATACGTATCTCAGTATTGATCACAACTCAAACTATATATATTTTGGAATCAACCTCAACCCTGTATAGCTAACTCCAACATTCACATATAGAGTGTCTATGGTTGTTCCGAAATATATATAGATGTGTCGACATGATAGGTCGAAACATTGTATACGTGTCTATGGTATCTCAAGATTACATAATATACAATACAAGTTGATTAAGTTATGGTTGGAATAGATTTGTTACCAATTTTCACGTAGCTAAAATGAGAAAAATTATCCAATCTTGTTTTACCCATAACTTCTTCATTTTAAATCCGTTTTTAGTGAATCAAATTGCTATGGTTTCATATTGAACTCTATTTTATGAATCTAAACAGAAAACGTATAGGTTTATAGTCGGAAAAATAAGTTACAAGTCGTTTTTGTAAAGGTAGTCATTTCAGTCGAAAGAACGACGTCTAGATGACCATTTTAGAAAACATACTTCCACTTTGAGTTTAACCATAATTTTTGGATATAGTTTCATGTTCATAATAAAAATCACTTTTTCAGAATAACAACTTTTAAATCAAAGTTTATCATAGTTTTTAATTAACTAACCCAAAACAGCCCGCGGTGTTACTACGACGGCGTAAATCCGGTTTTACGGTGTTTTTCGTGTTTCCAGGTTTTAAATCATTAAGTTAGCATATCATATAGATATAGAACATGTGTTTAGTTGATTTTAAAAGTCAAGTTAGAAGGATTAACTTTTGTTTGCGAACAAGTTTAGAATTAACTAAACTATGTTCTAGTGATTACAAGTTTAAACCTTCGAATAAGATAGCTTTATATGTATGAATCAAATGATGTTATGAACATCATTACTACCTTAAGTTCCTTGGATAAACCTACTGGAAAAGAGAAAAATGGATCTAGCTTCAACGGATCCTTGGATGGCTCGAAGTTCTTGAAGCAGAATCATGACACGAAAACAAGTTCAAGTAAGATCATCACTTGAAATAAGATTGTTATAGTTATAGAAATTGAACCAAAGTTTGAATATGATTATTACCTTGTATTAGAATGATAACCTACTGTAAGAAAGAAAGATTTCTTGAGGTTGGATGATCACCTTACAAGATTGGAAGTGAGCTAGCAAACTTGAAAGTATTCTTGATTTTATGTAACTAGAACTTGTAGAATATATGAAGAACACTTAGAACTTGAAGATAGAACTTGAGAGAGATCAATTAGATGAAGAAAATTGAAGAATGAAAGTGTTTGTAGGTGTTTTTGGTCGTTGGTGTATGGATTAGATATAAAGGATATGTAATTTTGTTTTCATGTAAATAAGTCATGAATGATTAGTCATATTTTTGTAATTTTATGAGATATTTCATGCTAGTTGCCAAATGATGGTTCCCACATGTGTTAGGTGACTCACATGGGCTGCTAAGAGCTGATCATTGGAGTGTATATACCAATAGTACATACATCTAAAAGCTGTGTATTGTACGAGTACGAATACGGGTACATACGAGTATAATTGTTGATGAAACTGAACGAGGATGTAATTGTAAGAATTTTTGTTAAGTAGAAGTATTTTGATAAGTGTATTGAAGTCTTTCAAAAGTGTATAAATACATATTAAAACACTACATGTATATACATTTTAACTGAGTCGTTAAGTCATCGTTAGTCGTTACATGTAAGTGTTGTTTTGAAACATTTAGGTTAACGATCTTGTTAAATGTTGTTAACCCAATGTTTATAATATCAAATGTGATTTTAAATTATTATATTATCATGATATTATCATGTATGAATATCTCTTAATATGATATATATACATTAAATGTCTTTACAACGATAATCGTTACATATATGTCTCGTTTAAAAATCATTAAGTTAGTAGTCTTGTTTTTACATATGTAGTTCATTGTTAATATACTTAATGATATTTTACTTATCATAGTATCATGTTAACTATATATATATCCATATATATGTCATCATATAGTTTTTACAAGTTTTAACGTTCGTGAATCACCAGTCAACTTGGGTGGTCAATTGTCTATATGAAACATATTTCAATTAATCAAGTCTTAACAAGTTTGATTGCTTAACATGTTGGAAACATTTAATCATGTAAATATCAATCTCAATTAATATATATAAACATGGAAAAGTTCGGGTCACTACAGTACCTACCCGTTAAATAAATTTCGTCCCGAAATTTTAAGCTGTTGAAGGTGTTGACGAATCTTCTGGAAATAGATGCGGGTATTTCTTCTTCATCTGATCTTCACGCTCCCAGGTGAACTCGGGTCCTCTATGAGCATTCCATCGAACCTTAACAATTGGTATCTTGTTTTGCTTAAGTCTTTTAACCTCACGATCCATTATTTCGACGGGTTCTTCGATGAATTGAAGTTTTTCGCTGATTTGGATTTCATCTAACGGAATAGTGAGATCTTCTTTAGCAAAACATTTCTTCAAATTTGAGACGTGGAAAGTGTTATGTACAGCCACGAGTTGTTGAGGTAACTCAAGTCGGTAAGCTACTGGTCCGACACGATCAATAATCTTGAATGGTCCAATATACCTTGGATTTAATTTCCCTCGTTTACCAAATCGAACAACGCCTTTCCAAGGTGCAACTTTAAGCATGACCATCTCTCCAATTTCAAATTCTATATCTTTTCTTTTAATGTCAGCGTAGCTCTTTTGTCGACTTTGGGCGGTTTTCAACCGTTGTTGAATTTGGATGATCTTCTCGGTAGTTTCTTGTATAATCTCCGGACCCGTAATTTGTCTATCCCCCACTTCACTCCAACAAATCGGAGACCTGCACTTTCTACCATAAAGTGCTTCAAACGGCGCCATCTCAATGCTTGAATGGTAGCTGTTGTTGTAGGAAAATTCTGCTAACGGTAGATGTCGATCCCAACTGTTTCCGAAATCAATAACACTTGCTCGTAGCATGTCTTCAAGCGTTTGTATCGTCCTTTTGCTCTGCCCATCAGTTTGTGGATGATAGGCAGTACTCATGTCTAGACGAGTTCCTAATGCTTACTGTAATGTCTGCCAGAATCTTGAAATAAATCTGCCATCCCTATCAGAGATAATAGAGATTGGTATTCCATGTCTGGAGACGACTTCCTTCAAATACAGTCGTGCTAACTTCTCCATCTTGTCATCTTCTCTTATTGGCAGGAAGTGTGCTGATTTGGTGAGACGATCAACTATTACCCAAATAGTATCAAAACCACTTGCAGTCCTTGGCAATTTAGTGATGAAATCCATGGTAATGTTTTCCCATTTCCATTCCAGGATTTAGGGTTGTTGAAGTAGACCTGATGGTTTCTGATGCTCAGCTTTGACTTTAGAACACGTCAAACATTCTCCTACGTATTTAGCAACATCGGCTTTCATACCCGGCCACCAAAAATGTTTCTTGAGATCCTTGTACATCTTCCCCGTTCCAGGATGTATTGAGTATCTGGTTTTATGAGCTTCTCTAAGTACCATTTCTCTCATATCTCCAAATTTTGGTACCCAAATTCTTTCAGCCCTATACCGGGTTCCGTCTTCCCGAATATTAAGATGCTTCTCCGATCCCTTGGGTATTTCATCCTTTAAATTTCCCTCTTTTAAAACTCCTTGTTGCGCCTCCTTTATTTGAGTAGTAAGGTTATTATGAATCATTATATTCATAGATTTTACTCGAATGGGTTCTCTATCCTTCCTGCTCAAGGCATCGGCTACCACATTTGCCTTTCCCGGGTGGTAACGAATCTCAAAGTCGTAATCATTCAACAATTCAATCCACCTACGCTGCCTCATATTCAGTTGTTTCTGATTAAATATGTGTTGAAGACTTTTGTGGTCGGTATATATAATACTTTTGACCCCATATAAGTAGTGCCTCCAAGTCTTTAATGCAAAAACAACCGCGCTTAATTCCAAATCATGCGTCGTATAATTTTGTTCGTGAATCTTTAATTGTCTAGACGCATAAGCAATCACCTTCGTTCGTTGCATTAATACACAACCGAGACCTTGCTTTGATGCGTCACAATAAATCACAAAATCATCATTCCCTTCAGGCAATGACAATATAGGTGCCGTAGTTAGCTTTTTCTTCAATAACTGAAACGCTTTCTCTTGTTCATCATTCCATTCAAATTTCTTCCCTTTATGCGTTAATGCAGTCAAGGGTTTTGCTATTCTGGAAAAGTCTTGGATGAACCTTCTGTAGTAACCAGCTAGTCCTAAAAACTGGCGTATGTGTTTCGGAGTTTTCGGGGTTTCCCACTTTTCAACAGTTTCTATCTTTGCCGGATCCACCTTAATACCTTCTTTGTTCACTATGTAACCGAGGAATTGAACTTCTTCCAACCAAAATGCACACTTTGAAAACTTAGCGTACAATTCTTCCTTCCTCAATACTTCTAACACCTTTCTCAAATGTTCACCGTGTTCTTGGTCATTCTTTGAGTAAATAAGTATGTCATCAATGAAAACAATGACAAACTTGTCAAGGTATGGTCCACACACTCGGTTCATAAGGTCCATGAACACAGCTGGTACATTAGTTAAACCAAACGGCATGACCATAAACTCGTAATGACCGTAACGTGTTCTGAAAGCAGTCTTTGGAATATCATCTTCTTTCACCCGCATTTGATGATACCCGGAACGTAAGTCAATCTTTGAATAAACAGACGAGCCTTGTAGTTGATCAAATAAGTCGTCGATTCTCGGTAGTGGGTAGCGGTTCTTGATGTTAAGTTTGTTCAACTCTCGGTAGTCGATACACAACCTGAATGTACCATCTTTCTTCTTGACAAACAAAACAGGAGCTCCCCATGGTGATGTGCTTGGTCGAATGAAACCACGCTCTAAAAGGTCTTGTAATTGGCTTTGCAGTTCTTTCATCTCGCTGGGTGCGAGTCTGTAAGGAGCACGAGCTATTAGTGCAGCTCCTGGTACAAGATCTATTTGAAATTCAACGGATCGATGTGGGGGTAATCCCGGTAATTCTTTCGAAAATACATCGGGAAATTCTTTTGCAATGGGAACATCATTGATGCTCTTTTCTTCAGTTTGTACTTTCTCGACGTGTGCTAGAACAGCATAGCAACCTTTTCTTATTAGTTTTTGTGCCTTCAAATTACTAATAAGATGTAGCTTCGTGTTGCCCTTTTCTCCGTACACCATTAAGGGTTTTCCTTTTTCTCGTATAATGCGAATTGCATTTTTGTAACAAACAATCTCTGCTTTCACTTCTTTCAACCAGTCCATACCGATTATCACATCAAAACTCCCTAACTCTACTGGTATCAAATCAATCTTAAATGTTTCGCTAACCAGTTTAATTTCTCGATTCCGACATATATTATCTGCTGAAATTAATTTACCATTTGCTAATTCGAGTAAAAATTTACTATCCAAAGGCGTCAATGGACAATTTAATTTAGCACAAAAATCTCTACTCATATAGCTTCTATCCGCACCCGAATCAAATAAAACGTAAGCAGATTTATTGTCAATAAGAAACGTACCCGTAACAGGCTCCGGGTCTTCCTGTGCCTCTGCCGCATTAATATTGAAAACTCTTCCGCGGCCTTGTCCATTCGTGTTCTCCTGGTTCGGGCAATTTCTAATAATGTGACCCGGTTTTCCACATTTATAACAAACTACATTGGCATAACTTGCTCCGACACTACTTGCTCCGCCATTACTCGTTCCGACACCATTTGTTCCTTTCGTTCTATTAACCCCTGGTCCGTAGACCTCACACTTCGCCGCGCTATGACCATTTCTTTTACACTTGTTGCAAAATTTGGTGCAGAACCCCGAGTGATACTTTTCGCACCTTTGGCATAGCTGCTTCTGATTGTTGTTGTTGTTGCGGTTATTATTGTTGTTGGGATGATTGTTGTAGTTGTTGTTGTTGTTGTTGTTGTTGTTGTTGTTGTTGTTGTTGGGCCGTTTGTTGTAGTTGCGATTGATGTTGCGATTGTTGGGATAATTGTTGCGATTATTGTTGTAATTCCTGTTGTTGTTGTATTGGTGATTCTTATCACCGTTTTCCTCCCACTTTCTTTTGACTTGCTTCACATTGGCCTCTTCAGCAGTCTGTTCTTTAATTCTTTCTTCAATCTGGTTCACTAGTTTGTGAGCCATTCTACATGCCTGTTGTATGGAGGCGGGCTCGTGTGAACTTATATCTTCTTGGATTCTTTCCGGTAATCCTTTCACAAACGCGTCGATCTTCTCTTCCTCATCTTTGAATGCTCCCGGACACAATAGGCACAATTCCGTGAATCGTCTTTCGTACGTGGTAATATCAAATCCTTGGGTTCGTAACCCTCTAAGTTCTGTCTTGAGCTTATTGACCTCGGTTCTGGGACGGTACTTCTCGTTCATCAAGTGCTTGAATGCTGACCACGGTAGTGCGTACGCATCGTCTTGTCCCACTTGCTCTAGATAGGTATTCCACCATGTTAACGCAGAACCTGTGAAGGTATGCGTAGCGTACTTCACTTTGTCCTCTTCAGTACACTTACTTATGGCAAACACTGATTCGACCTTCTCGGTCCACCGTTTCAATCCGATCGGTCCTTCGGTTCCATCAAATTCCAAAGGTTTGCAGGCAGTGAATTCTTTGTAGGTGCATCCTACACGATTTCCTGTACTGCTAGATCCAAGGTTATTGTTGGTATGTAGCGCAGCCTGTACTGCGGCTATGTTTGAAGCTAGAAAAGTACGGAATTCCTCTTCATTCATATTCACGGTGTGTCGAGTAGTCGGTGCCATTTCCTTCAAAATAGTTAAATGGAACAAGTTAATCATACAGAATATTAAGAGTAGTTAATAGTATTTCGTAGCATAATATGAACTCATTTATAAAAGCTTTTTCTTCATATTAGCGTTTTATAAGTTTAAATTCGGGTAGTACCTACCCGTTAAGTTCATACTTAGTAGCTAATATACAATTCAACTACTACAATTCTATATGAAAAACTGATTATAATAATATTTCGCGTTCAAACTTTTACACAATATTTTACAAACTTACAATACCGCTTATTTTACATATAGCATGAAATATAGCACACAATAAATTTGATACAAGATGGTTGTGAAGATAATTCTAGCTAGTACACAAGTCGTTCAGCAAAGGCAATAAAGACACGTAATTCATACGTCCAGAAACAAGTCATGCATTCTGGTTTTACTAGGATTACTTCCCATCCTTGGTCTTGTGGAACATAACCGTTATGGCCGTTGATAAGATAGCGTGTTGTAACGTCGTCAAAGGGACGAGGGTTACGTAATGTCCAACAGTCCCGTAACAATCTAAAAACCTCATTTCTTACCCCAATTACCGACTCCGTCACTTGTGGGAACGTTTTGTTTAATAGTTGTAGGCCGATGTTCTTGTTCTCACTTTGGTAAGAAGCGAACATTACTAATCCGTAAGCATAACATGCTTCTTTATGTTGCATGTTAGCCGCTTTTTCTAAATCACGAAGTCCAATATTCGGATATATTGAGTCAAAATAATTTCTTAACCCATTGCGTAAAATAGCATTTGGGTTCCCCGCAATATATGCGTCAAAGTAAACACATCGTAACTTATGGATTTCCCAATGTGATATCCCCCATCTTTCGAACGAAAGCCTTTTATAAACCAAGGCATTCTTGGAACGTTCTTCGAATGTCTTACAAACTGATCTCGCCTTAAATAGTTGTGCCGAAGAATTCTGACCGACTCTAGACAAGATTTCATCAATCATGTCCCCGGGTAGGTCTCTTAAAATATTGGGTTGTCTATCCATTTTGTGTTTTTATACTGTAAAATAGACAAGAGTTAGATTCATAAAAAAAAAAATACTTATTAATACAAGCAATTTTTACATATATCATAAAGCATAAGCACACTATATTACTTATATTACACCACACGAATACAACTATCTTATTCCGACTCGCTTGTTTCTTCTTCTTCGGTTTTGGTTCGTTTTGCCAAGTTTCTAGGGATATATGATGTTCCCCTAATACGAGCCGTCGTTATCCACATTGGTTTAGAAAAACCTGGTGGTTTAGAGGTTCCCGGGTCATTGTTACAACTTAAGGACTTCGGGGGTTGACGATACATATAAAGTTCATCGGGGTTGGAATTAGATTTCTATATTTTTATGCCCTTTCCCTTATTATTTTCTTTTGCCTTTTTAAATTCAGTTGGGGTAATTTCTATAACATCATCGGAATTCTCGTCGGATTCCGATTCATCGGAGAATTGGTAATCCTCCCAATATTTTGCTTCCTTGGCGGAAACACCATTGACCATAATTAACCTTGGTCGGTTGGTTGAGGATTTTCTTTTACTTAACTGTTTTATTATTTCCCCCACCGGTTCTATTTCTTCATCCGGTTCCGATTCTTCTTCCGGTTCCGATTCTTCTTCCGGTTCCGACTCTTCTTCCGGTTCCTCTTCGGGAACTTGTGAATCAGTCCACGAATCATTCCAATTTACATTTGACTCTTCATTATTATTAGGTGAGTCAATGGGACTTGTTCTAGAGGTAGACATCTATCACATAATATCAAACGCGTTAAGAGATTAATATATCACATAATATTCACATGTTAAAAATATATAGTTTCCAACAAAATTTGTTAAGCAATCATTTTTCAAGTAAACACGGTCGAAGTCCAGAATCACTAATGCATCCTAACAAACTAGATAAGACACACTAATGCAAAATTCCGGTTCTCTAAGACCAACGCTCGGATACCAACTGAAATGTCCCGTTCTTATTGATTAAAAACGTTCCATATTAATTGATTTCGTTGCGAGGTTTTGACCTCTATATGAGACGTTTTTCAAAGACTGCATTCATTTTAAAACAAACCATAACCTTTATTTCATCAATAAAGGTTTAAAAAGCTTTACGTAGATTATCAAATTATGATAATCTAAAATATCTTGTTTACACACGACCATTACATAATGGTTTACAATACAAATATGTTACAACAAAATAAGTTTCTTGAATGCAGTTTTTACACAATATCATACAAGCATGGACTCCAAATCTTGTCCTTATTTAAGTATGCAACAGTGGAAGCTCTTAATAATCACCTGAGAATAAACATGCTTAAAACGTCAATAAAAATGTTGGTGAGTTATAGGTTTAACCTATATATATCAAATCATAATAATAGACCACAAGATTTCATATTTCAATACACATCCCATACATAGAGATAAAAATCATTCATATGGTGAACATCTGGTAACCGACATTAACAAGATGCATATATAAGAATATCCCCATCATTCCGGGACACCCTTCAGATATGATATAAATTTCGAAGTACTAAAGCATCCGGTACTTTGGATGGGGCTTGTTGGGCCCGATAGATCTATCTTTAGGATTCGCGTCAATTAGGGTGTCTGTTCCCTAATTCTTAGATTACCAGACTTAATAAAAAGGGGCATATTCGATTTCGATAATTCAACCATAGAATGTAGTTTCACGTACTTGTGTCTATTTTGTAAATCATTTATAAAACCTGCATGTATTCTCATCCCAAAAATATTAGATTTTAAAAGTGGGACTATAACTCACTTTCACAGATTTTTACTTCGTCGGAAAGTAAGACTTGGCCACTGGTTGATTCACGAACCTATAACAATATATACATATATATCAAAGTATGTTCAAAATATATTTACAACACTTTTAATATATTTTGATGTTTTAAGTTTATTAAGTCAGCTGTCCTCGTTAGTAACCTACAACTAGTTGTCCACAGTTAGATGTACAGAAATAAATCGATAAATATTATCTTGAATCAATCCATGACCCAGTGTATATGTATCTCAGTATTGATCACAACTCAAACTATATATATTTTGGAATCAACCTCAACCCTGTATAGCTAACTCCAACATTCACATATAGAGTGTCTATGGTTGTTCCGAAATATATATAGATGTGTCGACATGATAGGTCGAAACATTGTATACGTGTCTATGGTATCTCAAGATTACATAATATACAATACAAGTTGATTAAGTTATGGTTGGAATAGATTTGTTACCAATTTTCACGTAGCTAAAATGAGAAAAATTATCCAATCTTGTTTTACCCATAACTTCTTCATTTTAAATCCGTTTTGAGTGAATCAAATTGCTATGGTTTCATATTGAACTCTATTTTATGAATCTAAACAGAAAAAGTATAGGTTTATAGTCGGAAAAATAAGTTACAAGTCGTTTTTGTAAATGTAGTCATTTCAGTCGAAAGAACGACGTCTAGATGACCATTTTAGAAAACATACTTCCACTTTGAGTTTAACCATAATTTTTGGATATAGTTTCATGTTCATAATAAAAATCATTTTCTCAGAATAACAACTTTTAAATCAAAGTTTATCATAGTTTTTAATTAACTAACCCAAAACAGCCCGCGGTGTTACTACGACGGCGTAAATCCGGTTTTACGGTGTTTTTCGTGTTTCCAGGTTTTAAATCATTAAGTTAGCATATCATATAGATATAGAACATGTGTTTAGTTGATTTTAAAAGTCAAGTTAGAAGGATTAACTTTTGTTTGCGAACAAGTTTAGAATTAACTAAACTATGTTCTAGTGATTACAAGTTTAAACCTTCGAATAAGATAGCTTTATATGTATGAATAGAATGATGTTATGAACATCATTACTACCTTAAGTTCCTTGGATAAACCTACTGGAAAAGAGAAAAATGGATCTAGCTTCAACGGATCCTTGGATGGCTCGAAGTTCTTGAAGCAGAATCATGACACGAAAACAAGTTCAAGTAAGATCATCACTTGAAATAAGATTGTTATAGTTATAGAAATTGAACCAAAGTTTGAATATGATTATTACCTTGTATTAGAATGATAACCTACTGTAAGAAACAAAGATTTCTTGAGGTTGGATGATCACCTTACAAGATTGGAAGTGAGCTAGCAAACTTGAAAGTATTCTTGATTTTATGTAACTAGAACTTGTAGAATATATGAAGAACACTTAGAACTTGAAGATAGAACTTGAGAGAGATCAATTATATGAAGAAAATTGAAGAATGAAAGTGTTTGTAGGTGTTTTTGGTCGTTGGTGTATGGATTAGATATAAAGGATATGTAATTTTGTTTTCATGTAAATAAGTCATGAATGATTACTCATATTTTTGTAATTTTATGAGATATTTCATGCTAGTTGCCAAATGATGGTTCCCACATGTGTTAGGTGACTCACATGGGCTGCTAAGAGCTGATCATTGGAGTGTATATACCAATAGTACATACATCTAAAAGCTGTGTATTGTACGAGTACGAATACGGGTACATACGAGTATAATTGTTGATGAAACTGAACGAGGATGTAATTGTAAGCATTTTTGTTAAGTACAAGTATTTTGATAAGTGTATTGAAGTCTTTCAAAAGTGTATAAATACATATTAAAACACTACATGTATATACATTTTAACTGAGTCGTTAAGTCATCGTTAGTCGTTACATGTAAGTGTTGTTTTGAAACATTTAGGTTAACGATCTTGTTAAATGTTGTTAACCCAATGTTTATAATATCAAGTGAGATTTTAAATTATTATATTATCATGATATTATCATTTATGAATATCTCTTAATATGATATATATACATTAAATGTCTTTACAACGATAATCGTTACATATATGTCTCGTTTAAAAATCATTAAGTTAGTAGTCTTGTTTTTACATATGTAGTTCATTGTTAATATACTTAATGATATGTTTACTTATCATAGTATCATGTTAACTATATATATATCCATATATATGTCATCATATAGTTTTTACAAGTTTTAACGTTCGTGAATCACCAGTCAACTTGGGTGGTCAATTGTCTATATGAAACATATTTCAATTAATCAAGTCTTAACAAGTTTGATTGCTTAACATGTTGGAAACATTTAATCATGTAAATATCAATCTCAATTAATATATATAAACATGGAAAAGTTCGGGTCACTACAAATAGTACATACATCTAAAAGCTGTGTATTGTACGAGTACGAATACGGGTGCATACGAGTAGAATTGTTGATGAAACTGAACGAGGATGTAATTGTAAGCATTTTTGTTAAGTAGAAGTATTTTGATAAGTGTCTTGAAGTCTTTCAAAAGTTTATGAATACATATTAAAACACTACATGTATATACATTTTAACTGAGTCGTTAAGTCATCGTTAGTCGTTACATGTAAATGTTGATTTGAAACCTTTAAGTTAACGATCATGTTAAATGTTGTTAACCCAATGTTTATTATATCTAAATAGATGTTAAATTGTTACATTATCATGATATTATGATATATAATATATCTTAGTATGATATATATACAGTTAAATGTCGTTACAACGATAATCGTTACATATATGTCTCGTTTCGAAATCATTAAGTTAGTAGTCTTATTTTTACATATGTAGTTCATTGTTAATACACTTAATGATATATTTAATTATCATTTAACATAATTAACCAAGTGTATCAATATCTTAATATGATTCATATGTACTTAGTAAGACGTTGATATAATGATAATCATTATATATATAGTTTTCGAGTTTCTTAAATTCAATAGTCTCATTTTTATGTATATAACTCATTATTAAAATACCTAATGAGATAGTTACTTATCATAATATCATGTTAACTATATATGTCATCATATATATGTCATCATATAGTTTTTACAAGTTTTAACGTTCGTGAATCACCGGTCAACTTGGGTGGTCAATTGTCTATATGAAACCTATTTAAATTAATTAAGTCTTAACAAGTTTGATTGATTAACATGTTGGAAACACTTAATCATGTAAATAACAATTTCATTTAATATATATAAACATGGAAAAGTTCGGGTCACTACAGTACCTACCCGTTAAATAAATTTTGTCCCGAAATTTTAAGCAGTTGGAGGTGTTGACGTATCTTCTGGAAATAAGTGCGGGTATTTCTTCTTCATCTGATCTTCTCGTTCCCAGATGAACTCGGGTCCTCTATGAGCATTCCATCGAACTTTAACAATTGGTATCTTGTTTTGCTTAAGTCTTTTAACCTCACGATCCATTATTTCGACGGGTTCTTCGACGAATTGAAGTTTTTCGTTGATTTGGATTTCGTCTAACGGAATAGTGAGATCTTCTTTAGCAAAATATTTCTTCAAATTTGAGACGTGGAAAGTGTTATGTACAGTCGCGAGTTGTTGTGGTAATTCAAGTCGGTAAGCTACTGGTCCGACACGATCAATAATCTTGAATGGTCCTATATACCTTGGATTTAATTTCCCTCGTTTACCAAATCGAACAACGCCTTTCCAAGGTACAACCTTAAGCATGACCATCTCTCCAATTTCAAATTCTATATCTTTTCTTTTAATGTCGGCGTAGCTCTTTTATCGACTTTGGGCGGTTTTCAACCGTTGTTGAATTTGGATGATCTTCTCGGTAGTTTCTTGTATTATCTTCGGGCCCGTAACTTGTCCATCCCCCACTTCACTCCAACAAATCGGAGACCTGCACTTTCTACCATAAAGTGTTTCAAATGGCACCATCTCAATGCTTGAATGGTAGCTGTTGTTGTAGGAAAATTCTGCTAACGGTAGATGTCGATCCCAACTGTTTTCGAAATCAATAACACATGCTCGTAGCATGTCTTCAAGCATTTGTATCGTCCTTTCGCTCTGTACATCAGTTTGTGGATGATAGGCAGTACTCATGTCTAGACGAGTTCCTAATGCTTGCTGTAATGTCTGCCAGAATCTTGAAATAAATCTGCCATCCCTATCAGAGATAATAGAGATTGGTATTCCATGCCTGGAGACGACTTCCTTCAAATACAGTTGTGCTAACTTCTCTATCTTGTCATCTTCTCTTATTGGCAAGAAGTGTGCTGATTTGGTGAGACGATCAACTATTACCCAAATAGTATCAAAACCACTTGCAGTCCTTGGAAATTTAGTGATGAAATCCATGGTAATGTTTTTCCATTTCCATTTCGGGATTTCGGGTTGTTGAAGTAGACATGATGGTTTCTGATGCTTAGCTTTGACCTTAGAACACATCAAACATTCTCCTACGTATTTAGCAACATCGGCTTTCATACCTGGCCACCAAAAATGTTTCTTTAGATCCTTGTACATCTTCCCCGTTCCAGGATGTATTGAGTATCTGGTTTTATGAGCTTCTCTGAGTACCATTTCTCTCATATCTCCAAATTTTGGTACCCAAATCCTTTCAGACCTATACCGAGTTCCGTCTTCCCGAATATTAAGATGCTTCTCTGATCCTTTGGGTATTTCATCCTTTAAATTTCCCTCTTTTAAAAATCCTTGTTGCGCCTCCTTTATTTGAGTAGTAAGGTTATTGTGAATCATTATATTCATAGCTTTTACTCGAATGGGTTCTCTGTCCTTTCTACTCAAAGCGTCGGCTGCCACATTTGCCTTCCCTGGGTGGTAACGAATCTCAAAGTCGTAATCATTCAACAATTCAATCCACCTGCGCTGCCTCATGTTCAGTTGTTTCTGATTAAATATATGTTGAAGACTTTTGTGGTCGGTATATATAATACTTTTGACCACATATAAGTAGTGCCTCTAAGTCTTTAATGCAAAAACAACCGCACCTAATTCCAAATCATGCGTCGTATAATTCTGCTCGTGAATCTTCAATTGTCTAGACGCATAAGCAATTACCTTCGTTCGTTGCATTAATACACAACCGAGACCTTGCTTTGAAGCGTCACAATATATCACAAAATCATCATTCCCTTCAGGTAATGACAATATAGGTGTCGTAGTTAACTTTTTCTTTAACAATTGAAACGCTTCCTCTTGTTCATCCTTCCATTTAAATTTCCTCCCTTTATGCGTTAATGCAGTCAAGGGTTTTGCTATTCTGGAAAAATCTTGGATGAACCTTCTGTAGTAACCAGCTAGTCCTAAAATTTGGCGTATATGCTTTGGAGTTTTCGGGGTTTCCCATTTCTCAACGGTTTCAATCTTTGCTGGATCCACCTGAATACCTTCTTTGTTCACTATGTGTCCGAGGAATTGAACTTCTTCCAACCAAAATGCACACTTTGAAAACTTACCGTACAGTTTTTCTTTTCTTAAATGTTCTTCATGCTCTTGATCATTCTTCGAGTAAATAAGTATGTCATCGATGAAAACAATGACAAACTTGTCAAGATATGGCCCAGACACTCGGTTCATGAGGTCCATGAACACAGCTGGTGCGTTCGTCAATCCAAACGGCATAACCATAAACTCGTAATGACCGTAACGCATCCTAAAAGCAGTCTTTGGAATATCATCCTCCTTCACCCGCATTTGATGATACCCAGAACGTAAATCAATCTTCGAATAAATAGACGAGACTTGTAGTTGATCAAATAAGTCGTCGATTCTCGGTAGTGGGTAGCGGTTCTTGATGGTAAGTTTGTTCAACTCTCGGTAGTCGATACACAACCTGAATGTACCATCTTTCTTCTTGACAAACAAAACAGGAGCTCCCCATGGTGATGTGCTTGGTCGAATGAAACCACGCTCTAAAATTTCCTGTAACTGACTTTGTAATTCTTTCATTTCGCTGGGTGCTAGTCTGTATAGAGCACGAGCTATTTGTGCAGCTCCTGGTACAAGGTCTATTTTAAATTCAACGGATCGATGTGGGGGTAATCCCGGTAATTCTTTCGAAAATACATCGAGAAATTCTTTTGCGACGGGAACATCACTGATGTTCTTTTCTTCAGGTTTAACTTCCTTAATGTGAGCTAGAATGACGTAACAACCTTTTCTTATTAGTTTTTGCGCCTTCAAACTACTAATAAGATTTAATTTCACGTTGTTCTTTTCTCCGTACACCATTAAAGGTTTTCCTTTTTCACGCATAATACGAATCGCGTTTTTGTAACAAACGACCTCTGCTCTCACCTTCTTCAACTAGTCCATGCCAATTATTACATCAAAACCCCCTAACTCGACTGGTATTAAATCAATCTTAAACGTTTCATCACCCAGTTTAATTTCTCTATCCCGACATATATTATCTGCTGAAATTAATTTACCATTTGCTAATTCGAGTAAAAATTTATTATCCAAAGGCGTCAATGGGCAACTTAATTTAACACAAAATTCTCTACTCATATAGCTTCTATCCGCGCCCGAATCAAATAAAACATAAGCAGATTTATCATCAATAAGAAACGTACCCGTAACAAGCTCCGGGTCTTCCTGTGCTTCTGCCGCATTAATATTGAAAACTCTTCCACGGCCCTGCCCATTAGTATTTCCCTGATTCGGGCAATTTCTAATAATGTGGCCTGGTTTTCCACATTTATAACAAACAGGGTTGGTATTACTTGCTCCGACACTATTCGTTTCGGCATTACTTGTTCCGACATTATTTGTTCCTTTGGTTCTATTAAACTTTGGTCCGTAGATCTCACACTTTGTCGCGCTATGACCATTTCTTTTACACCTGTTGCAAAATATCGTGCAAAATCCCTGATGATTTTCTTCACACCTATGACATGGCTGTTTTTGGTTTTTGTTGCCGTTGTTGTTATTGAGGTTGTTGTTGGGATTGTTATTATTATTGAAACAGTTGTTGTAGTTGTTGTTGTTGTTGGGATGTTTGTTGTAGTTATTGTTAGGATTGCGGTTATTGTTGCGATTGTTGTTGCGGTTGTTGGGATAGTTGTTGCGATTGTGGTTGTAATTGTTGTTGTTGTTGTACTGGTGACTCTTGTCACCGTTTTCCTCCCACTTTCTCATGAGTTGTTTCGTGTTGGCTTCTTCGGCCGCCTGCTCTTTAATTCTTCCCTCAATCTGATTTATGAGTTTGTGAGCCATTCGACTTGCCTTCTGTATAGAAGCGGGCTCGTGTGAACTCACATCTTCTTGAATCCTTACTGGTAACCCTTTTACAAACGCGTCGATCTTCTCTTCTTCATCTTCAAATGCTCCCGGACATAATAGGCACAACTCTGTGAATCGTCGTTCATATGTGGTAACGTCAAACCCTTGTGTTCGTAACTCTCTAAGTTCTGCCTTGAGTTTATTAACTTCGTTTATAGGATGGTACTGCTCGTTCATCAATTGCTTGAATGCCGACCACGGTAGTGCGTAAGCAGCATTTTTTCCTACCTGTTCAAGATAGGTGTTCCACCACATTAACGCAGTACCTGTGAAGGTATGCGTAGCGTACTTAACTTTGTCCTCTTCCGTACACTTACTTATGGCAAACACCTATTCGACTTTCTCAGTCCACCATTTCAATCCAATTGGTCCTTCGGTTCCATCAAATTCCAAAGGTTTGCAGGCAGTGAATTCTTTGTAGGAGTATCCTACACGATTTCTCACACCGTTAGCTGCATTGCTAGATTTAGAGTTATTGTTGGTATGTAACGCATCCTGTACTGCGGCTATGTTTGCAGCAAGAAAGGTACGAAATTCCTCTTCGCTCATATTCATGGTGTGTCGAGTAGTCGGTGCCATTTTCTTCAAAATAGCCAATTGAATCGAGTTAATCATACAGAATATTAAGAGTAGTTAATAGTATTTTGTAGCATAATATGAACTCATTTATAAAAGATTTTTCTTCATATTAGCGTTTTATAAGTTTAAATTCCGGTACTACCTACCCGTTAAGTTCATACTTAGTAGCTAATATACAATTCAACTACTACAATTTCATATGAAAAACTGATTATAATAATATATCACATACAAATATTCTTCAAACTTACAACTTCGCTATATTACATATAACATGAAATATAGTACACTTTGATACAGGACAGTTTTGAAGATAAACCTAGTTAATACGCAAGTTGTTCAGCAAAGGAAATAAAGACACGTAATTCATAAGTCCATAAACAAGTCATGCATTCTGGTTTTTCTAAGACGACTTCCCATCCTTGGTCTTGTGGAAAATAACCGTTATGACCATTGGCTAGGCAGCATGTTGTAATGTCGTCAAAAGGACGAGTGTTTCGTAATGTTCAACAGCCCCGTAATAATCTAAAAACCTTGTTTCTCACCCCAACTACTGAATCCGTCACTTGTAGGAAGGTCTTATTTAAAAGCTGCAGTCCGATGTTCTTTTTCTCACTTCGGTAAGAAGCGAATATCACTAACCCGTAAGCATAACATGCTTCTTTATGTTGCATGTTAGAAGCTCTTTCTAATTCACGAAATCCTATGTTGGGATATGTTGAGTCAAAATAGGTTCTTAACCCGTAGTTTAAAATTGCATTTGGGTTCCCCGCATTTAATGCTTTAAAGAAAACACGGCATAACTTACGGTCTCCCCAATGTGATATACCCCACCTATCAAAGGAAAGCCTTTTATAAACTAAGGCATTTCTGGAAAGTCTTTCAAATGTTTGACAAGTTAATTTCGCCATAACTAAATGTGCTGATGAATTCTGACCGACTCTAGACAAGATTTCCTCAATCATATCCTCTGGTAGGTCTTCTAAAATATTCGGTTGTCTACCTTTAACATCCATTTTGTTTTTATACTGTAAAATAGACAAGGATTAGATTCGTAAAAGATAATTAACAAACAATACAAGCAATATTTTTACATAGAACATAAAAGTACAAGCACACTACAATACATATAATATACAACATGATTACAACCCTCTAATCTGAATCGCTGGTTTCTTCTTCTTCGGACTTGGTTCATTTTCCTAATTTTCTTGGAATATATGGTGTTCCTCTAATACGAGCCGTCGTTTTCCACAATGGTTTAGAGAAACCTGGTGGTTTAGAGGTTCCCGGGTCATTGTTACATTTTAGGAAATACGGATGTTGTCGATACATATAAAGTTCATCGGGGTTGGAATCGGGTTTCTCTATTTTTATACCTTTTCCCTTATTATTTTCTTTTGCTTTATTTAATTGGGTCGAGGTAATTTCTATAACATCATCAGAATCCTCATCGGGATCCGATTCATCGGAAAATTGGTAATCTTCCCAATATTTTGCTTCTTCCGCAGAAACACCATTGACCATTATTAACTTTGGTCTGTTGGTTGAGGATTTTCTTTTACTTAATCGATTTACTATAGGTATCAATATTTGTTCCTCCGGAACCTCTTCTTCTGGTTCCTCCTCTTCCGATTCCTCCTCTTCTGGTTCCTCTTCTTCCGGTTCCTCCTCTTCCAGTTCCTCCTCTTCCGGTTCCTCCTCTTCCGGTTCCTCTTCGGGAATTTGTGAATCTTCCCAAAATATATTCGACTCTTCATTATTATTAGGTAAATCAATGGGATTTGTACTAGAGGTAGACATCTATCACACAATATCAAACACGTTAAGAGATTAATATATCACATAATATTTACATGTTAATAATATATAGTTTCTAACAAAAAAATGTTAAGCAATCGTTTTTGAAGAAAAACACGGTCGAAGTCCAGACTCACTAATGCATCCTAACAAACTCGGTAAGACACACTAATGCAATTTTCTGGTTCTCTAAGACCAACGCTCGGATACCAACTGAAATGTCCCATTCTTACTGATTATAAACGTTCCATATTAATTGATTTCGTCGCGAGGTTTTGACCTCTATATGAGACATTTTTCAAAGACTGCATTCATTTTTAAAACAACCATAACCTTTATTTTATCTATAAAGGTTTAAAAAGCATTACGTAGATTATCAAATAATGATAATCTAAAATATACCGTTTACACACGATCATTACATAATGGTTTACAATAAGAATATATTACATCAAAAATAAGTTTCTTGAATGCTGTTTTTACATAATATCATACAAGCATGGACTCCAAATCTTGTCCTTATTTTAGTATGCAACAGCGAAAGCTCTTAATAATCACCTGAGAATAAACATGCTTAAAACGTCAACAAAAATGTTGGTGAGTTATAGGTTTAACCTATATATTATCAAATCATAATAACAGACCACAAGATTTCATATTTCAATATACATCCCATACATAGAGATAAAAATCATTCATATGGTGAACACCTGGTAACCGACATTAACAAGATGCATATAAGAATATCCCCTATCATTCTGGGAAATCCTTCGGACATGATATAAAACAAACATCGAAGTACTAAAGCATCCGGTACTTTAGGTGGGGTTCGTCGGGCCCATAGATCTATCTTTAGGATTCGCGTCAATTTGGAGATCGGTTTCCAAATTATTAGGTTACCAAGCAAAAGGGGCATATTCGGCTTCGATCATTCACCCATATAATGTAGTTTCATTTACTTGTGTCTATTTCGTAAAACATTTATAAAACTGCATGTATTCTCATCCCAAAATATTAGTTTTTAAAAGTGGACTATAACTCACTTTCACAGATTTTTACTTCGTCGGGAAGTAAGACTTGGCCACTGGTCGATTCACGAACCTATAACAAATATGTACATATATATCAAAGTATGTTCAAAATATATTTACAACATTTTTAATACGTTTTAATGTTTTAAGTTTATTAAGTCAGCTGTCCTCGTTAGTAACCTACAACTAGTTGTCCACAATTAGATGTATTGAAATAAATCGATATATATATATATTATCTTGAATCAATCCAAGACCCAGTGTATACACGTCTCAGGCTAGACCACAACTCAAAATATATATATTTTTGGAATCAACCTCAACCCTGTATAGCTAACTCCAACATTACTGCATATAGAGTGTCTATGGTTGTTCCAAATAATATATATACATGGGTCGATATGATATGTCAAAACATTTGCATACGTGTCTATGGTATCCCAAGTTTACATACTATATTAGAATACATGTATAATACAATATAAGTTAGCTAGGATATGATTTGTATAGAATTGTTACAATATTTCCCGTAGCTACAACAATCAAAAAATATCCAATCTTGTTTTACCCATAACTTCTTCGTTTTAAATCCGTTTTGAGTGAATCAAATTGCTATGGTTTCATATTGAACTCTATTTTATGAATATAAATAGAAAAAGTAAAGGTTTATAGTCGAAAATATAAGTTACAAGTCGTTTTTGTAAGAGGTAGTCATTTCAGTCGAAAGAACGACGTCTTGATGACCATTTTGAAAAATATACTTCCATTTTGAGTTTAATCATGATTTTTGGATATAGTTTCATGTTCATAAGAAAAATCATTTTCTCATAAGAATAACTTTTAAATCAAAGTTTATCATAGTTTTTAATTATCAAACCCAAAACAGCCCGCGGTGTTACTACGACGGCGTATGTCCGGTTTTACGGTGTTTTTCGTGTTTTCACGTTTTAAATCATTAAGTTAGCATATAATATAGATATAGGACATGTGTTTAGTTGATTTTAAAATTCAAGTTAGAAGGATTAACTTTTGTTTGCGAACAAGTTTAGAATTAACTAAACTATGTTCTAGTGATTTCAAGTTTAAACCTTCGAATAAGATAGCTTTATATGTATGAATCGAATGATGTTATGAACATCATTACTACCTCAAGTTTTGTAGATAAACCTACTGGAAAAGAGACAAATGGATCTAGCTTCAAAGGATCCTTGGATGGCTTGAAAGTTCTTGAAGCATAATCATGACACGAAAACAAGTTCAAGTAAGATTTCCACTCAAAATAAGATTGTTATAGTTATAGAAATTGAATCAAAGTTTGAATATGAGTATTACCTTGTATTAGAAAGATATCTTACTGTAAATAAGAAAGATTTCTTGAGGTTGGATGATCACTTTACAAGATTGGAAGTAAGCTAGCAAACTTGGAAGTATTCTTGATTTTATGAAACTAGAACTTATAGAATTTATGAGGAACACTTAGAACTTGAAGATAGAACTTGAGAGAGATCAATTAGATGAAGAAAATTGAAGAATGAAAGTGTTTGTAGGTGTTTTTGGTCGTTGGTATATGGATTAGATATAAAGGATGTGTAATTTTGTTTACATGTAAATAAGTCATGAATGCTTACTAATATTTTTGTAATTTTATGAGATATTTCATGCTAGTTGCCAAATGATGGTTCCCACATGTGTTAGGTGACTCACATAGGCAGCTAAGATCTAATCATTGGAGTGTATATACCAATAGTACATACATCTAAAAGCTGTGTATTGTACGAGTACGAATACGGGTGCATACGAGTAGAATTGTTGATGAAACTGAACGAGGATGTAATTGTAAGCATTTTTGTTAAGTAGAAGTATTTTGATAAGTGTCTTGAAGTCTTTCAAAAGTGTATGAATACATATTAAAATACTACATGTATATACATTTTAACTGAGTCGTTAAGTCATCGTTAGTCGTTACATGTAAATGTTGATTTGAAACCTTTAAGTTAACGATCATGTTAAATGTTGTTAACCCAATGTTTATTATATCTAAAGAGATGTTAAATTGTTACATTATCATGATATTATGATATATAATATATCTTAGTATGATATATATACAGTTAAATGTCGTTACAACAATAATCGTTACATATATGTCTCGTTTCGAAATCATTAAGTTAGTAGTCTTATTTTTACATATGTAGTTCATTGTTAATACACTTAATGATATATTTAATTATCATTTAACATAATTAACCAAGTGTATCAATATCTTAATATGATTCATATGTACTTAGCAAGATGTTGATATAACGATAATCGTTATATATATCGTTTCCGAGTTTCTTAAATTCAATAGTCTCATTTTTATGTATATAACTCATTGTTAAAATACCTAATGAGATACTTACTTATCATAATATCATGTTAACTATATATATAATCATATATATGTCATCATATAGTTTTTACAAGTTTTAACGTTCGTGAATCACCGGTCAACTTGGGTGGTCAATTGTCTATATGAAACCTATTTAAATTAATCAAGTCTTAACAAGTTTGATTGCTTAACATGTTGGAAACACTTAATCATGTAATTAAAAATTTCATTTAATATATATAAACATGAAAAAGTTCGGGTCACTACATAAATAGAATGAAAGAGTTATGTAACATGGTTCATGATGAGGGTATGATCTGTGAACCTTTATCACGTTCCATTAGAAACTCAGCATGACTTACTGTATTACCTACCCATTAAAATATTTTCACAATTAAATCGGTAATCCAAACCCTTCCATTCTAGAGTTTCGTAGACGCCACCTGAAGCGACCCGTCCTAATCCATAAGGACGAATACAATAACATATGGTTACATGATAATGCTAAAAATGAACACATATTTCATAGCATTATTCCTCAAGAAAGACAAGCTTTTAGTTGTAATTGTTCTATTTACAAGTGATATTCGTTTAAATAATAAAAGGTAAAGACAAAAGACAGATTCGACGAATTGAAGACGCAAAAGACCAAAAAGCTCAAAAGTACAAAATACAATCAAAGAGGTTCCAATTATTGATAAGAAACGTCTCGAAATTACAAGAGTACAAGATTCAAAACGCAAAGTACAAGATATTAAATTGTACGCAAGGACGTTCGAAAATCCGGAACCGGGACCAGAGTCAACTCTCAACGCTCGACGCAACGGACTAAAAATTACAAGTCAACTCTGCACATGAATATAATATAATATAATATATAATTAATTCTTAAAATTAATATATATATTATATTATATTTAAAAACCGTCGGCAAGAAAGGATCCAAAATGGAGTGAGCTGTAAAATCAAACTCCGCGACTCGCGGAGTTTGAAGGGGAAAAATGCCGCGAGTCGCGGAGCCCCAAATTCTGAAACTGCCTATAAAGCTCGCGCATTCTGATCGTAAAAAAATATCCATAAAATCAATCTCTCTCTATATATGTATACGTAAATATTTATATTTATATTTTAATTTTAATTTTAAATCCTAATAATAAGGGTATGTTAGCGAATGTTGTAAGGGTGTAAGTCGAAATTCTGTCCGTGTAACGCTACGCTATTTTTAATCATTATAAGTTATGTTCAACCTTTTTAATTTAATGTCTCGTAGCTAAGTTATTATTATGCTTATTTAATACCGAAGTAATCATGATGTTGGGCTAAAAATATTAAAATTGGGTAATTGGGCTTTGTACCATAATTGGGGTTTGGATAAAAGAACGACACTTGTGGAAATTAGACTATGGGCTATTAATGGGTTTTATATTAACTAAACAATACCTTGTTAATTTAATATACAAACTTATAATTTGACGTATTTATATATAACCACATACGCTTGACTGGGTACGGTGGGCGGGATATCTATAAATACCAATAATTATTCATTTTACCGGACACGGAACTGGATTAATAGTTAATAGACTTGTTGAAACAGGGGTGAATTACATTCAAGGGTAATTGGTGTAATTGTTAACAAAGTAGTAAAACCTTGGTTTACACGCAGTCGATAACCTGGTGTATTCATTAAACAAAGTATTAAAACCTTGTTACAATTCGAATCCCCAATTAGTTGGAATATTTGACTTCGGGAATAAGAATAATTTGACGAAGGCTTTCGCTCTTTATATTTATGACTGACGGACTATTATGGACAAATCCGTATGGACATATTAAATAATCCAGGACAAAGAACAATTAACCCATGAGAATAAACTAAAATCAACACGTCAAACATCATGATTACGGAAGTTTAAATAAGCATAATTCTTTTATTTCATATTTAATTTCCTTTATTTTATATTTAATTGCACTTCTAATTATCGCACTTTTATTTATTGTTATTGTATTTAATTGCACTTTTAATTATCGTACTTTTTAATTATCGTAATTTTATTTTATCGCACTTTTATTTATCGCAATTTCATTATCGTTATTTACTTAACGCTTTAAATTAAGTCTTGTATTTATTTTTAATATTTTACATTAGGTTTTAACTGCGACTAAAGTTTTTAAAATCGACAAACCGGTCATTAAACGGTAAAAACCCCCTTTATAATAATAATATTACTTATATATATTTGTATTTTTATAAATTAAAACTAATATAGCGTTAAGCTTTGTTTAAAAGATTCCCTGTGGAACGAACCGGACTTACTAAAAACTACACTACTGTACGATTAGGTACACTGTCTATAAGTGTTGTAGCAAGGTTTAAGTATATCCATTCTATAAATAAATAAATATCTTGTGTAAAATTGTATCGTATTTAATAGTATTTCCTAGTAAAATATAAGCTATTTCATATACACCTCGTATAACATCAAGTATTTTTGGCGCCGCTGCCGGGGAATTGAAATCTAGCTTAAAAGCCGGAAGCGCAACGCTAATATAAAAAAAAATTTATTTTTAGTTTACTTTTATAAAAATACGTTTTTGTAAAAATAGGTTTTAAATATTCGAAAATATAAAAAGAAAAACCAAAAAATTTATATATTTTTAAGAGTTTGTTAAATATTTAAGTTTTATAAAGTTTCTTTATTTTTATTTTATAAAAATATAAGTTTTATTTAAATATTTTGTTTTTATTTAAAACATAAAAAAATTAAAAACCAAACGAAAAAATATATATATATATATATATAAATCTATTTTTAAGATTTTTATAAAATTATAAAGTATCTTATTTTTTTTTAAATATAAGTTTTATTTAGTTTTTATAAATATTTTATATAAATATTTAAACAGAAAATATAATAAAAATAATAAAACCGAAACCCGTCGAATTTGACCTGCACCTCTTTTGGACCTGCAACCTCCGCAACTTGCGGAGGTTTTGAACTGGGATCACCGCGACTCGCGGAGTTCTCTCTGATAGGCCACAGGAAGCCCTAATCTGCATTAATTACGGGTTTTTATTATTATTATTTAAATTAAACCCTAATTAGGGTATTTTTATTATATAATTTAGTTTTTATTTTTATTTTGTATTTTAAGTTTAATTAGTTTATAAAATTAATATTTTTAATAAATAAATAATATAAAAATAATATTTTTATAAAAATTGTACTTTTCACAACTTTTAGTATATTTTTATATTTTATCCCTTTTTATTTGTTTTACCGTAATTTTTGTATTTTTCGCTCATTTTTAGTTTTAAGTCATAGTTTTTGCCATAGTTATTTTTATTTCTAGAATTTTAGGCTTTGCCGTAAAATCCCTTAAGTGCTTTTTCTTTAGACTAAGATTTAGGTGCTCTAGAATTTTGCGACGCCTTTTTAAGTTTTAGTACCTTTTTAAGTTATTGCCATTTGGGATATAGTTTTACTTGTAAGCTTTAATATTTTTAGACGCAACTTTTAGTTTTTAGTTTTTAGTTCCTTTTTAAGTTTCAACGCACTATTTTCTTATTTTTATTTTTCGACGCCTTTTACCTATGTATCAATTATCACTCCAATTAGTAATCTCAATTTGCAATTTTAATTTTAAGTTAGTGATAGTAATAAGGTTGGGTTAGTCGAGTATTTTAAAGTTTTATAGTCATTTCTCTTTTTCTTTCTTATTTTTCGACGCCTTTTATTTTTCAACCCTTTTCTTTTTCGACCTTTTTGGACGCGCTCTTTTTCTTTCTTATTTCTCGCAATTCTAATTTTAGGACATAGATTTTTATTCTACTTCTTATCTAAATTTCTTTAAATTACGAAAATTTATTTTAAGTGGTTAAATTGATAGACATCAAAATTTTCTGGTTCGTAGTAATAGTTGGATTTGTACGTGGACCGGGTTATTGGAGCCAAACAGTACTCAATTATATTGAGACCAAACGAATCCTGCCCCTCTGCTGCATCTTTTGGCTATTCGAAACGTGGGCAAAATCAGAAAAGTCTATTAATTGGATAACTTATATAATTTTTCTTTCCTTTTAAAAACTAATAGGATATTCAGTGAATGCACCGAGCAAGACGTTCACCACCTTTTGTACGTTCACCACCTGTAACTCGATCAAGACATCTAGCTAATATTACCACCGTTGATTTTTCTTTAGAATCGTCATCCAGTCGACCAAGTACTCCAATTCAAATTTCCGATAATCCATTTTTTGAAACCGACCTCACAATTGAGAATCCGGAGAATATTCAGGGACGATTCATAGATCCTGAACCATTAATTCTTTCTCCGGAACCACCAATCATTCAAACAGAGATTGTTGAGGAACGAACCATTAAATCAGAATCCTTTAGTGATTCAGATTCAACAAATTCAATCATGGAAAATCTGGAACCTTTAAGTATGGAAGACCGAATGAGAGCTAAACGCACTGGCCAAGGTCACGCAATTACTCATCCAGACATTAATGCGCCAGATTATGAAATCAAAGGACAAATTCTACATATGGTGACTAATCAATGCCAATTTAGTGGTGCGCCGAAGGAAGATCCAAATGAACATCTTCGTATCTTTAATAGGATCTGCACACTATTTAAAATAAGAGAAGTGGAGGATGAACAGATATATCTCATGTTATTTCCCTGGACTTTAAAGGGAGAAGCCAAAGATTGGTTGGAATCGTTACCTGAAGGGGCGAATGATACATGGGACGTTTTAGTTGAAAAATTTCTTAAACAATTCTTTCCGGCATCTAAAGCCGTAAGACTTCAAGGAGAAATTGTTACGTTCACACAGAAACCGAATGAAACTCTATATGAGGCGTGGACAAGATTTGGAAAGTTATTAAGAGGATGTCCGCAACATGGTTTAGACACCTGTCAAATAGTACAAATATTCTACCAAGGATGCGACATCACTACAAGGAAAGACATCGATATAGCAGCTGGTGGTTCTATTATGAAGAAAACCGAAACTGATGCTTATAAAATTATTGATAACACTGCTTCCCACTCACATGAGTGGCACCAAGAAAAAGATATCGTTAGATCATCTAAAGCAGCTAGAGCCGATTCTAGCCATGACTTAGATTCCATTTCAGCAAAGATAGATGCTGTCGAGAGACGAATGGAAAAGATGACTAAGGATATACACTCAATACGAATTAGTTGTAAGCAGTGTGGAGGACCACATTTGACAAAAGATTGTCTCAGTATTGAACTAACAATGGAACAAAGAGAGAATATTTCATACATAAACCAAAGGCCTGGAAATAATTATCAGAATAATTATCAACCGCCAAGATCGATTTACAATCAAAACCAGAATTATAACCGAAATGTTCCATACAGCAATCAACAAGGTCCTAGCAATTAACAAGTATCCAATAATACTTACAATCAGCAAAGACCTAATTTTCAAAACAAACCACAACAAACCGATAATAAAAAGCCAAATTTAGAAGATATGATGACGAAGCTAGTTGAAACTCAAACACAGTTTTTCACATCTCAGAAACAAACTAATGAACAAAATGCTCAAGCATTTAGAAATCAACAAGCTTCTATTCAAAATTTGGAACAAGAAGTGAGTAACCTAGCAAGGTTAATAGGTGAAAGAAAACAGGGAAGTCTACCTAGTGATACAAATGCAAACCCCCGGAATGAAACAGCTAAAGCCATTACCACAAGAAGTGGTATTACACTTAAACCACCCAAAATACCTGTAATTTCTGATGAAGCTATTCCTACTCCACAAGAAACACAACCTAAACAAGATAAGGAAACAGAACCGGTAGTTGAAAAGGTTAATGAAGATAACACAGTTAAGACTAAACCTTATGTTAAACTATACCAACCACCACTTCCTTACCCGAGTAAAATGAAAAAAGAGAAACTTGAAGCCGAGCAATCCAAATTTTTGGATATGTTTAAACAGATAAATTTAAATCTTCCTTTCATTGATGTAATTTCAGGAATGCCTAGATATGCTAAATTTCTGAAAGATCTAATATCGAATAGAAAGAAAATGGAAGAACTCTCGGTCGTTACTATGAATGCTAATTGTTCAGCAGTGCTGTTGAATAAGATACCAGAAAAACTATCAGATCCAGGAAGTTTCACAATTCCATGTTTTCTGGGTAGTCTTAGTTCAATAGAAGCATTGGCAGATTTAGGTGCTAGTATAAATTTAATGCCGTATTCACTATACACTAAACTAGACCTTGGAGAATTGAAACCAACAAGAATAAGTATACAACTAGCCGATCGATCAATAAAATATCCTAGAGGGATAATGGAGAACATGCTAGTTAAAGTTGGTACTTTAGTATTTCCAGTAGATTTTGTTGTTCTGGACATGGAAGAAGATTCTCAAGTTCCTCTCATATTAGGAAGACCATTCTAAAACACGGCTAAAGCAATGATAGATGTGTTTGGTAAGAAACTGACCCTAAGTATAGAGGATGAGAGTGTTACCTTTTCAGTTGATAGAGCAATGAAACAACCGCAATATGCAGATGATACATGCTATTATATTCAAACTATAGATTCACATGCAGAATTGTTAGAAGAATTTCCAGAATTACAAGGAACAGGAGAATGTTCTTTAGGAGAAGGAACTGAACCAATTGATGAAACTGAAATGTTAGCTACACTAATAGCTAATGGATATGAACCAACAATAGAAGAAATTCAAATGCTAAAAGAAGAAGACAGATATCGATACAAATCATCGATAGAAGAACCTCCGACATTAGAGTTAAAGCCACTTCCAAACCATTTGGAATACGCTTATTTACATGGTGAATCTGAAATACCTGTAATAATATCGTCTTCTCTTACTGAAAATGAGAAATCACAACTCATTTCTGTGTTGAAAGCTCATAAACCAGCCATTGCATGGAAGATTCATGATATTAAAGGAATAAGTCCTTCGTATTGCACACATAAAATCCTTATGGAAGAAGGTCATAAAACGTATGTGCAATGCCAACGAAGACTAAATCCTAATATACAAGATGTAGTTAAGAAAGAAATTATTAAACTGCTTGATGTAGGTCTAATTTATCCAATCTCTGATAGTCCATGGGTAAGCCCAGTTCAATGCGTGCCTAAGAAGGGTGGCATGACTGTCATTACAAATGAGAAAAATGAGCTTATTCCAACTAGGACTGTAACAGGATGGTGTGTATGTATTGATTATAGAAAATTAAATGACGCCACCAGAAAAGATCACTTTCCCTTACCTTTCATTGATCAAATGTTGGAAAGGTTAGCCGGAAACAGTTACTATTATTTTCTTGATGGTTTTTCCGGATATTTTCAAATTCCAATAGCACCTGAGGACCAAGAGAAAACACGTTCACGTGCCCTTATGGTACTTTTGCTTACAAACGCATGCCATTTGGACTTTGCAACACCCCTGCAACCTTTCAAAGGTGCATGATGGCGATTTTTCACGACATGATAGAAGAATGCATGGAAGTTTTCATGGATGACTTTTCAGTCTTCGGTGATACATTTGAACCATGTTTA
Organism: Rutidosis leptorrhynchoides; assembly: GCF_046630445.1. Taxonomy (NCBI): domain Eukaryota; kingdom Viridiplantae; phylum Streptophyta; class Magnoliopsida; order Asterales; family Asteraceae; genus Rutidosis; species Rutidosis leptorrhynchoides. The sequence goes on from NC_092335.1 coordinate 615,493,074, forward strand.
GTTAATCTGGAACGAATGCTTATTAGATGCGAACAATCAAATCTAGTTCTTAATTGGGAGAAATGCCATTTCATGGTTAAAGAAGGCATCTTTCTTGGACATAAAATTTCAAAGGAAGGAATTGAAGTGGATAGCGCTAAAGTAGATGTAATTGCTAAACTTCCACATCCCACCAATGTTAGAGGAGTTAGGAGTTTTCTAGGGCATGCCGGTTTTTACCGACGTTTCATAAAATATTTTTCTAAAATTGCCACTCCTATGAACTAATGTGCGATGCAAGTGATTTTGCAATGGGAGCCGTTTTAGGACAAAGGATTGAAAAACGATTTCAACCTATATATTATGCTAGTAAGATGTTACAAGGAGCACAAACAAATTACACAACTACTGAAAAAGAACTCCTTGCTATTGTCTTTGCTTTTGACAAATTTCGTTCATATCTCGTTCAAGCAAAAACGGTGGTCTATACCGACCATTCTGCTCTTAGATACCTATTTTTGAAACAAGATGCTAAGCCAAGATTAATCCGTTGGATCTTACTCTTACAAGAGTTTGATATTGAAATCCGAGATAAAAGAGGAGCAGAAAATCTCGCCGCTGATCATCTTTCTCGTCTTGAAAATCCCGAATTAGAAGTTCTAAATGAATCGGCCATACAAGACAACTTTCCTGATGAATATCTATTGAAGAGAGATTATAATGAAATTCCATGGTTTGCAGATTATGCAAACTACTTAGTATGTGGATTCCTTGAAAAAGGATTATCATACCAAAAACGAAAGAAATTCTTCAGTGATATAAAACACTATTTCTGGGAAGATCCACATTTGTTTAAAGGTTGTCCCGATGGAATAATACGCCGATGTGTATTCGGAGATGAAGCTAGGAAAATCTTAAACCATTGTCACACAGGACCAACAGGAGGGCATTATGGGCCTCAACTAACATCAAGAAAAATTTACGATGCTGGATTCTATTGGCCTACAATTTACAAAGACGCACACCTTCTATGCAAATCATGTGATGCTTGTCAAAGGGCCAGAAAAATAAGTCAACGTGATGAAATGCCACAAAATGTCATTCAAGTATGTGAAGTATTTGACATTTGGGGTATTGACTTTATGGGTCCATTTCCAAAATCTCATAATAATCTCTATATTCTCGTAGCCATTGATTATGTATCTAAATGGGCGGAAGCACAAGCTCTCCCAACTAACGATGCACGAGTTGTAGTCAACTTTTTAAAATGTCTTTTTGCAAGGTTTGGAACACCGAAAGCTTTAATAAGTGATCGGGGAACTCATTTCTGTAATAATCAACTTGAGAAAGTTCTCAAAAGATATGGAGTAACTCATAAAATCTCCACCGCATATCATCCACAAACAAGTGGACATGTTGAAAATACCAACCGAGCATTAAAACGTATTCTAGAGAAAACCGTAGGATCAAATCCGAAGGAATGGTCCATAAAATTGGAAGATGCACTCTGGGCTTTTAGAACAGCCTACAAAACTCCAATTGGAACCACACCTTTTAAACTCGTTTACGGAAAAGCATGTCATCTTCCAGTAGAAATTGAACACAAAGCATTTTGGGCTTTGAAGACATGTAATCTTGATTTACATGAAGCTGGACGTCTACGGTTAAGTCAATTAAACGAATTAGAAGAATTAAGACATGAAGCATATGAAAATTCGTTAATCTATAAGGAAAGAACGAAGAAATGGCATGATAAAAGAATCAGAAGTTCAAAAGAATTCAAAGAAGGAGACAGAGTTCTTCTTTTCAATTCACGATTCAAGCTATTTCCTGGAAAATTGAAATCAAGATGGTCTGGACCTTTCATAGTCAAAAGAGTTTTCCCATACGGAACAATAGAATTAATAAATTCAAATGGGATTGAATTTAAAGTTAATGGTCACAGAGTTAAACATTACATACATGGTCCGATGGAAGTTGACAATGAAGTTAATCATAATTTCACCACCCAAGAAAACCTTCAAAATGAAAAAATAAATATGTTATCAACAACATATGAAAAATCAAAATTGGAATATAGGGAGGAGTCAAATTTGAGTGATGAAGAAGAATTCTTATACAAACCTCCCATTCCAAGAAACGAAGAAAAATGTGAACAAGAAGTTCAAATAGAAGTGAAAGAACCAAGAAAAGAACACCCAAAAAAGGTTTACAAACCAACTCGACTTACTAAAGCAGGAGACCCGGGTGAATTTATCATTTCTTGCTTGCTTAATGATGGTGCTTTATATAATGGACTCGCAGATTTAGGAGCAAGTGCAAATATTATGCCTCTTTCCTTATACAAAAGATTAGGCATGGGTAAATTAAAACTAACCAAAATAGGTGTTCAATCATTTGACCAAACCATTAAACACCCAGTTGGAATAGCAAATAATTTACTTGTTAACGTGGGAAGTTTGACCTTTGTTGCAAACTTCATAGTGATTAATATGGAGGAAAACCTTGATATTCCTCTAATTCTAGATCGCCCATTTTTAGCAACCACCGAGGCATTCATTGATGTAAGAGAAGGTAGAATGACACTTAGAGATGGTGATACATCGATCACCTTGGTGAACCGAAAGTTTAGATCTCCACCAACCAAAACTGTTAGACCAATAAAAACGCATAAGTGTGGGGAAGATGAAGAAACACTTAATGATGATCCAATCACAAAGAATGCCGTTGATGATACGAAATTAGATGAACCCATTTTTAACAGTTCAACGAAGAAACTTTATAAACGGATTCACGATGCTAAGATTAAAGGAAACTTTAAGTTATGTAACCGATTAGTATCCAATTTATCGCCAAAAGAAAAGGCGATGTTAGTTGAATTTGTGAAAATTACGGAGGAAATCAACAAATGGATTGAAGTAAAAGTCAAAGATATACAAGTTGTTGATGATTCAATTGAAAATAATGTTAATCACAATTTCAACTAAGTGTAGGGAGGTTTATGTATTTCTGTTAGAGTTAGATTTTCTGTTTTCGTGTAGTTCGCGAAAATGGAACCCGAATGGTCTTTCCCTAGCAGACCCTAAAGAACTAGTCTTCTCCCCCCATTCTGAATTTTTATTTAGTCACGACCCGGAAAAATTTCGACTAATTTTGAATCAAACTCTCGATACGATTTAATATTTTTGACACGATAAGCAAAGTCTGTTAGGTCGAGTCTCAAAAATTTTGAACTGTTCAGTTAACCTTTGACTATTCTCGAAGATTCACGAACAATTAATTGTAATTAAATATGTGTGTATATATATAGTTATATGTAAATGGTAATTGGAAATACAATTTGAATTATGATATGATGTTGTTATTAAAAATTAATTAAGTAAAATAAAATAAAATATGATATTATAATAATTACTATTTAAAATATATCAATAGATATAATTGAAGTATATTAAATATATATATATATATATATATATATGTGTAACTTCGAATTTATTTTGTGACTACGGTAACACTCAAATGTCATTCGATTAATATCAAACGAGTTAAAAAGGAACTTATATAATTTTAAAATAAACGGTGATCCGAAAATGAGTTTTATAAATTTTAGGTTTATTAATAATATATTTAGAAGTTGTTTCTCAAATTTTAAAACTTTTTATATTTTTACCCAGAATTGAGAGGGACAGTTGCTGTAATTTTTATTTAATAAATTAACGATCAAATTTGATACCATAATGACCAAAGTAAATAAAACTATGTAATTTAAAATTTTGAGATTTTTAGGAATACCTTTATTCGCCACTGATTAACAACAGAGTACGAAATTTAGCCCGTAATAAGTGACGGCTAACTAAATGCACGTTTTATTTTCATTGATTATTATAATTATTATTATTATTATTTAAACTTATCGATTTTTGTTTTTCTTTATTTGATTGAAACGTTTAACCAAATATGAATAAAGAGTCAAATTGTGATTGAATTACTGTTTTTAATTTCCACTTTATCCTCTGCACACTTTAATTGATTGGTTACCTAAATTATAAAGTAATTATACTATGAACCTGTGATTAATTGTTCCCTTTCTTCAACTATTAAAACTTATATATGTTATATACATATACATATAAAAGGCACACTTCTTTCTTCTTGCTCCTAACAACACCAATAACTCTACAATTCACCACTCGATCACCATCTTTATCATATAAAGAACATCACTCAAATCATACCGTCGATCATTATCATTTGATTGTTACTACAATTCTATTTCTACACACACCATCTCTTCTCCTACTTCTTCACCTTCGGCACACAAAATCAACACCATGAGCACCCCACTGTTATTTTACGGAAACTATTCGATGAGAAAACCCACAAACCCATCAACAACAAAAACCATGCTAACATTAAACATAACCATCGATGGACTACTGTTTGTGTTTGAAAGACCATCAACAATTTCTCTTTTGGTGATTCATCATAACCAGGGACATAATAACCGAACAGTTGTCGGTTGTTGTTGAACTATGTACCTCTTGTGATTTAACAAGAAGTACTCTTTAAACTATTCTTTCTACTGATGCTCTTTTATTTCTGTTTTATCTGTCGCGAAAACCAAACCAAACAACACTCAACGATCACTAGTTAAGTTGCTTACTGTTGATGCTTCTATTCTGTCAGAAAACCCACCATACCGCCACTACTTTACTCGAGTTACATGCTACACGTTTTTCTTTTTCTGTCCAAGATAACCACCAAATTATTCCCCATAGCTGCTGTTCGGTTTACAGTCACCCAACCACCCATGTAAATCACCATACAACATCACTTAATTACTGCTACTGCTACTATTGTTTTTCTTGTTTCTTTTCCTTGTAACCGAAATCACAAAACCACCTTCCATATTAATTAAACACCACCTCAACTCCTTACTCTCTCCCTCATCTTTTCTCTCTAATTACTTATACGAAAACACCTTCATTAGACTATCTTTATAAATTACCTTATAATTACTATTATGTTGCGGGACCTTTTCCTCTTTTGTGGCCGGCACTTGCCAAACTTATAACCCCATTTGCTATTAAACAAATAATAGAATTGATTACATTCTAGTTTCCCTTTGTGGTCGACCAAGTGGGGATTACATCACATATTTTTTTTATTTAAATGATGAAAAGAAGTCGGAGTGGTTGCATGAATGCTGCAACTTGCATCTTTTTACTCCGTATTATTTTGCTTAACCGAATCCAAAATCCAAACTATTGACTTGTTGGGCTCCGGATGATTGGGCTGTATTTTTTTTCCTTTGTTTATTGGGCTGCCATTTGGGCCGCTGCTATATCTAAACCTCCACCCAGTCCATAATAAATAGGGGGTGACAAAAATGATACAAGAAAAGGGTGCACTAAATACTGGATGAAAATGATTAAGATGATGACGAACCTTGTGATGGTTAGGATAGTGATTAGAATTAAGTTATAAGAATGATGAAAATATGAGATTACGACGATGAACGAATGATTTTATGATTATAATTATGATGTGATTATGGTTATGTTATGATTAATCATGAGATGATGATGATTGATGTTACGATTTAGAGAGTGAGATACATGATGTATTATGATAATATGATAACAAACGAAAATGATGAACGATGGTGATTATATTAACTGTTCTTGCTACTGCTACGATTATGTCTGTTCGAGCAAGGGATGATGAGACGAGTTCAAGAAGATGAAATCCCGAATTGATGATGTTCGATGATTATGATTTGATGATGATAATGATAAGTTATTATAGTGATGATGAAATTTGATAAATGATAAAGGATAATGATGATGATGTTAAATGGGTTATTTAGTTTTGATTCGGAACTAAAACTGAATATAGTAATCGGATCAGTGGTTAAGGGTGTGGGGGTTTAAACTAGAGGTTATGTGTTCGAATCTAGGCAATGACACAAATTTTTTTTATTATCAACCATGGAAGCTACAACATATTAAAGGTAGTATTTACATTATTATTATTATTATTATTATTATTATTATTATTATTATTATTATTATTATTATTATTATTATTATTATTATTATTATTATTATTATTATTATTATTATTATTATTATTATTAGTACCATTTTTATTAAAAACTATCTTTCTTATTAAAAGTATCATTTTTATTATTATTATCATTATTAGAAAAATTATCATTTTCATTAAAATTATTTTTTTTTTTTACTATCATTATTAATATTTTGACATTAATATCACTAATTTTATATTATTATTATTATTATTAATACTAGTATCAATATTATTTTATCGAATAAATATTAGAAATATATAACAATATTTACTACATATAATATAATTTTATTAATACTTTTACAATAAATATTAATGAATATAACTTATTAGGTTATTAATGAAACACCTAATTTAAATAACAATTAAATCACTAATAATATATAAAATTTGTTCGATTACCAGTATATGTGTTAATATATATATAAATGATATAGGTTCGTGAATACGAGGTCAACTTTGTATTGTCAATACTGTCATATGTATTTTTACTACAAAATACAGTATGGTGAGTTTCATTTGCTTCCTTTTTAATTGCTTTTGCAATATATATTTTTGGGCTGAGAATACATGCGCTGCTTTTATAAATGTTTACAAAATAGACACAAGTACTTAAAAATATATTCTACGTTGAGTTGTACTGGCATATTTCCCTGTAGCTTGGTAACTACTATTTACATGGGTATTGTAAACGTGAATCCTGTTGATAGATCTATAGGGCCTGACAACCCCAACCGGACTGGACGACCAGTATTCAACGGTTGCACAGTACTTCATTTTGGTGACTACACTTGGTACGGTGTAGTGAGATTTCATAATAAAGGGAATATGCGACGTTGATTAATAGTTAAGTATGGTTACCAAGTGCTTAACCACTTAGAATATTTTTATTAAATCGTTTGTGTATAAGAAATCTTGTGGTCTATTAAGGTATAGAAATGATTGTTATGATAAACCTATGAACTCACCAACCTTTTGGTTGACACTTTAAAGCATGTTTATTCTCAGGTACGAATTAAGTATTCCGCTGTGCATTTGCTCAATTTAAGGCCATTACTTGGAGTCGATCATCTCAATGGGACCAAATGTTGATGACTTCGTCCAGGAGGATTAGGACGGGTTGTTACAGGTGGTATCAGAGCGGTGGTCGTAGCGAACCAGGTCTTGCATTAGTGTGTCTAACTAGTAGTTGTTTGGATGCATTAGTGAGTCTGGACTTCGACCTAGTAGTTGTTAGGTTATATTAATGAGTCTAGACTTGAACCTGGTCTGCATGTCAAAAGTTTTTTCTTACTACCATTTGTCGAAAAATATATACTTATCCTTTTCAGTCTTGACACGTCTTATTGCAATTACTGCATTGATAGTGTATAGACAAAGTAATATCTTAGCATATTTGCTAATCCATATCTTAGCGTATCTGATATTTCAGACTTTATCTGACACGATTCCTTAATTTCCTCCGTAATATACGGGATCTTCTGTACTATATTTAGGTATTCTATACAATTAGAATATCATTCGATATCCAAAAATCATCTCATATCGAAAATCCTTTATCTAACCGTACAAGATGGAACTCGCAACTAGTTCAAATTCCTTAGATTCCGACAGCTATTCCGATATGGATTTCGACTCAAGCTCCGAAGACAGTATAACCAGAATGGATCAACCAATTAGTCATCACCAATTCTGGATGAATTGGGGATGGGTTTGTAGCCTACTTAATCATTGGAGGCAAGAAGAAGGTGATCCTTTCCACCAACCGAATTCACCTCTGGGTGAAGAACCTGAAGCACTTACCCGTGAACCGGTCCGAAACACCATTTTCTCTCTCATTTCCCGAGTATCTCGTCACGATCATATACTATACCAAATTCTAGATCTTATTTATCCGCTCGTCCGAACCGACAGTCACCCCGCTGTAATGGAAGAAGTAAACGAGCTTCGCGCTCGGGTAGTGGCTTTAGAGAATATGGTGCGAAGGTTACAAATGCCAGCAGCAGCACCAGCAGCATAACCAATACCACCATCAACCACATCAACAGTACCATCACCATCATTAACAGCAACATCCGTATCTCACACATTGACATCGCAATCTATACCTCGATCATCAACATCATACGCATCATATATACCAATGAGTACCAACAACAATGAACGATGAAGTGTTAATCCATTACTTCATTGATATTCTATGAAGAATATGTGGTTCCTAATAGTTTTAGAGATTACATATTCTAGCTCAAACAAAAAATCGAATGAGTTTAATATTATATTAACTCATTAAATCCATGATTACATCTGAAGGAAATATATATGCAGGTATATTTTCATAAAGATTATAATTAAAAATTCTTTTGTACAAACTGTTAATGGTAAAAATATTTTAACGGGTAGGTAATACCCGAGAAATATTTAAGACTTCACATTAATAAGTTACAATGTACATTCTTTGAATCTGATTCAACGGTCATTTACTATCCTACTTAAATCCACAGATATACGAATCTGTTCACCACAGAAAAACTATTTCCATTCAATTTCGTATTTGAATTTTGATTTCTCAGAATCCAACAAGTGGCATAATGAAGAAAACATTGGACAAAAAAAATAAAATTTGTTAGAAACAAACAATTTAACTATGAGAAAAATTTTGTTAAGAATCCACGCTAACTGTTCCTAGCTAACTGTTCCTAGCTAATTGATTACAGTTTATTTATCGCAATTTAATTATCGCAATTTACATTCTCGCAATTTTATTTATCGTCATTTAAATTTCTGTTATTTACTTTACGCATTTTATTTATCGTCATTTAATTTCTGTATTTATTTTACGTACTTTAAATATCGGGACACGTATACAAAGTTTTGACATATCATATCGACGCATCTATATATATTATTTGAAATAACCATAGACACTCTATATGCAGTAATGCAGGAGTTAGCTATACAGGGTTGAGGTTGATTCTACAATAATATATATAGTTTGAGTTGTGATCGAGTCTGAGATGAATACGGGTCACGATACGTATTAATTAATTCGAATATTATATATTATTGGATTATTGGACTGTCAACTGTGGACTATCGACTGTGGACTAATAACTTTGGACAATTAAAATGAATTAAAATATTGATTATAACATATGAAACTAAACATTTCTTCAAGTTTGCCACTTGATTTCATCTTAAACCTCATTTGTATCTCGATGATTCCAATCTGCGTTTAAACCTTTCATGATTCTTGAAAATATCTCAATCGAGAAGATGAACCAACCGCACTTTATCTACGGAAGAAAAGATTTATGCATATAGATATGCACCTGAAAAACGCTCGGATACTGAGTAAACGTTTAACATATAGCTGTGGTAATTCCTTTAGTGTTATTTACCCAAAATAATTTTGCAATCCCTTTCCAAATTAGCCAATTTTGTCACAGCTCCAACAAGTCAACTTCGATTTTTCACTCAGATTAGCATATTATAACCCTGATAAATAAGTTGTCTTTCGTCATCGATACCAGGAAACCGTTTATATCTCACCACATTATCAGTAAATTTACCAACAACTCCGTTAATCTTTGACTTTCCGAAAAATCACTATATTAAGTGAAACCCTATCATTCACTCATTTACATCTTATACCGAGAAATACTATGCCAACTACAGGGAATTAGCAATCAGTATTTTGAAATCTCGCAGCATGTCTACATCAATAGTTATATGTAAACATATAACATTTATCTCTTAGAATTATGATCTTCAATTCTGAAATTCTGAAAAGCACCCAGTCCACAAATCAATACCATAAATTCTAAAAAAAAAAAAAAAAAAAAAGAAAAAAAAGCTGAATACAGCAGCAAAAACTGTACACGACCTTAATCGTCGAAAGTTTGATGATAAAGAATGGAGTATTGGAAACACCCTCAATAGAATATTTAGTACCGAAAAGCGGATTATGCGAAACTATGAAGGAAGCCGTGGACAAATCACAAAGAATAAGTTTGACTTCAGAGAATCCAAATAATTCAATGCCTGCTGAAGTCTTTAGCGAATATCTTGCTCCTTACTCTAAACCATTGCGAACAATAGTCTCCATCATCCTCTGATCTTAGATATTCAAAGATATTATCGTATCTTTCATTATAAATATCCTCGATATTTCTGAATATATTTTCATAACTAATCTCATCTGAAGTCATTTATCTCTTTGAGCTATCAGTGTTACATCATATAAGAAACTATTAGTTTTTATATTCTGCGAACCTTCGAATTTAAAATATGAATGATTTTGAAGTAGTGTTAGGAACTGATGCATGAGTTAGTATAATATAATGACACTTGGCCAACGTGATTATATTACAGTAAATCATGCTGAGTTTCTAATGGAACGTGATGATTCACAGATCATACCCTCATCATGTGCCATGTTACACAACTCTTTCATTCTGCTTAATCTCTAAGCATATCACGGGAATATTTTCCTTGACATTTCTGTTCTTTTGTAATTTCAACAGTTTGCTAATAAATCGTGCTATCACATTTTCTTGCTGAATAGAAGATTTCTTTAAATTCCTTAAATTCCGAAAATCCACCGTGACTACGTCAAAAGTTAAATCTCTATCTCAATCTTTTGTGATAGCTTCACTCATACGCTTCGAGTAACTCAATTATTTTATCAATATTACTCAAAGTTGATAAAACTCTATTTTGTCAACTCTTATTCGTCATGAAAACATTCTTATTGTTAGCCATGACTACCTCGATCAAATTTCGGGACGAAATTTCTTTAACGGGTAGGTACTGTCACGACCCGGAAAAACTTCGACTAATTTTGAATCAAACTCTCGATACGATTTAATATTTTTGACACGATAAGCAAAGTCTGTTAGGTCGAGTCTCAAAAATTTTGAACTATTCAGTTAACCTTTGACTATTCCCGACGATTCACGAACAATTAATTGTAATTAAATATGTGTATATATATATAGTTATATGTAAATGGTAATTGGAAATACAATTTGAATTATGATATGATGTTGTTATTAAAAATTAATTAAGTAAAATAAAATAAAATATGATATTATAATAATTACCATTTAAAATATATCAATAGATATAATTGAAGTATATTAAATATATATATATGTGTAACTTCGAATTTATTTTGTGACGACGGTAACACTCAAATGTCATTCGATTAATATCAAACGAATTAAAAAGGAACTTATATAATTTTAAAATAAACGGTGATCCGAAAATGAGTTTTATAAATTTTAGGTTTATTAATAATATATTTAGAAGTTGTTTGTCAAATTTTAAAACTTTTTATATTTTTACCCAGAATTGAGAGGGACAGTTGCTGTAATTTTTATTTAATAAATTAACGATCAAATTTGATACCATAATGATCAAAGTAAATAAAACTATGTAATTTAAAATTTTGAGATTTTTAGGAATACCTTTATTCGCCACTGATTAACAACAGAGTACGAAATTTAGCCCGTAATAAGTGACGGCTAACTAAATGCACGTTTTATTTTCATTGATTATTATAATTATTATTATTATTATTTAAACTTATCGATTTTTGTTTTTCTTTATTTGATTGAAACGTTTAACCAAATATGAATCAAGAGTCAAATTGTGATTGAATTACTGTTTTTAATTTCCACTTTATCCTCTGCACACTTTAATTGATTGGTTACCTAAATTATAAAGTAATTATACTATGAACCTGTGATTAATTGTTCCCTTTCTTCAACTATTAAAACTTATATATGTTATATACATATACATATAAAAGGCACACTTCTTTCTTCTTGCTCCTAACAACACCAATAACTCTACAATTCACCAGTCGATCACCATCTTTATCATATAAAGAACATCACTCAAATCATACCGTCGATCATTATCATTTGATTATTACTACAATTCTATTTCTACACACACCATCTCTTCTCCTACCTCTTCACCTTCGGCACACAAAATCAACACCATGAGCACCCCACTGTTATTTTACGGAAACTATTCGATGAGAAAACCCACAAACCCATCAACAACAAAAACCATGCTAACATTAAACATAATCATCGATGGACTACTGTTTGTGTTTGAAAGACCATCAACAATTTCTCTTTTGGTGATTCATCATAACCAGGGACATAATAACCGAACAGTTTTCGGTTGTTGTTGAACTATGTACCTCTTGTGATTTAACAAGAAGTACTCTTTAAACTATTCTTTCTACTAATGCTCTTTTATTTCTGTTTTATCTGTCGCAAAAACCAAACCAAACAACACTCAACGATCACTAGTTAAGTTGCTTACTGTTGATGCTTCTATTCTGTCAGAAAACCCACCATACCGCCACTACTTTACTCGAGTTACATGCTACACGTTTTTCTTTTTCTGTCCAAGATAACCACCAAATTGTTCCCCATAGCTGCTGTTTGGTTTACAGTCACCTAACCACACATGTAAATCACCATACAACATCACTTAATTACTGCTACTGCTACTATTGTTTTTCCTGTTTCTTTTCCTTGTAACCGAAATCACAAAACCACCTTCCATATTAATTAAACACCACCTCAACTCCTTACTCTCTCCCTCATCTTTTCTCTCTAATTACTTATACGAAAACACCTTCATTAGACTATCTTTATAAATTGATTACATTTGCTATTAAACAAATAATAGAATTGATTACATTCTAGTTTCCCTTTGTGGTTGACCAAGTGGGGATTACATCACATATTTTTTTATTTAAATGATGAAAAGAAGTCGGAGTGGTTGCATGAATGCTGCAACTTGCATCTTTTTACTCCGTATTATTTTGCTTAACCGAATCCAAAATCCATACTATTGACTTGTTGGGCTCTGGATGATTGGGCTGTATTTTTTTTTCCTTTGTTTATTGGGCTGCCATTTGGGCCGCTGCTATATCTAAACCTCCACCCAGTCCATAATAAATAGGGGGTGACAAAAATGATACAAGAAAAGGGTGCACTAAATACTGGATGAAAATGATTAAGATGATGACGAACCTTGTGATGGTTAGGATAGTGATTAGAATTAAGTTATAAGAATGATGAAAATATGAGATTACGACGATGAACGAATGATTTTATGATTATAATTATGATGTGATTATGGTTATGTTATGATTAATCATGACATGATGATGATTGATGTTACGGTTTAGAGAGTGAGATACATGATGTATGATGATAATATGATAACAAACGAAAATGATGAACGATGGTGATTATATTAACTGTTCTTGCTACTGCTACGATTATGTCTGTTTGAGCAAGGGATGATGAGACGAGTTCAAGAAGATGAAATCCCGAATTGATGATGTTCGATGATTATGATTTGATGATGATAATGATAAGTTATTATAGTGATTATGAAATTTGATAAATGATAAAGGATAATGATGATGATGTTAAATGGGTTATTTAGTTTTGATTCGGAACTAAAACTGAATATAGTAATCGGATCAGTGGTCAAGGGTGTGGGGGTTTAAACTAGAGGTTATGTGTTCGAATCTAGGCAATGACACAAATTTTTTTTATTATCAACCATGGAAGCTACAACATATTAAAGGTAGTATTTACATTATTATTATTATTATTATTATTATTATTATTATTATTATTATTATTATTATTATTATTATTATTATTATTATTATTATTATTATTATTATTATTATTATTAGTACCATTTTTATTAAAAACTATCTTTCTTATTAAAAGTATCATTTTTATTATTATTATCATTATTAGAAAAATTATCATTTTCATTAAAATTATTATTTTTTTTTACTATCATTATTAATATTTTGACATTAATATCACTAATTTTATATTATTATTATTATTAATACTAGTATCAATATTATTTTATCAAATAAATATTAGAAATATATAACAATATTTACTACATATAATATAATTTTATTAATACTTTTACAATAAATATTAATGAATATAACTTATTAGGTTATTAATGAAACACCTAATTTAAATAACAATTAAATCACTAATGATATATAAAATTTGTTCGATTACCAGTATATGTGTTAATATATATATAAATGATATAGGTTCGTGAATACGAGGTCAACTTTGTATTGTCAATACTGTCATATGTATTTTTACTACAAAATACAGTATGGTGAGTTTCATTTGCTTTCTTTTTAATTGCTTTTGCAATATATATTTTTGGGCTGAGAATACATGCGCTGCTTTTATAAATGTTTACAAAATAGACACAAGTACTTAAAAATATATTCTACGTTGAGTTGTACCACTGGAATATTTCCCTGTAGCTTGGTAACTACTATTTACATGGGTATTGTAAACGTGAATCCTGTTGATAGATCTATCGGGCCTGACAACCCCAACCGGACTGAACGACCAGTATTCAACGGTTGCACAGTACTTCATTTTGGTGACTACACTTGGTACGGTGTAGTGAGATTTCATAATAAAGGGAATATACGACGTTGATTAATAGTTAAGTATGGTTACCAAGTGCTCAACCACTTAGAATATTTTTATTAAATCGTTTGTGTATAAGAAATCTTGTGGTCTATTAAGGTATAAAAATGATTGTTATGATAAACCTATGAACTCACCAACCTTTTGGTTGACACTTTAAAGCATGTTTATTCTCAGGTACGAATTAAGTCTTCCGCTGTGCATTTGCTCAATTTAAGGACATTACTTGGAGTCGATCATCGCAATGGGACCAAATGTTGATGACTTCGTCCAGGAGGATTAGGACGGGTTGTTACATATTTTTTTTAGGTTTTTACGAAATGAAGACTTCCTGTGAATTAAACCATGGTCTAATGCTACACGCTTTGATCACTAAACGTAATAATGACACACTTCCAAGTGAAATAGTATCATTAATCAGAGGTAAATTGGACGGAGTAAAAAAAGAATCCAGATGCGAAGATAATAAGTTACAATTGGTAAAGGAAAATCAAAATCCGCAGCGAAAAGAAGAGCACGACACCTTGAAAAATGTCATAAATGCGGAAAATGGTCACACGAAGGTAAATGTTCAAATAATCAAACCTATTCAAATACCGAATTTGTTACTTTATGCAGAGATGGACCGTTCATATGTTTAGAAGAAAAAACATTAAATGCTCGAGGTTACGCCTATGTAGCCATGGAAAACCAATTAGTCCGACTATCTTATGAGTGGGCTAGAGCATATCACTAAGAATACTATCTCACAGGTAAGTCTGTACAGTTTTTATTTTTATTTTTATTTTTAACCTTTTGATAATAAACGCTAATTTGTTCGCTATAAAGTATTAAATTGGTATTCGATGAAATTAGGTCTTGCGACCGAAATTATTGATATCATACAAAAATTTATTACATCACTGCGAAATTTAACGTTTATTCTTAAGGTATAAATATCTTTAATCAATCAACCCAAAATATTTCAAAAATTCGCCATGAGTTAAATTAGGTCATGGAACCGAAATTACTTTACCGAAAAGAGGGGCGTATATTTTTGATAATATTTGATTGATTAAAGTGGGATAAAAGCTAAAAAGATTTTTAATTTTATTTTTACTTTGTTTTTAAAATTAATATTAAAATAATATTGTAAACTTGTTAAAATTAAATCAATATATTTAAAATTGTAAATATTTGAAAAATTAATATTTTTAATATAAGTTTGTATGTATAAAAACAAAAATATAATTTAAGTTTGGTGTGAATTTTTAATTTTATGCATTTTAAATTTAAGTTTGGTGTGAATTTTTAATTTTGTGCATTTTAAATTTAAGTTTGGTGTGAATTTAAAAACAAAAATTTACTTTATTTCGCTAAGTTAAAAATATGATTTTTAAAATTCGTCGTGAGTTGAAGACTAGGTCTTTGAACCAAAATTGCTTTATCCGAGGGAGGGACGAGAACTTTTATCATCATTATTTTTAATCTTATTAAATTAAAGTATGCCAAAAACATTAAAAAAACCCAAAAAAATCTTTGCTTTTAAAACCGCGCTTTAAATTGACAAATTTTAAAATTTTGTCGAGGGACGGACTAGGACATCGTTCCGAAACGACCTCGTCCTAAAACTCAAGGAAAACAAAATTTTAAATTTATTTTATATTTGTTTTATAAGTTAAGGTTTTTATAAAAAAAATTAAAAAAAAATACAAACGCCGCGACTCACGGAGTTTGTAAAGGGTAAATGCCGCGACTTGCGGAGTTCAGAAAAAAACGAAAAAATAATAACTGGTCGATCAGACCAGTTTCTCTCCCCATTTCCACATTTTACTGCGAAAAACACCCGAAAAAACACACACAAATCCGTAATTTTTGGCCATTTTTGATCAAATCTTTTACAAAATCATGTTGAGAAGGATGCTATCAAGGAATTACTCAAGGAAAACGGTAAATTTCTACACCAAAACACCCTTTAATCCGAAAATTTAGTGTTCTTGAGCAAATTTATACCCAATTCGATTTTGATGCTTTTTAGTGTAATTATGCTTAAATTGCTTATATATTATGCTTGTATAACCTAGATTGATGCTATTTAACATGATTAGAAGCCTTAAACTTCAAATTTTGAGTAATCTAGGGTTTGTGTTCTTGAGCAATTTGGGACTTTTTGATATAAAGAGGTTATGACCGATTTTTGTCATGAATTATTGCTAAATTAAGTAGTGTAACATGTTTAGGTAGTTAAATGATCCAAACTTTGAGCCTAAACATGATTTTTGAAAATTAAAGTGGACTTTTTCAAGTCTAAAATTCATGAACTTGATTTTTGAGAGATAATGCCATTTGAAACTTGTTTAATTACTAATAATGATTATTTTGACATGTTATTTGAGTTGAATGCTTATGAAATTAGCGAACATTTTCGTATATGCTTATTTGAAAAATTGTAGATTTGATAAAAATATGAAAAAGAGCATAAGTTTGATATAAATTGAACATGTCATTGTAATTATTTTGATTGATGATTTTGCTGACACTAATGCATATTTGGATGCACAAAAATTGTGTTTGATGTGTTTTGCAGACTAAAAGGGGTGAATCTTCATCCCAAGCTCGCATTGCTCCTCCTGAGAATGCGGAACAACAGGATGTTGATAACTATTACAAACAAGATATACCTCATCCAGTTATGACATTTTCAGATATGCACGTGGAAAATTTGCACCCGAACTTGAGATTAGACAGACGTTGGATAGATTATCTAAAATACCAAAGGAACTTGCACACTCTTCATTCTAAAGCTGTTGAAATACCTAGGGTAATAGAATGGGAACCGTTAGAAGCCGTAGAATTGGCCGAGCCAATTAGGGAATTACTTACTCAAAGGTATGGTAATTCTACTTTTAACGATTGGGTACGATTATTCAACATGCGTAGACCTGTATATAAAGTATGGTGTGAAGAATTATTGTGTAGTATAGAAATAAATGATCGGGTAGCTAGTTTAATCGATCGATCTTTTATTAGATTTTTGTTAGGAGGTTCGATGCGCCACATGTCTCTACTATACATGGCTCAGGCCTTACGTATATATACGCCTGAGGAGCTAGAATCTGCCGATTGTCGAGGGTTGATATTAAATGGTAGGAGGATAGACGAAAGTTTTGATACGCATGGTGTATGGAGTCAAATGACTAGCCATCACCGATTTAAAGGGGGAAATTACTCTTATTTGGATATAGATAGAGGTGAGTTAAGAGTAATTCACAGGTTTCTAGCGAACTCGATTACACAGCGAGGTAAAAATAAGGAAAAGGTAAATGAGCAAGATTTATTTTACCACATGTGTATTCGAGACCCACAAAGCGCTGTAAGTATACCTTATTGTGTGGGTTATTATTTATCAGCTATGGTTAGGGGGATGAGACCGCACAGTATAATAGGAGGTGGTATATTTATTACATTAATTGCTGAGTATCTCAATGTGGATATAAGTCGGGGGGATTATTAATCGAAGAACCAGAACCCCACGATACAATTGGTTTAAATGTATATCATGGTGCTAAGGTTTTGAAGAGGCGAAATAACGCCGCAGTAAGATATAATGGAAGACATCCACAGGTTGAGAGAAATCAACAGCCAGGAATGTGGGTGGGGGAAATGAAATGACAGAAATGCAAAGGTTTATAGCTTCACAAGAGTATGAAAATGCTAGACATCGAGCATTTGAAGATTGGCAAGTTCATCAAAACCAAATCATAGCTCATTGCCAACATATAGGTAGAAACTATATTCCTACTCCAACGCCCGTATTTCCTCCCTGGTCTATAGAGATCCAACCACCGTATCCTACTTATAACCCAGCTGAAGCATTTTATAACACATACGGTTATGCATGGAACCCCTACTGGTATCAGTATCAACCCTAGTTTATTTAGTTTTATTTATTTTTGCAATGTTACTAAATTTAGCACTTATGTTGATATTGTAATAGTTTTTATAATTTTCTAACTTTTATTAGATTTTAATAATTTTTGAATGTGGGGTAATATACCAAACTTCAAAAATATGTATATATGTTTGCAATTTATCTTATTTACACAACAGGGTAAAACAACGCATTTTCAAAGACTGGTATTAAGTTCAGCAAAAGCAACTAATTTTGACGACAAGATGCAAAATATATGTGAAATAACAACAAGACAGAATGAACAAATGATATGCACCATTTATCATTCAACACAAACAATAATATGTTTGGAAACTTTGGTAAAATTTAATCATTTTTCTGCGCTAATCACCCTCAATAATTTAAATTGTTACTGATTTCTTGCAAATGAGGGCATTGCAAGATCTTAAGTGTGGGAAGGGGTTAAATTCTTTCGGATTTTAAAATTTTTACTTTATACACTTGGTTACCATTAGAAATACTAGTACCGCAGTAGTTGTATTAGAATCTAGTGCTCTCTGATAATAAAGAACAGCCCTAGTCTTATATACTGACTACCCAATTCTAGTAAAAATTTTCAAAATTTTCAATTAAATGAACTCAAAATCATGTTTATACATATTTATGAACGATGAAAACTAGGTGTTAACACCGAAATTATTGTTACCTTGGAAAGGACATAAATTGAGAAACAACCCAAAATGTTAGAATTTATTTAAGAAAGAATAGAGGAAAATAAAAAGGCAAAGAAAGGAAAATAAAAGCCAAGTGTGGGAAATATTTACCAAGTTATTCAAATTATATATCACATATTTTTGTACAAATAACTGAAAATACTTTTGCTTTGGACTAAACTAAAAAGTTTTACCCAATTTACTGTAAGAAAGATGGATTTACACGATGAATCAATTCCATCATTAAAAGGAAGTAAAGTCTTTCGAAAAAGAAACGCGCTTCTTGATTTAGGTCATGAAGTTGTCGTCCAGACCAGCTGTAGGTTGACGAAAACCCTAGAAAAGTCATCTCTAAAATCAGCAGGAAATCCACGGACCTCAGCATAAAACAGGGTCGCCAAGTGGTCAGATTTATCCTAACCATGAGAAGGATTTATCTCGTACAATGGGGGGCACCGTGAAAATTAGCTTGATAAGACTAATGAATCAGATCCCCAGAAAGGATAATCTCCTTAAAGATTAGAAATCAGCTTTTAAGCCTGATATTACTCAATCCTTGAGATTGACCTTAAAGATTAAGAATTCAAACTCATGGAATTCAATGATATCTAAACTCGAGCTTGAACGAGAAAATATTTTGATCAAAATTACAAACCGATTTGTTTTCTAAAAACCTATTTTCAATGCGTTCATTTCCTTTGAACGTAAAATCCTAGGAATTCACCTGGAATTCATTAGGTCACCTGAACCAAATCGGGTGTCAACCGTAAGAACGGTGGTTGCATAGCATGGTCAAAGACAGGACCTTGTGCCAGACAGAAAAATTATAAGGGTGAGCTTTACTATTGCTCCTACAAAGGATAGTAATTGCGTCCGACATTTTATAGACCATAATTAAAAGAATGTCAGGGGACATTGCCTTAACAGTTGCTTGTTCAACGCTTTCCTTTACAACCGGGCGGTAGTTTATCGAAAGGTAATATACGGAGCAAGTATACTGGACGTGTTGCTTTCCTAATACAAGGTTAGCAATTGGGTGACACAAAACCGTAAGTTTTGAGCTAAAATTTTCAAATCTGAAACCCACCAAACCCACAAAAAGAATTTGCAAACACCGGTGAAGGGTTATTCCGGAAAACTTATCTAGGGTAAAAGCTAGATTTAATTTTCAAAAGATCAAATGTTTTCATAAAGATCCAATTTCCTTAATGGATCTAAATTTTATAGTCATGTGGGACTGTAAACCACATCGTTACTACCATTGTTTATACTGCCGTAAAGAAATCATTGATGTACAAAGTGTGAAGAATAAAGAAAGTGATTCTAGTATTTCAAGACTATATTGCTTGAGGACAAGCAATGCTTAAGTGTGGGAATATTGATAATGCTAAAAATGAACACATATTTCATAGCATTATTCCTCAAGAAAGACGAGCTTTTAGTTGCAATTGTTCTATTTACAAGTGATATTCGTTTAAATAATAAAAGGTGAAGACAAAAGACAGATTCGACGAATTAAAGACGCAAACGACCAAAAAACTCAAAAGTACAAAATACAATCAAAGAGGTTCCAATTATTGATAAGAACGTCTCGAAATTACAAGAGTACAAGATTCAAAACACAAAGTACAAGATATTAAATTGTACGCAAGGACGTTCGAAAATCCGGAACCGGGACCAGAGTCAACTCTCAACGCTCGACGCAACGGACTAAAAATTACAAGTCAACTGTGCACATGAATATAATATAATATATAATTAATTCTTAAAATTAATATATATATTATATTATATTTAAAAACTGTCGGCAAGAAAGGATCCAAAATGGAGTGAGCTGTAAAATCAAACTCCGCGACTCGCGGAGTTTGAAGGGGAAAAATGCCGCGAGTATCGGAGCCCCAAATTCTGAAACTGCCTATAAAGCTCGCGCATTCTGATCGTAAAAAAATATCCATAAAATCAATCTTTCTCTATATATGTATACGTAAATATTTATATTTGAAATGTCCCGTTCTTATTGATTAAAAACGTTCCCTATTAATTGATTTCGTTGCGAGGTTTTGACCTCTATATGAGACATTTTTCAAAGACTGCATTCATTTTTAAAACAAACCATAACCTTTATTTCATAAATAAAGGTCTAAAAAGCTTTACGTAGATTATCAAATAATGATAATCTAAAATATCATGTTTACACACGACCATTACATAATGGTTTACAATACAAATATGTTACATCGAAATCAGTTTCTTGAATGCAGTTTTTACACAATATCATACAAACATGGACTCCAAATCTTGTCCTTATTTTAGTATGCAACAGCGGAAGCTCTTAGTATTCACCTGAGAATAAACATGCTTTAAACGTCAACAAAAATGTTGGTGGGTTATAGGTTTAAAATATATATATCAAATTGTAACAATAGACCACAAGATTTCATATTTCAATACACATCTCATACATAGAGATAAAAATCATTCATATGGTGAACACCTGGTAACCGACATTAACAAGATGCATATATAAGAATATCCCCATCATTCCGGGACACCCTTCGGATATGATATAAATTTCGAAGTACTAAAGCATCCGGTACTTTGGATGGGGCTTGTTGGGCCCGATAGATCTATCTTTAGGATTCGCGTCAATTAGGGTGTCTGTTCCCTAATTCTTAGATTACCAGACTTAATAAAAAGGGGCATATTCAATTTCGATAATTCAACCATAGAATGTAGTTTCACGTACTTGTGTCTATTTTGTAAATCATTTATAAAACCTGCATGTATTCTCATCCCAAAAATATTAGATTTTAAAAGTGGGACTATAACTCACTTTCACAGATTTTTACTTCATCGGAAAGTAAGACTTGGCCACTGGTTGATTCACGAACCTATAACAATATATACATATATATCAAAGTATGTTCAAAATATATTTACAACACTTTTAATATATTTTGATGTTTTAAGTTTATTAAGTCAGCTGTCCTCGTTAGTAACCTACAACTAGTTGTCCACAGTTAGATGTACAGAAATAAATCGATAAATATTATCTTGAATCAATCCACGACCCAGTGTATATGTATCTCAGTATTGATCACAACTCAAACTATATATATTTTGGAATCAACCTCAACCCTGTATAGCTAACTCCAACATTCACATATAGAGTGTCTATGGTTGTTCCGAAATATATATAGATGTGTCGACATGATAGGTCGAAACATTGTATACGTGTCTATGGTATCTCAAGATTACATAATATACAATACAAGTTGATTAAGTTATAGTTGGAATAGATTTGTTACCAATTTTCACGTAGCTAAAATGAGAAAAATTATCCAATCTTGTTTTACCCATAACTTCTTCATTTTAAATCCGTTTTGAGTGAATCAAATTGCTATGGTTTCATATTGAACTTTATTTTATGAATATAAATAGAAAAAGTATAGGTTTATAGTAGGAAAAATAAGTTACAAGTCGTTTTTGTAAAGGTAGTCATTTCAGTCGAAAGAACGACGTCTAGATGACCATTTTAGAAAACATACTTCCACTTTGAGTTTAACCATAATTTTTGGATATAGTTTCATGTTCATAATAAAAATCATTTTCCCAGAATAACAACTTTTAAATCAAAGTTTATCATAGTTTTTAATTAACTAATCCAAAACAGCCCGCGGTGTTACTACGACGGCGTAAATCCGGTTTTACGGTGTTTTTCGTGTTTCCAGGTTTTAAATTATTAAGTTAGCTTATCATATAGATATAGAACATGTGTTTAGTTGATTTTAAAAGTCAAGTTAGAATGATTAACTTTTATTTGCGAACAAGTTTAGAATTAACTAAACTATGTTCTAGTGATTACAAGTTTAAACCTTCGAATAAGATAGCTTTATATGTATGAATCGAATGATGTTATGAACATCATTACTACCTAAAGTTCCTTGGATAAACCTACTGGAAATGAGAAAAATAGATCTAACTTCAAAGGATCCTTGGATGGCTTGAAAGTTCTTGAAGCAGAATCATGACACGGAAACAATTTCAAGTAAGATTTCCACTCGAAATAAGATTACTATAGTTATAGAAATTGAATTAAAGTTTGAATATGATTATTACCTTGTATTAGAAAGATAACCTATTGTAAGTAACAAAGGTTTCTTGATCTTGGATGATTACTTGGAATGGATTTAGAAAACTTGGAAGTAAACTTGCAATCTTGGAAGTATTCTTGATTTTATAAAACTGGAACTTTTGGAATTTATGAAGAACACTTAGAACTTGAAGATAGAACTTGAGATTGATCAATTAGATGAAGAAAATTGAAGAATGAAAGTGTTTGTAGGTGTTTTTGGTCATTGGTGTATGGATTATATATAAAGGATATGTAATTTTGTTTTCATGTAAATAAGTCATGAATGATTACTCATATTTTTGTAATTTTATGAGATATTTCATGCTAGTTGCCAAATGATGGTTCCCACATGTGTTAGGTGACTCACATGGGCTGCTAAGAGCTGATCATTGGAGTGTATATACCAATAGTACATACATCTAAAAGCTGTGTATTGTACGAGTACGAATACGGGTGCATACGAGTAGAATTGTTGATGAAACTGAACGAGAATGTAATTGTAAGCATTTTTGTTAAGTAGAAGTATTTTGATAAGTGTCTTGAAGTCTTTCAAAAGTGTATGTATATATATTAAAACACTACATGTATATACATTTTAACTGAGTCGTTAAGTCATCGTTAGTCGTTACATGTAAGTGTTGTTTTGAAACCTTTAGGTTAACGATCTTGTTAAATGTTGTTAACCCATTGTTTATTATAACAAATGAGATGTTAAATTGTTATATTATCATGATATTATGATATATAATATATCTTAGTATGATATATATACAGTTAAATGTCGTTACAACAATAATCGTTACATATATGTCTCGTTTCGAAATCATTAAGTTAGTAGTCTTATTTTTACATATGTATTTCATTGTTAATACACTTAATAATATATTTACTTATCATTTAACATAATTAACCAAGTGTATCAATATCTTAATATGATTCATATGTACCTAGTAAGACGTTGTTATAACGATAATCGTTATATATATCGTTTTCGAGTTTCTTAAATTTATAGTCTCATTTTTATGTATATAACTCATTGTTAAAATACCTAATGAGATACATACTTATAATAAAATCATGTTAACTATATATATAACCATATATATGTCATCGTATAGTTTTTACAAGTTTTAACGTTCGTGAATCACCGGTCAACTTGGGTGGTCAATTGTCTATATGAAACTTATTT
The DNA here is from genome assembly GCF_046630445.1 of Rutidosis leptorrhynchoides. Classification (NCBI taxonomy): domain Eukaryota; kingdom Viridiplantae; phylum Streptophyta; class Magnoliopsida; order Asterales; family Asteraceae; genus Rutidosis; species Rutidosis leptorrhynchoides. Next base: position 615,517,603 of record NC_092335.1, read on the forward strand.
CAATTAATCAAGTCTTAACAAGTTTGATTGCTTAAAATGTTGGAAACACTTAATCATGTAAATAACAATTTCATTTAAAATATATATAAACATGGAAAAGTTCGGGTCACTACAATATTTATATTTTAATTTTAATTTTAAATCCTAATAATAAGGGTATGTTAGCGAATGTTGTAAGGGTGTAAGTCGAAATTCTGTCCGTGTAACGCTACGCTATTTTTAATCATTGTAAGTTATGTTCAACCTTTTTAATTTAATGTCTCGTAGCTAAGTTATTATTATGATTATTTAATACCGAAGTAATCATGATGTTGGGCTAAAAATATTAAAATTGGGTAATTGGGCTTTGTACCATAATTGGGGTTTGGATAAAAGAACGACACTTGTGGAAATTAGACTATGGGCTATTAATGGGTTTTATATTAACTAAACAATACCTTGTTAATTTAATATACAAACTTATAATTTGACGTATTTATATACAACCACATACGCTTGACTGGGTAAGGTGGGCGGGATATCTATAAATACCAATAATTATTCATTTTACCGGACACGGAACTGGATTAATAGTTAATAGACTTGTTGAAACAGGGGTGAATTACATTCAAGGGTAATTGGTGTAATTGTTAACAAAGTAGTAAAACCTTGGTTTACACGCAGTCGATAACCTGGTGTATTCATTAAACAAAGTATTAAAACCTTGTTACAATTCGAATCCCCAATTAGTTGGAATATTTGACTTCGGGAATAAGAATAATTTGACGAAGGCTTTCGCTCTTTATATTTATGACTGACGGACTATTATAGATAAATCCGTATGGACATATTAAATAATCCAGGACAAAGAACAATTAACCCATGGGAATAAACTAAAATCAACACGTCAAACATCATGATTACGGAAGTTTAAATAAGCATAATTCTTTTATTTCGTATTTAATTTCCTTTATTTTATATTTAATTGCACTTCTAATTATCGCACTTTTATTTATTGTTATTGTATTTAATTGCACTTTTAATTATCGTACTTTTTAATTATCGCAATTTTATTTTATCGCACTTTTATTTATCGCAATTTCATTATCGTTATTTACTTTACGCTTTAAATTAAGTCTTGTATTTATTTTTAATATTTTACATTAGGTTTTAACTGCGACTAAAGTTTTTAAAATCGACAAACCGGTCATTAAACGGTAAAAACCCCCTTTATAATAATAATATTACTTATATATATTTGTATTTTTATAAATTAAAACTAATATAGCATTAAGCTTTGTTTAAAAGATTCCCTGTGGAACGAACCGGACTTACTAAAAACTAACACTACTGTACGATTAGGTACACTGCCTATAAGTGTTGTAGCAAGGTTTAAGTATATCTATTCTATAAATAAATAAATATCTTGTGTAAAATTGTATCGTATTTAATAGTATTTCCTAGTAAAATATAAGCTATTTCATATACACCTCGCATAACATCATTACATCGCGAGGTTCTGACCTTTATATGATATATTTTACAAACATTGCATTCGTTTTTAAAAGACAAACTTTCATTACATCGAAAGTTGACAGGCATGCATACCATTTCATAATATCCAACTATAAATGACCTAATATGTCATCTACTTAATAATAATCTTTATTAAACTCAACGACTTGAATGCAACGTCTTTTGAAATATGTCATGAATGACTTCAAGTAATATCTTTAAAATGAGCAAATGCACAGCGGAAGATTTCTTTAATACCTGAGAATAAACATGCTATCAAGTGTCAACCAAAAGGTTGGTGAGTTCATTAGTTTATCGTAATCAATCATTTCCATAATTTTAATAGACCACAAGATTTTCATTTCTATTTTTCATAAACATCATCTCATATCAGGCATTTCACAAATACTGCATAGAGATAAAAATCATTCATATGGTGAACACCTGGTAATCGACATTAACAAAACGCGTCTAGAATATCCCCGTCATTCCGGAACTCTCATCGGAGATGATAAAATTGAAGTACTAAAGCATCCGTAACCTGGATGGGGTTTGTTAGGCCCAATAGATCTATCTTTAGGATTCGCGTCAATTAGGGTTTCTATTCCCTAATTCTTAGATTACCAGACTAAAAAGGGTGATATTCGATTCGATAATCCAACCATAGAATGTAGTTTCGATTACTTATGTCTATTTCGTAAAACATTTATAAAAGCAGCGCATGTATTCTCAGTCCCAAAAATATATATTGCAAAAGCAAAAGGGAGCAAATGAAACTCACGATACGATATTTTGTAGTAAAAATATGCATACGACGGAACTGAACGATGCATGGTTGGCCTCGGATTCACGAACCTATATCAATTATATATATTAAAACATATAATCACATAATTCCTCTTATTAATTAAATAATATTTATATATTAAGTGTTGTAGTTATATAACTAAATTCCCATTAAAATATATATACTTTATTTGTATATTATATCTTCAGTTATATGTTATATATATTTATTTTGTAAAATAATTAATATTTATATACATATATATATATATATATATATATATATATATATATATATATATATATATATATATATATATATATATATCTGTAATTGGTATTTTATCAAAATCAATAATTTGTTGTATGTAATATTTATATAATTAATGTTAATATGTTTAATAAAGATTTATGTAATATTAATATAAGCATATAATATTTATTTGTTATATAAAAACAATACTAATTATGATAAAAATCATGATAACTTTAATAATAATAATAATAATAATAATAATAATAATAATAATAATAATAATAATAATAATAATAATAATAATAATAATAATAATAATAATAATAATACTTATAATAATAGTGATAATACTAAATAATCATTGTTAATGATAATATTAACAATAATATTTATGATAATACTAATACTAATAATAATAAAGATAATAATAACTATAATACTAATTTTAATACTAATTTTAATAATGATTATAATATCATAATACTTATATTAATGATAATAGTAATATTCATGATATTAATAATAATAATTAATTAATATAACAATAATATCAATAATAATAATAATAATAATAATAATAATAATAATAATAATAATAATAATAATAATAATAATAGGTATAAAATACTACCTTAAAAGCTTTTCCCAAAAAAAAAATGCCACAGACCAGGTTTGAACCCGCGACCTCTCGCTAACCCAACACCCATTCTAACCACTCCTCCATTCGTTCTTTTCTATTTTAACTCGCACGTTGATAAATTTAACCTAAATTAACTGTTATCTTCTTCATAACAACTAAATAGCCCAACATCAAAAAATGGAATACGGCCCATGTTATAGATTCTTAGGCCTGCTAATCTGTTTTAATTTTAAACCCGTGAGCTTATTTCAATATAAACCCACCAGATGTATTTGGTTTAATTAAACCATTCGATGGTTTGTAGGGTTCTTGTTTATGAATTGTCGGCCACCAAGGAAAAGAACACGCAATAGCAGTTTGATTCAATAATTCCATAGCATGATTAACGGCTGTTAACCGATTGTTTTGATCGAAAAATAGCAGCCTGTTTCATATGGGTTCGATGGTTTTGTTTTTGGGTTTGTTAACGGAATAGAAGACAGAACATAAATAACGTGTTCATGTGATGGTGCTCATTGATAATTGCAACCATAGCAAACCAAACTGAAAGGGTTTTGTTCTTGATCTTGATCGAGGAAAATGGTTAACAAGTAACAGCTCAAGTAGCAGGTATTGCACAAAAGGGTTTAATGGTGATCAAACAACGGCTTGGTGAGGGTAATAAAGTGGCGGTGATGGTGATGAGGTGTCAATGGTGGTGCTTTGTTCAAACAAAAACAAACCAAGTAGTAGTAGTAGCAGTAGCCAGGAATTCTAACATAGTGGTGTTTTTGGGTGATCTTGGGACTATTTTCCAGCTACTCAAAACTGAAATATTTGATGATTCATGAAAAAGAACTGTAGAGAGGGAAAGAAAAGTGATGGTGGTTGTAGGTAAAAGGTGGGTGGGCATCGTTGTCGATAGTTCAAGGGTGATGAAGATTTGATTACACATAAGAGAAATAGAAAGATGGTTTTCATGTGGGTCTGATTCGAACCCGAATAGAAACGAAGGATAATGATTATATGGAACCGAAAGCAAAACATAAAATGTTGATTTGGGGTGGGTTTAATGTTGTAGTGGTGCTTGTGATGATGGGTTTGGTATTGCGATCAAAACAGAAAATAAGCTGCAGTTCAGTGGTTTTTGTTGCTTGACCAGAATAATAGCAACAATCCAAAGGCGTTTGATTTTGGTTTACCTGAACAAAAGACAGGAAAAAAATACAGTAGTCGCAGATTTATGATGGTGTTTGAATTGGTTTTCGAATAGCAGTAGCAAACATAAATAGCAGCTGGAAAAGATCACATCCATTGCAACCTATGGCGTTTGGGTTTTAAGTGATGATCGAATAGTGGTTGTGGTGGTTTCCGAACGGTGATGATGGTGTAGGGTGAAGGTTTTGATGGTTTTACATAGGTCTTGAGTTCTTGGGTGATAAATGAAATAAAAACAGAATGCAGAGAAGAGGTATGAGGGGAAACATGATTGAGATGTGTTATACATAAAGTTGATAAAGTTAGAATATTATTACTTCGATAATATATTCATTCGCGCAGAAAAGTAAATAGTAATAAGATTGAACATTTAGAAGAAAACAAGTACAGTAATATAGTAACATGATTAAGTTCAATGTACACGTTTTATTTTTAAAAGAAGGCTGTCACTTTTCTAGTCCATAATCAATAATTATAATTAGTATTATTAATTATTAATTGTTCCAATTTAAAACTTTAAAAGATACGTATCATCACTATTCTTAGCTTTTAATTTGCTAACCTAATTGTATTGTATTATATTATAAAATAATGAGGCTATTGTTAATATGAATATAGTACATGCATATGATATAAGTTCTTAAGTTTGTGGTTCAATGATTGTGTTTTTATATCAGAAAAAGGAATTTGGAAATATGTATCTAACTAATACTAGTTGGCCCCAACTTGACATAAAGTAAAGTAACCAATTTTCAGTTTTGGGAGTATATATATATTCATGAACATGAGTCTGGAAAAAGAAGAAATAATAGTGAAGTATTTGTCAACACATCAACTCGTGGGACAACAAAAAAATAATGGTGAAGTTCATTTTTTTTTATAAATCTTGCCGACAGTTATATTACGGATGGTGTTTCATGCTCCGTTGTTAAACAGTAACGGTTATAAGTATTAGTAAAAATCCCATAATTTTAAATCAAATACATAAATTCATTTTAATAATAATAGCATATATTATATTATTTTTCATAATTAATTAAATTGTATAATATTTAAATTATTATTTCAAGTTAATATACATATACATACATACATACACACACACACACATACACATACACACACACACACACATATATATATATATATATATATATATATATATATTTGTTTACAAACAATTGTTCATGAATCGTCGAAAATGGTCGAGGTTAAATGAATGTTTGAAAACTGTTCAGAAATTTTGAGACTTAACCTAACAGACTTTGCTTATCGTGTTAAAATCATTTAAAGATTAAGTTTAAATTTGGCTGGAAATTTCCGGGTCATCACAGTACCTACCCGTTAAAGAAATTTCATCCCGAAATTTGATTGGGATGGTCATGGCTGACAATAAGTATGTTTTCATGATGCATACGAGCTAGAAATTAGAGTTTTTATCATCAGTGAGTAATATGGATAAAACAATTTATTTATGTGAAGAGTACGAGTGAAGCTATCACAAAAGAGTGAAGTGAGTAGGTGTACATTCGTCATATCTTTTGACGTAGATAGGATTGATTTCCGGAGTTTAAGGAATTTAGAGAAAATCTTCATAATAAGATTTGGTTCTTCGATAATTAAGGAAGTTAGGATCCGCTTTTAATGCGATCATCCGTTTTGATTGCTCTGTCGGATATTTTACTATAAATTAGCTTCTTCCGTTCCATTACTTTTACCACTCCTACACTTAATTCCCAAATTCACAAGATTGTAAAAATGCTTAATCCAGTTCTGATCCTTGTCTTTATCCTTACTATCTCAACAATCATTCTCCTTTTCCAACTTCCACCGGAGGAATCTGTTTTCTTCTACTTCGCCCTTGAGGTTATAGTGTTTTTAACTCTCCCGTGTCTTTATGTTGCGACAAACATTAATATACATGGTTTGTAATTTATGTGTTGTTATCGGGCTTTATATTCTCCTTTATATCTTGGAGTTCCATGCTATTGTTTTCTCTTCCCGACTTTAGGTCAAGCGAATAATAGTCCAGAACTTGTAGGTATGAAATTCGGAATGAACATAGTTAATGTTCTAAGAAAGAAATTGTAATAGCACGGTCTTGATTTGTCAATTTACCAGAATATCCGGAAAAGACCGAATCATCAAGAAAATATTTTCTTGATATCTTTAGAGGTTAAATAGAATACAAGAGTCGTGTAACATGGCACATGATGACGTTATGATCTGTGAATCATCACGTTTCATTAGAAACTCAGCATGACTTACTGTAATATAATCACGTTGATCAAGTGTCATTATATTATACTAACTCATACTTCAGTTCCCAACACTACTTCAAAACATTCAAATTTTAAACTCGGAGGTTTCAAATTTTAGAAACTAAATAGTTTCCTTTATGATGTAATACAGATAACGCGAAGAGATAAAAGATTTCAAATAAGAATAGTTATGAAAATATCTTCAGAAATATGGAGGATATTTATAATGAAAGATATGATGATATCTTAGAATATTTAAGATAAGAGGATGATGAAGAATATTGTCCGCAAGGGTTTTGGAGTAAGGAGCAAGGTATTTGCTAAGGATTTCAGCAGACACTGAATCATTTGGATTCTTTGAAGGAAGACTTAGTCTTTGTGATTTGTCCATAGCCTCCTTCATACTTTTCTCAATCCGTTTTCCAGTTCCAAACCTTCTGAGCTTTGCCAACACACTATTTTTTTTATCATCAAACTTTTTACTGTTAATGTCGTTTACAGTTTTTGCTGCTTCATCAGCATTTTCAAAATTTTGAGAACTAGTTCGCAGTTTAGGGTGTTTTACAGAAACTTCACATTCGAAGTATGTAAGTCTAGGAGATAGATGTTATATGTATATATATAACCGTTGAAGTAGAAACGCTGCGAGATTTCAAAATACTGATTGTTGATTTCCAGTAATTGGTATGGCAATTCTTGTTACAAGATGCGGATGAGTAATTGATGGGGTTTCGATAAATATAATGATTTTTCGGAAAAATTAATGATCAAAGAAGTTGCTGGTGAGTTTACTATTAATATGGTGGAATGTAAAAGGTTCCCCGGTAACGATGGCAAAAGGGCAACATATATATCGAAGTTATAATAAGACTGTTTCAATTGAAAAGTCGAAGTTGACTTACTGGAGCTGTGACAAAACTGACTAATTTAAAAAAAAAAATTGCAAAGTTATTTTTGCTAATAAATGTCAAAGGATCTTACACGGATACGTGTTAAACTATGACTTTGGCTTCGAGAGTTTTTCGGGTGCATGACTGTGGGTAACATGTGGTTGAATCATCATCTCGATTGTTCATTATTTGAAGTGTCTTCAGGAATTTCGAAGGGTTTAAATGCCGTTTGTAATCATACGATGTTCTAGGAGTTTGAATGATACAAGTATTTTTATGAATAGAAATGTTGTTCTCTCACAGTTTTGAAGTCAAAGTATAGCTTTGAAAAATGTAGGAATCTAAGAGTGGTGATACCGGTTATATCTCGAATTGAATTTTGAGGTTTCAAAACCAGAATATGTAACTAGGTTTGAATGAGTATGGTTGTTTTTATTTCTATAAACAAATGTATATAGTTGTGAAAGTAGGGAGTATAGTGGATGATTTGCTGAATCGGAATCAAAGAATGTAACATATTAATTGTGAATTTATATATCTCTCGGGTATTACCTACCCGTTAAAAAAATTTCACAATTAATATTTTGTATAAAAGAATTTTATTACAGTCTCTATGGAAATATATATGTGTATATTTCTTCAGATGTAACATAGATGTAATGAGTTAATATTAAACTCATTTGATTTACGGTTGAAACTAGAATTGAATAATTCTTAAAGACTTTAGAAATTACATAACTTTTACGGAGTATTTATTCAATGAAATTGAAATTATGAATTAATACTTCGTTATTTATTGATGCATGATGTTGGTGTTGGTGGAACTCTTGTGAACTTCGCAAGGTACGAATAATGTTATCTGAAAAGTTTCAAGTACATTGATGATGAAAATGTAAAATCAAACATATATTTGAATAATACACTTGATTTATTATGAATTGGAGTTTATTGAATTGAGACAGAGATTGTAGTTAACGATAGTGAAGTTGCGGACGAAGGACGTACATTATTGCATATTAGTAATATGAATTAACCGAGTAGTTAAGATTCACACATAATAGCTTAGTACGGAAAATTTTATTTTGATCTCAAAATTTATATATATATATATATATATATATATATATATATATATATATATATATATATATATATATATATATACATATAATTTCTTCAGAGGGAATGAGTTAATACTTCATAACTCGTTGATACAATATCCACGTTATTGATTCGTAATTATGTCCACGATGATTCTTGAACTGGCGGAGCTTGTGATATTAGAAGTGCTAATGATTCTGGCGACACTGATGGTTCTGACTGTGCTGATGATGCTAACGGTACTGTTGATGTTGTTGGTGAAACAAGTCTAGCTTGTAAATCATGCACCATTTCCGATCAAAGTTTCTACTCTGCCATCTCCGTTCACTCATCTAATTTACGGTCAGAATTAAATAATCTCTAAGACTTTGGAGATTACATTATTGCCGCGGAGTGTTTCTCCAATGAAGTTATGAATCAATACTTCATCGTTTGTTGTTTTTGGTATTCCTTGGTATCTACAGAGCATACAACATGGGTGCTCGTGGGACAGATTGTAAAGTTGAGGTTTACGACGCGGTTATGGTTGGGGGTAGTAATGGTACTGTTGGCATTGATGATGGTGGTACTGGTTATGCTGCTGGTGTTGTTGCTGGTGTTTGTAACCTTTTCACCATATTCTCCAAAGCCACTACCCGAGCGCGAAGCTCGTTGACTTCTTCTATTACACAGGGATGATCGGTGGTTCGAACGAGCGGATGAATAAGATCTAGAATTTGGTATAGTATATAATTGTGACGAGATACTCTGGAAATGAGAGAGAAAATGGTGTTTCGGACAGGTTCTGTAATGACCCAACCCAATATACAATCGAACACGCATAAAATAAAATTTTTTTTTACAGGGGAGTGCGCCACGCGCACCACCTCAGGGTGCGCGGCGCGCACAGGCCTATTTTCAGTTCTGTCCAAATTTTCAATTTTTCGAATAAAGATCTCCCACTTCCCGACATATTTAGACGAAACGCTTTACACAACATGTTCTAATATGAAAAACTCATACGATTCAAACATAAAACGAGTTTTACAAAACGGGGCCCACATCGGCCGTTTTACGAGTTTCATACGAAAGTCCGAGTTTCGACCACACTAGTTTAAATTCCAAACGATACTATGAGCATGGTGTTTGGGGTTAAACTACCCATATCTTGGTGATACTCCAAAAGCTATCCTATCCCAAAAGCGTCCCCTAAACAACAAGCGGGATCTCTAATCCAATCGAAGGCCCTTACCTTTGTCGACGCCGGAGCCTATAAAAAGATAAACAACGAGCGGGTAAGCAAAGCTTAGTGAATGCAATAATTATACCCATATATATATAACATACCTACTTGCAATCACTTACACATATACCGCATACACGCTAGCAATACAATTAGCATACCATCTCAAGTACAAAGCTAATAATCTCCAACAAATCGCTACTAGCGTAATCAATAACATATAATCGACATAATATAATATGCTACAAAACAAAATACACAACCATGGTTAACCATTCTCGCGTCATGGTGCTACCGGCTCTTTGTTTCACACCATACGCATTTGTCATGATGCTACCGGCTCTTTGGTTCACATCACAACTCGAGTCATACTCACGCTAGAGTGCTACCGGCTCTTTGGTTCACACTCTAACAACGCTAAGGTGCTACCGGCTCTTTGGTTCACACCCTAACAAATCGTGCTATAGCACTACCGGCTCTTTGGTTCACACTATAACACACGTACTATGAAGCTTCCGGCTCTTTGGTTCACATCATAGCACGCTCGCACATACTATGGCACTACCGACTCTTTGGTTCATACCATAGCATACAAATAAATACCTTACATACATATGCATATAATCATTCCACTCACCTTAACGATTTGGTGACGATTTATACCTCCACAAGCTTAAAAGCAAGGTACCTAATAATATAAGTACTCGATCAACAAACAAACTTGTTGGACTAAATACCAACACTTCACTCATGTGCATTTAATGACTTAAATGCATTAAATGCCCCATTTTCACCAAAACCGCCCTTTAGGGGTCAAGACCATCATTAATCACTTAAAAGCTAGTGATTAAGGTCCAACAACACTAACCATTACACAATTAGGGTATTTCATACCCATATTTCCCAATTAGGTCAATCATTATCCCTTTGACTAATTTAAAGTCAACATACCCATTTCGGGTTATCTACTAACCCATCTAACACTCATTTACTAATTAACTAGGTGTGCTAGTAATTAACTAACCAATTAGGACTCATAAACATCAATTACCACTTTGAAACCCTAGGTTAGTTACCAATGAGTCTTCATGACTCCATCTTACCCAAAAACACCCAAAATCACCAAATATGGGTTTTATGTTCTTCATTTACCCAAACCCTAACCCTTACACAAAATCAAAGTAAGGAAATTAAAGTTAGAACATACCACTACAACCACAACGGAGCTAGAGAGGGGATGAACAACTTTAATACCCGCACTTTGGTCCGAGAACAACTTCTTCCCCTTAGATTTAAGCTTTCTCCCTCAAGAATCACACTCTCACTCTAAAATTTAAGTAAAGGGGATAAGGTTGTTGATAATGGAGTTAATGATACTCCACAACTGACCAACTGGCCTATAACTCGTCCACAAGTGAAATTACCAAATTGCCCATCAAAATATCTCATTAAAACAGCAAAAACCCGACTACAGTAGGGAGTGCGCGGCGCGCTCCCTTTGGTGTGCGCGGCCTCACTAAGCTCAGATTGCTCTCTGACTTCTGTTTAACTGCACAATCATTCTCACACTTTATGTACTCTTGATAAGGCTAAAAAGGAACATATATTTCATAGCAATATCCCTCCTAAATAATAGGTTTTCATATGTAATTGTATTATATTTTCATTGTAATTGTTTAAATAAATAAGTGCGAAGACAAAAGGCGAAAACGAAGATTTGAAGACACAAACGTCCAAAAAGCTCAAATGTTCAAGATACAATTCAAAAGGTTCAATTTATTGATGAAAAACGTCTAAAAATGACAAGAGTACAAGTTACAAAACGCAAAGTACAAGATATTAAATTGTACGCAAGGACGTTCGAAAATCCGAAACCGGGACATGAGTCAACTATCAACGCCCGACGCAACGGACCAAAAATTACAAGTTAACTATGCACAAGAATATAATATAATATTTAAATAATTATATAAATTATTTATATATTATATATATTTAAAAATTATGTCGACAAGCTATGAGACAAATGATCCTGAGCTGGATTTTCAAACTCCGCGACTCGCGGAGTTTGAAGGCTAAAAACTCCACGACTCGCGGAGCTGTCAAAAATCAAAACTTCTATAAAAGGTCACGAATTCTGCGAGTAAAAAAATATAATAATAATAATACTCCCTAGTATAATAAAAATAAATATATATATATGTATATATAGTATAGATTAGTGTTATATTAGATTAGTTTGGGTTATGTAAAAGTTATTTTTACGGGTTTTTAAAGTCGGAGCTCTGTCCGTGTAACACTACGCGATAAATAATCAATGTAAGCTATGTTCTCCTTTTTAAATTAATGTCTCGTACTTAAGTTATTATTATGCTTATTTGAGCCAAAGTAATCATGATGTTGGACTAAATATTAAAGACGGGGTAATTGGGTTTTGTACAATAATTGGGGTTTGGACAAAAGAACGACACTTGTGGAAATTAGACTATGGGCTATTAATGGGCTTTATATTAAATTAACGATACCTCGTTAATTTAATATAAAGGTTATGATTTGAAGTATCTATATATAACCACATACGCTTAATCGGACACGATGGGCGGGATATTTATAAGTACGAATTATTGTTCATTTGACCGGACACGGGGATGGATTAATAGTCAATGGACTCATTAAAACAGGGGTGGATTACATTCAAGGGTAATTGGTGTAATTGTTAACAAAGTATTAAAACCTTGGTTTACACACAGTCGATAACCTGGTGTATTCATTAAGCAAAGTATTAAGACCTTGTTACAGTTCGAATCCCCAGTTAGTTGGAATATTTGACTTCGGGTATAAGGTTAAATTTGCCGAGCAGTTTATAATTATGACCGATGAACTATTATGGACAAAAACCAGATAGGTTTCAAATACATCCAGGACAAAGGACAATTAGCCCAGGACAATAAATTAAAATCAAAACGTCAAACATCATGGTTACGGAAGTTTAAATAAGCATAATATATTTTATTTCATTTTTTCTCGTACTTTTATTTATTGTCATTTTAATTATTGTTATTTATTTTATATTGTTATTTAAATATCGTCATTTACTATACGCTTCGCTTAAAATATAAATCGACAAATCGGTCATTAAACGGTAAACCCCCTTTTATATATTATTATATATAATTATATATATTTTGTACAAATATAGTTGTTTAAAAATATAGTGTGCAATAAGCCCGCTCCCTGTGGAACGAACCGGACTTACTAAAAACTATACTACTCTACGATTAGGTACACTACCTATAGTGTTGTAGCAAGGTTTAGGTATATCCCATTTGTAAATAAATAATTAAAACTTGTGTAATTTGTAACGTATTTCATAGTAAAATATAGTACTATCACGTACCCCCACGCTACCACATCAAGTTTTTGGCGCCGCTGCCGGGGACTTGGCGAAACGCTATATTTTTAATATATATTTGTATAAATATATTTTTAGAAAAACAATATAAAAATATATATATATATATATATATATATATATATATATATATATATATATATATATAAATCTAGTTTTACGATTTTTATTTATAAAATTATAAAGTAGTTCTATTTTTATTTTAGTTTTTAAATATAAGTTTTTATTATATAAATATTTAGATATTAAAACAGAAAAAAAAATAGAAAAAAAAATAAAGAAAAACGCGTCGAATTTAAAATAACCTGTCAGCTGAATTTTGGAACCCCGCGAGTCGCGGGGTTTGAAGCTTCGATTACCGCAACTCGCGGAGACACTCTGACACGGGTACACAGAACCCTAATTCAGCATTAATTACGGATAATTATTAATTATTATTATTATAACCCTAACTAATTATTATTATTATAATTACTTTTACTTTTTATTTAATTTATATATTTTAGTTAAATTAGTTTAATTAATTTGTAAAATTAATAGTTTTAATAAATAAATAATATAAAAATAATATTTTTATAAAAATTGTACTTTTTACAACTTTTTGTATATTTTTATATTTTGTCCCTTTTTAATCGTTTTAGCGTAATATTTGTATTTTTAGCTCATATTTAGTTTTAAACTTAGTTTTTGCCATAGTTATTTTTACTTCTAGATTTTTAGGCTTTGCCGTAAAATCCCTTAAGTGCTTTTTATTTAGACTAAGATTTAGGTGCTTTAGAATTTTGCGACGCCTTTTTAAGTTTTAGTACCTTTTTAAGTTATTACCATTTAGGATATAGTTTTTCTTTTAAGCTTTAATATTTTTAGACGCAACTTTTAATTCTTAGTTTTTAATTCCTTTTTAAGTTACGACGCGCTATTTTCTTATTTTTATTTTTCGACGTTTTTCGACGCGCATTCTTTTTCTTTCTTATTTCTTGACGCTTTAGTTTTTAGGACTTAGAAATTTTCTCTATTTCTTATCTAATATCTCAAACAGAAAGAAAAATTATTTAAGTGGTTAAATTAATGGACGTTGACAATTTTCTGCTTCGTAGTAATAGTTAGATTTGTTAGTGGCTGAGTTGTGAGCTTCCGATTTAAAGGGTTCTGGCTCCCTGCTGCATCTTTTGGCTATTCGAAACGTGGGCAAAAGCAGAAAAGTCTATTAATTGGACAACTTATATAAGTTTTTCTATTTTTATAACTAATAGGATAATTAGTAAATGCACCACATTGTAGCTAAAATTTGGCCATCGCAATAAAATGGAAAATTTTGAAAACAAGGCTATGGAAACTCTTTTTGATATCCAAAATCAATTAAATCAATACTCTCAAACGAGTGTTGATGACAATTCGTTCGGTCAATCTTGGATCACGAATGACGAAACAATAACTGGTTGTGAAATCTGTGGAGATTATCACTCAACATGGGAATGTTATTATTACGTTCCTATGAAAAATTACGCACCCACGGAACCTGAATGGAATGATTATGAAGAATACAATTCAAATTGGGATTATTCCCAAGAATATATCCAAACTCAACAACCAGTAGACGAGGAAAATTACGTGTCTGAAAATTTATTAGACAATATGAAAATCAAACTCGAAGAACTCAATGCTCAAAATGAACAAATGAGAGAGTTTGTAAACCGGCAAGCTGAAACTCTATCAGACTACACACCTGTTGATCTGAGGAGTCGTGTGCAAGAAAATCTCATATCATCGAATTTTGATGAATTCGAGAGCTCCGAAATCACCAACTATCCCGATGATACTTTTTATTCAGTCTTACCAATTTCACAACATATCGACACATTAGCCTCTACCGACGAAATCATCGATCCATCAATGGATAAAGAAGAAGTAAGGGTAACAAATTGGTACTCTTGGGAATACGATAACGTTGAAAATTTTACCCCCAAGGCCAAACCGAACTTCACCATTCCACAACCTTCCAACCCAATATTCTCAATAGACGAGTCATCCACCGGAAATGAACTACGAGCTGTAATAGATAATGACACCTCGAATTTCACCCAATTGGGTAATAGAGGTGAAAACTTTGACGTCGAGAATAAAAGGAAGGAAACGTTAGAAATTGTCCACCCTATAATATGTATGTCGGTATATATCGATCCATTTGACCAAGAACCAGAAAAGAGACATATCCATTTACTAAAAGCTACACTTAAAAAAGAATTAAGTAGTGACAATCGGGCGAGTCTAAACTTTAAACCCATTGATATATTATACACCACCCGAGATGTAAATAACTGGCTCACTACTCTAATTCGTGGAACTTATTCTACCGACTTCACATGTCGTCAGCTAAGTGTGGGGAAGTTTAACCCCACTTAATGTTAAATTAGGGGTTCGGGTTAGTGCATAACTCGTTAATAAACATGCATAATAAATTAGGGTAAAAGACGCATTTTCAAAAATTATCAAACAGTTCAGAAAAGCAACCGTTTTTGAAAAAAAAAACATGTGTGATAAAACAAGAAGGAATGAACGATGAGGTGCACCATCTATCATCCTGCAATTTTATGGTATCTTTAACTACTTTCTACACTAATCACCCTCATGAATTTATAATTATAGTCTGATTTCATGCAAATGAGGGCATTGCATGATCTTAAGTGTGGGGAAGGGTTATAAATTCTCTCGGGTTTACACTTGGTTTTATTTGCCAAATTTTGTGAAAATTTGAAAAAAATTTCAACTAAATGAAGTCAAAATCATGTTTATACATATTTATAAACGATGAAAACTAGGTGTTAATACCGAAATTATCGTTACCTCAGAAAGGACATAAATTGAGAAACACCCTAAAACGATTGAATTCATTTAAAATGGAATAAAGGAGAATAAAAAGGCAAAGAAAGAAACTAAGTGTGGGGAGAATGTGCCAAGTTATTTAATTAAAAACTATCTATCACATGTTTCTGTAAAGTTTATTGCAGGTGCTTTTGTTTTGGACTAAATTAACTGTTTTACCCGATTTACTGTAATGAAAGATGGATCTACACGATGAATCAATTCCATCATTTAAAGGAAGTAAAGTCTTCCGAAAAAGACACGCGCTTCTTGATTTAGGTCATGAAGTTGTCGTCCAGACCAGCTGTAGGTTGACGAAAAATCTAGAAAAGTCATCTCTAAAATCAGCAGGAAATCCACGGACCTCAGCATCAAACAGGGTCGCCAAGTGGTCAGATTTATCCTAACCATGAGAAGGATTTATCTCGTAAAATGGGGAGGGCGCCGTGCAAATTAGCTTGATAAGACTAATGAATCAGACCCCCAGAAAGGATAATCTCCTTAAAGATTAAAAATCAGCTTTTAAGCCTGATATTACTCAATCCTTGAGATTGACCTTAAAGATTGAGAATTACAAACTCATGGAATTCAATGATATCTAAACTCGAGCTTGAACGAGAAAATATTTTGATCAAAATTACAAACCGATTTGTTTTCTGAAAACCCTATTTTCAATGCGTTCATTACCATTGAACGTAAAATCCTAGGAATTCACCTGGAATTCATTAGGTCACCTGAACCAAATCGGGTGTCAACCGTAAGAACGGTGGTTGCATAGCATGGTCAAAGACAAGACCTTGTGCCAGACCGAAAAATCATAGGATGATCTTTACTATTGCTCCTACAAAGGATAGTAATAGCATCCGACACGTTTATAGACCATAATCAAAAGCATGTCACGGGACATTGCCTTAACAGTTGCTTGTTCATCACTTTCCTTTACAACCGGACGGTAGTTTGCCGAAAGGTAATATACGGGACAAGTAAACTGGACGTGTTGCTTTCCTAATACAAGGTTAGCAAGTGGGTAACACAAAACCACAAGTGTTGAGCTAAAATTTTCAAATCTGAAACCCACACAACCCACAAAAATATTTTGCAAACACCGGTGAAGGGTTATTCCGGAAAACTTATCTAGGGTAAAAGCTAGATTGAATTTTCAAAAGATCAAATATTTTCATAAAGATCCAATTTCCTTAAGGATCTACATTTTCATAGTCATGTGGGACTGTAAACCGCCTTTCAAATGTGCACTTTGAAATGTCCCGTTCTTATTGATTAAAAACGTTCCATATTAATTGATTTCGTTGCGAGGTTTTGACCTCTATATGAGACGTTTTTCAAAGACTGCATTCATTTTTAAAACAAACCATAACCTTTATTTCATAAATAAAGGTTTAAAAAGCTTTACGTAGATTATCAAATAATGATAATCTAAAATATCCTGTTTACACACGACCATTACATAATGGTTTACAATACAAATATGTTACATCGAAATCAGTTTCTTGAATGCAGTTTTTACACAATATCATACAAACATGGACTCCAAATCTTGTCCTTATTTTAGTATGCAACAGCGGAAGCTCTTAATATTCACCTGAGAATAAACATGCTTTAAACGTCAACAAAAATGTTGGTGAGTTATAGGTTTAACCTATATATATCAAATCGTAACAATAGACCACAAGATTTCATATTTCAATACACATCCCATACATAGAGATAAAAATCATTCATATGGTGAACACCTGGTAACCGACATTAACAAGATGCATATATAAGAATATCCCCATCATTCCGGGACACCCTTCGGATATGATATAAATTTCGAAGTACTAAAGCATCCGGTACTTTGGATGGGGTTTGTTAGGCCCAATAGATCTATCTTTAGGATTCGCGTCAATTAGGGTGTCTGTTCCCTAATTCATAGATTACCAGACTTAATAAAAAGGGGCATATTCGATTTCGAAAATTCAACCATAGAATGTAGTTTCACATACTTGTATCTATTTTGTAAATCATTTATAAAACCTGCATGTATTCTCATCCTAAAAATATTAGATTTTAAAAGTGGGACTATAACTCACTTTCACAGATTTTTACTTCGTCGGGAAGTAAGACTTGGCCACTGGTTGATTCACGAACCTATAACAATATATACATATATCAAAGTATGTTCAAAATATATTTACAACACTTTTAATATATTTTGATGTTTTAAGTTTATTAAGTCAGCTGTCCTCGTTAGTAACCTACAACTAGTTGTCCACAGTTAGATGTACAGAAATAAATCGATAAATATTATCTTTAATCAATCCACGACCCAGTGTATACGTATCTCAGTATTGATCACAACTCAAACTAAATATATTTTGGAATCAACCTCAACCCTGTATAGCTAACTCCAACATTCACATATAGAGTGTCTATGGTTGTTCCGAAATATATATATATAGATGTGTCGACATGATAGGTCGAAACATTGTATACGTGTCTATGGTATCTCAAGATTACATAATATACAATACAAGTTAATTAAGTTATGGTTGGAATAGATTTGTTACCAATTTTCACGTAGCTAAAATGAGAAAAATTATCCAATCTTGTTTTACCCATAACTTCTTCATTTTAAATCCGTTTTGAGTGAATCAAATTGCTATGGTTTCATATTGAACTCTATTTTATGAATCAAAACAGAAAAAGTATAGGTTTATAGTCAGAAAAATAAGTTACAAGTCGTTTTTGTAAAGGTAGTCATTTCAGTCGAAAGAACGACGTCTAGATGACCATTTTAGAAAACATACTTCCACTTTGAGTTTAACCATAATTTTTGGATATAGTTTCATGTTCATAATAAAAATAATTTTCTCAGAATAACAACTTTTAAATCAAAGTTTATCATAGTTTTTAATTAACTAACCCAAAACAGCCCGCGGTGTTACTACGACGGCGTAAATCCGGTTTTACGGTGTTTTTCGTGTTTCCAGGTTTTAAATCATTAAGTTAGCATATCATATAGATATAGAACATGTGTTTAGTTGATTTTAAAAGTCAAGTTAGAAGGATTAATTTTTGTTTGCGAACAAGTTTAGAATTAACTAAACTATGTTCTAGTGATTACAAGTTTAAACCTTCGAATAAGATAGCTTTATATGTATGAATCGAATGATGTTATGAACATCATTACTACCTTAAGTTCCTTGGATAAACCTACTGTAAAAGAGAAAAATGGATCTAGCTTCAACGGATCCTTGGATGGCTCGAAGTTCTTGAAGCAGAATCATGACACGAAAACAAGTTCAAGTAAGATCATCACTTGAAATAAGATTGTTATAGTTATAGAAATTGAACCAAAGTTTGAATATGATTATTACCTTGTATTAGAATGATAACCTACTGTAAGAAACAAAGATTTCTTGAGGTTGGATGATCACCTTACAAGATTGGAAGTGAGCTAGCAAACTTGAAAGTATTCTTGATTTTATGTAACTAGAACTTGTAGAATATATGAAGAATACTTAGAACTTGAAGATAGAACTTGAGAGAGATCAATTAGATGAAGAAAATTGAAGAATGAAAGTGTTTGTAGGTGTTTTTGGTCGTTGGTGTATGGATTAGATATAAAGGATATGTAATTTTGTTTTCATGTAAATAAGTCATGAATGATTACTCATATTTTTGTAATTTTATGAGATATTTCATGCTAGTTGCCAAATGATGGTTCCCACATGTGTTAGGTGACTCACATGGGCTGCTAAGAGCTGATCATTGGAGTGTATATACCAATAGTACATACATCTAAAAGCTGTGTATTGTACGAGTACGAATACGGGTGCATACGAGTAGAATTGTTGATGAAACTGAACGAGGATGTAATTGTAAGCATTTTTGTTAAGTAGAAGTATTTTGATAAGTGTCTTGAAGTCTTTCAAAAGTGTATGAATACATATTAAAACACTACATGTATATACATTTTAACTGAGTCGTTAAGTCATCGTTAGTCGTTACATGTAAATGTTGTTTTGAAACCTTTAGGTTAACGATCTTGTTAAATGTTGTTAACCCAATGTTTATAATATCAAAAGAGATTTTAAATTATTATATTATCATGATATTATGATGTACGAATATCTCTTAATATGATATATATACATTAAATGTCGTTACAACGATAATCGTTACATATATGTCTCGTTTCAAAATCATTAAGTTAGTAGTCTTGTTTTTACATATGTAGTTCATTGTTAATATAATTAATGATATGTTTACTTATCATAATATCATGTTAACTATATATATAACCATATATATGTCATCATATAGTTTTTACAAGTTTTAACGTTCGTGAATCACCGGTCAACTTGGGTGGTCAATTGTCTATATGAAACCTATTTCAATTAATCAAGTCTTAACAAGTTTGATTGCTTAACATGTTGGAAACATTTAATCATGTAAATATCAATCTCAGTTAATATATATAAACATGGAAAAGTTCGGGTCACTACAGTACCTACCCGTTAAATAAATTTCGTCCCGAAATTTTAAGCTGTTGAAGGTGTTGACGAATCTTCTGGAAATAGATGCGGGTATTTCTTCTTCATCTGATCTTCACGCTCCCAGGTGAACTCGGGTCCTCTACGAGCATTCCATCGAACCTTAACAATTGGTATCTTGTTTTGCTTAAGTCTTTTAACCTCACGATCCATTATTTCAACGGGTTCTTCGATGAATTGAAGTTTTTCGTTGATTTGGATTTCATCTAACGGAATAGTGAGATCTTCTTTAGCAAAACATTTCTTCAAATTCGAGACGTGGAAAGTGTTATGTACAGCTGCGAGTTGTTGAGGTAACTCTAGTCGGTAAGCTACTGTTCCGACACGATCAATAATCTTGAATGGTCCAATATACCTTGGATTTAATTTCCCTCGTTTACCAAATCGAACAACGCCTTTCCAAGGTGCAACTTTAAGCATGACCATCTCTCCAATTTCAAATTCTATATCTTTTCTTTTAATGTCAGCGTAGCTCTTTTATCGACTTTGGGCGGTTTTCAACCGTTGTTGAATTTGGATGATCTTCTCGGTAGTTTCTTGTATAATCTCCGGACCCGTAATCTGTCTATCCCCCACTTCACTCCAACAAATCGGAGACCTGCACTTTCTACCATAAAGTGCTTCAAACGGCGCCATCTCAATGCTTGAATGGTAGCTGTTGTTGTAGGAAAATTCTGCTAACGGTAGATGTCGATCCCAACTGTTTCCGAAATCAATAACACATGCTCGTAGCATGTCTTCAAGCGTTTGTATCGTCCTTTCGCTCTGCCCATCAGTTTGTGGATGATAGGCAGTACTCATGTCTAGACGAGTTCCTAATGCTTGCTGTAATGTCTGCCAGAATCTTGAAATAAATCTGCCATCCCTATCAGAGATAATAGAGATTGGTATTCCATGTCTGGAGACGACTTCCTTCAAATACAGTTGTGCTAACTTCTCCATCTTGTCATCTTCTCTTATTGGTAGGAAGTGTGCTGACTTGGTGAGACGATCAACTATTACCCAAATAGTATCAAAACCACTTGCAGTCCTTGGCAATTTAGTGATGAAATCCATGGTAATGTTTTCCCATTTCCATTCCGGGATTTCGGGTTGTTGAAGTAGACCTGATGGTTTCTGATGCTCAGCTTTGACCTTAGAACACGTCAAACATTCTCCTACGTATTTAGCAACATCGGCTTTCATACCCGGCCACCAAAAATGTTTCTTGAGATCCTTGTACATCTTCCCCGTTCCAGGATGTATTGAGTATCTGGTTTTATGAGCTTCTCTAAGTACCATTTCTCTCATATCTCCAAATTTTGGTACCCAAATCCTTTCAGCCCTATACCGGGTTCCGTCTTCCCGAATATTAAGATGCTTCTCCGATCCTTTGGGTATTTCATCCTTTAAATTTCCCTCTTTTAAAACTCCTTGTTGCGCCTCCTTTATTTGAGTAGTAATGTTATTATGAATCATTATATTCATAGATTTTACTCGAATGGGTTCTCTGTCCTTCCTGCTCAAGGCATCGGCTACCACATTTGCCTTCCCCGGGTGGTAACGAATCTCAAAGTCGTAATCATTCAACAATTCAATCCACCTACGCTGCCTCATATTCAGTTGTTTCTGATTAAATATGTGTTGAAGACTTTTGTGGTCGGTATATAATACTTTTGACCCCATATAAGTAGTGCCTCCAAGTCTTTAATGCAAAAACAACCGCGCCTAATTCCAAATCATGCGTTGTATAATTTTGTTCGTGAATCTTCAATTGTCTAGATGCATAAGCAATCACCTTCATTCGTTGCATTAATACACAACCGAGACCTTGCTTTGATGCATCACAATAAATCACAAAATCATCATTCCCTTCAGGCAATGACAATATAGGTGCCGTAGTTAGCTTTTTCTTCAATAACTGAAACGCTTTCTCTTGTTCATCATTCCATTCAAATTTCTTCCCTTTATGCGTTAATGCAGTCAAGGGTTTTGCTATTCTGGAAAATTCTTGGATGAACCTTCTGTAGTAACCAGCTAGTCCTAAAAACTGGCGTATGTGTTTCGGAGTTTTCGGGGTTTCCCACTTTTCAACAGTTTCTATCTTTGCCAGATCCACCTTAATACCTTCTTTGTTCACTAAGTGACCAAGGAATTGAACTTCTTCCAACCAAAATGCACACTTTGAAAACTTAGCGTACAATTCTTCCTTCCTCAATACTTCTAACACCTTTCTCAAATGTTCACCGTGTTCTTGGTCATTCTTTGAGTAAATAAGTATGTCATCAATGAAAACAATGACAAACTTGTCAAGGTATGGTCCACACACTCGGTTCATAAGGTCCATGAACACAGCTGGTGCGTTAGTTAAACCAAACGGCATGACCATAAACTCGTAATGACCGTAACGTGTTCTGAAAGCAGTCTTTGGAATATCATCTTCTTTCACCCGCATTTGATGATACCCAGAACGTAAGTCAATCTTTGAATAAACAGACGAGCCTTGTAGTTGATCAAATAAGTCATCGATTCTCGGTAGTGGGTAGCGGTTCTTGATGGTAAGTTTGTTCAACTCTCGGCAGTCGATACACAACCTGAATGTACCATCTTTCTTCTTGACAAACAAAACAGGAGCTCCCCACGGTGATGTGCTTGGTCGAATGAAACCACGCTCTAAAAGTTCTTGTAATTGGCTTTGCAGTTCTTTCATCTCACTGGGTGCGAGTCTGTAAGGAGCACGAGCTATTGGTGCAGCTCCTGGTACAAGATCTATTTGAAATTTAACGGATCGATGTGGGGGTAATCCCGGTAATTCTTTCGGAAATACATCGGGAAATTCTTTTGCGACGGGAACATCATTGATGCTCTTTTCTTCAGTTTGTACTTTCTCGACGTGTGCTAGAACAGCATAGCAACCTTTTCTTATTAGTTTTTTTGCCTTCAAATTACTAATAAGATGTAGCTTCGTGTTGCCCTTTTCTCCGTACACCATTAAGGGTTTTCCTTTTTCTCGTATAATGCGAATTGCATTTTTGTAACAAACGATCTCTGCTTTCACTTCTTTCAGCCAGTCCATACCGATTATCACATCAAAACTCCCTAACTCTACTGGTATCAAATCAATCTTAAATGTTTCGCTAACCAGTTTAATTTCTCGATTCCGACATATATTATCTGCTGAAATTAATTTACCATTTGCTAATTCGAGTAAAAATTTACTATCCAAAGGCGTCAATGGACAACTTAATTTAGCACAAAAATCTCTACTCATATAGCTTCTATCCGCACCCGAATCAAATAAAACGTAAGCAGATTTATTGTCAATAAGAAACGTACCCGTAACAAGCTCCGGGTCTTCCTGTGCCTCTGCCGCATTAATATTGAAAACTCTTCCGCGGCCTTGTCCATTCGTGTTCTCCTGGTTCGGGCAATTTCTAATAATGTGGCCCGGTTTTCCACATTTATAACAAACTACATTGGCATAACTTGCTCCGACACTACTTGCTCCGCCATTACTCGTTCCGACACCATTTGTTCCTTTCGTTCTGTTAACCCCTGGTCCGTAGACATCACACTTCACCGCGCTATGACCATTTCTTTTACACTTGTTGCAAAATTTGGTGCAGAACCCCGAGTGATACTTTTCACACCTTTGGCATAGCTGCTTCTGATTGTTGTTGTTGTTGCGGTTATTATTATTGTTAAGATGATTGTTGTGGTTGCTGTTGTTGTTGTTGTTGTTGTTGTTGTTGTTGTTGTTGTTGTTGGGCCGTTTGTTGTAGTTGCGATTGATGTTGCGATTGTTAGGATAGTTGTTGCGATTATTGTTATAATTGCTGTTGTTGTTGTATTGGTGATTCTTATCACCGTTTTCCTCCCACTTTCTTTTGACTTGCTTCACATTGGCCTCTTCAGCAGTCTGTTCTTTAATTCTTTCTTCAATCTGGTTCACTAGTTTGTGAGCCATTCTACATGCCTGTTGTATGGAGGCGGGCTCGTGTGAACTTATATCTTCTTGGATTCTTTCCGGTAATCCTTTCACAAACGCGTCGATCTTCTCTTCCTCATCTTCGAATGCTCCCGGACACAATAGGTACAATTCTGTGAATCGTCTTTCGTACGTGGTAATATCAAATCCTTGGGTTCGTAACCTTCTAAGTTCTGTCTTGAGCTTATTAACCTCGGTTCTGGGACGGTACTTCTCGTTCATCAAGTGCTTGAATGCTGACCACGGTAGTGCGTACGCATCGTCTTGTCCCACTTGCTCTAGATAGGTATTCCACCATGTTAACGCAGAACCTGTGAAGGTATGCGTAGCGTACTTCACTTTGTCCTCTTCAGTACACTTACTTATGGCAAACACCGATTCGACCTTCTCGGTCCACCGTTTCAATCCGATCGGTCCTTCGGTTCCATCAAATTCCAAAGGTTTGCAGGCAGTGAATTCTTTGTAGGTGCATCCTACACGATTTCCTGTACTGCTAGATCCAAGGTTATTGTTGGTATGTAGCGCAGCCTGTACTGCGGCTATGTTTGAAGCTAGAAAAGTACGGAATTCCTCTTCATTCATATTCACGGTGTGTCGAGTAGTCGGTGCCATTTCCTTCAAAATAGTTAAATGGAACAAGTTAATCATACAGAATATTAAGAGTAGTTAATAGTATTTCGTAGCATAATATGAACTCATTTATAAAAGCTTTTTCTTCATATTAGCGTTTTATAAGTTTAAATTCGGGTAGTACCTACCCGTTAAGTTCATACTTAGTAGCTAATATACAATTCAACTACTACAATTCTATATGAAAAACTGATTATAATAATATTTCGCGTTCAAACTTTTACACAATATTTTACAAACTTACAATACCGCTTATTTTACATATAGCATGAAATATAGCACACAATAAATTTGATACAAGATGGTTGTGAAGATAATTCTAGCTAGTACACAAGTCGTTCAGCAAAGGCAATAAAGACACGTAATTCATACGTCCAGAAACAAGTCATGCATTCTGGTTTTACTAGGATTACTTCCCATCCTTGGTCTTGTGGAACATAACCGTTATGGCCGTTGATAAGACAGCGTGTTGTAACGTCGTCAAAGGGACGAGGGTTACGTAATGTCCAACAGTCCCGTAATAATCTAAAAACCTCATTTCTTACCCCAATTACCGACTCCGTCACTTGTGGAAATGTTTTGTTTAATAGTTGTAGCCCGATGTTCTTGTTCTCACTTTGGTGAGAAGCGAACATTACTAATCCGTAAGCATAACATGCTTCTTTATGTTGCATGTTAGCCGCTTTTTCTAAATCACGAAGTCCAATATTCGGATATATTGAGTCAAAATAATTTCTTAACCCGTTGCGTAAAATAGCATTTGGGTTCCCCGCAATATATGCGTCAAAGTAAACACATCGTAACTTATGGGTTTTCCAATGTGATATCCCCCATCTTTCAAACGAAAGCCTCTTATAAACCAAGACATTCTTGGAACGTTCTTCGAATGTCTTACAAACTGATCTCGCCTTAAATAGTTGTGCTGAAGAATTCTGACCGACTCTAGACAAGATTTCATCAATCATGTCTCCGGGTAGGTCTCTTAAAATATTGGGTTGTCTATCCATTTTGTGTTTTTATACTGTAAAATAGACAAGAATTAGATTCATAAAAAAAAATACTTATTAATACAAGCAATTTTTACACATCATAAAGCATAAGCACACTATATTACATATATTACACCACACGAATACAACTATCTTATTCCGACTCGCTTGTTTCTTCTTCTTCGGTTTTGGTTCATTTTGCCAAGTTTCTAGGGATATATGATGTTCCCCTAATACGAGCCGTAATTTTCCACATTGGTTTAGAAAAACCTGGTGGTTTAGAGGTTCCCGGGTCATTGTTACAACTTAAGGACTTCGGGGGTTGACGATACATATACAGTTCATCGGGGTTGGAATTAGATTTCTCTATTTTTATGCCCTTTCCCTTATTATTTTCTTTTGCCTTTTTAAATTCAGTTGGGGTAATTTCTATAACATCATCGGAATTCTCGTCGGAATCTGATTCATCGGAGAATTGGTAATCCTCCCAATATTTTGCTTCCTTGGCGGAAACACCATTGACCATAATTAACCTTGGTCGGTTGGTTGAGGATTTTCTTTTACTTAACCGTTTTATTATTTCCCCCACCGGTTCTATTTCTTCATCCGGTTCCGATTCTTCTTCCGGTTCCGATTCTTCTTCCGGTTCCGACTCTTCTTCCGGTTCCTCTTCGGGAACTTGTGAATCAGTCCACGAATCATTCCAATTTACATTTGACTCTTCATTATTATTAGGTGAGTCAATGGGACTTGTTCTAGAGGTAGACATCTATCACATAATATCAAACGCGTTAAGAGATTAATATATCACATAATATTCACATGTTAAAAATATATAGTTTCCAACAAAATTTGTTAAGCAATCATTTTTCAAGTAAACACGGTCGAAGTCCAGACTCACTAATGCATCCTAACAAACTAGATAAGACACACTAATGCAAAATTCTGATTCTCTAAGACCATCGCTCGGATACCAACTGAAATGTCCCGTTCTTATTGATTAAAAACGTTCCATATTAATTGATTTCGTTGCGAGGTTTTGACCTCTATATGAGACGTTTTTCAAAGACTGCATTCATTTTTAAAATAAACCATAACCTTTATTTCATAAATAAAGGTTTAAAAAGCTTTACGTAGATTATCAAATAATGATAATCTAAAATATCCTGTTTACACACGACCATTACATAATGGTTTACAATACAAATATGTTACATCGAAATTAGTTTCTTAAATGCAGTTTTTACACAATATCATACAAACATGGACTCCAAATCTTGTCCTTATTTTAGTATGCAACAGCGGAAGCTCTTAATATTCACCTGAGAATAAACATGCTTTAAACGTCAACAAAAATGTTGGTGAGTTATAGGTTTAACCTATATATATCAAATCGTAACAATAGACCACAAGATTTCATATTTCAATACACATCCCATACATAGAGATAAAAATCATTCATATGGTGAACACCTGGTAACCGACATTAACAAGATGCATATATAAGAATATCCCCATCATTCCGGGACACCCTTCGGATATGATATAAATTTCGAAGTACTAAAGCATTCGGTACTTTGGATGGGGTTTGTTAGGCCCAATAGATCTATCTTTAGGATTCGCGTCAATTAGGGTGTCTGTTCCCTAATTCATAGATTACCAGACTTAATAAAAAGGGGCATATTCGATTTCGATAATTCAACCATAGAATGTAGTTTCACATACTTGTGTCTATTTTGTAAATCATTTATAAAACCTGCATGTATTCTCATCCCAAAAATATTAGATTTTAAAAGTGGGACTATAACTCACTTTCACAGATTTTTACTTCGTCGGGAAGTAAGACTTGGCCACTGGTTGATTCACGAACCTATAACAATATATACATATATATCAAAGTATGTTCAAAATATATTTACAACACTTTTAATATATTTTGATGTTTTAAGTTTATTAAGTCAGCTGTCCTCGTTAGTAACCTACAACTAGTTGTCCACAGTTAGATGTACAGAAATAAATCGATAAATATTATCTTGAATCAATCCACGACCCAGTGTATACGTATCTCAGTATTGATCACAACTCAAACTAAATATATTTTGGAATCAACCTCAACCCTGTATAGCTAACTCCAACATTCACATATAGAGTGTCTATGGTTGTTCCGAAATATATATATAGATGTGTCGACATGATAGGTCGAAACATTGTATACGTGTCTATGGTATCTCAAGATTACATAATATACAATACAAGTTAATTAAGTTATGGTTGGAATAGATTTGTTACCAATTTTCACGTAGCTAAAATGAGAAAAATTATCCAATCTTGTTTTACCCATAACTTCTTCATTTTAAATCCGTTTTGAGTGAATCAAATTGCTATGGTTTCATATTGAACTCTATTTTATGAATATAAACAGAAAAAGTATAGGTTTATAGTCGGAAAAATAAGTTACAAGTCGTTTTTGTAAAGGTAGTCATTTCAGTCGAAAGAACGACGTCTAGATGACCATTTTAGAAAACATACTTCCACTTTGAGTTTAACCATAATTTTTGGATATAGTTTCATGTTCATAATAAAAATAATTTTCTCAGAATAACAACTTTTAAATCAAAGTTTATCATAGTTTTTAATTAACTAACCCAAAACAGCCCGCGGTGTTACTACGACGGCGTTAATCCGGTTTTACGGTGTTTTTCGTGTTTCCAGGTTTTAAATCATTAAGTTAGCATATCATATAGATATAGAACATGTGTTTAGTTGATTTTAAAAGTCAAGTTAGAAGAATTAATTTTTGTTTGCGAACAAGTTTAGAATTAACTAAACTATGTTCTAGTGATTACAAGTTTAAACCTTCGAATAAGATAGCTTTATATGTATGAATCGAATGATGTTATAAACATCATTACTACCTTAAGTTCCTTGGATAAACCTACTGGAAAATAGAAAAATGGATCTAGCTTCAACGGATCCTTGGATGGCTCGAAGTTCTTGAAGCAGAATCATGACACGAAAACAAGTTCAAGTAAGATCATCACTTGAAATAAGATTGTTATAGTTATAGAAATTGAACCAAAGTTTGAATATGATTATTACCTTGTATTAGAATGATAACCTACTGTAAGAAACAAAGATTTCTTGAGGTTGGATGATCACCTTACAAGATTGGAAGTGAGCTAGCAAACTTGAAAGTATTCTTGATTTTATGTAACTAGAACTTGTAGAATATATGAAGAACACTTAGAACTTGAAGATAGAACTTGAGAGAGATCAATTAGATGAAGAAAATTGAAGAATGAAAGTGTTTGTAGGTGTTTTTGGTCGTTGGTGTATGGATTAGATATAAAGGATATGTAATTTTGTTTTCATGTAAATAAGTCATGAATGATTACTCATAATTTTGTAATTTTATGAGATATTTCATGCTAGTTGCCAAATGATGGTTCCCACATGTGTTAGGTGACTCACATGGGCTGCTAAGATCTGATTATTGGAGTGTATATACCAATAGTACATACATCTAAAAGCTGTGTATTGTACGAGTACGAATACGGGTGCATACGAGTAGAATTGTTGATGAAACTGAACGAGGATGTAATTGTAAGCATTTTTGTTAAGTAGAAGTATTTTAATAAGTGTCTTGAAGTCTTTCAAAAGTGTATGAATACATATTAAAAACTACATGTATATACATTTTAACTGAGTCGTTAAGTCATCGTTAGTCGTTACATGTAAATGTTGTTTTGAAACCTTTAGGTTAACGATCTTGTTAAATGTTGTTAACCCAATGTTTATAATATCAAAAGAGATTTTAAATTATTATATTATCATGATATTATGATGTACGAATATCTCTTAATATGATATATATACATTAAATGTCGTTACAACGATAATCGTTACATATATGTCTCGTTTCAAAATCATTAAGTTAGTAGTCTTGTTTTTACATATGTAGTTCATTGTTAATATAATTAATGATATGTTTACTTATCATAATATCATGTTAACTATATATATAACCATATATATGTCATCATATAGTTTTTACAAGTTTTAACGTTCGTGAATCACCGGTCAACTTGGGTGGTCAATTGTCTATATGAAACCTATTTCAATTAATCAAGTCTTAACAAGTTTGATTGCTTAACATGTTGGAAACATTTAATCATGTAAATATCAATCTCAGTTAATATATATAAACATGGAAAAGTTTGGGTCACTACACACTTTGCTTTGGAAACCGAAAGTAAATCGGCTATTTGATTGCAAGTGTCGTTGACCTAAACCCGAGGCAACTGTGGATGACACACCCACCTTTAACCATGGTTCTATCGTTACTTTCATTGTTTATACCACCATATCAAAATCACTGATGTACAAAGTGTGATGAATAAAAAAGTGATTCATGTATGTTTTTATTTCAAGTTCTGTATTGCTTGAGGACAAGCAACGCTCAAGTGTGGGGATATTTGATAAGGCTAAAAAGGAACATATATTTCATAGCAATATCCCTCCTAAATAATAGGTTTTCATATGTAATTGTATTATATTTTCATTGTAATTGTTTAAATAAATAAGTGCGAAGACAAAAGGCGAAAACGAAGATTTGAAGACACAAACGTCCAAAAAGCTCAAATGTTCAAGATACAATTCAAAAGGTTCAATTTATTGATGAAAAACGTCTAAAAATGACAAGAGTACAAATTACAAAACGCAAAGTACAAGATATTAAATTGTACGCAAGGACGTTCGAAAATCCGAAACCGGGACATGAGTCAACTATCAACGCCCGACGCAACGGACCAAAAATTACAAGTCAACTATGCACAAGAATATAATATAATATTTAAATAATTATATAAATTATTTATATATTATATATATTTAAAAATTATGTCGACAAGCTATGAGACAAATGATCCTGAGCTGGATTTTCAAACTCCGCGACTCGCGGAGTTTGAAGGCTAAAAACTCCACGACTCGTGGAGCTGTCAAAAATCAAAACTCCTATAAAAGGTCACGAATTCTGCGAGTAAAGAAATATAATAATAATAATACTCCCTAGTATAATAAAAATAAATATATATATGTATATATAGTATAGATTACTGTTATATTAGATTAGTTTGGGTTATGTAAAAGTTATTTTTACGGGTTTTTAAAGTCGGAGCTCTGTCCGTGTAACACTACGCGATAAATAATCAATGTAAGCTATGTTCTCCTTTTTAAATTAATGTCTCGTACTTAAGTTATTATTATGCTTATTTGAGCCAAAGTAATCATGATGTTGGACTAAATATTAAAGACGGGGTAATTGGGTTTTGTACCATAATTGGGGTTTGGACAAAAGAACGACACTTGTGGAAATTAGACTATGGGCTATTAATGGGCTTTATATTAAATTAACGATACCTCGTTAATTTAATATAAAGGTTATGATTTGAAGTATCTATATATAACCACATATGCTTAATCGGACACGATGGGCGGGATATTTATAAGTACGAATTATTGTTCATTTGACCGGACACGGGGATGGATTAATAGTCAATGGACTCATTAAAACAGGGGTGGATTACATTCAAGGGTAATTGGTGTAATTGTTAACAAAGTATTAAAACCTTGGTTTACACACAGTCGATAACCTGGTGTATTCATTAAGCAAAGTATTAAGACCTTGTTACAGTTCGAATCCCCAGTTAGTTGGAATATTTGACTTCGGGTATAAGGTTAAATTTGCCGAGCAGTTTATAATTATGACCGATGAACTATTATGGACAAAAACCAGATAGGTTTCAAATACATCCAGGACAAAGGACAATTAGTCCAGGACAATAAATTAAAATCAAAACGTCAAACATCATGGTTACGGAAGTTTAAATAAGCATAATATATTTTATTTCATTTTTTCTCGTACTTTTATTTATTGTCATTTTTATTATTGTTATTTATTTTATATTGTTATTTAAATATCGTCATTTACTATACGCTTCGCTTAAAATATAAATCGACAAATCGGTCATTAAACGGTAAACCCCCTTTTATATATTATTATATATAATTATATATATTTTGTACAAATATAGTTGTTTAAAAATATAGTGTGCAATAAGCCCGCTCCCTGTGGAACGAACCGGACTTACTAAAAACTATACTACTCTACGATTAGGTACACTGCCTATAGTGTTGTAGCAAGGTTTAGGTATATCCCATTTGTAAATAAATAATTAAAACTTGTGTAATTTGTAACGTATTTCATAGTAAAATATAGTACTATCACGTACCCCCACGCTACCACATCAACTCTATATACTCTTCTGTACAATGAAGATTAGGGTCTTACAACTCTCCCCCACTTGAATCAGAGCGCGTCCTCGCGATCCAAGCCGCATGACAAGAGGGAAGATAAACCAACACGAATTCTTCGGGATCCTAAGTAAACTCGAAACCCTTACTACGACACCATTGAACTTTAAAAGTCCTAACCTCTTTATGCCTCAACCTTTTGACCTTCTCATCGAGTATGGCAATCGGCTCCTCAATATACTCTAACTTATTGTTTAGCTCAATTTCGTCTAACAGCACCCATGATGAATCATCCGCAAGACACTTACGGAGATGGGGAACATGAAATGTATTATGAATCCCCGCAAGCTCTTCGGGTAATTCCAAACAATACGCGACTTCACCAACACGAGCTAAAACCTTAAATGGCCCAATAAACCGAGGAGCTAACTTTCCCCGTTTTCGAAACCGAATAACACCTTTCCATGGCGAAACCTTAAGCATCACCATGTCACCTTCTTGAAATTCGATCATTCGCCTACGTTTGTCGGCATACGACTTTTGTCTATCTTGAGGCTTTTTCAAATGATCCCGAATCATATCAATCTTGCTATTCGTTTCTAAGACCAAATCGGTACTCCCGATTTCCTTTTGGCCAATTTCACCCCAACAAATCGGAGTTCGACACATCCGCCCATAAAGCATCTCGTAAGGTGGCATCCCGATACTAGTATGATAACTATTATTGTACGAGAATTCCACCAAAGGTAAGTGCTCATCCCAACTACCACTGAAATCAATAATACACGCCCGCAACATGTCCTCCAATGTTTGATTCGTACGTTCGGTTTGACCGTCCGTTTGAGGATGATACGCCGTGCTCAATTTCAATTGTGTACCCATATCCTCATGAAAATTTTCCCAAAATCGAGATGTAAAACGAGTATCTCTATCCGAAATAATAGATATAGGAACCCCATGTCGAGCGACTACCTCTTTGATAAACAATTTAGCCAAAGTCTCTGATGATATTGCTTCCCGAATGGGAAGAAACAAGCCACTTTACGTCAATCGATCAACTATCACCCAAATCGAATCAAATTGGGTTCTCGCCGTTTTAGGTAACTTTGTGATGAAATCCATGGTAATGTGCTCCCATTTCCATTTCGGGATTTCTAACGGTTGTAACTTACCATACGGCTTTTGGTGCTCGGCCTTAACTTGCAAACACGTGATGCATTGCTCAACATACTTTACAACATCACGTTTCATGCCCGGCCACCAATAATCTTTTCTCAAATCAAGATACATTTTCGTCGCGCCCGGATGAATGGAATACTTTGACTTATGTGCTTCATCAAGTAGCACTCGTCGATAATCCCCCATCTTAGGCACCCACACTCTTCTTTGAAAAGACAACAAACCACGCGAACCCATAGTAATAAATTCCGATTGCCCCACAATTCGTTCCGCATGCTTGTTGTGAACGTAAGCTTCAATTTGAATCACACCAAGTTTTTCAAGAAAATCGTTAGTAATAATCATACGTAACAATCCCAATCGTAACGCCGGGTGATGACTCTTTCGACTTAACGCATCCGCGACCACATTCGCCTTGCCCGGATGATAAAGTATCTCACAATCGTAGTCTTTCACCACATCCATCCATCTACATTGACGATAATTCAAATCTCTTTGATCAAAAAGATGTTTCAAACTCTTGTGATCCGAATAAATTGTACACTTGACACCATACAAGTAATGGCGCCAAATTTTCAACGCATGAACAACCGCCGCCAACTCAAGATCATGAGTCGGATATCTCGTCTCGTGTTCCTTTAATTGTCGAGAGGCATAAGCGATGACTTTACCTCTTTGCATTAGAACACACCCGAGCCCATTTAAAGAAGCATCACAATAAACCGTCATGTCTTCCACACCTTCCGGCAACACTAACACCGGAGCTTGATATAACTTCTCTTTTAACAATCGAAAAGCAATTTCTTGCTCGTTCTCCCAATTAAAACTCGCATTCTTTCTCGTTAACTTCGTCAATGGAGAAGCGATCTTAGAAAAGTCTTGGATAAAACGACGATAATAACCGGCCAATCCGAGAAAACTTCGGATTTCCGTAGGCGTAGTCGGTCGTCCCCAACTCTTTACCGTCTCTATCTTCCCCGGATCTACTTGAATACCATTTTCGTTCACAATGTGGCCAAGGAACTGAACTTCCCTTAGCCAAAATTCACATTTGGAGAATTTAGCATACAACTTCTCCTTCCGCAACCTCTTTAACACACTCTGCAAATGATGTTCATGTTCCTTCATACTCTTCGAATAGACAAGTATGTCGTCAATGAATACAATTACCGACTTGTCCAACATAGGTTGGCACACTCGGTTCATAAGATCCATGAATGCCGCCGGTGCATTCGTAAGACCAAAAGGCATAACTACGAATTCAAAATGCCCATAACGCGTTCGAAATGCCGTTTTCTCGATGTCTTCCTCATGGACCCGCATTTGGTGATAGCCGGACTGTAGGTTGATTTTAGAGAAATACATTGCACCTTGGAGTTGGTCGAACAAATCGTCAATCCTAGGCAATGGATAACGATTCTTGATCGTCACTTTATTCAACTCCCGGTAATCGATGCACATCCGCATACTACCATCCTTCTTCTTCACAAATAAAACCGGAGCGCCTCATGGCGAAGCACTCGGTCGAATGAAACCCTTCTCAAGCAACTCTTGGGTTTGATTTAACAACTCTTGCATTTCCGTTGGTGCTAAACGATAAGGAGTTTTAGCAACGGGGGTAGCCCCCGGAACCAACTCAATGCGAAATTCAACTTGTCTTTTCGCCGGAACACCCGGTAACTCATCCGGAAAAACGTCTTCAAATTCATTCATGAGACGACCCGTCCTAATCCACCTGGACGAAGTCATCAACATCTGGTCCCATTGCGAGGTGTTGTCCTAAATATGCCATGAATGACTCCATGTAATATGAGCAAATGCACAGCGGAAGATTTCTTTCATACCTGAGAATAAACATGCTTAAAAGTGTCAAACAAAAGGTTGGTGAGTTCATAGGTTTATCATAACAATCAATTCAATATGTTAATAGACCACAAGATTTCTGTTTATAAATATATGTACACTCACAAGTGTATAAAAGTATTCTATAAGTTGTAGGCACCCGGTAACAAGCCTTAACGTTCATGTTTTACCCTCTGAAGTACACCAGATCAGGTGTGTTTAAAATAACCTCGAAGTACTAAAGCATCCCATAGTCAGGATGGAGTTTGTCAGGCCCAATAGATCTATCTTTAGGATTCGCGCCTACCGAACATAGACAAGTAGTTTAATGTTACCAAGCTAAGGGTATATTTCTGGTTTAAACCCACGTAGAATTAATTTTAGTACTTGTGCCTATTTCGTAAAACATTTATAAAAAAACAGCGCATGTATTCTCAGTCCCAAAAATATATATAAAAGGGAGCAAATCAAACTCACACTACTATATTTTGTAGTAAAAATACATATGACGACATTGAACAATTGTAGGGTTGGCGTCGGATTCACAAACCTATATCATTTATATATATATATATATATATATATATATATATATATATATATATATATATATATATATATATATATATATATATATATATATATATATATATTAACACATATAATGGTAATCGAACAAATTTACATATTATTAGTGATATAGTTGTTTTATTTAATAATCTCTAGGTTTTATTAATTAATTATGCACATTTATTTTATATATACATTAAATAATTCTTATTTATTATAAACATATTAATATATTTATGTTATATGTAACTAATATTTTATTTGGTAAAACTACTACTAATTATAAAAGGTTGTATTTTTATAATAAAAATAGTAATAATAATAATAACTATAATATCTATAATAATGAGACTAATAATAATAAAAATGATGCTAATACTAATGAAAATAATAATAATTTGTATTTGTTTTATAATAATAATAATAATAATAATAATAATAATAATAATAATAATAATAATAATAATAATAATAATAATAATCCTAATAATGTCAATAATAATAATAATCATATTAATATAATTAATAATAATAATACTAATACTAATAAAAATGTACAACCTTTGAAGAAAGGAGCTTTAAAAAAATAAAACGGTGCTGCCCAGGCTCGAACCCACGACCTCTTGAATAAGAAAACACACTCCCAACCACTCATCTGTCTATTTTTAAGCGTCTTATAATGTTCGTGTATTTATTAAATGGGTACAACAAACCATTCTACCATCTTCATCATTAATTTTGATAATCTGGCCCAACATTCTTTCGGCCCAAAACAGTTTCTCGAGCCCAACATTTAATTTTAAACAGTCCATTAACATGGTTCGATCCAATTATCAGTTTAGTGGGTCTGGTTTTGATGAACGGCAGTTGAGTAGAAACAGAAATAATAGCAGGCAGTCATCATCAATGGTTCATCATAACATTTCATCATCACAATCATAGTCACATGAAATCATACAACATCCTTCATCATCTTATATTCATAATATCATCATCTTATCGTTTATCTTCAATCAATTAACATCGTCATAATCATTATCATATCAACGCCATCATCATAAAAATCATCTCTCATAATCTTAACCTTTATCATTAACCCTATCGTCTAATCATTATCATTACTGTAGATTTGGAAACATAATAGAAACGCAGCAGCTTGCTCGAACAGCGGGAGATAAAACAGAAAGGAAAAAGAACACGATGCAGGTATGTTATTCGTTTTTGACTTCTTGAAAGTCCAGGCCCAAAATAACAGCCCATTTGAAATGACCCAATAGTCCAAGTGATAATTGTTTGATCGAATTTCATCAGGACTCAAAAAGGAAAAGCGTAAAGTAGCAGTTGCAATTATTGTGAACATATGGGGTCTCATTGATGGAGACAGAAGCAATTAGAAAAGAATAATAGAAACAGCCAAAATTGTAGCCAATAAACGAATTAGAAAGAGAGAAGGAAAGAAAAAAAAAAGTCGTGGTAGTAATTTATAAGGTGCAGTCCTAATTTTGTTGAGATTTAAGCTCGATAGTATGAGATAGGTGATAATTCTAAGGTGAGGGTTCGAGCATCTTGCATCGACCAATGATTATGAAGTGAATGTTTGATGAGTTACATGAAGAAGATTGATGAACCATAATTTTTGTAATACATGTGTGTGGGGTTAAAGATGATAATGGTTATGATTTGGTCTCGGGTTTGATCGATTATAAACAAGAGGTTGGAACATCTTAGTGTGAAATAGAAACAAGTTGATTGATGGTGGGTTGGTGGTGATAGTTTGGTTACGCACGTCCGAAAAGAGAAGAGAAAAGAGAGATGTTTAAAGAGGGAGAGAGAAAACTAAGTGGTGTTTACAAGATGATTATGATAAGTTCACTAATAGAAGAAAAGAGATATTAGAGATAGAGAAAGGTGGTGATTTATGGTGTTCATGGGTGGTGGCCGTGGTGAGATGGTGGAGCAAGGTAATGACCGAGGGTTGAATAAGAGAAGGAAGAAATGATATGTGTTTTCTTTCATATCTTTAATTTATAAGTTTATATATAGACAAAGTAATATATTACATTACAGCGAACCTCAATCATACTTCTAATTATCACATATATTTTTATTTATGATTTTATGATCTCTCAAATTATTGATTGATAATTAAAAGATTTTATTCATCACGGGTCACTAGTTTAAAACATAGGTATCAATATCAATATATTATACAAT
This sequence comes from Rutidosis leptorrhynchoides, assembly GCF_046630445.1. Taxonomy (NCBI): domain Eukaryota; kingdom Viridiplantae; phylum Streptophyta; class Magnoliopsida; order Asterales; family Asteraceae; genus Rutidosis; species Rutidosis leptorrhynchoides. Next base: position 615,555,983 of record NC_092335.1, read on the forward strand.
ACTTAAGTGAAATTATTAAAATTTGGATCATACGATTGTGATATTAACTATTTAAGAATCCTGACTCCGCCCCTGTTAATAACTATATTCGATATACTTTATATATATAGATACGTTTTTGATAATAAGTTTTATTATATCATATATTATTTTACATAATTAATTCTAACAACTAAATTATATAATATGGTTTCAAATTATACATACATATACACATATCTAATTACAAACAATTGTTCGTGAATCGGAATAGTCAGAAGGTAAATGAATATATGAAACAGTTCAAAATGTTTGAGACTCAACCTAAAAGACTTTTCTTATCGTGTCGAAACCATACAAAAGATTAAGTTTAAATTTGGTCGGAAATTTCCGGGTCGTCACAGTACCTACCCGTTAAAGAAATTTCGTCCCGAAATTTGAGTGGGGTAGTCATGGCTAACAATGAAAATGTTTTTATAACGAATATGAGTTGATAATTAGAGTTTTATCATTATTGATAAATATAGATAAAACGATTCGATTATGTGGAGCGTTCTAGTGAAGCTGTCACAAAAGAGTGAAATTTGAAAATAAAGATTCGTCTTAGCTTTTGACGTAGTCACGTTTGAATTCCGGAATTCAAGGAATTTAAAAGAAAATCTTGGAAATCTATAAGATTCGATTCTTCGAGATTTAAGGAAATTATGATCTCTTTATTTAAATACGGTGATCTGCTTCGATTACTCTGTCTGATATCTCCATTATAAATTAAACTTTTCCCATTTCAATATTCTCATCATTCCTATACTTTCTTTCTTAGTTCATACATCCAAACGGTTGTGAAAATATTTAATCCAGTTCTGATCCTTGTCCTCATCCTTACTATCGCAACAATCATTCTCCTTTTCCAACTTCCACTGTAGGAATCTGTTTTCTACTACTTCGCCCTTGGGGTTATAGTGTTTTTAATTTTCCCGTGTCTTTATGTTGCGATAAACATTGACATACATGGTTTGTAATTTATGTGTTGTTATCGAGCTTTATATTCCCCCTTCTATTTTGGAGTTTCATACTTTTGTTTTTCTCTTCCCGACTCTAAGTCAAGCGAATAATGGTCCAGAATTCGTAGATATAGAGTTTCGAATGATTATAATATTCTAAGCAGGGTGGAACGTGATAGCACAATTTGATTTGGTAAATTACCAGAATCACTGAGGATAGAACTATCAAAAATATATTTTCTTGATATGTTCAGAGGTTAATTAGAATGAAAGAGTTATATAACTTGACACATGATGACGGTATGATCTACTGTGAACCATCATCACGTTTCATTAGAAACTCAGCATGACTTACTGTAATATAATCACGTTGGCCAAGCGTCATTATATTATACTAACCCATGCTTCAGTTCTCAATACTTCTCCACAATTCATTCATAATTTATACTTAGATTTTACAAATGTTTCCAATATGGGAAAACATATAGCACGAAGAGATATATAATTTCGGTCGAGAATATTTATGAAAATATCCTCAGAAATATCGAAGATATTTATGATGATATTTTGGAATTTCTAAGTTCGAAGGTCGATGAAGAAAAATTTTCCGCAGGATTTTAACATGACTTCGGAGCAAGATATTCTCTAAAGATTTCATCGGATCCAGATTTATTTGAATTTTTTGAATATAGGGTTTGGTCCTTGTATTTGTCCTTGGTCTCCTTCATGGTTAGCTCAATCCGTTTTTCAGTACCAAATTTTCTATTGAGCGTTCCCAACACTCCATTCCTTATCATCAACTCTTGGCCATTTAGGTCATCTACAATTTTACTGCTTCGTCTGCATTTAATGCAGCCATATCTGAATCGTCGGTTATCAATCCGAGGTGGTTTCAGGAGAATTGTGTTTTTAGATGATTAAACGCTGATGGTAATATCGTGGAATATAAAAGATTCTCCAGTAACAATAAAGAGTACGCATATATATCAAGGTTATAATAAGGTTATTTCGAATGAAAAGTCTGAGTTGACTTGGTGAAGCTGTGACAAAATTTGCTACTTTGAAAGGGATTACCAAATCATTTTGGGTAATAATAACACTAAAGGAATTAGTACAGTTACGTGTTAAACGTTTACTCAGTTTCTGAGGGTTTTTCAGGTGTATAACTATATGCATCAATCTTTTCTTCCGTAGATGAAGTGCGGCTGGTTCATCCTCTCGATCGAGGTGTTTTCAAGAATCGTGAAAGGTTTGAACGCAGATTGTAATCGTCAAGATACGAATGAGGTTTAAGATGAAATCAAGTGGCAAACTTAAAGAATTATTTAGTTTCATATGTTATAATCAGTATTTTAATTCATTGTAATTGTCCAATATTATTCATCCACAGTCGATAGTCCACATTTAACAGTCCAATAGTTTATATATAGTTTAATATATAACATTCGAATTAATTAATACGTATCGTGACCTGTGTACCGGTCTCAGTATTGATCACAACTCAAACTATATATATATTTTGGAATCAACCTCAACCCTGTATAGCTAACTCCGTCATTTGCATATAGAGTGTCTATGGTTGTTCCAAGATAAATATATAGATGGGTCATTATGATATGTCGAAACCTTGTATACGTGTCCCATTATTTAAAGTGCGTAAAATAAATACAGAAATTAAATGATGATAAATAAAATTGCGAGAATGTAAATTGCGATAATTAAATTGCGATAAATAAAATGTAACCAGTTAGCTAGGAACAGTTAGCTAGGAACAGTTAGCGTGGATTCTTAACAATATTTCAATTAGTTGGTTCGTTTGTTTCTAACAAATTTTACTTTGTCCGATGTTTTCTTCATTATGCCACTTGTTGGATTTTGATAGGTCAAAATCTAAATATGAAATTGAACAAAAATGGATTCTGTGGTGAACGGATACGTATATCTATGGATACAAGTAAGATAGTGACTGACTGTTGAATCAGAGTCGAAGAATGTACCGTGTAACTGATTAATGTGAAATCTAAATATTCCTCGGGTATTACCTACCCGTTAAAATATTTTCACCATTAGCAGTTTGTACAAAAGAATTTTAATTACAATCTTTATGAAAATATACTTGCATATATATTTTCTTCAGATGTAATCATGGATTTAATGAGTCAATAAGATATTAAACTCATTTGATTTATCGTTAATACTAGATTACATAATCTCTAAAACTTTAGAAATTACATAATCGCCATGTCGAGCGAAGATAATCGATGTAGAACGATATGTAGAATGAAGATAAAGTAGATAGAACGATGCGTAGAACGATGATTATGCTCGAGGTACAGAATGAGATATTGAGGCGGGTGATGTTGAAACTTGGGTTGTTGGTGGTACTGTTGGTGCCGGTGATGTTACTGAAGCTGGTACGTTTTGCATCATATTTTTCAAGGCTACAATTCGGGCGCGAAGCTCGTTGACTTATTACTCCGGGGTGATTGTCGGTAGGAACGGGCGAGTGAATAAGGTTTTTGAATTATAGATAGAATATAATCGTGACGAGCTACCATGGAAGTGAGGCTGAAAATGGTGTTTCGGACTGATTCGCTGGTAAGTATTTCAGGTTCTTCGCCTAGAGGTAAATTCGGTTGGTGAAAAGGATCGCCTTCTTCTCGCCTCCATCGGTTAAGTCGATTACGAACCCATCAGATGAATTGGTGGATTCATTCTGATGACGCTGCTTTTGGAGCTTAGGTGAACATCCATGTCGGAATAGCTGTCGGAATAACTATCGGAATAGCTATCGAAATCGGAGGGACTCTAACTGGTTGAGGGATCCATTTCGTACGATCAAATGAAGGATTTTCGATATGAATTAGATTATAGGATATAGATTGATACCCTGCAATACATAATTTACATATGCATATATAATACTAAAAACTCATAAGTTACGGAGGAATATACGAAAACTGTCAGGCAAAGGTAATAATAGCAGATACGCTAGGATATGAATTTATCTATACACTATCTATACTATAAGTGCAGGAAGTCGTTTCTAGACGTAGGAATAATAAGCAAGAAATTTTTCACTAGGAATGATAAACAATACTTATAATATGCAACTAAGGTCGAAGTCCAGACTCACTAATGCATCATAGCGATTATCAGTTAGACACACTAATGCAAGACCTGGTTCACTAAGACCACCGCTCTGATACCAACTGAGATGACCCGTCCTAATCCACCTGGACGAAGTCATCAACATCTGGTCCCATTGCGAGGTGTTGTCCTAAATATGCCATGAATGACTCCATGTAATATGAGCAAATGCACAGCGGAAGATTTCTTTCATACCTGAGAATAAACATGCTTAAAAGTGTCAACCAAAATGTTGGTGAGTTCATAGGTTTATCATAACAATCAATTCAATATGTTAATAGACCACAAGATTTCCGTTTATAAATATATGTACACTCACAAGTGTATAAAAGTATTCTATAAGTTGTAGGCACCCGGTAACAAGCCTTAACGTTCATGTTTTACCCTCTGAAGTACACCAGATCAGGTGTGTTTAAAATAACCTCGAAGTACTATAGCATCTCATAGTCAGGATGGGGTTTGTCAGGCCCAATAGATCTATCTTTAGGATTCGCGCCTACCGTACATAGACAAGTAGTTTAATGTTACCAAACTAAGGGTATATTTCTGGTTTAAACCCACGTAGAATTAGTTTTAGTACTTGTGCCTATTTCGTAAAACATTTATAAAAAAACAGCGCATGTATTCTCAGTCCCAAAAATATATATAAAAGGGAGCAAATGAAACTCACACTACTGTATTTTGTAGTAAAAATACATATGACGACATTGAACAATTGTAGGGTTGGCGTCGGATTCACGAACCTATATCATTTATATATATATATATATATATATATATATATATATATATATATATATATATATATATATATATATATATATATATATATATTAACACATATAATGGTAATCGAACAAATTTACATATTATTAGTGATATAGTTGTTTTATTTAATAATCTGTAGGTTTTATTAATTAATTATGCACATTTATTTTATATATACATTAAATAATTCTTATTTATTATAAACATATTAATATATTTATGTTATATGTAACTAATATTTTATTTGGTAAAACTACTACTAATTATAAAAGGTTGTATTTTTATAATAATAATAGTAATAATAATAATAACTATAATATCTATAATAATGAGACTAATAATAATAAAAATGATGCTAATACTAATGAAAATAATAATAATTTGTATTTTTTTTATAATAATAATAATAATAATAATAATAATAATAATAATCCTAATAATGTCAATAATAATAATAATCATATTAATATAAGTAATAATAATAATAATAATAATACTAATAATAATAAAAATGTACAACCTTTGAAGAAAGGAGCTTTAAAAAAATAAAACGGCGCTGCCCAGGCTCGAACCCACGACCTCTTGAATAAGCAAACACGCTCCCAACCACTCATCTGTCTGTTTTTATGCGTCTTATAATGTTCGTGTATTTATTAAACGGGTACAACAAACCATTCTACCATCTTCATCATTAATTTTGATAATCTGGCCCAACGTTCTTTCGGCCCAAAACAGTTTCTCGAGCCCAACATTTAATTTTAAATAGTCCATTAACATGGTTCGATCCAATTATCAGTTTAGTGGGTTTGGTTTTGATGAACGGCAGTTGAGTAGAAACAGAAATAATAGCAGGCAGTCATCATCAATGGTTCATCATAACATCTCATCATCACGATCATAGTCACATGAAATCATACAACATCCTTCATCATCTTATATTCATAATATCATCATCTTATCATTTATCTTCAATCAATTAACATCGTCATAATCATTATCATATCAACGCCATCATCATAAAAATCATCTCTCATAATCTTAACCTTTATCATTAACCCTATCGTCTAATCATTATCATTACTGTAGATTTGGAAACATAATAGAAACGCAGCAGCTTGCTCGAACAGCAGGAGATAAAATAGAAAGGAAAAAGAACACGATGCAGGTATGTTATTCGTTTTTGACTTCTTGAAAGTCCAGGCCCAAAATAACAGCCCATTTGAAATGACCCAATAGTCCAAGTGATAATTGTTTGATCGAATTTCATCAGGACTCAAAAAGGAAAAGCGTAAAGTAGCAGTTGCAATTATTGTGAACATATGGGGTCTCATTGATGGAGACAGAAGCAATTAGAAAAGAATAATAGAAACAGCCAAAATTGTAGCCAATAAACGAATTAGAAAGAGAGAAGGAAAGAAGAAAAAAAAGTCGTGGTAGTAATTTATAAGGTGCAGTCCTAATTTTGTTGAGATTTAAGCTCGATAGTATGAGATAGGTGATAATTCTAAGGTGAGGGTTCGAGCATCTTGCATCGACCAATGATTATGAAGTGAATGTTTGATGAGTTACATGAAGAAGATTGATGAACCATAATTTTTGTAATACATGTGTGTGGGGTTAAAGATGATAATGGTTATGATTTGGTCTCGGGTTTGATCGAATATAAACAAGAGGTTGGAACATCTTAGTGTGAAACAGAAACAAGTTGATTGATGGTGGGTTGGTGGTGATAGTTTGGTTACGCACGTCCGAAAAGAGAAGAGAAAAGAGAGATGTTTAAAGAGGGAGAGAGAAAACTAAGTGGTGTTTACAAGATGATTATGATAAGTTCACTAATAGAAGAAAAGAGATATTAGAGATAGAGAAAGGTGGTGATTTGTGGTGTTCATGGGTGGTGGCCGTGGTGAGATGGTGGAGCAAGGTAATGACCGAGGGTTGAATAAGAGAAGGAAGAAATAATATGTGTTTTCTTTCATATCTTTAATGTATAAGTTTATATATAGACAAAGTAATATATTACATTACAGTGAACCTCAATCATACTTCTAATTATCACATATATTTTTATTTATGATTTTATGATCTCTCAAATTATTGATTGATAATTAAAAGATTTTATTCATCACGGGTCACTAGTTTAAAACACAGGTATCAATATCAATATATTATACAATACTTAAGTGAAATTATTAAAATTTGGATCATACGATTGTGATATTAACTATTTAAGAATCCTGACTCCGCCCCTGTTAATAACTATATTCGATATACTTTATATATATAGATACGTTTTTGATAATAAGTTTTATTATATCATATATTATTTTACATAATTAATTCTAACAACTAAATTATATAATATGGTTTCAAATTATACATACATATACACATATCTAATTACAAACAATTGTTCGTGAATCGGAATAGTCAGAAGGTAAATGAATATATGAAACAGTTCAAAATGTTTGAGACTCAACCTAAAAGACTTTTCTTATCGTGTCGAAACCATACAAAAGATTAAGTTTAAATTTGGTCGGAAATTTCCGGGTCGTCACAATTCACCACCAGAATTTCACGAATGGGTGGTGACTCATCACGAGTATCAACACCATGGGCAAGAAAAGCCATGCCACCACCAACCAGAAAACGACGTGCCCGTGCAAAAGTGCATATCGGCACAAGTCTTCTTCGTTTAACGCCATGAATAATTTACTCTCCCCCACTAAGGGTCTTCACTCGAATAGATTTTTCATGGCATGCAATATCGGCTCTATTATGATCGAGTCAATCCATACCAACAACGATATCAAAATCACCCAAAGTCATCGGGATGAGGTCGATTTCAAAGTTTTCGACACCAAACACAACATTACAATTTTTACACACATCAACCACTAACACCGTCTTGCCATCCGCTATTTCAACTTCTACCGGACGACTTAACTTAGTTAACGGTTTATTAAGTTTAGGCACAAATTTTGGTGACACAAACGACAAGTTTGCACCACTATCAAAGAGTATCCTTGCCGGATTTGAATCAACCATGAAAGTACCTGAGACAACATCGCTAGATTGCTTGGCCTCCTCATTGGTCATCAAATAATTTCGACCCCTAGCCGTACCCGCCGCCTTCTCTAATCGTTTAACATTATCGTTGCGCAATTTGGGATACTCCGGCCTCTTGTGCCCCTCTTTGTTACAATTAAAACAAACGATTTTGTTGGAAGATGAGTTCATACAATCACGGGCCAAGTGCCCTTGTCGACCACAATTGTAGCACGTGGGCTCAAAACTCTTAGAAGCCCCCTTTTTCGCACTACCGACGCTCTCAGTCACACTCTTGTTCTTCTTGTTCGAGTGTCTAGTAGCTTCAAATTTTCGTTTGCCAAAGGTGAAGTCACTCTTTCTTGGAGCAAGCGACTCAAAACCCTTAGCGATGTCAAATAGCTCATCAAAAGTCTTCGCCGAATTCCTACTAATCCTTTCTTGATAGTTATCATTCAAGGTTCGGTAGAAATCTTCTTTCAACATGTGATCGTTCCCGTCATACTCCGGGCAAAATTGGGTCTTTGATAAGAAAGTGGACTTGAGAGTGTTCAAATCCATTGACCCTTGCCTTAAAGTACGTAACTCGTCCTTAAGCTTTGAAAGATCGGCCGAAGTTCGGTACTCCCTGAAAAATTCCTCTTTAAACTCGTCCCACGTCAAACTCGTACTTTGTTCTTCGCCATAAAGTCGGATTTTCGCATCCCACCACAACTTGGCATCACCCCTCATCATGCTACTACCAAACCTCGTCTTTTTATCGAGAGGGCACTCACTAGTACGGAAAGCCCCCTCCATATCGGAGATCCATCGAGCACTCTTTAGAGGGTCTCGTTCACCTTCAAAGGTGGGAGGTTGAGCATCTTTGAAGTTTTTATAGTGGAAGTCTCGTCTTCCCGCTTTATCCTCTTTAAGAACAATCTTAACTTGTTCCTTGACTAGATTGACTACTTGCTCGTCAATCGAATCCAAGAACATCTTCTTAACATCCTCTAAGAAGGCCTCATGACGCCTTTGCATAATGGCCTCAACCTTGGCCGTAAACTCAGCATCCTCGCTCGAACCCCCTTCATTTGTCTCGGGTACGTTTCTCGTCTTCATACTATAAAACGGAAAAGGTTAAGCAACGAACGAGAAAACTTAACACATATGTATATACATATACACCACACTACCCCATCTTGCTCAACAATCGTCGTACATCGCTTGTTTGACACAATTTGAACTCGTAACAATGGTAGCTAATCATTGTTACGCGAGCACGTCGCATTAACTTGCTAGTACAACGTCTATCTTGCTTGATGATTGCTAACACAACACAAAACAATTAGCGCAAGGTTAGTTCACATAAACCTAAGCACTAATCAACTCCCGGTCCGACCCTTCTCCTACAAGTCCCGCGTAAAGCACATACACAAATAAATCTAAGTCTAGGCACCTATCTCAAGTCGCCTAAATCCCTTAGACCATGCTCTGATACCACTTGTAACGACCCAACCCAATATACAATCGAACACGCATAAAATAAATATTTTTTTTTACAGGGGAGTGCGCCACGCGCACCACCTCAGGGTGCGCGGCGCGCACAGGCCTATTTTCAGTTCTGTCCAAATTTTCAATTTTTCGAATAAAGATCTCCCGCTTCCCGACATATTTAGACGAAACGCTTTACACAACATGTTCTAATATGAAAAACTCATACGATTCAAACATAAAACGAGTTTTACAAAACGGGGCCCACATCGGCCGTTTTACGAGTTTCATACGAAAGTCCGAGTTTCGACCACACTAGTTTAAATTCCAAACGACACTATGAGCATGGTGTTTGGGGTTAAACTACCCATATCTTGGTCATACTCCAAAAGCTATCACATCCCAAAAGCGTCCCCTAAACAACAAGAGGGATCTCTAATCCAATCGAAGGCCCTTACCTTTGTCGACGCCGGAGCCTATAAAAAGATAAACAACGAGAGGGTAAGCAAAGCTTAGTGAATGCAATAATTATACCCATATATATATATAACATACCTACTTGCAATCACTTACACATATACCGCATACACGCTAGCAATACAATTAGCATACCATCTCAAGTACAAAGCTAATAATCTCCAACAAATCGCTACTAGTGTAATCAATAACATATAATCGACATAATATAATATGCTACAAAACAAAATACACAACCATGGTTAACCATTCTCGCGTCATGGTGCTACCGGCTCTTTGGTTCACACCATACGCATTTGTCATGATGCTACCGGCTCTTTGGTTCACATCACAACTCGAGTCATACTCACGCTAGAGTGCTACCGGCTCTTTGGTTCACACTCTAACAACGCTAATTGGTTCACACCCTAACAAATCGTGCTATAGCGCTACCGGCTCTTTGGTTCACACTATAACACACGTACTATGAAGCTACCGGCTCTTTGGTTCACATCATAGCACGCTCGCACATACTATGGCACTACCGGCTTTTTGGTTCATACCAAAGCATACAAATAAATACCTTACATACATATGCATATAATCATTCCACTCACCTTAACGATTTGGTAACGATTTATACCTCCACAAGCTTCAAAGCAAGGTACCTAATAATATAAGTACTCGATCAACAAACAAACTTGTTGGACTAAATACCAACACTTCACTCATGTGCATTTAATGACTTAAATGCATTAAATGCCCCATTTTCACCAAAACCGCCCTTTAGGGGTCAAGACCATCATTAATCACTTAAAAGCTAGTGATTAAGGTCCAACAACACTAACCATTACACAATTAGGGTATTTCATACCCATATTTCCCAATTAGGTCAATCATTAGCCCTTTGACTAATTTAAAGTCAACATACCCATTTCGGGTTATCTACTAACCCATCTAACACCCATTTACTAATTAACTAGGTGTGCTAGTAATTAACTAACCAATTAGGACTCATAAACATCAATTACCACTTTGAAACCCTAGGTTAGTTACCAATGAGTCTTCATGACTCCATCTTACCCAAGAACATCCAAAATCACCAAATATGGGTTTTATGTTCTTCATTTACCCAAACTCTAACCCTTACACAAAATCAAAGTAAGGAAATTAAAGTTAGAACATACCACTACAACCACAACGGAGCTAGAGAGGGGATGAACAACTTTAATACCCGCACTTTGGTCCGAGAACAACTTCTTCCCCTTAGATTTAAGCTTTCTCCCTCAAGAATCACACTCTCACTCTAAAATTTAAGTAAAGGGGATAAGGTTGTTGATAATGGAGTTAATGATACTCCACAACTGACCAACTGGCCTTTAACTCGTCCACAAGTGAAATTACCAAATTGCCTATCAAAATATCTCATTAAAACAGCAAAAACCCGGCTACAGTAGGGAGTGCGTGGCGCGCTCCCTTTGGTGTGCGCGGCGCTCACTAAGCTCAGATTGCTCTCTGACTTCTGTTTAACTGCACAATCATTCCCACACTTTATGTACTCTATATACTCTGCTGTACAATGAAGATTAGGGTCTTACAGGTTCGCCGGTAAGTGCTTCAGGTTCTTTGCCAAGAGGGCAATGTGGTAGATGGAAAGGATCGCCTTCTTATTGTCTCCAATGATTAAGGAGGCTACGAACCCATCCCCAATTCATCCAGAATAGATGATGGTTGATTGGTTGATCCATTCCAGTCACACTACTTTCGGAGCTTGAGTGGGATTCTATTTCGGAATCCGAGGGACTTGAACTAATGACGAATTCCATTTCATATGATTGAATAAAGGATTTTTCGATATGAAATGATTTCTGGTTATCGGATGGTAAACTAATTACATAGAATATATATATATATATATATATATATATATATATATATATATATATATATATATATATATATATATATATATATATATATATATATATATATATATATATATATATATATATATATATATATATATATATATATATATATATAGGGAGAGAGAGAGAGCAAAAGATTTCGTAGATTACGGAGGAATTTACGGAATATGTTAGGCAAAGTTTACAGTAACAGATACGCTAAGATGTGAATTAGCAGATACGCTATGATATGAATTTTGTCTATACACTATTCATGCAATCAATGCAATAAGATGTGTCTAGACTAAGAATGATAAGCAGGCAATTTTCTGACAAAAATGATAAGAAAAAACTTTTGACATGCAACTAAGGTCGAAGTCCAGACTCACTAATGCATCCTAACAACTATCAGTTAGACACACTAATGCAGATCTGGTTCGCTATGACCACCGCTATGATACCACATGAAGCGACTCGTCCTAATCCATAAGGACGAATATAATAACATATGGTTACATCGCGAGGTTCTGACCTCTATATGATACATTTTACAAACATTGCATTCGTTTTTAAAAGACAAACTTTCATTACATCGAAAGTTGACAGACATGCATACCATTTCATAATATCCAACTATAAATGACCTAATCTGTCATTTACTTAATAATAATCTTTATTGAACTCAACGACTTGAATGCAACGTCTTTTGAAATATGTCATGAATGACTCCAAGTAATATCTTTAAAATGAGCAAATGCACAGCGAAAGATTTCTTTAATACCTGAGAATAAACATGCTTTCAACTGTCAACCAAAAGGTTGGTGAGTTTATTAGTTTATCGTAATCAATCATTTCCATAATTTTAATAGACCACAAGATTTTCATTTCCATTTTTCATAAACATCATCTCATATCAGGCATTTCGCAAAAACTGCATAGAGATAAAAATCATTCATATGGTGAACACCTGGTAATCGACATTAATAAAACGCGTCTAGAATATCCCCATCATTCCGGGACTCTCATCGGACATGATAAAATCGAAGTACTTAAGCATCCATAACCCGGATGGGGTTTGTTAGGCCCAATAGATCTATCTTTAGTATTCGCGTCAATTAGGGTTTCTGTTCCCTAATTCTTAGATTACCAGACTAAAAAGGGTGATATTTGATTCGATAATCCAACCATAGAATGTAGTCTCGATTACTTGTGTCTATTTCGTAAAATATTTATAAAAGCAACGCATGTATTCTCAGTCCCAAAAATATATTTTGCAAAAGCATTTAAAAAGGGAGCAAATGAAACTCACGATACGATATTTTGTAGTAAAAATATGCATACGACGAAACTGAACGATGCATGGTTGGCCTCGGATTCACGAACCTATATCAATTATATATATTAAAACATATAATCACATAATTCCTCTTATTAATTATATAATATTTATATATTAAGTGTTGTAGTTATATAACTATATTCCCATTAAAATATATATACTTTATTTATATATTATATCTTCAGTTATATGTTATATATATATTTATTTTGTAAAATAATTAATATTTATATATATAGTTATATTAATCTATATATATATATATATATATATATATATATATATATATATATATAATTGGTATTTTATCAAAATCAATAATTTGTTGTATGTAATAGTTATATAATTAATGTTAATATGTTTAATAAAGATTTATGTAATATTAATATAAGCATATAATATTTATTTGTTATATAAAAACAATACTAATTATGATAAACATCATGATAACTTTAATATTATTAATAATAATAATAATAATAATAATAATAATAATAATAATAATAATAATAATAATAATAATAATAATAATAATAATAATAATAATAATAATAATAATAATACTTATAATAATAGTGATAATACTAAATAATCATTGTTAATGATAATATTAATAATAATATTTATGATAATACTAATACTAATAATAATTAAGATAATAATAACTATAATAATAACTATAATAATAACTATAATAATAATTTTACTACTAATTTTAATAATGATTATAATATCATAATACTTATATGAATGATAATAGTAATATTCATGATATTAATAATAATAATTAATTAATATAACAATAATATCAATAATAATAATATTAATAATAATAATAATAATAATAATAATAATAATAATAATAATAATAATAATAATAATAATAATAATAATAATAATAATAATAATAATAGGTATAAAATACTACCTTAAAAGCTTTTCCTAAAAAAAAAAAATGCCACAGACTAGGTTTGAACCCGCGACCTCTCGCTAACCTAACACCCATTCTAACCACTCCTCCATTCGTTCTTTTCTGTTTTAACTCGAACGTTAATAAATTTAACCTAAATTAACTGTTATCTTCTTCATAACAACTAAATAGCCCAACATCAAAAAAATGGATACGACCCTTGTTATAGATTCTTAGGCCTGCTAATCTGTTTCAATTTTAAACCCGTTAGCTTGTTTCAATATAAACCCACCAGATGTATTTGGTTTAATTAAACTATTCGATGGTTTGTAGGGTTCTTGTTTACGAATTGTCGGCCACCAAGGAAAAGAACACGCAATAGCAGTTTGATCCAATAATTCCATAGCATGATTAATGGCTGTTAACCGATTGTTTTGATCGATAAATAGCAGCCTGTTTCATATAGGTTCAATGGTTTGGTTTTTGGGTTTGTTAACGGAACAGAAGATAGAACATAAATAACGTGTTCATGTGGTGGTGCTCGTTGATAACTGCAACCATAGCAAACCAAACCGAAGGGGTTTTGTTCTTGATCTTGATCGAGGAAAATGGTTAACAAGCAATAGCCCAAGTAGCAGGTATTGCACAAAAGGGTTTAATGGTGATAAAAAAACAGCTTGGTGAGGGTAATAAAGTGGCAGTGATGGTGATGAGGTGTCAATGGTGGTGCGTTGTTCAAATAAAAACAAACCAAGTAGTAGTAGTAGTAGCAGTAGCCAGGAATTCTAACATAGTGGTGTTTTTGGGTGATTTTGGGACTATTTTCCAGCTACTCAAAACAGAAATATTTGATGATTCATGAAAAAGAACTGTAGAGAGGGAAAGAGAAGTGATGGTGGTTGTAGGTAAAAGGTGGGTGGGCATGGTTGTCGATAGTTCAAGGGTGATGAAGATTTGATTACACATAAGAGAAATAGAAAGATGGTTTTCATGTGGGTCTGATTCGAACTCGAATAGAAACGAAGGATAATGATTATATGGAACCGAAAGCAAAACATAAAATGTTGATTTGGGGTGGGTTTAATGTTGTAGTGGTACTTGTGATGATGGGTTTGGTATTGCGATCAAAACAGAAAATAAGCTGCAATTCAGTGGTTTTTGTTGCTCGACCAGAATAATAGCAACAATCCAAAGGCGTTTGATTTTGGTTTACCTGAACAGAAGACAGGAAAAAAATACAGTAGTCGCAGATTTATGATGGTGTTTGAATTGGTTTTCGAATAGCAATAGCAAATATAAATAGCAGCTGGAAAAGATCACGTCCATTGCAACCTGTGGCATTTGGGTTTTAAGTGATGATCGAATAGTGGTTATGGTGGTTTCCGAACGGTGATGATGGTGTAGGGTGAAGGTTTTGATGGTTTTACATAGGTCTTGAGTTCTTGGGTGATAAATGAAATAAAAACAGAATGCAGAGAAGAGGTATGAGGGGAAACATGATTGAGATGTGTTATACATAAAGTTGATAAAGTTAGAATATTATTACTTCGATAATATATTCAATCGCGCAGAAAAGTAAATAGTAATAAGATTGAACATTTAGAAGAAAACAAGTACAGTAATATAGTAACACGATTAAGTTCAATGTACACGTTTTATTTTTAAAAGAAGGCTGTCACTTTTCTAGTCCATAATCAATAATTATAATTAGTATTATTAATTATTAATTGTTCCAATTAAAAACTTTAAAAGATACGTATCATCACTATTCTTAGCTTTTAATTTTCTAACCTAATTGTATTGTATTATAAAATAAGGAGGCTATTGTTAATATGAATATAGTACATACATATGATATAAGTTCTTAAGTTTGAGGTTCAATGATTTTGTTTTTATATCAGAAAAAGGAATTTGGAAATATGTATCTAACTAATACTAGTTGGCCCCAACTTGACATAAAGTAAAGTAACCAAGTTTCAGTTTTGGGAGTATATATATATATATATATATATATATATATATATATATATATATATATATATATATATATATATATATATATATATTCATGAACATGAGTCTGGAAAAAGAAGAAATAATAGCGAAGTATTTGTCAACACATCAACTCGTCGGACAACACAAAAAATAATGGTGAAGTTCATTTTTCTTTTTTTTAATCTTGCCGACAGTTATATTACGGATGGTGTTACATGCTCCGTTGTTAAACAGTAACGGTTATAAGTATTAGTAAAAATACCATAATTTTAAATCAAATACATAAATTCATTTTAATAATAATAGCATATATTATACTATTTTTCATAATTAATTAAATTGTATAATATTTTAAATTATTATTTCAAGTTAATATACTTATATATATATATATATATATATATATATATATATATATATATATATATATATATATATATATATATATATATATATATATATACACACACATATATATATTTATTTACAAACAATTGATCGTGAATCGTCGAAAATGGTCTAGGTTAAATGAATGTTTGAAAACTGTTCAGAAATTTTGAGACTTAACCTAACAGACTTTGCTTATCGTGTTAAAATCATTTAAAGATTAAGTTTAAATTTGGTAGAAAATTTTCGGGTCGTCACACCACCCGTCAAGAAAGTTCAATGATAAAAAATAACGAGAAAATAAAAATTTAAAAGTAATGAATATGAATAGTGATGACATTATAATGTCTTTGAGTTATCAAGAATCTTTATGAGTCAATAATGACATTTTCCAGTTCGCAAACCGATACACAAAGGTATAAGGCACATAGGTACGTGATATAACAGGGAGTTATATACGTATGAGTATGAGTAGTAACAAACATAGGAGTTTCAAAAATCAGGGATGACATTTCATGTAATACAAACATAATACACAAAACCAGGATAAATGACATAGGAATGTCGAAAATTTCAATAATAATTCAAGAAATAAAACATAGGAATATTTTATTAACTCATACGACATCGGAATATCGTATTAAAATGATTCAGATTTGGAAATCTCGAAAGTCTAATCGTTGGTTTGGAAACCGAGACGATTCATCGAAAAAATGTTATACGTAGGAACGTACAAACACATAATCAAACCTTTTTATTTAATAAATAATATAGGAATATTAGAATATTAGAATATAATTTAGTCACATAAAATGACTTCATAAAACCTTTCAAAATTTTGAGACTCACAATAACAAGTTTGCTTATCGAGTCGAAAGCATTCAATCATATAGAGAATTGACTTAAAAATAAGTTAAAATTTTCCGGAAAGAAATGATAAATAAAATTTAAAATAAACACATACGTTCAAAGTCTAGACTCACTAATGCATCCTAACAACTACCGGTTAGACACACTAATGCAAATTCTAGTTCGCTAAGACTAAGGCTCTGATACCAACTGTAACACCCCATCAAAAATCATTAACGACGATGTTAAATCTGGTCCCAGTGCTTGGCTTGACTTCTATGTAACAGCAAAGTTTTACAGCGGAAGCAAAAAGTACCTGAGAATAAACATGCTTAAAAAGTCAACATGAGGTTGAGTGAGTTCATAGGTTTGTCATAATTAATGATTTTGATAATAGTAATAAATCACAAGATTTCAGTTTTCATAAATATCCTTACACCACAGTGTAATAAAAAGATTCTACAACTATGGGCACCTGGTAACAGCCTTAACGATAATAATATAATAATGAATACCCCTGATGTCTATAGAGCACCGAATCAAGTGCGATAAATACCCTCGAAGTACTAAACATCCGTTGACTGCTAGCGCGACTAGCCCGGATGGGGTTGTCAAACCCGATAGATCTATCAATAGGATTGGCGCCTACCAGTTCATAAACCAATAGATTATGTTACCAAGCTAATATATATTAACTGAGATTGATATTTACATGATTAAATGTTTCCAACATGTTAACCAATCAAACTTGTTAAGACTTGATTAATTGAAATAGGTTTCATATAGACAATTGACCACCCAAGTTGACCGGTGATTCACGAACGTTAAAACTTGTAAAAACTATATGATGACATATATATGGTTATATATATAGTTAACATGATATTATGATAAGTAAACATATCATTAATTATATTAACAATGAACTACATATGTAAAAACAAGACTACTAACTTAATGATTTTGAAACGAGACATATATGTAACGATTATCGTTGTAACGACATTTAATGTATATATATCATATTAAGAGATATTCGTACATCATAATATCATGATAATATAATAATTTAAAATCTCTTTTGATATTATAAACATTGGGTTAACAACATTTAACAAGATCGTTAACCTAAAGGTTTCAAAACAACATTTACATGTAACGACTAACGATGACTTAACGACTCAGTTAAAATGTATATACATGTAGTGTTTTAATATGTATTCATACACTTTTGAAAGACTTCAAGACACTTATCAAAATACTTCTACTTAACAAAAATGCTTACAATTACATCCTCGTTCAGTTTCATCAACAATTCTACTCGTATGCACCCGTATTCGTACTCGTACAATACACAGCTTTTAGATGTATGTACTATTGGTATATACACTCCAATGATCAGCTCTTAGCAGCCCATGTGATTCACCTAACACATGTGGGAACCATCATTTGGCAACTAGCATGAAATATCTCATAAAATTACAAAAATATGAGTAATCATTCATGACTTATTTACATGAAAACAAAATTGCATATCCTTTATATCTAATCCATACACCAACGACCAAAAACACCTACAAACACTTTCATTCTTCAATTTTCTTCATCTAATTGATCTCTCTCAAGTTCTATCTTCAAGTTCTAAGTGTTCTTCATAAATTCCAAAAGTTCTAGTTTCATAAAATCAAGAATACTTTCAAGTTTGCTAGCTCACTTCCAATCTTGTAAGGTGATCATCCAACCTCAAGAAATCTTTATTTCTTATAGTAGGTTATCATTCTAATACAAGATAATAATCATATTCAAACTTTGGTTCAATTTCTATAACTATAACAATCTTATTTCAAGTGATGATCTTACTTGAACTTGTTTTCGTGTCATGATTCTGCTTCAAGAACTTCGAGCCATCCAAGGATCCATTGAAGCTAGATCCATTTTTCTCTTTTCCAGTAGGTTTATCCAAGGAACTTAAGGTAGTAATGATGTTCATAACATCATTCAATTCATACATATAAAGCTATCTTATTCGAAGGTTTAAACTTGTAATCACTAGAACATAGTTTAGTTAATTCTAAACTTGTTCGCAAACAAAAATTAATCCTTCTAACTTGACTTTTAAAATCAACTAAACACATGTTCTATATCTATATGATATGCTAACTTAATGATTTAAAACCTGGAAACACAAAAAACACCGTAAAACCGGATTTACGCCGTCGTAGTAACACCGCGGGCTGTTTTGGGTTAGTTAATTAAAAACTATGATAAACTTTGATTTAAAAGTTGTTATTCTGAGAAAATTATTTTTATTATGAACATGAAACTATATCCAAAAATTATGGTTAAACTCAAAGTGGAAGTATGTTTTCTAAAATGGTCATCTAGACGTCGTTCTTTCGACTGAAATGACTACCTTTACAAAAACGACTTGTAACTTATTTTTCTGACTATAAACCTATACTTTTTCTGTTTAGATTCATAAAATAGAGTTCAATATGAAACCATAGCAATTTGATTCACTCAAAACGGATTTAAAATGAAGAAGTTATGGGTAAAACAAGATTGGATAATTTTTCTCATTTTAGCTACGTGAAAATTGGTAACAAATCTATTCCAACCATAACTTAATCAACTTGTATTGTATATTATGTAATCTTGAGATACCATAGACACGTATACAATGTTTTGACCTATCATGTCGACACATCTATATATATTTCGGAACAACCATAGACACTCTATATGTGAATGTTGGAGTTAGCTATACAGGGTTGAGGTTGATTCCAAAATATATTTAGTTTGAGTTGTGATCAATACTGAGATACGTATACACTGGGTCGTGGATTGATTCAAGATAATATTTATCGATTTATTTCTGTACATCTAACTGTGGACAACTAGTTGTAGGTTACTAACGAGGACAGCTGACTTAATAAACTTAAAACATCAAAATATATTAAAAGTGTTGTAAATATATTTTGAACATACTTTGATATATATGTATATATTGTTATAGGTTCGTGAATCAACCAGTGGCCAAGTCTTACTTCTCGACGAAGTAAAAATCTGTGAAAGTGAGTTATAGTCCCACTTTTAAAATCTAATATTTTTGGGATGAGAATACAAGCAGGTTTTATAAATGATTTACAAAATAGACACAAGTACGTGAAACTACATTCTATGGTTGAATTATCGAAATCGAATATGCCCCTTGTTATTAAGTCTGGTAATCTAAGAATTAGGGAACAGACACCCTAATTGACGCGAATCCTAAAGATAGATCTATTGGGCTTAACAAACCCCATCCAAAGTACCGGATGCTTTAGTACTTCGAAATTTATATCATATCCGAAGGGTGTCCCGGAATGATGGGGATATTCTTATATATGCATCTTGTTAATGTCGGTTACCAGGTGTTCACCATATGAATGATTTTTATCTCTATGTATGGGACGTGTATTGAAATATGAAATCTTGTGGTCTATTATTATGATTTGATATATATAGGTTAAACCTATAACTCACCAACATTTTTGTTGACGTTTTAAGCATGTTTATTCTCAGGTAATTATTAAGAGCTTCCGCTGTTGCATACTTAAATAAGGACGAGATTTGGAGTCCATGCTTGTATGATATTGTGTAAAAACTGCATTCAAGAAACTTATTTTGTTGTAACATATTTGTATTGTAAACCATTATGTAATGGTCGTGTGTAAACAGGATATTTTAGATTATCATTATTTGATAATCTACGTAAAGCTTTTTAAAACCTTTTTCTATGAAATAAAGGTTATGGTTTGTTTTAAAAATGAATGCAGTCTTTGAAAAACGTCTCATATAGAGGTCAAAACCTCGCAACGAAATCAATTAATATGGAACGTTTTTAATCAATAAGAACGGGACATTTCAGTTGGTATCCGAGCGATGGTCTTAGAGAACCAGAATTTTGCATTAGTGTGTCTTATCTAGTTTGTTAGGATGCATTAGTGAGTCTGGACTTCGACCGTGTTTACTTGAAAAATGATTGCTTAACAAATTTTGTTGGAAACTATATATTTTTAACATGTGAATATTATGTGATATATTAATCTCTTAACGTGTTTGATATTATGTGATAGATGTCTACCTCTAGAACAAGTCCCATTGACTCACTTAATAATAATGAAGAGTCAAATGTAAATTGGAATGATTCGTGGACTGATTCACAAGTTCCCGAAGAGGAACCGAAAGAAGCGTCGGAACCGGAAGAAGAATCAGAACCGGAAGAAGAATCGGAACCGGATGAAGAAATAGAACCGGTGGGGGAAATAATAAAACGGTTAAGTAAAAGAAAATCCTCAACCAACCGACCAAGGTTAATTATGGTCAATGGTGTTTCCGCCAAGGAAGCAAAATATTGGGAGGATTACCAATTCTCCGATGAATCAGATTCCGACGAGAATTCCGATGATGTTATAGAAATTACCCCAACTGAATTTAAAAAGGCAAAAGAAAATAATAAGGGAAAGGGCATAAAAATAGAGAAATCTAATTCCAACCCCGATGAACTGTATATGTATCGTCAACCCCCGAAGTCCTTAAGTTGTAACAATGACCCGGGAACCTCTAAACCACCAGGTTTTTCTAAACCAATGTGGATAACGATGGCTCGTATTAGGGGAACATCATATATCCCTAGAAACTTGGCAAAACGAACCAAAATTGAAGAAGAAGAAGAAACGAACGAGTCGGAATAAGATAGTTGTATTCGTGTGGTGTAATATATGTAATATAGTGTTCTTATGCTTTATGATATATGTAAAAATTGCTTGTATTAATAAGTATTTTTTTTATGAATCTAACTCTTGTCTATTTTACAGTTTAAAAACACAAAATGGATAGACAACCCAATATTTTAAGAGACCTACCCGGAGACATGATTGATGAAATCTTGTCTAGAGTCGGCCAGAATTCCTCGGCACAACTATTTAAGGCGAGATCAGTTTGTAAGACATTCGAAGAACGTTCCAAGAATGTCTTGGTTTATAAGAGACTTTCGTTTGAAAGATGGGGGATATCACATTGGGAAACCCATAAGTTACGATGTGTTTACTTTGACGCATATATTGCGGGGAACCCAAATGCTATTTTACGCAACGGGTTAAGAAATTATTTTGACTCAATATATCCGAATATTGGACTTCGTGATTTAGAAAAAGCGGCTAACATGCAACATAAAGAAGCATGTTATGCTTACGGATTAGTAATGTTCGCTTCTCACCAAAGTGAGAACAAGAACATCGGGCTACAACTATTAAACAAAACATTTCCACAAGTGACGGAGTCGGTAATTGGGGTAAGAAATGAGGTTTTTAGATTATTACGGGACTGTTGGACATTACGTAACCCTCGTCCCTTTGACGACGTTACAACACGCTGTCTTATCAACGGCCATAACGGTTATGTTCCACAAGACCAAGGATGGGAAGTAATCCTAGTAAAACCAGAATGCATGACTTGTTTCTGGACGTATGAATTACGTGTCTTTATTGCCTTTGCTGAACGACTTGTGTACTAGCTAGAATTATCTTCACAACCATCTTGTATCAAATTTATTGTGTGCTATATTTCATGCTATATGTAAAATAAGCGGTATTGTAAGTTTGTAAAATATTGTGTAAAAGTTTGAACGCGAAATATTATTATAATCAGTTTTTCATATAGAATTGTAGTAGTTGAATTGTATATTAGCTACTAAGTATGAACTTAACGGGTAGGTACTACCCGAATTTAAACTTATAAAACGCTAATATGAAGAAAAAGCTTTTATAAATGAGTTCATATTATGCTACGAAATACTATTAACTACTCTTAATATTCTGTATGATTAACTTGTTCCATTTAACTATTTTGAAGGAAATGGCACCGACTACTCGACACACCGTGAATATGAATGAAGAGGAATTCCGTACTTTTCTAGCTTCAAACATAGCCGCAGTACAGGCTGCGCTACATACCAACAATAACCTTGGATCTAGCAGTACAGGAAATCGTGTAGGATGCACCTACAAAGAATTCACTGCCTGCAAACCTTTGGAATTTGATGGAACCGAAGGACCGATCGGATTGAAACGGTGGACCGAGAAGGTCGAATCGGTGTTTTCCATAAGTAAGTGTACTGAAGAGGACAAAGTGAAGTACGCTATGCATACCTTCACAGGTTCTGCGTTAACATGGTGGAATACCTATCTAGAGCAAGTGGGACAAGACGATGCGTACGCACTACCGTGGTCAGCATTCAAGCACTTGATGAACGAGAAGTACCGTCCCAGAACCGAGGTCAATAAGCTCAAGACAGAACTTAGAGGGTTACGAACCCAAGGATTTGATATTACCACGTACGAAAGACGATTCACAGAATTGTGCCTATTATGTCCGGGAGCATTCGAAGATGAGGAAGAGAAGATCGACGCGTTTGTGAAAGGATTACCGGAAAGAATCCAAGAAGATATAAGTTCACACGAGCCCGCCTCCATACAACAGGCATGTAGAATGGCTCACAAACTAGTGAACCAGATTGAAGAAAGAATTAAAGAACAGACTGCTGAAGAGGCCAATGTGAAGCAAGTCAAAAGAAAGTGGGAGGAAAATGGTGATAAGAATCACCAATACAACAACAACAACAATCGCAACATCTATCGCAACTACAATAAATGGCTCAACAACAACAACAACAACAACAACAACAACAACAATAATAACCGCAACAACAACAACAATCAGAAGCAGCTATGCCAAAGGTGTGAAAAGTATCACTCGGGGTTCTGCACCAAATTTTGCAACAAGTGTAAAAGAAATGGTCATAGCGCGGCGAAGTGTGAGGTCTACGGACCAGGGGTTAACAGAACGAAAGGAACAAATGGTGTCGGAACGAGTAATGGCGGAGCAAGTAGTGTCGGAGCAAGTTATGCCAATGTAGTTTGTTATAAATGTGGAAAACCGGGCCACATTATTAGAAATTGCCCGAACCAGGAGAACACGAATGGACAAGGCCGTGGAAGAGTTTTCAATATTAATGCGGCAGAGGCACAGGAAGACCCGGAGCTTGTTACGGGTACGTTTCTTATTGACAATAAATCTGCTTACGTTTTATTTGATTCGGGTGCGGATAGAAGCTATATGAGTAGAGATTTTTGTGCTAAATTAAGTTGTCCATTGACGCCTTTGGATAGTAAATTTTTACTCGAATTAGCAAATGGTAAATTAATATCAGCAGATAATATATGTCGGAATCGAGAAATTAAACTGGTTAGCGAAACATTTAAGATTGACTTGATACCAGTAGAGTTAGGGAGTTTTGATGTGATAATCGGTATGGACTGGTTGAAAGAAGTGAAAGCAGAGATCGTTTGTTACAAAAATGCAATTCGCATTATACGAGAAAAAGGAAAACCCTTAATGGTGTACGGAGAAAAGGGCAACACGAAGCTACATCTTATTAGTAATTTGAAGGCACAAAAACTAATAAGAAAAGGTTGCTATGCTGTTCTAGCACACGTCGAGAAAGTACAAACTGAAGAAAAGAGCATCAATGATGTTCCCGTCGCAAAAGAATTTCCCGATGTATTTCCGAAAGAATTACCGGGATTACCCCCACATCGATCCGTTGAATTTCAAATAGATCTTGTACCAGGAGCTGCACCAATAGCTCGTGCTCCTTACAGACTCGCACCCAGCGAGATGAAAGAACTGCAAAGCCAATTACAAGAACTTTTAGAGCGTGGTTTCATTCGACCAAGCACATCACCTTGGGGAGCTCCTGTTTTGTTTGTCAAGAAGAAAGATGGTACATTCAGGTTGTGTATCGACTACCGAGAGTTGAACAAACTTACCATCAAGAATCGCTACCCACTACCGAGAATCGACGACTTATTTGATCAACTACAAGGCTCGTCTGTTTATTCAAAGATTGACTTACGTTCCGGGTATCATCAAATGCGGGTGAAAGAAGATGATATTCCAAAGACTGCTTTCAGAACACGTTACGGTCATTACGAGTTTATGGTCATGCCGTTTGGTTTAACTAATGCACCAGCTGTGTTCATGGACCTTATGAACCGAGTGTGTGGACCATACATTGACAAGTTTGTCATTGTTTTCATTGATGACATACTTATTTACTCAAAGAATGACCAAGAACACGGTGAACATTTGAGAAAGGTGTTAGAAGTATTGAGGAAGGAAGAATTGTACGCTAAGTTTTCAAAGTGTGCATTTTGGTTGGAAGAAGTTCAATTCCTCGGTCACATAGTGAACAAAGAAGGTATTAAGGTGGATCCGGCAAAGATAGAAACTGTTGAAAAGTGGGAAACCCCGAAAACTCCGAAACACATACGCCAGTTTTTAGGACTAGCTGGTTACTACAGAAGGTTCATCCAAGACTTTTCCAGAATAGCAAAACCCTTGACTGCATTAACGCATAAAGGGAAGAAATTTGAATGGAATGATGAACAAGAGAAAGCGTTTCAGTTATTGAAGAAAAAGCTAACTACGGCACCTATATTGTCATTGCCTGAAGGGAATGATGATTTTGTGATTTATTATGATGCATCAAAGCAAGGTCTCGGTTGTGTATTAATGCAACGAACGAAGGTGATTGCTTATGCATCTAGACAATTGAAGATTCACGAACAAAATTATACAACGCATGATTTGGAATTAGGCGCGGTTGTTTTTGCATTAAAGACTTGGAGGCACTACTTATATGGGGTCAAAAGTATTATATATACCGACCACAAAAGTCTTCAACACATATTTAATCAGAAACAACTGAATATGAGGCAGCGTAGGTGGATTGAATTGATGAATGATTACGACTTTGAGATTCGTTACCACCCGGGGAAGGCAAATGTGGTAGCCGATGCCTTGAGCAGGAAGGACAGAGAACCCATTCGAGTAAAATCTATGAATATAATGATTCATAATAACATTACTACTCAAATAAAAGAGGCGCAACAAGGAGTTTTAAAAGAGGGAAATTTAAAGGATGAAATACCCAAAGGATCGGAGAAGCATCTTAATATTCGGGAAGACGGAACCCGGTATAGGGCTGAAAGGATTTGGGTACCAAAATTTGGAGATATGAGAGAAATGGTACTTAGAGAAGCTCATAAAACCAGATACTCAATACATCCTGGAACGGGGAAGATGTACAAGGATCTCAAGAAACATTTTTGGTGGCCGGGTATGAAAGCCGATGTTGCTAAATACGTAGGAGAATGTTTGACGTGTTCTAAGGTCAAAGCTGAGCATCAGAAACCATCAGGTCTACTTCAACAACCCGAAATCCCGGAATGGAAATGGGAAAACATTACCATGGATTTCATCACTAAATTGCCAAGGACTGCAAGTGGTTTTGATACTATTTGGGTAATAGTTGATCGTCTCACCAAGTCAGCACACTTCCTACCAATAAGAGAAGATGACAAGATGGAGAAGTTAGCACGACTGTATTTGAAGGAAGTCGTCTCCAGACATGGAATACCAATCTCTATTATCTCTGATAGGGATGGCAGATTTATTTCAAGATTCTGGCAGACATTACAGCAAGCATTAGGAACTCGTCTAGACATGAGTACTGCCTATCATTCACAAACTGATGGGCAGAGCGAAAGGACGATACAAACGCTTGAAGACATGCTACGAGCATGTGTTATTGATTTCGGAAACAGTTGGGATCGACATCTACCGTTAGCAGAATTTTCCTACAACAACAGCTACCATTCAAGCATTGAGATGGCGCCGTTTGAAGCACTTTATGGTAGAAAGTGCAGGTCTCCGATTTGTTGGAGTGAAGTGGGGGATAGACAGATTACGGGTCCGGAGATTATACAAGAAACTACCGAGAAGATCATCCAAATTCAACAACGGTTGAAAACCGCCCAAAGTCGACAAAAGAGCTACGCTGACATTAAAAGAAAAGATATAGAATTTGAAATTGGAGAGATGGTCATGCTTAAAGTTGCACCTTGGAAAGGCGTTGTTCGATTTGGTAAACGAGGGAAATTAAATCCAAGGTATATTGGACCATTCAAGATTATTGATCGTGTCGGACCAGTAGCATACCGACTTAAGTTACCTCAACAACTCGCGGCTGTACATAACACTTTCCACGTCTCGAATTTGAAGAAATGTTTTGCTAAAGAAGATCTCACTATTCCGTTAGATGAAATCCAAATCAACGAAAAACTTCAATTCATCGAAGAACCCGTCGAAATAATGGATCGTGAGGTTAAAAGACTTAAGCAAAACAAGATACCAATTGTTAAGGTTCGATGGAATGCTCATAGAGGACCCGAGTTCACCTGGGAGCGTGAAGATCAGATGAAGAAGAAATACCCGCATCTATTTCCAGAAGATTCGTCAACACCTTCAACAGCTTAAAATTTCGGGACGAAATTTATTTAACGGGTAGGTACTGTAGTGACCCGAACTTTTCCATGTTTATATATATTAACTGAGATTGATATTTACATGATTAAATGTTTCCAACATGTTAAGCAATCAAACTTGTTAAGACTTGATTAATTGAAATAGGTTTCATATAGACAATTGACCACCCAAGTTGACCGGTGATTCACGAACGTTAAAACTTGTAAAAACTATATGATGACATATATATGGTTATATATATAGTTAACATGATATTATGATAAGTAAACATATCATTAATTATATTAACAATGAACTACATATGTAAAAACAAGACTACTAACTTAATGATTTTGAAACGAGACATATATGTAACGATTATCGTTGTAACGACATTTAATGTATATATATCATATTAAGAGATATTCGTACATCATAATATCATGATAATATAATAATTTAAAATCTCTTTTGATATTATAAACATTGGGTTAACAACATTTAACAAGATCGTTAACCTAAAGGTTTCAAAACAACATTTACATGTAACGACTAACGATGACTTAACGACTCAGTTAAAATGTATATACATGTAGTGTTTTAATATGTATTCATACACTTTTGAAAGACTTCAAGACACTTATCAAAATACTTCTACTTAACAAAAATGCTTACAATTACATCCTCGTTCAGTTTCATCAACAATTCTACTCGTATGCACCCGTTTTCGTACTCGTACAATACACAGCTTTTAGATGTATGTACTATTGGTATATACACTCCAATGATCAGCTCTTAGCAGCCCATGTGAGTCACCTAACACATGTGGGAACCATCATTTGGCAACTAGCATGAAATATCTCATAAAATTACAAAAATATGAGTAATCATTCATGACTTATTTACATGAAAACAAAATTACATATCCTTTATATCTAATCCATACACCAACGACCAAAAACACCTACAAACACTTTCATTCTTCAATTTTCTTCATCTAATTGATCTCTCTCAAGTTCTATCTTCAAGTTCTAAGTGTTCTTCATAAATTCCAAAAGTTCTAGTTTCATAAAATCAAGAATACTTTCAAGTTTGCTAGCTCACTTCCAATCTTGTAAGGTGATCATCCAACCTCAAGAAATCTTTATTTCTTACAGTAGGTTATCATTCTAATACAAGATAATAATCATATTCAAACTTTGGTTCAATTTCTATAACTATAACAATCTTATTTCAAGTGATGATCTTACTTGAACTTGTTTTCGTGTCATGATTCTGCTTCAAGAACTTTGAGCCATCCAAGGATCCATTGAAGCTAGATCCATTTTTCTCTTTTCCAGTAGGTTTATCCAAGGAACTTAAGGTAGTAATGATGTTCATAACATCATTCAATTCATACATATAAAGCTATCTTATTCGAAGGTTTAAACTTGTAATCACTAGAACATAGTTTAGTTAATTCTAAACTTGTTCGCAAACAAAAATTAATCCTTCTAACTTGACTTTTAAAATCAACTAAACACATGTTCTATATCTATATGATATGCTAACTTAATGATTTAAAACCTGGAAACACGAAAAACACCGTAAAACCGGATTTACGCCGTCGTAGTAACACCGCGGGCTGTTTTGGGTTAGTTAATTAAAAACTATGATAAACTTTGATTTAAAAGTTGTTATTCTGAGAAAATTATTTTTATTATGAACATGAAACTATATCCAAAAATTATGGTTAAACTCAAAGTGGAAGTATGTTTTCTAAAATGGTCATCTAGACGTCGTTCTTTCGACTGAAATGACTACCTTTACAAAAACGACTTGTAACTTATTTTTCCGACTATAAACCTATACTTTTTCTGTTTAGATTCATAAAATAGAGTTCAATATGAAACCATAGCAATTTGATTCACTCAAAACGGATTTAAAATGAAGAAGTTATGGGTAAAACAAGATTGGATAATTTTTCTCATTTTAGCTACGTGAAAATTGGTAACAAATCTATTCCAACCATAACTTAATCAACTTGTATTGTATATTATGTAATCTTGAGATACCATAGACACGTATACAATGTTTCGACCTATCATGTCGACACATCTATATATATTTCGGAACAACCATAGACACTCTATATGTGAATGTTGGAGTTAGCTATACAGGGTTGAGGTTGATTCCAAAATATATTTAGTTTGAGTTGTGATCAATACTGAGATACGTATACACTGGGTCGTGGATTGATTCAAGATAATATTTATCGATTTATTTCTGTACATCTAACTGTGGACAACTAGTTGTAGGTTACTAACGAGGACAGCTGACTTAATAAACTTAAAACATCAAAATATATTAAAAGTGTTGTAAATATATTTTGAACATACTTTGATATATATGTATATATTGTTATAGGTTCGTGAATCAACCAGTGACCAAGTCTTACTTCCCGACGAAGTAAAAATCTGTGAAAGTGAGTTATAGTCCCACTTTTAAAATCTAATATTTTTGGGATGAGAATACATGCAGGTTTTATAAATGATTTACAAAATAGACACAAGTACGTGAAACTACATTCTATGGTTGAATTATCGAAATCGAATATGCCCCTTGTTATTAAGTCTGGTAATCTAAGAATTAGGGAACAGACACCCTAATTGACGCGAATCCTAAAGATAGATCTATTGGGCTTAACAAACCCCATCCAAAGTACCGGATGCTTTAGTACTTCGAAATTTATATCATATCCGAAGGGTGTCCCGGAATGATGGGGATATTCTTATATATGCATCTTGTTAATGTCGGTTACCAGGTGTTCACCATATGAATGATTTTTATCTCTATGTATGGGATGTGTATTGAAATATGAAATCTTGTGGTCTATTATTATGATTTGATATATATAGGTTAAACCTATAACTCACCAACATTTTTGTTGACGTTTTAAGCATGTTTATTCTCAGGTGATTATTAAGAGCTTCCGCTGTTGCATACTTAAATAAGGACGAGATTTGGAGTCCATGCTTGTATGATATTGTGTAAAAACTGCATTCAAGAAACTTATTTTGTTGTAACATATTTGTATTGTAAACCATTATGTAATGGTCGTGTGTAAACAGGATATTTTAGATTATCATTATTTGATAATCTACGTAAAGCTTTTTAAAACCTTTTTCTATGAAATAAAGGTTATGGTTTGTTTTAAAAATGAATGCAGTCTTTGAAAAACGTCTCATATAGAGGTCAAAACCTCGCAACGAAATCAATTAATATGGAACGTTTTTAATCAATAAGAACAGGACATTTCATATATATATATATATATATATATATATATATATATATATATATATATATATATATATATATATATATATATATATATATATATATATATATATATATATATATATATATATATATATATGTTTGATTGGTATTATATTAAAATACCTAATTTGTTATATATGAATATTTATATAAAAATGTTAATTTGTTTGATATATAATTATATGAAATATAATTGTAGTATATGAAATAAGTGTATTCAATGTACAAAATATTTATTTGTAAAAATAATAGTTTCGATAATAATGATTTACTAATAATTATAATAATAATGGTAATAATAGTAATTTTAATACAAATGATATCTTTACTAATAATTATAAAGTAAAGATGATAGTTTTAACAATAGCAAAAACGATAATTTTTGTAAAAATGATAATAACGATAATAATTTTAATAATAACAATACTAATAATGATAATCATCTTAATAATAAAAATGATAATATTAATAATAATAATAATAATACTTATGTTGATAATAATAATTATAATAGCAGTAGTTTTTAATGAAGATAATAATTTTGATAATAATACTTTAATATTAGTAATAATAATAATGATAATACTATTAATTAGATTAATGATAATAATAATAATAATAATAATAATAATAATAATAATAATAATAATAATAATAATAATAATAATTTTAAAAAGAATAACTACCTTAAATAAGCCCTCTTAAAAAGAAATGCTACGAACTGGGTTCGAACCCGAGACCTCTCGCTCATCCGAAAACACCCAAACCATTGCACTGCTGTTACTTTTTTGATTTATATCATAATTTATTTATATTTAAAACCGTTTCTGTTTTCCTCCTTCTTCTTCTTTAATTCAGTCGACCAGAGCCCAACAACAACCATAACATCGAGTTACCAGCTTGGTTTAGAACTTAAATTTGAATCAGAAATGATCGATTGTGAGTGGTCTTGATTGACAGACCAGATAAAAAAAATGAAATACAGCAGCAGCTGCAAACAGTCGCGAAGAACACAAAGAACTCCAAACTTGATTCGAGTTTTCAGACATTTTTAGATTAAAACTTCTACATGAATTATATAGTAATTCATTCCTAGAATATTTGTAAACCCTCAATTTCAACAGAAACCATATCTAGGATTTCAATTCGATCTTAGAACGTTCGTTTGACTTTTAAAAAAAAATAACTTTGACTCAAAAATTCGTGATTAATACAACGAATTGGAACTTCAAATTTTGGAGAAAGATCGTTTAGAGGATTTCTAACAACTCTACATTTAAGGTTTTTGAAAAGGGTTTCGAATTCAAGTTTTTGGAAATATGATCAAGAACAGAGGTTATCGACTAGTTTTTCTTGAATTTCAATTTTCGGTTAAATGAAGCTGTTTATATAAACATTATAGTCCACTGTGATGTGCTACTGAATTCTTTATTTAAACAAGATTAGAGACACAAACAAATTCACAACCAGTAGCAGAAATAAAATAATTAATCACGATCATATAAAAATAATCACGATTATATATATAAATAAAAAAACAGATAAAAAAATATAAAGAATAAAAAGCAAAAGCTCACGATTAATAAAAAAAATCAAACGGAATAGACAGATCACGAAAAAAATATAAAATTTAAAAGCTATTTACCTAATTTAGGTATATGTCTTTTTCTATTTATTTTTAATTATTATTATTAAATAAATACATTAATAACTATAATAATTAATAATAATAATTTTAATAACAATTATAATTATAATAATAATAATAATAATAATGATAATAGATAAAGATAAGAATAATATGATATTACTAATACTAATAATTCTTAAATAACAATACTAAACATAATGATATTAATATAAATTATGTTAATGATATTAATAATAATAATAATATTAATATAACAATTATATGTTAACTTTTAATTTAATTTAATATGTTAATATTACATATTATTAATTAGGTAATATTTATATATTATATAATAACATATATTGGGTATTTAATATTTTTACCTTTTATATATGTATTTTACAATATACAAATAATTTGTATAATAATAATTATGTATAGAATTCATATATATATATATATATATATATATATATATATATATATATATATATATATATATATATATATATATATATAAAATAACATATATTGGGTATTTAATATTTTTACCTTTTATATATGTATTTTACAATATACAAATAATTTGTATAATAATAATTATGTATAGAATTCATATATATATATATATATATATATATATATATATATATATATATATATATATATATATATATATATATATATATAGCTATTTTTAATTATCAAGTTTTGTTACGTAGATAAATATATTAATTATAAATTCAGAGTATAACATTTAACATTTTGTTAATGTTTTGCTAGTTATTATATATGTACACACACATATAATCATATTTTGCTGTTCGTGAATCGTCGGGAACAGAAGTTTAGTTTAAATTTAATCAGAAATTTTCCGAGTTATCACAGCAAACAACCATTATGATCTTTGAAATTGAAAGGAGTAATTTGAACCAATTAGAATTAGGGTTTATACGAAATTTGGGGCTAGGGTTTGTATGCTGTAAACTGTAATCGACGATTGAGCTGAATATAGGCATTTATAAGAATACAACTTAGTAATCGGACGAAAATACTCTCACATGCAGTGCACATGTGAGGGTTTAAGTATACAGACTAAACGGGTGTTACAGATTGGTACCACAATCGTTACTCAATAAAACCGCATGTACCATCGACGATAAAAAAATACTTTAGGTGCTATGGTGAAAAACTATACAAACCACAGGTACTACCGGCGTAATTTTTTCTTAATTTTATTCTCCATTAATGTTAGTATGCATACACGATTTATATGAAAATTCTTACAATTTAAATCTTCTTATAGTTTAATTTTTTATTTTCTTGTTTAAAATTTTGTCTTATGTTACATCTTTCTCCTGTATGAAGTACATAATCTATAGTAGTGTTGCAAATCTACTTATTCTTCCCAGATCTCGTTCTTGGAAGGTCGTCGAGACGAGATGTTCATTTCGCGAGATTTCTCGGTCAACGGGATCAAACTTGGTCAAAGCCATGATCTCTCGGATTTTCTCGAATTTTCTCTTAATTTCTCTTAATTTCTCGAATTTTTCACTAATTTTCCGAATTTTCTTGTATAATCTCGTAAAAATGTTTATAAATTTACACACACACACACACACACATATATATATATATACATATATTTAAAAAAAATAAAAAATCAACGTAAGTTAACGTCCGAGATCACCCGGAGACTCCGAGATATTCGCAAAAAAATGTTCCAAACGAAATATCTCCGAGATTCAAGTTCTCCAAACCTTGCTCTTTAGAATTAGCCAACCACATACCTAGTACCTATCTTAATCTTAATTAATTTAGTTCATAAATATAACTAGATTCATAACTTAAGCAAATATTACACGTTTAACATGATCTCTGACATTAAAGTATTGTCTCTGTTGCTCTTTCTGCGTATATGGGCCTAATTTTGTTGTTTTTTCTCCTTTTGGCAGATCTCTTTCTACTATTTTGTCCTTTGTTACTACTAATTACAAATCAACTTAATTACCTTGCACAATATATGGAGAAATTTCGTTACTTAATTACTTCATTCAATTTCTGAAATTTTATATTTCTAAGTTGAGACTAGCTTACGCTGGTGTGGATTCTAAAAATAATACATGGTGTGTATACAATGTGATCAAGTAATACTTAGTAACGTTTGAACTTGATACCTTTTACAATATTGGTACTTCACCAAATAATCCATCTATTTCTATTTTGTGATGATTTGAAAGATCAAATAACTAAAGTTAAACTAATCTATCTATCTATCCTGAGATGATAATAGATCAACGTACTTAAGTTAATATCATCAATATGAATTAACATTTGAACTTGCGCAACGCTAATTATGAAAATATGTAAAATAAGTTTCTGAAGGATAAACTTTGTGACTTCATCCCAATTCATTATTTACTGTACAAATAAACACAGGTTTAAAAGATTTCCATAGTCATAATTTGTTGTAATATTTATTTACTTCTCTAATTACTATTTTTAACTTGATGTTTAAAAAAAAAATCTACAATTACTCGTATTTTAAAATTACATGAAAATGACAACAACATAGTTAAATAGCCCAAATGTGAGACATACATTACGGAGGGATTATGAAATTAAGGAAAATAAAGGTGACCCTCACGCCCACCCCTACTCATCTAGAAACCTTGACTTTTTTACTCTTTAGATAATAGACCACAATTTAAAGTTCCCTGTTATTTAAAGTCACAAACACACCATTGCAACCATTCATTGACAATGCCACAACCACAACCACAACATAACACACACACACACACACACAAATTAACAAATCATGTTTGATCTCAACCCTCAATTCCCCAACAACCAAAAGCAAAAAACAAATTATAACTTCAACAATCATTCCAACTTTAGACACAGGTTTAACGGTGAAGGTAACGGTAACGTGCAATTTAGATTAGAAACGACGGAGGAGAACGAGTCTGGAGTTTGTTCTCCTCCGTTATGGCGGACTAATAATAGTTTTAGTCCGCCAGATAGTCCGGTGAGATACACCAATTCTCGGGCTCTTTCGCCAGCATCACGAGCGTTGGCGATAGCCCGAGGAAAAAAAGAGATGATGGAAATGGTGGAGAACATGCCGGAAACATCGTACGAGTTATCGTTAAAAGATATGGTGGATCCAAGACTAGAGTTTTTAGATAAGGAAACACAAAGTATGGAGGAAGGAGAAGAAAGATCAATTTTACATGGTCAAACGGAAAGTCAGCGGTGGAAGAAAAACAAAAAGGGTAGTGTGAAAAGACAAGAGAGTAATAAAATGGGTAGAGTTATAGTGAAAAATACAAGTATGAATAATAATAACAAAGGGCTTTTAATTAATATGTTTTTTCCATTTACTATTGGATCAAAGAGAAAAAGTAGTATTACCACTAGTACATCTTTTGGGAATAATAGTAACGTTAAATCGTCTCCAAAAACCGAATTATTGGAAAAATCCGTCGACGGTGATCGGAGCGTCTGGTGGTGGAAAAAGTTTACCGGTTCCGGTGATAGTGAGAGTTTAGGGATTACGAGTAGTAGTAGAAGTGGTAGTAGTGGTAGTAGCGGTAGCAGTGGTGGCGGCAGTTTACGGAGTAACAGCGGCAGGTACGTATATTGTTATTTCTATTTATATTTATATATGTATAATAATATAAAATATACGGAGTAAATCGGTAACGATTATTTGTGATTGATATATTTACATTGTTACATGCATTTTATTATTAGTAAATTTTGTTATGATTATGGTATGAGTTTGTGATGGTGGAACATAAATGTGAACGTTTTGAATAAGTAAAGTATTTTGGAATAAACCTACCAAAATGATTTTTTAGTCGATGTGTAAAACACTAAAATGGTACTCATAATGAATGCTTATACGCAAAGTTTTAGTTGTTACGATTCTATCATCGTCATCTTCTAGAAGATGAAATTTTGGGTATTTTAAAAATATTATTTATTATTATTATTATTATTATTATTATTATTATTATTATTATTATTATTAATAATAATAGTAAGTATTAAATATTTCAAATATTTTTAATTTAATATTAAAAACAAAATATAAGAACGTTGGATATTATATTGTGTGTCGGCTGATTTTTTAATTTTGATTGGAAGTTAGCTGATCACCTCAATGTACATATAGAATTTAGATAATTATATAAAAAATAATCTTCTCTTGTACCAAAATAAAAGTAGAAAAATAAATAAATTCAGAGTATAAAATAAGCAACAAATCTTATATTATAAATGTATTCTTCACAGTAATATATAGTATAATACTATTAGTATTAGTAATTAGTATTCGACAATATATAGTCAAAGTAAACTTTATGATAAACACGGCAGGCTGTTAACAAATGGAATTTAAATCATTTAATCTGTAATATGTCACCACTTGTCGACAAAACAATTAATTTGTAGAAGAAATAATTTGGCCGAATCACACGTGTGTATACGTGTATGATCCGGTCGACTGTCGACGTACAACTCTATCATGTCTTTTTGATATATATATATATATATATATATATATATATATATATATATATATATATATATATATATATATATATATAAAAGGTTATCTAAAATCGCTCAAAATATCATACTTTTATTAATGGAAAATTAGATTAGATTATACATATATACCACTCTCGAGTTTTTTATTTTATTTCTAGATAACTTGTATCTGAAAAAACTGTTTTGTAGTCTTCCTAATTTCGTATGTTGTTCGATACAAAGTATATGATATATGATATGGTTAAA
The DNA here is from genome assembly GCF_046630445.1 of Rutidosis leptorrhynchoides. NCBI lineage: Eukaryota > Viridiplantae > Streptophyta > Magnoliopsida > Asterales > Asteraceae > Rutidosis > Rutidosis leptorrhynchoides. The sequence goes on from NC_092335.1 coordinate 615,593,412, forward strand.
TACTTGGTCAAAAAATGTAAAAGAACATAAGTACTGTTGTAATTAATTAATAAAAACTAGTATGATTTAGTTTTAATTAAAATTAGGTAGTTAAGTTCTTTCAATTTCTACGAGTTTTTAGACAGATTTGATAAATATGAAATAACTTGCGAATTTAATCACGAATTTGAGCGTGCTACAAAATCGTCCCTTGAATTGGTAAAAAAAACCTACAACCCTTTGTGATTATCCCGTACTTGATGAGTGACTTATAAAAAGTAGCAAAATTATAATGACTAACTCTAAGAGTTATTTTTAGAAATAACTAGTTGTGGAGCCCTCGCTTCGCGCCGGGGGCTCCGTTTTGAATGCGAGTTAAAAAAAATCTTGATCTATTTTGTAAAAAAAAAAAAATTTCGACATAACATTGAAGGGTTGTTCCTTTTGTGAAAGTTGATTCTTTTAGCGTTCGGGTTTTATTTTTAAAAAAAAAAGTTAGTAAAGTGGGGGTTCGATTTGTATTTTAATAAAGTTAGTGGGTTAAGTTTGTGAAATTTGAAAAAACTTTACGTATAAAGTGGGGGTTCGATTTGTATTTTAATAAAAGTTAGGGGGTTAAGTTTGTGAAAATTGAATATTAGTAAAAAAAAAAAAAGTTACTAAAGTGGGGGTTCGATTTGTATTTTAATAAAAGTTAGGGGGTTAAGCTTGTGAAATTTGGGGAAAAATATACGTATAAAATGGGGGGTTCGATTTGTATTTTAATGAAAGTTAGGGGGTTAAGTTTACAAAAAGCGGAAAAATGAATAGTACTATTCATTTCCACTTTACCCGTACTATTCATTTCCATTTTGCCTGTTAGATATAGGTATATAATATATAATATAATTTATGAAAAAAGGTAATAAATATGATTAGTTAATGGTAGTTATCTCTAGAAGATGGGTGATTATTACAATTGTACAAGTCCTAATTTCTTAACAATTAACCTTAAGGTTGTTATTTGAAAAATCCTAAAAAATGATAAACGTGTTTAACTTTACAAATAAAGATGAAGGTTCATGTATAAATGAGTAAATAAGATTGAAAGCTTACATTCTTTCTGTTTTGTCTTTATTATGAAACTCATATTGACTTATTAAAGTTAAAATTTATGTGCCTTAGGAAGATGGACTATAATTTTAATTGTTTATTTAATACGATGCAGCAAAAAGAAGGATTGCGTTTATGGTTGTTGGCCCTTCATCCAATCTACGAAAAAAAGACCGTGAAGTTGAGATCGTGTTCGAGTTGTGAACAAAGATACTTTGTCGTTAAGACATGTTTTGGACAAATTCTGTGAGAGGTTGTTATAATTGTTGTAACTAAGATTGGCCTCTTGCAATAGGATATTATAATGGGAGGTGATAAATACACGGAACTTTTTTAATGATTACATCAAGCTTTATGCATCTTATTGCATAGTATATAATAATATAAATACTGCATAATTTTGTTGTATTCATTAAAAAATTCGTTTGGGACTTTGTTTTATGTAAACAAAAAGAGTAGTACGTCCTGAAGATATATGACTTTTATTCATTTGTTAGGTATGAGATTTGTAACTGATTGCTTTGTAATTTATTTATTTGTTTATAACTATTATACGGAGTATTAATTTTTTCAAAAAGCCAGAATATTTTATAAAACACGAAAATGCCAAGCTTTGAGCTCAGCCCAATACAACATGACAGGGCCAACATGTCGATCTAGGAGGCCACAACACAAGAACTAGTTGCAGAGTATGCAACTCACAGAGTAACAGAGCCAATATACACGAGCATTACAGTTTAATATAAACAGACACTATACGATTATTACACAAACGAACAAGAAACATAATATGAGCTTAAACAGCGTAGACAATGGGGTTGGAAAGCCATTGATTCCATTCGATCTTCAAGTTCTTCACACGCGAATAGATCCATTCAAACGACTTGAGTTGAATTTCCATTAAAACGGTAGGACTATTCCAACTTTTGTTTGAGAATATCTCAAAGTTTCGGTTCCTCCAAATTAAGTACTCTAATATCGTTAAAAATTATAACTCATACATGAGTATAATATATCTGCTTCTGCGTATATGAAAACGTAAATCTCAACTAAGGTCAAAATTACAATCATTGATAATCACACAAGTAATTCTGTTTAGAACTTAAAGAAAATCAACTCATTTGATGCATCTTCATCAAGTTTTTAATTATATTTAATCATACAGGGAAAAGAAAAAACTAGTTCAGAGTTATAGTTTTTGTTGCACACAGAGCTGGAAACTCACGTGAAACAATTTGTAAGAGTCATGATCAGGGATGGGCTATTAATTACCATTTCATCCGGTGAATAGTTATAAGATCCAATCCACTAGAATACAAATAATCCTCACCCATTTCACCCATCAAATAATCCAATCCACTTGATATATATATATATATATATATATATATATATATATATATATATATATATATATATATATATATATATATATATATATATTTGACAAAAAAACAAATACTCATATAGAAACGATGTCGTTTTCTAAATGAAACACCCTCAACGGGGGATGACTTGATATTAATTTAGATATCAACTTGAATGAAATTAAAAATAAATGGGTAACAATGAAGATACAACTCAATGATGAAACACTGAAACACATAGCTTATCAGGCTTATATTTGAGTGTAGAAACCCTACTCACATGGAGAGATATAGGATGTGTGCCTAGCTATACGACCTTCATCCCATTTCTCACCTTCACAATTGTCGTCGAACTCTCCTCGACATTCTTAGAGGTTATGTTATGGTTCGATCCTCATGAGCTGCAAAATATGTTTTTTGAAGTTATTCTCTCATTTCATGGACCTCGGAGGTTGCAGATGTCTTGCGTTCGAGCCTCACTCTAGGAGATTTTACCACACTCGATACTCATATGGATTCGATGTGGGGGTTTCCTCCTGAGAGGCAGTGTAACTGTAATGTTCGTCCCAGGAAAATGATTAGGTGAGTTCTGACATCGCGTTTGAACCATATCAATGACTCCTAAAAGCGGTTCATATATATATATATATATATATATATATATATATATATATATATATATATATATATATATATATATATATATATATATATATATATATATATATATATATATATATATATATAGGGAGAGAGAGAGAGAGATTAAATCAAAAGGGAAACACTTTTTTGAGGGGAAATAATTTTTTTCTTTTTTTTCGAATTTTTTTTTCATGTATCAAGATCACATGAAAATATGAACATTTAAAAAAAGACACTTTGTGATGAATGTTATTATTTTGACGGTAAAACGCTCGAAGAAAAAAATGAAAACATTCAATGCATTGAATGTTTTGATTCTGAGTTTTTTTAAGGGGTTAGAAATTAGGGGGTTAAAAATTAGGGTTTAGCTATTAGGGTTTAGGGTTTAGAAATTAGGGTTTTGATTGAATATTTTAACACGAACGGTTTAGAGTTTAGGGTTTAGGGGCTAAACCCAAAACACTAAACCCTAAACCCTAAACTCTAAATCGGGCTAAATTCGAAGAAAAACATTTCACACAAGATGAAAACAAAACGATGCAAATAAACTCAGAATCAAAACATTCAACGCATTGAAGAGCGTTTTACCGCCAAAATAATAATATTCGTCACAAATTGTTTTTTTAAATGTTTATATTTTTACCTAATTTTGATGTCTGAAAAAAAATTCGAAAAAAACCAAATTTTTTTAAAAAAAATTTACTCTCCCCACTTCCCCCCAAAAAGTGCTTCCCTCTTGATTATGAATATATATATATATATATATATATATATATATATATATATATATATATATATATATATATATATATATATGTGTGTGTGTGTGTGTGTGTGTGTGTGTGTGTGTGTGTGTGTGTGTGTGTGAATATATATTAAATGCACATTTATAAATCATACGTTACCAAAACTAATTATATAATGTTTTCTTTCATTTAGTAAAATTTATCCGAAAATAGCACAAGTACTTCATATATAGATTAAAAATTTATATTTATAAAAATTGAACATGGGATTCGAAAATCGTGATCAAAATTATAATATATTTAAAACGTGGAAGCTATATATTTAAGGCTTCTTTTACTATGTCGTTTTCACACATATATAATAACTATTGAATTTATATTTATGACAAGAAGGTGGGTCGGTTTTGTTAATTTGGTAGTTTGGTAGTTTGTATTGGTTTAGGTTTTGGAAGTCAAGGTTTGGCTCGGTTGGAGTGAATGTCGACTTGTGATGTTTACTAGTTTCGAGCCTTCCCGGTCACTTGTCTTTGTAGGTTTCATTTAGGATCTTCATTTTCCGATAAAGATCCCATCTATATTGTTTTTGTTATTTTGCAAAAAAAAAAAAAAAAAAAAGGTGGGTCGGTTTTTCCGTTTTCATTTTTGTGTTTTTCTCTCCTTCTTTAATATTAAGATTAAGATTATGATTAAAATTAAATTAAAGATTAGTAGGAGGTTGAATAATTTGAAAATGAGGTTTGGTGAATTGTAATGTTCAACCAAATTTAGATGTTAACTTTTGGCCATCTTTTACTTTCTTTCGGTCTTCACCCGCTTGAAATACAAAACTATCCTAGCCTACCATTTTACCATTTGGCAGTAGTGAAACATAAAGTTACTTTTTCTTTGTTTTTTAAAAACAACTATTTAACCGTAAGTTGTTCCATTATCCATTACAGATTGTATAATAGCAATCTAAATTACTCCATACATATAATAGCAAAGGGATGGTAACATCGTTTTCCGTTTTAACTTTCACGCGAGGAGTGTTGTTTTGATCAAGAGGCTGTTAGGTGGGTATTTTATTTGTTGGGATATTTGGTGGGACGCGTGTTGTTTAGGGCTTATATACCTTCTCAGTTAAAAAAGTAAAAAAATTATCTGGGTTAATTGTATTACATACTTTGTTTCAAACCTTTTGCTGCATGCGATTGTGAATGAAATTAGGATTTTCAATTTTGGGCTTTTTTTTGTGCGATTGCAGTGATATCTCAGCGATAATTCAGGTTTTATGAAGTAGATTGTTAGTTTTAGTTAGTGTTACGTGTGTAGAAAGAAGCGTAAGACAGTATTATAGTGACACTACACTAGATGATTTGTCTGATTTTTTTAGTGTGGGATCTATATTCCCGACTATGTCATTAAAACCGGTATTCAATGACCATTTTGTTAGTTCTAAATATCATTTATGTGGCTTAATTGGATCTGTATTGGATGAGAATGATGAAATAATAACTATTGTTGACGATGTGCAAAAGAATCCGACGTTGCTTGCATAACTGATGATGATGCTGATGTTTTAACAATTGGTAATGTTTTAATGTTACTACATTATGTCTTATACTCTTAGGTTAAATATATTTATGGTGAAATTATTTTTATTGAATGTGTAGATGTTGTTAAGGCCTTTTATTTTAATCGTATCTCTAGATGCAGTGACGGGTCGTCCGGTGATGGTATGTTATTTTCATCATATATATAAAATGGCATATATTATAATGTTTGTTAGTATTTTAATTGCATTTGCATTTTATATTATTATTGTTAAATATGTTGATAGTCTTTTGATTCAGTTATGACTACTATTAAATTGATCAATGCTTAGATTTCTACCCGCATGTATATTAATTAAAAGACTGAAGGATGGATGCATAGACATATGTGTAGCGACCTGACAACATCGTTATTGACGGCGCCGTCTACTTAGGTCCCGTTACGTGGTCATAAGTCTTTAAAATAACGTTTGACCAAAAATATGTCGCATTCATTTCAAATGTAAGGATGTTTCAAAGTTTACAAAGTAGTTCACCGACTAAATAAGTCACAACGTTTTAAGTACAAATGAAACCTATGCGACTCAATTTAAGTAAAGTTAAAAGACGCTCCAAGTATGCATGTATACTCGACATCCAAGCAAGTATCAAAAAGAGTGCGGAAGCATGTATCACATAACGTTCAAGGACCTGAGAAAACATATAGAAAACTGTCAATGAAAACGTTGGTGAAATCATAGGTGTATTAGTAACGTTGTTTTTGAACCACATGATTTAATATTTCCATAATGTAAGACCTGGATTCTGATTCTGGCAAGTCGCGCGCCGCGCCATGTGTCGCTGGCAAACTCCCTTGTTATTTTAAGGGTTTTAAAAGGGCATTTTGGTCTTTTCGCGTTTGAGCCAGATTTGTGGACTTAACCTCATCCACCCATTTCATTTATTAATTTCTTTTTCCTCTTCTTTTCATATTTCTCTCAAGAACTCAAACACCCATTTGATTCTAAGGGATTTTTGAAAAGGAAGAAGCGGGTTTTGATCTTTGGCGTAGTAGACAAGTTTGTTCTCCTCGTTCTTAGCTACACGGTGATACTAGTGGTATGCTCTAACTCCGAATTTTGTTTTCGTGTTCATCATTCAATTTTGGGGCTTTTGATTGTATGATTCATAGATGGAACCCATTTAGTTGTTAATTGGAAATTAACACCAAGATTCGGGTTTGTAAGTGTTAAAGGCGGGTTTTGGGTTGGTTAATGATTTAACCATGATTAAGACTTGTAAATGGTGTATAATCACTAGTATTAGTGATTATTGATGATTTGGAGACCTTTAGGGTTCTTGTGGTTGACTAATTTTGACTAGAGTCAAAATTAGGGTTTGTTGATGATTATGACCCGAATGTCGGTTCGATGAGGTTTATAAACTTAAAATGGATTAAGATGAAGTATTTATGTTTTGGTGTCAAAACTTGTAATTGGTGAGATTTTGACTTTATGGGTCAAAATTAAGGTTTATGGGCGTTTTTGAGAACGATAAGTGTTTAACACTTGTGTTTGGGTTTAATTGGCATATTAGGACCATTTTCACTTGCGTTAGTGAATGTTGGTTAGTTTGGGCACGGTTTGTGCTTGAAAGTGCATTTTGGTCGAAATTGCACTAAGTGTCGAATTGGGTTGGTTTGTAAATCCATCCTAATTGTGTTGTGGTATTTATGATTATGGAATAGGTGCTTTCCATTGACGAGTTGCGGATTATTTGGAAGCGTTTCATCAAGGCGACAAGGTGAGTGTTAATATCCTATATGCATATGTATGTGTAGGATGGGTGCGGGTCGGGAGAAGGGGTTCTCGCTTATAGAGCTCGTTTCTCGTATAGGTGGAATTGTTGGACTTGTGTATAGGTCCAATTGGCACGGTTGTGCGTTTTGGTTGACCACTTTGGCGAGGTGCACACTTTGTGTGTACGTTATCACATGGGCGTGTGATGTAGACTTATATAACCCCAATGACGAAGGGTTAATATAGTGAGTGGAATAATTATATGTGTAGGTATATAATGTATCTATTTGTTGTAGCGTGAAATGTGTAGTGTCGAGGTGCTAAGACACCACGTTTCACGTGATGAGTGAAGCATCGAGGTGTTAAGATGCCACTCGGGGTGAAGCATCGAGGTGTTAAGATGTCACCTAGGGGTGTAGTGTCGAGGTGTTAAGACACCACTCCGTAAAATAATGAGTGAAGCATCGAGGTGTTAAGATGCCACTCGGGGTGAAGTGCCGAGGTGTTAAGGTGCCACCCTAGGGGTTAGTGATACGAGGTGTTAAGTACCCTAACGGATGTTATGAACACCGATGGCATTTTCGCGAGCGCCATTCCCTTGTACGATTGGTTACCCATGGTTATTGTGTTATAAGCGTAAGCAAATTATGTTATTCGAGATATATATATATATATATATATATATATATATATATATATATATATATATATATATATATATATATATATATATATATATATATATATATATATATATATATATATATATATATATATATATATATATTATACATATAATATTGTATTGTCGTGATGTAGCTCACCCTCCGGGTGTAGCTTATTGGCATTGTTCACATCGTTGTTAGTGAACTTATATTTTGTTGATGTATCTTTAGCTCGTTGCTTAGTGATCTTACGGTATGCTTAGACTAGCTTGCCTTTATGCTTGGATGCTCCGGTATGCGGTATTTGGTTTTGTGGGGTGTGTCCATTTTATGCATATATATGTATGTAGTATATTCTCACTCACTAAGCGTTAGCTTACCCTCTCGTTGTTTACCTTTTTATAGATTTGCATGGATGCGGTGGCTCGGGTAAGCGTGAGACTAGTGGACTCGCGTAGTTGCTTTAGAAGGCTTGCTTTTGGATTGATTAGGATTGGGTAGCGTATCCCCAATCGCCATGCTCGGCTTTATTTTGTGTTACAAATCATGTGATTGAAAACTTGTATTTTCATATGAAAGTCGTAAAACGGCCGATGTGGGCCCGGCCTCGTAAAACTTATTTTATGAATGGAACGTGTTAGTTTTTCATATATGAATAGGTTGTGAAAAGCGTTTTGTCTAAATACGTCTGGAAGTGGTCAAATATTTTCGCATTTCATGACTTTTTGGACAGGCCAGTTTGGCGCGCCGCGCGGCCATATGGTGCGCCGCGCCATATGCTGTTCCAGCAAAAAAAAAATTATTTGATATTTTCGCGTGATCGTTTGTATTACGGGTTGGGTTGTTACAAGTGGTATCAGAGCATGGTCTAAGGGATTTAGGTGACTTGAGATAGGTGCCTAGACTTAGACTTTTGTGTGTGCTTAATTTGTTGCGGGACTTGTAGGATTACGGGTCGGAATGGGTTCTAGCTAGCGCCTTGTTTATAGGTTGACTAACGTTTATATTAGTAATGCGGATATTATTAATATGCTATTGTGATGTGATAATAATTCTCGCGTGTGTTTATATCGCGTAGAATTTTGTTTGTGTTTGTTTATATCATCGAGCGAAGCGGTCGTTGTACTAACGAGTCGATACGGCGTGTATGCGTAATAAGGACTTGCAAACCTTATTACGGGTGCAAATCGTGTCTAACAAGTGATGTACAACGAGTGTTTAGCAAGATGGGACGGTGTTGTGCGTGTGGTCTATACGTTCGTGATCTAATCGTTTGCATCCCTTAGAATGAAAACGGAAGATGGATGCGGAACGAGTAAGCCTATTCACGAAGGGAAGGATGAGTTAACGTTAAAGATTGAGGCCGTGTTTGAACAATTTGTCTCGGTTTTCACCGGCAAAGTTAGAGAAGTAACCAAGGAGTTGGTCGAAGGATAAATGACGGAAATGGTCCGAGACCAAGTGACTAAAGTTGTAAAGGAAGAGCTTGAAAAGAGGTTTCCCAAACCTCGAGGTAGCGATGATGAAGATGTACTTGCAAGGTTAGGATTACATGGTGCTCATGGCAAGAGGGCACGAAGTACACCTGAAGGCGTCGGGAATGTGAAGAAGAAGAGTAAGAAGGGTTACAAGTTCACGTGCTTTAAGTGTGGGGAACGGGTTCATTTGGCACAAGATTGTACGGTGGTGCCTTTAGGCTCAATCAGGTGTTTCATTTGTCAGATGGAGGGACACCGGAAGTCAGAGTGTTTCGAATCGCATGACGATCGGGTTAGGAGGTTAGAGCGCGATTACATGATGGGTAGTGGAGCACGGAAGCCCAACAGCGCTACATCAGGCACTTTTAGTACGAAATTATATGTTGTTCGTTTGTAATAACATGCGGTATGTGCGTAAGTCTTAGCTAAACTTTATTCTCTGTTGGAGATAATTCGTAGCAAGCGGGCGGTTTACGTTTATGGTTCCGGTTTGCTCTCAGTAGAGTGTATAAGTGGTGTGTTGTGCCTTGATCCTATGGTACGAATCCTTGGGTGCTTAAGCATTTTGGTTGGTATCGGGTCGTTAAGCTCGTTTGAGTGAGACCCTTAAAGTCTCAATGGTGTTGTGCATGTTATTGATATGGGTGACGTTCCGAATGGAAGTACCCTATGGTGACGTTTGATGATCGGGCGAAGGGCGTAAGACTTGGTCAAACCAAGCATTCCTTAGTATTTGGGAAATGTTTCTACCAAACCATGGAAATGGGTTTTGGTGTTCGGTCATTAAGCGCGTGTTCACTTTCGCGTTGAAGTTGATGAACCATGAGGTTCGTCGGGGGGATTGAAATTCTTGAAATCGAGTGTTGATCTCGATGTATTTTGGTAAAGGAGTTTATGTGACGCAACATTAGGTGCCTTTTATACCTACTAGCGTGGTGTTCGACTCCGATTGTGTTGCGGTTACATTGTACTTAGGGTACCGAAGTGAAACCCTTAGGTACATGAGTGATCGGGTGAAATTCGACAAACTAAAGCAATTGGATGATTGCGAGTGTATAGTTCGTGTAATTTGTGGTACACATTTCGTTCGAAGTGTTTAAGGATAGGTTAGGATCCTTGGTATGCTCAAAGTTGAAGCAAGACATGGTGATGGGCCGTGTGAACCCAATTATTGGTAAAGTCTACCTTTGGTAGCATTGTGCGAGTGTACGAGATGCGGTTATGGAACGTAGTTCCAAGTGGGGGAGTTACACTCCCGCACGCGGAGGTTTTTGTGTGAGATTTCGGACAATGCTTTTGGTAGATCCGAAATTTGTGTCGGGACCTAGATTTGGTCGATTTGTGGTAGAGTACAATTTCGGTTAAATTGTACCTATGATTTTGGATTTGAATTATCACCAAGGTGGTAATGTAGTAAATCTCGTTGAGAGATAATGGACGGGTATGGCGAGCAAGGTGAAATCCCTCGGTTAAGGGATGTGCGTATTGGATCCTCATTTAGAGAATTAATGTTTTGTGCCTATGTTTGATATAGGTGGTTCTTGCTAGATTGTGTGAATGGTTAGTGGTATCCGTTAGGATTCACTATGGCGTAGCAGAGCGCGATGTTACGCTACTCGTCGTTCGAGGCCAAAAGGGCGTTGATTAATGAAGCATGACCTTCGGGGTCCGCTGACTTCATCATGGTATTGGTGATTGATGAAGCATGACCTTCAGGGTCCGCTGACTTCATCATGGGATCGTTGATTGGTGGAGCATGACCTTCGGGGTTCGCTGACTTCATCATGAGATCGTTGATTGGTGAAGCATGACCTTCGGGGTCCGCTGACTTCATTATGGGTGTAGTGTTATATCGGTGAAGCATGACCGTTGATGGGGTCTGCTGACTTCATCCGGTATTGAGTGATCTATCGGCTGTTATATACACTGATGGTGGGTTCGTAAGGACCGTGTGGTGTGATCTATCGGTCATTTTATACACCGATGGTTGGATCGTGAGGACCATGTTATGTGATTAGTGATTGCGATAGCCGTGTTTCGCTCATATGATGTTAGGATAGTGGCGTATTGGTTGTATTGCGCACTACAAAGGATGTTTAGTGGTAAGTGTAATCCGTAGGGATTCATGTGGTTCGATCTTCAACGTTCGGATTGTTGACTTTAGGTTGAGACTTGGTCGCTTTTAGCGTGGTCCTTGGTAAAGGTACGCTAAGGAATTGATATCTCGGTTCGAGATTGGTCGAGTTTTTCCCGATGTGAGGGGTTGAGCAAGGTTTTAGTGCTCGGTTGGTGGATTTGATAAATCGCGGGTGACGATTTAGTTGTTAAAGGTGATTCATTGGGAAGAATTGTCTAGGAAAGTTCGGATTGGGACTTATGATTGAGGACCGTTGAGTAGGTCCGGAATGGTTAAGTGGTGAAGATCACGAGGACGTGATCGATTTTAAGTGGGGGAGAGTTGTAAGACCTGGATTCTGATTCTGGCAAGTCGCGCGCCGCGCCACCTGGTAGCGCGCCGCGCCATGTGTCGCTGGCAGACTCCCTTGTTATTTTAAGGGTTTTAAAAGGGCATTTTGGTCTTTTTACGTTTGAGCCAGATTTGTGGACTTAACCTCATCCACCCATTTCATTTATTAATTTCTTTTTCCTTTTCTTTTCATATTTCTCTCAAGAACTCAAACACCCATTTGATTCTAAGGGATTTTTGGAAAGGAAGAAGCGGGTTTTGATCTTTGGCGTAGTAGACAAGTTTGTTCTCCTCGTTCTTAGCTACACGGTGATACTAGGGGTAAGCTCTAACTCCGAATTTCATTTTCGTGTTCATCATTCAATTTTGGGGCTTTTGATTGTATGATTCATAGATGGAACCCATTTAGTTGTTAATTGGAAATTAACACCAAGATTCGGGTTTGTAAGTGTTAAACGCGAGTTTTGGGTTGGTTAATGATTTAACCATGATTAAGACTTGTAAATGGTGTATAATCACTAGTATTAGTGATTATTGATGATTTGGAGACCTTTAGGGTTTTTGTGGTTGACTAATTTTGACTAGAGTCAAAATTAGGGTTTATTGATGATTATGACCCGAATGTCGATTCGATGAGGTTTATAAACGTAAAATGGATTAAGTTGAAGTATAAAACTGAGTTATTTATGTTTTGGTGTCAAAACTTGTAATTGGTGAGATTTTGACTTTATGGGTCAAAATTAGGGTTTATGGGCGTTTTTGAGAACGATAAGTGTTTAACACTTGTGTTTGGGTTTAATTGGCATATTAGGACCATTTTCACTTGCGTTAGTGAATGTTGGTTAGTTTGGGCGCGGTTTGTGCTTGAAAGTGCATTTAGGTCGAAATTGCACTAAGTGTCGAATTGGGTTGGTTTGTAAATCCATCCTAATTGTGTTGTGGTATTTATGATTATGGAATAGGTGCTTTCCATTGACGAGTTGCGGATTATTTGGAAGCGTTTCATCATGGCGACAAGGTGAGTGTTAATATCCTATATGCATATGTATGTGTAGGATGGGTGCGGGTCGGGAGAAGGGGTTCTCACTTATAGAGCTCGTTTCTCGTATAGGTGGAATTGTTGGACTTGTGCATAGGTCCAATTGGCATGGTTGTGCATTTTGGTTGACCACTTTGGCGAGGTGCACACTTTGTGTGTACGTTATCACATGGGCGTGTGATGTGGACTTATATAACCCCAATGACGAAGGGTTAATATAGTGAGTGGAATAATTATATGTGTAGGTATATAATGTATCTATTTGTTGTACCGTGAAATGTGTAGTGTCGAGGTGCTAAGACACCACGTTTCACGTGATGAGTGAAGCATCGAGGTGTTAAGATGCCACTCGGGGTGAAGCATCGAGGTGTTAAGATGCCACCTAGGGGTGTAGTGCCGAGGTGTTAAGACACCACTCCGTAAAATAATGAGTGAAGCATCGAGGTGTTAAGATGCCACTCGGGGTGAAGTGCCGAGGTGTTAAGGTGCCACCCTAGGGGTTAGTGATACGAGGTGTTAAGTACCCTAACGGATGTTATGAACACCGATGGCGTTTTCGCGAGCGTCATTCCCTTATAAGATTGGTTAACCATGGTTATTGTGTTGTAAGCGTAAGAAAATTATCTTATTCGAGATATATATATATATATATATATATATATATATATATATATATATATATATATATATATATATATATATATATATATATATATTGTATACATATATTGTTGTATTGTCGTGATGTAGCTAACCCTCCGGGTGTAGCTTATTGGCATTGTTCACATCGTTGTTGGTGAACTTATATTTTGTTGATGTATCTTTAGCTCGTTGCTTAGTGATCTTACGGTATGCTTAGACTAGCTTGCCTTTATGCTTGGATGCTCCGGTATGCGGTATTTGGTTTTGTGGGGTGTGTCCATTTTATGCATATATATGTATGTAGTATATTCTCACTCACTAAGCGTTAGCTTACCCTCTCGTTGTTTACCTTTTTATAGATTTGCATGGATGCGGTGGCTCGGGTAAGCGTGTGACTAGTGGACTCGCGTAGTTGCCTTAGAAGGCTTGCTTTTGGATTGATTAGGATTGGGTAGCGTATCCCCAATCGCCATGCTCGGCTTTATTTTGTGTTACAAATCATGTGATTGAAAACTTGTATTTTCGTATGAAAGTCGTAAAACGGCCGATGTGGGCCCGGCCTCGTAAAACTTATTTTATGAATGGAACGTGTTAGTTTTTCATATATGAATAGGTTGTGAAAAGCATTTTGTCTAAATACGTCGGGAAGTGGTCAAATATTTTTGCATTTCATGACTTTTTGGACAGGCCAGTTTGGCACGCCGCGCGGCCATATGGCGCGCCGCGCCATATGCTGTTCCAGCAAAAAAAAAATTATTTGATATTTCCGCGTGATCGTTTGTATTACGGGTCATAATCAAAATTTAACTGTTTTGTACCCTGTTACGTAGTGTTAGAACATACACTATACTCGAAAATATATTTCATCCGCTAACGGTAGCGAACCGTCCTAATGAGGGCTCGTCAAGCCCATGTGATCACATAACATAAGTTCACGTTTACACCCTGCAAGTGTAATTAATGATAATTGAATTGAGGCTTTTTGTTCTAACTCGCTGTGGAATGTTTGTTTTCGTACTTGTGTTCAAAACATAAAAGTATAAAAGTTATTGAAAAGATGGGACTATGATCTCACCTTGATTGCACGAATATAATTGTACTTCACAAGTAAACGTGAGCAAAAACGTATGCTAGTATTGACCTAAACAATAGGTTGTATCAATATCGGTAAAGCATGAAGTCGGTCAAAGTTGTTCAATTAGTCTAATGGCTCGTTACGACTCGATTAATATAGCATGTGAGTCATATTGTCAAGTTTCATGCAAGATACAAGTATAAAAACACGTTAGAACGATTGCATAAGTATTCGGTTAAGTTTGAATAAAAGTCGACTTTGGTCAAGTCAAAGTCAACGAAAAATTCAACACGTTCGGGTCGGGTCTCGGACAATTTTTCTGAGTTTTATAATCATATATGAGCATGTTAGAACAAGTTACATGTTAATCGGAGGTTCGTAGCATAGTTAGATTTAAACGGTAAACGACCAACCAAAACAGAATCCTGTAGTTCATTTGGACGGCGCCCAAATAGGCTGGACGGCGTCCAGCAGTGAAGGGCTGGACGGTGTCCAAGTGTTTGGACGGCGTCCAAAATGGTATACAGATTCTGCTATGCTGAATTCACACAAGTGCACGAACCAAACTTCAAACGATCACAATTTATGATCCGCAAACAATTAAAACATGTATCTTATATCATCGGAAAGGTATTTTGACGAGGAAAACAACTAAGCACATTTCATCAATCAATCCAACATTTACAACAACCAAATTTGCATTAAATGTTCATCAGTTATTGCATTCAAGATCATAAATGCACATTGATGATTCGGGAATTAAATGCACACATATAATACGTCATTTCGTAGGTAATTACGCATACAATACAACTAAACACTTACCAATAACATTTCATAGCATTCAATGCATCAAAGCTCATATTTAAGTCTATCAAACTCTAACCCAAAATCACAAATTTAATAATCATGTTAATGAAGTTTTCTTAATCAACCTACACATCAAAATGAAGCTAGTGATGCTAGTAACACATTTAATACATGAACTTTTAACATCTAACAACATTCAAACAACCAAAACATAAGATTAAGCAAGTCACTTTCAAGTTTAAGCTAGTTGCATAAAAATAGCAAGAACAAGCAAATAAACCACATAATCATGTTAGGCTTAAGCCATAGATACTAATTAACACACTTTTAAATCAAAACCATCAAGAACATAAAATCTAGTGTTTTTAGAAATTTACCCAAATGAGATGAAGTTGGTATGGATTCGAAGAGGAAGATGCAAGGATTCCAAATATGTGATTTGTTTTGAAGAACGCTTGCTAGATTCAAAATGGATGATGATTATTTGATTTGGTGTTTGAGAGCATAAAGGTGAAAGTAGTAAGAAAAGGAGGAGGAGAATGAGTGGAAGAGATGGTGGGTTGACTCTTGACCTAGTAACATCTTTGCCCACTTGACAACAATAGTCCCTCGAGTTGTATGGTGCGTGAATTATCTAAACGAAACATTTTAAGAACGCAAGTTAACGGGTGATGTTATAATTAAATAACGGACTTTAAATTAAGTCGACGGAAAGTAAACGAAAAAAGGCGGGTCATTACATTACCTACTCCTTAAAAGAAATTTCGTCCCGAAATTTAAGTAGACGTAGTAGGGGTTGCTTCCTCGGGATCTTGTGTTGCCAACTCTACGAATAAGTGAGGACACTTTCTTTGAATTTGATCTTGTCTTTCCCAAGTAAACTCCGGTCCTCTTTTGGCGTTCCAACGAACTTTGACAATCGGGATTTTACTTTGTTTTAGCGTTTTGACGGAGTGGTCCACAATTTCAACCGGCTCTTCCACGAAATGAAGTTTGTCATCAATAGTAAGCTCCTCGAGAGGGATGACGAGTTCGGGTTTGGCAAAACACTTCTTCAAATTTGATACATGGAAAGTAGAATGAACGGAGCTCAATTGAGGTGGAAGATCTAATCGGAAAGCAACGGTTCCAACACGCTCCAAGATTTGGAAAGGACCAACATATCGCGGATTTAGTTTTCCACGTTTCCTGAAACGGATTACACCTTTCTAAGGTGCGACTTTTAATATTACACGATCACCCACTTGGAACTCAAGATCCTTTCGCCTAATGTCAGTATAGCTCTTTTGACGACTACGGGCCGTCCTAAGCCTATCTCGAATTTGAATGATCTTCTCGGTTGTTTCATGAATGAGTTTGGGTTCGGTGATTTACTTGTCGCCTACCTCGGCCCAACAAAGAGGTGAACAACATTTGCGACCATATAACGCTTCGAAGGGTGCGGCGTTAATACTCGCGTGATAACTATTGTTGTAGGAGAATTCGGCGAGAGGCAAGTGCTTTTCCCAAGCTATTATGAAGATAACGCAAGCTCGTAGCATGTCTTCTAAGGTTTGAATTGTGTGTTCACTTTGTCCGTCGGTTTGCGGATGGTATGCGGTGCTCATGTCTAATCATGTTCCCAACGCTTCTTGTAAAGTACGCCAAAATCTAAAAACAAAACGGCCATCTCGGTCGGAAATAATCGATAATGGTACACCGTGACGGGCTACGATCTCTTTAATGTAAAGTTGTGCAAGTTTCTACATTTTGTCGGTTTCCTTCATGACAAGGAAGTGGGCGGATTTGGTGAGACGGTCTACAATAACCCAAATAGTCATAACCGCTCACCGTTCTTGGTAGTTTTGTGATAAAATCCATCATTATTCTTTCCCACTTCCATTGCAGGATTTCGGGTTGTTGAAGTAACCCGGACGGCCTTTGATGTTTGGCTTTGACTTTGGAGCAAGTTAGGAACTTTCCAACATAAGTAGCAACGTCCCTTTTAATGTTCGGGCACCAATATTTTTCCTTGAGGTCGTGGTACATTTTATTGGCACTGGGGTGAATCGAATACCTTGACTTATGGGCTTCGTCTAGAATAAGGCTTCGCAAGTCCCCATAACTAGGCACCCAAATTCTCCCGGCGAAATATCGGAGTCCGGTCTCCTTAACTTCGAATCGAGAGACGAGGACGTTCAAGCGTTCGAGAGAAATGTTTTCATCCTTGAGAGCCTCGTCTTGGGCTACGCGAATTTAGTTATTGAGATTGGTGTGGATGGTGATGTTTAAAGCTCGGACACGAAGAGGCACCGCTCTTTCTTTTCGACTTAAGGCATCGGCTACTACATTTGCCTTTCCCGGATGGTAACGAAGCTTACAATTGTAATCGTTCAAAGTTTCAATCCACCGTTATTGTCTCATGTTTAGTTGCTTTTGATCGAAGATGTGTTGGAGGCTTTTGTGATCGGTGAAAATAGTACTTTTGGTCCCATAAAGATAATGTCTCCATATTTTGAGTGCAAAGACGCCGCCTCCGAGTTCGAGATCATGTGTCGTGTAGTTCCGTTCATGGATTTTCAATTGTCGGGAAGCATAAGCAATAACCATCTTTCATTGCATCAATACACATTCAAAACCATGTTTCGAGGCATCGCAATATACAACAAAATCATCATTTCCCTCGGGGAGAGATAAGATAGGAGCGGTGGTTAACTTTTTCTTCAAGATTTGAAACGCGGATTCTTGTTCGGTCGACCAAATGAATTTCCTTCCCTTGTGAGTTAACGCGGTTAGAGGACGTGCAACCAAAGAGAAATTTTCGATAAATCTACGATAGTACCCGACGAGGCCTAAGAATTGACGAATATGAATAGGAGTAGTAGGGGTTTCCCATTTGCTAATGGCTTCAATTTTTGCGGGATCGACCTTAATACCTTGATCGCTTACAACGTGACCAAGAAATTGAACCTCCTTCAACCAAAATTCACATTTGGAAAATTTGGCATAAAGTCGTTCTTGTCTCAAGAGTTCGAGCATAAGTCGAAGGTGTTGTTCGTGCTCTTCTTCGCTTTTAGAATAGAACAAGATATCATCGATGAATACAATAACGAACTTGTCGAGATACGGTTTGCACACGCGGTTCATAAGATCCATGAACACCGCTGGTGCATTAGTTAGACCAAATGGCATGACAAGGAATTCGTAACTACCATAGCGAGTCCGAAAAGCG
Organism: Rutidosis leptorrhynchoides; assembly: GCF_046630445.1. Taxonomy (NCBI): domain Eukaryota; kingdom Viridiplantae; phylum Streptophyta; class Magnoliopsida; order Asterales; family Asteraceae; genus Rutidosis; species Rutidosis leptorrhynchoides. Next base: position 615,611,935 of record NC_092335.1, read on the forward strand.
GTTTTGGAGACATCTTCCCCCTTAACCCTTAGTTGATGATAACCCGAGCGAAGATCGATTTTTGAATATACACGAGATCCTTGTAGTTGATCGAAAAGGTCGTCGATGTGAGGAAGAGGATATAGGTTCTTAACCGTCAATTTGTTTAGTTCATGATAATCGATACACATTCGTAGGGACCCATCTTTCTTTTTAACGAATAAAATCGGAGCGCCCCATGGTGAATGGCTAGGTTGGATAAAACCAGGGTCAAGTAGTTCTTGAATTTGACTTTGCAATTCTTGCATTTCGGATGAAGCAAGTCTATACGGTGCACGTGCTACGGGTGCGGCTCCTGGAATAAGATCGATTTGGAATTCTACCGGTCGATGAGGTGGAAGACCCGACAATTCTTCGGGAAATACATCGAAAAATTCACTAACAATTGGCACATCATTGAAATGCTTCTCATGGGTCTCGACTTTCTTAACGTGGGCTAGAATCGCGAAAAAACCTTTACGAAGGTATTTTTCAACTTTGAGCCACGAGACGAGGTTGAGTCCGGTGCAACTCTTATCGCTATAGACAATCAAGGGTTCACCATTCTCGATAGAATTTTGAATTGCTTTTAGATCAGAAAGGATGTGAGATTTCGTTTTGGCTAACCAATCTATACCAATTATTACATCGAAGCTCCCTAGTTCTATAGGTATCAAGTCAATTTCAAACTCTTTACCCATTAAGTTTAACGTACACCCCCGATAAACATTGTCGGCACTCAATAGTTTTCCGTTGGCCACTTCAATGGTATAAGTAGTATCTAGTGGGAGTGGTGGAGTGCAAAAAGAATGAGTCAAAGTCTTGGATACAAAACACTTATCGGCACCCGAATCGAATAAACAAGAGACATAAGAATTGTTGAGAAGAAACGTACCCGTGACTAGTTCATTGTCATCTCGGGCTTCCTCGGTGTTAATGTTGAAAGCTCGGTGCGTACATTGGGGTTAGCTTTCTTCTTTAGGCATGCATTTCTAAAATGACCCGGTTGGCCACATTCAAAACAAACACCCAGTTTTGGTGCATTGGGCCCCTTTTGAGCGACGGGGGCGGCACTTCTACAATCGTTGACCACATGACCACTTCTTTGGCACCGGTGGCAAAATGGCTTGTCACATTCACCATAGTAATGTTTGTGGCATTTGTTGCAAAAAGGTTTATTTTCGAAATAACTTTTCTTGCCGTCGGAGGTGAAAGGCTTCTTGGCGGGGTTGTTGTTGTTATAATTGCTTGATTGGGAGGCTTCCCACTTTCTTTTGTTGCCACCCGATTTATCCTTGGCCTTAGGTGCCGGTACTACGATTTCATCCACCGTTTCTATCAATTGGCGGGCCATCTTTAAAGGTTCTTGTAGGTTAGCTGGTTTGGATGACATTACCCCGTGTTTGATGCTCTTAGGGATGCCATCCATGTAAAGTTCAACTCTTAGGGATTCGGGAGTCACGAGAGCCGGACACATTAAGGCTAGCTCGGCAAACCGTTGATTATAAGCTTTGAGGTCATTTCCGACCGCTTTTAAAGTCCTTAGCTCATGTTCGAGCTTGCGGGTCTCTTCACGTGGGAAGTATTCGGTGATCATCGTTTTCATTAAATCGGCCCAAGAGAGTGCGTGTGCTTCATCGGTACCCACCGATTGTATATATGTGTTCCACCAAGTGAGAGCAATGCCGGCGAAAGTGTGAGTGGAAAACTTGACCTTATCTTGGTCACGGCAACCGCTTATGCTAAAAACAGCTTCCGTTTGTTCGAACGATCGGGTGAGAGTAACCGGTCCCCCGGTTCCATCGAAAGTACGAGGTTTGCACCCCATGAAAGCTTTGTAGGAGCATCCCTCGTTTGAATTACCAGCTCCATTGTTGTTGTTGTTGTGGTTGTTATTGTTATTGTTGTTGGAAGAGTGACCGGCCATGGCCGCATCTACGGCGGTGGCTATCATTCGTTGAAGAGCTTGTTCGGGAGTCTCATTGCGTGGGACTCGGCGAGGAGGCATTGTTCCTTCAAGACACAAGAATATCGTTGATTAGTATTCTCAATAATACTAATCGTGATATGGAATAAAGATAGATAGAAATTTTCCTTGACTCGCCCTAAATTCTTCATGTTATAACGTCGGAACGTCCATATGAGTCACCGTAATATAATCCCGGCAATTATATTACCCTAATTCATATGTGCATTTGACATTACCTCATAAGGTCAAGATGGCGTGTCAATAAAATTAAACAACGTGAGATTAAGATGAAGTAAGAGTTAGATACGAATAGAAGAGTTCAGGTATAAATGCACAAGTAGTAAAGCAAGTCCTACTTCAAGTCTATATGCCGGTTGTAGTCTAGACTCACTAATGTACCCTATGACTCGGGGTTGACACCAATGAACTCTAAATCCCTACAACCAACGCTCTGATACCATCTGTAGCGACCCGATAAAATCGTTATTGACGGCGCCGTCTACTTAGGTCCCGTTACGTGGTCATAAGTCTTTAAAATAACGTTTGACCAAAAATATGTCACATTCATTTCAAATGTAAGGATGTTTCAAAGTTTACAAAGTAGTTCACCGACTAAATAAGTCACAACGTTTTAAGTACAAATGAAACCTATGCGACACAATTTAAGTAAAGTCAAAAGACGCTCCAAGTATGCATGTATACTCGATATCCAAGCAAGTATCAAAAAGAGTGCGGAAGCATGTATCACATAGCGTTCAAGGACCTGAGAAAACATATAGAAAACTGGCAACAAAAACGTTGGTGAAATCATAGGTGTATTAGTAACGTTGTTTTTGAACCACAAGATTTAATATTTCCATAAAGTTGATTATCTAAATCGTTTGCATTCCAAAAGTTGTTGCACGTTCGCGAGAACCCAATTATCAAAACTTAACTGCTTTTTACCCTGTTACGTAGTGTTAGAACATACACTATACTCGAAAATATATTTTATCTGCTAACGGTAGCGAACCGTCCGAATGAGGGCTCGTCAAGCCCATGTGAGCACATAACATAAGTTCACGTTTACACCCTGCAAGTGTAACTAATGATAATTGAATTGAGGATTTTTGTTCTAACTCGCTGTGGAATGTTTGTTTTCGTCCTTGTGTTCAAAGCATAAAAGTATGATACGTATATGTTTCTCATCCCATGATTTAAAAGTATAAAAGTTGTTGAAAAGATGGGACTATGATCTCACCTTGATTGCATGAATGTAATTGTACTTCACAAGTAAACGTGGGCAAGAACGTAAGCTAGTGTTGACCTAAACAATAGGTTGTATCAATATCGGTAAAGCATGAAGTCGGTCAAAGTTGTTCAATTAGTCCTATGGCTCGTTACGACTCGATTAATATAGCATGTGAGTCAAATTGTCAAGTTTCATACAAGATACAAGTATAAAAACACGTTAGAACGATTGCATAAGTATTCGGTTAAGTTTGAATAAAAGTCGACTTTGGTCAAGTCAAAGTCAACAAAAAAGTCAACACATTCGGGTCGGGTCTCGGACAATTTTTCTGAGTTTTATAATCATATATGAGCATGTTAGAACAAGTTACATGTTAATCGGAGGTGCGTAGCATAGTTAGAATTAAACGGTAAACGACCAACCAAAACAGAATCATGTAGTTCATTTGGACGGCGTCCAAATAGGCTGGACCGCGTCCAGCAGTGAAGGGCTGGACGGCGTCCAAGTGTTTGGACGGCGTCCAAAATGGTATACAGATTTTGCTTTGTTGAATTCACACAAGTGCACGAACCAAACTTCAAACGATCACAAGTTATGATCCGCAAACAATTAAAACATGTATCTTATATCACCAGAAAGGTATTTTGACGAGAAAAATAAATAAGTGCATTTCATCAATCAATCCAACATTTACAACAACCAAATTCGCATTAAATGTTCATCATTTATTGCATTCAAGATCATAAATGCACATTGATGATTCGGGAATTAAATGCACACATATAATACGCCGTTTCGTAGGTAATTACGCATACAATACAACTAAACACTTGCCAATAACATTTCATAGCATTCAATGCATCAAAGTTCATATTTAAGTCTATCAAACCCTAACCCAAAATCACAAATTTAATAATCTTGTTAATGAAGTTTTCTTAATCAACCTACACATCAAAATGAAACTAGTGATGCTAGTAACACATTTAATACATGAACTTTTAACATCTAACAACATTTAAACAACCAAAACACAAGATTAAGCAAATCACTTTCAAGTTTAAGCTAGTTGCATCAAAATAGCAAGAACAAGCAAATAAACCACATAATCATGTTAGACTTGAGCCATAGACACTAATTAACACACTTTTAAATCAAAATCATCAAGAACATAAAATCTAGTATTTTTAGAAAGTTACCCAAATGAGATGAAGTTGGTATGAATTCGAAGAGGAAGATGCAAGGATTCCAAATATGTGATTTGTTTTGAAGAACGCTTGCTAGATTCAAAATGGATGATGATTCTTTGATTTGGTGTTTGAGAGCATAAAGGTGAAAGTAGTATGAAAAGGAGGAGGAGAATGAGTGGAAGAGATAGTGGGTTGACTCTTGACCTAGTAACATCTTTGCCCACTTGACAACAATAGTCCCTCGAGTTGTATACGGGTGCGTGAATTATCTAAACGAAAAATTTTAAGAACGCAAGTTAACGGGTGATGTTATAATTAAATAACGGACTTTAAATTAAGTAGACGGAAAGTAAACGAAAAAAGGCGGGTCATTACAATATGAATGTCATTTGGTAGTTACTCGAATAAGCTATTGATGACACTTAAAGGGCTATATATAATTGTTCAGCTATAAAGTTGTTTGTGAGGTCCTGAGGGTTAAGTCTAAGAAATAAAGTTGAGGTGAGTTAAATGGTTATCTCTTATAGATTTTTAGTTTAATTACCATGTGAACATGTGAATGTGATCATTTATTGTAGCCAATGCACCATCTCATTGCATATACTATGATTTGTATATTGGTTATATTATTTTATATATGTCAGATCGTGACAGCTACATATGAAAAGGAGAAAGCCGACACCAAGCTTGAACCAAACAAACCTGCAAAGGGATGGTGATTTAACGAAGCAACAATTTTATCGTTTTATAACGTAACGTAATGACCTACTTATGTACTTGTGCACTTGGCTTTTGTTTACGCAATTAGCACGCTTATATACCTAGAGGCTAGAACATAATGAATTTTCATTTATGTCTTTAGCTTCTGTACTTAACTTTAGCAGCAACTTCTTTATATAATATCAGCTCTGTTATCTATTAACAAATTATAGCATATCGTATTTGAACAACATCTTTATGTTGCTTTTATTGATGTGCCCTTAAATAATATATTTTATATGTAATTTTTATTGTCGAAACCGCAAATCTTGCTGGTCTTAAGCTAGTTTGATAATAATATCAATTGATTAAGAGATTTTATATGGACGGAAAAGATGTTATAATGGTATTGCTTAAATAATACATATCATTAGTCGCAATTTCGGTGCCAATTACTATGTATTTGAGTTGTTTTCAAGAACTTTCTATACTTATTTCTCCGTGGAAATTGATTCGGGCCCGAAGAGCTAAATTATTGGGATTTATGCGTTTTCTATGATGATTAAACAAAGAATTGAGTCGATATTTCAAGCTGTGCATTTTCTGGAGCTAAAGAAAACATTTTCTGATCTCGAAGACTTGAATCTCGCAAAGTTAGTTTCGTCCCCGTGAAAATTCACCCAAATTTAGTGATTTTCTTACAAAAACCTCCGAAATTGCAAAAAGGGTACACCCGCGTCAAAATTTGGTAGTTTCGCCCTCGTGAATGGCACTTGACCGTTTTTCTTTCCAATTAGCCTCCCAAATTCAAGTTAGAAATCAGTTTTTACAACACCACATATTTTCTCTGGGCAATTTTTAGGGTTAGAACTTAGAAGACAATTGTTTATCAATTTTTGAGTATTATTACTTGAAGATTGTGAGATCAATTCAAAATTACAGTTGGTATTTACAGGTTAATGATTTTATCAATTAAAGTATGATTTTCGTTAATATCTCTTGTTTAACTTCTTGTTTGTTTGCAATGATTGGTTAATTTCTTTGTGTCTATACTTAGACGTAAAACTCATCGTGTAAATTGTTATCATTTATATTACAAATTCTATGTGAATGTTAACTTGTACTCAACCAAAAAAATTCATTGTTTTGCTAGCTTGATGTTTAACATGATTGCATAAGTTATTGAGTATTTAACGAGAGTCGATTGTAATACATAGCATGTGCTTTAACACATAAAGTGATCAAGACAATCACTAGATTATTCTTAGGAGACTATAATATGCTCATGGGTTGGTGATAAGGAAATATTTTTGCAACGCATAGTCGTGTAGTTAATATTTTTTTTCCTTGACGAAAAGAAGGAGATTCATCATCATCAAAATGATGATGAGTCCGAATACAGTACACGTGAAACAAACAGATGGAGCAAGTACTAAAAGTTACGAACATGAAATTAATAAAATCAGAAAAAAGAATTAGCACCCAGGGGTTGTTTTCCCAAACATAAAATTAGGGATAGCACCCGCGGGCGACGGGCACGGATCCTAATTAATACCCGTGACCCGCCCGTTAAAATTTTTCTTTAGTCGTAGGTACCCGTTTACCCGCCAACGGGTAAATTTTTTTGCCCGTACCCGCGACCCGCGGGTATTCGCAACCCGCGGGTTTACAAAATGTGCACTTCTAACTAATTTTTAGTCACGAATACCCACTACCCGCGGGTAAACCCGCGAATAGTTATGAAAATATATTAAAAAATTGAATTATATAATATATAATTAAGTATATGTATGCGGGTAAACGGGTATACTTGCGGGTAGCTCAAACGGGCATCACGGATTGACGGGTCGGGTTTTACCCGCGACGGGTATGAAATACCCGCGACCCGCCAACGGGTACAAAATTTTACCCGACCTGCGCCCGCGGGTAAATTTTTTCATAAATACCCACCCATCTCGGGCACGGGTACCCACGGGTCACGGGGTTTTTTTTGCCCATTGTCATCCCTACATAAAATTGATGGCTTGCGCATAGCTTGTAAAAGGATGCCCATTGAAAAACCTTCATCTCGATACTACGAAAAATATAGGATATGCATGAAAATTTTCGCTCAAAAATTGCCTTGTTTTTTGCCGACCAAAATCGCCCAAATGGTAGCAAGGTCTATTAGCCTCCAAAATTTTGAGGCATTGATGTTCATTCCATGAAAACATGGGAGACCGGTGTAGCTAGGATTCTTAAAGGAATAAAACGAGATTGAGTCTCAACAAAACGAGAGTTGATTGAATGTTATAAGTCAAGGTCTTATGTGTATCGACAATCGACAATCGACAATCGACAAGTAACCATAAGATTATGGGTAATAAGATTATGGGTAATGATTTATACACAACTGAATTTTAGTAATGCACAACCAAATATGCATTGAATTGTTGTAGTACTATACTGTAACGACCCAACCTCGTTTTACCAAAAACATGACTTAGATTTTTTTTTAAACAGACAATCTGGACGGCGTCCAGTTATCTGGACGGCGTCCAGTTATCTGGACGGCGTCCAGCAGTGAAGACCAGGACGGCGTCTAAGCCTTTTGGACGGCGTCCAAATGAACTAAAAGTTTCTGTTCAGTTTTTCAAATTCACGCGGGCGGAAAACCCGCTTCCCAACACTTTTAAACAAAACGGTTTTCACAACACATTAGCATAATTATAATTAAGAGGTTTCCACCATAGAGTCGAGTTTTACAACACCGGGCCCACATCGACCCAAATTACGACAAAGTGACCATTTCGACCCATTTATATATATTGACGGATTAGGACTCTACAACCCAACCCGATACCATGAGCATAATCCTGGGGACTACCAAATCCCCCATCCGCGTCCAATTATTCAAAAGCTACCCTATCAAACCCAAGCGCTCCTGCACGTCTAGTCTAACAACTAGCTAGCATCAATAACACAATACCTGTAAAAAGGTAAACAACGAGAGGGGTAAGCCTAGGCTTAGTGAATGCAATAATTATACACATACATATATAACTTACTTACTTGCAATCACTTACACAATTTACCGCATACACGCTAGCAATTTAATTAGCATACCATCGCAAAGTATAACGCTAAAATCTCCAATTCGCAAGCTAGCACAAACAATAGCATATAATCCGAACAATATACTATGCTACACTACAACACATAACCATGGTTAACCGAAATCCAAAGAGAACGATTCTCACGAATGAACCGTTAGCCACGCAGACGCCGCTAGTATGCATCACTATCCCCTTAGGTGGTTGATGTTAAAGCTAAGGTGTATACGAAATAGTTTATATTTTACTAGGAAAAACTATTAAATACGATACAATTTTACACAAGATATTTTTTTATTTATAGAATGGATATACTTAAACCTTGCTACAACACTTATAGGCAGTGTACCTAATCGTAAAGTAGTGTAGTTTTTAGTAAGTCCGGTTCGTTCCACAGGGAAATCTTTAAACAAAGCTCAACGCTATATTAGTTTACTTTTATAAAAATACAAATATATATAAGTAATATTATTATTATAAAGGGGGGTTTTTACCGTTTAATGACCGGTTTGTCGATTTTAAGACTTTAGTCGCAGTTAAAACCTAATGTAAAATATAAAATAAATACAAGACTTAAATTAAAGCGTAAAGTAAATAACGATAATGAAATTGCGAATAATAAAAGTGCGATAAAATAAAATTGCGATAATTAAAAAGTACGATAATTAAAAGTGCGATTAAATAACAATAAATAAAAGTGCGATAATTAGAAGTGCAATTAAATATAAAATAAAGGAAATTAAATATGAAATAAAAGAATTATGCTTATTTAAACTTCCGTAATCATGATGTTTGACGTGTTGATTTTAGTTTTATGCCCCATGGGTTAATTGTCCTTTGTCCTGGATTATTTAATATGTCCGTCTGGTTTTCGTCCATAACAGTCCATCAGTCATAAATATAAAGTGCGAGTGTCCTCGTCAAATTATTATTATACCCGAAGTTAAATATTCCAACTAATTGGGGATTCGAATTGTAACAAGGTTTTAATACTTTGTTTAATGAATACACCAGGTTATCAACTGCGTGTAAACCAAGGTTTTACTACTTTGTTAACAATTACACCAATTACCCTTGAATGTAATTTCACCCCTGTTTTAATTATTCTAGTGGCTATTAATCCATTCCCGTGTCCGGTTAAATGAACGATTATTCGTACATATAAATACCCCGCCCATCGTGTCCGATCGAGTGTATATGGTAATTTATAGGGACGCCCAATTGTAAATCTTTATATTAACATTAACAAACTATCATTTAGTTAAACAAATATAAAGCCCATTAATAGCCCATAGTCTAATTTCCACAAGTGTCGTTCTTTTGTCCAAACCCCAATTATGGTACAAAGCCCAATTACCCAATTTTAGTAATTAGCCCAACATCATGATTACTTCGTTTTAAATAAGCATAATAATAACTTAGCTACGAGACATTAATGTAAAAAGGTTGAACATAACTTACAATGATTAAAAATAGCGTAGCGTTACACGGACAGAATTTCGACTTACACCCTTACAATATTCGCTAACATACCCTTATTATTAGAATTATAATTAAAATTAAAATTAAAATATAAATTATATATATATATATATCGTTTACATATGAGAGAAGAGAGAAAAAGATTATGAATTGTGATCAGAATTCGGTTGGCTTTATAGGGATTTTCGATTTTTGGGGCTCCGCGACTCGCGGTAAAATCCTCTTCAAACTCCGCGAGTCACGGAGAATGAATTTACAGCTCAGTCCTTGGAGTCTTTCTCTGCCGACGGTTTTTATTTATAAATATAATATATATATAATTAATATAATTAATTATATATTATATTATATTTATATACCTAGTTAACTTGTAATTTTTAGTCCGTTGCGTCGAGCGTTGAGAGTTGACTCTGGTCCCGGTTCCGGATTTTCGAACGTCCTTGCGTACAATTTAATATCTTGTACTTTACGTTTTTAATCTTGTACTCTTGTAATTTCGAGACGTTTCTTATCAATAATTGGAACCTCTTTGATTGTCTTTTGTTCTTTTGAGCTTTTTGGTCGTTTGCGTCTTCAATTCGTCGAATATGTGTTTTGTCTTCACCTTTTATTATTTAAACGAATATCACTTGTAAATAGAACAATTGCAACTAAAAGCTTGTCTTTCTTGAGGAATAATGCTATGAAATATATGTTCGTTTTTAGCATTATCAAATATTCCCACACTTGAGCATTGCTTGTCCTCAAGCAATATCGTCTTGAAATACAAGAATCACTTCTTTATTCTTCACACTTTGTACATCAGTGATTTCTATACGGCGGTATAAACAATGGTAGTAACGATATGGTTTACAGTCCCACATGACTATAAAAATTTAGATCCATTAAGGAAATTGGATCTTTATGAAAACATTTGATCTTTTGAAATCTAGTTTTTACCCTAGATAAGTTTTCCGGAATAACCCTTTACCGGTGTTTGCAAAATATTTTTGTGGGTTTGGTGGGTTTTAGATTTGAAAATTTTAGCTCAAAACTTGCGGTTTTGTGTCACCCACTTACTAACCTTGTATTTGGAAAGCAACACGTCCAGTTTACTTGTCCCGTATATTACCTTTCGGTAAACTACCGTCCGGTTGAAAGGAAAGCGTTGAACAAGCAACTGTTAAGGCAATGTCCCCTGACATGCTTTTAATTATGGTCTATAACGTGTCGGACGCAATTACTATCCTTGGTAGGAGCAATAGTAAAGCTCACCCTTATAATTTTTTGGTATGGCACAAGGTCCTGTCTTTGACCAATATGCAACCACCGTTCTTACGGTTGACACCCGATTTAGTTCAGGTGACCTAATGAATTCCAGGTGAATTCCTAGGATTTTACGTTCAATGGTAATGAACGTATTGAAAATAGGGTTTTCAGAAAACAAATCGGTTTGTAATTTTGATCAAAATATTTTCTCGTTCAAGCTCGAGTTTAGATATCATTGAATTCCACGAGTTTGTAATTCTCAATCTTTAAGGTCAATCTCTAGGATTGAGTAATATCAGTCTTAAAAGCTGATTTTTAATCTTTAAGGAGATTATCCTTTCTGGGGATCTGATTCATTAGTCTTATCAAGCTAATTTGCACGGTGCCCCCCCATTGTACGAGATAAATCCTTCTCATGGTTAGGATAAATCTGACCACATGGCGACCCTGTTTAATGCTGAGGTCCGTGGATTTCCAACCGATTTTAGTGATGACTTTTCTAGATTTTTCGTCAACCTACAGCTGTTCTGGACGACAACTTCATGACCTAAATCAAGAAGCGCGTGTCTTTTTCAGAAGACTTTACTTCCTTTTAATGATGGAATTGATTCATCGTGTAGATCCATCTCTTCTTTTCTTTCATCGGGTAAAACAGTTTAGTTTAGTCCAAAGCAAAAGTATTTTCAGTTATTTGTTACAGACATATGTGACATATGTTTAAAATAACTTGGTAAATTTTCCCACACTTGGCTTTTTATTTTTCTTTTTATCGTCCTCTATTCCATTTTAAATGAATTTTGACATTTTAGTTTGTTTCTTAATTTATGTCCTTTCCGAGGTAACAATAATTTCGGTGTTAAAACCTAGTTTTATCGTTCATAAATATGTATAAACATGATTTTGAATTCATTTAATTGAAAATTTTGAAAAATTTTACTAGAATTGGGTAGTCAGTATATAAGACTAGGGCTGTTCTTTTTTTATCAGAGAGCACTAGATTCTAATACAACTACTGCTTTACTAGTATTTTTAATGGTAACCAAGTGTATAAAGTAAAAATTTTTAAAATCCGAAAGAATTTAACCCCTTCCCACACTTAAGATCTTGCAATGCCCTCATTTGCAAGAAATTAGTAACAATTTAAATTATTGAGGGTGATTTGTGTGAAAATGATTAAATTTTTACCAAAGTTTCCAAATATATTGGCGTTTGTTTGCTGAATGATAAATGGTGCACATCATTTGTTCATTCCGTCTTGTTGTTATTTCACATATATTTTGCATCTTGTCGTCAAAATTAGTTGCTTTTGCTGAACTTAATGCCAGTCTTTGAAAATGCGTTGTTTTACCCTGTTGTGTACATAAGATAAACTGCAAACATATATACATATTTTTGAAGTTTGGTATATTACCCCACATTCAAAAATTATTAAAATCTAAGAATAAAAGTTAGATAATTATAAAAATGATTACAATATTAACAAAAGTATTAAATGTATCAATAATTACAAATTACAAAATAAAAAAAAATAATAAGTAAACTAAGGATGATATTGGTACCAATAGGGGTTCCAGGCATAACCATAAGTGCTATAGAATGCTTCGGCAGGGTCATACGTAGGATACGGTGGCTGCATCTCTATAGACCAAGGAGGGAAGATGGGTTTCGGTGTAGGAATATAGTTTCTACCTATATGTTGGCAATGAGCTATGATTTGGTTCTGATGAACTTGCCAATCTTCAAATGCTCTCTGTCTAGCATTTTCGTATTCCTGAGAAGCTATAAACCTATGCATTTCTTGCATCTCATTCCCACCTTCTACATTACCTTGCTGCTGGTTTCTCTCCACCTGTGGATGTCTACCATGGTATCGTACTGCGGCGTTATTTCGCCTCTTCAAAACTTTCGCACCATGGTATACATTTAAACCTATAGTATCGCGGGGTTCCGGTTCTTCTACTAATAATCCCCCCCGACTTATATCCACACCGAGATATTCACCAATCAAAGTAATAAAAATACCACCTCCTATTATTCTATGTGGTCGCATCCCCCGAACCATAGCTGATAAATAATAACCCACACAATATGGTATACTTACAGCGCTTTGTGGGTCTCGAATACACATATGGTAAAACAAATCCTGTTTATTTACTTTTTCTTTGTTCTTACCCCTTTGTGTAATCGAATTAGCTAAAAACCTATGTATCACTCTTAATTCGGCTCTATCTATATCCAAATAAGAGTAATTTCCCCCTTTGAAACGGTGATGGCTTGTCATTTGACTCCACACACCGTGTGTATCAAAATTTTCATCTATCTTTCTACCGTTTAGTATCAATCCTCTACAATCGGCAGACGCTAACTCCTCAGGCGTATATATACGTAAAGCCTGAGCCATGTCCAGTAAAGACATGTGGCGCATCGAACCGCCTAACAAAAATCTAATAAAAGAACGATCGGTTAAACTAGCTACCCGATCATTCAACTCTATACTACATAACAATTCTTCACACCATACTTTATATACAGGTCTACGTATGGTGAATAAACATACCCAGTCATTAAAAGAAGAATTACCATACCTCTGTACAAGTAATTCCCTAATTGGCCCGGCCAATTCTACAGCTTCTAAGGGTCCCCATTCTATGACCCTCGGTACCTCAACAACCTTGGAATGAAGAGTATGCAAACCCCGTTGATATTTTGGATAATCTATCCAAAGTCTGTCAAATCTCAGGTTCGGGTGCAACTCTTCCAAGTGCATATCAGAAAAGTTCATGACTGGATGAGGTATATCCTGCTTGTAGTAGTTATCCACCTCCTGTTGTTCCAAATTCTCAGCAGGAGCATTGCGGGCTTGGGATGAAGATTCACCCCTTTCATTCTGCAAAACACATCAAACACAATTTTTGTGCATCCAAATATGCATTAGTGTCAGCAAAATCATCAATCAAAATAATTACAATGACATTATCAATTTATATCAAACTTAAGCTCATTTTCACATTTTTATCAAATCTACACTTTTTCAAATAAGCATATACGAAAATGTTCGCCAAGTTCATAAGCATTCAACTCAAATAACATGTCAAAATAATCATTACTAGCAATTAAACAAGTCTCAAATGGCATTATCTTTCAAAAATCAAGTTCATGAATTATAGACTTGAAAAAGTCCACTTTAATTCTCAAAATCATGTTTAGGCTCAAAGTTTGGATCATTTAACTACCTAAACATGTTACACTACTTAATTTAGCAACAATTCATGACAAAAATCGGCCATAACCTGTTTATATCAAAAAGCTCCAAATTTGCTCAAGAACACAAACCCTAGATTATTCAAAATTTGAAGTTTAAGGCTTCTAATCATGTTAAACAGCATCAATCTAGGTTATACAAGCATAATACATAAACAATTTAAGTCTAATTACACTAAAAAGCATCAAAATCAATTTGGGGAAAAAATAGCTCAAGAACACCAAATTTCGGATTAAATGGTGTTTAGGTGTAGAAATTTACCGTTTTTCTTGAGTAATTCTTAGATAGCATCCTTCTCAACATGATTTTAGCAAAAAATTTGGTGATTAACGGTTAAAAATTGGGATTTTTGTGGTGTTTTTGGGTGTATTTTCGGAGCTATTTTCGCAGCAGTTTTTTGAGTTTTGGGTTGGGGACTGAAACTGATCGTTCAGCTCTTTATTTTTTTTTTTCTGTAATCCGGCCCCTCCGCGAGTCGCGGGGATTTACCCTCCAAACTCCGCGACTCGCGGAGTTTGGTATTTTTTTTTTTTTTTTATATAATCATTAACTTATTAAAACAATTAAGTAATTAATTTTAAAATTTTGTTTCCCTTATTATTTAGGACGAGGTCGTTTCGGATCGATGTCCTAGTCCGTCTCTCGACAAAATTTTAAAATTTGTCTTTTTGTAGCGATTGTTTTAAAAGCTAAGATTTTTGGGTTTTTTTAATGTTTTTGGCATACTTTAAATCAATAAGATTAAAAATAATGATAATAAAAGTTCTCGTCCCTCCCTTGGGTAAAGCAATTTCGGTTCAAAGACCTAGTCTTCAACTTACGACGAATTTTAAAAATCATATTCTTAACTTAATGAGATAAAGTAAATTTTTGTTTTTAAATTCACACAACTTAAATATGAAATTCAAAATTAATATTAAAAATTCACACCAAACTTAAAATTTGAAATGCATAAAATTAAAAATTTATATTTTAAAAATTAAAAATTCACACCAAACTTAATTTAAAAATTTATAAATTCATATCAAACTTATATTAATTTTTCAAATATTTACAATTTTAAATATATTGTTTTTACAAAGTTTACAATATTAATTTAAGATTTAAATATTAATTTTAAAAATATGGTAAAAATAAAATTAAAAATCTTTTTGTCTTTTTATCCCACTTTAATCAATCAAATATTATCAAAAATATGCGCCCCTCTTTTCGGTAAAGTAATTTTGGTTCCAAGACCTAATTTAACTCATGACGAATTTTTGAAATATTTTGGGTTGATTGATTAAAGATATTTATACCTTAAGAATAAACGTTAAATTTCGCAGTGATGTAATAAATTTTTGAATGATATCAATAATTTCGGTCGCCAAACCTAATTTTATTCAATACCAATTTAATACTTTTTAGCGAACAAATTAGCGTTTATTATCAAAAGGTTAAAAATAAAAATAAAAATAAAAACTGTACAGACATACCTGTGAAATAGATTTCTTAGTTATATGATCTATCCCATTCATAAGATAGTCGGTTTAATTGATTTTCCATGGCTACATAGGCGTAACCTCGAGCATTCAGTGTCTTTTCTTCTAAACATATGAACGGTCCGTCTCTGCATAAAGTAACAAATTCGGTATTTGAATAGGTTTGATTATTTGAACATTTACCTCCATGTGACCATTTTCCGCATTTGTGACATCGTTCTAGGTGTCGTGCTCTTCTTTTCGCTGCGGATTTTGATTTTCCTTTACCAAATTGTAACTTATTATCTTCGCATCTGGATTCTTTTCTAACTCCGTCCATTCTTTCTCTGATTAATGATACTATTTCACTCGGGAGTATGTCATTATTACGTTTAGTGATCAAAGCGTGTAGCATTAGACCATGGTTTAGCTCACAGGCAGTCTTCATTTTGTAAAAACCTAAAAAAAATAAAAATTCAGAATGGGGGGAGAAGACTAGTTCTTTAGGGTCTGCTAGGGAAAGACCATTCGGGTTCCATTTTCGAGAACTACACGAAAACAGACAATCTAACTCTAACAGAAATACATATTATCCTTTAAAGACTTGGTTCTCCCCACACTTAGTTAGCTGTGGTGTCGAAATTGTGATTAACTTCGTTGTCGACTTCCATCGGACCATGTATGTAATGTTTAACTCTGTGACCATTAACTTTAAATTCAAATCCATTTGAATTTATTAATTCTATCGTTCCGTATGGGAAAACTCTTTTGACTACGAATGGTCCAGACCATCTTGATTTCAATTTTCCAGGAAATAGCTTGAATCGTGAATTGAAAAGAAGAACTCTGTCTCCTTCTTTAAATTCTTTTGAACTTCTGATTCTTTTATCATGCCATTTCTTCGTTCTTTCTTTATAGATTAACGAATTTTCGTATGCTTCATGTCTTAATTCTTCTAATTCGTTTAGTTGACTTAATCGTAGACGTCCGGCTTCATGTAAATCAAGATTACATGTTTTCAAAGCCCAAAATGCTTTGTGTTCAATTTCTACTGGAAGATGACATGCTTTTCCATAAACAAGTCTAAAAGGTGTGGTTCCAATTGGAGTTTTGTAGGCTGTTCTAAAAGCCCAGAGTGCATCCTCCAATTTAATGGACCATTCCTTTGGATTTGATCCTACGGTTTTCTCTAAAATACGTTTTAAAGCTCGGTTGGTATTTTCAACTTGTCCACTTGTTTGTGGATGATATGCGGTGGAGATTTTATGAGTTACTCCATATCTTTTAAGAACTTTCTCAAGTTGATTATTACAGAAATGAGTACCCCGATCACTTATTAAAGCTTTCGGTGTTCCAAACCTTGCAAAAAGACGTTTTAAAAAGTTGACTACAACTCGTGCATCATTAGTTGGGAGAGCTTGTGCTTCCGCCCATTTAGATACATAATCAATGGCTACGAGTATATATAGATTATTATGAGATTTTGGAAATGGACCCATAAAGTCAATACCCCAAATGTCAAATACTTCACATACTTGGATGACATTTTGTGGCATTTCATCACGTTGACTTATTTTTCCGGCCCTTTGACATGCATCACAGGATTTGCAAAGAAGGTGTGCGTCTTTGTAAATTGTAGGCCAATAGAATCCAGCTTCATAAACTTTTCTTGCTGTTAGTTGAGGCCCATAATGCCCTCCTGTTGGTCCTGTGTGACAATGGTTTAAAATTTTACTAGCTTCATCTCCAAATACACATCGGCGTATTATTCCATCGGGACAACTTTTAAACAGGTGTGGATCTTCCCAGAAATAGTGTTTTATATCATTGAAGAATTTCTTTCGTCTTTGGTACGATAATCCTTTTTCAAGGAATCCACAAACTAAGTAGTTTGCATAGTCTGCAAACCATGGGATTTCTTTATAATCTATCTTCAATAGATATTCATCAGGAAAGTTGTCTTGTATGGCTGATTCATTTAGAACTTCTAATTCGGGATTTTCAAGACGAGAAAGATGATCAGCGGCGAGATTTTCTGCTCCTCTTTTATCTCGGATTTCAATATCAAACTCTTGTAAGAGTAAGATCCAACGGATTAATCTTGGTTTAGCATCTTGTTTTGAAAATAGGTATCTAAGAGCAGAATGGTCGGTATAGACCACCGTTTTTGCTAGAAGGAGATATGATCGAAATTTGTCAAAAGCAAAGACAATAGCAAGGAGTTCTTTTTCAGTAGTTGTATAGTTCGTTTGTGCTCCTTGTAATGTCTTACTAGCATAATATATAGGTTGAAATCGTTTTTCAATCCTTTGTCCTAAAACGGCTCCCATTGCAAAATCACTTGCATCGCACATTAGTTCAAATGGTAGATTCCAATTTGGTGTTATCATGATCGGCGCATTAGTGAGTTTCTCTTTAAGAATATTAAAAGATTTGATACACTCATCTGAAAAGATGAATGGCGCATCCTTTTCTAGGAGTTTATTCATAGGAGTGGCAATTTTAGAAAAATCTTTTATGAAACGTCGGTAAAAACCGGCATGCCCTAGAAAACTCCTAACTCCTCTAACATTGGTGGGATGTGGAAGTTTAGCAATTACATCTACTTTAGCTCTATCCACTTCAATTCCTTCTTTTGAAATTTTATGTCCAAGAACGATGCCTTCTTTAACCATGAAATGGCATTTCTCCCAATTAAGTACTAGATTTGATTGTTCGCATCTAATTAGCATTCGTTCCAGATTAACTAGACATGATTTAAATGTATCACCGAAGACTGAAAAGTCATCCATGAATACTTCCATGCATTCTTCTATCATGTCGTGAAAAATCGCCATCATACACCTTTGAAAGGTTGCAGGGGCGTTACAAAGTCCAAATGGCATGCGTTTGTAAGCAAAAGTACCATAAGGGCACGTGAATGTGGTTTTCTCTTGATCTTCGGGTGCTATTGGAATTTGAAAATATCCGGAAAATCCATCTAGAAAACAATAGTAACTATTTCCGGCTAATCTTTCCAACATTTGATCTATGAAAGGTAAGGGAAAGTGATCTTTTCTGGTGGCGTCATTTAATTTTCTATAATCAATACATACACGCCATCCTGTTACAGTCCTAGTAGGAATAAGCTCATTTTTCTCATTTGTAATGACAGTCATGCCACCCTTCTTAGGCACGCATTGAACTGGGCTTACCCATGGACTATCAGAAATTGGATATATCAAACCTGCATCTAGCAGTTTAATAATCTCTTTCTTAACTACATCTTGCATATTAGGATTTAGTCTTCGTTGGCGTTGCACATACGTTTTATGACCTTCTTCTATAAGGATTTTATGTGTGCAATACGAAGGACTTATTCCTTTAATATCATGAATCTTCCATGCAATGGCTGGTTTATGAGCTTTCAACACAGAAATGAGTTGTGATTTCTCATTTTCAGTAAGAGAAGACGATATTATTACAGGTAATTCAGATTCACCATGTAAATAAGCGTATTCCAAATGGTTTGGAAGTGGTTTTAACTCTAATTTCGGAGGTTCTTCTATCGATGATTTATATCGATATCTGTCTTCTTCTTTTAGCATTTGAATTTCTTCTGTTGTTGGTTCATATCCATTAGCTATAAGTGTAGCTAACATTTCAGCTTCATCAATTGGTTCATTACCTTCTCCTAAAGAACATTCTCCTGTTCCTTGTAATTCTGGAAATTCTTCTAATAATTCTGCATGTGCATCTATAGTTTGAATATAATAACATGTATCATCTGCAGATTGTGGTTGTTGCATTGCTCTATCAACTGAAAAGGTAACACTCTCATCCTCTATACTTAGGGTCAGTTTCTTACCGAACACGTCTATCATTGCTTTAGCCGTGTTTAAGAATGGTCTTCCTAATATGAGAGGAACTTGAGAATCTTCTTCCATGTCCAGAACAACAAAATCTACTGGAAATACTAAAGTACCAACTTTAACTAGCATGTTCTCCATTATCCCTCTAGGATATTTTATTGATCTATCGGCTAGTTGTATGCTTATTCTGGTTGGTTTCAATTCTCCAAGGTCTAGTTTAGCGTATAGTGAATACGGCATTAGATTTATACTAGCACCTAAGTCTGCCAATGCTTCTATTGAACTAAGACTACCCAGAAAACATGGAATTGTGAAACTTCCTGGATCAGATAGTTTTTCTGGTATCTTATTCAACAGCACTGCTGAACAATTAGCATTCATAGTAACAGCCGAGAGTTCTTCCATTTTCTTTCTATTTGAGATTAGATCTTTCAAGAATTTAGCATATCTTGGCATTCCTGAAATCACATCAATGAAAGGAAGATTTACATTTATCTGTTTAAACATATCCAAGAATTTGGATTGCTCGGCTTCAAGTTTCTCTTTCTTCATTTTACTCGGGTAAGGAAGTGGTGGTTGGTATGGTTTAACATAAGGTTTATCCTTAACTGTGTTATCTTCATTAACTTTTTCAACTACCGGTTCTTTTTCCTTATCTTGATCAGGTTGTGGTTCTTGTGGTGTAGGAATAGTTTCATCAGAAGTTACAGGTATTTCAGGTGGTTTAAGTGTTGTACCACTTCTTGTGGTAATAGCTTTAGCTGTTTCATTCCGGGGGTTAGCATTTGTATCACTTGGTAAACTTCCCGGTTTTCTTTCACCTATTAATCTTGCTAGGTTACTTACTTCTTGTTCCAGATTTTGAATAGAAGCTTGTTGATTTCTAAATGCTTGAGCATTTTGTTCATTAGTTTGTTTTTGAGATGTGAAAAACTGCGTTTGAGTTTCAACTAGCTTCGTCATCATATCTTCTAAATTCGGCTTTTTATCATCGGTCTGTTGTGGTGGTTTGTTTTGAAAATTAGGTCTTTGCTGATTGTAAGTATTATTGGATACTTGTTGATTGCTAGGACCTTGTTGGTTGTTGTATGGAATATTTTGGTTATAATTCTGGTTTTGATTGTAAATCGGTCTTGGCGGTTGATAATTATTCTGATAATTATTTCCAGGCCTTTGGTTTATGTATGAAATATTCTCTCTTTGTTCCATTGTTAATTCAATACTGAGACAATCTTTTGTCAAATGTGGTCCTCCACACTGCTCACAACTAATTCGTATTGAGTGAATATCCTTAGTCATCTTTTCCATTCGTCTCTCCACAGCATCTATCTTTGCGGAAATGGAATCTAAGTCATGACTAGAATCGGCTCTAGCTGCTTTAGATGATCTAATGATATCTTTTTCTTGGTGCCACTCATGTGAGTGGGAAGCAGTGTTATCAATAATTTTGTAAGCATCAGTTTCGGTTTTCTTCATAATAGAACCACCAGCTGCTATATCTATGTCTTTCCTTGTAGTGATGTCGCATCCTTGGTAGAATATTTGTACTATTTGACAGGTGTCTAAACCATGTTGCGGACATCCTCTTAACAACTTTCCATATCTTGTCCACGCCTCATATAGAGTTTCATTTGGTTTCTGTGTGAACGTAACAATTTCTGCTTGAAGTCTTACGGCTTTAGATGCAGGAAAGAATTGTTTAAGAAATTTGTCAACTAAAACATCCCATGTATCAATCGCCCCTTCAGGTAACGATTCCAACCAATCTTTGGCTTCTCCCTTTAAAGTCCAGGGAAATAACATGAGATATATCTGTTCATCCTCCACTTCTCGGATTTTAAATAGTGTGCAGATCCTATTAAAGGTACGTAGATGTTCATTTGGATCTTCCTTCGGCGCACCACTAAATTGGCATTGATTAGTCACCATGTGTAAAATTTGTCCTTTGATTTCATAATCTGGCGCATTAATGTCTGGATGAGTAATTGCGTGACCTTGGCCAGTGCGTTTAGCTCTCATTCGGTCTTCCATACTTAAAGGTTCCAGATTCTCCATAATTGAATTTGTTGAATCGGTATCACTAGATGATTCTGATTTAATGGTTCGTTCCTCAACAATCTCTGTTTGAATGATTGGTGGCTCCGGAGGAAAGTTTAATGGTTCAGGATCTACGAACCGTTCCTGAATATTCTCCGGATTCTCAATTGTGAGGTCGGGTTCAAAAAATGGATTATCGGAAATTTGAACTGAAGTACTTGGTCGACTGGATGACGATTCTAAAGAAAAATCAACGGCGGTTATATTTGCTAAATGTCTTGATCTAGTTACAGGTGGTGAACGTACAAAAGGTGGTGAACGTCTTGCTCGGTGCATTCACTGAATATCCTATTAGTTTTAAAAAGGAAAAATTATAATAAGTTATCCAATTAATAGACTTTTCTGATTTTGCCCACGTTTCGAATAGCCAAAAGATGCAGCAGAGGGGCAGGATTCATTTGGTCTCAATATAATTGAGGACTGTTTGGCTCCAATAACCCGGTCCACGTACAAATCCAACTATTACTACGAACCAGAAAATTTTGATGTCTATCAATTTAACCACTTAAAATAAATTTTCGTAATTTTAAGAAATTTAGATAAGAAGTAGAATAAAAATCTATGTCCTAAAAACTAGAATAGCGAGAAATAAGAGAGAAAAAGAGTTCGTCGAAAAAGGTCGAAAAACGAAAAATGGTTGAAAAATAAAAGGTGACGGAAAAATAAAAGAAACTTATCAAAACTTAAAAATACTTAACTAACCTAACCTTATTACTACAAATTGAAATTACTAATTGGAATGATAATTGATACATAGTAAAAGGTGTCTAAAAATATTAAAGCTTACAGGAAAAACTGAATCCCAAATGGAAATAACTTAAAAAAAAAAAAAAAAAACTAAAACTTAAAAAGGCGTCGCAAAATTCTAAAGCACCTAAATCTTAGTCTAAAGAAAAAGCACTTAAGGAATTCTACGGCAAAGCCTAAAAATCTAGGAGTAAAAATAACTATAGCAAAAACTAAGTTTAAAATTAAATATGAGCTAAAAATACAAATATTACGCTACAATGATTAAAAAGGGACAAAATATAAAAATATATAAAAAGTTGTAAAAAGTACAATTTTTATAAAAATATTATTTTTATATTATTTTTTTAATAAAACTACTAATTTTACAATTTAATAAAACTAATTTAAACAAAATAAAACAAATTAAATAAAAAGAAATTTTAAAATAAAACTTAATTATAATAATAATACATAATTAGGGTTTATATTAATAATAATTAATAATAATCCGTAATAAATGCTGAATTAGGGCTTCTGTCGGCGTGTCAGAAAGTCTCCGCGAGTCGCGGTAATTAATGAAGAAAACCCCGCGAGTCGCGGGGTTCAGAAATTCAATTCTGGCACAGTTTGAATCGACGCGTTTTTTCTTTATTTATTTTTTTTTTTATTTTCTGTTTTCTGTTTTTTCTATATATAAAAGATATTTAATAAAACTTATATTTTTATAAATTAAAATAAGAATAAAGAAACTTATAAAACTTAAATATTTAAAAAAAATACTTATATTTTTGTTTTTCTTTTTATATTTTTGAATAATTAACACGTATTTTTACAAAAACGAATTTTTAATAGAAGTAAGCTAAAAATCTTTTTTTTTTTTTTTTTATTATTAGCGTTGCGCTTCCGGCGTTTAGAAATCTCCCCGGCAGCGGCGCCAAAAATACTTGATGTTAAAGCTAAGGTGTATACGAAATAGTTTATATTTTACTAGGAAAAACTATTAAATACGATACAATTTTACACAAGATATTTTTTTATTTATAGAATGGATATACTTAAACCTTGCTACAACACTTATAGGCAGTGTACCTAATCGTAAAGTAGTGTAGTTTTTAGTAAGTCCGGTTCGTTCCACAGGGAAATCTTTAAACAAAGCTCAACGCTATATTAGTTTACTTTTATAAAAATACAAATATATATATAAGTAATATTATTATTATAAAGGGGGGTTTTTACCGTTTAATGACCGGTTTGTCGATTTTAAGACTTTAGTCGCAGTTAAAACCTAATGTAAAATATAAAATAAATACAAGACTTAAATTAAAGCGTAAAGTAAATAACGATAATGAAATTGCGAATAATAAAAGTGCGATAAAATAAAATTGCGATAATTAAAAAGTACGATAATTAAAAGTGCGATTAAATAACAATAAATAAAAGTGCGATAATTAGAAGTGCAATTAAATATAAAATAAAGAAAATTAAATATGAAATAAAAGAATTATGCTTATTTAAACTTCCGTAATCATGATGTTTGACGTGTTGATTTTAGTTTTATGCCCCATGGGTTAATTGTCCTTTGTCCTGGATTATTTAATTTGTCCGTCTGGTTTTCGTCCATAACAGTCCATCAGTCATAAATATAAAGTGCGAGTGTCCTCGTCAAATTATTATTATACCCGAAGTTAAATATTCCAACTAATTGGGGATTCGAATTGTAACAAGGTTTTAATACTTTGTTTAATGAATACACCAGGTTATCAACTGCGTGTAAACCAAGGTTTTACTACTTTGTTAACAATTACACCAATTACCCTTGAATGTAATTTCACCCCTGTTTTAATTATTCTAGTGGCTATTAATCCATTCACGTGTCCGGTTAAATGAACGATTATTCGTACATATAAATACCCCGCCCATCGTGTCCGATCGAGTGTATATGGTAATTTATAGGGACGCCCAATTGTAAATCTTTATATTAACATTAACAAACTATCATTTAGTTAAACAAATATAAAGCCCATTAATAGCCCATAGTCTAATTTGCACAAGTGTCGTTCTTTTGTCCAAACCCCAATTATGGTACAAAGCCCAATTACCCAATTTTAGTAATTAGCCCAACATCATGATTACTTCGTTTTAAATAAGCATAATAATAACTTAGCTACGAGACATTAATGTAAAAAGGTTGAACATAACTTACAATGATTAAAAATAGCGTAGCGTTACACGGACAGAATTTCGACTTACACCCTTACAATATTCGCTAACATACCCTTATTATTAGAATTATAATTAAAATTAAAATTAAAATATAAATTATATATATATATATATATATATATATATATATATATATATATATATATATATATATATATATATATATATATATATATATATCGTTTACATATGAGAGAAGAGAGAAAAAGATTATGAATTGTGATCAGAATTCGGTTGGCTTTATAGGGATTTTCGATTTTTGGAGCTCCGCGACTCGAGGTAAAATCCTCTTCAAACTCCGCGAGTCGCGGAGAATGAATTTACAGCTCAGTCCTTGGAGTCTTTCTCTGCCGACGGTTTTTATTTATAAATATAATATATATATAATTAATATAATTAATTATATATTATATTATATTTATATACCTAGTTAACTTGTAATTTTTAGTCCGTTGCGTCGAGCGTTGAGAGTTGACTCTGGTCCCGGTTCCGGATTTTCGAACGTCCTTGCGTACAATTTAATATCTTGTACTTTACGTTTTTAATCTTGTACTCTTGTAATTTCGAGACGTTTCTTATCAATAATTGGAACCTCTTTGATTGTCTTTTGTTCTTTTGAGCTTTTTGGTCGTTTGCGTCTTCAATTCGTCGAATCTGCCTTTTGTCTTCACATTTTATTATTTAAACGAATATCACTTGTAAATAGAAC
This sequence comes from Rutidosis leptorrhynchoides, assembly GCF_046630445.1. Classification (NCBI taxonomy): domain Eukaryota; kingdom Viridiplantae; phylum Streptophyta; class Magnoliopsida; order Asterales; family Asteraceae; genus Rutidosis; species Rutidosis leptorrhynchoides. Next base: position 615,637,192 of record NC_092335.1, read on the forward strand.
AATTGCAACTAAAAGCTTGTCTTTCTTGAGGAATAATGCTATGAAATATATGTTCTTTTTTAGCATTATCAGTGGTATCGAAGCCCAAACTTATGACCACCCGTTACGCTCAATGTGGTATCGATCGCCCGAACTTAAAACCCACATTTGACGCTACACACACATGAGGATAGGGTATCGAACGCCCGAACTTAAAACCCGTATCCCACGCATTACTCATGATAATAAGGTATCAACGCTCGAACTTTAAACCCTTATTACATGAAAAGTACAATGTGGTATCGATCGCCCGAACTTTAAACCCACATTCCACTCATGATGATGAGGTATCGAACGCCCGAACTTTAAACCCTCATCCCATGTCAACACGATGTGGTATCGTACGCCTGAATTTAAAACCCACATTGCATTTCACACAAATAAATACATTATATACATACACGTATAATTATTCCACTCACCTCGAGATGCCTGCACAAGTCATATACGTAAATTGCCTCCAAACGCAACCGAGCAAGCTTTTACCTATAATACGCATATATAGATATACACACAATCAACATACATTCTCTACAAGAGAATTCGGCTCCAACACCCTTAATCAAGGTTTATACCTACCTCCACAAACCGCCCATTTAGACACCTAAAGTGGACTTCACCAATTACCACTACGGGTGGTAATTCCGACCCATCAAACAAGTACAATTTAACCTAAATTATACTTGACGTCAAATAAACCAACCTAGGTCTTAACACTAAATTACTACTTAGGTAGTAATCATTTCAAATGCCCTTTAACACTTAAAAAAAGTGCTTATCATCCAATTAATCCAAAATTAGGTTTAACTCACTTCGACTTGTCAAATTACACCCAAAACACCTACAATCATTAATAACTAGTGATGGCGTCTCAAAATCATCATTTGACATCAAAAATCAAGAACACTTAACCCATTTCAACACAAAACCCATTTTGACCCAAATTAGGGTTTACACCCAAAATCAAGTCAACACAACACGAAAATCACTATTACACAAGTGTTCTAAGGTTCAACCAACCCATGCAAGACCCAAACTTACAATTTCGTCAATCAAAACCCTAAGTCACCAATTTAGGCTTACTTACATGAATCTTACCCAAAACCCCCAAATTTCATAATAAATGGGTTTATAACCCTAACTAGCACAAACCCTAACCCCAAATCAAAATCAAAGTAATTAAATCGAATCTAGAGTTTTACCTCAACTCCAAAACCGAGCTAGTAACAAGAAACATCAAGGAGAACCAAAACCCGCTTCCAATTTGGGCAAAAATCACCATCTTCATCACTAACCCAAGCTTACTCTCTCTAGAACTCCTCTCTCTCTCTAGGGTTTGGTTGGTAGAAAAGAGGATAAGAATGAGTTCTAGATCAGTTTTGGGGTATAAAACACGTCCATAAGTGAAAAGACCAAAGTACCCCTTTTAATTAAGTCAAATTACAACAGCTGGCCCGTCAGGCCATTTGGACGGCGTCCAAAATGGCTGGACGGCGTCCCATCTTTTGTTAGTGGACGACGTCCCAAATTCTGGACGGCGTCTACTATTACTGAAACTGAAACAACAACTTCTTTCAGGGACTGAAATTGTCTGAGTCTGATTCTGATGTAAATTCTGAAAATGCATAAGTGTTAGGTAGACTTTTAGTGGCGCTTTCTGATGCACACATTTACTGACACTTTCAGAAACATTTTCTGATGCGCAAAACTCGGGATCTTACATATACAACATCACAACGCATTGCAGAATGATAAAAAAAAAAGGTTGTGTACAGATTACTTCCCTAAAATTGTATATCATTATAATTTTCTAATCGAGCTAAATATTAACCCCTACTTTAAAATATAAAATACTGAACAGTAACCATGTGACGTAATCATGACGAATAATGACATCATATTTCATTAATTATATATATATATATATATATATATATATATATATATATATATATATATATATAATCCAAAATGTTTCACTTTTTATAAAAAAACTCAGTTTCAAATATAATTAGTTGCGTTTTGTTCGTAAAATTATTTCGAGTTGAACGGTAATAACGTAGAAATCTAACTCGCGGCAAGAAAAAAGATATATCCCGTTAAAAAATTGGGTGAGTTTTATTTAATAATAATTATATTATATTATAGAATTACATTTAAACCCCCAAAATTATCTTTGATACCCACTTTGACCCCTAAATATTTATAATTATTACCCCTTAAGTGTAACTCCTTTGACTCTTTTCTTTGTTGGCCAAAACTACAATGCACTCCACACACAAATTGATATATGTTATAAAATATCTAGATTGTGTTATAAAATATCTAGATTGGATGTTAATTTTATTATTATTATATTTCTTGCATAGTAATATTTTATACTATAAATAGACATGTATGGTAACCATTTAAGGTGCACCATTTCTCTTGAAATATCAATATCAATATTTCTTCTCTCCTTCTTCTCTCTTTTCCTCTCTTTGTTCTTATAACCATTAAAGGTAGTTATAAGCCTACTGAATTATAACACGTTATCAGCACGAAGAGCTTAGTGTAATCAAAGGATATCTCAAACGATCACAAGTCAGTGATCAAGGTATGAAATTATTAATAATTTTCAGACTCGAATATATCAAACTTCTACTAACATTTTGAACTACTAATTTTTATTAAGTTCTTAGTGCATTTGTATTGTTCTTATTATATGGTTGGCTCTGCCACCTAAATTATATATGGTCGACACTGTCGCCTAACTATCATTTATGTTTACTAACTCTTATTAACTTCACTAACATTTATATTTATGTTATTTAAGTTATATATGGTCGGTTATACCGCCTGAATTATATTTTCTGTAATCTAACTCCTATTAACTTCACTAACATTTATATTTATGTTATTTAAGTTATATATGGTCGGTTATACCGCCTGAATTATATTTTCTGTAATCTAACTCTTATTAACTTCACTAACATTTATATTTATGTTAATAAGACCTCATGATTGTACGCAACACGTCATTTGACAACACGGTACTTTATGTACGCAACACGTCATTTGACAACACGGTACCATGGGTCGAGATTAATTCCGATCAATACGAATACGACGGGGTCTTTATATGTTATCTAACATTTATGATTACTTATGCAATTAATCATTATTTATTTCATGCATACTAATGTTTATTCTTAAATTTATAATTTTAAAAGTTAAAATAAGAAAAAGTAGTTTGTACTTTTATTAAAAGTAAATCTTAAAAGTTAAAATACAAAAAGTAGTTTGTATTTTTATTAAAAGTAAATCTTAAAAGTTAAAATAAGAAAAAGTAGTTTGTACTTTTATTAAAAGTAAATCTTAAAAGTTAAAATACAAAAAGTAGTTTGTATTTTTATTAAAAGTAAATCTTAAAAGTTAAAATAAGAAAAAGTAGTTTGTATTTTTATTAAAAGTATATCTTAAAAGTTAAAGTAAGAAAAAAAAAGGGATGGTAAAATGGAATAGTTTTTTTGTCAAAAATGAAGTATTGAAAATGAAGTGGTCTCCTTCTATAACTAAAAAAAAATATATATATACTTTTATCAAATGAATTTTTTTTGTGGCCGCCAATTTCAAACACGAGTTCGTGTTTAGTTTATCAAGAATATCTCTTGCTTTGGTGAAAGGTCACGATCACGATATCAGGTGTTGTGAAAGAATTAAAAAATTGGTCCAGTGGCCTTTTAAAAACTAGAAAAAAAAAATTTTAACAAAAAGTTTTTTTTATATATTTATGATTTACGGGTAACGTAAAAAAAAGGAAGTTTTTTTAAAAAAAAAAACAAAGAAAGTGTTTAAATGAGTTTTACAGAAAGGGGGAAAGCAAAGTAAAAAAAAAAACTTTTTTCCAAACAAATGAAAGTAGGACTTAATACAAGAAAAAAGTAAACATCTCCTAGACGTGATAAAATCTATCAATGATAAGTATTAGACTTGATGAGCTAAATGTGACAAAAATGTTTCAACATGTCTTATGTTAATTTTCTAAAATAAGTTATTATTATTTTGAGTTTAACACATATACATATGTTAATTAAAAACAACCTTTTTGTTCTTATGTAGTGTTGGGTTGCAATTTTGGTTGTATGCCATAATTCCATCCAGTAGAGTGACAATAGAAAACTTTTGATGATAATCAATAAAAAACTTTTTTTCAAACTTGTCAAATGTTTTGTTAAAAACGTGACCGTTGAAAAAAGGAGGTTGAATAATAAAACTTAAAAAACAAATTATTTTTTCAAGAGTGTGCATCAAAATGGCCCGTTTAATAATGGGGAGTAAAAATATAGTCAAATTGTTTCAACGAACAAGGATTCAATTGGATGTCTCTTAAAAAAAATCCGCGGGTACGGGTGATGGATCCAATGGATCCGCATCCACGACCCGCGGGTGCTATCCCTAATTGTGACAAGTACAAATCAACTAAAAGTCTAAAAAATAAATGCTCTTATAGGGACCAAATGTTCACAATAATTGCCTAAGCTAGATATGAAACAAATAGTTCATAAAAAAAAAAGGTCGTTGTGCGTTTTCGGGATGATAGCCGAAATACACTTACAAAAGTAGGTCAGCCGTCAATTCTTTATGGCCATATCAACGTAGATCAATAAAATCATTTATGGTTTTGATAAAAGATTAATTAAAAATTAATTGTTTTTTGGTCTTGGATTCTCGGTAACAAAAGCAAAGGTTGTTTTTGGTTGCCACAACAAACAAGACAGAGGTTGTTGACTTTTGTTGTTAAACATGGCACAAGTGAACAATAACAATAGATTATTGTTTTTGAAAAGAATAATGATGCGTTAATTTAATTGTATAAAATAAAATTAAAGAAAATGGTTTTCATTGATGACTATGAACAAACGCAAACAAAGTGTTTGTGGTATTTGGTGATTAAAAAAAAAGTGCATCTAAAGCTTCTACTGAAAATAATATGCATCTAAAGCTTCTACTGAAAATTAATGTGCAAGGTACAACATATAACTATATGGTCAAATTCATTTGAGCCTTCGGAGTCACAAATATATGATGTATATATATATTACTCAATTAACAAAATAGTAAATCGAAATTAATTCATATGAATAGTAAAACGAAATTAATTAATTTACTATTCACATAAAAAAGCGCATATGATGAAAAGCGCATCGCATATGATAAGCGCATATGATAAAAAGCGAATATGATGAAAAGCACAGCGCATATGATAAAAAGCGAATATGATGAAAAGCACAGCGCATATGATGAAAAGCGCATATGATTAAAAGCGCATATGGTGAAAAACACAGCGCATATGATTAAAGGCGTATATGGTGAAAAGGATATATGATAAAAAAGGCACATATGGTGATTAATGAAAAGTATATTGTGAAAAAGAATCACAAATGTTTCTTGAAAGAATTCAAGGTAAGATATATGAACCAATTCATCCATCATGTGAACCATTTTGATATTTCATGGTTCTAATAGACGCATCTAGCGGATGGTCTCATATTTGTATGTTATCGAGCCGTAATATGGCATTTGCAAAGTTTCTTGCACAAATTATTAAATTGAGAACACATTATTCTGATTACACCATTAAAAGGATGAGACTTGATAATGCTGGTGAGTTAACATCTCAAGCATTTAATGATCATTATATATCTACAGGGATTGTTGTTGAACATCCAGTTGCTCATGTGCATACACAAAATTGGTTTAGCTGAATCAATAGATAAACGCTTGCAGCTAATAACTAGACAATTGATAATGAGTACAAATCTCTCAATATTTATATGTGGACATGTAAATTTACATGCTGCGACATTAATTCACATTATACCATGTGGAAGTCATAAATATTTTCACTTAATACTTGATTTTGGCCAAGAGCCAAATATTTTCCACCTTAGAACATTGGTTGTGCAGTGTATGTTCCAATTGTATCACCACAAAACAATAAAATGGTTCTTCAAAGAAAGATGGTAATATATTTTGGATATAAAACATCTTCAATCATAAGATATATTGAACCCATGATGGGTGATGTTTTTACAGCACGTTTTGCTGATTGTCATTTTAATAAAACATTGTTCCCTAGATTAGGGGGAGAAATAAAAATAAAAAATAAAATGATGCTTCATGATGTGAACATCAATTAAGGTATATTGAACTCGCACAAAAGAATGTGAAACGAAAGTTCAAAAATAATGCATATGCAAGAACTTGCAAATTAATTACTTTATGCATTTACAGATAAAAAAAAAGTGACCAAATCATATATACCAGCTATAAATGCTTCAGCTCGAACTGAAATTCCAAAAGCTGGCAATAATGTCACTGTTGAGTCTTTGCCACGCATCAAACGTGGAAGATCAATTGGTTCCGAAGATAAAAATCCTCGAAAAAGAAAAACAGCTGATAATGAGGTAAAAGAAAGTGTTCAAGAAGAACCACAAATCAATATTCCTTCTGCAGAGGATATTGATAAATGTAAATACTAAAATTGCGATAAAATTATGCAATATTATGGAACCAAAATGAAATTAAAATCTCTATGAGATATTTTCATATAATGTTACAATGACATCATGAATAAAGATGATGATCTGAAACTAAAATCTGTCATTGAACATACAAAGTGGACATGATTGAGTTCAATGGAAAGGAGCAAGACGAGCTAAATTAGAATCGCTCGATAAAAGAAAAGTTTTCGGATCAATCGTTATCACTTTTAAAGATGTGAAACATATGGGATATAAATGAATTTTTATCCGAAAAGAAATGTGCAAATGAAGTTACAAGGCAAAACTAGACTTGTAACTCAATATTTCCCACAAAGACCAGAAATGAATTATGAAGAAAACTTATCCTTATGTAGTGAATACAATTACTTATTAGATACTTAATCAACCTGGTAGTTACTTAAATGCATTTCATGGATGTTGTTACTACTTATCTATGTGAATCACTTGATAGTGATATATATATGAATATATCTGAAGGGTTTAAGGTATCATAAGTATCTAATGCAAAACTCAAATAAATGTATTCCATTGAATCACAAAGATTTTTATATGGATTGATACAATAGTATAATCGATTAAATGACTACTTGAAAAAAAAGGGGTATACATATAAACTTATTTTGCACGTATGTTTTATAAAAACAATGTTCGGATATGTGATCGTAGTTGTTTATGTCAATGTTCTTAACATCATATGAACGAATAAAGAGATCTATGAAATCATTCAACTTCTAAAGAATTATTTTGAAATGAAAGATCATGAAAATCTTAACAGATCGGAAGTTCCATATTTTAGTGAAATTGAGGTTCTTATGTATCTTATAGATTGTACAAGACCTGACATTTCTCTTGCAGTTAATTTGTTGGCAAGATTCAGCTCAGATGACAATGGAGCGGGATCAAACACATATTTTGATACCCTTGAGAAACTGCTGATTTAAAATTATTTTATTATAACGTTTCAAAACAAGATTTGGTTGATTATATATATGCAGGTCATTCATCAAATCCTCATAAAGATAAATCTCAAACTCGATATGTATTCCTAAATGGAGATACCACAAAATCATGGCGTTCTTAAAACAAACACTTGTTGCAACATCATCATCAAATCATGACGAAGTGATTGCATTATATGAAACTACTCGAAAATGTGTTTGGTTGAGATCAATGACACAAATCATTATTGATTCTTGTGGACTAGAACGCTATAAAAGACTAACAACTATCTTCACCAACAACTATATATGAAGATAATGCAGCTTGCATAATACAAATGAAAGAAGAGTATCAAAAGTGACTGAACAAAAAAATAAATACTGACGAGGCGCCAAAGCCATAGACGGTCTTAACGGTCATAAGTTTGATGGAAAAGAATGGTATGTTGGTAAGGCTCAGAAAAGACTACAAAGGAATAGGAATTGAAACAAGGGTTTGAGCAAACCATGAAGGAGACTGTAGACAAATCACAAGGGCTAAACTTGTACATAAAAGATTTAGATGATACAGTTTCAGATGAAAACCTCAGATTCTTCTCATATACTCAAGATCTCGTAAAAGACAACCAGATTAAAATGAGATACGTTCAATCAACAACTCTGCTGATCTTTATACCAAAGCACTGCCAACTGCTATTTTCAGAACACACGTTCATAATATTGGCATGAGACATGTTCAGAAGATGTAACAACTCAGGCGTTGCCTATTTGAGGGGGAGTCAACTCTATGCTGCACTCTTTTTCCCTTAGCTAAAGTTTTATCCCAATAGGTTTTCTTTAGCAAGGTTTTTAACGAGGCAGTAATAGTTATTCTCTAATAAAATTGTCATCCAAGGGGGAGTGTTATAAAATATCTAGATTGTGTTATAAAATATCTAGATTGGATGTTAATTTTATTATTATTATATTTCTTGCATAGTAATATTTTATACTATAAATAGACATGTATGGTAACCATTTAAGGTGCACCATTTCTCTTGAAATATCAATATCAATATTTCTTCTCTCCTTCTTCTTTCTTTTTCTCTCTTTGTTCTTATAACCATTAAAGGTAGTTATAAGCCTACTGAATTATAACAATATATATATATATATATATATATATATATATATATATATATATATATATATATATATATATATATATTCGATACTTGTTATATATTACTTCTTCGAGTGTTTTTCCGCCAAAATTAAAATATTTATCACACAGTGTCTTTATTAAATATTCATATTTTCATCCAATCTATAATGTTTGTGAACAAAGTTTTTTCAAAAAACGAACAAAAATAAAATTTGCTTCCCTCCGCTTCCCCCGATTGGTTACTTCCCCCGATTGGTTACTTCTCCCTTGATCTTACCACTACATATATATATATATATATATATATATATATATATATATATATATATATATATATATGTTTTAAATTGTTAAGTTAATATTTGGCTGTGTGTAACATAAAGATAAAGGTAAATTAGTGGTTCTCTCACTAAGGTGGTGTCCATGTGATTGGTGTCTAAACCCTTTTCCACCATTTTCTTTTTAGTTTTTTTTAGGCCAATCCCTATCTGACTAACACTATTCATCCTCTTAACTTCTACATCAGCGCCACATTATCACTAATATCTTATAACTAACTCATAAAATCCTATAACTAAACACTACCTATCATGGCTAAAATATATTCCTCTTAACTTTCACATCATTAATTAATTTCTTTTTATATTTATTTAACCAATACAATAATTAATAATAATAATAATAATAATAATAATAATAATAATAATAATAATAATAATAATAATAATAATAATTAAATAAATAAACTTCGATAATATTTATGTTTATCCATCGGTTCATCTTGGTCAAATTCCCACCTACCTATTCATCTTTTCATCTAACTACAATCAATTCTTCATCTTCATCTTTTTGAGTTCCAGACAAAATTATACCCACATCAAAATTAATAATCAAATCCCCAAATTGGAAAATCACCACAGCAACATACATTGAAGGAGATAAAATGAGATGAAGGAGAATAAAATGAATGCATGTGGGTGAATGAGTCCCAATTTAGTCAAGAACCATTCGCCAAATTGATGGTGAATATAGGTAACGAAGGTGGGTAATGAGCCAGTGCCTATGGCACGTTGCAGGTAATGAGCTCCAGCTCAGCATATGGCGACGGGTAACGGCTCCGTAGGGAGTGGTCTTAGAACTCTTCTCTTTTTTAGTTTTTATTTTAATATTCTAGTTTTTGTTATACTATCTTTCTTTGATTTCATATGTATTATCTAAACAATTTAATATCTAATATCTTATAAAATTTAAAAATAAAAATATGTAATAAAAAATTTGAAAGTTTAACAACTTTTATACTTTAAAAGTCTATAAACCAATTTTTTAAAAGTACTAGAAGTAACAATCTATATGCGATATAGTGTATACAAAAGTTAAAATCTTAAATTTTATTTTTCATTATTAATGTTAAAACTATTGACGCGTTAATTCGCTACATCGCACGAGTATCCAACCTAGTTAATTTCCAATAGGAGGAATAAGTATAAGCGTATTTGCTAATTTCTTATTTGCTTAGCTAAATCAAAACCATTTTTACAGCCCCCATTTTTGGTTTAAACTAGTCCGAATCCGGCCCGCGCGATGCGGCGGAGGCTTTCGGCCTGCGTATTCATATTTAACGTAGTTTTACGTATTTACATAAGGGAAAACGACTCATGTGTTAAGCGCTGTTGTAGACGTCGTTATCTTTAGCGTTTATGGAAAAGTGTTCGTTTCGAACGTAGTAAGTTTCGTTTTGTTACAAAAATTATTTCGAGTCTAAGGTGCTGCCAAAAAAATTTAACTCGCGACGAGCAGGAAGAGACGGGCTATCGTTGTGTTTAATGTTTTTTAAAAAGTGTCCGTTTCGAACGTAGTTAGTTTCGTTTTGTTCATAAAATTATTTCGACTCTAACGGTGATGTCGAAAAAATTTAACTCGAGGCGAGTAGGAAGTTACGGGCTGTCGTTGTGTTTAGAATTTTTTAAAAAGTGTCCGTTTCGAATATAGTTAGTTTCGTTATGTTCATAAAAATATTTTGAGTTTAACGGTGTGTCCGGTTAAATTTAACTCGCGGCGAGCAGGAAGGAACGGGTTGTCGAAGTGTTCTAGTGGAGTTTGTATTTTAAGTTACAGAAGTTACGGTTTAGCCCCCTGAAGTTTGGTGTATTTTTTATAGGTTGGTTGTAGTTGAGGGGGTAAACTAAAAATTCGCAGTGTGAAAAGGGGTGTGAAACGGCAAAAAAACTAAAGGGGAACGACCAAGTTCCCCATGTCTATCTTCATAAAAATATTTCGAGTTTAACGGTGTGTCCAGTTAAATTTAACTCGCGGCGAGCAGGAAGGAACGGGCTGTCGAAATGTTCGGGTGGAGTTTGTATTTTAAGTTACAGAAGTTACGGTTTAGCCCCCTGAAGTTTGGTGTATTTTTTGTAGGTTGGTTGTAGTTGAGGGGTAAACTGAAAATTCGCAGTGTGAAAAGGGGTGTGAAACGGCCAAAAAAACTAAAGGGGAACGACCAAGTTCCCCATGTCTATTAGTATATGTATAATAATTGTAATTCTAATTCTTGAATGCATGCTCTCTGAAAATGAACTTGACATGACTTTGACTAGCTATATACGATTGAGATTAATTGTCCATTTATGTCAAAAACCCCAAAAGTGTTCGAGCCGACGGCTATATGTTGAGTTAAAATGAAGATCGTAAACCCCCCCCAAAATATTCGAGTTACTTGTTATTCAAACAGATGTCAACTATTCGAAGAAGAATCTAGAAAGTATAAACATTCACCAGCAAACACCTGTAGCTGCCAGCTAAATAAGGAAACAGCCTCGGGCACCCTTGTAGCCATCGGCTCGATTATGTTTCGTTTTCGGGGTTTTGCACTAGAAATAGACGGCTTTGGTTTCGGTTTTTCTTGTACCATTGTCATTGTTTCTCTCAGTTTTCAAAACACTTAGGGGTTTGGAATGTGAGTTTCTTATTCTACACCTTCTAATTTAGTTTTTTAGTTGTTTTGGAGTTGGTGTTCTTCCCGAACGCCTTCTTTTCTGCTTTTGTTAGGTATTTTGGATTTAAATTAAAGTATATATTTTAATTGTCTTTCATTTACTTTATTATTTTTATTTATTGCTTTCTTTTACTTATTGCGTTTTATATGATTATCGCATTTAATTAATGTCATTTATTTACGTTATGTCTTTAGTTACTTTTATCGCTTCATTTTATTTATATGTTGTTCCTTACCCAATTATGGGTTAGTTTGTTAGTATTCACTTTAGATGACATGAATCCTAATTTGGATTATACTAATATAAGAGTTTGGCACTTGTGTGGTTTAACAATTTTATGCCTAATTAAAGAACCATGGATTATTTAGTGGGTAGATATAAAATTGTATGCGTAGGTCTAGGGTAACATTTATGAACCTAGTCAATCCGACAACTTACCTCTACTAATATTTTTACATGTAAACCTTGATAGTGAAAATATTATTAGACGTGAACCAGCCGAAAATAATAGATTTGCTAGTATATAACTAAGTCTCGAAACATAGATGAACTATTCAGTTTTGTATAGTCATAACTTATCGGTATATAAGATTGACGATTTGACGAATCTAGTCGAGTCACCCTTTTAGGTCATCTCTATCAATTAAACCTGGTTTAGATTATTCATTTCATTTGTTGGTCCGACTTAGTTGACTTAGTGAGTAGGTAATAGAACTAAAGTACAAGTAGTCTTAAACATGTTAGTGATTTCTAGTTTTTATGCCTAATCAAATAGACTCAACGTTTATTCAAGATTTTAGTTTTGATTCGTATGAGCATATTATTGATGATTAACAACCAATTAATTTCAACGATTTATCTCTACTAGCATGTCTAATTTTTCAATGTAGGTAGCGATGGAACTAAGTGTGTGAACCAACTTGGGGTATGCATGGTACGGGAAAAATCGAAAAATTTTCAAGACCGGAACGAACCGGACAGGAACCGAATGGAACCGAAGATTTTCGGTAGAGTCCATGGTCCATTGTTTGGCTAAATTTCGATTTTCGGTTCGGGGCGTATCAAACCCGAAATTTTGGGAAAATTACAGGACCAAGAAGTAACTTATAATATATAATTGACATAATATGATTCTCTTATATAGTTATATATAACTTTTCTAATTAACTTTCTTAATGATAGATATAAACAGTCGTATTATAATTTATATATCGTTATTTACACATCATAATCATATCATTGTCAACAACTTAATCCTTTTAACTTTGAAATCAATTAAAACTAGTGTAATGCTCGCAACCTTGCGGGTTCGAAACATAAAATACTTGAATTTGTTATTATGAAAACATATGTATAAACAAGTAATTTGCAATTCGTACCATAGATTATGTATAGTAATGCAACTTTGATGTGTTGCACGACTATTCAACAAAAACTGTTGCAAATTAGATGTGATTTTTCGAACAACTATTAGATATGTTATATCGGTATTCAAATATGAAAGACACTTAATTATAAACAAAAACTTAGGTATACATTCAAATCTGGAAATTGGGCGAAACCGTTGTAGATAGAAAATGAGGTGATTAGGTTATAGTTCAAGTTCTCGCACAATCACATGTCTGCATCCCTTTAGGTGGATCAATGGATGTTCTAGTAGTGGCCAGCAATCCATCTTGCTGAAACGTAAATTATTATTTATTATTAATAAATGAGGTGATTATCATTATTAAGAATGCCATTGTGGATTAAAGTTTTCCTTTTCGTTTGAGATAAATGTTGATGGATTTGCATAAACCTCGGTATGATAGTAAAGACTTTGTGGACCGATAGCATCTAGACAGAGAGTGTTGCTATGCTAGTGGTAAACAATGAACCATTGGTGAACTTAAAAAAAAATGTTAAGCTAAAAAGAAAAAAACATATAATTGATATAATATAATTTTCTTATATATCAAACCCGAAATTCCAGAAAAAATTACGGACCGAGAAATAACTTATAATATATAATTGATATAATATAATTCTCTTATATAGATATATATAACTTCTCTAATTACCTTTCTTAATGATAGATATAAACAGTCGTATTGTTTGATTTAGAATTTTTGCTATGTCAGTTATCATGATAATTCACTGGAAACTATATATCGTTATTTGAACATTTTAATCCTACCATTGTCAAGAACATTTTTGGTACTGTGATTCCTGGAGAAATGGGGACGGTCCTTTCCGTAATGAGCGAGGACATTGGGTCAGACGCCTTGCTGATGGACGTGTCGTGCCGATCTGTAACACCCGCGTTTTGGGTCTAGATTAAATGACCATTATACCCTTGGGTATGGTGTAGTTAGTGATTTTAATAATTATATGTTTATAATTATTTGGTTGTTTAGTTTAGACCAGTTTGTGATAAGGGTCACAGAACATGTTCCTTTGTTGAATTTGGACTCCGTTAGGGCCTCCTAACGAAGTACGAAAGAATTCAGATAACTGATAAATACCCGTGTGTGATGGGGTATTGTGTATTAACTTAAATATGTAAGCTTGAGATCAACCTTTTCTCTCATTTTCTTGAACCTTCCAAATAAACAACCCGTACCTAATTTCTCACTACTTGAAACCCTAATTTAATCTAAGCAGAATTGGATTAAGAGACTTTAGAGACTGATTTCTAGCATCATTGTGAGCATCATCTCAGGTTTGTCTTGTTGAATCCATGCTTTGATTGTTAGAAATTGGGTTTTGTGTTCTTGAATAAAAAGTGTGAATATGAGCTTGAATCTTCATGAAATATGTTTATTATGCTTAATTGATGTTAGAAATAGGTTGTATATATGTTTAGTAACTTTCTTGTGCTTAAAATTTGGTCAAAAACACTTAGAAATCGAGTTTTTGGGGAAGAAATCACAAAATCAGCGAAATTGGTTCGAAACCCATTTTGCTACAGTACCCGAGTTGCTACAGTACTCCGAGTTGCTACAGTACAGAGTTGCTACAATGTCACTATTTGCTACAGTGTCACTATTTGCTACAGTGCCAAGTTGCTACAGTACCCGAGTTGCTACAGTGTCACTATTTGCTACAGTGTCGCTATTTGCTACAGTACCTATTATGAAATTGAAACGGGCGTAACTTTCAAAACGTAACTCCGTTTTTGATGAATAAACTATCGTTAGAATCGTAATAAAGAATACTTTTCAATGGTGAACTTTTAAGAAACTAGATCAAACTGTTTTTGGGTCGGAAAAAGGAGTTTTAGTGTGTATGTCGTGTTTTGTACGCACCTGTATGCCATTATTGAATGGAGTCATGATGTAGACTCATAAAATTATGAATATATGGTGTTATGACCTAGTTTATAGTATGATTTGATTATAATATTGATTGAGATATGTATATTGATTGAGATATGTATATTGACTTCGTTGTGTTGTTCTCAGGTGATAAGAACAAGGAAGAAGCTCAGAAGTAAGATAACTGAGCTGTAGCTGGTAATCGGTGAGTGGGATTATCTCCGGGTGTAGTATAGAGTAGCAAGTTGTGCTACTATGTTATACTGTTTTAGTTGCTATGCTTAGTAGATATGTTGTAATAATGATCATTGTAGAGTTGCCATGCTAGTCGTAGGAACAGTTGTTCGTAGTGGTAGTTGCTTAACAGTTGTGTGCACAAGTTGTAGTTGCCTGTTGGAACCTATTGTTGTTAGGTTCAGCTCAGAGAGGTCAACCTTGTTGTGGTTGGGTCCAGTTGGCTACTGTTTGTTGAGTATAGTACTGAATAACGCATCACCTGCGTGTGGATTTACTATACTGGAGATTCAGTAGTAAGGACTTTCGGTAGACGCTAGACTGATCAGCTAGTGGTCGTGTGCTCGTACAAGCCGCCGAGTCTCTAGTTGGAGCATAGTTGCTAGTTGATTGTTGCCAGTTGATAGTTGTTAGTTATTAGTTGTCAGTTGCCTGTTATGGATTGTTGTAGTTGCTGTAGTTGTACAAGTTGGTACTGTATGCTAGATCTGTTAGATGATTCCATTCACTTAGCCTCGTGCTAACCCCCCTCACCTCCTCCCTTGCAGGTTTTCGATCTTATTGCTGGTAGGGACGGGAGTTGGGTTGACGATATGTTTGACAAGACGAACTCTGATGTCTTAACTTTTATAAATATGTAACTAGTTGTTTAACGTAACACCGGTTGTTTGTAATAAGTAACTAGCTAATGATTTGTGATAATCATGTTCGTAATTAACTAAGGGTATTTATGTAAATTAAGACTTCCGCTGTGATTTAAAAAAAAAAAGCAGGGTGTTACAACTTGGTATCAGAGCATAGGTTTGGCCGCATGTATGTTGTGTTGAATGTCATGTTCCCAAACCTTGTGTTGTGTCAAACATATCTGAGGGGACGGGTTGAAATGTCCCGTTCTTATTGATTAAAAACGTTCCATATTAATTGATTTCGTTGCGAGGTTTTGACCTCTATATGAGACGTTTTTCAAAGACTGCATTCATTTTTAAAACAAACCATAACCTTTATTTCATAAATAAAGGTTTAAAAAGCTTTACGTAGATTATCAAATAATGATAATCTAAAATATCCTGTTTACACACGACCATTACATAATGGTTTACAATACAAATATGTTACATCGAAATCAGTTTCTTGAATGCAGTTTTTACACAATATCATACAAACATGGACTCCAAATCTTGTTCTTATTTTAGTATGCAACAGCGGAAGCTCTTAATATTCGCCTGAGAATAAACATGCTTTAAACGTCAACAAAAATGTTGGTGAGTTATAGGTTTAACCTATATATATCAAATCGTAACAATAGACCACAAGATTTCATATTTCAATACACATCCCATACATAGAGATAAAAATCATTCATATGGTGAACACCTGGTAACCGACATTAACAAGATGCATATATAAGAATATCCCCATCATTCCGGGACACCCTTCGGATATGATATAAATTTCGAAGTACTAAAGCATCCGGTACTTTGGATGGGGTTTGTTAAGCCCAATAGATCTATCTTTAGGATTCGCGTCAATTAGGGTGTCTGTTCCCTAATTCTTAGATTACCAGACTTAATAAAAAGGGGCATATTCGATTTCGATAATTCAACCATAGAATGTAGTTTCACGTACTTGTGTCTATTTTGTAAATCATTTATAAAACCTGCATGTATTCTCATCCCAAAAATATTAGATTTTAAAAGTGGGACTATAACTCACTTTCACAGATTTTTACTTCGTCGGGAAGTAAGACTTGGCCACTGGTTGATTCACGAACCTATAATAATATATACATATATATCAAAGTATGTTCAAAATATATTTACAACACTTTTAATATATTTTGATGTTTTAAGTTTATTAAGTCAGCTGTCCTCGTTAGTAACCTACAACTAGTTGTCCACAGTTAGATATACAGAAATAAATCGATAAATATTATCTTGAATCAATCCACGACCCAGTGTATACGTATCTCAGTATTGATCACAACTCAAACTATATATATTTTGGAATCAACCTCAACCCTGTATAGCTAACTCCAACATTCACATATAGAGTGTCTATGGTTGTTCCGAAATATATATAGATGTGTCGACATGATAGGTCGAAACATTGTATACGTGTCTATGGTATCTCAAGATTACATAATATACAATACAAGTTGATTAAGTTATGGTTGGAATAGATTTGTTACCAATTTTCACGTAGCTAAAATGAGAAAAATTATCCAATCTTGTTTTACCCATAACTTCTTCATTTTAAATCCGTTTTGAGTGAATCAAATTGCTATGGTTTCATATTGAACTCTATTTTATGGATCTAAACAGAAAAGTATAGGTTTATAGTCGGAAAAATAAGTTACAAGTCATTTTTGTAAAGGTAGTCATTTCAGTCGAAAGAACGACGTCTAGATGACCATTTTAGAAAACATACTTCCACTTGGAGTTTAATCATAATTTTTGGATATAGTTTCATGTTCATAATAAAAATTATTTTCTCAGAATAACAACTTTAAAATCAAATTTTATCATAGTTTTTAATTAACTAACCCAAAACAGCCCGCGGTGTTACTACGACGGCGTAAATCCGGTTTTACGGTGTTTTTCGTGTTTCCAGGTTTTAAATCATTAAGTTAGCATATCATATAGATATAGAACATGTGTTTAGTTGATTTTAAAAGTCAAGTTAGAAGGATTAACTTTTGTTTGCGAACAAGTTTAGAATTAACTAAACTATGTTCTAGTGATTACAAGTTTAAACCTTCGAATAAGATAGCTTTATATGTATGAATCGAATGATGTTATGAACATCATTACTACCTTAAGTTCCTTGGATAAACCTACTGGAAAAGAGAAAAATGGATCTAGCTTCAATGGATCCTTGGATGGCTCGAAGTTCTTGAAGCAGAATCATGACACGAAAACAAGTTCAAGTAAGATCATCACTTGAAATAAGATTGTTATAGTTATAGAAATTGAACCAAAGTTTGAATATGATTATTACCTTGTATTAGAATGATAACCTACTGTAAGAAACAAAGATTTCTTGAGGTTGGATGATCACCTTACAAGATTGGAAGTGAGCTAGCAAACTTGAAAGTATTCATGATTTTATGAAACTAGAACTTTTGGAATTTATGAAGAACACTTAGAACTTGAAGATAGAACTTGAGAGAGATCAATTAGATGAAGAAAATTGAAGAATGAAAGTGTTTGTAGGTGTTTTTGGTCGTTGGTGTATGAATTAGATATAAAGGATATGTAATTTTGTTTTCATGTAAATAAGTCATGAATGATTACTCATATTTTTGTAATTTTATGAGATATTTCATGCTAGTTGCCAAATGATGGTT
The DNA here is from genome assembly GCF_046630445.1 of Rutidosis leptorrhynchoides. NCBI lineage: Eukaryota > Viridiplantae > Streptophyta > Magnoliopsida > Asterales > Asteraceae > Rutidosis > Rutidosis leptorrhynchoides. The sequence goes on from NC_092335.1 coordinate 615,655,730, forward strand.
CCCACATGTGTTAGGTGACTCACATGGGCTGCTAAGAGCTGATCATTAGAGTGTATATACTAATAGTACATACATCTAAAAGCTGTGTATTGTACGAGTACGAATACGGGTGCATACGAGTAGAATTGTTGATGAAACTGAACGAGGATGTAATTGTAAGCATTTTTGTTAAGTAGAAGTATTTTGATAAGTGTCTTGAAGTCTTTCAAAAGTGTATGAATACATATTAAAACACTACATGTATATACATTTTAACTGAGTCGTTAAGTCATCGTTAGTCGTTACATGTAAATGTTGTTTTGAAACCTTTAGGTTAACGATCTTGTTAAATGTTGTTAACCCAATGTTTATAATATCAAAAGAGATTTTAAATTATTATATTATCATGATATTATGATGTACGAATATCTCTTAATATGATATATATACATTAAATGTCGTTACAACGATAATCGTTACATATATGTCTCGTTTCAAAATCATTAAGTTAGTAGTCTTGTTTTTACATATGTAGTTCATTGTTAATATACTTAATGATATGTTTACTTATCATAATATCATGTTAACTATATATATAACCATATATATGTCATCATATAGTTTTTACAAGTTTTAACGTTCGTGAATCACCGGTCAACTTGGGTGGTCAATTGTCTATATGAAACCTATTTCAATTAATCAAGTCTTAACAAGTTTGATTGCTTAACATGTTGGAAACATTTAATCATGTAAATATCAATCTCAATTAATATATATAAACATGGAAAAGTTCGGGTCACTACAGTACCTACCCGTTAAATAAATTTCGTCCCGAAATTTTAAGCTGTTGAAGGTGTTGACGAATCTTCTGGAAATAGATGCGGGTATTTCTTCTTCATCTGATCTTCACGCTCCCAGGTGAACTCGGGTCCTCTACGAGCATTCCATCGAACCTTAACAATTGGTATCTTGTTTTGCTTAAGTCTTTTAACCTCACGATCCATTATTTCGACGGGTTCTTCGATGAATTGAAGTTTTTCGTTGATTTGGATTTCATCTAACGGAATAGTGAGATCTTCTTTAGCAAAACATTTCTTTAAATTCGAGACGTGGAAAGTGTTATGTACAGCCGCGAGTTGTTGAGGTAACTCTAGTCGGTAAGCTACTGGTCCGATACGATCAATAATCTTGAATGGTCCAATATACCTTGGATTTAATTTCCCTCGTTTACCAAATCGAACAACGCCTTTCCAAGGTGCAACTTTAAGCATGACCATCTCTCCAATTTCAAATTCTATATCTTTTCTTTTAATGTCAGCGTAGCTCTTTTGTCGACTTTGGGCGGTTTTCAACCGTTGTTGAATTTGGATGATCTTCTCGGTAGTTTCTTGTATAATCTCCGGACCCGTAATCTGTTTATCCCCCACTTCACTCCAACAAATCGGAGACCTGCACTTTCTACCATAAAGTGCTTCAAACGGCGCCATCTCAATGCTTGAATGGTAGCTGTTGTTGTAGGAAAATTCTGCTAATGGTAGATGTCGATCCCAACTGTTTCCGAAATCAATAACACATGCTCGTAGCATGTCTTCAAGCGTTTGTATCGTCCTTTCGCTCTGCCCATCAGTTTGTGGATGATAGGCAGTACTCATGTCTAGACGAGTTCCTAATGCTTGCTGTAATGTCTGCCAGAATCTTGAAATAAATCTGCCATCCCTATCAGAGATAATAGAGATTGGTATTCCATGTCTGGAGATGACTTCCTTCAAATACAGTCGTGCTAACTTCTCCATCTTGTCATCTTCTCTTATTGGCAAGAAGTGTGCTGATTTGGTGAGACGGTCAACTATTACCTAAATAGTATCAAAACCACTTGCAGTCCTTGGCAATTTAGTGATGAAATCCATGGTAATGTTTTCCCATTTCCATTCCGGGATTTCGGGTTGTTGAAGTAGACCTGATGGTTTCTGATGCTCAGCTTTGACCTTAGAACACGTCAAACATTCTCCTACGTATTTAGCAACATCGGCTTTCATACCCGGCCACCAAAAATGTTTCTTGAGATCCTTGTACATCTTCCCCGTTCCAGGATGTATTGAGTATCTGGTTTTATGAGCTTCTCTAAGTACCATTTCTCTCATATCTCCAAATTTTGGTACCCAAATCCTTTCAGCCCTATACCGGGTTCCGTCTTCCCGAATATTAAGATGCTTCTCCGATCCTTTGGGTATTTCATCCTTTAAATTTTCCTCTTTTAAAACTCCTTGTTGCGCCTCCTTTATTTGAGTAGTAATGTTATTATGAATCATTATATTCATAGATTTTACTCGAATGGGTTCTCTGTCCTTCCTGCTCAAGGCATCGGCTACCACATTTGCCTTCCCCGGGTGGTAACGAATCTCAAAGTCGTAATCATTCAATAATTCAATCCACCTACGCTGCCTCATATTCAGTTGTTTCTGATTAAATATGTGTTGAAGACTTTTGTGGTCGGTATATATAATACTTTTGACCCCATATAAGTAGTGCCTCCAAGTCTTTAATGCAAAAACAACCGCGCCTAATTCCAAATCATGCGTCGTATAATTTTGTTCGTGAATCTTCAATTGTCTAGACGCATAAGCAATCACCTTCGTTCGTTGCATTAATACACAACCGAGACCTTGCTTTGATGCATCACAATAAATCACAAAATCATCATTCCCTTCAGGCAATGACAATATAGGTGCCATAGTTAGCTTTTTCTTCAATAACTGAAACGCTTTCTCTTGTTCATCATTCCATTCAAATTTCTTCCCTTTATGCGTTAATGCAGTCAAGGGTTTTGCTATTCTGGAAAAGTCTTGGATGAACCTTCTGTAGTAACCAGCTAGTCCTAAAAACTGGCGTATGTGTTTCGGAGTTTTCGGGGTTTCCCACTTTTCAACAGTTTCTATCTTTGCCGGATCCACCTTAATACCTTCTTTGTTCACTATGTGACCGAGGAATTGAACTTCTTCCAACCAAAATGCACACTTTGAAAACTTAGCGTACAATTCTTCCTTCCTCAATACTTCTAACACCTTTCTCAAATGTTCACCGTGTTCTTGGTCATTCTTTGAGTAAATAAGTATGTCATCAATGAAAACAATGACAAACTTGTCAAGGTATGGTCCACACACTCGGTTCATAAGGTCCATGAACACAGCTGGTGCATTAGTTAAACCAAACGGCATGACCATAAACTCGTAATGACCGTAACGTGTTCTGAAAGCAGTCTTTGGAATATCATCTTCTTTCACCCGCATTTGATGATACCCGGAACGTAAGTCAATCTTTGAATAAACAGACGAGCCTTGTAGTTGATCAAATAAGTCATCGATTCTCGGTAGTGGGTAGCGGTTCTTGATGGTAAGTTTGTTCAACTCTCGGTAGTCGATACACAACCTGAATGTACCATATTTCTTCTTGACAAACAAAACAGGAGCTCCCCACGGTGATGTGCTTGGTCGAATGAAACCACGCTCTAAAAGTTCTTGTAATTGGCTTTGTAGTTCTTTCATCTCGCTGGGTGCGAGTCTGTAAGGAGCACGAGCTATTGGTGCAGCTCCTGGTACAAGATCTATTTGAAATTCAACGGATCGATGTGGGGGTAATCCCGGTAATTATTTCGGAAATACATCAGGAAATTCTTTTGCGACGGGAACATCATTGATGCTCTTTTCTTCAGTTTGTACTTTCTCGACGTGTGCTAGAACAGCATAGCAACCTTTTCTTATTAGTTTTTGTGCCTTCAAATTACTAATAAGATGTAGCTTCGTGTTGCCCTTTTCTCCGTACACCATTAAGGGTTTTCCTTTTTCTCGTATAATGCGAATTGCATTTTTGTAACAAACGATCTCCGCTTTCACTTCTTTCAACCAGTCCATACCGATTATCACATCAAAACTCCCTAACTCTACTGGTATCAAATCAATCTTAAATGTTTCGCTAACCAGTTTAATTTCTCGATTCCGACATATATTATCTGCTGAAATTAATTTACCATTTGCTAATTCGAGTAAAAATTTACTATCCAAAGGCGTCAATGGACAACTTAATTTAGCACAAAAATCTCTACTCATATAGCTTCTATCCGCACCCGAATCAAATAAAACGTAAGCAGATTTATTGTCAATAAGAAACGTACCCGTAACAAGCTCCGGGTCTTCCTGTGCCTCTGCCGCATTAATATTGAAAACTCTTCCACGGCCTTGTCCATTCGTGTTCTCCTGGTTCGGGCAATTTCTAATAATGTGGCCCGGTTTTCCACATTTATAACAAACTACATTGGCATAACTTGCTCCGACACTACTTGCTCCGCCATTACTCGTTCCGACACCATTTGTTCCTTTCATTCTATTAACCCCTGGTCCGTAGACCTCACATTTTGCCGCGCTATGACCATTTCTTTTACACTTGTTGCAAAATTTGGTGCAGAACCCCGAGTGATTCTTTTCACACCTTTGGCATAGCTGCTTCTGATTGTTGTTGTTGTTGCGGTTATTATTGTTGTTGGGATGATTGTTGTAGTTGCTGTTGTTGTTGTTGTTGTTGTTGTTGGGCCGTTTGTTGTAGTTGCGATTGATGTTGCGATTGTTGGGATAATTGTTGCGATTATTGTTGTAATTGCTGTTGTTGTTGTATTGGTGATTCTTATCACCGTTTTCCTCCCACTTTCTTTTGACTTGCTTCACATTGGCCTCTTCAGCAGTCTGTTCTTTAATTCTTTCTTCAATTTGGTTCACGAGTTTGTGAGCCATTCTACATGCCTGTTGTATGGAGGCGGGCTCGTGTGAACTTATATCTTCTTGGATTCTTTCCGGTAATCCTTTCACAAACGCGTCGATCTTCTCTTCCTCATCTTCGAATGCTCCCGGACACAATAGGCACAATTCTGTGAATCATCTTTCGTACGTGGTAATATCAAATCCTTGGGTTCGTAACCCTCTAAGTTCTGTCTTGAGCTTATTGACCTCGGTTCTGGGACGGTACTTCTCGTTCATCAAGTGCTTGAATGCTGACCACGGTAGTGCGTACGCATCGTCTTGTCCCACTTGCTCTAGATAGGTATTCCACCATGTTAATGCAGAACCTGTGAAGGTATGCGTAGCGTACTTTACTTTGTCCTCTTCAGTACACTTACTTATGGCAAACACCGATTCGACCTTCTCGGTCCACCGTTTCAATCCGATCGGTCCTTCGGTTCCATCAAATTCCAAAGGTTTGCAGGCAGTGAATTCTTTGTAGGTGCATCCTACACGATTTCCTGTACTGCTAGATCCAAGGTTATTGTTGGTATGTAGCGCAGCCTGTACTGCGGCTATGTTTGAAGCTAGAAAAGTACGGAATTCCTCTTCATTCATATTCACGGTGTGTCGAGTAGTCGGTGCCATTTCCTTCAAAATAGTTAAATGGAACAAGTTAATCATACAGAATATTAAGAGTAGTTAATAGTATTTCGTAGCATAATATGAACTCATTTATAAAAGCTTTTTCTTCATATTAGCGTTTTATAAGTTTAAATTCGGGTAGTACCTACCCGTTAAGTTCATACTTAGTAGCTAATATACAATTCAACTACTACAATTCTATATGAAAAACTGATTATAATAATATTTCGCGTTCAAACTTTTATACAATATTTTACAAACTTACAATACCGCTTATTTTACATAAAGCATGAAATATAGCACACAATAACTTTGATACAAGATAGTTGTGAAGATAATTCTAGCTAGTACACAAGTCGTTCAGCAAAGGCAATAAAGACACGTAATTCATACGTCCAGAAACAAGTCATGCATTCTGGTTTTACTAGGACTACTTCCCATCCTTGGTCTTGTGCAACATAACCGTTATGGCCGTTGATAAGACAGCGTGTTGTAACGTCGTCAAAGGGACGAGGGTTACGTAATGTCCAACAGTCCCGTAATAATCTAAAAACCTCATTTCTTACCCCAATTACCGACTCCGTCACTTGTGGAAACGTTTTGTTTAATAGTTGTAGCCCGATGTTCTTGTTCTCACTTTGGTAAGAAGCGAACATTACTAATCCGTAAGCATAACATGCTTCTTTATGTTGCATGTTAGCCGCTTTTTCTAAATCACGAAGTCCAATATTCGGATATATTGAGTCAAAATAATTTCTTAACCCGTTGCGTAAAATAGCATTTGGGTTCCCCGCAATATATGCGTCAAAGTAAACACATCGTAACTTATGGGTTTCCCAATGTGATATCCCCCATCTTTCAAACGAAAGTCTCTTATAAACCAAGACATTCTTGGAACGTTCTTCGAATGTCTTACAAACTGATCTTGCCTTAAATAGTTGTGCCGAGGAATTCTGGCCGACTCTAGACAAGATTTCATCAATCATGTCTCCGGGTAGGTCTCTTAAAATATTGGGTTGTCTATCCATTTTGTGTTTTTAAACTGTAAAATAGACAAAAGTTAGATTCATAAAAAACGTTCCATATTAATTGATTTCGTTGCGAGGTTTTGACCTCTATATGAGACGTTTTTCAAAGACTGCATTCATTTTTAAAACAAACCATAACCTTTATTTCATAAATAAAGGTTTAAAAAGCTTTACGTAGATTATCAAATAATGATAATCTAAAATATCCTGTTTACACACGACCATTACATAATGGTTTACAATACAAATATGTTACATCGAAATCAGTTTCTTGAATGCAGTTTTTACACAATATCATACAAACATGGACTCCAAATCTCGTCCTTATTTAAGTATGCGACAGCGAAAGCTCTTAATAATCACCTGAGAATAAACATGCTTTAAACGTCAACAAAAATGTTGGTGAGTTATAGGTTTAACCTATATATATCAAATCATAATAATAGACCACAAGATTTCATATTTCAATACACATCCCATACATAGAGATAAAAATCATTCATATGGTGAACACCTGGTAACCGACATTAACAAGATGCATATATAAGAATATCCCCATCATTCCGGGACACCCTTCGGATATGATATAAATTTCGAAGTACTAAAGCATCCGGTACTTTGGATGGGGTTTGTTAAGCCCAACAGATCTATCTTTAGGATTCGCGTCAATTAGGGTGTCTGTTCCCTAATTCTTAGATTACCAGACTTAATAAAAAGGGGCATATTCGATTTCGATAATTCAACCATAGAATGTAGTTTCACGTACTTGTGTCTATTTTGTAAATCATTTATAAAACCTGCATGTATTCTCATCCCAAAAATATTAGATTTTAAAAGTGGGACTATAACTCACTTTCACAGATTTTTACTTCGTCGGGAAGTAAGACTTGGCCACTGGTTGATTCACGAACCTATAACAATATATACATATATATCAAAGTATGTTCAAAATATATTTACAACACTTTTAATATATTTTGATGTTTTAAGTTTATTAAGTCAGCTATCCTCGTTAGTAACCTACAACTAGTTGTCCACAGTTAGATGTACAGAAATAAATCGATAAATATTATCTTGAATCAATCCACGACCCAGTGTATACGTATCTCAGTATTGATCACAACTCAAACTATATATATTTTGGAATCAACCTCAACCCTGTATAGCTAACTCCAACATTCACATATAGAGTGTCTATGGTTGTTCCGAAATATATATAGATGTGTCGACATGATAGGTCAAAACATTGTATACGTGTCTATGGTATCTCAAGATTACATAATATACAATACAAGTTGATTAAGTTATGGTTGGAATAGATTTGTTACCAATTTTCACGTAGCTAAAATGAGAAAAATTATCCAATCTTGTTTTACCCATAACTTCTTCATTTTAAATCCGTTTTGAGTGAATCAAATTGCTATGGTTTCATATTGAACTCTATTTTATGAATCTAAACAAAAAAGTATAGGTTTATAGTCGGAAAAATAAGTTACAAGTCGTTTTTGTAAAGGTAGTCATTTCAGTCGAAAGAACGACGTCTAGATGACCATTTTAGAAAACATACTTCCACTTGGAGTTTAATCATAATTTTTGGATATAGTTTCATGTTCATAATAAAAATCATTTTCTCAGAATAACAACTTTAAAATCAAATTTTATCATAGTTTTTAATTAACTAACCCAAAACAGCCCGCGGTGTTACTACGACGGCGTAAATCCGGTTTTACGGTGTTTTTCGTGTTTCCAGGTTTTAAATCATTAAGTTAGCATATCATATAGATATAGAACATGTGTTTAGTTGATTTTAAAAGTCAAGTTAGAAGGATTAACTTTTGTTTGCGAACAAGTTTAGAATTAACTAAACTATGTTCTAGTGATTACAAGTTTAAACCTTCGAATAAGATAGCTTTATATGTATGAATCGAATGATGTTATGAACATCATTACTACCTTAAGTTCCTTGGATAAACCTACTGGAAAAGAGAAAAATGGATCTAGCTTCAATGGATCCTTGGATGGCTCGAAGTTCTTGAAGCAGAATCATGACACGAAAACAAGTTCAAGTAAGATCATCACTTGAAATAAGATTGTTATAGTTATAGAAATTGAACCAAAGTTTGAATATGATTATTACCTTGTATTAGAATGATAACCTACTGTAAGAAACAAAGATTTCTTGAGGTTGGATGATCACCTTACAAGATTGGAAGTGAGCTAGCAAACTTGAAAGTATTCATGATTTTATGAAACTAGAACTTTTGGAATTTATGAAGAACACTTAGAACTTGAAGATAGAACTTGAGAGAGATCAATTAGATGAAGAAAATTGAAGAATGAAAGTGTTTGTAGGTGTTTTTGGTCGTTGGTGTATGAATTAGATATAAAGGATATGTAATTTTGTTTTCATGTAAATAAGTCATGAATGATTACTCATATTTTTGTAATTTTATGAGATATTTCATGCTAGTTGCCAAATGATGGTTCCCACATGGGCTGCTAAGAGCTGATCATTAGAGTGTATATACCAATAGTACATACATCTAAAAGCTGTGTATTGTACGAGTACGAATACGGGTGCATACGAGTAGAATTGTTGATGAAACTGAACGAGGATGTAATTGTAAGCATTTTTGTTAAGTAGAAGTATTTTGATAAGTGTCTTGAAGTCTTTCAAAAGTGTATGAATACATATTAAAACACTACATGTATATACATTTTAACTGAGTCGTTAAGTCATCGTTAGTCGTTACATGTAAATGTTGTTTTGAAACCTTTAGGTTAACGATCTTGTTAAATGTTGTTAACCCAATGTTTATAATATCAAAAGAGATTTTAAATTATTATATTATCATGATATTATGATGTACGAATATCTCTTAATATGATATATATACATTAAATGTCGTTACAACGATAATCGTTACATATATGTCTCGTTTCAAAATCATTAAGTTAGTAGTCTTGTTTTTACATATGTAGTTCATTGTTAATATACTTAATGATATGTTTACTTATCATAATATCATGTTAACTATATATATAACCATATATATGTCATCATATAGTTTTTACAAGTTTTAACGTTCGTGAATCACCGGTCAACTTGGGTGGTCAATTGTCTATATGAAACCTATTTCAATTAATCAAGTCTTAACAAGTTTGATTGCTTAACATGTTGGAAACATTTAATCATGTAAATATCAATCTCAATTAATATATATAAACATGGAAAAGTTCGGGTCACTACACGGGTTAAGTGAATGTAGGGATTACATGCGTTAGTTGATAGGTACTCACCTGTTTTCCACTAAGAGTTTGTGTGAGATGTTGTGGTAGTGCAGATATGGCAGATAATACAGGAAATGTAACTGGTCCGTCAGCCCCCGGAACATTCAGAGCCCCAGATGAAGACGGATATGTGTCAGAAGAGGATCCGCAGGAACAAATTTTAGATTTGCAAAGTAAGTTAAAGGAAGCACGTGATCGAATAAGGGAATTAGAACAACGTCAGGTAACCGTGAATCCAAGTGGCAGTGTACCGAATCAGACGATTAGTGGGTATCCGGTGCAGTCAAATAATTATCAGCAAATTGGAAGTGCTTTCCAACAACAGCAATGGTTACCACCTCAATATCAGTTTCCTCAACAGTATCAGATGTCACCTCAGTTTAATCAACATTTCCCAAATCAGATGTGGGGTCCGTATCAGACGCCGATGTTTCAACAACTAAAGAAATGTACCTTCAAACAGTTTCTGAATTGTAATCCACCAGAGTACTCAGGAAGTTCTAACCCAACGGTAACACTTAAATGGTTAAGAGAGATAGAAAAGGTTTTTGAGACCTGTCAGTGCGAACCAGAATTAAAGGTTATTTATGCTAGTCGTATGTTGAAAAATAGGGCTATGGTTTGGTGGGATACGGTTACTTCTAGTATCCCAAAAGAGCAAGTGAACATGATTACTTGGGAACAATTTTATAGTAAAGTTTGCGAACAGTATTGCTCAGCCTATGATCTCAATCGAATTAAGACAGAATTTTTAGAAATGAAAATGACGCCTCGAATGACGATAGATGAGGTGATTGAGCAGTATATGGATAAATTAAGGTTCGTTCATCAGTGGGTTCCAGATGAACAGTCCAGAATTCAGTATTTTGTTAATATAATTTTACCAGAGTATAGAACAATGGTTAGGATGGCGACGACGTTATCGCAAGCGTTTGTTATGGCCAAGATGGTGGAAGATGATGTCAGAGCAGCAAGAAACAGAATAGAAGGTTATGTTATGCCACAACAAGATCAGGTGATGAGTCATTCGGACTCTAGGTCAAAGAAGTCTGTTAAGTTGAAACGGACTAGCGGGTCAGAACAGAGTGGGTCAGCATCAAGTCAGAATTCTTGGTGTTATAGTTGTAGATCATCTCACAGTGGTCTTTGTTCAGATTCAACCAAAAGATGTTTGAGATGTGGTATTGTGGGACACGAGATTCGGATGTGTTCGTTCCAAGAGGATATATGTTGGAAATGTCATCAAGTGGGGCATAGGTCAGCTCAGTGTCCGTATATAAGAGGATATGGTTCTGGGGCGGGGCCAGGAGCGCAGTCGGGATCAGTAGGTGGATCTTCTAGTTCTCCAGTTGGGCAGAAAAGAAAGAATCCACCTACAGAAACAGTAAGAGCTTATCAGATGGTTGCAGATGCAGATGTTGAATATGATGTGAATACAGGTATGCTTCAAAATCCTCGTATTGTTTAGTTATATACATATATATGATTGGGTGTATATATATGTGTGGTAGATTAGTAGATCTTGATAGTAGTGTAAGATTTATTTTGTTGCATTATGTTGTTTATGTTTTGGTTGCGATCCTTCTGTGCCATGTGGGGTAAGGGTGACCCTTAGGTTGACTTTTTGGGATTGAGAACCGTGACTTGGATAGAGATGCGTTGAGTATGTTTGTGTAGTGGACTTTTGGACGACATGAAGTTGTTGGATAGTGGCATAAGTATGATTGTTATGACGGTATTTCCTAAGCTTGTTGGATGTATGATCTGGTTGATAGATTATATTTGGATGATTGATAGACAAGGTTTGAGTAACTATAATTGGACAGATGTTGTGATTGATTAGTCATAAAGTAGTTAAATTAATTACCGATGCTTATTGAGGAAATTGATTGGACATAAGTAGTGAATGAGACAAGTAGAATTTTTCCGTTACGAGCAACTCAGAATGAAGGTATGATTTAGGATAATATGCTTGTGTCTGGCCAACAGAAGTATATTGTGATAAATCATACGGAATTTCTGGGAAGCTGAAGGAAAATTAGGCGGCTTGTGCTATATTGGATTGTGATGTGACTGGATATGAGACGAATAACCTGTGAAGTTCTGTTGACTTACGAGACAATTTTGTGGACCTAGGTATAGATTTTAGCATGATGACTAATTCTATTGCCTAAGCTTTGGATAATTGGGAAAAATGGACTGTATAAAGAGTTGAATTGGATGACAGATCGTGAAATTTATGATACGAAATGGCGAAGAAACACGAATTTGACTCTGATTATTTGACTTGATCGTGTAATTTGTGGGCTTAAGTGGATTAACGGACGTTGACCGACGAAGATTGTGACAAGTTATTTGGTATCGGGAGTGTATTGACGTCAGGAATCTCATTTCCCTATGCAATTGTGGTGGATATTGTCGGTATCGGGGATAAGATCGATAAAGTTAATCGTGTGTTTTGGCGGTGCGAGTAACAATTTTTTTGGGTTTGTTGACCATAGTTGACCCGATTCCGAGGACGGAATCTCTTTTAAGTAGGGTAGATTTGTAACACCCGCGTTTTGGGCCTAGATTAAATGACCATTATACCCTTGGGTATGGTGTAATTAGTGATTTTAATAATTATATGTTTATAATTATTTGGTTGTTTAGTTTAGACCAGTTTGTGATAAGGGTCACAGAACATGTTTGTTTGTTGAATTTGGACTCCGTTAGGGCCTCCTAACGAAGTACGAAAGAATTCAGATAACTGATAAATACCCGTGTGTGATGGGGTATTGTGTATTAACTTAAATATGTAAGCTTGAGATCAACCTTTTCTCTCATTTTCTTGAACCTTCCAAATAAACAACCCGTACCTAATTTCTCACTACTTGAAACCCTAATTTAATCTAAGCTAGAATTGGATTAAGAGACTTTAGAGACTGATTTCTAGCATCATTGTGAGCATCATTTCAGGTTTGTCTTGTTGAATCCATGCTTTGATTGTTAGAAATTGGGTTTTGTGTTCTTGAATAAAAAGTGTGAATATGAGCTTGAATCTTCATGAAATATGTTTATTATGCTTAATTGATGTTAGAAATAGGTTGTATATATGTTTAGTAACTTTCTTGTGCTTAAAATTTGGTCAAAAACACTTAGAAATCGAGTTTTTGGGGAAGAAATCACAAAATCGGCGAAATTGGTTCGAAACCCAGTTTGCTACAGTACCCGAGTTGCTACAGTACCCCGAGTTGCTACAGTACAGAGTTGCTACAGTGTCACTATTTGCTACAGTGTCACTATTTGCTACAGTGCCGAGTTGCTACTGTACCGAGTTGCTACAGTGTCACTATTTGGTACAGTGTCACTATTTGCTACAGTACCTTTTATGAAATTGAAACGAGCGTAACTTTCAAAACGTAACTCCGTTTTTGATGAATAAACTATCGTTAGAATCGTAATAAAGAATACTTTTCAATGGTGAACTTTTAAGAAACTAGATCAAACTGTTTTTAGGTCAGAAAAAGGAGTTTTAGTGTGTGTGTCGTGTTTTGCACGCACCTGTATGCCATTATTGAATGGAGTCATGATGTAGACTCATAAAATTATGAATATATGGTGTTATGACCTAGTTTATAGTATGATTTGATTATACTATTGATTGAGATATGTATATTGACTTCGTTGTGTTGTTCTCAGGTGATAAGAACAAGGAAGAAGCTCAGAAGTAAGATAACTGAGCTGTAGCTGGTAATCGGTGAGTGGGATTATCTTCGGGTGTAGTATAGAGTAGCAAGTTGTGCTACTATGTTATACTGTTTTAGTTTCTATGCTTAGTAGATATGTTGTAATAATGATCATTGTAGAGTTGCCATGCTAGTTGTAGGAACAGTTGTTCGTAGTGGTAGTTGCTTAACAGTTGTGTGCACAAGTTGTAGTTGCCTGTTGGAACCTATTGTTGTTAGGTTCAGCTCAGAGAGGTCAACCTTGTTGTGGTTGGGTCCAGTTGGCTACTGTTTGTTGAGTATAGTACTGAATGACGCATCACCTGCGTGTGGATTTACTATACTGGAGATTCAGTAGTAAGGACTTTCGGTAGATGCTAGACTGATCAGCTAGTGGTTGTATGCTCGTACAAGCCGCTGAGTCTCTAGTTGGAGCATAGTTGCTAGTTGATTGTTGCCAGTTGATAGTTGTTAGTTATTAGTTGTCAGTTGCCTGTTATGGATTGTTGTAGTTGCTGTAGTTGTACAAGTTGGTACTGTATGCTAGATCTGTTAGATGATTCCATTCACTTAGCCTCGTGCTAACCCCCCTCACCTCCTCCCTTGCAGGTTTTCGATCTTAGTGCTGGTAGGGACGGGAGTTGGGTTGACGATATGTTTGACAAGACGAACTCTGATGTCTTAACTTTTATAAATATGTAACTAGTTGTTTAACGTAACACATGTTGTTTGTAATAAGTAACTAGCTAATGATTTGTGATAATCATGTTCGTAATTAACTAAGGGTATTTATGTGAATTATGACTTCCGCTGTGATTAAAAAAAAAAAAAGCAGGGTGTTACACGATCCCACCTAGCAGATATCAACTTATGACCACCGGCCGGGCAGATCCACCTTCAGATGATTCAGATGATTCATCATCCGATGACTCCATCGAGGAGGATTCAGAGGATGATTTCAAGGAGGACCCTGAGGAGGCGCCCGTGCAGCCACCTTCTACCCCGCCGAAGAATCGGTATCGTTTCGATGGTACCGTTATTCCAGGGGTTAACGGAGGTAGACCGTTCTTGGACGCACGTGGACAGTTAGTTAGGGTTACCGCCCGTAAGCGGGTTGTGCCATATCTTGCTGATCTATTCGTGCATAAGGTTGCCCGTTATGCACCATCTACTTCTGGTGTTGCACCATCTGCACCACCGGCACCATCTGCACCGCCTGCCCCACCAGCATCCCCCGTCATCGAGGAACTGACGAGGGAAGTGCATATCCTCTGTGCTCGGGTAACTGAGCTCGAGGAACAGATGTCCCACTTGATGGACATCATTTACCCACCATCACCGTAGGATTATTGTATTAGATTTCCTTATGTAACTCTGTTAGTAGTTTCATGTTTTACTCATGTATTGTACGAACCTTATGCGGATGTATGCAACTTTCTTATTAATGAATAGAACTTAATGTTGTTTAAATTTTGTACGGTGTTCTATTTACGCTACTGTATGATGATTTTGTGGTATCTGTATCTGGTTGATTTACTTAATTAATTGTGTGTTGTGTTGATTCCATATTGGGTGCCTTATGCTATAATATTATTGAATGCTGGATTTTGACTTGAGTCGAAACTTTTGTTTAGAGGAACAATGGCAAACGGAAGAGTCCCAAGAGAAACGCCCACAGCGGCACAGATTGAGGAAATGATTGCTGCTCGAGTAGCTGCAGCTATGGCGAATGCCAACCCCCAAGCTCCACCCGCTAACCAGAACAATCATAACGGGTGCACCTATAAGGAATTTCAGAGCTGCAAGCCCCACAATTTTAGTGGTACTGAGGGGCCAGTTGGACTGACAAGGTGGTTTGAGAAGTTGGAAGCTGTGTTCCGTGTGAGCAACTGCTCGGAAGTGAACAAAACTAAGTACGCCTCCTGTACTCTATCGAACGGCGCTTTAACCTGGTGGAACACGCTTGCTCAGGCTAAAGGAATTGACGAGGCTTATGCTACCCCGTGGGAGGAATTCAAAGGGGCTATAATCGAGGAGTACTGCCCCAGAACGGAGATTCAGAAAATGGAAGATGAGTTTTGGGAGCTGAAGGTTGTGTGAACCGACCTTGATGGCTATAACCGAAGGTATTTAGAGTTAGCTTTGATGTGCCCCACGATGGTTACCCCTGAATTTAAGCGAATGGAACGATACTTGTGGGGACTTCCCAAGACCATTCAGGAAAATGTTACCTCTTCGAAACCAGCAGATGTCCCGGAAGCTATGCGCATGGCGCACACCCTGATGAACCAGATCGTCCGCAAGGAACCAGAGAAAGCGAAATCAGAATCAGGAGCTAGTTATGAGAAGCATAAGTGGGAAGGCAACAAAAGGAAGGTCTTTGATCAGAACCCAGCTAAGAGGCATGAGGGTTTCAAGGGAAACAACGACTGGAGGAACCCCAACCCGAACCCTAGCTCGAACCCTAACTACAAGGGTAGTCTCCCGCAGTGCAAGAGATGCTACAAGCATCATACAGGGTACTGCAACGTGGTCTGTGAAAAGTGTAAGAGGACTGGGCACATTGGCAGGGACTGCAAGATCACCACCCCAGCTGTGAAGACAAACCCTACTGGACCAAGAAAGTGTTTTGAGTGCGGTCAACAGGGCCACTTCAAGAATTAGTTCCCGAACAAGAAGAAGGATGCCGGACCAGCACGTGGGAGAGTTTTCAACATGAACGCCAGGGATGCCTGTGAGGATCCTGATTTGGTCACAGGTACATTCACTATCAATAACCTATTAGCTTCTGTTCTGTTTGATACCGGTGCCGATAGGAGTTATGTAGATAGACACTTTTTCTCTAAGATAGATTGGTCATTAGTGCGTTTGGACGAGAGTATGCTTGTTGAAGTGGCCAATGGCAAGCTTGAGAAAGTTGACCAAATTGGCCGAGGAGGTATAATAAACTTAGCTGGTGTGGATTTTGAGATTGATTTGATACCCATTAAGTTGGAAAGTTTTGATGTGATAGTTGGTATGGACTAGTTGTCCAAAGTAAGAGCAGAAGTTGTTTGTGGAGAGAAGATTATCCGTATACCTCGCGAAGACGGTGTGCCATTGATCGTACCCGGAGAGAAAGGTAGCCCAAAGTTGAACCTTATTAGTTGCATGAAGGCACAGAAAGTCATGAGGAAAGGGCGTTTTGCTATTCTGGCACATGTGAAGAAGTTAGAAACCGAGGAGAAGAGTGTTGATGATGTGCGGATTGTGAACGAATTTCCCGACGTCTTTTCGGAAGAGTTACCTGGATTACCGTCGCTGCGATTAGTGGAATTCCAGATTGATCTAGTACCAGGAGCTGCACCTATAGCTCGCGCGCCTTATCAACTTGCACCTTCCGAAATGTAAGAGTTGCAGAGTCAACTACAAGAATTGTTAGACCGTGAATTTATTCAACCAAGCTCTTCGCCTTGGGGCGCTCCTATTTTGTTTGTGAAGAAGAAGGACAGATCTTTCCGCTTGTTTATCGACTACCGCGAACTCAACAAATTGTCGATTAAGAATCGGTATCCCCTTCCCAAAATTAACGATCTTTTCGATCAGCTGCAAGGATCAAGCGTTTACTCTAAGATCGATTTGCGATCCGGTTATCACCAGTTGAGGGTGAAGGAGAGCGATGTGATGAAGACTGCGTTCAGAACCCGTTATGGTCATTATGAGTTTCTCGTGATGCCATTACGTTTAACCAACGCACCTGCTGTATTCATGGATCTCATGAATCGAGTATTCAAATCATACCTGGACAAGTTCATTATCGTCTTCATAGATGATATCCTCATCTACTCCAAAAACGAAGAAGAACATGAACAACATCTTCGACTAGTGTTGGAACTTTTGAGATAAGAGTAGCTTTATGCCAAATTCTCCAAGTGTGAGTTTTGGTTGAAGGAAATCCAATTTTTGGGTCATATTGTGAGCGACCAGGGTATCAAAGTTGATCCCACAAAGATCGAAGCTATCAGCAAGTGGGAAACTCCCACTACTCCTACTCATATCCGCTAATTTTTAGGCCTCGCCGGTTATTACCGAAGATTCATTGAAGGTTTCTCTCTGATTGCACGCCCATTAACCGCACTGACTCACAAAGGGAAGAAGTTCATTTGGGCAACCGAGCAAGAGTCAGCATTTCAAACCTTGAAGCAGAAGTTGACCACCGCACCTATCATATCTCTTCCCGAAGGCAGTGATGATTTTGTTGTTTATTGCGATGCCTCAAAAAATGGTTTTGGGTGTGTACTAATGCAACGAACGAAAGTTATTGCTTATGCCTCTCGACAACTGAAGATTCACGAGCGAAATTACACAACGCACGATCTTGATCTTGGAGCCGTTGTCTTTGCACTAAAACTGTGAAGACACTATCTTTATGGAACAAAGAGTACCATCTTAACCGATCACAAAAGCCTCCAACACATTTTCGATCAGAAACAACTGAATATGAGACAACGACGGTGGATCAAAACGTTGAACGACTATGATTGTGAACTACGTTATCATCCCGAAAAGGCAAATGTTGTAGCCGATGCCTTGAGCCGAAAAGAGAGAATGGTACCTCTCCGTGTCCAAGCCCTGAACATCACCATTCATTCGAACCTCAATAGTCAGATCCGAGTAGCCCAAGATGAGGATCTCAAGGAGGAGAATATTTTTCAAGAGCACTTGAACATTCTCGTTTCTCGATTCTAGGTCAAGGAGACTGGACTCTGATACTTTGCCGGAAGAATTTGGGTGCCTAGTTATGGGGATTTACGGAGCCTTATTCTAGACGAAGCCCACTAGTCAAGGTATTTGATTCATCCAGGAGCCGGTAAAATGTACCACGATCTCAAGGAACAGTATTGGTGGCCTAATCTCAAGAAGGATGTTACTACTTATGTTGGGAAGTGTTTGACTTGTTCGAAAGTTAAGGCCGAACATCAAAGGCCATCTGGATTACTTCAGCAACCAGAAATCTCGCAATGGAAGTGGGAAAGGATAACTATGGACTTCATCACGAAGCTACCGAAGACGGTAGGAGGTTATGATACCATCTGGGTTATTATCGACCATCTTACCAAATCTGCACACTTCCTAGCCATGAAGGAAACTGATACGATGGAGAGACTGGCGCAGCTATACATAAAGGAAGTAGTATCTCGCCACGGTGTACCCGTTTCACTTCCAGATTTTGGCGTTCCTTGCAAGGAGCCTTGGGAACACGTCTCGACTTGAGTACCGCATATCACCCGCAGACCGACAGATAAAGCGAACGCACAATCCAAACCCTGGAGGACATGTTACAAGCATGTGTTATCGATTTCGGAAAGGCTTGGGAAAAGCATTTGTCGCTAGCCTAATTTTCTTACAACAACAGCTATCATTCGAGTATTAATGCCGCACCTTTCGAAGCTTTGTATGGCTGCAACTTCCGTTCTCCTATCTGTTGGGCCGATGTAGGTGAAAAGTAACTCACCGGACCCGAACTCGTTCATGAAACAACCGAGAAGATTGTCTAAATTCAAGCGAGACTCAAGACGGCCCGTGATCGTCAAAAGAGTTATGCCGACCTTAAACGTGGAGATCGTGAATTCCAAATCGGCGATCGCGTTATGTTGAAAGTCGCACCTTGGAAAGGTGTAATCCGTTTCGAAAAGCTTGGGAAGTTGAATCTGCGATATATTCGTCCTTTCGAGATCTTAGAGCGTATTGGACCCGTTGCTTACCGTTTGGATCTCCCGACTCAGTTGAGCACTGTTCATCCTGCTTTTCACGTGTCGAATCTGAAGAAGTGTCTCGCGGAACCAGAACTCGTCATACCACTTTAGGAGCTTACGATTGATGACAAACTTCATTTCGTGGAAGAACCTATCGAAATTATGGACCGTGAGGTCAAGACCTTGAAACGCAACAAGATTCCGATCGTCCGAGTCCGATGGAATGCAAAACGAGGACCTGAGTTTACTTGGAAACGAGAGGATCAAATGATGCAGAAGTATCCTCACCTCTTCCCGACTCTACTGTCTACCTCGTCCTAAAATTTCGGGACAAAATTTTCATTAACAGGTGGGTAATGTAACGACCCTACTTTTTCGACTTGCTTTTGTGCTTTGTGTTTTCGCGAAACTGCGTATTTGTGCGTACTGAGCTATATTATACTCTGGGAACTCTTTACATGTTGATTACTTTCATTTATATATTAAAACGTATCATTAAGTACGTAGGATACTTAACTTAACCCCCGGAAGCCTTTATGACCGTTAGTGTTACTTGAAGTTTTTAACGAACTGCGTACTGCGTACACGTTTAACTTTTGTCGTAATTGGAATATTATGACTACGAAATACTAATTGTTATTTTATAATAACAATTACTTGGGTTTTTGGATGCTTAATTATGCTTAGTAATTTACTAGAGCACACTAGTTAGTCTTGTTGGACTTTCTACCTTGTTGGACCTTAGCCCACCCTACACTAGCTAGTGGACTATTTAATTAGCCCAATTATAAATAACTAGTGATCCATTAATAAGTAAGACAAATGCCCATTTATTAGAGGGAACATACTAGCATTCTTGTCAAGTATTTTCCTCAATGTTGCATGGGATCCTAACATAAGCACCAACTTTAGACAACCATTAACCAAAAATCAAAAAAGGTGTCCCCCTTTGTCCCCCACCAATTCCCACGGCCACCATCATCCATCCCTCACCTCACCACCTATAAATACAAGCCTTATTTCACCCATTTCACACTTAATCTCATTTGCAATTTACACACACTTACTCTCTAATTCTTTCTCTAGCCTTTCTCTCTATAAAAAGTGTAAGTATTTGATTTTTCTTCTTCTTCTTCCCTTCTCTCTCACAAAATCATCATCATCATCAAAGGGTCTAGCTTTTTAGCTTTTGATCTTGATTACATCTTGTAGATTCAAACATGGATTTGAATCCTTCAAGAACATGGAAGATTCAAGATTTCTAGCTTTGAATCTTCACCTATTTTGTAGATCTAGATCTTTTAGCTTTAATCTTGTTATTTTATTATAAAGATTCAAACTTGTGTTTGTAATCTTCATGTAACTTAATGATCCAAGCTTTATGCTTCAAGATCATCAAGAACAACCAAGATTCAAGCTTTCTAGCTTTGAATCTTCATTTCTTTTGTTGGATCTAAGTTTTCTAACTTATGATCTCATTATTTTGTTATAAAGATCAAAACTTGTGTTTGTGGTCTTCATGTAACTTAAAGATCCAAGCTTTATGCTTCAAGATCTTCAAGAACATCAAAGATTCAAGCTTTCTAGCTTTGTAATCTCGTAACTTGTGTGAAAAAGATCCAAGCTCTCTAGCTTAGGGTTCCATTACTTTATTTGATTAAGATTGTGTTCATACTTGTTTGATTGAAGTAAAGTTTGTAGCTTTAGTTGTAAATAGAACTTGTATTTGTGTTAAGACTAAGGATATGATGTAACCTTGGTTCATCATCCATCTAAGACTCTTAAATGAGTTGTGTTCTTACTTGGTCTTAACATATTGTGTGTTGATGGTTGAATCTTGGTCAAGGTGATGCTAACCCATCAATGAGTTGTACACTTGAAGCTACAAGCATCAAGGATGAGAACCGTGATGAGCATTATGCACCAAGAACCCCACCGGAGCACTTGTTTACTATTTTTCGGGATCTGATCAGATTCCTGGACTTCTGAAAAATTGATTTTCAGTTAGTTCGTTTCGATCAGATGACTTTTCGTTTAGGCCTCAACCTAATCCGATATACGGTTTAGGATTTATGACCTTCCGAAAGTCACTACGCCCTTGTAACGTTGTGCTGAAATTTCTAACCTACTCGCACTTAAACCATCGCCACGGTCAAACAAAGACGATTTAGGTTCTGAAAATTGGTCAGCGGTTAGAGGACTCACATACAGAGCCATAACCACTGACTACGCGTCTTTTCGTTTTGTATAGAGGTCGTAGAAGCTGACCGAATCAGCCTATTGTTTCGATCACTACTTTTGTCAAACTTACTTTACCTTTTACGAACGATGATGATGACGATGATGACACTTAAACTTAATTTATGTACTTTTAAACCTTTTGGGATAACATACTGACCTAGTAACCTTTGACTTAGGTTGACGACCTTTCGGACCGACTTACTTGCTTACTTACCTCGTATCGACTTTTACTGCTTATTCACTTTGAGTTATAGCTTCCCTTTCTACTTTACACAATATCATACAAGCATGGACTCCAAATCTTGTCATTATTTTAGTATGCAACAGCGGAAGCTCTTAATAATCACCTGAGAATAAACATGCTTAAAACGTCAACAAAAATGTTGGTGAGTTATAGGTTTAATGTGACGATCGCTCCAAATCCATATGGACGAACACGTCATTCATCGATTTCATTGCGAGGTATTTGACCTCTATATGATATGTTTTGTAAACATTGCATTCTTTTGTAAAGGTACACCATAAATGAATATTTAAATCAAAGGTTTTCGACATCTGATGATTTCTACATATAGATAATCACTGTAAATAATAGTTTACAATAGTACTTCCGTTGACAATGCAGTCAAAATAAGATACATGGTGATGATTTGGTGAATGCAACGTTTCCTTGAAAAATATGCCACGTAAGACTCCATGCACATAGCTTGTCTAACATATAAGCAAAGAGCGAAAGACTTCTAGGAAACCTGAGAATAAACATGCTAACAAGTGTCAACACAAAGGTTGGTGAGTTCATAATTTTAGTGTTTCGCATAATCTGTATATAAAGGTGGATCACAAGATTTCAGTTGTTTCATCCAGAAACGTTTATCAATAGATTCTACATAACAGAGCACCCTGGTAACTAAGTGATGTTTCACGAGGTGTATACGAAATAGCTATTAAATTTTTCAGGAAATACTATTAAATACGATACAATTTTACACAAGATATTTATTTATTTAGAGAATGGATATACTTAAACCTTGCTACAACACTAATAGGCAGTGTACCTAATCGTACAGTAGTGTAGTTTTTAGTAAGTCCGGTTCGTTCCACAGGGAATCTTTTTAAACAAAGCTTAACGCTATATTAGTTTACTTTTATAAAAATACAAATATATATATAAGTAATATTATTATTATAAAGGGGGGTTTTTACCGTTTAATGACCGGTTTGTCGATTTTAAAACTTTAGTCGCAGTTAAAACCAAATGTAAAATATTAAAAATAAATACAAGACTTAAATTAAAGCATAAAGTAAATAACGATAATGAAATTGCGAATAATAAAAGTGCGATTAAATATAAAATAAAGGAAATTAAATATGAAATAAAAGAATTATGCTTATTTAAACTTCCGTAATCATGATGTTTGACGTGTTGATTTTAGTTTTATGCCCATGGGTTAATTGTCCTTTGTCCTGGATTATTTAATATGTCCATACGGATTTTGTCCATAATAGTCCATCAGTCATAAATATAAAGAGCGAAAGCCTTCGTCAAATTATTCTTATTCCCGAAGTCAAATATTCCAACTAATTGGGGATTCGAATTGTAACAAGGTTTTAATACTTTGTTTAATGAATACACCAGGTTATCGACTGCGTGTAAACCAAGGTTTTACTACTTTGTTAACAATTACACCAATTACCCTTGAATGTAATTCACCCCTATTTCAACAAGTCTATTAACTATTAATCCAGTTCCGTATCCGGTAAAATGAATAATTATTGGTATTTATAGATATCCCGCCCACCGTACCCAGTCAAGCGTATGTGGTTATATATAAATACGTCGAATTATAAGTTTGTATATTAAATTAACAAGGTATTGTTTAGTTAATATAAAACCCATTAATAGCCCATAGTCTAATTTCCACAAGTGTCGTTCTTTTATCCAAACCTCAATTATGGTACAAAGCCCAATTACCCAATTTTAGTAATTAGCTCAACATCATGATTACTTTAGATTAAATAAGCATAATAATAACTTAGCTACGAGACATTAATGTAAAAAGGTTGAACATAACTTACAATGATTAAAAATAGCGTAGCGTTACACGGACAGAATTTCGACTTACACCTTTACAATATTCGCTAACATACCCTTATTATTAGGATTTAAAATTAAAATTAAAATTAAAATATAAATTATAAATATATATTACGTATATATTGAGAGAAGAAGGAAAAAAGATGGTTTTTGCGATCAGAATTCGGTTGCTTTTATAGGGATTTTCAGAAATTGGGGCTCCGCGACTCGCGGCATTTTTGCCTTCAAACTCCGCGAGTCACGGTGTTTGAAATTACAGCTCAGTCCCTTTTGGAGTCTTTCTTGCCGACGGTTTTAAATATTAATATAATATATAAATAATTATAAGAATTATTTAAATATTATATTATATTTATGTGCATAGTTGACTTGTAATTTTTAGTCCGTTGCGTCGAGCGTTGAGAGTTGACTCTGGTCCTGGTTCCGGATTTTCGAACGTCCTTGCGTACAATTTAATATCTTGTACTTTGCGTTTTGAATCTTGTACTCTTGTAATTTCGAGACGTTTCTTATCAATAATTGGAACCTCTTTGATTGTCTTTTGTACTTTTGAGCTTTTTGGTCGTTTGCTTCTTCAATTCGTCGAATCTGTCTTTTGTCTTCACCTTTTATTATTTAAACGAATATTACTTGTAAATAGAACAATTGCAACTAAAAGCTTGTCTTTCTTGAGGAATAATGCTATGAAATATATGTTCGTTTTTAGCATTATCAAATATTCCCACACTTGAGCGTTGCTTGTCCTCAAGCAATATAGTCTTGAAATACTAGAATCACTTCTTTATTCTTCACACTTTGTACATCAGTGATTTCTATACGGCGGTATAAACAATGGTAGTAACGATATGGTTTACAGTCCCACATGACTACAAAAATTTAGATCCATTAAGGAAATTGGATCTTTTTGAAAATATTTGATCTTTTGAAAATTAAATCTAGTTTTTACCCTAGATAAGTTTTCTAGAATAACCCTTCACCGGTGTTTGCAAAATATTTTTGTGGGTTTGGTGGGTTTCAGATTTGAAAATTTTAGCTCAAAACTTATGGTTTTGTGTCACCCACTTGCTAACCTTGTATTTGGAAAGCAACACCTCCAGTTTACTTGTCCCGTATATTACCTTTTGGTAAACTACCGTCCGGTTGTAAAGGAAAGCGTTGAACAAGCAACTGTTAAGGCAATGTCTAATGACATGTATTTGATTATGGTCTATAACGTGTCGGACGCAATTACTATCTTTGGTAGGAGCAATAGTAAAGCTCACCCTTATAATTTTTCGGTCTGGCACAAGGTCTTGTCTTTGACCATGCTATGCAACCACCGTTCTTACGATTGACACCCGATTTGGTTCAGGTGACCTAATGAATTCCAGGTGAATTCCTAGGATTTTACGTTCAATGGTAATGAACGCATTGAAAATAGGGTTTTCAGAAAACAAATCGGTTTTAATTTTGATCAAAATATTTTCTCGTTCAAGCTCGAGTTTAGATATCATTGAATTCCATGAGTTTGTAATTCTCAATCTTTAAGGTCAATCTCTAGGATTGAGTAATATCAGGCTTAAAAGCTGATTTTTTGATCTTTTAAGGAGATTATCCTTTCTGGGGATCTGATTTATTAGTCTTATCCAGCTAATTTGCATGGTGCCCCCCCATTGTACGAGATAAATCCTTCTCATGGTTAGGATAAATCTGACCACTTGGCGACCCTGTTTAATGCTGAGGTCCGTGGATTTCCTGCTGATTTTAGTGATGACTTTTTTAGATTTTTCGTCAACCTACAGCTGGTCTGGACGACAACTTCATGACCTAAATCAAGAAGCGCGTTTCTTTTTCGGAAGACTTTACTTCCTTTTAATGATGGAATTGATTCATCGTGTAGATCCATCTCTTCTTTTCTTTCATCGGGTAAAACAGTTTAGTTTAGTCCAAAGCAAAAGTATTTTCAGTTATTTGTTACAGATATATGTGACATATGTTTAAGATAACTTGATAAATTTTCCCATACTTGGCTTTTATTTTCCTTTTTATCGTCCTCTATTCCATTTTAAATGAATTTTAACATTTTGGTTTGTTTCTCAATTTATGTCCTTTCTGAGGTAACAATAATTTCGGTGTTAAAACCTAGTTTTATCGTTCATAAATATGTATAAACATGATTTTGAGTTCATTTAATTGAAAATTTTGTAAAATTTTACTAGAATTGGGTAGTCAGTATATAAGACTAGGGCTGTTCTTTATTATCAGAGAGCACTAGATTCTAATACAACTACTGCTTTACTAGTATTTTTAATGGTAACCCAGTGTTTAAAGTAAAAATTTTAAAATCCGAAAGAATTTAACCCCTTCCCACACTTAAGATCTTGCAATGCCCTCATTTGCAAGAAATCAGTAACAATTTAAATTATTGAGGGTGATTTGTGTGAAAATGATTAAATTTTTACCAAAGTTTCCAAATATATTGGCGTTTGTTTGCTGAATGATAAATGGTGCACATCATTTGTTCATTCCGTCTTGTTGTTATTTCACATATATTTTGCATCTTGTCGTCAAAATTAGTTGCTTTTGCTGAACTTAATGCCAGTCTTTGAAAATGTGTTGTTTTACCCTGTTGTGTACATAAGATAAACTGCAAACATATATACATATTTTTGAAGTTTGGTATATTACCCCACATTCAAAAATTATTAAAATCTAAGAATAAAAGTTAGAAAATTATAAAAACTATTACAATATTAACATAAGTATTAAACGTATCAACATTACAAATTACAAAATAAATAAAACTAAGTAGACTAGGGATGATACTGGTACCAATAGGGGTTCCAGGCATAACCATAGGTGCTATAGAATGCTTCGGCAGGGTTATACGTAGGATACGGTGGCTGCATCTCTATAGACCAGGGAGGGAATATGGGTTTTGGTGTAGGAATATAGTTTCTACCTATATGTTGGCAATGAGCTATGATTTGGTTTTGATGAACTTGCCAATCTTCAAATGCTCTCTGTCTAGCATTTTCGTACTCCTGTGAAGCTATAAACCTTTGCATTTCTTGCGTCTCATTTCCCCCTCCTACATTACCTTGCTGTTGGTTTCTCTCAACCTGTGGATGTCTACCATGGTATTGTACTGCGGCGTTATTTCGCCTCTTCAAAACTTTCGCACCATGGTATACATTTAAACCTATAGTATCGCGGGGTTCTGGTTCTTCGACTAATAATCCCCCCGACTTATATCCACACCGAGATATTTAGCAATCAAAGTAATAAAAATACCACCTCCTATTATGCTATGCGGTCTCATCCCCCTAACCATAGCTGATAAATAATAACCCACACAATAAGGTATACTTACAGCGCTTTGTGGGTCTCGAATACACATATGGTAAAACAAATCCTGTTCATTTACCTTTTCCTTGTTCTTACCTCTTTGTGTAATCGAATTAGCTAAAAACCTATGAATCACTCTTAATTCAGCTCTATCTATATTCAAATAAGAGTAATTTCCCCCTTTGAATCGGTGATGGCTTGTCATTTGACTCCATACACCGTGTGTATCAAAATTTTCATCTATCTTTCTACCATTTAGTATCAACCCTCTACAATCGGCAGATGCTAACTCCTCAGGTGTATATATACGTAAAGCCTGAGCCATGTCTAGTAAAGACATGTGGCGCATCAAACCTCCTAACAAAAATCTAATAAAAGATCGGTCGGTTAAACTAGCTACCCGATCATTTAATTCTATACTACACAACAATTCTTCACACCATACTTTATATACAGGTCTACGCATGGTGAATAAACGTACCCAGTCATTAAAAGTAGAATTACCATACCTCTGTACAAGTAATTCCCTAATTGGCCCGGCCAATTCTACAGCTTCTAAGGGTCCCCATTCTATGACCCTAGGTACCTCAACAACTTTGGAATGAAGAGTATGCAAACCCCATTGATATTTTGGATAATCTATCCAAAGTCTGTCAAATCTCAGGTTCGGGTGCAACTCTTCCAAGTGCATATCAGAAAATGTAATGACTGGATGAGGTATATCTTGCTTGTAGTAGTTATCCTCCTCCTGTTGTTCCGCATTCTCAGCAGGAGCATTGAGAGCTTGGGATGAAGATTCACCCCTTTCAGTCTGCAAAACACATCAAACACAATTTTTGTGCATCCAAATATGCATTAGTGTCAGCAAAATCATCAATCTAAATAATTACAATGACATGATCAATTTATATCAAACTTAAGCTCATTTTCATATTTTCATCAAATCTACACTTTTTCAAATAAGCATATACGAAAATGTTCGCCAAGTTCATAAGCATTTAACTCAAATAACATGTCAAAATAATCATTACTAGCAATTAAACAAGTTTCAAATGGCATTATCTTTCAAAAATCAAGTTCATGAATTTTAGACTTGAAAAAGTCCACTTTAATTTTCAAAATCATGTGTAGGCTCAAAGTTTGGATCATTTAACTACCTAAACATGTTACCCTACTTAATTTAGTAACAATTTATGACAAAAATCGGCCATAACCTGTTTATATCAAAAAGCCCCAAATTGCTCAAGAACACAAACCCTAGATTACTCAAAATTTGAAGTTTAAGGCTTCTAATCACGTTAAATAGCATCAATCTATTTTATACAAGCATAATACATAAGCAATTTAAGCATAATTACACTAAAAAGCATCAAAATCAAATTGGGGAAAAAATTGCTCAAGAACACTAATTTTCGGATTAAATGGTGTTTAGGTGTACAAATTTACCGTTTTTCTTGAGTAATTCCTTGATAGCATCCTTCTCAACATGATTTTAGTAAAAGATTTGATGATTAACGGTCAAAAATTGTGAATTTGGGGTGTATTTTTCGGGTTTTTGTGGAGTGTTTTCGCAGTTTTTTTTTCTTTGTGGTGTGTTGGGACTGATCAGTTCCAGCTCTTATTTTTTTCTGTAATCCGATATCTCCGCGAGTCGCGGTGTTTTTTTAACATCTTATATTAATTAAAACAATTAAGTAATTAATTTTAAAATTTTGTTTCCCTTATTATTTAGGACGAGGTCATTTCGGATCGATGTCCTAGTCCGTCCTTCGACAAAATTTTAAAATTTGTCTTTTTGTAGCGATTGTTTTAAAAGCTAAGATTTTTGGGTTTTTTTAATGTTTTTGGTATACTTTAATTCAATAAGATTAAAAATAATGATAATAAAAATTCTCGTCCCTCTCTCGGGTAAAACAATTTCGGTTTAAAGACCTAGTCTTCAACTTACGACGAATTTTAAAAATCATATTTTTAACTTAATGAGATAAAGTAAATTTTTGTTTTTAAATTCACACAATTTAAATATAAAATTCAAAATTAATATTAAAAATTCACACCAAACTTAAAATTTAAAATGCATAAAATTAAAAATTCATATTTTAAAAATAAAAAAAATTCACACCAATCTTAATTTAAAAATTCATATTATAAATTCACACCAAACTTATATTAATTTTTCAAATATTTACAATTTTAAATATATTGTTTTTACAAAGTTTACAATATTAATTTAAGATTTAAATATTAATTTTAAAAACATGGTAAAAATAAAATTAAAAATCTTTTTGGCTTTTTATCCCACTTTAATCAATCAAATATTATCAAAAATATGCGCCCCTCTTTTCGGTAAAGTAATTTCGGTTCCAAGACCTAATTTAACTCATGACGAATTTTTGAAATATTTTGGGTTGATTGTTTAAAGATATTTATACCTTAAGAATAAACGTTAAATTTCGCAGTGATGTAATAAATTTTTGAATGATATCAATAATTTCGGTCGCCAAACCTAATTTTATTCAATACCAATTTAATACTTTATAGCGAACAAATTAGCGTTTATTATCAAAAGGTTAAAAATAAAAATAAAATAAAATAAAAACTGTACAAACTTACCTGTGAAATAGATTTCTTAGTTATATGATCTATCCCATTCATAAGATAGTCGGTTTAATTGGTTTTCCATAGCTACATAGGCGTAACCTCGAGCATTCAGTGTCTTTTCTTCTAAACATATGAACGGTCCGTCTCTGCATAAAGTAACAAATTCGGTGTTTGAATAGGTTTGATTATTTGAACATTTACCTCCATGTGACCATTTTCCGCATTTGTGACATCTTTCTAGGTGTCGTGCTCTTCTTTTCGCTGCGGATTTTGATTTTCCTTTACCAAATTGTAACTTATTATCTTCGCATCTCGATTCTTTTCTAACTCCGTCCATTCTTTCTCTGATTACTGATACTGTTTCACTCGGTAGTGTGTCATTATTACGTTTAGTGATCAAAGCGTGTAGCATTAGACCATGGTTTAGTTCACAGGCAGTCTTCATTTTGTAAAAACCTAAAAAAAATAAAAATTCAGAATGGGGGGAGAAGACTAGTTCTTTAGGGTCTGCTAGGGAAAGACCATTCGGGTTCCATTTTCGAGAACTACACAAAAACAGACAATCTAACTCTAACAGAAATACATATTATCCTTTAAAGACTTGATTCTCCCCACACTTAGTTAGCTGTGGTGTCGAAATTGTGATTAACTTCGTTGTCAACTTCCATCGGACCATGTATGTAATGTTTAACTCTGTGACCATTAACTTTAAATTCAATCCCATTTGAATTTATTAATTCTATCGTTCCGTATGGGAAAACTCTTTTGACTATGAATGGTCCAGACCATCTTGATTTCAATTTTCCAGGAAATAGCTTGAATCGTGAATTGAAAAGAAGAACTCTGTCTCCTTCTTTAAATTCTTTTGAACTTCTGATTCTTTTATCATGCCATTTCTTCGTTCTTTCTTTATAGATTAACGAATTTTCGTATGCTTCATGTCTTAATTCTTCTAATTCGTTTAGTTGACTTAATCGTAGATGTTCGGCTTCATGTAAATCAAGATTACATGTCTTCAAAGCCCAAAATGCTTTGTGTTCAATTTCTACTGGAAGATGACATGCTTTTCCATAAACAAGTCTAAAAGGTGTGGTTCCAATTGGAGTTTTGTAGGCTGTTCTAAAAGCCCAGAGTGCATCCTCCAATTTAATGGACCATTCCTTCGGATTTGATCCTACGATTTTCTCTAGAATACGTTTTAAAGCTCGGTTTGTATTTTCAACTTGTCCACTTGTTTGTGGATGATATGTGGTGGAGATTTTATGAGTTACTCCATATCTTTTAAGAACTTTCTCAAGTTGATTATTACAGAAATGAGTACCTCGATCACTTATTAAAGCTTTCGGTGTTCCAAACCTTGCAAAAAGATGTTTTAAAAAGTTGACTACAACTCGTGCATCGTTAGTTGGGAGAGCTTGTGCTTCCGCCCATTTAGATACATAATCAATGGCTACGAGTATATATAGATTATTATGAGATTTTGGAAATGGACCCATAAAGTCAATACCCCAAATGTCAAATACTTCACATACTTGGATGACATTTTGTGGCATTTCATCACGATGACTTATTTTTCCGGCCCTTTGACAAGCATCACAGGATTTGCAAAGAAGGTGTGCGTCTTTGTAAATTGTAGGCCAATAGAATCCAGCATCATAAACTTTTCTTGCTGTTAGTTGAGGCCCATAATGCCCTCCTGTTGGTCCTGTGTGACAATGGTTTAATATTTTACTAGCTTCATCTCCAAATACACATCGGCGTATTATTCCATCGGGACAACTTTTAAACAGATGTGGATCTTCCCAAAAATAGTGTTTTATATCACTGAAGAATTTCTTTCGTTTTTGGTACGATAATCCTTTTTCAAGGAATCCACAAACTAAGTAGTTTTCATAGTCTGCAAACCATGGAATTTCTTTATAATCTATCTTCAATAGATATTCATCAGGAAAGTTGTCTTGTATGGCCGATTCATTTAGAACTTCTAATTCGGGATTTTCAAGACGAGAAAGATGATCAGCGGCGAGATTTTCTGCTCCTCTTTTATCTCGGATTTCGATATCAAACTCTTGTAAGAGTAAGATCCAACGGATTAATCTTGGTTTAGCATCTTGTTTTGAAAATAGGTATCTAAGAGCAGAATGGTCGGTATAGACCACCGTTTTTGCTAGAACGAGATATGATCGAAATTTGTCAAAAGCAAAGACAATAGCAAGGAGTTCTTTTTCAGTAGTTGTATAGTTCGTTTGTGCTCCTTGTAACGTCTTACTAGCATAATATATAGGTTGAAATCGTTTTTCAATCCTTTGTCCTAAAACGGCTCCCATTGCAAAATCACTTGCATCGCACATTAGTTCAAATGGTAGATTCCAATTTGGTGTTATCATGATTGGTGCATTAGTGAGTTT
The DNA here is from genome assembly GCF_046630445.1 of Rutidosis leptorrhynchoides. NCBI lineage: Eukaryota > Viridiplantae > Streptophyta > Magnoliopsida > Asterales > Asteraceae > Rutidosis > Rutidosis leptorrhynchoides. The sequence goes on from NC_092335.1 coordinate 615,687,553, forward strand.
CTCTTTAAGAATATTAAAAGATTTGATACACTCATCTGAAAAGATGAATGGAGCATCCTTTTCTAGGAGTTTATTCATAGGAGTGGCAATTTTAGAAAAATCTTTTATGAAACGTCGGTAAAAACCGGCATGCCCTAGAAAACTCCTAACTCCTCTAACATTGGTGGGATGTGGAAGTTTAGCAATTACATCTACTTTAGCTCTATCCACTTCAATTCCTTCTTTTGAAATTTTATGTCCAAGAACGATGCCTTCTTTAACCATGAAATGGCATTTCTCCCAATTAATACTAGATTTGATTTTTCGCATCTAATTAGCATTCGTTCAAGATTAACTAGACATGATTCAAATGTATCACCGAAGACTGAAAAGTCATCCATGAAAACTTCCATGCATTCTTCTATCATGTCGTGAAAAATCGCCATCATACACCTTTGAAAGGTTGCAGGGGCGTTGCAAAGTCCAAATGGCATGCGTTTGTAAGCAAAAGTACCATAAGGGCACGTGAATGTGGTTTTCTCTTGATCTTCGGGTGCTATTGGAATTTGAAAATATCCGGAAAATCCATCTAGGAAACAATAGTAACTATTTCCGGCTAATCTTTCCAACATTTGATCTATGAAAGGTAAGGGAAAGTGATCTTTTCTGGTGGCGTCATATAATTTTCTATAATCAATACATACACGCCATCCTGTTACAGTCCTAGTAGGAATAAGCTCATTTTTTTCATTTGTAATGACAGTCATGCCACCCTTCTTAGGCACGCATTGAACTGGGCTTACCCATGGACTATCAGAAATTGGATAAATTAAACCTGCATCTAGCAGTTTAATAATCTCTTTCTTAACTACATCTTGCATATTAGGATTTAGTCTTCGTTGGCATTGCACACACGTTTTATGACCTTCTTCCATAAGGATTTTATGTGTGCAATACGAAGCACTTATTCCTTTAATATCATGAATCTTCCATGCAATGGCTGGTTTATGAGCTTTCAACACAGAAATGAGTTGTGATTTCTCATTTTCAGTAAGAGAAGACGATATTATTACAGGTAATTCAGATTCACCATGTAAATAAGCGGATTCCAAATGGTTTGGAAGTGGCTTTAACTCTAATTTCGGAGGTTCTTCTATCGATGATTTATATCGATATCTGTCTTCTTCTTTTAGCATTTAAATTTCTTCTGTTGTTGGTTCATATCCATTAGCTATAAGTGTAGCTAACATTTCAGCTTCATCAATTGGTTCATTACCTTCTCCTAAAGAACATTCTCCTGTTCCTTGTAATTCTGGAAATTCTTCTAATAATTCTGCATGTGCATCTATAGTTTGAATATAATAACATGTATCATCTGCAGATTGTGGTTGTTGCATTGCTCTATCAACTGAAAAGGTAACACTCTCATCCTCTATACTTAGGGTCAGTTTCTTACCGAACACGTCGATCATTGCTTTAGCCGTGTTTAAGAATGGTCTTCCTAATATGAGAGGAACTTGAGAATCTTCTTCCATGTCCAGAACAACAAAATCTACTGGAAATACTAAAGTACCAACTTTAACTAGCATGTTCTCCATTATCCCTCTAGGATATTTTATTGATCTATCGGCTAGTTGTATGCTTATTCTGGGTGGTTTCAATTCTCCAAGGTCTAGTTTAGCGTATAGTGAATACGGCATTAGATTTATACTAGCACCTAAATCTGCTAATGCTTCTATTGAACTAAGACTACCCAGAAAACATGGAATTGTGAAACTTCCTGGATCAGATAGTTTTTTTGGTATCTTATTCAACAGCACTGCTGAACAATTAGCATTCATAGTAACAGCCGAGAGTTCTTCCATTTTCTTTCTATTTGAGATTAGATCTTTCAAGAATTTAGCATATCTAGGCATTCCTGAAATCACATCAATGAAAGGAAGATTTACATTTATCTGTTTAAACATATCCAAGAATTTGGATTGCTCGACTTCAAGTTTCTCTTTCTTCATTTTACTCGGATAAGGAAGTGGTGGTTGGTATGGTTTAACATAAGGTTTAGCCTTAACTGTGTTATCTTCATTAACCTTTTCAACTACCGGTTCTTTTTCCTTATCTTGATCAGGTTGTGGTTCTTGTGGAGTAGGAATAGCTTCATCAGAAGTTACAGGTATTTCAGGTGGTTTAAGTGTTGTACCACTTCTTGTGGTAATGGCTTTAGCTGTTTCATTCCGGGGGTTAGCATTTGTATCACTAGGTAGACTTCCCGGTTTTCTTTCATCTATTAACCTTGCTAGGTTACTTACTTCTTGTTCCAAATTTTGAATAGAAGCTTGTTGATTTCTAAATGCTTGAGCATTTTGTTCATTGGTTTGTTTCTGAGATGTGAAAAACAGCGTTTGAGTTTCAACTAGATTCGTCATCATATCTTCTAAATTCGGCTTTTTATCATCAGTTTGTTGTGGTGGTTTGTTTTGAAAATTAGGTCTTTGCTGATTGTAAGTATTATTGGATACTTGTTGATTGCTAGGACCTTGTTGGTTGTTGTATGGAATATTTCGGTTATAATTCTGGTTTTGATTGTAAATCGGTCTTGGCGGTTGATAATTATTCTGATAATTATTTCCAGGCCTTTGGTTTATGTATGAAATATTCTCTCTTTGTTCCATTGTTAATTCAATACTGAGACAATCTTTTGTCAAATGTGGTCCTCCACACTGTTCACAACTAATTCGTATTGAGTGAATATCTTTAGTCATCTTTTCCATTCGTCTCTCGACAGCATCTATCTTTGCAGAAATGGAATCTAAGTCATGGCTAGAATCGGCTCTAGCTGCTTTAGATGATCTAACGATATCTTTTTCTTAGTGCCACTCATGTGAGTGGGAAGCAGTGTTATCAATAATTTTGTAAGCATCAGTTTCGGTTTTCTTCATAATAGAACCACCAGCTGCTATATCTATGTCTTTCCTTGTAGTGATGTCGCATCCTTGGTAGAATATTTGTACTATTTGACAGGTGTCTAAACCATGTTGCGGACATCCTCTTAATAACTTTCCATATCTAGTCCACGCCTCATATAGAGTTTCATTCGGCTTCTGTGTAAACGTAACAATTTCTGCTTGAAGTCTTACGGCTTTAGATGCAGGAAAGAATTGTTTAAGAAATTTTTCAACTAAAACATCTCATGTATCAATCGCCCCTTCAGGTAACGATTCCAACCAATCTTTGGCTTCTCCCTTTAAAGTCCAGGGAAATAACATGAGATATATCTGTTTATCCTCCACTTCTCGGATTTTAAATAGTGTGCAGATCCTATTAAAGGTACGTAGATGTTCATTTGGATCTTCCTTCGGCGCACCACTAAATTGGCATTGATTAGTCACCATGTGTAGAATTTGTCCTTTGATTTCATAATCTGGCACATTAATGTCTGGATGAGTAATTGCGTGACCTTGGCCAGTGTGTTTAGCTCTCATTCGGTCTTCCATACTTAAAGGTTCCAGATTCTCCATAATTGAATTTGTTGAATCGGAATCACTAGAGGATTCTGATTTAATGGTTCGTTCCTCAACAATCTCTGTTTGAATGATTGGTGGTTCCGGAGGAAAGTTTAGTGGTTCAGGATCTACGAACCGTTCCTGAATATTCTCCGGATTCTCAATTGTGAGGTCGGGTTCAAAAAATGGATTATCGGAAATTTGAACTGAAGTACTTGGTCGACTGGATGACGATTCTAAAGAGAAATCAACGGCAGTAATATTTGCTAAATGTCTTGATCTAGTTACAGGTGGTGAACGTACAAAAGGTGGTGAACGTCTTGCTCGGTGCATTCACTGAATATCCTATTAGTTTTTAAAAGGAAAGAAAAATTATAATAAGTTATCCAATCATTAGACTTTTCTGATTTTGCCCACGTTTCGAATAGCCAAAAGATGCACCAGAGGGGCAGGATTCGTTTGGTCTCAATATAATTGAGGACTGTTTGGCTCCAATAACCCGGTCCACGTACAAATCCAACTATTACTACGAACCAGAAAATTTTGATGTCTATCAATTTAACCACTTAAAATAAATTTTCGTAATTTTAAGAAAATTAGATAAGAAGTAGAATAAAAATCTATGTCCTAAAACTAGAAAAGCGAGAAATAAGAAAGAAAAAGAGTTCGTCGGAAAAAGGTTGAAAAAGAAAAATGGTTGAAAAATAAAAGGTGACGGAAAAATTAAAGAAACTTATAAAACTTAAAAATACTTGACTAACCTAACCTTATTACTACAACTAACTTAAAATTATAATCGCAAATTGAGATTACTAATTGGAATGATAATTGATACATAGGTAAAAGTCGTCTAAAAATATTAAAGCTTACAAGTAAAACTATATCCCAAATGGAAATAACTTAAAAAGAAACTAAAACTTAAAAAGGCGTCGCAAAATTCTAAAGCACCTAAATCTTAGTCTAAAGAAAAAGCACTTAAGGGATTTTACGGCAAAGCTTAAAAATCTAGAAGTAAAATTAACTATGGCAAAAACTAAGTTTAAAACTAAATATGAGCTAAATATTACGCTAAAACAATTAAAAAGGGATAAAATATAAAAATATACAAAAAGTTGTAAAAAGTACAATTTTTATAAAAATATTATTTTTATATTATTTATTTATTAAAACTACTAATTTTATAAATTAATTAAACTAATTAATACTAAATACATAAATTAAATAAAAAGTAAAAGTAATAATAAAACTAATTATAATAATAATAATTAGGGTTAAATAATAATAATAATTAATAATTACCCGTAATTAATGCTGAATTAGGGTTCTATCAGCGTGTCAGGTCCTCTCCGCGAGTCGTGGTATTTAAAGCAGCAAACCCCGCGAGTCGCGGGGTTTCAAAATTCAAACCTGGAACAGTTTAAAACTGACGCGTTTTTTTTTTTTTTTTCTGTTTTATAATCTAAAATTTATATATAATAAAAACTTATATTTAAAAACTAAAATAAAAATAGAATTACTTTATAATTTTATAAATAAAAATCGTAAAACTAAATTTATATATATATTTTATTTTTTTTCGGTTTTTATATTTATAAAATATATTTATAAAATAAATTAAATAAAACTTATATTTTTACAAACTAAAGAAACTTTATAAAACTTAAATATTTATCAAACTCCTAAAAATATTTATATTTTTGTTTTTCTATTTATATTTTCGAATATTTAAAACTTATTTTTATAAAAACGAAATTTAATAAAAGAAAACTAAAAATCTTTTTTTTATATTATATTAGCGTTGCGCTTCCGGCTTTTAAGAGAGTTCCCCCGGCAGCGGCGCCAAAAATACTTGATGTTTCGCGAGGTGTATACGAAATAGCTATTAAATTTTTCAGGAAATACTATTAAATACGATACAATTTTACACAAGATATTTATTTATTTAGAGAATGGATATACTTAAACCTTGCTACAACACTTATAGGCAGTGTACCTAATCGTACAGTAGTGTAGTTTTTAGTAAGTCCGGTTCGTTCCACATGGAATCTTTTTAAACAAAGCTTAACGCTATATTAGTTTACTTTTATAAAAATACAAATATATATATATAAGTAATATTATTATTATAAAAGGGGGTTTTTACCGTTTAATGACCGGTTTGTCGATTTTAAAACTTTAGTCGCAGTTAAAACCAAATGTAAAATATTAAAAATAAATACAAGACTTAAATTAAAGCATAAAGTAAATAACGATAATGAAATTGCGAATAATAAAAGTGCGATTAAATATAAAATAAAGGAAATTAAATATGAAATAAAAGAATTATGCTTATTTAAACTTCCGTAATCATGATGGTTGACGTGTTGATTTTAGTTTTATGCCCATGGGTTAATTGTCCTTTGTCCTGGATTATTTAATATGTCCATACGGATTTTGTCCATAATAGTCCATCAGTCATAAATATAAAGAGCGAAAGCCTTCGTCAAATTATTCTTATTCTCGAAGTCAAATATTCCAACTAATTGGGGATTCGAATTGTAACAAGGTTTTAATACTTTGTTTAATGAATACACCAGGTTATCGACTGCGTGTAAACCAAGGTTTTACTACTTTGTTAACAATTACACCAATTACCCTTGAATGTAATTCACCCCTATTTCAACAAGTCTATTAACTATTAATCCAGTTCCGTATCCGGTAAAATGAATAATTATTGGTATTTATAGATATCCCGCCCACCGTACCCAGTCAAGCATATGTGGTTATATATAAATACGTCGAATTATAAGTTTGTATATTAAATTAACAAGGTATTGTTTAGTTAATATAAAACCCATTAATAGCCCATAGTCTAATTTCCACAAGTGTCGTTCTTTTATCCAAACCCCAATTATGGTACAAAGCCCAATTACCCAATTTTAGTAATTAGCCCAACATCATGATTACTTTGGATTAAATAAGCATAATAATAACTTAGCTACGAGACATTAATGTAAAAAGGTTGAACATAACTTACAATGATTAAAAATAGCGTAGCGTTACACGGACATAATTTCGACTTACACATTTACAATATTCGCTAACATACCCTTATTATTAGGATTTAAAATTAAAATTAAAATTAAAATATAAATTATAAATATATATTACGTATATATTGAGAGAAGAAGGAAAAAAGATGGTTTTTGCGATCAGAATTCGGTTGCTTTTATAGGGATTTTCAGAAATTGGGGCTCCGCGACTCGCGGCATTTTTGCCTTCAAACTCTGCGAGTCACGGAGTTTGAAATTACAGATTAGTCCCTTTTGGAGTCTTTCTTGCCGACGGTTTTAAATATTAATATAATATATAAATAATTATAAGAATTATTTAAATATTATATTATATTTATGTGCATAGTTGACTTGTAATTTTTAGTCCGTTGCGTCGAGCGTTGAGAGTTGACTCTGGTCCTGGTTCCGGATTTTCGAACGTCCTTGCGTACAATTTAATATCTTGTACTTTGCATTTTGAATCTTGTACTCTTGTAATTTCGAGGCGTTTCTTATCAATAATTGGAACCTCTTTGATTGTCTTTTGTACTTTTGAGCTTTTTGGTCGTTTGCGTCTTCAATTCGTCGAATCTGTCTTTTGTCTTCACCTTTTATTATTTAAACGAATATTACTTGTAAATAGAACAATTGCAACTAAAAGCTTGTCTTTCTTGAGGAATAATGCTATGAAATATATGTTCGTTTTTAGCATTACCACTAAGCTTTAATGTTATAATGATAAATGCCCCATCCGTTTTAATACACGCAAACTAACGTGTCCTAAACTCAAATAACACACGTCCGTTAAAAGGCTAGCTCTCTAGCTCGGACGGGGATGTCAAGCCCTAAGGATCCATATAGTGTTATTCGCGCCCACCAGTCCATATCCTATGTACTGGCAGCTACTAGTTACCAAAGCTAAGGGATTTTTGGTTCAAACTCAGTGTAGAATTAATGTACTTGTATCCATTGCGTTTAAAATAAATTGCATGTATTCTCAGCCCAAAAATATATATTGCAAAAGCAATTAAAAATGGAGCAAATGAAACTCACCTTAGCAGCTCATAAAGTTGTTCATCGTAATGTGACCGAAACTCAGAATATCAAATAATCGTAGATCTCAACCTAGAGAACATACGTTGGTCAATAAATGTCTATCAAGCTAGGTCAGGTCATAGTGTATCACAATCTTAATGCTCGAGATCGACATACAAAAGTTATCAAAAGTCTTTTCAAAAAGTCAATTTTGACAATAGTTCAGCAAAACGAGACGTACCTTATATAAGGATTCATTTACTCGGTGGTAATATTCAAAAATCCAATTTATCAATCTTACAAACAAGTTGTTTAAATATTAATTGCAGATTTAAAAGCAATTCCAATTAACGTCAATTATAATTCAGTTGATCATATCATTTAATCCGTTCATCGAAACTATTCGATATTTAAATGAAAAGTTATTGATTTTTTTCCAGCTTTCCAAAAACATGCATATCATATACCTTTTTCCAGTAATATATGTATTTAATTCGTGTTTCATTATAAACTGTTTAACGACGAAATTTAGCATACAAGCATGCATAAATATATATACTCGAGCACTAAACATGGATACACAATTAATATATAAAAGATAAGATATGAATGCTCACGTATCAATATTAAGATTCAATATTGCAGGAAAGTACGTAGACGCAACAGAGATGATAAACACTAGGTTTGACTTGTGAATAATACCCATGAACATTACCCATAACCTCCATAGCTATAACCCATATTTTCCTTAGCTCTATCCGCTAGAAAACCCATTTTAAAAGTGACACGCTCATGACTTCGTCGTAGTATTTTATGAATAATACTACTAATAAAAATAAAAAGATTAATAATAATAATATTAATCTTAATCTTAATAATTATAATAATAATAATAATAATAATAATAATAATAATAATAATAATAATAATAATAATAATAATAATATAAATATATATACAAGTGTAATATGTATGTGTGCAAAACTGGAACGAATTCGACTGAATTTATAGATGTGGCCTGATTTCCAACCCCATGCGATCGCATGGTTTTTGGGAATCAAGGCCATGCGATCGCATGGCCCTCTGATCCAGCTCACAAACTTTTGTTTTCTTGTTTGTCAACATTTTTATTTATTAATATATAATATATATATAATTTATATTAATTAATTATATATTATATTATATTCTCGTGCATAGTTGACTTGAAATTTTTGTTCCGATGTCTCGTACGTTGTCACTCGACTTATTCCTCGGTTCCAGTTTCTCGAACGCATTTTTGTATGCTTAGAAAACTATCACTTTACGTTTCGTGACTCGTACCTTTGTCAAAATATAGTCTTAAATTATCTATAAACTATACCACTAAAAGTATATCTTAATCTTTCGAGTGTTTTGTTCATTTACTTCTATAAATCATTGTCTCGTTATTTATTAATATAATAGTATTTATCAAACGTTTCATAACCAAGTTAATATCTATTCTCAATATTTCTAAACACGTTTTAAAATACATATCGCAATTTATTCATATATCTAATTCTAACAGTTAATATTCCTTATTATTGTATGTGTCCAAATTACGTTATTTAAACAAACACTTTATCATTTATTCCGAATACCGTTAAACATGAATGATTTCCCAAATCAACGTGGACCTCATAACAGAAACTCGTAATAATATTATACTTCTTAAGGGACTTAATAAATATCTTTTAATTCAATCGTTTGGCATAATCTTTTAACTTCGTAGTTAAATATATCAATCAGATAATCAAACCAATAAGTTTAATGCACAGTATCATTTACTTAACACTTTGCTACGTTTTCAAGTTATAGTATATGTATCTATTTACATATAATTGTTCGCGAATCGTTGAGAACAATTGAAGGGTAATTAAATAGTTCAAAATTTTGAGATTTAACTTCATAGACTTTGCTTATCGTGTTGGAAACATTAAGATTAAGTTTAAATTTGGTCAGAAATTTCCGGGTCATCACAGTACCTCCCCGTTAAATAAATTTCGTCCCGAAATTTGAGTGAGGTCGTTATGGCTAACAATAAAAATGTTTTCATGACGAATATGAGTTGATAAATAGAATTTTTATCACCGTTGAATAATATGGATAAAACAATCCAATTACTTGAAGCGTATGAGGGAAGTTATCGTAATAGAGTGAAATAGAGATTCGTTTTAACTCTTGACGTAGTAACGATTGATTTCCGAAATTTAAGGAATAGAAAATCTTCATAATCTAAATAAGATTTGATTCTTCGAAATTTAAGGAAATTAAGATTTCCTTTGATTATATGCGTAATCTGCCTCGATTGCTATGTCTGATATTTTGCTATAAATTGACCTCTTCCGTTTCATTTATTTTCACCACTCCTATAATTTTCTTCCTTATTTCATACTTCTTAATAGATTGTGAAAATGCTGCATCCAGTTTTGATTCTTGATATACTCCTAACTTTTATATCTATCATTCTTCTTTTTCATCTTCCACCAGAGGAAGTTACTTTCTTCTACCATTACCTTGAGGTTATAGTGTTTTTCATTCTCCCGTGTCTTTATATTGCTATACACATTGATATACACGGTTTGTAAATTTCGGGGTTGTTATCGGGCTTATATTCTCCTTTATATTTCAGAGCTCCATGCTTTCGATTTCTCTTCCCGACTTTAAGTCAAGCGAATAATGGTCCGAAATTCGTAGGTATGCATTTCGGAATGAACAGAGTTAATGTTTAAAGAAAGAAATTGTAATGGCACGATCTTGATTTGTCAAATTACCAGAATATCTGGAAAAGACCGAATCATCAAGAAATATATTTTCTTGATATATTTAGAGATTGTATAGAATGAAAGAGTTATAATGATACCGCAATCCGCATGCGCACCTGCAAATCTATGCAGGCACCCTCTAGGGTGCGTATGCGTGTGCTCAGGTGCGTTATGCGGTATGCAGATTCGTATCTAATGCCTTTATTCCCAGAACAGCGATTACTTGGCTATCAAGTAAATATCTTTTCCATAATTACATCCGTGATTCGGGGGAGTTTGTTATGGAAAGGATTACCATTATCTCGGATGGTTCTAGAATTAGGGTTTGCCTATATATACAAACCCTAACTATCAATCTAAACATCGTCACATTACGTAACTACCATCTGCCACACGCCTTACGTAATTAAGCATCATTCTTTGTCTCTTCAAGGTTAACAGGTTAGTTCTTTATTAAGCTAGCACCTACAACCTTATTTGGGGCCTTCCGATCAGCGGCCGCTATCGAAGGTGGACTTAATCACTTGGCCACCCCGCCGACATCATCATGTCGGCCAGGGTTATTCACGGTAGCAGGACCGGAGAGCCTTGTTCTAAGATCCTTAAACCCCACTAATGCATTGAGCAGGCATGTTAAACCCAATGGTAAAAATATGCATGATCAAGTGGTGCTTTCATTGAGAGTCGAACTAGTTCAAGACTGCTTAATTGCTTTCTCTTTTAAAAGGTTTTGAATTATAAGGCTTATTGTTTACGAAATTTTTTGAATTTTTTCTTTTCACAGTATCATGACTTACGGGGACTCGTCGGAACGTACTCAAACGGATAATCAAAACACACCATCTGGCAGTCAGCATACGCAGGCTACGACTACGGGGGCGGGATACGCGCCATATCTTCCACCTGCATCCGGCGAGCCTTTTCAGAGGTATAAGCCGATATATCCAGATGGGATCACACCGCCAAGGGCAAACTCGCCAGTTACCACTACACGGTTGGATTTTTTCGCAGTAGATCCAAGGGTCATCTTGGCAGGCACTAGTGGTGAAACAGTAGGCCCGCACGTAGTATGCTGCGGCCAGGTACCTATTTATAGTACCACGGTTTCAATCCCTCTGCAGACGTAGAGTGTTCAGCAGAATTCATCGTTTACACCGTTGCAACCACCGCGCCCAATTTCGCAATTTTTGACTCCTGCGAATGCGCAGACGTTACTTAATAGTTGGGGGTTCGGTGTCATTCCGGATGCCAATTCTCATTGGACGCCGATAACCGCAGAACAGCAAAGCACTACGCATACGGTTGGGCTTATAGCGGCATATCCTCAGGTCTCGCAGGCATCTGCGCCACAGGTTTCGATACCTTTTCAGATACCCGTATACTCTGCGCCGGCAAGCCTGCCTTCTTTTCCAAATCAGCCTTGGTTGTATCCGCAGACCCCAGCGCAGCCCTGGCAAATATTCAGGGGCAAGCGAATCTCGCAGGCCAATTTATGCAAGAGGCATCTCCTGACATGGTCCACCTGTTTTCACAACCTGATTTTGTTCAGGATATGATGAGGCGTTTCTTCGCAGGGCTTAAAGGTGACCCAGTTAAACCACCTTTTGAGCTACCAACAACTTTTGATAATTTTCCTTCGCATATAGCTACATATCCGTTTCCATCTGCGCCAAAGATACCTCATATGTTAGGTACTTACAATGGTTTACCTGATCCGGATGACTTCTTACAGCGTTTTGAAGGCGCAATGCGCACTCAAGGTTGGGTGGACCCGGTTGCGTGTCAGATATTTCCAATGACACTGCAGGGTATTGCTCGTGAATGGTTTAATAAACTGCCGGCAGGTAGTATAGCCGGGTTTATGGATCTGCAGACGAAATTCGTGCTGCAATATCAGAATCAGAGGCCACGCAAACGCACTCATATTGAATGTCATGATATTGTGCAGAAATCCAAGGAATCTTTAGGTGAATTTCTCACAAGATATACTAATGAGTGTCTGCGCATACCAGATCTTAAACCAGAGCAACAGATTTCCGGACTCATACATGGTATAAACTCAGAACGTCATCCAACACTGGTAAGGCGTCTGAGCCATACAGTCCCAACAACTTATGCTGAGGCACTTAATGAATGCCACGACTATATGCAGAGTGGCGAAGATAATGATATCCCAACGGCAAGCTCACGCAATGAGAGGAAGGACGACGATGATCGTTCGCGAGATCAAAATCATGGTAACAACTCTCGCGGAAGGTATCCTAGCGGTGGTCCTATCAGGAAGGATAAAGGGAAATAAAGTGGCAATTATCGAAACAATAATCAGCGCGGCATCAATAATCAAAACTATGCGCTGCTTAAAAGTTTGTCTAAACCGCCAAAAGAAATTTTGGCAACCGAACCGGTATGCGCAACCTTTGCGGTTCTAACTCCGCTTACAGAATTTGGTAAGTGGGATAAAACAAAGTATTGCGAATCCATGACAATTACGGGTATGACACTAATCGATGCAAAAACTTGATGGAACGAGTGCTCGAGGCACTACGCGCAGGTAAATTGGATCACTTAAAACCACCTAAGAAGGACAAGGGAAAATCCGCAGAGGAAGGTTCGAAGGCTAAAACTTTCGCATGGCAAAAAGTTGATAAAGCAAAAAACGCTGACTTAAGCATCTATATGGTTGACGCAGAGAAAGTTTGCCAGCGGAGAAAGTACAATGATCATCATGACTGGGAACTTCTCCCAATCACGTTTCCTTCTGTAATGTCAATCGACACAGTTAACGAGCCCATTATCATCAAGTGTCGTATCCCTACTTGCGGAGTACAAATTAAATGCATACATATTGACACCGGGAGTGGCGTCGAAATTATGTACGAACATTGCTATCGTTTCCTTCCTGCAGAAGTTAGGACGCAGCTACGCCAGTCTGATGTTATGTTATCTGGGTTCTCCGGAGAAAGCTCATGGCCGATAGGGCGGATAGAGCTAATGGTAGAGCTTGCGGATGACAGGAATCCACAGATGGTCAGACATGAGTTGGTTGATTTTTATATGGTCCGATCGACTTCGCGTTATAACGCGCTGCTAGGAAGAAACTTCATACGGTGTTTTAACATTATACCATCAGTGGTGCGTGGCTTGATTAAGTTTCCTACAGTGGGAGGCGTTGCCACGATTATGTCACATCAAACAACTGAGTTGTGTGGCTCAGTTGTGCCTATAAGCACTCCCAGCGTGGGGGAACAACTCGCAAACTGTGTGGTCATAGCGAATCTTTTACATCCGGATAAGCGAATTAAAATCGGCGCAGGTTTGTCAGCTGAAACCAAGGCTAAGCTACATGGAATATTATCCGCAAACGCAGATGTTTTCGCGTGGCGCGAATCAGACATGACTAGGGTTCCACGAGATATTGCGGAACATAAATTGGTTCCGCGAGAAATATGATTGACTGGGGTTAGTCAATGCGGTATGATTGGTTCCGCGAAATATGATTGGTACCTGAAACATAATATGATTGCGTTAGTCAATGCGGTATTACCTGAAACATAATATGGTTCCGCGAGATTTCAGGTTTATAAAGTACCTGTCAGGTTTTCGGTACAAGTGTTTTCTAGATGCATACAAGGGTTATCACCAAATCTTAATGGCTGCGGAAGATGAGGACAAAACTGCTTTTCATACGCCGCAAGGTATCTACTGTTATAAGAAGATGCCTTTCGGATTAAAAAACGCAGGCGCAACCTATCAGCGCGTAATTGATGCGGCATTCAAACACCAAATTGGCAGGAATCTTGAAGCGTACGTTGACGACTTGGTAATTAAGAGCAACACTGAAGAAGAAATGCTCGCAAACATCCTAGAAATGTTTGCATCTCTACGCAGAATAAACATGAAGCTTAACCCGCTCAAGTGTAGTTTTGGGGAAGAGGAAGGCAAGTTTCTAGGTCATGTGGTGACAACGCGGGGAATCAAGGCAAATCTCAAAAAGATTGAAGCCATTGATAGTTTGCCATCTCCGAAAACAAAGAAAGACGTGCAGAGTCTAATCGGGAAGCTTGCGGCGATCACGCAGTTTTTGTCGAAGGCCGCAGAGCGACAATTGCCATTCTTCAATACTTTGAAGAATTGCTTAAAGAAAAAAGACTTTGTATGGACTCAGAAGGCGGAATCAGTCTTTCAGGAGATGAAGAAGGTGCTCGCGGAATTACCAACACTCACCGCACCAGTAACAGGAGAAACGCTTACGCTGTACCTTGCGGCATCAAAAGAAGCAATCAGCTCGGTTCTTATCGCAGATCGCAGAAAGGTAATCCATTCCCTTTTACTAGTGAATTATTTATTTCGTATACAATTAATGTTGAGGTTTTCTCAGACGCAAATGCCGGTCTACTTTGTAAGCAAGACGCTGACAGCAAGCGAAGTAAACTATGCACCAATAGAAAAGCTAGTGTATGCGCTAGTCTACACGGCGCGGCGTTTGCGCCGATATTTTCAAGCACACCCAGTTGTGGTTCTAACTGATCAGCCAATCAAACAGGTTGGTAAAAACCTAATTTGCGGCAATGACCGGGAATACCGCATTGACTAACGCAATCATATTATGTTTCAGGTACTTTATAAACCTGAAATCTCTGGCCGAATGGCTAAATGGGCTGTTGAGTTAGGGGAGCATGAAATAAATTTTTCTTCGCGAAGCGCGGTTAAGGGTTAAATACTTACGGATTACCTCGCAGAGTTACCTGCGGATGTTGAGGCATCAGCAGAACATCAAGATACGCATGCACCAACTCTGTCACCATGGGAGTTATATACCGATGGTGCCTGCGGGTGTAATTTTAACTGGTCCGGAAGGCGAAGAGCATACATATGCGCTAAGGTTTAATTTCGCAGTTACGAACAATGAATCAGAATATGCGGCTCTGTTAGCGGGTATGCGCATTGCGCAGAATTTGAATGTTAAAATCCTGCACGCTTATGTGGATTCAAAGCTGGTATGTAGTCAAGTCAGCGGGGACTTTGAAGCGCACGACATTGCAATGCAGCAATATTTATCGCTTGTTCATAACCTCGCTGACCAATTCAAAGCTTTTCAAATCTCCCACGTGATGCGGGGGCAAAATAAGAAAGCGGACGGGCTTAGCAAATTGGCTGCTTTGGCTTTTGATCATCTGGGGAAGAAAGTTCTTATAGAAGAACTGCATGCGAAATCT
Source organism: Rutidosis leptorrhynchoides (assembly GCF_046630445.1). Classification (NCBI taxonomy): domain Eukaryota; kingdom Viridiplantae; phylum Streptophyta; class Magnoliopsida; order Asterales; family Asteraceae; genus Rutidosis; species Rutidosis leptorrhynchoides. Next base: position 615,703,101 of record NC_092335.1, read on the forward strand.
ATTGTTATGATGCCTTTGGTAGCACCTGTTGAGGAATCCAGCTCAACATGGATGACACCTATTATTGCTTTCCTGCGGGACGGCACATCACCTGCGGATTCCGTTGATGCAAAGAAGGTCCGCATCAAGGCACCACTGTATGCTCTTAAGGGTGATGTCCTATATCGAAAAAATTATTTAGGGCAGCACTTAAGATGTATTGGTCCGAAAGAGGCAGAGGAGGTTATACGCGAGGTGCATGAGGGTGCATCTGCTCTTCATTCGGGGCACAGGTCTATAGTGTCAAAAATTATGCGGCTAGGTTATTATTGGCCCACAATGTACGCAGATACTGCGCGAATAGTTAAGCAATTCGAATCCTGCCAAATACATGCACCTATCAGCAGGGCACCTGTGCATCCAATGATACCAGTCTCCTCACCATGGCCATTCTGCAAATGGGCAATTGACATAGTCGGACCATTTCCAAAAGGCCGAGGAAATATTATCATTTATTTTATACCATATACTATTTACGTCAGTATCTTACGCATACTCTGCACACGCAGGAAACATCAAATTCTTGATTGTTGCAATCGATTATTTCACGAAGTGGGTTGAAGCGCGACCGCTGGCAACAATTTCGGGAAAAAGGGTGGGAAACTTTGTATGGGAAGACATTGTTTGTCGATTCGGCATACCAAACGAAATCGTTAGTGATAACGGTACACAGTTTGCGGGGGATCCTTTTCGTAGTTGGTGCGCAGAGCTTAATATTAAGCAAACTTTTACTTCCGTTGCGCATCCGCAGGCAAATGGCCAATGCGAAGTCACCAACCGGGATATAGTGGCCGGAATCAAAGCTAGATTGGGCCATGGCAGAGTTGGTTGGGTGGATGAACTACCAAAAGTTTTGTGGGCACATAGAACAACGCCGAAAGCAAGCACTGGCGAAACTCTGTTCAGTTTGGTTTACGGGTCAGAAGTTGTTGTGCCTGCAGAGATTGGGGTACCAACGTTCCGCATACAGAATTTTAACGAACAAAATAACTCAGAAGCTTTGCGGGAAAATCTTAATCTGCTTGAAGAACGTAGACTCTCTGCGGCAGTAAACGAAGCCAATAACAAGCAGAAAATTGCAAAGTACTACAATCAGCGTGTGCGTTCGTGCTCTTATAAGTGCGGGGACTTAGTTTGGCGTCAGAATGACGCAAGTCATGCGGAGGATACTGGAAAATTGGGCCCCCGCTGGGAAGGTCCGTATAGGGTAGCAAAAGCAAGCAACACCGGGGCCTACCATCTCGAGACATTAGATGGAAAACCGGTGAAACGCACTTGGCACGCGACATTATTGAAAAAATGTTATATGTAGCTGGATGGAACTTGATCACTCCAATTTATTTTCGCGCATTATTTTTTCTATGTATTTTCCGTCCGTTTGGATGTGTCGCGGTTGTAATTATGATTAATGCCAATTGAATATTTACTCGCGCATACTTTTATTGTTTATTTCTTTTTGTATGCGGTTCCTGCCTACTTAAGGGGTGTCCTCTAGCCCCCGTGCGGCAGAAGCCTGTTTGGTTACAAGGCTAGACATTAACGACAGGCGAAGGGAATTGGTTTTCCCCTAGCCAAGCGCCACGCAGACTAGATGGCTGCCAAGTTGACTTAAATACACAAGCATTGGTTTGCTTGTGCGTAATTACTCTCGCATTGGTTTGCGTGTGGAACTCTTAAGCATAAAAGCATTGGTTTGTTTTTAGTTACGTTGCTTACCATACAGCTAAAGTGCACCCCTAGTACATGACAAAGCAATAACGCAGTAGCTTTTGAGTCTAAGTTGTTCAGGGTAAAATCGCTAAAGTATTGGTTTATTTTACGCAGTACCTGATCATACGCATAAGTTTTGGTTAACTTTGCGTATGGGCATGCGGTTAATTCTTTGTTTTGATTCGCGATATATAAACAAATTAATACACTACGCATGACACGATAATATATACATAGCGTTATTACAAATGGTAATTGTTTAAAGCGCCTGCCCATCACGGGACTTAAGGCCCAAAAATTGTATTTACAATTGCCTGCCTAAGTATAGGACTTACGGCGCAAACTATTACAACAACCTAATAATCCTCTTTGAGGAACCCATCAATCGACATGTTCGGGTCCGCCGCAAACGCATTAATTAGGGGGATCGGGATGGCAGTGATGGCTTCTTCCGCTTCCATGAGCACCGTAGCCGTACCCTCCTTCAACTTTTTCTGCACGACGTCGGGGTACAGCGATGTGAGCCCGCAGGCTTGGATCACCTCTAGCACTGCCTTGTTGATTTCATGGTCTTTAACCGCGTCAACATAGGCATTGAACTTGTCAGACACGGGCCCGGAATCCATCACCTTCTGCGCAATGGTAGGAAGTGCGGTGCGAAGTTTTGTCAAGTCTGCCTCCGCTAGCTCGCGGCCAGTCACCGCGTCATCCTTCTCCCTAGTAACCTTTTATAGCTCCACCCGCAGACGTTCAGTCTCCCCTTTGGACTGGTCAACCGCCCCAACCAGCTCGCGGTTTTTCTTTCTCTCTTCAATCAATGCGGTTTTGGTTTCCGCCGTAGTTAACTCTACCGCCTTGCGCGCTTCTTCCGCGGCGTCCCTGTCTTTCTTAACCTGCTCAACTCCCGCTTGCAGCAGCCCTAATTCTGTCTCTTTTCGCACGACCACTTGATACAAGTTAGTGGAACGGCGGGCTTGATCCGCAACCATGCCAAAAAAGACGAGGCCGTTTTGAACGAAGGCGTTGAGTGCCTGATTAAAAGGCAATGCGGCTAGTTGGTTGCGGAACTCAGCCGGGAAGATTTGTTGGAGGAAGGCGGATTGCTCTGCGGCGTTTTTCGTCGATGACTGGGTGAGCTGCTCCAGATTCGCCAATCAGAAGCTACTGTGTGGCGGGGTTGGTGTAGACTCGGAGTCCAGGTGTATCGTCTTGTCCTTTAACTCGGCGGTAGCTTCAAGGTCCGGATTGACCCGTGGTAGGGTGTGATGCGTCTCTTCAGCATGCTCTGCGTATTATACCGTATGGTTAGATGAATGCAAACTTAAGTATGCGGTATGCGCGAAAGCAGGACTCTTACCAGATGGGGGAGGTAGAACCGCAGAACGGGGTTCGATGGGAACGAAGTTGTCGGTACGCTTGTCCTCCCTCTGTTTGGGAGTGAGTTTCTTCTTCTTCTGTTAGGATTGGGAGGCTTCGGCATCCTTGCGCTTATTACCGGAGGTGGCAGGTGCATTCTCGCCAGTTTTCTCCTGCTCTAGCTGCTGGTTCACATTCTGCTTGTGGAAGGCGATGCCTGCAATCTCCTCCGCAGTCAGTACTTTCTTCATCTTCATCTCTGCAAACATGCACGCATGTGTTAGCACATATAAAATAGCACTCTATTATGTTAGTACGTGATTATACTATTCCTACCCTTTCCATCCGTTCCGACTATGGCTGGACGCACATCTTCCCATGGCCAGTGTGCGGAGATCTTTCCTAACCGCAACATTACGTTCCCGTATGACCAGTGCACCAGCTGTGCATTAGCGCACTCCGCCAATAGCTTTGTTTCCTCCTCATCAAGGACCGGGGTTTTGTTCACATCCTTCTCCACCTTCTCGCACCATATAAGCGTTTGCGGAAAATTGGTACCAACTACAGTTTGGTCAATGTAAAACAAAGTTTCTTTCCAGTTACCCGCATTCGACTTTGGGGTTTTTGTGAAATTTTGTCGGGCGAAGAAGGTGAACCAGGATTTGTGGTGATTGGCTAAGCGGTATAGATGACAGAAAACTTTAACCAGTGGTACCTTGTTGAGTGCGACGCACCAAATCTCAAATAGTACTATTTTACCTATGGCATACGGGTGTAGCTGCCCTAATCCCACCCTGAAGTGGTCTAGTACGCCTAGGAAGAAGTCGGAGGGGGGAACCCTAAAGTTGCCGTGCTTGAACGCATGTTCGTAGATGGCCACCTTCTTCTCCGGTGGCTCGTGAGCACGCTGATTAGACAGGGGTGGCACCGGATTGTACTTTGCTAACGGTGGGTATTGTTTGACTAAGTAATCAATGTGTTTCTGCTCTATGACCGATCTAACACTATCTACATAGGTCTCGTTAGCCTAGTCATTTTTTATAGAGTGGTTGGAGAATTACTAACCTTTCGACGGTGACCGGAATATTTAGGATTTGATCGGAATTGAATATCGCAGCGTATTAGGGAAGCTTGGAGTAGAAAAATGGAAATGTGTGTGAATTGGGGCTATTTATAGTGACGATTTGGGGTCATGGGGTGGAATGCGTTGATCATGGCTGTACACGTGTTACGCGATCAACGGGTGGCATTTTAAGTGCGCGCGTGGATGCCAGTTGGGTATGGTTATTAATGAACGCGTGGCTGACATGCGCCTGCCAACTGCTATTTTATGTCTTGTCAGCCGAATGGTCTTCTGCGACAGTGACAGGCATTAAATGACCTCGAAATGCACGCGGAACATTGAATGCTAGCCGTTTTCTTGTTTTTTCCGCTTAATAGTTTGATGTCATATGTCTTGCGCCATATAACATCAAACTGGGGGGACATAATGATACCGCAATCTGCATGTGCACCTGCAAATCTATGCGGGCACCCTCTAGGGTGCGTATGCGTGTGCTCAGGTGCGTTATGCGGTATGCGAAATCGTATCTAATGCCTTTGTTCCTGGAACAGCGATTACTTGGCTATCAAGTAAATATCTTTTCCATAATTACATCCGTGATTCGGGGGAGTTTGTTATGGAAAGGATTGCCATTATCTTGGATGGTTCTAGAATTAGGGTTTGCCTATATATACAAACCCTAACTATCATTCTAAACATCGTCACATTACGTAACTACCATCTGCCACACGCCTTACGTAATTAAGCATCATTCTTCGTCTCTTCAAGGTTAACAGGTTAGTTCATTATTAAGCTAGCACATACAACCTTATTTGGGGCCTTCCGATCAGCGACCACTATCGAAGGTGGACTTAATCACTTGGCCACCCCGCCGACATCATCATGTCGGCCAGAGTTATTCACGGTAGCCGGACCGGAGAGCCTTGTTCTAAGATCCTTAAACCCCACTAACGCATTGAGCAGGCATTTTAAACCCAATGGTAAAAATATGCATGATCAAGTTATGTAACATGGTTCATGAAGAGGGTGGGATCTGTGATCCTTTATCACGTTTCATTGGAAACTCAGCATGACTTACTGTAATATAATCACGTTGATCAAGTGTCATTATATTATACTAATTCATGCTTCAGTTCCCAACACTACTTCAAAACATTCATATTTTAAGCTTGAAGGTTTCAGAATTTAGAAACTAAAATGCTTTCTTTTATGATGTAACACAGATAGCGCGATGAGATAAATAATTTTGGATAATAATAGTTACGAAAATATCTTCAGAAATATCGAGGATATTTATAATGAAAGATATGATAATATCTTAGAATTTCTAATATCAGAGGATGATGCGGAAAATCTGTCTGTGAAGGTTTAGAATAAGAAGTAAGGTTCTTACTAATGGTTTCAGCAAACACTGAATCATTTGGATTCTCTGAAGGTAGATTTCGTCCTTGTGATTTGTCTACAGCTTCCTTCATACTTTGCTCAACCCGTTTTTCAGTTCCAAACCTTTTCTTTTTCTGTGCTTTTCCAACACACTACTATTTATCATCAAACTTTCGATTGTTAAAATCGTTTACAGTTTTTGCTACTTCATCAGCATTGTTCCAATTTCAGAGAACTAGTTCATAGTTTGGGATGTTTTTCAGAAACTTCACATTCGAAGTATGTAAGTCTAGAAGATAGACATTATATGTATATATATAACTGTTGGCGTAGAATTGCTGCAAAATTCAAAATACTGATTGCTAATTCCCGATAGTTGGTATAGCAATTATTGTTACAAGATATGAATGAGTACATGATAGGGTTTCAATGAGTATAAGGATTTTTCGGAAGATCAAGGATCAATGAGGTTGTTGGTAAATTTACTGCTAATGTGGTGGAACATGAAAGGTTCTCCAGTAACAAGAACGTATATGTCAAGGTTACAATAAGGCTAATCTGAAAAGTCGAAGTTGACTGGTTGGAAGTGTGATAAAACTGGATACTTAGAAAAAAAATTGCAAGGTTATTTTTGGTAAAAACAATGCTAAAGGATCTTGCACAGTTTTAAAATCAAAGTATAGCTTTGAAAGATATAGAGATTTAAGAATGATGTCACCGATTCAGAGTTATGACTTGGATTCTGATCCATCAATATCAGAATATGTAATTGAATTTGTATGAAAACGATTGTGTATCATTGTGAGCATGATTAATAGATTTGTGAATCAAAGTTGAAGAATGTACAATGTAACATATTAATTGTGAACTTATATACTTTTCGAGTATTACCTACCCGTTAAAGATTTCACAATTAGTACTTTGTACAATGAATTTTTCATTACAGTCTTTATGAAAATATATGTATGTATATTTTCTTCAGACGCAATATATATTTAATGAGTTAATATCATATTAAGCCCATTTGATTTTCGGCTTGAATTAGAAATGAATAATCTCTAAAACATTAGAGATTACATAATCTTCGCGGAGTATTTCACTAATGAAATCAATACTTTATTATTTATTCTTATTCCTTGGTGAAGGATGTTGATGCTCGGGGAATTTTTGTGAACCTTACAAGGTACATATGTTGTTTTCTGGATAGTTTCGAGTACATCGAAAATGAAAATGTAAAATCAATTATGTAATTGAATAATACACTTGGTTTATTAGGAAATGGAATTCATTGAGTTGAAATAGAGATTGTAGTTAACGAAGGTTAAGTTGTTAACGAAGGATGTACATCATAGCATATTAATAATATGAATTTAACCGAGTAATATTTACCCTTTTTCAATTCATACATAATTGCTTAGTACGAAAAGATTTACGATGGTTTTAAAATTTATATATATAAGATATACATATAATTTTTTTAGAGGAATTGAGTTATTACTTCATAACTCATTGATACAATATACTCGTTGTTGATTCTTAATGATGTCCACGGTGCTTTCTTGAACTGGCAGAGCTCGTGATGTTTGAGGCGATGTTGACAGTACTGACGGTGCTGATGATGCTGACGATACTGTTGATGTTGTGATATAACAAGTCTATCTTGTAAAACATACACCATTCTGATCAGGGTTTCTACTCTATCTGATTTTTGGTTAAGGCTACAATAGATAATCTCTAAATTACGTTATTTAAACAAACACTTTACCATTTATTCCGAATACCGTTAAACATGAATGATTTCCCAAATCAACGTGGACCTCATAACAGAAACTCATAATAATATTATAATTCTTAAGGGACTTAATAAATATCTTTTAATTCAATCGTTTGGCATAATCTTTTAACTTCGTAGTTAAATATATCAATCAGATAATGAAACCAATAAGTTTAATGCACAGTATCATTTACTTAACACTTTGTTACGTTTTCAAGTTATAGTATATGTATCTATTTACATATAATTGTTCGTGAATCGTTGAGAACAATCGAAGGGTAATTGAATAGTTCAAAATTTTGAGATTTAACTTCATAGACTTTGCTTATCGTGTCAGAAACATTAAAGATTAAGTTTAAATTTGGTCAGAAATTTCCGGGTCATCACATTTAACCTATATATTATCAAATCATAATAATAGACTACAAGATTTCATTTATATAACACATCTCATATCAGGCATTTCGCAAACTGCATAGAGATAAAAATCATTCATATGTTGAACACCTGGTAACCGACGTTAACTTAATGCATAGAATATCCCCAAAACATAACCTCTCATCTGTATAATAATCTCGAAGTACTAAACCATCCATAACCTGAATGGGAGTTGTTAAGCCCAATAGATCTATCTTTAGGATTCGCGTCAATTAGGGGCCATTTCCCTAATTGTTAGGTTACCAGACTTGAAGGGCGATATTCGATTTAATAATCCAACCATAGAATGTAGTTTTGCATACTTGTGTCTATTTTGTAAAACATTTATAAAGCTGCATATATTCTCATCCCAAAAAAAATATTAGATTGTAAAATGGGACTATAACTCACTTTCATAGATTTTTTACTTCGTCGGGAAGTAAGACTTGGCCACTGGTCGATTCCCGAACCTATAACAAATATGTACATATATATCAAAGTATTTTCAAAATATATTTACAACATTTTTATTACGTTTTAATTATTTGAGTTTGTTAAGTCAGCAGTCCTCGTTAGTAACCTACAACTAGTTGTTCACAGTTAAATGTACAGAATAAAGCAATATATACTATCTCGAATCAATCCACGACCCAGTGTATACAAGTCTCAGACTCGATCACAACTCAAAGTATATATATTATTTTGGAATCAACCTCAACTCTGTATAGTTAACTCAAACATTACTGCATATAGAGTGTCTATGGTTGTTCCGAAATATATATATAGATGGGTCGATATGATATGTTAAAACATTGTATACGTGTCTATGGTATCCCAAGATTTCATAATATGTATAATACAATATAAATTAGTTAGGATATGTTTAGTCTAGATTTGTTACAAAATTTTTGTAGCTAAAACTAGCAAATTTATCCAATTTTGTTTTACCCGTCATTTCTTCGTTTCAAATCCGTTTTGAGTGATTCAAGTTGCTATGGTTTTATATTGAACTTAGGTTTATGAATCTAAACAGAAAAAGTATAAGTTTATAGTTGAAAATACAGGTTACAAGTCAATATTATAAGAGGTAGTCATTTTAGTCGAAAGAACGACGTCTTGATGACCATTTTGAAAAACATACTTCCACTTTGAGTTTAACCATGATTTTTGGATTTAGTTTCATGTTCATAAGAAAAATCATTTTCCCAGAAGAACAATTTTTAAATCAAAGTTTATCATAATTTTTAATTAACTAACCCAAAACAGCCCGCGGTGTTACTACGACGGCGTATGTCCGATTTTACGGTGTTCTTCGTGTTTCCAGGTTTTAAATCATTAAGTTAGCATATCATATAGATATAGAACATGTGTTTAGTTAATTTTAAAAGTCAAGTTAGAAGGAATAACTTTATTTGCGAACAAGTTTAGAATTAACTAAACTATGTTCTAGTGATTAAAAGTTTAAATCTTCGAATAAGATAGCTTTATATGTATGAATCTAATGATGTTATGAACATCATTACTACCTTAAGTTTAGTAGGTAAACCTACTGGAAGTGACAAGAAATGATCAAGCTTCAAAAGATTCTTGGATGGCTTGAAAGTTCTTGAAGTAGAATCATGACACAAAAATAAGTTCAAGTAAGATTTCTGCTCGAATTAAGATTTTTATAGTTATAGAAATTGAATCAAAGTTTGAATATGAGTATTACCTTGAATTAGAGAGATAACCTACTGTAAGTAACAAAGGTTTCTTGATCTTAGAAGATTACTTGGAATGGATTAGAAAGCTTGGAAGTAATCTTGCAAACTTGAAAGTGTTCTTGGTTTTATGAAACTAGAACTTATAGAATATATGAAGAACACTTAGAACTTGAAGATAGAACTTGAAGATAGAACTTGAGAGAGATCAATTATATGAAGAAAATTGAAGAATGAAAGTGTTTGTAGGTGTTTTTGGTCGTTGGTATATGGATTAGATATAAAGGATGTGTAAGTTTGTTTTCATGTAAATAATTCAAGAATGATTTATAATATTTTTTGTAATTTTGTGAGATATTTTATGCTAGTTGCCAAATGATGGTTCCCACATGTTTAATGACTCACATGGGCTGCTAAGGAGCTAATCATTGAAGTGTATATACCAATAGTATATACATCTCGAAGCTGTGTATTGTACGAGTACGAATACGGGTGCATACGAGTAGAATTGTTGATGAAAATGAATGAGGATGTAATTGTAAGCATTTTTATTAAGTAGAAGTACTTTGATATGTGTCTTGAAGTCTTTCAAAAGTGTACTAATACATCTAAATACACTACATGTATATACATATTAACTGAGTCGTTAAGTCATCGTTAGTCGTTACATGTAAGTGTTGTTTTGAAACCTTTAAGTTAACGATCTTGTTAAATGTAATTAATTCATTGTTATTATACTTAAATGAGACGTTAAATTGTTATGTTAACATGATAACATGGTGTTTGAATATATCTTAACATCATATATATATATATATATATATATATATATGCTAAAATACTATTACAACGATAATCGTTACGTATATATATTGTTTCGAAATTCTTAAGTTAGTAGTCTTGTTTTACATGTGTAGTTCATTGTTAATATACTTAATGATATATATAATTATCATTTTATCATGTTAAATATAGTGTAACAATATCTTAATATGATACATATGTATTTAGTAAGACGTTGTTATAACAATAATCGTTATATATATCATTTCGAGTTTCTTAACTTAGTAGTCTCATTTTTATGTATATAACTCATTGTTAATATACCTAGTGATATACTTACTTATCATAATATCATGTTAACTATATATATATATATATATATATATATATATATATATATATATATATATATATATATATATATATATATATATATATATATATATATATATATATATATATATATATATATATATATATATATATATATATATATCCATATATATATCATCATATAGTTTTTACAAGTTTTAACGTTCGTGAATCGCTGGTCAACTTGGGTGGTCAATTGTCTACATGACACTCATTTCAAATAATCAAGTCTTAACAAGTTTGATTGCTTACCATGTTGGAAACATTTAATTATGTAAATATCAATTTCATTTAATATATATAAACATGGAAAAGTTCGGGTCACTACAGCGTCACATTTGATATCAGAGCATTGGTTGTAGGGAATTAGGTTGCATTAGTGAGTCTTGACCGAGCCAAGTAGGATTCACTGATAGGACTAATCTACAACTTGCTTGTTTAACTGTTTCTGCGGAACTTACTGCATGCTACTGCTTACTTTTACTACTATGTGTACTTGCTATATGCTACTGCTTATTCTTGCTACTGCATGCTACTATCTGCTTTCGATTGCATGATACTTTTGTAGGATTTTGTTAATACTGCCATGATATGTACTGCTAGGATGATGTAGTGCCTAATTACGTGCTTGCTATATGTCTTACTGACATGGAAAAAGTTATTTTTCCTTGTTCAGATGTCGGACATACCGCCCATTATCGTTGATTTGGAGACTGACTCAGATTCGTCCGCTGCAACGCCTACCATTGTTGCTGACTCGATCCCGTCACCGCTACCCTCCGATGACTCTGGCGATTCACCTTCTAGTGGACTCATGCTTGACCTTATGGATATCTCAGATGGAGACGAGGATCCATAGGAGATTCCAGCTCCACCTAGCCCTAGACTCCCGGGGCCACAGCACCATCCCGGTGGTACAATGATTCTTGGGGAAATGGGGACGGTCGTTTCTGTAATGAGCGAGTACATTGGGTCAGACGCCTTGCTGATGGACGTGTTGTGCCAATCCCACCTAGCAGATATCGACTTATAACCACCGGGCGGGCAGATCCACCTTCAGATGATTCAGACGATTCATCATCCGATGACTCCATCGAGGAGGATTCCGAAGAGGATTCCGAGGATGATTTCGAGGAGGACCCTGAGGCGGTGCCTGTGCAGCCGCCCTCTACCCCGCTGATGTTTGAGCAGAGGGGTATAAAATACTATTAATTTTTAGCATGAAATACTATTAAATACGATACAATTTTACACAAGATATTTATTTATTTAGAGAATGGATATACCTAAACCTTGCTACAACACTATAGGCAGTGTACCTAATCGTAGAGTAGTATAGTTTTTAGTAAGTCCGGTTCGTTCCACAGGGAGCGGGCTTATTGCACACTATATTTTTAAACAACTATATTTGTACAAAATATATATAATTATATATAATAATATATAAAAGGGGGTTTACCGTTTAATGACCGGTTTGTCGATTTATATTTTAAGCGAAGCGTATAGTAAATGACGTTATTTAAATAACAATATAAAATAAATAACAATAATTAAAATGACAATAAATAAAAGTACGAGGAAAAATGAAATAAAATATATTATGCTTATTTAAGCTTCCGTAACCAAGATGTTTGACGTGTTGATTTTTAGTTTATTCCCATGGGTTAATTGTCCTTTGTCCTGGATTATTTAATATGTCAGTATGGTTTTTGTCCAAAACAGTCCATCAGTCATAAATATAAAGTGCGAGTGTCCTCGTCAAATTATCCTTATACCCGAAGTTAAATATTCCAACTAATTGGGGACTTAAACTGTAACAAGGTTTTAATACTTTGTTTAATAATTACACCAGGATATCAACTGCGTGTAACCCAAGGTTTTATTACTTTGTTAACAATTACACCAAGTGTCCTTGTATATAATTTCACCCCTGTTTTAATAATTCTAGTGACTATTAATCCATTCCCGTGTCCGGTTAAATGAACGATTATTCGTACATATAAATACCCCGCCCATCGTGTCCGATCGAGTGTATATGGTTATTTATAGGGACGTCCAATTGTAAATCTTTATATTAAAATTAACAAACTATCATTTAGTTAAACAAATATAAAGCCCATTAATAGCCCATAGTCTAATTTCCATAAGGGTCGTTCTTTTGTCCAAACCTCAATTATGGTACAAAGCCCAATTACCCAATTTTAGTATTTTAGCCCAACATCATGATTACTTTGTCTTAAATAAGCATAATAATAACTTAAGTACGAGACATTAATTTAAAAAGGAGAACATAGCTTACATTGATTATTTATAGCGTAGTGGTACACGGACAAAATTTCGACTTCAAAAACTCGTAAAATAACCTTTACATAACCCGAACTAATCTAATATAAAACTACCCTATACTATATATATTATATATATATTTATTTATTTATTTATTACAGAGTATTATTATTATTATTTTTTTTACTCGGCCAAATGCTCGAGCCTTTTATAGGCATTTCTGAAATCTTGTGCTCCGCGAGTCGCGATAGAAAAAGGCTGGGATCTCCGGGAGTCGCGGAGATCGTGAATACAGCTCATCCAAGTTTGGAACTTTGCTTTGCCGACATATTATTTATATAATTATAATATTTAAATAATTAATATAATTATTTAAATATTATATTATATTCTCGTGCATAGTTGACTCGTAATTTTTAGTTCGTTGCGTCGAGCGTTGAGAGTTGACTCATGTCCTGGTTCCGGATTTTCAAACGTCCTTTCGTACTATTTTATATCGTGCACTTTACGTTTCGCGATTTGTAATTTGCACAAAAATTGTTCTCCTTAAATTTCGAAATCCGTGCGAGTCTTTTACTCACTTTTTAGTGGCACTTTTAAGTGTACTATGGCTTTAGTGGCACTTTTCAGGCTTTAGTGGCACTTTTTCTTCAATTCTTTAATCTCCGTGCTTCGTCTTCACATTTATTTATTTAAACAATTACAATGAAAATATAATACAATTACATATAAAAATCTATTATTTAGGAGGGATATTGCTATGAAATATATGTTCCTTTTTAGCCTTATCAAATATCCCCACACTTGAGCGTTGCTTGTCCTCAAGCAATACAGAACTTGAAATAAAAACATACATGAATCACTTTTTTATTCATCACACTTTGTACATTAGTGTTTTTGATATGGTGGTATAAACAATGATAGTAACGATAGAACCATGGTTAAAGGTGGGTGTGTCATCCATAGTTGCCTCGGGTTTAGGTCAACGACACTTGCAATCAAATAGCTGATTTACTTTCGGTTTTCAAAGCAAAGTGCACATTTGAAAGGCGGTTTACAGTCCCACATGACTACGAAAATTTAGATCCGTAAGGAAATTGGATCTTTATGAAAACATTTGATCTTTTGAAAATTCAAGCTAGATTTTACCCTAGACAAGTTTTCCGAAATAACCCTTCACCGGTGTTTGCAAAATATTTTTGTGGGTTTTGTGGGTTTCAGATTTGAAAATTTTAGCTCAAAACTTATGATTTTGTGTCACCCACTTGCTAACCTTGTATTAGGAAAGCAACACGTCCAGTTTACTTGTCCCGTATATTACCTTTCGGCAAACTACCGTCCGGTTGTAAAGAAAAGCGTTGAACAAGAAACTGTTAAGGCAATGTCTAATGACATGCATTTGATTATGGTCCAAAAACGTGTCGGATGCTATTACTATCCTTGGTAGGAGCAATAGTAAAGATCATCCTAAAATTTTTTCGGTCTGGCACAAGGTCCTGTCTTCGACCATGCTATGCAACCACCGTTCTTACGGTTGACACCTGATTTGGATCAGGTGACCTAATGAATTCCAGGTGAATTCCTAGGATTTTACGTTCAATGGTAATGAAAGCATTGAAAATGGGTTTTCAGAAAACAAATCGGTTTTAATTTTGATCAAAATATTTTCTCGTTCAAGCTCGAGTTTAGATATCATTGAATTCCATGAGTTTGTAATTCTCAATCTTTAAGGTCAATCTCAATGATTGAGTAATATCAGTCTTAAAAGCTGATTTTTAATCTTTAAGGAGATTATCCTTTCTGGGGATCTGATTCATTAGTCTTATCAAGCTAATTTGCACGGCGCCCTCCCCATTTTACGAGACAGATCCTCTCATGGTTAGGATAAGTCTGACCACCTGGCGACCCTGTTTTATGCTGAGATCCGTGGATTTCCTGCTGATTTTAGTGTTGACTTTTCTAGATTTTTCGTCAACCTACAGCTGGTCTGGACGACAACTTCCTGACCTAAATCAAGAAGCGCGTGTCTTTTTCGGAAGACTTTACTTCCTTTTAATTGAAATGTCCCGTTCTTATTGATTAAAAACGTTCCATATTAATTGATTTCGTTGCGAGGTTTTGACCTCTATATGAGACGTTTTTCAAAGACTGCATTCATTTTTAAACAAACCATAACCTTTATTTCATCAATAAAGGTTTAAAAAGCTTTACGTAGATTATCAAATAATGATAATCTAAAATATCCTGTTTACACACGACCATTACATAATGGTTTACAATACAAATATGTTACAACAAAATAAGTTTCTTGAATGCAGTTTTTACACAATATCATACAAGCATGGACTCCAAATCTTGTCCTTATTTAAGTATGCGACAGCGGAAGCTCTTAATAATCACCTGAGAATAAACATGCTTAAAACGTCAACAAAAATGTTGGTGAGTTATAGGTTTAACCTATATATATCAAATCGTAACAATAGACCACAAGATTTCATATTTCAATACACATCCCATACATAGAGATAAAAATCATTCATATGGTGAACACCTGGTAACCGACAATAACAAGATGCATATATAAGAATATCCCCATCATTCCGGGACACCCTTCGGATATGATATAAATTTCGAAGTACTAAAGCATCCGGTACTTTGGATGGGGTTTGTTAGGCCCAATAGATCTATCTTTAGGATTCGCGTCAATTAGGGTGTCTGTTCCCTAATTCTTAGATTACCAGACTTAATAAAAAGGGGCATATTCGATTTCGATAATTCAACCATAGAATGTAGTTTCATGTACTTGTGTCTATTTTGTAAATCATTTATAAAACCTGCATGTATTCTCATCCCAAAAATATTAGATTTTAAAAGTGGGACTATAACTCACTTTCACAGATTTTTACTTCGTCGGGAAGTAAGACTTGGCCACTGGTTGATTCACGAACCTATAACAATATATACATATATATCAAAGTATGTTCAAAATATATTTACAACACTTTTAATATATTTTGATGTTTTAAGTTTATTAAGTCAGCTGTCCTCGTTAGTAACCTACAACTAGTTGTCCACAATTAGATGTACAGAAATAAATCGATAAATATTATCTTGAATCAATCCACGACCCAGTGTATACGTATCTCAGTATTGATCACAACTCAAACTATATATATTTTGGAATCAACCTCAACCCTGTATAGCTAACTCCAACATTCACATATAGAGTGTCTATGGTTGTTCCGAAATATATATAGATGTGTCGACATGATAGGTCGAAACATTGTATACGTGTCTATGGTATCTCAAGATTACATAATATATAATACAAGTTGATTAAGTTATGGTTGGAATAGATTTGTTACCAATTTTCACGTAGCTAAAATGAGAAAAATTATCCAATCTTGTTTTACCCATAACTTCTTCATTTTAAATCCGTTTTGAGTGAATCAAATTGCTATGGTTTCATATTGAACTCTATTTTATGAATCTAAACAAAAAAAAGTATAGGTTTCTAGTCGGAAAAATAAGTTACAAGTCGTTTTTGTAAAGGTAGTCATTTCAGTCGAAAGAACGACGTCTAGATGACCATTTTAGAAAACATACTTCCACTTTGAGTTTAACCATAATTTTTGGATATAGTTTCATGTTCATAATAAAAATCATTTTCTCAGAATAACAACTTTTAAATCAAAGTTTATCATAGTTTTTAATTAACTAACCCAAAACAGCCCGCGGTGTTACTACGACGGCGTAAATCCGGTTTTACGGTGTTTTTCGTGTTTCCAGGTTTTAAATCATTAAGTTAGCATATCATATAGATATAGAACATGTGTTTAGTTGATTTTAAAAGTCAAGTTAGAAGGATTAACTTTTGTTTGCGAACAAGTTTAGAATTAACTAAACTATGTTCTAGTGATTACAAGTTTAAACCTTCGAATAAGATAGCTTTATATGTATGAATCGAATGATGTTATGAATATCATTACTACCTTAAGTTCCTTGGATGAACCTACTGGAAAAGAGAAAAATGGATCTAGCTTCAATGGATCCTTGGATGGCTCAAAGTTCTTGAAGCAAGATCATGACACGAAAACAAGTTCAAGTAAGATCATCACTTGAAATAAGATTGTTATAGTTATAGAAATTGAACCAAAGTTTGAATATGATTATTACCTTGTATTAGAATGATAACCTACTGTAAGAAACAAAGATTTCTTGAGGTTGGATGATCACCTTACAAGATTGGAAGTGAGCTAGCAAACTTGAAAGTATTCTTGATTTTATGAAACTAGAACTTTTGAAATTTATGAAGAACACTTAGAACTTGAAGATAGAACTTGAGAGAGTTCAATTAGATGAAGAAAATTGAAGAATGAAAGTGTTTGTAGGTGTTTTTGGTCGTTGGTGTATGGATTAGATATAAAGGATATGTAATTTTGTTTTCATGTAAATAAGTCATGAATGATTACTCATATTTTTGTAATCTTATGAGATATTTCATGCTAGTTGCCAAATGATGGTTCCCACATGTGTTAGGTGACTCACATGGGCTGCTAAGAGCTGATCATTGGAGTGTATATACCAATAGTACATACATCTAAAAGCTGTGTATTGTACGAGTACGAATACGGGTGCATACGAGTAGAATTGTTGATGAAACTGAACGAGAATGTAATTGTAAGCATTTTTGTTAAGTAGAAGTATTTTGATAAGTGTATTGAAGTCTTTCAAAAGTGTATAAATACATATTAAAACACTACATGTATATACATTTTAACTGAGTCGTTAAGTCATCGTTAGTCGTTACATGTAAGTGTTGTTTTGAAACCTTTAGGTTAACGATCTTGTTAAATGTTGTTAACCCAATGTTTATAATAACAAAAGAGATTTTAAATTATTATATTATCATGATATTATGATGTACGAATATCTCTTAATATGATATATATACATTAAATGTCGTTACAACGATAAACGTTACATATATGTCTCGTTTCAAAATCATTAAGTTAGTAGTCTTGTTTTTACATATGTAGTTCATTGTTAATATAATTAATGATATGTTTACTTATCATAATATCATGTTAACTATATATATAACCATATATATGTCATCATATAGTTTTTTTACAAGTTTTAACGTTCGTGAATCACCGGTCAACTTGGGTGGTCAATTGTCTATATGAAACCTATTTCAATTAATCAAGTCTTAACAAGTTTGATTGCTTAACATGTTGGAAACATTTAATCATGTAAACATCAATCTCAATTAATATATATAAACATGGAAAAGTTCGGGTCACTACAGTACCTACCCGTTAAATAAATTTCGTCCCGAAATTTTAAGCTGTTGAAGGTGTTGACGAATCTTCTGGAAATAGATGCGGGTATTTCTTCTTCATCTGATCTTCACGCTCCCAGGTGAACTCAGGTCCTCTACGAGCATTCCATCGAACCTTAACAATTGGTATCTTATTTTGCTTAAGTCTTTTAACCTCACGATCCATTATTTCGACGGGTTCTTCGATGAATTGGAGTTTTTCGTTGATTTGGATTTCATCTAACGGAATAGTGAGATCTTCTTTAGCAAAACATTTCTTCAAATTCGAGACGTGGAAAGTGTTATGTACAGCCGCGAGTTGTTGAGGTAACTCAAGTCGGTAAGCTACTGGTCCGACACGATCAATAATCTTGAATGGTCCAATATACCTTGGATTTAATTTCCCTCGTTTACCAAATCGAACAACGCCTTTCCAAGGTGAAACTTTAAGCATGACCATCTCTCCAATTTCAAATTCTATATCTTTTCTTTTAATGTCAGCGTAGCTCTTTTGTCGACTTTGGGCGGTTTTCAACCGTTGTTGAATTTGGATGATCTTCTCGGTAGTTTCTTGTATAATCTCCGGACCCGTAATCTGTCTATCCCCCACCTCACTCCAACAAATCGGAGACCTGCACTTTCTACCATAAAGTGCTTCAAACGGCGCCATCTCAATGCTTGAATGGTAGCTGTTGTTGTAGGAAAATTCTGCTAACGGTAGATGTCGATCCCAACTGTTTCCGAAATCAATAACACATGCTCGTAGCATGTCTTCAAGCGTTTGTATCGTCCTTTCGCTCTGCCCATCAGTTTGTGGATGATAGGCAGTACTCATGTCTAGACGAGTTCCTAATGCTTGCTGTAATGTCTGCCAGAATCTTGAAATAAATCTGCCATCCCTATCAGAGATAATAGAGATTGGTATTCCATGTCTGGAGACGACTTCCTTCAAATACAGTCGTGCTAATTTCTCCATCTTGTCATCTTCTCTTATTGGTAGGAAGTGTGCTGATTTGGTGAGACGATCAACTATTACCCAAATAGTATCAAAACCACTTGCAGTCCTTGGCAATTTAGTGATGAAATCCATGGTAATGTTTTCCCATTTCCATTCCGGGATTTCGGGTTGTTGAAGTAGACCTGATGGTTTCTGATGCTCAGCTTTGACCTTAGAACACGTCAAACATTCTCCTACGTATTTAGCAACATCGGCTTTCATACCCGGCCACCAAAAATGTTTCTTGAGATCCTTGTACATCTTCCCCGTTCCAGGATGTATTGAGTATCTGGTTTTATGAGCTTCTCTAAGTACCATTTCTCTCATATCTCCAAATTTTGGTACCCAAATCCTTTCAGCCCTATACCGGGTTCCGTCTTCCCGAATATTAAGATGCTTCTCCGATCCTTTGGGTATTTCATCCTTTAAATTTCCCTCTTTTAAAACTCCTTGTTGCGCCTCCTTTATTTGAGTAGTAATGTTATTATGAATCATTATATTCATAGATTTTACTCGAATGGGTTCTCTATCCTTCCTGCTCAAGGCATCGGCTACCACATTTGCCTTCCCCGGGTGGTAACGAATCTCAAAATCGTAATCATTCAATAATTCAATCCACCTACGCTGCCTCATATTCAGTTGTTTCTGATTAAATATGTGTTGAAGACTTTTGTGGTCGGTATATATAATACTTTTGACCCCATATAAGTAGTGCCTCCAAGTCTTTAATGCAAAAACAACCGCGCCTAATTCCAAATCATGCGTCGTATAATTTTGTTCGTGAATCTTCAATTGTCTAGACGCATAAGCAATCACCTTCGTTCGTTGCATTAATACACAACCGAGACCTTGCTTTGATGCGTCACAATAAATCACAAAATCATCATTCCCTTCAGGCAATGACAATATAGGTGCCGTAGTTAGCTTTTTCTTCAATAACTGAAACGCTTTCTCTTGTTCATCATTCCATTCAAATTTCTTCCCTTTATGCGTTAATGCAGTCAAGGGTTTTGCTATTCTGGAAAAGTCTTGGATGAACCTTCTGTAGTAACCAGCTAGTCCTAAAAACTGGCGTATGTGTTTCGGAGTTTTCGGGGTTTCCCACTTTTCAACAGTTTCTATCTTTGCCGGATCCACCTTAATACCTTCTTTGTTCACTATGTGACCGAGGAATTGAACTTCTTCCAACCAAAATGCACACTTTGAAAACTTAGCGTACAATTCTTCCTTCCTCAATACTTCTAACACCTTTCTCAAATGTTCACCGTGTTCTTGGTCATTCTTTGAGTAAATAAGTATGTCATCAATGAAAACAATGACAAACTTGTCAAGGTATGGTCCACACACTCGGTTCATAAGGTCCATGAACACAGCTGGTGCATTAGTTAAACCAAACGGCATGACCATAAACTCGTAATGACCGTAACGTGTTCTGAAAGCAGTCTTTGGAATATCATCTTCTTTCACCCGCATTTGATGATACCCGGAACGTAAGTCAATCTTTGAATAAACAGACGAGCCTTGTAGTTGATCAAATAAGTCGTCGATTCTCGGTAGTGGGTAGCGGTTCTTGATGGTAAGTTTGTTCAACTCTCGATAGTCGATACACAACCTGAATGTACCATCTTTCTTCTTGACAAACAAAACAGGAGCTCCCCACGGTGATGTGCTTGGTCGAATGAAACCACGCTCTAAAAGTTCTTGTAATTGGCTTTGCAGTTCTTTCATCTCGCTGGGTGCGAGTCTGTAAGGAGCACGAGCTATTGGTGCAGCTCCTGGTACAAGATCTATTTGAAATTCAACGGATCGATGTGGGGGTAATCCCGGTAATTCTTTCGGAAATACATCGGGAAATTCTTTTGCAATGGGAACATCATTGATGCTCTTTTCTTCAGTTTGTACTTTCTCGACGTGTGCTAGAACAGCATAGCAACCTTTTCTTATTAGTTTTTGTGCCTTCAAATTACTAATAAGATGTAGCTTCGTGTTGCCCTTTTCTCCGTACACCATTAAGGGTTTTCCTTTTTCTCGTATAATGCGAATTGCATTTTTGTAACAAACGATCTCCGCTTTCACTTCTTTCAACCAGTCCATACCGATTATCACATCAAAACTACCTAACTCTACTGGTATCAAATCAATCTTAAATGTTTCGCTAACCAGTTTAATTTCTCGATTCCGACATATATTATCTGCTGAAATTAATTTACCATTTGCTAATTCGAGTAAAAATTTACTATCCAAAGGCGTCAATGGACAACTTAATTTAGCACAAAAATCTCTACTCATATAGCTTCTATCCGCACCCGAATCAAATAAAACGTAAGCAGATTTATTGTCAATAAGAAACGTACCCGTAACAAGCTCCGGGTCTTCCTGTGCCTCTACCGCATTAATATTGAAAACTCTTCCACGGCCTTGTCCATTCGTGTTCTCCTGGTTCGGGCAATTTCTAATAATGTGGCCTGGTTTTCCACATTTATAACAAACTACATTGGCATAACTTGCTCCGACACTACTTGCTCCGCCATTACTCGTTCCGACACCATTTGTTCCTTTCGTTCTATTAACCCCTGGTCCGTAGACCTCACACTTCACCGCGCTATGACCATTTCTTTTACACTTGTTGCAAAATTTGGTGCAGAACCCCGAGTGATTCTTTTCACACCTTTGGCATAGCTGCTTCTGATTGTTGTTGTTGTTGCGGTTATTATTGTTGTTGGGATGATTGTTGTAGTTGCTGTTGTTGTTGTTGTTGTTGTTGTTGTTGTTGGGCCGTTTGTTGTAGTTGCGATTGATGTTGCGATTGTTGGGATAATTGTTGCGATTATTGTTGTAATTGCTGTTGTTGTTGTATTGGTGATTCTTATCACCGTTTTCCTCCCACTTTCTTTTGACTTGCTTCACATTGGCCTCTTCAGCAGTCTGTTCTTTAATTCTTTCTTCAATCTGGTTCACTAGTTTGTGAGCCATTCTACATGCCTGTTGTATGGAGGCGGGCTCGTGTGAACTTATATCTTCTTGGATTCTTTCCGGTAATCCTTTCACAAACGCGTCGATCTTCTCTTCCTCATCTTCGAATGCTCCCGGACACAATAGGCACAATTCTGTGAATCGTCTTTCGTACGTGGTAATATCAAATCCTTGGGTTCGTAACCCTCTAAGTTCTGTCTTGAGCTTATTGACCTCGGTTCTGGGACGGTACTTCTCGTTCATCAAGTGCTTGAATGCTGACCACGGTAGTGCGTACGCATCATCTTGTCCCACTTGCTCTAGATAGGTATTCCACCATGTTAACGCAGAACCTGTGAAGGTATGCGTAGCGTACTTCACTTTGTCCTCTTCAGTACACTTACTTATGGCAAACACCGATTCAACCTTCTCGGTCCACCGTTTCAATCCGATCGGTCCTTCGGTTCCATCAAATTCCAAAGGTTTGCAGGCAGTGAATTCTTTGTAGGTGCATCCTACACGATTTCCTGTACTGGTAGATCCAAGGTTATTGTTGGTATGTAGCGCAGCCTGTACTGCGGCTATGTTTGAAGCTAGAAAAGTACGGAATTCCTCTTCATTCATATTCACGGTGTGTCGAGTAGTCGGTGCCATTTCCTTCAAAATAGTTAAATGGAACAAGTTAATCATACAGAATATTAAGAGTAGTTAATAGTATTTCGTAGCATAATATGAACTCATTTATAAAAGCTTTTTCTTCATATTAGCGTTTTATAAGTTTAAATTCGGGTAGTACCTACCCGTTAAGTTCATACTTAGTAGCTAATATACAATTCAACTACTACTATTCTATATGAAAAACTGATTGTAATAATATTTCGCGTTCAAACTTTTATACAATATTTTACAAACTTACAATACCGCTTATTTTACATAAAGCATGAAATATAGCACACAATAACTTTGATACAAGATAGTTGTGAAGACAATTCTAGCTAGTACACAAGTCGTTCGGCAAAGGCAATAAAGACACGTAATTCATACGTCCAGAAACAAGTCATGCATTCTGGTTTTACTAGGACTACTTCCCATCCTTGGTCTTGTGCAACATAACCGTTATGGCCGTTGATAAGACAGCGTGTTGTAACATCATCAAAGGGACGAGGGTTACGTAATGTCCAACAGTCCCGTAATAATCTAAAAACCTCATTTCTTACCCCAATTACCGACTCCGTCACTTGTGGAAACGTTTTGTTTAATAGTTGTAGCCCGATGTTCTTGTTCTCACTTTGGTGAGAAGCGAACATTACTAATCCGTAAGCATAACATGCTTCTTTATGTTGCATGTTAGCCGCTTTTTCTAAATCACGAAGTCCAATATTCGGATATATTGAGTCAAAATAATTTCTTAACCCATTGCGTAAAATAGCATTTGGGTTCCCCGCAATATATGCGTCAAAGTAAACACATCGTAACTTATGGGTTTCCCAATGTGATATCCCCCATCTTTCAAACGAAAGTCTCTTATAAACCAAGACATTCTTGGGACGTTCTTCGAATGTCTTACAAACTGATCTCGCCTTAAATAGTTGTGCCGAAGAATTCTGGCCGACTCTAGACAAGATTTCATCAATCATGTCTCCGGGTAGGTCTCTTAAAATATTGGGTTGTCTATCCATTTTGTGTTTTTAAACTGTAAAATAGACAAGAGTTAGATTCATAAAAAAAAATACTTATTAATACAAGCAATTTTTACATATATCATAAAGCATAAGAACACTATATTCCATATATTACACCACACGAATACAACTATCTTATTCCGACTCGCTCGTTTCTTCTTCTTCGGTTTTGGTTCGTTTTGCCAAGTTTCTAGGGATATATGATGTTCCCCTAATACGAGCCGTCGTTGTCCACATTGGTTTAGAAAAACCTGGTGGTTTAGAGGTTCCCGGGTCATTGTTACAACTTAAGGACTTTGGGGGTTGACGATACATATAAAGTTCATCGGGGTTGGAATTAGATTTCTCTATTTTTATGCCCTTTCCCTTATTATTTTCTTTTGCCTTTTTAAATTCAGTTGGGGTAATTTCTAAAACATCATCGGAATTCTCGTCGGAATCCGATTCATCGGAGAATTGGTAATCCTCCCAATATTTTGCTTCCTTGGCGGAAACACCATTGACCATAATTAACTTTGGTCGGTTGGTTGAGGATTTTCTTTTACTTAACCGTTTTATTATTTCCCCCACCGGTTCTATTTCTTCATCCGGTTCCGATTCTTCTTCCGGTTCCGATTCTTCTTCCGGATCCGACTCTTCTTCCGGTTCCTCTTCGGGAACTTGTGAATCAGTCCACAAATCATTCCAATTTACATTTGACTCTTCATTATTATTAGGTGAGTCAATGGGACTTGTTCTAGAGGTAGACATCTATCACATAATATCAAACACGTTAAGAGATTAATATATCACATAATATTCATATGTTAAAAATATATAGTTTCCAACAAAAATGTTAAGCAATCATTTTTAAAGAAAACACGGTCGAAGTCCAGACTCACTAATGCATCCTAACAAACTCGATAAGACACACTAATGCAAATTTTCTGGTTCTCTAAGACCAACGCTCGGATACCAACTGAAATGTCCCGTTCTTATTGATTAAAAACGTTCCATATTAATTGATTTCGTTGCGAGGTTTTGACCTCTATATGAGACGTTTTTCAAAGACTGCATTCATTTTTAAACAAACCATAACCTTTATTTCATCAATAAAGGTTTAAAAAGCTTTACGTAGATTATCAAATAATGATAATCTAAAATATCCTGTTTACACACGACCATTACATAATGGTTTACAATACAAATATGTTACAACAAAATAAGTTTCTTGAATGCAGTTTTTACACAATATCATACAAGCATGGACTCCAAATCTTGTCCTTATTTAAGTATGCGACAGCGGAAGCTCTTAATAATCACCTGAGAATAAACATGCTTAAAACGTCAACAAAAATGTTGGTGAGTTATAGGTTTAACCTATATATATCAAATCGTAACAATAGACCACAAGATTTCATATTTCAATACACATCCCATACATAGAGATAAAAATCATTCATATGGTGAACACCTGGTAACCGACAATAACAAGATGCATATATAAGAATATCCCCATCATTCCGGGACACCCTTCGGATATGATATAAATTTCGAAGTACTAAAGCATCCGGTACTTTGGATGGGGTTTGTTAGGCCCAATAGATCTATCTTTAGGATTCGCGTCAATTAGGGTGTCTGTTCCCTAATTCTTAGATTACCAGACTTAATAAAAAGGGGCATATTCGATTTTGATAATTCAACCATAGAATGTAGTTTCATGTACTTGTGTCTATTTTGTAAATCATTTATAAAACCTGCATGTATTCTCATCCCAAAAATATTAGATTTTAAAAGTGGGACTATAACTCACTTTCACAGATTTTTACTTCGTCGGGAAGTAAGACTTGGCCACTGGTTGATTCACGAACCTATAACAATATATACATATATATCAAAGTATGTTCAAAATATATTTACAACACTTTTAATATATTTTGATGTTTTAAGTTTATTAAGTCAGCTGTCCTCGTTAGTAACCTACAACTAGTTGTCCACAATTAGATGTACAGAAATAAATCGATAAATATTATCTTGAATCAATCCACGACCCAGTGTATACGTATCTCAGTATTGATCACAACTCAAACTATATATATTTTGGAATCAACCTCAACCCTGTATAGCTAACTCCAACATTCACATATAGAGTGTCTATGGTTGTTCCGAAATATATATAGATGTGTCGACATGATAGGTCGAAACATTGTATACGTGTCTATGGTATCTCAAGATTACATAATATATAATACAAGTTGATTAAGTTATGGTTGGAATAGATTTGTTACCAATTTTCACGTAGCTAAAATGAGAAAAATTATCCAATCTTGTTTTACCCATAACTTCTTCATTTTAAATCCGTTTTGAGTGAATCAAATTGCTATGGTTTCATATTGAACTCTATTTTATGAATCTAAACAAAAAAAAGTATAGGTTTCTAGTCGGAAAAATAAGTTACAAGTCGTTTTTGTAAAGGTAGTCATTTCAGTCGAAAGAACGACGTCTAGATGACCATTTTAGAAAACATACTTCCACTTTGAGTTTAACCATAATTTTTGGATATAGTTTCATGTTCATAATAAAAATCATTTTCTCAGAATAACAACTTTTAAATCAAAGTTTATCATAGTTTTTAATTAACTAACCCAAAACAGCCCGCGGTGTTACTACGACGGCGTAAATCCGGTTTTACGGTGTTTTTCGTGTTTCCAGGTTTTAAATCATTAAGTTAGCATATCATATAGATATAGAACATGTGTTTAGTTGATTTTAAAAGTCAAGTTAGAAGGATTAACTTTTGTTTGCGAACAAGTTTAGAATTAACTAAACTATGTTCTAGTGATTACAAGTTTAAACCTTCGAATAAGATAGCTTTATATGTATGAATCGAATGATGTTATGAATATCATTACTACCTTAAGTTCCTTGGATGAACCTACTGGAAAAGAGAAAAATGGATCTAGCTTCAATGGATCCTTGGATGGCTCAAAGTTCTTGAAGCAAGATCATGACACGAAAACAAGTTCAAGTAAGATCATCACTTGAAATAAGATTGTTATAGTTATAGAAATTGAACCAAAGTTTGAATATGATTATTACCTTGTATTAGAATGATAACCTACTGTAAGAAACAAAGATTTCTTGAGGTTGGATGATCACCTTACAAGATTGGAAGTGAGCTAGCAAACTTGAAAGTATTCTTGATTTTATGAAACTAGAACTTTTGAAATTTATGAAGAACACTTAGAACTTGAAGATAGAACTTGAGAGAGTTCAATTAGATGAAGAAAATTGAAGAATGAAAGTGTTTGTAGGTGTTTTTGGTCGTTGGTGTATGGATTAGATATAAAGGATATGTAATTTTGTTTTCATGTAAATAAGTCATGAATGATTACTCATATTTTTGTAATCTTATGAGATATTTCATGCTAGTTGCCAAATGATGGTTCCCACATGTGTTAGGTGACTCACATGGGCTGCTAAGAGCTGATCATTGGAGTGTATATACCAATAGTACATACATCTAAAAGCTGTGTATTGTACGAGTACGAATACGGGTGCATACGAGTAGAATTGTTGATGAAACTGAACGAGAATGTAATTGTAAGCATTTTTGTTAAGTAGAAGTATTTTGATAAGTGTATTGAAGTCTTTCAAAAGTGTATAAATACATATTAAAACACTACATGTATATACATTTTAACTGAGTCGTTAAGTCATCGTTAGTCGTTACATGTAAGTGTTGTTTTGAAACCTTTAGGTTAACGATCTTGTTAAATGTTGTTAACCCAATGTTTATAATAACAAAAGAGATTTTAAATTATTATATTATCATGATATTATGATGTACGAATATCTCTTAATATGATATATATACATTAAATGTCGTTACAACGATAAACGTTACATATATGTCTCGTTTCAAAATCATTAAGTTAGTAGTCTTGTTTTTACATATGTAGTTCATTGTTAATATAATTAATGATATGTTTACTTATCATAATATCATGTTAACTATATATATAACCATATATATGTCATCATATAGTTTTTTTACAAGTTTTAACGTTCGTGAATCACCGGTCAACTTGGGTGGTCAATTGTCTATATGAAACCTATTTCAATTAATCAAGTCTTAACAAGTTTGATTGCTTAACATGTTGGAAACATTTAATCATGTAAACATCAATCTCAATTAATATATATAAACATGGAAAAGTTCGGGTCACTACATTAATGATGGAATTGATTCATCGTGTAGATCCATCTTTCTTTTCTTTCATCGGGTAAAATAGTTAATTTAGTCCAAAACAAAAGCACCTGCAATAACTTTACGGAAACATGTGCTAGATAGTTTTTAATTGAATAACTTGGTACATTCTCCCCACACTTAGTTTCTTTCTTTGCCTTTTTATTCTCCTTTATTCCATTTTAAATGAATTCAAGCGTTTTAAGGTGTTTCTCAATTTATGTCCTTTCTGAGGTAACGATAAGTTCGGTATTAACACCTAGTTTTCACCGTTCATAAATATATATAAACATGATTTTAAATTCATTTAGTTGAAAATTTTTCAAATTTTCATAAAATTTGGCAAATAAACCAAGTATAAACCCGAGAGAATTTATAACCCTTCCCTACACTTGAGATCATGCAATGCCCTCATTTGCATGAAATCAGACTCTAATTATAAATTCATGAGGGTGATTAGTGTAGAAAAATGATTGAAAATACACAGTTTGTAATTACAAAGCTCGTCGAATGATAGATGGCGCGCCTCATCGTTCATTCCTTCTTTTGTTATTTCACACATGTTTTTCTTCAAAAACGGTTGCTTTTCTGAACTGTTTGCTAATATTTGAAAATGCATCTTTTACCCTAATTGTGCATTTTTATTAACGAGTTATGCACTAACCCGAACCCCTAATTTAACGTTAAGTGGGGTTAGACTTCCCCACACTTAGCTGACGACATGTGAAGTCGGTAGAATGAGTTCCACGAATTAGAGTAGTGAGCCAGTTATTTACATTTCGGGTGGTGTATAATATATCAATGGGTTTAAATTTTAGACTCACCAGATCGTCACTACTTAATTCTTCTTTAAGTGTAGCTTTTAGTAAATGGATATGTCTCTTTTCTGGTTCTTGGTCAAATGGATCGATATACACCGACATACATATTATAGGGTGGACAATTCCTAACATTTCCTTCCTTTTATTCTCAGGATTAAAGGTTTCACCTCTATTACCCAATTGGGTGAAATTCGAGGTGTCATTATCTATTACAGCTCGTAGTTCATTTCCAGTAGATGACTCGTCTATTGAGAATATTGGGTTGGAAGGTTGTGGAATGGTGAATTTCGGGATCGAAGCAAATTCTTCTTCATTAATGGTACTTATTGGTCTCACCATTCTGGTCTCGGGGGTAAAATTTTCAACGTTATCGTTTTCCCAAGAGTACCAATTTGTCACCCTTATTTCTTCTTCTTCATCCATTGATGGATCGTTGATTTCGTCAGTAGAGGCTAATGTATCGATATGTTGTGAAATTGGTAAGACTGAATAAAAAGTATCATCGGGATAGTTGGTGATTTCGGAGCTCTAGAATTCATCAAAATTCGATGATATGAGATTTTCTTGCACAATACTCCTCAGATCAACAGGTGTGTAGTCTGATAGAGTTTCCGCTTGCCGGTTTACAAACTCTCTCATTTGTTCATTTTGAGCATTGAGTTCTTCGAGTTTGATTTTCATATTGTCTAATAAATTTTCAGACACGTAATTTTCCTCGTCTACTGGTTGTTGAGTTTGGAAATATTCTTGGGAATAATCCCAATTTGAATTGTATTCTTCATAATCATTCCATTCAGGTTCCGTGGGTGCGTAATTTTCCATAGGAACGTAATAATAACATTCCCATGTTGAGTGATAATCTCCACAGATTTCACAACCAGTTATTGTTTCGTCATTCGTGATCCAAGATTGACCGAACGAATTGTCATCAACACCCGTTTGAGAGTATTGTTTTAATTGATTTTGGATATCAAAAAGAGTTTCCATAGCCTTGTTTTCAAAATTTTTCATTTTATTGCGATGGCCAAATTTTAGCTACAATGTGGTGCATTTACTAATTATCCTATTAGTTATAAAAATAGAAAAACTTATATAAGTTGTCCAATTAATAGACTTTTCTGCTTTTGCCCACGTTTCGAATAGCCAAAAGATGCAGCAGGGAGCCAGAACCCTTTAAATCGGAAGCTCACAACTCAGCCACTAACAAATCCAACTATTACTACGAAGCAGAAAATTGTCAACGTCCATTAATTTAACCACTTAAATAATTTTTCTTTCCGTTTGAGATATTAGATAAGAAATAGAGAAAATTTCTAAGTCCTAAAAACTAAAGCGTCGAGAAATAAGAAAGAAAAAGAATGCGCGTCGAAAAACGTCGAAAAATAAAAATAAGAAAATAGCGCGTCGTGACTTAAAAGGCACTAAAATTTTAAAATCGTCGCAAAATTCTAAAGCACCTAAATCTTAGTCTAAAAAAATAGCACTTAAGGGATTTTACGGCAAAGCCTAAAAATCTAGAAGTAAAAATAACTATGGCAAAAACTATGGATTAAAACTAAATACGAGCGAAAAACATACAAATATTACGCTAAAAACAAATAAAAAAAGGACAAAATATAAAAATATACTAAAATCCGTAAAAAGTACAATTTTTATAAAAATATTATTTTGATATTATTTATTTAATAAAACTATTAATTTTATAATTTAATAAAACTAATTAAACTAAATAAACAAAATAATAATAAAACTAAAACTAATTAATAAATTAATTAACTAATTTAGGGTTTAGTAATAATAATAAATAATAATATACCGTAATAAATGCTGGTTTAGGGTTTCAGGCGCGTCAGACAGGGTGGCTCCGCGAGTCGCGGTTCCACTTGCCTTAAAACTCCGCAAGTCGCGCAGAATGTAAAACGTTTTTTTTTTTTTTTAAATTTTATATTGTTTTTCTAAAAATATATTTATACAAATATATATTAAAAATATAGCGTTTCGCCGAGTCCCAGGCAGCGGCGCCAAAAACTTGATGTTTGAGTAGAGGGGTATAAAATACTATTAATTTTTAGCAGGAAATACTATTAAATACGATACAATTTTACACAAGATATTTATTTATTTAGAGAATGGATATACCTAAACCTTGCTACAACACTATAGGCAGTGTACCTAATCGTAGAGTAGTATAGTTTTTAGTAAGTCCGGTTCGTTCCACAGAGAGCGGGCTTATTGCACACTATATTTTTAAACAACTATATTTGTACAAAATATATATAATTATATATAATAATATATAAAAGGGGGTTTACCGTTTAATGACCGGTTTGTCGATTTATATTTTAAGCGAAGCGTATAGTAAATGACGTTATTTAAATAACAATATAAAATAAATAACAATAATTAAAATGACAATAAATAAAAGTACGAGGAAAAATGAAATAAAATATATTATGCTTATTTAAGCTTCCGTAACCAAGATGTTTGACGTGTTGATTTT
This sequence comes from Rutidosis leptorrhynchoides, assembly GCF_046630445.1. Classification (NCBI taxonomy): domain Eukaryota; kingdom Viridiplantae; phylum Streptophyta; class Magnoliopsida; order Asterales; family Asteraceae; genus Rutidosis; species Rutidosis leptorrhynchoides. The sequence continues at coordinate 615,734,487 of NC_092335.1, forward strand.
TAGTTTATTCCCATGGGTTAATTGTCCTTTGTCCTGGATTATTTAATATGTCCGTCTGGTTTTTGTCCAAAACAGTCCATCAGTCATAAATATAAAGTGCGAGTGTCCTCGTCAAATTATCCTTATACCCGAAGTTAAATATTCCAACTAATTGGGGACTTAAACTGTAACAAAGTTTTAATACTTTGTTTAATAATTACACCAGGATATCAACTGCGTGTAACCCAAGGTTTTATTACTTTGTTAACAATTACACCAAGTGTCCTTGTATATAATTTCACCCCTGTTTTAATAATTCTAGTGACTATTAATCCATTCCCGTGTCCGGTTAAATGAACGATTATTCGTACATATAAATACCCCGCCCATCGTGTCCGATCGAGTGTATATGGTTATTTATAGGGACGTCCAATTGTAAATCTTTATATTAAAATTAACAAACTATCATTTAGTTAAACAAATATAAAGTTCATTAATAGCCCATAGTCTAATTTCCACAAGGGTCGTTCTTTTGTCCAAACCCCAATTATGGTACAAAGCCCAATTACCCAATTTTTGTATTTTAGCCCAACATCATGATTACTTTGTCTTAAATAAGCATAATAATAACTTAAGTACGAGACATTAATTTAAAAAGGAGAACATAGCTTACATTGATTATTTATCGCGTAGTGGTACACGGACAGAATTTCGACTTCAAAAACTCGTAAAATAACCTTTACATAACCCGAACTAATCTAATATAAAACTACCCTATACTATATATATTATATATATATTTATTTATTTTTTTATTACAGAGTATTATTTTTTTTTTTTTTACTCGGCCAAATGCTCGAGCCTTTTATAGGCATTTCTGAAATCTTGTGCTCCGCGAGTCGCGATAGAAAAAGGCTGGGATCTCCGGGAGTCGCGGAGATCGTGAATACAGCTCATCCAAGTTTGGAACTTTGCTTTGCCGACATATTATTTATATAATTATAATATTTAAATAATTAATATAATTATTTAAATATTATATTATATTCTCGTGCATAGTTGACTCGTAATTTTTAGTTCGTTGCGTCGAGCGTTGAGAGTTGACTCATGTCCTGGTTCCGGATTTTCAAACGTCCTTTCGTACTATTTTATATCGTGCACTTTACGTTTCGCGATTTGTAATTTGCACAAAAATTGTTCTCCTTAAATTTCGAAATCCGTGCGAGTCTTTTACTCACTTTTTAGTGGCACTTTTAAGTGTACTATGGCTTTAGTGGCACTTTTCAGGCTTTAGTGGCACTTTTTCTTCAATTCTTTAATCTCCGTGCTTCGTCTTCACATTTATTTATTTAAACAATTACAATGAAAATATAATACAATTACATATAAAAATCTATTATTTAGGAGGGATATTGCTATGAAATATATGTTCCTTTTTAGCCTTATCACCCGCCGAAGAAGCGGTATCATTTCGATGGTACCGTTATTCCAGGGGTTAACGGAGGTAGACCGTTCTTGGACGTACGTTTACAGTTAGTTAGGGTTACCGCCCGTAAGCGGGTTGTGCCATATCCTACTGATCCATTCGTGCGTAAGGTTGCCTGTTACGCACCATCTACTTCTGGTGCTACACCATCTGCACCACCGGCACCATCTGCACCGCCTGCCCCACCAGCATCCCCCATCGTCGAGGAACTGACGAGGGAAGTGCATATCCTCCGTGCTCGGGTAACTGAGCTCGAGGAACAGATGTCCCACCTGATGGACATCATTTACCCACCATCACCGTAGGATTATTGTATTAGATTTCCTTATGTAATTCTATTAGTAGTTTCATGTTTTACTCATGTATTGTACGAACCTTATGCGGATGTATGCAACTTTCTTATTAATGAATAGAACTTAATGTTGTTTAAATTTTGTATGGTGTTCTATTTACGCTACTGTATGATGATTTTGTGGTATCTGTATCTGGTTGCTTTACTTAATTAATTGTGTGTTGTGTTGATTCCATACTGGGTGCCTTATGCTATAATATTATTGAATTCTGGATTTTGACTTGAGTTGAAACTTTTGTTCAGAGGAATAATGGAAAACGGAAGAGTCCCAAGGGAAACACCCACAGCGGCACAGATTGAAGAAATGATTGATGCTCGAGTAGCTGCAGCTATGGCGAATGTCAACCCCCAAGCTCCACCCGCTAACCAGAACAATCATAATGGGGGAACCTATAAGGAATTTCAGAGCTGCAAGCCCCACAATTTCAGTGGTACTGAGGGGCCAGTTGGACTGACAAGGTGGTTTGAGAAGTTGGAAGCTGTGTTTCGTGTGAGCAACTGCTCGGAAGTGAACAAAACTAAGTACGCCTCCTATACTCTATCGAACGGTGCTTTAACCTGGTGAAACATGCTTGCTCAGGCTAAAGGAATTGACGAGGCTTATGCTACCCCTTGGGAGGAATTCAAAGGGGCTATGATCGAGGAGTACTGCCCAGAACGGAGATTCAGAAAATGGAAGCTGAGTTTTGGGAGCTGAAGGTTGTGGGAACCGACCATGATGGCTATAACCGAAGGTATTTAGAGTTAGCTTTGATGTGCCCCACGATGGTTACCCCTAAATTTAAGCGAATGGAACGATACTTGTGGGGACTTTCCAAGACCATTCAAGGAAATGTTACCTCTTCGAAACCAGCAGATGTCCCGGAAGCTATGCGCATGGCACACACCCTGATGAACCAGATCGTTCGCAAGGAACCAGAGAAAGCGAAATTAGAATCAGGAGCTAGTTATGAGAAGCGTAAGTGGGAAGGAAACAAAGGGAAGGTCTTTGATCAGAACCCAGCTAAGAGGCATGAGGGTTTCAAGGGAAACAACGACTGGAGGAACCCCAACCCGAACCCTAGCTCGAACCCTAACTACAAGGGTAGTCTCCTGCAGTGTAAGAGATGCTACAAGCATCATACAGGGTACTGCAACATGGTCCGTGAAAAGTGTAAGAGGACTGGGCACATTGGCAGGGACTGCAAGATCACCACCCCAGTTGTGAAGACAAACCCTACTGGACCAAGAAAGTGTTTTGAGTGCGGTCAACAGGGCCACTTCAAGAATTAGTGCCCGAACAAGAAGAAGGATGCCAGACCAGCACGTGGGAGAATTTTCAACATGAACGCCAGGGATGCCCGTGAGGATCCTGATTTGGTCACAGGTACATTCACTATCAATAACCTATTAGCTTCTGTTCTGTTTGATAGCGGTGCCAATAGGAGTTATGTAGATAGACACTTTTGCTCTAAGATAGAATGGTCGTTAGTGCCTTTGGACGAGAGTATGCTTATTGAAGTGGCCAATGGAAAGCTTGAGAAAGTTTACCAAATTGGCCGAGGAGGTATAATAAACTTAGCTGGTGTGGATTTTGAGATTGATTTGATACCCATTAAGTTGGGAAGTTTTGATATGATAGTTGGTATGGACTGGTTGTCCAAAGTAAGAGCAGAAGTTGTTTGTGGAGAGAAGATTATCCGTATACCTCGCGAAGACGGTGTGCATTTGATCGTACCCGGAGAGAAAGGTAGCCCAAAGTTGAACCTTATTAGTTGCATGAAGGCACAGAAAGTCATGAGGAAAGGGCGTTTTGCTATTATGGCACATGTGAAGAAGTTAGAAACCGAGGAGAAGAGTGTTGATGATGTGCGGATTGTGAACGAATTTCCTGACATCTTTTCGGAAGAGTTACCTGGATTACCGCTACTGCGATCAGTGGAATTCCAGATTGATCTAGTACCAGGAGCTGTACATGTAGCTCGCGCGCCTTATCGACTTGTTGTAACACCCCGTTTTTCTAAACATGACGCTCGGGGCGTCATTTGAAGTCCAATAATGATTATTTAATAGTTTGCATGTAATGCATTGACCACGATTGACTTTGGGATGTTTTAAAAGTGAAATTGGAGTACATCAGGTAAACTGTCGAGTTTGAGTGCAGTTTGTCGCGTTCTGGTGCGTCGCGTTCCGTGACAAATATGCTTGAAACGAGACAACTTCTGATGGTGATTTCTGTCCACTTTGTCGCGTTTGAGTGTTGTGTGTCGCGTATTGGTGTCGCGAAACGCGACAAATGTCGCTGTAATGACATTATTAACCCATTTTAAGGGAATCTTTTGAGGGTGTTTTGGTAAATTCACTTATGGCCGGTTCTAAAGCCATAATACTGATTCAAGGCTCATATTATCCTCATTTTCACTCAAAAACACTTTCACCTTCAAACCCTAGAGAGAGAGGAGAGATTTAGAGAGAGAGAGAGAGAGCTCCATTTAGAGAAGAAGAAGGTTGTTTCGGGTCAAACCTCAAGTATTAAAGTTGTTCCACTCGTCAACGGCATCATTTTGGTGGTATTGGTAAGTCTCAACTCTGAATTTTATCTTTGTAATTTGATATTCAAGTTTAGGGTTTTGAGCTAGTTTGTTGTAAAACCCATTTAGGAGGTGAAATGGGTAATTATAACTTGTTATTGTTGATGTTGGTGGGTTTTGGGTTGGTTAATAATTTAACCATGTTTAAGACTTAAATGTAGTGTGTAATCACTAGTGTTAGTGATTATAGAAGTGTTGAAACCACTTTGGGTGTATTTTGGTTAACTAATTTTGAAATGGGTCAAAATTAGGGTTAAGATGTCATATTGGGCAAGAGTGGTATTTAACGCTTATGCTTGGGTTTAATTGGCATATTAGGACCATTTTCACTTGTGTTAGTGATTGTTGGTTAGTTTTGGCGTGGTTTGAGCTTGGAAGTGCAATTTGGGTCGAAATTGCACTAGTTGTCAATTTGGGTCGATTTGTAAATCCACCCTAATTATGTTGTTGTATTTGTGTTAATGGAATATGTACTTTCCATTGATGAGTTGCGGATTACTTAGAATCATTCATCAAGGCGTTTAAGGTGAGTGTTAATATCCTATGTGCATATGTATGTATAGGATGGGTGCGGGTCGGGTGAAGTGATTCTCGGCTATAGAGCTCACTTCACATGTAGGTAGATTTGATGGACTTGTGTATAGGTCCAATTGGCATGGTTGTGCGTTTTGGTTGACAACCTTTGGCAAAGCACATGTTTTGTGTGTACATTATCACACGTGGTTGTGATGTGGATGATATAACCCCAATGGCGAAGGGTTTTGATGTTAAGAAGTGAGTCGCGTGTGGTTTCGGATTCACGATGACACGTGTAGTTTCGGTCATCTTATTGTATCTTGAAAGTGAATCTCGTGTAGTTCGGATTTACGATGACGCGTGTAGTCCGGTCATCTTATTGAGGTAGTGTTCTCGTGTGGTTTCAGATTACTAAGGCTCGTGTAGTTCGGCCAACCTCGATGTTGTGTTGTTGAAGATAGTAGTCTCGTGTGTATGCGGATCTACTAAGGCTCGTGTAGTTCGGCCAATCTTCATTGTGGAAATTGGGTTTCGGTATTGGGTTAAGGGGTTAACCTTGGACGTTTATATATTGTTATATATATTTATATATATATATATATATATATATATATATATATATATATATATTGAAAGGACCCGTTCATATACATTATAAACGATTCACAATAGTTGATTACATCGCGAGGTATTTGACCTCTATACGATACATTTTACAAACATTGCATTCGTTTTTAAAAGATAAACTTTCTTTACAACGAAAGTTGACGGCATGCACACCATTTCATAATACATCCAACTATAATTGGCTTAATAATAATCTTGATGAACTCAATGACTCGAATGCAACGTATTTCAAAATATGCCATGAATGACTCCAAGTAATATCCTTAAAATGAGCTAATGCACAGCGGAAGATTTCTTTAATACCTGAGAATAAACATGCTTTAAAGTGTCAACCAAAAGGTTGGTGAGTTCATAGGTTTATCATAACAATCATTTCAATATATTAATAGACCACAAGATTTCCGTTTATAAATATATGTACACTCGCAAGTGTATAAAAGTATTCAATAAGTTGTAGGCACCCGGTAACAAGCCTTAACGTTCATGTTTTACCCTCTGAAGTACACCAGATCAGGTATGTTTAAAACAACCTCGAAGTACTAAAGCATCCCATAGTCAGGATGGGGTTTGTCAGGCCCAATAGATCTATCTTTAGGATTCGCGCCTACCGTACATAGACAAGTAGTTTATTGTTACCAAGCTAAGGGTATATTTCTGGTTTAAACCCACGTAGAATTAGTTTTAGTACTTGTGCCTATTTCGTAAAACATTTATAAAAACAGCGCATGTATTCTCAGTCCCAAAAATATATATAAAAGGGAGCAAATGAAACTCACAATACTGTATTTCGTAGTAAAATTACATATAACGTCATTTAACAAGTGCAAGGTTGGCCTCGGATTCACGAACGTATCAATATTGAGATTCAAGATTGTAGGAAAGTACGTAAACGCAACGGAGATGGTAAACACTAGATTGACCTCACGAGCATACCCATGAACCATACCCATCACCTCCATAGCTATAACCCATAATTTCCTTAGCTTCGACTCATTCAAAAAAAACTATTTTGAAATCACTCGGACAGCACTCCGTCGTAATATTTTATGTATACTAATAATATCTTGAAATAATACAGAGTAAATATATATATATATATATATATATATATATATATATATATATATATATATATATATATATATATATATATATATATATATATATAAATTGATTGAGAGAGTTTAGAGAAATATATTTTCAAGTTTCTATGAAATAATAAAACCTATTGAATTCTATTTATAATAGATTTTTGAATTATTAAAGTGAATTATTAAAGTATGAATTATTAAAGTGAATTATTAAAGTATGAATTATTAAAGTGAATTATTAAAGTATGAATTATTAAATTGAATTATTAAAGTATGAATTATTAAAGTGAATTATTAAAGTATGAATTATTAAAGTGAATTATTAAAGTATGAATTATTAAAGTGAATTATTAAAGTATAGTAAAAGTATAAAAACTATGTATGTATAATACGCGTATAAATATATATAATATTAATTTAAATCGTTATATATATATTTAATGAAATATAAATATCGTTATATTTATTATACTGGTTAAGTAATGAGTTGTCAAAAGTGATTCTAGATATTTATAAAAGTTATATACGTTTTAATTATAAAGTTCTTTTTAAACTGAAAACGTCTTTGTACGTTTGAAAATAGATTAATAGAATATTATGGAAACCAATTCTCCACTAACTTTTGTTAACTTTCGTAAATGACACTTTTTGTTTTTATTTATAAATAGCTTTACAAATTATTCTGAATATCGTTAAGAGGAATAGATTTTCTCAAATCATAGTGGACCTCTCAACAGAGACTTGTAATCATAATTCAATGTTTCTGATAATTCAATCATTTAATATATTTTTTTTAATTTTGTCAAAAATCATATTGAAACAAATACGTTTGTGTAAAGTATTATACGTTTAATACTTTATTAATATTCTCAAGTTATAATATATATATATACATATACATATCTATTTATATATAACGGTTTGTGAATCGTCGGAATTTGGTCGAGGTTATAATGAATGTATGAACACAGTTTAAAATTCTTGAGATTTAACTTAACAATCTTTGCTTATCGTGTCGGAATAATATAAAGATTAAAGTTTAAATTTGGTCAGAAAACAGTACCTACCCGTTAAAGAAATTTTGTCCCCGAAATTTGATAGAGGTCGTCATGACTAACAATGAGAATGTTATTATAACGATTATAGAGTTTTATCATGTTCAAGAAGAATGGATAAAATAATTCGATTACTCGAAGCGTGTGAGTGAAGTTATCGTAAATGAATGAAATAAGATAATAGTGATTCGTCGTATCTTTTGACGTCATCACGATTGATCTCCGAAAAGAAAATCTTTGTAATCTATATTGGATTTGATTATTCGGCGATTAAGGAAATTATGATCCTCTTCGAATTAATGCGATAATCCATTTTGATTTCTCTGTCGGATATTTCACTATAAATCCACCTCATTTGTTTTCTTACAACTCACACCTTCTCAACTCATATTTTAAAGTATTTGTCAATATGCTTCATCCAGTGCTGATTCTTGATATACTCCTCATTTTCATATCTGTCGCTCTTCTTTTTCATCTGCCTTCTGAAGAATCTATTTACTTCTACTATACTCTTGATTTTATAGTGTTTTTAGTTCTCCCGTGTCTTTATATTGCTATATGCATTGATATATACGGTTTGTGATTTCTGGGTTGTTGTTGGGTTTTATATCTTCCCTTATATTTCAAAGTCCTTGCTTCTTCTATAAGCATTGTCATCCACAGTTAATGCTCTCTTCTATTTGCTATGATTTATACTCCCATTTCTAGTTCGGAGCTTTGACCTTTCGTTTCTTCTTCTTTCGATTAAGCACCGCTTGTAATGGTCCAGAATTCATAGATATAAATTTCGGAATGAACATTGTTAATGTTCTAGGAAGGAAATTGTAATGGCACGATCTTGACTTGTCAAATTACCAGAATACCTCGGAAAAGGCCGAATCATCAAGAAATATTTTCTTGATATTTAGAGATCAAAGAGAATACAAGAGTCGTGTAACATAGCACATGATGACGTTATGATCTGTGAATCATCATGTTCCATTTAGAAACTCAGTATGAATTACTGTAATATAATCACGTTGATCAAGTGTCATTATATTATACTAACTCATGCTTCAGCTCCCAACACTTCTTTAAGAATATTCCTATTTTAAACTCGAATGTTTCAGAATTTAGAAACTAAAATAGTTTCTTTTATGATATAATATAGATAGCGCGAAGAGGTAAATGATTTCAGATAAGAATAATTATAAAAATATCTTCAGAAGTATGGATGATATTTATAATGAAAGATACGATGATATCTTAGAATGTCTAATATCAGAGGATGATGAAGGATATTGTCCGCAGGGGTTTAGAGTCAGGAGTAAGGTATTCGTTAATGACTTCAGCAAGTACTGAATCATTTGGATTCTTTGAAGGCAGGTTCAGCCTTTGTGATTTGTCCACAGCCTCCTTCATACTTTGCTCAATCTGTTTTCCAGTTCCAAAGCTTCTCTTTTTCTGAGCTTTGCCAATATACTATCCTTTATCATCCAACTTTTTACTGTTAAGGTCGTTTACAGTTTTTGCTGCTTCATCAGCATTTTTCAAAATTTCGAGAATTGGTTCGCAGTTTAGGGTGTTTTTCAGAAATTTCTCATTCAAAGAATGTAAGTCTTGGAGGTAGACGTTGTGTGTATATGTAATTGTTGATGTAGACATGCTGCGAGGTTTCAAAATACTGATTGCTGATTCTCAATAATTGGTATGGCAATTCTTGTTATAAGGTACGAATGAGTATATGATAGGGTTTCGATAATTATAATGATTTTTTTTTTTTTTGGAAACTCAAAGATCAGTGAAGTTGTTGGTAAGTTTATTGCTAATGTGGTGAATATAAACGATTCCCCGGTAACGTTGGCGAAAGGGCAACGTATCTATCGAGGTTATAATAAGACTGTTTTGATTGAGAAGTCGAAGTTGACTTGCTGGAGCTGTGACAAAACTGTCTATTTTGAAACGGAATTGAAAAGTTATTTTAGCTAGTAAATGCCAGAGGGTCTAACACGGATACGTGTCGAACTATGACTTGGGTTTTGAGAGTTTTTCAGGTGTATAACTGTGGGTAACATGTGGTTGGATCATCATCTCGATTGTTCCTTAGTTGAAGTGTCTTCAGGAATTTCGAAGGGTTTGAGCACATATTGTAATCGTTAATACATATGATGTTCTAACACAGTTTTGAAGTCAAAGTATAGCTTTGAAAGATATAGGAATCTAAGAGTGATGATACTGGTTATATTTTGAATTGAATTATGCGATTTCAAAATCAGAATATGTAATTGAATTTGAATGAGTATGATTGTTTTGATTTATATGAAAGAATGGATATTGTTGTGAAAGTAGGGAGTATAGTTGATGATTGCTGAATCAGTTTTGAAAAATGTAATATATTAATTGTGAATTTATATATATCTCGGGTATTACCTACCCGTTAAAAAAAATTTCACAATTAATATTTTGTACAAAAGAAGTTTATTACAGTCTTTATGAAAATATGTGTATATTTTCTTTAGATGTAATATAGATTTAATGAGTTAATATTAAATTAAACTCATTTTTTTTATGGTTAGAACTAGAATTGAGTAATCCCTAAAACTTTATAAATTGCATAAGTATTTCTTCAATAATATTGAAATTGTGAATCATTACTTTGTTATTTGTTGGTTTTCGTGAAATTCTTGTGAACTTTGCAAGGTACGAATGATGTTATTTGAAAAGTTTTGAGTACATCGATGATGAAAGTGTAAAATCAAACATATATTCGAATAATACACTTGATTTATTATGAATTGGATTTTTATTGAATTGAGACAGAGATTGTAATTAACGATGGTTAAGTTGCGGACGAAGGACGTACATCATTGCATATTTGTAATATGAATTAACTGAGTAGTTAAGATTCACACATAATAGCTTAGTACGGGAAGATTTATTATGGTTTAAAAATTTATACATATAAAATATACATATAAATCTTTCGATTGGAAATGAGTTAATACTTCATAACTCGTTGATACAATATATTTGTTATTGATTCGTAATGATGTCCACAATGATTCTTGAACTTACAGAGTTTGTGATGTTACAGGTACTGTTGATTCTGACGATACTGACGGCATTGACTGTGTTGATGATGCTACGGTCCTGTTGATGCTGTTGGTAAAACAATTCTAGCTTGTAAATCGTACACCATTTTCGATCAAAGTTTCTACTCTACCATCTCCGTTCACTCATCCGATTTACAGTCAGAATTAAATAATCTCTAAGATTTTGGAGATTACATAACTGCCACAGAGATATCTCTTTAATGAAGTTTATGAATTAATACTTCATCATTTGTTGTTGTTGATAATCCTGGATATTTACAGGGCATATGACGTTGATGTTTGAGATACCGATTGTGATTTTGCGGTGTGGGATGTGGATGTTGTTGTTGGTGGTGGTGATGGTACTGTTGGTGTTGCTGATGGTGGTACTGTTTATGCTGCTGGTGCTGCTGCTGGTGTTTGTAACCTTTGCACCATATTCTCCAAAGCCACTACCCGAGCGCGAAGCTCGTTGACTTCTTCTATTACACCGGGGTGATTGTCGGTTCGGACGAGCGGATAAATAAAATCTAGAATTTGGTGTAGTATGTAATCGTGACGAGATACTCTAGAAATAAGAGAGAAAATGGTGTTTCGGGTAGGTTCGCCGGTAAGTGCTTTAGGTTCTTCGCCAAGAGGGTAATGTGGTGGATGGAAGGGATCACCTTCTTCTTGTCTTCAATGATTAAGGAGGCTACGAACCCATCCCCAATTCATCCAGAATAGATGATGACTAATTGGTTGATCCATTCCGGTCACACTGCTTTCGGAACTTGAGTGGGATTCCATTTCGGAATCCGAGGGACTTGAACTAATGACGAATTCCATTTCGTACGATTGAATAAAGAATTTTTTTGATATGAAATGATTTTTCGGCTATCGGGTGGTATTCTAATTATATAGAGCAAAAGGTTTCGTAGATTACGGAGGAATTTACGGAATATGTCAGGCAAAGTTTACAGTAACAGATACGCTAAGATATGAATTAGCAGATACGCTAAGATATAAATTTTGTCTATACACTATTCATGCAATCAATGCAATAAGATGTATCTTGACTAAGAATGATAAGCAGGTACTTTTCGACAAAAATGATGAGCAAAACTTTTGACATGCAGACACGGTCGAAGTCCAGACTCACTAATGCATCCTAACGACTATCAATTAGACACACTAATGCAGACCTGGTTCGCTAAGACCACCGCTCTGATACCAACTGAAAGGACCCGTTCATATACATTATAAACGATTCACAATAGTTGATTACATCGCGAGGTATTTGACCTCTATATGATACATTTTACAAACATTGCATTCGTTTTTAAAAGATAAACTTTCATTACAACGAAAGTTGACAGCATGCACACCATTTCATAATACATCCAACTATAATTGGCTTAATAATAATCTTGATGAACTCAATGACTCGAATGCAACGTCTTTCAAAATATGCCATGAATGACTCCAAGTAATATCCTTAAAATGAGCAAATGCACAGCGGAAGATTTCTTTAATACCTGAGAATAAACATGCTTTAAAGTGTCAACCAAAAGGTTGGTGAGTTCATAGGTTTATCATAACAATCATTTCAATATATTAATAGACCACAAGATTTCCGTTTATAAATATATGTACACTCGCAAGTGTATAAAAGTATTCTATAAGTTGTAGGCACCCGGTAACAAGCCTTAACGTTCATGTTTTACCCTCTGAAGTACACCAGATCATGTGTGTTTAAAATAACCTCGAAGTACTAAAGCATCCCATAGTCAGGATGGAGTTTGTCAGGCCCAATAGATTTATCTTTAGGATTCGCGCCTACCGTACATAGACAAGTAGTTTATTGTTACCAAGCTAAGGGTATATTTCTGGTTTAAACCCACGTAGAATTAGTTTTAGTACTTGTGCCTATTTCGTAAAACATTTATAAAAACAGCGCAGGTATTCTCAGTCCCAAAAATATATATAAAAGGGAGCAAATGAAACTCACAATACTGTATTTCGTAGTAAAAATACATATAACGTCATTTAACAAGTGCAAGGTTGGCCTCGGATTCACGAACGTATCAATATTGAGATTCAATATTGCAGGAAAGTACGTAAACGTAACAGAGATGGTAAACACTAGATTGACCTCACGAGCATACCCATGAACCATACCCATCACCTCCATAGCTATAACCCATAATTTCCTTAGCTTCGACTCATTCAAAAAAAACTATTTTGAAATCACTCGGACAGCACTCCGTCGTAATATTTTATGTATACTAATAATATCTTGAAATAATACAGAGTATATATATATATATATATATATATATATATATATATATATAAATTGATTGAGAGAGTTTGGAGAAATATATTTTCAAGTTTCTATGAAATAATGAAACCTATTGAATTCTATTTATAATAGATTTTTGAATTATTAAAGTGAATTATTAAAGTATGAATTATTAAAGTGAATTATTAAAGTATGAATTATTAAAGTGAATTATTAAAGTATGAATTATTAAATTGAATTATTAAAGTATGAATTATTAAAGTGAATTATTAAAGTATGAATTATTAAAGTGAATTATTAAAGTATGAATTATTAAAGTATAGTAAAAGTATAAAAACTATGTATGTATAATACGCGTATAAATATATATAATATTAATTTAAATCGTTATATATATATTTAATGAAATATAAATATCGTTATATTTATTATACTGGTTAAGTAATGAGTTGTCAAAAGTGATTCTAGATATTTATAAAAGTTATATACGTTTTAATTATAAAGTTCTTTTTAAACTGAAAACGTCTTTGTACGTTTGAAAATAGATTAATAGAATATTATGGAAACCAATTCTCCTCTAACTTTTGTTAACTTTCGTAAATGACACTTTTTGTTTTTATTTATAAATAGCTTTACAAATTATTCTGAATATCGTTAAGAGGAATAGATTTTCTCAAATCATAGTGGACCTCTCAACAGAGACTTGTAATCATAATTCAATGTTTCTGATAATTCATTCATTTAATATATTTTTTTTAATTTTGTCGAAAATCATATTGAAACAAATACGTTTGTGTAAAGTATTATACGTTTAATACTTTATTAATATTCTCAAGTTATAATATATATATATATACATATACATATCTATTTATATATAACGGTTCGTGAATCGTCGGAATTTGGTCGAGGTTATAATGAATGTATGAACACAGTTTAAAATTCTTGAGATTTAACTTAACAATCTTTGCTTATCGTGTCGGAATAATATAAAGATTAAAGTTTAAATTTGGTCAGAAAACAGTACCTACCCGTTAAAGAAATTTCGTCCCCGAAATTTGATAGAGGTCGTCATGACTAACAATGAGAATGTTATTATAACGATTATAGAGTTTTATCATGTTCAAGAAGAATGGATAAAATAATTCGATTACTCGAAGCGTGTGAGTGAAGTTATCGTAAATGAATGAAATAAGATAATAGTGATTCGTCGTATCTTTTGACGTCATCACGATTGATCTCCGAAAAGAAAATCTTTGTAATCTATATTGGATTTGATTATTCGGCGATTAAGGAAATTATGATCCTCTTCGAATTAATGCGATAATCCATTTTGATTTCTCTGTCGGATATTTCACTATAAATCCACCTCATTTGTTTTCTTACAACTCACACCTTCTCAACTCATATTTTAAAGTATTTGTCAATATGCTTCATCCAGTGCTGATTCTTGATATACTCCTCATTTTCATATCTGTCGCTCTTCTTTTTCATCTGCCTTCGGAAGAATCTATTTACTTCTACTATACTCTTGATTTTATAGTGTTTTTAGTTCTCCCGTGTCTTTATATTGCTATATGCATTGATATATACGGTTTGTGATTTCTGGGTTATTGTTGGGTTTTATATCTTCCCTTATATTTCAAAGTCCTTGCTTCTTCTATAAGCATTGTCATCCACATTTAATGCTCTCTTCTATTTGCTATGATTTATACTCCCATTTCTAGTTCGGAGCTTTGACCTTTCGTTTCTTCTTCTTTCGATTAAGCACCGCTTGTAATGGTCCAGAATTCGTAGATATAAATTTTGGAATGAACATTGTTAATGTTCTAGGAAGGAAATTGTAATGGCACGATCTTGACTTGTCAAATTACCAGAATACCTCGGAAAAGGCCGAATCATCAAGAAATATTTTCTTGATATTTAGAGATCAAAGAGAATACAAGAGTCGTGTAACATAGCACATGATGACGTTATGATCTGTGAATCATCATGTTCCATTTAGAAACTCAGTATGAATTACTGTAATATAATCACGTTGATCAAGTGTCATTATATTATACTAACTCATGCTTCAGCTCCCAACACTTCTTTAAGAATATTCCTATTTTAAACTCGAATGTTTCAGAATTTAGAAACTAAAATAGTTTCTTTTATGATATAATATAGATAGCGCGAAGAGGTAAATGATTTCAGATAAGAATAATTATAAAAATATCTTCAGAAGTATGGATGATATTTATAATGAAAGATACGATGATATCTTAGAGTCTAATATCAGAGGATGATGAAGGATATTGTCCGCATGGGTTTAGAGTCAGGAGTAAGGTATTCGTTAATGACTTCAGCAAGTACTGAATCATTTGGATTCTTTGAAGGCAGGTTCAGCCTTTGTGATTTGTCCACAGCCTCCTTCATACTTTGCTCAATCTGTTTTCCAGTTCCAAAGCTTCTCTTTTTCTGAGCTTTGCCAATATACTATCCTTTATCATCCAACTTTTTACTGTTAAGGTCGTTTACAGTTTTTGCTGCTTCATCAGCATTTTTCAAAATTTCGAGAACTGGTTCGCAGTTTAGGGTGTTTTTCAGAAATTTCTCATTCAAAGAATGTAAGTCTTGGAGGTAGACGTTGTGTGTATATGTAATTGTTGATGTAGACATGCTGCGAGGTTTCAACATACTGATTGCTGATTCTCAATAATTGGTATGGCAATTCTTGTTATAAGGTACGAATGAGTATATGATAGGGTTTCGATAATTATAATGATTTTTTTTTTTTGGAAAGTCAAAGATCAGTGAAGTTGTTGGTAAGTTTATTGCTAATGTGGTGAATATAAACGATTCCCCGGTAACGTTGGCGAAAGGGCAACGTATCTATCGAGGTTATAATAAGACTGTTTTGATTGAGAAGTCGAAGTTGACTTGCTGGAGCTGTGACAAAACTGTCTATTTTGAAACGGAATTGAAAAGTTATTTTAGCTAGTAAATGCCAGAGGGTCTAACACGGATACGTGTCGAACTATGACTTGAGTTTTGAGAGTTTTTCAGGTGTATAACTGTGGGTAACATGTGGTTGGATCATCATCTCGATTGTTCCTTAGTTGAAGTGTCTTCAGGAATTTCGAAGGGTTTGAGCACATATTGTAATCGTTAATACATATGATGTTCTAACACAGTTTTGAAGTCAAAGTATAGCTTTGAAAGATATAGGAATCTAAGAGTGATGATACTGGTTATATTTTGAATTGAATTATGCGATTTCAAAATCAGAATATGTAATTGAATTTGAATGAGTATGATTGTTTTGATTTATATGAAAGAATGGATATTGTTGTGAAAGTAGGGAGTATAGTTGATGATTGCTGAATCAGTTTTGAAAAATGTAATATATTAATTGTGAATTTATATATCTCTCGGGTATTACCTACCCGTTAAAAAAAATTTCACAATTAATATTTTGTACAAAAGAAGTTTATTACAGTCTTTATGAAAATATGTGTATATTTTCTTTAGATGTAATATAGATTTAATGAGTTAATATTAAATTAAACTCATTTGTTTTATGGTTGGAACTAGAATTGAGTAATCCCTAAAACTTTATAAATTGCATAAGTATTTCTTCAATAATATTGAAATTGTGAATCATTACTTTGTTATTTGTTGGTTTTCGTGAAATTCTTGTGAACTTTGCAAGGTACGAATGATGTTATTTGAAAAGTTTTGAGTACATCGATGATGAAAGTGTAAAATCAAACATATATTCGAATAATACACTTGATTTATTATGAATTGGATTTTTATTGAATTGAGACAGAGATTGTAATTAATGATGGTTAAGTTGCGGACGAAGGACGTACATCATTGCATATTTGTAATATGAATTAACTGAGTAGTTAAGATTCACACATAATAGCTTAGTACGGGAAGATTTATTATGGTTTAAAAATTTATACATATAAAATATACATATAAATCTTTCGATTGGAAATGAGTTAATACTTCATAACTCGTTGATACAATATATTTGTTATTGATTCGTAATGATGTCCACAATGATTCTTGAACTGACAGAGTTTGTGATGTTACAGGTACTGTTGATTCTGACGATACTGACGACATTGACTGTGTTGATGATGCTACGGTCCTGTTGATGCTGTTGGTAAAACAATTCTAGCTTGTAAATCGTACACCATTTTCGATCAAAGTTTCTACTCTACCATCTCCGTTCACTCATCCGATTTACAGTCAGAATTAAATAATCTCTAAGATTTTGGAGATTACATAACTGCCGCAGAGATATCTCTTTAATGAAGTTTATGAATTAATACTTCATCATTTGTTGTTGTTGATATTCCTGGATATTTACAGGGCATATGACATTGATGTTTGACATACCGATTGTGATTTTGCGGTGTGGGATGTGGATGTTGTTGTTGGTGGTGGTGATGGTACTGTTGGTGTTGCTGATAGTGGTACTGTTTATGCTGCTGGTGCTGCTGCTGGTGTTTGTAACCTTTGCACCATATTCTCCAAAGCCACTACCCGAGCGCGAAGCTCGTTGACTTCTTCTATTACACCGGGGTGATTGTCGGTTCGGACGAGCGGATAAATAAAATCTAGAATTTGGTGTAGTATGTAATCGTGACGAGATACTCTAGAAATAAGAGAGAAAATGGTGTTTCGGATAGGTTCGCCGGTAAGTGCTTTAGGTTCTTCGCCAAGAGGGTAATGTGGTGGATGGAAGGGATCACCTTCTTCTTGTCTTCAATGATTAAGGAGGCTACGAACCCATCCCCAATTCATCCAGAATAGATGATGACTAATTGGTTGATCCATTCCGGTCACACTGCTTTCGGAACTTGAGTGGGATTCCATTTCGGAATCAGAGGGACTTGAACTAATGACGAATTCCATTTCGTACGATTGAATAAAGAATTTTTTTGATATGAAATGATTTTTCGGCTATCAGGTGGTATTCTAATTATATAGAGCAAAAGGTTTCGTAGATTACGGAGGAATTTACGGAATATGTCAGGCAAAGTTTACAGTAATAGATACGCTAAGATATGAATTAGCAGATACGCTAAGATATAAATTTTGTCTATACACTATTCATGAAATCAATGCAATAAGATGTATCTAGACTAAGAATGATAAGCAGGTAATTTTCGACAAAAATGATGAGCAAAACTTTTGACATGCAGACACGGTCGAAGTCCAGACTCACTAATGCATCCTAACGACTATCAATTAGACACACTAATGCAGACCTGGTTCACTAAGACCACCGCTCTTATACCAACTGAAAGGACCCGTTCATATACATTATAAACGATTCACAATAGTTGATTACATCGCGAGGTATTTGACCTCTATGTGATACATTTTACAAACATTGCATTCGTTTTTAAAAGATAAACTTTCTTTACAACGAAAGTTGACAGCATGCACACCATTTCATAATACATCCAACTATAATTGGCTTAATAATAATCTTGATGAACTCAATGACTCGAATGCAACGTCTTTCAAAATATGCCATGAATGACTCCAAGTAATATCCTTAAAATGAGCTAATGCACAGCGGAAGATTTCTTTAATACCTGAGAATAAACATGCTTTAAAGTGTCAACCAAAAGGTTGGTGAGTTCATAGGTTTATCATAACAATCATTTCAATATATTAATAGACCACAAGATTTCCGTTTATAAATATATGTACACTCGCAAGTGTATAAAAGTATTCTATAAGTTGTAGGCACCCGGTAACAAGCCTTAACGTTCATGTTTTACCCTCTGAAGTACACCAGATCATGTGTGTTTAAAATAACCTCGAAGTACTAAAGCATCCCATAGTCAGGATGGAGTTTGTCAGGCCCAATAGATCTATCTTTAGGATTCGCGCCTACCGTACATAGACAAGTAGTTTATTGTTACCAAGCTAAGGGTATATTTCTGGTTTAAACCCACGTAGAATTAGTTTTAGTACTTGTGCCTATTTCGTAAAACATTTATAAAAACAGCGCAGGTATTCTCAGTCCCAAAAATATATATAAAAGGGAGCAAATGAAACTCACAATACTGTATTTCGTAGTAAAAATACATATAACGTCATTTAACAAGTGCAAGGTTGGCCTCGGATTCACGAACGTATCAATATTGAGATTCAATATTGCAGGAAAGTACGTAAACGCAACGGAGATGGTAAACACTAGATTGACCTCACGAGCATACCCATGAACCATACCCATCACCTCCATAGCTATAACCCATAATTTCCTTAGCTTCGACTCATTAAAAAAAAACTATTTTGAAATCACTCGGACAGCACTCCGTCGTAATATTTTATGTATACTAATAATATCTTGAAATAATACAGAGTAATATATATATATATATATATATATATATATATATATATATATATATATATATATATATATATATATATATATATATATATATATATATAAATTGATTGAGAGAGTTTAGAGAAATATATTTTCAAGTTTCTATGAAATAATGAAACCTATTGAATTCTATTTATAATAGATTTTTGAATTATTAAAATGAATTATTAAAGTATGAATTATTAAAGTGAATTATTAAAGTATGAATTATTAAAGTGAATTATTAAAGTATGAATTATTAAATTGAATTATTAAAGTATGAATTATTAAAGTGAATTATTAAAGTATGAATTATTAAAGTGAATTATTAAAGTATGAATTATTAAAGTATAGTAAAAGTATAAAAACTATGTATGTATAATACGCGTATAAATATATATAATATTAATTTAAATCGTTATATATATTTAATGAAATATAAATATCGTTATATTTATTATACTGGTTAAGTAATGAGTTGTCAAAAGTGATTCTAGATATTTATAAAAGTTATATACGTTTTAATTATAAAGTTCTTTTTAAACTGAAAACGTCTTTGTACGTTTGAAAATAGATTAATAGAATATTATGGAAACCAATTCTCCACTAACTTTTGTCTAACTTTCGTAAATGACACTTTTTGTTTTTATTTATAAATAGCTTTACAAATTATTCTGAATATCGTTAAGAGGAATAGATTTTCTCAAATCATAGTGGACCTCTCAACAGAGACTTGTAATCATAATTCAATGTTTCTGATAATTCAATCATTTAATATATATTTTTTTAATTTTGTCGAAAATCATATTGAAACAAATACGTTTGTGTAAAGTATTATACGTTTAATACTTTATTAATATTCTCAAGTTATAATATATATATATACATATACATATCTATTTATATATAACGGTTCGTGAATCGTCGGAATTTGGTCGAGGTTATAATGAATGTATGAACACAGTTTAAAATTCTTGAGATTTAACTTAACAATCTTTGCTTATCGTGTCGGAATAATATAAAGATTAAAGTTTAAATTTGGTCAAAAATTTCCGGGTCGTCACACACACACACACACATATATATATATATATATATATATATATATATATATATATATATATATATATATATATATATATATATATATATATATATATATATATATATATATATATATATATATATATATATATATATATATATATATTGTTGTATTGTCGTGATGTAGCTAACCCTCCGGGTGTAGCTTCTTGGCGTTGTTCACATTGTCGTGGGTGAACTTATATTTGTTGATATTATTAACTTGTTGCTTAGTAATTGTATGGTATGCCTAGCTTAGCTTGCCTTTATACTTGGATGCTCCGGTATGCGGTATTTGATTATTTATGTGGCGTGTCCATTTTATGCATATATATGTATGTAGTATATTCTCACTCACTAAGCATTAGCTTACCCTCTCGTTGTTGATATTTTTTATAGGTTCGCATGCTTGGCGGCTCGGGTAAGCTTGGGAATTAGAGATCTTGGCTAGGTTGCTTTAGAAGATCTTGCTTTTGGACTCGATTAGGATTTGGGTAGCGTAGTCCCAAATCACCATGCTCGGTTTAGTGTAAACGTAACTAGTCGGGTCATAATGATTATAACCGGTTTACGATTTAATTAATGAACCATTGCATTAGGGAGTTTAAACTATTAATGTATGTTTTAAGTTTGTTGAACTTACTTTGGTAACAAATATGTTTTGGAAATTGTGTAATGGGACCTAAAGTATTATTTAACGCGTATTAAAAGGAAAAAATTTTATGGGCCAGTTTTAATATGGGTTGGGTTATTTCAAGTGGTATCAGAGCATGGTGTAAGGGATTTAGGCGACTTGAGATAGGTGCCTAGACTTAGACTTTGTGTGTGCTTATTTGTTGCGGGACTTGTAGGTGAACGGGTCGGAACGGGTTATAGTTAGTGCCTTGTTTGTAGGTGGACTAACTAGGATTTTTTGGCTTGTGTTGTGATGCTATTCCCTTGCGTGTGTTTATATCGCGTGGAATTGTCGTTGTGTTGGTTATATCATCGAGCGAGGCGGTCGTTGTACTAACGAGTTGAGACGACGTGTGTGCGTAATAAGGACTTGCAAACCATATTACGGGTGCAAATCGTGTCTAACAAGTGATGTACGAAGAGTGTTGAGCAAGATGGGGCGGTGTTATACGTGTTGCTTTATACGTTCGTGGACTAATCATTTTTCATTCTTTAGAATGACGACGCTAAACGAGATCGAGACGAATGACGAGGAGTTTAACTCTAGAGTTGCGGCTGCCGTTGCGGAGCAAATGAGTGCGTTTCGAGAAGAAATGGATAGGAAGTATTCCAAATTTTGGGGTAGTAGTGAAATGGAGCGTTGTCTTAAGAGCTTCATGAGGACTAAACCCCCGATGTATGATGGAAAAAAGGATCCTTTGGTAAGCACCACATGGATCTCGGATGTCGAAGGGTGTTTTCGTACTATTGAATGCCCTCCCGAGAAAAAGACGAGACTCGCTACTAGTTTGTTGCGGGGTAGGGCGAGGGATTTGTTGGATGGTAAGATTGACCTTGTCGGTGGTAAAACGTTTATGGCTTTGTCGTGGGACGAATTTAAGGGGGAATTCTTCGAGGAGTTCCGGACTTCAGCCGATTTGTGGGAGTTGCGTAATGAGTTACGAAATTTGCGACAAGGATCTATGGATTTGAATACTCTCAAGACGACCTTTATGGCGAAGGCTCGTTTTTGCCCGGAGTATTTGGGGAATGATCGTTTGTTGATGGGGGATTTCTATCGGACCTTGAATAATGACTTGAAGAGTAAAATTAGCCGGGGTCAAGCGAAATCATTTGCGGAGTTATTCACCTTGGCTAGAGGTTTCGAGTCTTATTCGCGATTGAAGGTTGGTGAACCTTCAAGTGAGAGAAGGGTTTTTTCGTATGGTTCTCCAAGTAAGAGGACTAAGGGTCCGAGTGTGAGCACGGGTGGTGCACGGACGAATGTATCGGATTCTAGTGCGGCTAGATGTTACAATTGTGGCGTGAGGGGTCACAAGTCTTGGGAATGTTCGGTACTAAAGGGTGATGGCATGGTGTTCTTCAATTGCCAAGAAGAAGGACATCGTAAGTCAGAATGTCCCAAGTTAGAGGGGACGGGTGCGGCAAGGAGATGTTAAGGTACGTTTCATTTTAATAAATATGTCCTTGATTATTTATTATGTGCCGTTGAGTTTGATTTGGTTAAATGCATTGTGTTGTGCGTGTTATTGATATGGGTGACGTTCCTAATGGAAGTACCCTAAGGTGACGTTTTGATTGATGGACGAAGGGCGTAAGACTTGGTACAACCAAGCATTCCTTAGTATTGGGAAATGTTTCTACCAAGCCATGTGTGTGGGCTTTGGTGTTCGGATGTTAGAGCGTGTTCGCTCTCATGTTAAAGTTGATGAACCATGAGGTTCGTCGGGTGGACTGAAACCCTTGAAATCGAGTGTTTTGCATCTCGATGTATGTTGGTGAAGGAGTCTATGTGACGCGATATTAGGTGCCTCTTTTATACCTACTAGCGTGATGTTCGACTCTGATTGTGTTGAGGTTACATTGTACTTGGGGTACCGAAGTGAAACCCCTAGGTACATGAGTGAACGGGTGGAATTTGACAAACTATAGCAATTGGATGATTGCGAGAGTAAAGTTTGCGTGGTGGTGATGAACTCTTCGTTCAAAGTGTTTAGGGATTGGTTGAAATCCTTCATGTGCTCAAGGTTGGAGCAAGATGTGGTGATGGGTCGTGTGAGCCCAATTGATTGGTAAAGTCTGCCTTTGGTAACGTTGTACGATTGTACGAGTTGTGGATATGGAGTGTAGTTCCAAGTGGGGGAGTTACACTCCCGCACGAGGAGACCTTAGGGTGAGAATTCGGATAATGCTTATGGTAGATCCGAAACTTGTGTTGGGTCCTAGTTTTGGTCGATTTGTGGTAGAGTACAATTTCGGTTAAATTGTACTTATGGTTTTGGATGTTAATTGTCACCGAGGTGATAATGTGGTAATCTCGTTGATGAGCAAGGTGAAATCCCTCAGTTCAGGGATGTGCGTGGTAGATTCTCTTTTAGAGAATTATTGTTTTGTGCCTATGTTTGATATAGGTGGTTCTTGCTCGATTGTGTGGATGGTTAGTGGTATCCGTTAAGGTTCACTATAGTGTAGCAGAGCGCGATGTTGCACTACTCGTTGTTTGAGGCCAAAAGTGCGTATGTGATTGGTGAAGCATGACCTTCAGGGTCCGCTGACTTCGTCATGGGATTATTGATTGGTGAAGCATGACCTTCGGGGTCCGCTGACTTCATCATGGGAGTGGTGTAATATCGGTGAAGCATGACCTTCGGGGTCCGCTGACTTCATCCGGTGTTGAGATGGGGAAGTGGATCGCGTGTGTTTGCGGATTCACGATGACGCGTGTGGTTTCGGTCATCTTATTACGGAAGTGAGTCGCGTGTAGTTCGGATTCACAAATGACTTGTGTGGGTTCGGTCATTGTATTGTGTAAGTGAGTCGCGTGTAGTTCGGATTCACAAATGACTCGTGTTGTTTCGGTCATTGTATTGAGGAGTGAGTCTCGTGTAGTTCGGATTCACAAGTGACGCGTGTGGTTGCAGTCATTCTTTTGGGATAGTGACTCTCGTGTAGTTCGGATTCACTAAGGTGTAACAACCCAAACCAACCGCCGACTAAACCTATCAAATTTAGAGACAAAGAAAAAAAATTTTGCTGGATGACAGGTTGCGCGCCGCGCGGACACCCTTGCGCGCCGCGCAAAAAGGGGCTGTCCCCGGTGCGCTTTAATGCGAAAAAGATTAGGTGCATCCCGACACATTTAGCCAAAACGCTTTTAACCGAACATTTATATATGTAAAACTAACACATAACTAAGGTTTAAACGAGTTTTACAAAGTGGGGCCCACACGTGCCCAAAACGCCGCTAAGTGTAAAAATACAAATTTAATACAATTTAGAGTTTCGACCACAAAAAGTTTAATTGCCAAACGACACAACGAGCATGGTGTTTGGGGTTAAACTACCCAAGTCTCGGTCAAACTCCAAGCCAAAGCGAAAAGCGCTTCCTAATCATCAAAGCGGGAAACTTAATCCAAGGTAATGCCCTTACCCTTATCCACACACGAACCTATAAAAAGGTAAACAACGAGAGGGTAAGCAAAGCTTAGTGAGCAAAATAATTATACATATACATATATAATCTACCTACTTGCATCACTTACACAACATCATACTCGGTTTAACATTTCGACAATCATACAACAATATTATGCATATACCATAGACCGCAAATCCACGAGTAGCTAATAATACAATAGCATACGATTCATAATTAAATACATTCAATACCTAATTCACGCAACCTTGGTTAACCAATTCGAACAAGGGAAACGGTACTTACAAGACCGTTGGAGTTCATAACATCCACTAGTGTTACTTACACACCGCGTAATCACTAATCCCCCGGGTGATGTCTTGAACACCGCGACTAACTCACCCTTACGACAATGTGGCGTCTTAAACACCGCGACGAATCCACACTTCATTCAATACAATGAGTGGTGTCTTAAACACCGCGACAATTCCACTCCCATGACAATGTGGTGTCTTAAACACCGCGACAATACCACATGTCAATTAAACAATGAGTAGTGTCTTAAACACCGCGACAATACTACTCGTTACCTAGAATGTGGTGTCTTAAACACCGCGACAATTCCGCATTCGTACACACAAATAAATACATTATATACGTACACGCATAATTATTCCACTCACCTTAGCGCCAAGATGATGATTATGCACTTCCGATCTTCAAAGCAATCGTACCTAATACATAAGTACACATTCAATTACGCAACTAGTGGAATTAACCACAATACTTACACTTGAGCATTTAATGACCCAATATGCATTAAATAGCTCGACTATACCAAAACCGCCCATAAATGGCCAAGACTCAACTAACATCAATAAAGCTAGTGGATTAAAGTCTATTAACTTCAACTAGCATAAACTTAGGGTATTTCATGCCCATTTCACCCCATTAGGTCAACCTCGACTCATTTGACCCATTTTCAAGTTTTTCATCATTTATAAGAGTGCTAATGACTAGCAACTCGATTCAACACTTACAAAACCTCAAACACATGAATAAACCCTAGGTTAACACCCTTTGGGTCATCTTTTACCAATTTAACCCAAACTAGGTCAACATTACCCATCTTGACCCATTTTAATACTTAACCCTAAAATTGGGTCAACTTCACCAAAAACCCTAACTCTTAACATTTAAGGTCATCATACACATTTAATCACTAGGTTCCAACACAAAACACTAACATTAACCAACATTGGTCCATTTTGACCCATTTGACCTAATAAAAGTCAATACACTCATTTTGGGTCATCTATACCCAAATAGCACCCATTTATACATCAAGCAAGTGTTCTAACCAATTATTAGCCAATTAGGGTTTCTTAACATCAATTAACACTTTTAAAACCCTAGCTAACCCATTATTGAGTCTACATGACCCAATTTACCCAAAACACCCAATAATCACTAATAAATGGGTTTGATGTTCACCATAAACCCTAACTCTAACCCTTTCACAACATTATACTAGGAAATCAAGATTAGAGCTTACCACCACAATCAAAATGTAGCTAGGAAGTAGATGAACAACTTTAGAACTTGAACTTTAGCAAGAAACCTCCTTCTTCTTCTTCAAAATGGGATCTCTCTCTTTAATATCCCACTCTCTCTCACTAAAATGAATTGGGAGGATAAGGTTGGTGAACAAGGGAGTAATTGAACTCCCAAACTACTGATCCAAGCATTAAATCCGGCCTTGAAGTGAATTTACCGAAATGCCCATCGTTTAAATTAAATAAAACAAGGAGAGCTGTCACCAGCGTTTTGCGCGGCGCGCCCTCCCTTTGCGCGGCGCGCAACCCCCTGTTTCCAGCTACTTTTCCATTTTAAACTACATAACAAAACTCCACAACCCGGTTTACTATTTAAGCATTATATATAATATAATTACACGGGTCTTACAACTCTCCCCCACTTAGAATCGATCACGTCCTCGTGATCCATGTCACTTAACCACCCGGAACCACGCTCTATGGTACTTAACAAACGTTACGATCCGATTTCCATCACAAAATGTATTAACCCACCGGTTGACCCAAAAGTAAATACACATTTGCACGCATCCCAAAACGTGCAATACACACAATATCCGAAGTCTATAACGATAACTCAGAATACGCGAGAATGCCACGTACCCTTAGCGTACCCTTACCTGGTACAATGCTAAAACAACCAAAATTTCAACCCAAGGTCAACAACCCAAACGATGAAGACCGGACAAAAGAGAATCCTTACGGATAACACCTATTACTTAACATTCTTAGTAGCGCGCAACCACGACTAGTTCACAACTATCGTAAAATCGTAAGCAAGCGACCAAAAACCGCTGATGTCGAAAACGACTATTACTCACCACCATGTGCACAAAACGGCTAAGTGCACAATTTACACGGGCAATTAACATCATAAACCTACGAGTAACGGTTCTTTCCGAAAACCGCTCACCACCAACCACAACCAAGAGTGGTTAACGAAGAGCTAATCCTCCCGGATATCACTCATCACCTATTACTAGTCAAACGCGGTCAACCTAGAGATAACCCCAAATAAATACTTACATGTAACCATCTCGTAATACACAATAATGGCTATTGTGTAACTATCACTCAAAGTATACGATAATGAGGCATCGTGCCCTTTCTCAAAGTCCCATTATGCCATTTCCAAGGTAACCAAACGGCTAACACAATCGAGCCAAAAACAACCTATATTGCGCATAGGCGCAACAATAATCCCCTAGAAGAGAATCCGGTACGCACATCCCTTAACCGAGGGACCTTACCTTACTCGTCGAATACATCAATTATCTCCCAAGGAGATTTTCCACATTACCACCTTGGTGGTAACTTGAACCCAAAACCATAAGCACAATTTATTCCAAATTGTACTTTTGCCACCGTCGACCAATGTAGGTCTCAACACTAGCTTCGTATCCATACGAACGTCATCCAAAATAACATTACAATAGAGCACCTTCGTGCGAGAGTATAACTCCCCCACTTAGGACTCTGTTCCGTAACCACATCGTGGAATAATAGCATCCCGTGGGAGGTCCACTTATCCACATACACCATCGATGTCCTCATTGGTCATAGTTCTCGAATTCTCGCGAATTCATCCTTAACAATAAATCCCGACGATAAACACATATTCGCGTTCGCAGAAAGAGTGACCACTAACCTAACAACTAATTCGCCAAATCGCATTATCGTAATTCCTATAAGAGAGACGAGGTTCACCCGTCTTGCATCTCTTAATACGCACGTCACCAAAACCTTGCTCCAACCCCGAGCATACGAAGGAATTTAACCTAACCTTAAACTCTTTAAACGTAGAGTTTACCACGATATACACAACCTTGCACTTGCAATAATCCCATTGCTATAGCTCATCAATTTTCCACACGAAGACGAACACGCCCTAACATCCAAAACCAAAGCCCGTCTCCATGGCTTAGTAGAAAACATTTCCCAAACATTAAGGAATGCTTGGTGGCACCAAGTCTTACGCCCTGCGGTCAACGATCCCAACTCCAACGTAGGGTAATTCCGTTAGGAATGCTACCCGTAACAATACCACGTATTTACACTAATGCATTCGCCCCTCAAGTCGCATTCACATGAGTCAATGACTCAAACGCTACCCTAGTGCGCTGTCATCTTATCACTAGCCCCGCGCCCGTAAGGGTACGGTTAAAATATACGTTCGCTTAAAACTTATTAGGTTTGGTAATGAGATCTAGGTCTCAATTTCATAACCGAATACATTGGCACACAACAGCAATAATAGTAAGGCATATTTGCATCGAGAAGTGAAGGTACCTGAAACAACATCGCTCGGTGCTTCACCACCCATCGAATACTCGCGCTCTAACCTCTTAACCCGATCGGCAAACGCTTCTGAACACTCTGACTTTCGATGTCCCTCCTTCTGGCAAGCAAAGCACTTGATCGTGCTCAAAGGTGTACCCGTACAATCCCGTGCCAAATGGCCTCGTCCTCCACACTTAAAACACGTAAGCACCCAACCTCCAAACCTCCTAGTCTGATTACTAGCTAAATCGGGACACTCAGACCTTTGGTGCCCTTCCTTCCAACAATAAAAACATACAGTTTTACCCGACGGACAATCGCGAGACTTATGTCCCCGTTGCCCACAATTGTAACACTTAGACCCACCGGAGCCCGTTACTACCTTCCTCATGCTACTAGACGCCTCATTTACACTTCTACCTTGATCATTGAGCAACTCGGGACACTCCGACCTTCGGTGTCCCTCTTTATGGCAATGGTAGCACATTCTGTTTTCGTTTCTGGCAACGTGCACTCCCATATCTTGTGGCCCCTAACACCACAATTGAAACATCTAGATGTGTAACTTCCCTTGTTCTTCTTTTTCACATACTCTACGCCTTCAGGCGTACCTATTTTCCTTTTACCCGAAGTACCATGTGGCTCTAGCCTTGCATGTACATCTTCGTCACCCCTACCTCGAGGTTTAGGAAACCTCTTCTCAAACTCTTCCCTTACGACCTTCGTCACTTGGTCTCGGACCATTTCGGTTACCCGTCCTTCGATTGACTCTTTGACTACTTGGCCAACTCCGTTGGCGACACCCGAGACACATTGTTCAATCGCGGCTTCAACCATTACCGCTAATTCGTTCTTCTTTTCATTAGTAGACCCTTCCGTTCCGTATTCATCTTCCATCTTCATTCTTAAGAAACAAAATAGATTAACCAATGAAACGAAAAGATATAACACGTATGTATATATATACATATATATATACATATGCCACACTACCCCATCTTGCTTAACAATCGTCGTACATCGCTTGTTTGACACGATTTGCACCCGTAGTAAGGGTAGCTAATCATTACTACGCGAGCACGTCGCGTTAACTCGCTAGTACAACGTCCATTTCGCTTGATGATCGCTACACAACACAAACAAATAATGCATGATTAGTTCATATAATCTATGTGCTAACCAAGTCCCGGTCCGACCCAAAGTCCTACAAGTCCCGCACAATGCACACACAAAAGTCTAAGTCTAGGCGCCTATCTCAAGTCACCTAAATCCCTTAGACCATGCTCTGATACCACTTGTAACAACCCAAACCAACCGCCGACTAAACCTATCAAATTTCGAGACAAAGAAAAAAAAATTTGCTGGATGACAGGTTGCGCGCCGCGCGGACACCCTTGCGCGCCGCGCAAAAAGGGGCTGTCCCCGGTGCGCTTTAATGCGAAAAAGATTAGGTGCTTCCCGACACATTTAGCCAAAACGCTTTTAACCGAACATTTATATATGTAAAACTAACACATAACTAAGGTTTAAACGAGTTTTACAAAGTGGGGCCCACACGTGCCCAAAACGCCGCTAAGTGTAAAAATACAAATTTAATACAATTTAGAGTTTCGACCACAAAAAGTTTAATTGCCAAACGACACAACGAGCATGGTGTTTGGGGTTAAACTACCCAAGTCTCGGTCAAACTCCAAGCCAAAGCCAAAAGCGCTTCCTAATCATCAAAGCGGGAAACTTAATCCAAGGTAATGCCCTTACCCTTATCCACACACGAACCTATAAAAAGGTAAACAACGAGAGGGTAAGCAAAGCTTAGTGAGCAAAATAATTATACATATACATATATAATCTACCTACTTGCATCACTTACACAACATCATACTCGGTTTAACATTTCGACAATCATACAACAATATTATGCATATACCATAGACCGCAAATCCACGAGTAGCTAATAATACAATAGCATACGATTCATAATTAAATACATTCAATACCTAATTCACGCAACCTTGGTTAACCAATTCGAACAAGGGAAACGGTACTTACAAGACCGTTGGAGTTCATAACATCCACTAGTGTTACTTACACACCGCGTAATCACTAATCCCCCGGGTGATGTCTTGAACACCGCGACTAACTCACCCTTACGACAATGTGGCATCTTAAACACCGCGACGAATCCACACTTCATTCAATACAATGAGTGGTGTCTTAAACACCGCGACAATTCCACTCCCATGACAATGTGGTGTCTTAAACACCGCGACAATACCACATGTCAATTAAACAATGAGTAGTGTCTTAAACACCGCGACAATACTACTCGTTACCTAGAATGTGGTGTCTTAAACACCGCAACAATTCCGCATTCGTACACACAAATAAATACATTATATACGTACACGCATAATTATTCCACTCACCTTAGCGCCAAGATGATGATTATGCACTTCCGATCTTCAAAGCAATCGTACCTAATACATAAGTACACATTCAATTACGCAACTAGTGGAATTAACCACAATACTTACACTTGAGCATTTAATGACCCAATATGCATTAAATAGCTCGACTATACCAAAACCGACCATAAATGGCCAAGACTCAACTAACATCAATAAAGCTAGTGGATTAAAGTCTATTAACTTCAACTAGCATAAACTTAGGGTATTTCATGCCCATTTCACCCCATTAGGTCAACCTTGACTCATTTGACCCATTTTCAAGTTTTTCATCATTTATAAGAGTGCTAATGACTAGCAACTCGATTCAACACTTACAAAACCTCAAACACATGAATAAACCCTAGGTTAACACCCTTTGGGTCATCTTTTACCAATTTAACCCAAACTAGGTCAACATTACCCATCTTGACCCATTTTAATACTTAACCCTAAAATTGGGTCAACTTCACCAAAAACCCTAACTCTTAACATTTAAGGTCATCATACACATTTAATCACTAGGTTCCAACACAAAACACTAACATTAACCAACATTGGTCCATTTTGACCCATTTGACCTAATAAAAGTCAATACACTCATTTTGAGTCATCTATACCCAAATAGCACCCATTTATACATCAAGCAAGTGTTCTAACCAATTATTAGCCAATTAGGGTTTCTTAACATCAATTAACACTTTTAAAACCCTAGCTAACCCATTATTGAGTCTACATGACCCAATTTACCCAAAACACCCAATAATCACTAATAAATGGGTTTGATGTTCACCATAAACCCTAACTCTAACCCTTTCACAACATTATACTAGGAAATCAAGATTAGAGCTTACCACCACAATCAAAATGTAGCTAGGAAGTAGATGAACAACTTTAGAACTTGAACTTTAGCAAGAAACCTCCTTCTTCTTCTTCAAAATGGGATCTCTCTCTCTAATATCCCACTCTCTCTCACTAAAATGAATTGGGAGGATAAGGTTGGTGAACAAGGGAGTAATTGAACTCCCAAACTACTGATCCAAGCATTAAATCCGGCCTTGAAGTGAATTTACCGAAATGCCCATCGTTTAAATTAAATAAAACAAGGAGAGCTGTCACCAGCGTTTTGCGCGACGCGCCCTCCCTTTGCGCGGCGCGCAACCCCCTGTTTCCAGCTACTTTTCCATTTTAAACTACATAACAAAACTCCACAACCCGGTTTACTATTTAAGCATTATATATAATATAATTACACGGGTCTTACATAAGGCGCGTGTAGTTCGGCCAATCCCGATTGTTGTTGCGAGGAAGGTAGTGAGTCGCGTGTAGTTCGGATTCACTAAGGCGCGTGTGGTTTTCGGCCAGCCTTTATGTTGTGTGATCTATCGGTTGTTTTATACACCGATGGTGGGGTCGTAAGGACCGTGTTGTTTGATCTATCGGTTGTGTTATACACCGATGGTGGGGTCGTGAGGACCATGTCGTTTGATCTATTAGTTGTTTTATACACCAATGGTGGGGTTGTAAGGACCATATTGCGGGAACTATCGGTTGTTTTATACACCGATGGTGGGGTCGTGAGGACCATGTTGTATGATTAGTGATGCGATAGCCGTGTTTCGCTCACATGTTGTTACGGGTGTGATGATAGTCGATCTTGTTCACCTTTGGATTAGCGTTGCCATAGTCGTTTTAGGCACTATCGGTTCTAGCCGTTTGTTTATGATGGTGTGGTAGTTGCGTATTGGTCGTATTGCGCACTACAAGGGATGTTAAGTGGTAAGTGTTATCCGTAAGGATTCGCTTTTATTCGGTCTTCTTCGGTTTGATGGTTGACTTTATTTTGGCTTGTGGTTTTTACTAGCGATGTACTTGGCATAGTACGCTAGAAGTTGATATCTCGGTACGAGATTGGTTGAGTTTTTCCCGATGTGAGGGATTGAGTTAGTGTTAGTGCTCGGAATTCTGGACTTGATAAATCGCAGGTGACGATTTAGTTGTTAAGGGTAACTCTTTGAGAAGGATTACCTAGAGGAGTTAGAAGAATACATGGTGATTCCTTGTATTCTAAGTGATTGTCGTAAACTTCGGTTGTTGCGTGTATTGCACGGCTCAGAATGCGTGCAAGTGTGTGTCTTAGTTAATGGATTAGTCCTTGAGTTAATGAGTAATGTGATGAAAGTCAGATTGAAACGT
This sequence comes from Rutidosis leptorrhynchoides, assembly GCF_046630445.1. Lineage (NCBI taxonomy): Eukaryota > Viridiplantae > Streptophyta > Magnoliopsida > Asterales > Asteraceae > Rutidosis > Rutidosis leptorrhynchoides. The sequence continues at coordinate 615,767,594 of NC_092335.1, forward strand.
TTGTTAAGAATCGTAGTGTGTCGGTTTGGATTGATTAAGTGATTAGGATCACGAGGACGTGATCGAATCTAAGTGGGGGAGAGTTGTAACACCCCGTTTTTCTAAACATGACGCTCGGGGCGTCATTTGAAGTCCAAGAATGATTATTTAATAGTTTAGATGTAATGCATTGACCACGGTTGACTTTGGGATGTTTTAAAAGTGAAATTGGAGTACATCAGGTAAACTGTCGAGTTTGAGCGCAGTTTGTCGCGTTCTGGTGCGTCGCGTTCCGTGACAAACATGCTTGAAATGAGACAACTTCTGATGGTGATTTCTGTCCACTTTGTCGCGTTGAGTGTTGTGTGTCGCGTATTGGTGTCGCGAAACGCGACAAGGTGTCGCGAAACGCGATAAATGTCGCTGTAATGACATTATTAACCCATTTTAATGGAATCTTTTGAGGGTGTTTTGGTAAATTCACTTATGGTCGGTTCTAGAGCCATAAGACTGATTCAAAGCTCATATTATCCTCATTTTCACTCAAAAACACTTTCACCTTCAAACCCTAGAGAGAGAGGAGAGATTTAGAGAGAGAGAGAGAGCTCCATTTGGAGAAAAAGAAGGTTGTTTCGGGTCAAACCTCAAGTATTAAAGTTGTTCCACTCGTCAACGACATCATTTTGGCGGTATTGGTAAGTCTCAACTCCGAATTTCATCTTTGTAATTTGATATTCAAGTTTAGGGTTTTGAGCTAGTTTGTTGTAAAACCCATTTAGGAGGTGAAATGGGTAATTGTAACTTGTTATTGTTGATGTTGGTAGGTTTTGGGTTGGTTAATGATTTAACCATGTTTAAGACTTGAATGTAGTGTGTAATCACTAGTGTTAGTGATTATAGAAGTGTTGGAACCACTTTGGTGTATTTTGGTTAACTAATTTTGAAATGGGTCAAAATTAGGGTTAAGGTGTCATATTGGGCAAGAGTGGTATTTAACGCTTATGCTTGGGTTTAATTGGCATATTAGGACCATTTTCACTTGTGTTAGTGATTGTTGGTTAGTTTTGGCGCGGTTTGAGCTTGGAAGTGCAATTTGGGTCGAAATTGCACTAGTTGTCAATTTGGGTCGATTTGTAAATCCACCCTAATTATGTTGTAGTATTTGTGTTAATGGAATAGGTACTTTCCATTGACGAGTTGCGGATTACTTGGAAGCATTCATCAAGGCGTTTAAGGTGAGTGTTAATATCCTATGTGCATATGTATGTGTAGGATGGGTGCGGGTCGGGTGAAGTGATTCTCGGCTATAGAGCTCACTTCACATGTAGGTGGATTTGATAGACTTGTGTATAGGTCCAATTGGCATGGTTGTGCGTTTTGGTTGACCACCTTTGGCGAAGTACACGTTTTGTGTGTACATTATCACACGTGGTTGAGATGTGGATGATATAACCCCAATGGCGAAGGGTTTTGATGTTAAGAATGAGTCGCGTGTGGTTTCGGATTCACGATGACGCGTGTAGTTTCGGTCATCTTATTGTATCATGAAAGTGAATCTCATGTAGTTCGGATTTACGATGATGCGTGTAGTCCGGTCATCTTATTGAGGTAGTGATCTCGTGTGGTTTCGGATTACTAAGGCTCGTGTAGTTCGGCCAACCTCGATGTTGTGTTGTTGAAGATAGTAGTCTCGTGTGTATGTGGATCTACTAAGGCTCGTGTAGTTCGGCCAATCTTCATTGTGGAAATTGGGTTTCGGTATTGGGTTAAGGGGTTAACCTTGGACGTTTATATATTGTTATATATATATATATATATATATATATATATATATATATATATATATATATATATATATATATATATATATTGTTTTATTGTCGTGATGTAGCTAACCCTCCGGGTGTAGCTTCTTGGCGTTGTTCACATTGTCGTGGGTGAACTTATATTTGTTGATATTATTAACTTGTTGCTTAGTGATTGTATGGTATGCCTAGCTTAGCTTGCCTTTATACTTGGATGCTCCGGTATGCGGTATTTGATTATTTATGTGGCGTGTCCATTTTATGCATATATATGTATGTAGTATATTCTCACTCACTAAGCATTAGCTTACCCTATCGTTGTTGATATTTTTTATAGGTTCGCATGCTTGGCAGCTCGGGTAAGCTTGGGAATTAGAGATCTTGGCTAGGTTGCTTTAGAAGATCTTGCTTTTGGACTCGATTAGGATTTGGGTAGCGTAGTCCCAAATCACCACGCTCGGTTTAGTGTAAACGTAACTAGTCGGGTCATAATGATTATAACCGGTTTACGATTTAATTAATGAACCATTGCATTAGGGAGTTTAAACTATTAATGTATGTTTTAAGTTCGTTGAACTTACTTTGGTAACAAATATGTTTTGGAAATTGTGTAATGGGACCTAAAGTATTATTTAACGCGTATTAAAAGGAAAAATTTTTATGGGCCGGTTTTAATACGGGTTGGGTTGTTTCACTTGCACCTTTTGAAATGCAAGAGTTACAGAGTCAACTACAAGAATTGTTAGACCGTGGATTTATCCAACCAAGCTCTTCGCCTTGGGGCGCTCCTATTTTGTTTGTGAAGAAGAAGGATAGATCTTTCCGTATGTGTATCGACTACCGCGAACTCAACAAATTGACGATTAAGAATCGGTATCCCCTTCCCAGAATTGACGATCTTTTCGATCAGCTGCAAGGATCAAGCGTTTACTCTAAGATCGATTTGCGATCCGGTTATCACCAGTTGAGGGTGAAGGAGAGTGATGTGATGAAGACTGCGTTCAGAACCCGTTATGGTCATTATGAGTTTCTCGTGATGCCATTCGGTTTAACCAACGCACCTGCTATATTCATGGATCTCATGAATCGAGTATGTAAACCATACCTGGACAAGTTCGTTATCATCTTCATAGATGATATCCTCATCTACTCCAAAAACGAAGAAGAACATGAACAACATCTTCGACTAGTGTTGGAACTTTTGAGACAAGAGCAGTTATATGCCAAATTCTCCAAGTGTGAGTTTTGGTTGAAGGAAGTCCAATTTCTGGGTCATATTGTTAGCGACCAGGGTATCAAAGTTGATCCCGCAAAGATCGAAGCTATCAGCAAGTGGGAAACTCCCACTACTCCTACTCATATCCGCTAAATTTTAGGCCTCGCCGGTTATTACCGAAGATTCATTAAAGGTTTCTCTCTGATTTCACGCCTATTAACCGCACTGACTCACAAAGGGAAGAAGTTCGTTTGGGCAACCGAGCAAGAGTCAGCATTTCAAACCTTGAAGCATAAGTTGACCACCGCACCTATCCTATCTCTTCCCGAAGGCAGTGATGATTTTGTTGTTTATTGCGATGCCTCGAAAAATGATTTTGGGTGTGTACTAATGCAACGAACGAAAGTTATTGCTTATGCCTCTCGACAACTGAAGATTCACGAGCGAAATTACACAACGCACGATCTTGATCTTGGAGCCGTTGTCTTTGCACTAAAACTGTGAAGACACTATCTTTATGGAACAAAGAGTACCATCTTCACCGATCACAAAAGCCTCCAACACATTTTCGATCAGAAACAACTGAATATGAGATAACGACGGTAGATCGAAACATTGAACGACTATGATTGTGAACTACGTTATCATCCCGGAAAGGCAAATGTTGTAGCCGATGCCTTGAGCTGAAAAGAGAGAATGGTACCTCTTTGTGTCCGAGCCCTGAACATCACCATTCATTCGAACCTCAATAGCCAGATCTGAGTAGCCCAAGATGAGGCTCTCAAGGAGGAGAATATTTTTCAAGAGCACGTGAACATTCTCGTTTCTCGATTTGAGGTCAAGGAGACTGGACTCCGATACTTTGCCGGAAGAATTTGGGTGCCTAGTTATGGGGATTTACGGAGCCTTATTCTAGACGAAGCCCACAAGTCAAGGTATTCGATTCATCCAGGAGCTGGTAAAATGTACCACGATCTCAAGGAACAGTATTGGTGGCCTAATCTCAAGAAGAATGTTGCTACTTTTGTTGGGAAGTGTTTGACTTGTTCGAAAGTTAAGGCCGAACATCAAAGGCCATCTGGATTATTTCAGCAACCAGAAATCCCGCAATAGAAGTGGGAAAGGATAACTATGGACTTCATCACGAAGCTACCGAAGTCGGTAGGAGGTTATGATACCATATGGGTTATTATCGACCGTCTTACTAAATCTGCACACTTTCTAGCCATGAAGGAAACTGGCGCAGCTATATACAAAGGAAGTTGTATCTCGCCACGGTGTACCCTTATCAATTATTTCAGATCTTGATACCCGTTTCACTTCCAGATTTTGGCGTTCCTTGCAAGGAGCCTTGGGAACGCGTCTCGACTTGAGTACCGCATATCACCCGCAGACCGAAGGACAAAGCGAACGCACAATCCAAATCCTGGAGGACATGTTACGAGCATGTGTTATCGATTTCGGAAAGGCTTGGGGACGCACAATATTGGTCAAGGTGATGCTAACTCATCAATGAGTTGTACACTTGAAGCTACAAGCATCAAGGATGAGAACCGTGATGAGCATCAAGCACCAAGAACCCCACTGGAGCACTTGTTTACTATTTTTTGGGATCTGATCTGTAAGACCCAAGTATTTTCCTTGTACATACATGTGTTTAAGATCCTTGAAGTGGAAGTTTTGTTGTACATAATTAAAAATGCAAAAGAAGCTGAACTGGGCATTCGACGCGCCGCGCCATTACGGGCTGACAGATTCTTCCCTCTTTTTAAATTAGATATTTTGGGGGAAATTTGGTAAAATCACTTTGGGGTCCTACTTTAAGGCCCCAAATCAGTTGTTGGAGTCTCCTTTACTCCATTTATATCTACCTTATCATTTTCCATTAAATCCTAGAGAGAGAGGAAGTTCTAGAGTGAGAGAGCTCCGTTAAAGGAAGAAGGAAGTTGAATCGGGTCTTATTGCGAGTTCTAAAGTCGTTCATCTAGTCGCTAGCTACGTGGTGATTGTGTTGGTAAGTTATAAAACCTAATTTCTTACTTTAATTGTATTAAGGGTTAGGGTTTGGGTTATTGGCACATAAAAACCCATTTGTTAGTGAATTAGGGGTTTTTGGGTGAATTTGGGTCATGTGGACTCAAAGTTGGCTAACTAGGGTTTTCAAAGTATTAATCTATGTTTATGAGCTTAAATTAGTTAGTTAAATTACTAGCACACTTAAATATATGTAAAGGGGTGTTAAGTGGGTTAGTAGATGACCTGAAATGGGTGTATTGACTTTAAATGGTCAAATGGGTCAAGATGGTCCTAAGTGGGTTAATGTATGTGTTTGATGCATAAACCTTGTATTGGAAAGCGTCTTAGGACTTAACTTGGCAAATGATTAGGGTTTTGGGGATGTTAACCCAAATATTAGGGTTAGGGTTGCAAATGGGTCAAAATTGCACAATGGGTCAAGATAACCCTAGAATGGAGTTTTAGTGGGTTGACCAACTTGAGTTGTGATTGATATTGTGTAAAATGTGATAGGTGCGTTACCTTGAAGATTCTCGGACTTGATTATCTTTCGCAAGAGACTTTGAGGTGAGTGGAGTAATTATACATGTATGTATATGGTATATTTATTTGTATGCTATGGTATGACCCACGGAGCTGGGAGTGCCATAGTGTGTGTGCGAGTGTGCTATGATGTGAACCACGGAGCCGGTAGCATCATAGTGCACGTTTGTGATGTGAACCACGGAGCCGGTAGCATCAAAGTGTGAACCATGGAGCCGGTAGCACTATAAAACAAAGTGTAAACCACGGAGCCGGTAGCACTATAAAAGAGTATGACTCGAATGCGTAGTGACGTGAACCACGGAGCCGGTAGCGTTATAGCATTGCGTATGGTGTGAACCACGGATCCGGTAGCACCATGACGCGTTTATGGTTAACCATATAGTTATTTATGTATATGTCGGGATGTATCATATTATATTATTGCGGAGCTTGTGATATTGATATTGCTAGTTGCGGTATTTGGAGGTAATTAGCTTACTTGTAGTTTGTATGCTAATTGTTATTACTAACGATTATGCGGTGTGTGTAAATTTATGCAAGTAGGTATATTATATATGTATATGTATAATTATTGCATTCACTAAGCTTTGCTTACCCTCTCGTTGTTTACCTTTTTATAGGTTCGATTGTGGACAAGGGTAAGGGCATTATCTTGGATTAGAGATCCCGCTTTGTTGATTAGGGGACGCTTTTTGGATGTGATAGTTCTTGGAGTTTGACCGAGACTTGGGTAGTTTAATCCCAAACGCCATGCTCGTAGTGTAGTTTGGTACTTAAACTTTTTGGTGGTCGAAACTCATATTTTGTATTTAAACTTGTAATTTGGGTCGTGTGGGCCCTGCTTCGTAAAACTAATTTTATTAATGGAACGTGCTAGTTTTACATATATGAACTTGTGGGTGAAAGCGTTTTGTCTAATTATGTCGGGAAACGGCCAAACATTTTCGTGTATTTGGCTCTCGGGGACAGCAGGCTATCCAGGTGGTTTCGCGCGCCGCGCCGCGCCATATGCTGGCCAATTTAAATTTTTTTTTTTTTTTTTGTGATCTTTTGCACGGGTTTGGTTCGGGTTGTTACAAGTGGTATCAGAGCATGGTCTAAGGGATTTAGGCGACTTGAGATAGGTGCCTAGACTTAGACTTTATTGTATGTCAGCTTTATGCGGGACTTGTAGGACTTTGGGTCTAATCGGGAATTGTTAGTGCTTCGGGTTATGTGAACTAACCTCGTACTAATTGTTTTGTGTTGTGTTTAGTAATCATCAAGCGAGATGGACGTTGTACTAGCGAGTTAATGCGGCGTGCTCGCGTAACAATGATTAGCTACCATTGTTACGGGTGCAAATCGTGTCAAACAAGTAATGTACGACGATTGTTAAGCAAGATGGAGTAGTGTGGCGTATATGCATATACAATTGTGTTATGTCCTTTCGTTTCGTTGTTTAATCTAATTCATTTTATAGAATGAAGATGAGAAACGGGCACGACACCAATGATGGAAGTACGAGTGAGGACATTGAGTTCACGGCCAAAGTTGAGGCCATCTTTAAACGTCAAAAGGCAGAGTTCCTCGAGGATGTTAAGAAAATGTTTCTAGATACGATTGACGAGCAATTAGTCAATGTAGTCAAGGAGCAAGTGAAGGCCGTTCATCAAGAGGATAATGTGGGGAGACGGGACTTCTTCTATAAGAATTTCAAGGACTCTCAACCTCCCACCTTCGATGGTGAACGGGACCCACTTAAGAGTGCCCGTTGGATCTCCGATATGGAGGGGGCTTTTCGTACGTGTGAATGTCCTCTTGATAAGAAGACAAGATATGGGTGTAGCATGTTAAGAGGTGATGCTAAATTGTGGTGGGACGCAAAGATTCAAGTTTATGGCGAAGAACAATGTATGGAGTTCACATGGGATGAATTCAAGGCGGAGTTTTTCGATGAGTACCGAACTTCGGCCGATCTTACAAGGCTTAAGGATGAGTTACGTTCCTTGAGGCAAGGGTCGATGGATTTGAACACTCTCAAATCTGTGTTTTTGTCTAAGACCCAATTTTGCCTGGAGTATGTCGGGAATGATAAGATGTTGAAAGAATATATTTATCGGATCTTGAATGATAGTTATCAAGAGAAGATAAATGTGAATGTGGTGAAGAGCTTTAATGAATTGTTCAATATGGCGAAGGGTTTTGAAGCGCTTGTGATAAGGAAGGGTGGTTTTACTTTTGGTAAGAGGAAGTTCGAGAATTCGAGCCATTCGAACTTCTCAAACAAGAAAAGTAAGAAAGGTTCCGAAAGCGTTGGTAGTGTGAAGAAGGGTACGTCCGGGGGTTTTGGGCCTAAATGTTATAATTGTGGGCACCAAGGACACATGGCTCGCGATTGTACAAGTGCTACTTCAACACCAAAAGTCACTTGTTATAATTGTGGCAAAGAGGGGCACAAGAGGCCGGAATGTCCCGAATTGAATAAAGATAATGTTAAGCGGTTGGAGAAGGCGGCGGGTACGGCTAGGGGTCGCAATTATTTGATGACCAATGATGAAGCCAAACAATCGAACGAAGTTGTCTCAGGTACTTTCATGGTTAATTCTAATCCGGCAAGGATACTTTTTGATAGTGGTGCTAACTTGTCGTTCGTGTCACCAAAATTCGTGCCTAAACTTAATAAACCATTAGCTAAGTTGAGTCGTCCGGTAGAAGTCAAAATAGCAGACGGCAAGACTGTGTTAGTGGTTGATGTGTGTAATAATTGTGATGTTGTATTTGGTACCGAAAACTTTAAAATTGATCTAATCCCGATGACTTTGGGTGATTTCGATATCGTTGTTGGTATGGATTGGCTCGATCGAAATAGAGTCGATATTGCATGCCATGAAAAATCTATTCGGGTGAGGGCCCCGAGTGGGGGAGAGTTAATTATTCACGGTGATAAACGAAGAAGACTTATGCCGATATGTTCTTTTACACGGGCACGTCGTTTTCTTGTTAGTGGTGGCATGGCTTTTCTTGCCCATGTTGTTGATACTCGTGATGAGCCACCACCTATTCATGAAATTCCGGTGGTAAGTGAATTCGAAGATGTTTTTTCGGATGAGTTACCGGGTGTTCCGGGGGAAAGACAAGTTGAATTTCGCATTGAGTTGGTTCCGGGAGCTACTCCCATTGCTAAAACTCCTTATCGTTTAGCACCGACGAAAATGCAAGAGTTGTTAAATCAAACCCAAGAGTTGCTCGAGAAGGGTTTTATTCGACCGAGTGCTTCGCCATGGGGCGCTCCGGTTTTATTCGTGAAAAAGAAGGATGGTAGTATGCGGATGTGCATCGATTATCGGGAGTTGAATAAAGTGACGATCAAGAATCGTTATCCATTGCCTCGGATTGACAATTTGTTTGACCAACTCCAAGGTGCGACGTATTTCTCTAAGATCGACCTACGGTCCGGCTATCAACAAATGCGGGTCCGCGAGGAAGATATTGAGAAAACGGCTTTTCAAACATGTTATGGGCATTTTGAGTTTGTAGTTATGCCTTTTGGTCTTACGAATGCACCGGCGGCATTCATGGACCTTATGAACCGAGTGTGCCAACCTATGTTGGACAAGTCGGTAATTGTGTTCATTGATGACATACTTGTTTATTCAAGGAGTATGAACGAACATGAACGTCATTTGCGTGAAGTATTGAAGACGTTACGAAAGGAGAAGTTGTATGCTAAGTTCTCCAAATGTGAATTTTGGCTAAGGGACGTTCAATTCCTTGGTCATATTGTAAACAAGGAGGGTATTCTAGTGGATCCGGGGAAGATAGAGATGGTGAAGAGTTGGAGACAACCGACTACGCCTACGAAGGTTCGAAGTTTTCTCGGATTGGCCGGTTATTATCGTCGGTTTATCCAAGAATTTCTAAGATCGCTTCTTTGTTGACGAAGTTGACGAGGAAGAATGCGAGATTTAATTGGGAGAATGAGCAAGAAATTGCTTTTCAGTTGTTAAAAGAGAAGTTGTGTCAAGCTCCAGTGTTAGTGTTGCCGGAAGGAGTAGAAGACATGACGGTTTATTGTGATGCATCGTTAAATGGGCTCTGGTGTGTTCTAATGCAAAGAGGTAAAGTCATCGCTTATGCCTCTCGACAATTGAAGGAACACGAGATTTGAAACATGCGTATGGTGTCAAGTCTCGTTGAGTTGGCGGCGGTTGTGCATGCGTTGAAAATTTGGCGCCATTACTTGTATGGTGTCAAGTGCACGATTTATTCGGATCATAAGAGTTTGAAACATCTCTTTAATCAACGAGATTTGAATTATCGCCAACGAAGGTGGATGGATGTGTTGAAAGATTATGATTGTGAGATACTTTATCATCCGGGCAAGACGAATGTGGTCGCGGATGCGTTGAGTCGAAAGAATCATCACCCGGCGTTACGATTGGGATTGTTACGTATGATTATTACTAACGATTTTCTTGAAAAACTTGGTGTGATTCAAATTGAGGCTTGCGTTCACAACAAGTATGAGGAACGAATTGTGGGGCAATCTGAGTTTATTACTATGGGTTCGCGTAGTTTGTTGTCTTTTCAAGGAAGAGTGTGGGTGCCTAAGATGGGTGATTATTGACAAGTGCTACTTGATGAAGCACATAAGTCAAAGTATTCCATTCATCCGGGCGTGACGAAAATGTACCTTGATTTAAGGAAAGATTATTGGTGGCCGGGCATGAAACGTGATGTTGTAAAATATGTTGAACAATGTGTTACATGTTTGCAAGTTAAGGCCTAGCACCAAAAGCCGTATGGTAAGTTACAACCGTTAGAAATCCCGAAATGGAAATGGGAGCACATTACCATGGATTTCATCACAAAGTTACCTAAAACGGCGAGGACCCAATTTGATTCTATTTGGGTTATAGTTGATCGATTAACGAAAAGTGCTTTGTTTCTTCCCATTAAGGAAGCGATATCGTAGGAGACCTTGGCTAAGTTGTTTATCAAGGAAGTTATCTCTCGACACGGAGTTCCTATATCTATTATTTCGGATCAACATACCTGTTTTACATCTCGGTTTTGCGAAAAGTTTCACGAAGATATGGGTACACAATTGAAATTGAGCACGGCGTATCATCCTCAAACGGACGGTCAAACCGAGCGTACAAATCAAACATTGGAGGATATGTTACGGGTGTGTATTATTGATTTTGGGGGTAGTTCGGATGAGCACTTACCCATGGTGGAATTCTCGTACAATAATAGTTATCATACTAGTATTGGGATGCCACCTTATGAGATGCTTTATGGGCGTAGGTGTCGAACCCTGATTTGTTGGGGTGAAGTGGGACAAAAGGAAATCGGGAGTACCGATTTGGTTTTAGAGACGAATAACAAGATTGACATTATTCGGGATCATTTGAATAAGGCTCAAGATAGACAAAAGTCGTATGCTGATAATGCTAAAAACGAACATATATTTCATAGTATTATCCCTCAAGAAAGACAAGCTTTTAGTTGCAATTGTCCTATTTACAAGTGATATTCGTTTAAATAATAAAAGGTGAAGACAAAATACAGATTCGACGAATTGAAGACGCAAACGACCAAAAAGCTCAAACGTACAAAGTACAATCAAAGTGGTTCCAATTATTGATAAGAAACTTCTCAAAATTACAAGAGTACAAGACGCGAAACGCAAAATACAAGATATTAAATTGTACGCAAGGACGTTCGAAAATCCGGAACCGGGACCAAAGTCAACTCTCAACTCTCGACGCAACAGACTAAAAATTACAAGTCAACTATGCACACGAATATAATATAATATTTAAATAATTCTTAAAATTATGTACATATTATATATATTATTATAAATCGTCGGCAGAAGAAACAAGCTCATGTGAGATGGAAAAGTACGCCATGCGATCGCATGGCCTCGCAGTTATAAGACCATGCGATCGCATGGAGGCCTTTTTCTGGCCACATGCCTATAAAAGGCAGGCTTTGCATGAACCTAAAACACATCTTTTTCTTTCCTTTCTCTGAACGTAAAGATATATATATATATATATATATATATATATATATATATATATATATATATATATATATATATATATATATATATATATATATATATATATATATATATATATATATATATTAATTTTAATTTTAATTTTAATTTCTAATAATAAGGGTATGTTAGCGAATGTTGTAAGGGTGTAAGTCGAAATTCTGTCCGTGTAACGCTACGCTATTTTTAATCACTGTAAGTTATGGTTAATGTTATTTTTAAATTAATGTCTCGTAGCTAAGTTATTATTATGCTTATTTAATGCCGAAGTAATCGTGATGTTGGACTAAATATTAAAATTGGGTAATTGGACTTTGTACCATAATTGGGGTTTGGACAAAAGAACGACACTTGTGGAAATTAGACTATGGGCTATTAATGGGCTTTATATTTGTTTAACTAAATGATAGTTTGTTAATTTTAATATAAAGATTTTCAATTGGACGTACCTATAAATAACCATATACACTCGATCGGGCACGATGGGCGGGATATTTATATGTACGAATAATCGTTCATTTAACCGGACACGGGAATGGATTAATAGTTAATAGACATATTAAAACAGGGGTGAAATTATAAACAAGGACACTTGGCGTAAATGTTAACAAAGTATTAAAACCTTAGGTTGCACGCAGTCGATATCCTGGTGTAATTATTAAACAAAGTATTAAGACCTTGTTACAGTTTAAGTCCCCAATTAGTTGGAATATTTGACTTAAGATATAAGGATAATTTGACGAGGATACTCGCACTATATATTTATGACTGATGGACTGTTATGGACAAAAACCAGATGGACATATTGAATAATCCAGGACAAAGGACAATTAACCCATGGGAATAAACTAAAATCAACACGTCAAACATCATGATTATGGAAGTTTAAATAAGCATAATTCCTTTTATTTCAAATTTAATTGCACTTTTAATTATCGCACTTTTATTTATTGTCATTGTATTTAATTGCACTTTTAATTATCGTACTTTTTAATTATCGCAATTTTATTTTATCGCACTTTTATTAATCGCAATTTCAGTATCGTTATTTACTTTACGCTTTAAATTAAGTTATATTTACTTTTTTATATTTTACATTAGGTTTTAACTGCGACTAAAGTTTTAAAAACGACAAATCGGTCATTAAACGGTAAAAACCCCCTTTTTATAATAATAATATTACTTATATATATATTTGTATTTTTATAAGATTAAAACTAATATAGCGTTAAGCTTGTTTAATTTTCCCTGTGGAACGAACCGGACTTACTAAAAACTACCCTACTGTACGATTAGGTACACTGTCTATAAGTGTTGTAGCAAGGTTTAGGTATATCCATTCTATAAATAAATAAATATCTTGTGTAAAATTGTATCGTATATAATAGTATTTCTTTATAAAAATAATAGTATTTCCTATTACACCTCGCACACATCAAGTATTTTTGGCGCCACTGCCGGGGACATTCTTGCTTAAACGCCGGAAGTGCAACGCTATATATAAAAAAAAATATTTTTATTAATTTTTAGTTTACTTTTATAAAACTACGCTTTTGTAAAAATACGTTTTAAATATTCGAAAATATAAAAAGAAAAACAAAAATATAAATATTTTTAAGAGTTTGTTAAATATTTATAAAATTATAGAGTTTCTTTATTTTTATTTTAGTTTTTAAAATACAAGTTTTTATTTATTTATATATTTATTTATTAAAACAGAAAAAAAACACTCGAGGCCCGGTACTGTAGCAGCCCAAAGCCTGGCCCGAAATCCTTATCCATGCGATCGCATGGATTTTTAACGTGAGGACCATGCAATCGCATGGCCCTGTCAGACACGCCAGACTTGACCTAAAACAGCAATCATTACGGAGTATTATTATTAATTATAAAACCCTAATTAGGTTTTACATATTTTAATATTTAGTTTTAGTGTTATTTATTTATTTTCTATATTTAGTTTAATTTAGTTTTTTAAATTATAAAATTAATAGTTTTATAAAATAATTAATATAAAAATAATATTTTTATAAAAATTTTACTTTTTACAATTTTAAGTTTATTTTTTTATATTTTGTCCCTTTTTAATCGTTTATTCGTAATATTTGTATTTTTCGCTCGTTTTTAGTTTTAATATAGTTTTTGCAATAGTTATTTTTATTTCTAGATTATTAGGCTTTGTCGTAAAATCCCTTAAGTGCTTTTTCTTTAGACTAAGATTTAAGTACTTTAGAATTTTGTGACGCTGTTTTTATATTTTAATACCTTTTTAAGTTATTGCCATTTGGGATATAGTATGTCTTTAAGCTTTAATATATTTAGACGCAACTTTTAATTCTTAGTTTTTAGTTCCTTTTTAAGTTTCGACGCGCTACTTTCTTATTTTTATTTTTCGACGCCTATTATTTTTCGACGTTTTTCGAAGCGCAATCTTTTTCTTTCTTATTTCTCGACGCTCTAGTTTATAGGACATAGATTTTTTTTTTCTATTTCTTCTCTAAAATTTCAAAATGAAAAATTATTTTAAGTGGTTAAATTGATAAACATCAAAATTTTCTGGTTCGTAGTAATAGTTGGATTTGTACGTGGACCGGGTTATTGGAGCCAAACAGTACTCAATTATATTGAGACCAAACGAATCCTGCCCCTCTGCTGCATCTTTTGGCTATTCGAAACGTGGGCAAAATCAGAAAAGTCTATTAATTTGATAACTTATATAATTTTTCTTATTTTTATAACTAATAGGATATTCAGTGAATGCACCGAGCAAAACGTTCACCACCTTTTGTACGTTCACCACCTGTAACTCGATCAAGACATCTAGCAAATATTGTCGCCGTTGATTTTTCTTTAGAATCGTCATCCAGTCAACCAAGTACTCCAATTCAAATTTCCGATAATCCATTTTTTGAACCCGACCTCACAATTGAGAATCCGGAGAATATTCAGGGACGATTCTGAGATCCTGAACCATTAATCTTTCCTCCGGAACCACCAATCATTCAAACGGAGATTGTCGAGGAACCAACCATTAAATCAGAATCCTATAGTGATTCAGATTCAACAAATTTAATTATGGAGAATCTGGAACCTCTAAGTATGGAAGACCGAATGAGAGCTAAACGCACTGGCCAAGGTCACGCAATTACTCAACTGACATTAATGCGCCAGATTATGAAATCAAAGGACAAATCCTACACATGGTGACTAATCAATGCCAATTTAGTGGTGCGCCAAAGGAAGATCCAAATGAACATTTTCGAACATTTAATAGGATCTGCACTCTATTTAAAATCCGAGAAGTAGAGGATGAACAGATATATCTCATGTTATTTCCCTGGACTTTAAAGGGAGAAGCCAAAGATTGGTTGGAATCGTTACCTGAAGGGGCGATTGATACATGGGACGTTTTAGTTGAAAAATTTCTTAAACAATTCTTTCCGGCATCTAAAGCCGTAAGACTTCAAGGAGAAATTGTTACGTTCACACAAAAGCCAAATGAAACTTTATATGAGGCATGGACAAGATTTGGAATGTTATTGAGAGGATGTCCGCAACATGGTTTAGACACTTGTCAAATAGTACAAATATTCTACCAAGGATGCGACATCACTACAAGAAAAGACATAGACATAGCAGCTGGTGGTTTCATTATGAAGAAAACCGCAACTGATGCTTACAAAATTATTGATAACACTGCTTCCCACTCACATGAGTGGCACCAAGAAAAAGATATCGTTAGATCATCTAAAGCAGCTAGAGCCGATTCTAGGCATGATTTAGATTCCATTTCCGCAAAGATAGATGCTGTCGAGAGACGAATGGAAAAGATGATTAAGGATATACACTCAATACGAATTAGTTGCGAGCAGTGTGGAGGACCACATTTAACAAAAGATTGTCTCAGTATTGAACTAACAATGGAACAAAGAGAGAATGTTTCATTCATAAACCAAAGGCCTGGAAATAATTATCAGAATAATTATCAACCGCCAAGACCAAACTACAATCAAAATCAGAACTATAACCGAAATGTTCCATACAACAACCAACAAGGTCCTAGCAATCAACAAGTATCCAATAATACTTTCAACCAGCAAAGACCTATTTTTCAAAACAAACCACCACAAACTGATGATAAAAAGCCAAATTTAGAAGATACGATGTCGAAGCTAGTTGAATCTCAAACTCAGTTTTTCACATCTCAGAAACAAACCAATGAACAAAATGCTCAAGCAGTTAGAAATCAACAAGCTTCTATTCAAAATCTGGAACAAGAAGTAAGTAACCTAGCAAGATTAATAGGTGAAAGAAAACCGGGAAGTCTACCTAGTGATACAAATGCTAACCCCCGGAATGAAACAGCTAAAGCCATTACCACAAGAAGTGGTATTACACTTAAACCACCTGAAATACCTGTAATTTCTGATGAAGCTATTCCTACTCCACAAGAACCACAGTCTGAACAAGATAAGGAAAAAGAACCGGTAGTTAAAAAGGTTAATGAAGATAACACAGTTAAGGCTAAACCTTATGTCAAACCATACCAACCACCACTTCCTTACCCGATAAAATGAGAAAAGAGAGACTTGAAGCCGAGCAATCCAAATTCTTGGATATGTTTAAACAGATAAATGTAAATCTTCCTTTCATTGATGTGATTTTAGGAATGCCTAGATATGCTAAATTTCTGAAAGATCTAATCACAAATAGAAAGAAAATGGAAGAACTCTCGGCTGTTACTATGAATGCTAATTGTTCTGCAGTGCTGTTGAATAAGATACCAGAAAAATTATCAGATCCAGGAAGTTTCACAATTCCATGTTTTCTGAGTAGTCTTAGTTCAATAGAAGCATTGGAAGATTTAGGTGCAAGTATAAATCTAATGCCGTATTCACTATACGCTAAACTAGACCTTGGAGAATTAAAACCAACACAAATAAGTATACAACTAGCTGATCGATCAGTAAAATATCCTAGAGGGATAATGGAAAACATGCTAGTTAAAGTTGGTACTTTAGTATTTCCAGTAGATTTTGTTATTCTGGACATGGAAGAAGATTCTCGAGTTCCTCTCATATTAGGAAGACCATTCTTAAACACGGCTAAAGCAATAATAGACGTGTTTGGTAAGAAACTAACTCTAAGTATAGAGGACGAGAGTGTTACCTTTTCAGTTGATAGAGCAATGCAACAACCGCAATCTGCAGATGATACATGTTATTATATTCAAACTATAGAATCACATGCAGAATTGTTAGAAGAATTTCCAGAATTACAAGAAAAAGGAGAATGTTCTTTAGGAGAAGGGACTGAACCAATTGATGAAACTGAAATGTTAGCTACACTTATGGCTAATGGATATGAACCAACAACAGAAGAAATTCAAATGCTAAAAGAAGAAGACAGATATCGATATAAATCATCGATAGAAGAACCACTGACATTAGAATTAAAGCCACTTCCAAACCATTTAGAATACGCTTATTTACATGGTGAATCTGAATTACCTGTAATAATATCGTCTTCTCTTACTAAAAATGAAAAATCTCAACTCATTTCTGTGCTAAAAGCTCATAAACCAGCTATTGCATGGAAAATTCATGATATTAAAGGAATAAGTCCTTCGTATTGCACACATAAAATCCTTATGGAAGAAGGTCATAAAACGTATGTGCAACGCCAACGAAGACTAAATCCTAATATACAAGATGTTGTTAAGAAAGAAATTATTAAACTCTTTGATGCAGGTTTAATTTATCCAATTTCTGATAGTCCATGGGTAAGCCCAGTTCAATCCGTACCTAAGAAAGGTGGCATGACTGTCATCACAAATGAAAAAAATGAGCTTATTCCTACTAGGACTGTAACATGATGGCGTGTTTGTATTGATTATAGAAAATTAAATGACGCCACCAGAAAAGATCACTTTCCCTTACCTTTCATTGATCAAATGTTGGAAAGATTAGCCGGAAATAGTTACTATTGTTTTCTTGATGGTTTTTCCGGATATTTTCAAATTCCAATAGCACCCGAGGACCAAGAGAAAACCATATTCACGTGCCCTTATGGTACTTTTGCTTACAAACGCATGCCATTTGGACTTTGCAATGCCCCTGCAACCTTTCAAAGGTGCATGATGGCGATTTTTCACGACATGATAGAAGAATGCATGGAAGTTTTCATGGATGACTTTTCAGTCTTCGGTGATACATTTGAATCATATCTAGTTAATCTTGAACGAATGCTTATTAGATGCGAACAATTAAATCTAGTACTTAATTGGGAGAAATGCCATTTCATGGTTAAAGAAGGCATCGTTCTTGGTCATAAAATTTCAAAGGAAGGAATTGAAGTGGATAGAGCTAAAGTAGATGTAATTGTTAAACTTCCACATCCCACCAATGTTAGAGGAGTTAGGAGTTTTCTAGGGCATGCCGGTTTTTACCGACGTTTCATAAAAGATTTTTCTAAAATTGCCACTCCTATGAATAAACTCCGAGAAAAGGATGCTCCATTCATCTTTTCAGATGAATGCATCAAATCTTTTAATATTCTTAAAGAAAAACTCACTAATGGGCCGATAATGATAACTCCAAATTGGAATCTACCGTTTGAACTAATGTGCGATGCAAGTGATTTTGCAATGGGAGCCGTTTTAGGACAAAGGATTGAAAAACGATTTCAACCTATATATTATGCTAGTAAGATGTTACAAGGAGCACAAACAAATTACACGACTACTGAAAAAGAACTCCTTGTGATTGTCTTTGCTTTTGACAAATTTCGTTCATATCTCGTTCTAGCTAAAACGGTGGTCTATACCGACCATTCTACTCTTAGATACCTATTTTTGAAACAAGATGCCAAACCAAGATTAATCCGTTGGATCTTACTCTTACAAGAGTTCGATATTGAAATCCGAGATAAAAAGGGAGCAGAAAATCTCGCCGCTAATCATCTTTCTCGTCTTGAAAATCCTGAATTAGAAGTTCTAAATGAATCGGCCATACAAGACAACTTTCCTGATGAATATCTATTGAAGATAGATTATAATGAAATTCCATGGTTTGCAGACTATGCAAACTACTTAGTATGTGGATCCCTTGAAAAAGGATTATCGTACCAAAAGCGAAAGAAATTCTTTAGTGATATAAAACACTATTTCTTGGAAAATCCACATTTGTTTAAAAGTTGTCCCGATGGAATAATACGCCGATGTGTATTCGGAGATGAAGCAAGTCAAATCTTAAACCATTGTCACATAGGACCAACAGGAGGGCATTATGGGCCTCAGCTTACAGCAAGAAAAGTTTACGATGCTGGATTCTGTTGGCCTACAATTTTCAAAGACGCACACCTTCTTTGCAAAACCTATGATGCTTGTCAAAGGGCCGGAAAAATAAGTCAACGTGATGAAATACCACAAAATGTCATTCAAGTATGTGAACTATTTGACATTTGGGGTATTGACTTTATGGGTCCATTTCCAAAATCTCATAATAATCTTTACATTCTCGTTGCCATTGATTATGTATCTAAATGGGCGGAAGCACAAGCTCTCCCAACTAACGATGCACGAGTTGTAGTCAACTTTTTAAAACGTCTTTTTGCAAGGTTTGGAACACCGAAAGCTTTAATAAGTGATTGGGGTACTCATTTTTGTAATAATCAACTTGAGAAAGTTCTTAAAAGATATGGAGTAACTCATAAAATCTCCACTGCTTATCATCCACAAACAAGTGGACAAGTTGAAAGTACCAACCGAGCTTTAAAACGTATTCTAGAGAAAATCGTAGGATCAAATCCGAAGGAATGGTCCATGAAATTGGAGGATGCACTCTGGGCTTTTAGAACAGCCTACAAAACTCCAATTGGAACCACACCTTTTAAACTCGTTTACGGAAAAGCATGTCATCTTCCAGTAGAAATTGAACACAAAGCATTTTGGGCTTTGCAGACATGTAATCTTGATTTACATAAATCCGGACGTCTACGATTAAGTCAATTAAACGAATTTGAAGAATTGAGACATGAAGCATACGAAAAATTCGTTAATCTATAAAGAAAGAACGAAGAAATGGCATGATAAAAGAATCAGAAGTTCAAAAGAATTTAAAGAAGGAGACAGAGTTCTTCTTTTCAATTCACGATTCAAGCTATTTCCTGGAAAATTGAAATCAAGATGGTCTGGACCATTCATAGTCAAAAGAGTTTTCCCGTACGGAACAATAGAGTTAATAAATTCAAATGGGATTGAATTTAAAGTTAATGGTCACAGAGTTAAACATTACGTACATGATCCGATGGAAGTTGACAACGAAGTCAATCACAATTTCAACACCACAGCTAACTAAGTGTGGGGAGAATCAAGTCTTTAAAGGATAATATATATTTATGTTAGAGTTAGATATTCTGTTTTCGTGTAGTTCTCGAGAATGGAATCCGAATGGTCTTTTCCTAGCAGACCCTAAAGAACTAGTCTTCTCCCCTCATTCTGAATTTTTATTTTTATTTAGGTTTTACGAGATGAAGACTTCCTATGAACTAAACCATGGTCTAATGCTACACGCTTTGATCACTAAACGTAATAATGACACCCTTCCAAGTGAATTGGTATCATTAATCAGAGGTAAATTGGACGGAGTAAGAAAAGAATCCAGGAACGAAAATAATAAGTTACAGTTTGGTAAAGGAAAATCAAAATCTGCAGCGAAAAGTAGAGCACGACACCTTGAAAGATGTCACAAATGCGGAAAATGGTCACACGAAGGAAAATGCTCGACGAATCAGACATATTCCAATACCGAATTCGTTACTTTATGCAGAGATGGGCCGTTCATATGTTTCGAAGAAAAAACATTGAATGCTCGAGGTTACGCCTATGTAGCTATGGAAAACCAATTAGTCCGACTATCTTATGAGTGGGCTAAAGCAGGTCACTGAGAATTCTATCTCACAGGTAAGTTTGTACATATTTTATTTTTATTTTTATTGCTTTGAACCTTTTGATAATAAACGCTAATTTGTTCGCTATAAAGTATTAAATTGGTATTCGATAAAATTAGGTCTTGCGACCGAAATTATTGATATCATACAAAAATTTATTACATCACTGCGAAATTTACCGTTTATTCTTAAGGTATAAATATCTTTAATCATTCAACCCAAAATATTTCAAAAATTCATCATGAGTTAAACTAGGTTATGGAACCGAAATTACTTTACCGAAAAGAGGGGCGTATATTTTTGATAATATTTGATTGATTAAAGTAGGATAAAAGACCAAAAAGATTTTTAATTTTATTTTTACTTTGTTTTTAAAATTAATATATAAATATTAAATTAATATTATTAACTTTTTAAAATCAATATATTTAAATTTGTAAATATTTGAAAAATTAATATTTTTAATATAAGTTTGTATGTATAAAAACAAAAATATAATATAAATTTGGTATGAATTTTTAATATTACTAATATGAATTTTTATTTTTATGCATTTTAAATTTAAGTTTGCTGTGAATTTAAAAACAAAAATTTACTTTATTTCGTTAAGTTAAAAATTTGATTTTTAAAATTCGTCGTGAGTTGAAAACTAGGTCGTTAAACCGAAATTGCTCTACCCAAGGGAGGGACGAGAACTTTTATTATCATTATTTTTAATCTTATTGGATTAAAGTAAGCCAAAAATATTTAAAAAACCCAAAAAAAATCTTTACTTTTAAAACTGCGCTTAAAAATGACAAATTTTAAAAATTTGTCGAGGGACGGACTAGGACAACGATCCGAAACGCCCTCATCCTAAAAAGAAACAAATTTTTAAAATTTAAGTTAATCATATGTTTTAAAAGTTATAAGATTTTTATAAAAAAAAAAAAAAAAAAAAAAAGTGAAAATCATTGTACCCGAACCCCATGCGATCGCATGGGGTTTGCACTGCAACCTCATGCGATCGCATGAGGCTGGATTTCAGCTCAGGAACAAAAGTCCAGCGAGCTCTGCTCTTCACCACAACACACACACAATACACGAAAACTCTCCCAAAACCCTCTCAAATTTCAACATTTTTTCACCAAAATTCACCAAATTTCTTGCTACAATCCGCTCTAAACATGAATTTGATAAGGAGTTTATCAAAAAGGGTAACAATTTCACTCCTAAACCTCTTTAAATTTGATTTTTAGTGTTCTTGAGCTATAATTTACCTAATTTGATTTTATTAATTTCTAGTGTAATTAGAGTTAAATTGTTAGTATTTTATGCATGTATAACCTAGATTGATGCTATTTAACATGATTTGAAGCTAAAAACTTCAAAATTTTTAGAAATCTAGGGTTTGTGTTCTTGAGCAATTTGGGGCTTTTTGATATAAACAGGTTATGGCCGATTATTGTCATGAATTATTGCTAAATTAAGTAGTGTAACATGTTTAGGTAGTTAAATGATCCAAACTTTGATCCTAAACATGATTTTTGGAGATTAAAGTAGACTTTTTAAGTCTAAAATTCATGAACTTGATAAATTTGATATAATTGCCATTTGAGACTTGTTTAATTGCTAGTAATAACTATTTTGACATGTTATTTGAGTTAAATGCTTATGAACTTTGTATACATTTTCATATATGCTTATTTGAAAAAAGTGTAGAATTGTTAAAATTGTGAAAATGTGTATAAGTTTAATTTTGATTTAACATGTTATTGTAATTATGTTAATTTGTTATTTTGCTAACACTAATGCATATTTGGATGCACAAATTTTGTGTTTAATGTGTTTTGCAGAGATTTACTAATACTGATACTGGAGGTTCATCATCATCATCTAGA
This sequence comes from Rutidosis leptorrhynchoides, assembly GCF_046630445.1. Taxonomy (NCBI): domain Eukaryota; kingdom Viridiplantae; phylum Streptophyta; class Magnoliopsida; order Asterales; family Asteraceae; genus Rutidosis; species Rutidosis leptorrhynchoides. Next base: position 615,790,040 of record NC_092335.1, read on the forward strand.
CGACCTGCTCCAGAACCTGAACCTGAAATGCAATATGAACCTGAACCGGAATAACAACAGGAACCACAACAACAGCCTGATCAACACGTACCTTATTATGATCTGCTACAATTTTTGATGCCTTCACAGTATTTCCGATGCATCCACCAGTAGAATACCCAACAATTCCTGAACACACGTTGCATCCTAATTTGAGATTCGATAGAAGCTGGAGAGATTACCCATCATATCAAAGTAACAAATTCAAACTGCTACCGAAAAATGTAGAGGTGCCAAGAGTAATCGATTGGGATCCTTTGGAAAGAGTCCAACTAGCTAACCGAGTTAGACTCCATCTGATCCAAAGGTATGGCAGTTCTTCTTTTCCCGATTGGGAACGTCTATTCACCATTCGTAGTCATGTATATAAGGAATGGTGTGTTGAGCTGATGAGTACTATAGCGTTAAATGTAGATGTAGATAGGTTAGATGATAGAAGTTTTCTTAGGTTTATACTTGGCCGTAGGATGTACAGGATGTCCATGCTGGACATGGCCAGGGCATTACAGATTTACACTCCTAGTGAATTGCTACTACCCGATTGTATGAATTTGATTTATCGTGGTGAAAGGGTAGATAGGAATTTTGACGCGAACGCCGTCTGGAGGCGTATGTCAAACTATAATGTTTTTACACTGGGAGGAAAACACTCCTACTTACATATTAACAAATCCGAGCTTCGTATAATTCATAGATTTTTGGCTAACTCGATTACATAGAGAGGTCACAACAAGGAAAAATTGACCTTACATGATTTATTTTACCTAAAGTGTATTCGACACCCAAGAGGCTTTGTTAATATCCCCTAATGTGTTGATTTTTATTTATCTAAGATGGTTGAAGGAATACAGGAAGGGGGATAATTGGAGGAGGTATTTTTGTTACTCTCATTGGAGAGTATTTAGGTGTAGATAAGGACCAAGGGGGTCCACTTTTGGAATGTAGGGAACAGGTCGAGCCTTTAAGATTGAAGGTTTATGTGGGTGCTAAGGTATTGAAGAGTAGATGCAACCAGGCAATACCCTATGAAGGTAGTCATCCACAGGTAGAGAGAGGATCAGACGAGGAAATGGAGGAAGCGGATGACATTAGGGATGTCATTCAGGAGGCTATGACTGATGTCTACCAGCATATAGATGAGGTAGATATGACAAATGCGGAGAGATTTCGTCGGATGGAGCAGTGGCAAGCCCGGAATGATTACGAGCATTCCAAGCAACGACAGCATGATAGATGGGACTATCATCAGCGTCAGATTATGAGCCGGCTATCACCTCAGGATCACTACGTTTCGACCTGACACGCTTACTATCCTCCACACCAGCACGAGATGAGACCACCATATACTCTCTACGACCCTAACCAGGCCTACCAGTACACCTATCACCAAGCATGGAACCCAGACGACGATATGAACTGGAACCCCTATCCAGATTGATTTAGTTCCTGTTGGTGATTTCTATGATTTTTATTATTTATTATTTCTATTTATATATGTTTAAACATATGATATTGTGATACATTAATGTATTGTTTAATATTTTTATTATTTGGTACTAAAATTTCATATTTGATTTGAAAGTGGGATTTAAAGTCCCATTTCAAATTACCCTGCATGTTTATATTTGTATGTATGTATATTGTCAATTGTACACAACGGGGTAAAACAGCGCATTTTCAAAGACTGTCATTAAGTTCAGCAAAAGCTACTAATTTTGACGACAAAACGAAAAACAAATGTGATGTAACAACAAGACGGAATGAACAAATGATGTTCACCATTTATCATTCAGCAAACAAACGCCAATATGTTTGGAAACTTTGGTAAAATTTAATCATTTTTCTACGCTAATCACCCTCAATAATTTAAATTGTTACTGATTTCTTACAAATGAGGGCATTGCAAGATCTTAAGTGTGGGAAGGGGTTAAATTCTTTCGGATTTTTAAAATTTTTAAATTTATACACTTGGTTACCATTAAAAATACTAGTAACGCAGTAGTTGTATTAGAATCTAGTGCTCTCTGATAATAAAGAACAGCCCTAGTCTTATATACTGACTACCCAGTTCTAGTAAAATTTTTCAAAATTTTCAATTAAATGAATTCAAAATCATGTTTATACATATTTATGAACGATAAAAATAGGTGTTAACACCGAAATTATTGTTACCTTGAAAATGACATAAATTGAGAAATAAACCAAAATGTTAGAATTTATTTAAAATAGAATAGAGGACAATAAAAAGGCAAATAAAAGAAAATAAAAAGCCAAGTGTGGGAAAAATTTACCAAGTTATTTTGAACATATATCACATATTTCTGTAACAAATAATTGAAGATACTTTTGCTTTGGACTAATTTAATCAGTTTTACCCAATTTACTGTAAGAAAAGATGGATCTACACGATGAATCAACTCCATCATTAAAAGGAACTAAAGTCTTCTGAAAAAGAAACGCGCTTCTTGATTTAGGTCATGAAGTTGTCGTCCAGACCAGTTGTAGAGTCTACGAAAAACCTTGAAAAGTTTTCTCAAAAATTAGCTGGAAATTCACAGACATCAGCATCAAACAGGGTCGCCAAGTGGTCAGACTTATCCTAACCATGAGAGGATCTGTCTCATAAAATGGGGAGGACGCCGTGCAAATTAGCTTGATAAGACTAATGAATCACATCTCCAGAAAGGATAATCTCCTTAAAGATTAAAAATCAGCTTTTAAGACTGATATTACTCAATCCTTGAGATTGACTTTAAAGATTGAGAATTACAAACTCATGGAATTCGATGATATCTAAACTCGAGCTTGAACGAGAAAATATTTTGATCAAAATTACAAACCGATTTGTTTTCTAAAAACCCATTTTCAAGGCGTTCATTACCATTGAACGTAAAATCCTAGGAATTCACCTGGAATTCATTAGGTCACCTGAACCAAATCGGGGGTCAACCGTAAGAACGGTGGTAGCATAGTATGGTCGAAGACAGGACCTTGTGCCAAACCGAAAAACCATAAGGGTGAGCTTTACTATTGCACCTACCAAGGATAGTAAATGCATCCGACACGTTATAGACCATAATTAAAAGCATGTCAGGGGACATTGCCTTAACAGTTGCTTGTTCAACGCTTTCCTTTACAACCGGACGGTAGTTTACCAAAAGGTAATATACGGAGCAAGTATACTGGACGTGTTGATTTTCCAATACAAGGTTAGCAAGTGGGTGACACAAAACCGCAAATTTTGAGCTAAAATTTTCAAATTTGAAACCCACCAAACCCACAAAAATAATTTGCAAACACCGGTGAAGGGTTATTCCAGAAAACTTATCTAGGGTAAAAGCTAGATTTAATTTTCAAAAGATCAAATGTTTTCATAAAGATCCAATTTCCTTAAGGATCTAAATTTTTATAGTCATGTGGGACTGTAAACCACAACATTACTACCATTGTTTATACCGCCGTATAGAAATCACTGATGTACAAAGTGTGAAGAATAAAGAAGTGATTCTAGTATTTTTATTTCAAGACTATATTGCTTGAGGACAAGCAACGCTCAAGTGTGGGAATATTTGATAATGCTAAAAACGAACATATATTTCATAGCATTATCCCTCAAGAAAGACAAGCTTTTAGTTGCAATTGTCCTATTTACAAGTGATATTCGTTTAAATAATAAAAGGTGAAGACAAAAGACAGATTCGACGAATTGAAGAAGCAAACGACCAAAAAGCTCAAAAGTACAAAGTACAATCAAAGTTGTTCCAATTATTGATAAGAAACGTCTCAAAATTACAAGAGTACAAGATGCGAAACGCAAAATACAAGATATTAAATTGTACGCAAGGACGTTCGAAAATCTGGAACCGGGACCAAAGTTAACTCTCAAAGCTCGACGCAACGGACTAAAAATTACAAGTCAACTATGTACACAAATATAATATAATATTTAAATAATTCTTAAAATTATTTATATATTATATATATTATTATAAACCGTCGGCAGAAGAAACAAGCTCATGTGAGCTGGAAAAGCAGGCCATGCGATCGCATGGCCTGGCAGTTATAAAACCATGCGATCGCATGGAGGCCTTTTTCTGGCCACATGCCTATAAAAGGCAGGCTTTGCACGAACCTAAAACACATCTTATTCTTTCCTTTCTCTGAACGTAAAGATATATATATATATATATATATATATATATATATATATATATATATATATATATATATATATATATTATATTTTAATTTTAATTTTAATTTTAATTTCAAATAATAAGGGTATGTTAGCGAATGTTGTAAGGGTGTAAGTCGAAATTCTGTCCGTGTAACGCTACGCTATTTTTAATCACTGTAAGTTATGGTTAATGTTATTTTTAAATTAATGTCTCGTAGCTAAGTTATTATTATGCTTATTTAATGCCGAAGTAATCGCGATGTTGGACTAAATATTAAAATTGGGTAATTGGGCTTTGTACCATAATTGGGGTTTGGACAAAAGAACGACACTTGTGGAAATTAGACTATGGGCTATTAATGGGCTTTATATTTGTTTAACTAAATGATAGTTTGTTAATTTTAATATATAGATTTACAATTGGACGTACCTATAAATAACATATACACTCGATCGGACACGATGGGCGGGATATTTATATATACGAATAATCGTTCATTTAACTGGACACGGGAATGGATTAATAGTTAATAGACTTATTAAAACAGGGGTGAAATTATAAACAAGGACACTTGGCATAATTGTTAACAAAGTATTAAAACCTTGGGTTACACGCAGTCGATATCCTGGTGTAATTATTAAAAAAAGTATTAAGACCTTGTTACAGTTTAAGTCCCCAATTAGTTGAAATATTTGACTTCGGATATAAGGATAATTTGACGAGGACACTCGCATTTTATATTTATGACTGATGGACTGTTATGGACAAAAACCAGACGGACATATTGAATAATCCAGGACAAAGGACAATTAACCCATGGGAATAAACTAAAATCAACACGTCAAATATCATGATTACGGAAGTTTAAATAAGCATAATTCCTTTTATTTCATATTTAATTGCACTTTTAATTATCGCACTTTTATTTATTGTCATTGTATTTAATTGCACTTTTAATTATCGTACTTTTTAATTATCGCACTTTTATTTATCGCAATTTCAGTATCGTTATTTACTTTACGCTTTAAATTAAGTTATATTTACTTTTTTATATTTTACATTAGGTTTTAACTGCGACTAAAGTTTTAAAATCGACAAACCGGTCATTAAACGGTAAAAACCCCCTTTTTATAATAATAATATTACTTATATATATATTTGTATTTTTATAAGATTAAAACTAATATAGCGTTAAGCTTGTTTAATTTTCCCTGTGGAACGAACCGGACTTACTAAAAACTACCCTACTGTACGATTAGGTACACTGCCTATAAGTGTTGTAGCAAGGTTTAGGTATATCCATTCTATAAATAAATAAATATCTTGTGTAAAATTGTATCGTATTTAATAGTATTTCTTTATAAAAATAATACTATTTCCTAGTACACCTCGCACACATCATATGCCGACAAACGTAGACGAATGATCGAATTTCAAGAAGGTGACATGGTGATGCTTAAGGTTTCGCCATGGAAAGGTATTATTCGATTTCGAAAATGGGGAAAGTTAGCTCCTCGGTTTATTGGACCATTTAAGGTTTTAGCTCGCGTTGGTGAAGTCGCGTATCGGTTGGAATTACCCGAAGAGCTTGCGGGGATCCATAATACATTTCATGTTTTCCATCTCCGTAAGTGTCTTGCGGATGATTCATCTTGGGTGCCATTAGACGAGATTTAGTTAAACAATAAGTTAGAGTATATTGAGGATCCGATTGCTATACTTGATGAGAAGGTCAAAAGGTTGAGGCATAAAGAGGTTAGGACCTTCAAAGTTCAATGGCGACGGAGTAAGGGTTCCGAGTTTACTTGGGAGCCCGAAGAGTTTGTGTTGGTTTATCTACCTTCTTGTCATGCAGCTTGGATCACGAGGACGCAATCCGAATAAGTGGGGGAGAGTTGTAAGACCCAAGTATTTTCCTTGTACATACGTGTGTTTAAGATCCTTGAAGTGGAAGTTTTGTTGTACATAATTAAAAATGCAAAAGAAGCTGAACTGGGCATTCGGCGCGCCGCGCGACCTTATGGCGCGCCGCGCCATTACGGGCTGACAGATTCTTCCCTCTTTTTAAATTAGATATTTTGGGGGCAATTTGGTAAAATCACTTTGAGGTCCGACTTTAAGGCCCCAAATCAGTTGTTGGAGTCTCCTTTACTCCATTTCCATCTACCTTATCACTTTCCATTAAATCCTAGAGAGAGAGGAAGTTCTAGAGTGAGAGAGCTCCATTAAAGGAAGAAGGAAGTTGAATCGGGTCTTATTGCGAGTTCTAAAGTCGTTCATCTAGTCGCTAGCTACGTGGTGATTGTGTTGGTAAGTTATAAAACCTAATTTCTTACTTTAACTGTATTAAGGGTTAGGGTTTGGGTTATTGGCACATAAAAACCCATTTGTTAGTGAATTAGGGGTTTTTGGGTGAATTTGGGTCATGTGGACTCAAAGTTGGCTAACTAGGGTTTTCAAAGTATTAATCTATGTTTATGAGCTTAAATTAGTTAGTTAAATTACTAGCACACTTAAATATATGTAAAGGGGTGTTAAGTGGGTTAGTAGATGACCCGAAATGGGTGTATTGACTTTAAATGGTCAAATGGGTCAAGATGGTCCTAAGTGGGTTAATGTATGTGTTTGATGCATAAACCTTGTATTGGAAAGCGTCTTAGGACTTAACTTGGCAAATGATTAGGGTTTTGGGGATGTTAACCCAAATATTAGGGTTAGGGTTGCAAATTGAAATGTCCCGTTCTTATTGATTAAAAACGTTCCATATTAATTGATTTCGTTGCGAGGTTTTGACCTCTATATGAGACGTTTTTCAAAGACTGCATTCATTTTTAAACAAACCATAACCTTTATTTCATCAATAAAGGTTTAAAAAGCTTTACGTAGATTATCAAATAATGATAATCTAAAATATCCTGTTTACACACGACCATTACATAATGGTTTACAATACAAATATGTTACAACAAAATAAGTTTCTTGAATGCAGTTTTTACACAATATCATACAAGCATGGACTCCAAATCTTGTCCTTATTTAAGTATGCGACAGCGGAAGCTCTTAATAATCACCTGAGAATAAACATGCTTAAAACGTCAACAAAAATGTTGGTGAGTTATAGGTTTAACCTATATATATCAAATCGTAACAATAGACCACAAGATTTCATATTTCAATACACATCCCATACATAGAGATAAAAATCATTCATATGGTGAACACCTGGTAACCGACAATAACAAGATGCATATATAAGAATATCCCCATCATTCCGGGACACCCTTCGGATATGATATAAATTTCGAAGTACTAAAGCATCCGGTACTTTGGATGGGGTTTGTTAGGCCCAATAGATCTATCTTTAGGATTCGCGTCAATTAGGGTGTCTGTTCCCTAATTCTTAGATTACCAGACTTAATAAAAAGGGGCATATTCGATTTCGATAATTCAACCATAGAATGTAGTTTCACGTACTTGTGTCTATTTTGTAAATCATTTATAAAACCTGCATGTATTCTCATCCCAAAAATATTAGATTTTAAAAGTGGGACTATAACTCACTTTCACAGATTTTTACTTCGTCGGGAAGTAAGACTTGGCCACTGGTTGATTCACGAACCTATAACAATATATACATATATATCAAAGTATGTTCAAAATATATTTACAACACTTTTAATATATTTTGATGTTTTAAGTTTATTAAGTCAGCTGTCCTCGTTAGTAACCTACAACTAGTTGTCCACAATTAGATGTACAGAAATAAATCGATAAATATTATCTTGAATCAATCCACGACCCAGTGTATACGTATCTCAGTATTGATCACAACTCAAACTATATATATTTTGGAATCAACCTCAACCCTGTATAGCTAACTCCAACATTCACATATAGAGTGTCTATGGTTGTTCCGAAATATATATAGATGTGTCGACATGATAGGTCGAAACATTGTATACGTGTCTATGGTATCTCAAGATTACATAATATATAATACAAGTTGATTAAGTTATGGTTGGAATAGATTTGTTACCAATTTTCACGTAGCTAAAATGAGAAAAATTATCCAATCTTGTTTTACCCATAACTTCTTCATTTTAAATCCGTTTTGAGTGAATCAAATTGCTATGGTTTCATATTGAACTCTATTTTATGAATCTAAACAAAAAAAGTATAGGTTTCTAGTCGGAAAAATAAGTTACAAGTCGTTTTTGTAAAGGTAGTCATTTCAGTCGAAAGAACGACGTCTAGATGACCATTTTAGAAAACATACTTCCACTTTGAGTTTAACCATAATTTTTGGATATAGTTTCATGTTCATAATAAAAATCATTTTCTCAGAATAACAACTTTTAAATCAAAGTTTATCATAGTTTTTAATTAACTAACCCAAAACAGCCCGCGGTGTTACTACGACGGCGTAAATCCGGTTTTACGGTGTTTTTCGTGTTTCCAGGTTTTAAATCATTAAGTTAGCATATCATATAGATATAGAACATGTGTTTAGTTGATTTTAAAAGTCAAGTTAGAAGGATTAACTTTTGTTTGCGAACAAGTTTAGAATTAACTAAACTATGTTCTAGTGATTACAAGTTTAAACCTTCGAATAAGATAGCTTTATATGTATGAATCGAATGATGTTATGAACATCATTACTACCTTAAGTTCCTTGGATGAACCTACTGGAAAAGAGAAAAATGGATCTAGCTTCAATGGATCTTTGGATGGCTCAAAGTTCTTGAAGCAAAATCATGACACGAAAACAAGTTCAAGTAAGATCATCACTTGAAATAAGATTGTTATAGTTATAGAAATTGAACCAAAGTTTGAATATGATTATTACCTTGTATTAGAATGATAACCTACTGTAAGAAACAAAGATTTCTTGAGGTTGGATGATCACCTTACAAGATTGGAAGTGAGCTAGCAAACTTGAAAGTATTCTTGATTTTATGAAACTAGAACTTTTGGAATTTATGAAGAACACTTAGAACTTGAAGATAGAACTTGAGAGAGTTCAATTAGATGAAGAAAATTGAAGAATGAAAGTGTTTGTAGGTGTTTTTGGTCGTTGGTGTATGGATTAGATATAAAGGATATGTAATTTTGTTTTCATGTAAATAAGTCATGAATGATTACTCATATTTTTGTAATCTTATGAGATATTTCATGCTAGTTGCCAAATGATGGTTCCCACATGTGTTAGGTGACTCACATGGGCTGCTAATAGCTGATCATTGGAGTGTATATACCAATAGTACATACATCTAAAAGCTGTGTATTGTACGAGTACGAATACGGGTGCATACGAGTAGAATTGTTGATGAAACTGAACGAGAATGTAATTGTAAGCATTTTTGTTAAGTAGAAGTATTTTGATAATTGTATTGAAGTCTTTCAAAAGTGTATAAATACATATTAAAACACTACATGTATATACATTTTAACTGAGTCGTTAAGTCATCGTTAGTCGTTACATGTAAGTGTTGTTTTGAAACCTTTAGGTTAACGATCTTGTAAAATGTTGTTAACCCAATGTTTATAATAACAAAAGAGATTTTAAATTATTATATTATCATGATATTATGATGTACGAATATCTCTTAATATGATATATATACATTAAATGTCGTTACAACGATAAACGTTACATATATGTCTCGTTTCAAAATCATTAAGTTAGTAGTCTTGTTTTTACATATGTAGTTCATTGTTAATATAATTAATGATATGTTTACTTATCATAATATCATGTTAACTATATATATAACCATATATATGTCATCATATAGTTTTTTTTACAAGTTTTAACGTTCGTGAATCACCAGTCAACTTGGGTGGTCAATTGTCTATATGAAACCTATTTCAATTAATCAAGTCTTAACAAGTTTAATTGCTTAACATGTTGGAAACATTTAATCATGTAAACCTCAATCTCAATTAATATATATAAACATGGAAAAGTTCGGGTCACTACAGTACCTACCCGTTAAATAAATTTCGTCCCGAAATTTTAAGCTGTTGATGGTGTTGACGAATCTTCTGGAAATAGATGCGGGTATTTCTTCTTCATCTGATCTTCACGCTCCCAGGTGAACTCGGGTCCTCTACGAGCATTCCATCGAACCTTAACAATTGGTATCTTGTTTTGCTTAAGTCTTTTAACCTCACGATCCATTATTTCGACGGGTTCTTCGATGAATTGGAGTTTTTCGTTGATTTGGATTTCATCTAACGGAATAGTGAGATCTTCTTTAGCAAAACATTTCTTCAAATTCGAGACGTGGAAAGTGTTATGTACAGCCGCGAGTTGTTGAGGTAACTCAAGTCGGTAAGCTACTGGTCCGACACGATCAATAATCTTGAATGGTCCAATATACCTTGGATTTAATTTCCCTCGTTTACCAAATCGAACAACGCCTTTCCAAGGTGAAACTTTAAGCATGACCATCTCTCCAATTTCAAATTCTATATCTTTTCTTTTAATGTCAGCGTAGCTCTTTTGTCGACTTTGGGCGGTTTTCAACCGTTGTTGAATTTGGATGATCTTCTCGGTAGTTTCTTGTATAATCTCCGGACCCGTAATCTGTCTATCCCCCACCTCACTCCAACAAATCGGAGACCTGCACTTTCTACCATAAAGTGCTTCAAACGGCGCCATCTCAATGCTTGAATGGTAGCTGTTGTTGTAGGAAAATTCTGCTAACGGTAGATGTCGATCCCAACTGTTTCCGAAATCAATAACACATGCTCGTAGCATGTCTTCAAGCGTTTGTATCGTCCTTTCGCTCTGCCCATCAGTTTGTGGATGATAGGCAGTACTCATGTCTAGACGAGTTCCTAATGCTTGCTGTAATGTCTGCCAGAATCTTGAAATAAATCTGCCATCCCTATCAGAGATAATAGAGATTGGTATTCCATGTCTGGAGATGACTTCCTTCAAATACAGTCGTGCTAATTTCTCCATCTTGTCATCTTCTCTTATTGGTAGGAAGTGTGCTGATTTGGTGAGACGATCAACTATTACCCAAATAGTATCAAAACCACTTGCAGTCCTTGGCAATTTAGTGATGAAATCCATGGTAATGTTTTCCCATTTCCATTCCGGGATTTCGGGTTGTTGAAGTAGACCTGATGGTTTCTGATGCTCAGCTTTGACCTTAGAACACGTCAAACATTCTCCTACGTATTTAGCAACATCGGCTTTCATACCCGGCCACCAAAAATGTTTCTTGAGATCCTTGTACATCTTCCCCGTTCCAGGATGTATTGAGTATCTGGTTTTATGAGCTTCTCTAAGTACCATTTCTCTCATATCTCCAAATTTTGGTACCCAAATCCTTTCAGCCCTATACCGGGTTCCGTCTTCCCGAATATTAAGATGCTTCTCCGATCCTTTGGGTATTTCATCCTTTAAATTTCCCTCTTTTAAAACTCCTTGTTGCGCCTCCTTTATTTGAGTAGTAATGTTATTATGAATCATTATATTCATAGATTTTACTCGAATGGGTTCTCTATCCTTCCTGCTCAAGGCATCGGCTACCACATTTGCCTTCCTCGGGTGGTAACGAATCTCAAAATCGTAATCATTCAATAATTCAATCCACCTACGCTGCCTCATATTCAGTTGTTTCTGATTAAATATGTGTTGAAGACTTTTGTGGTCGGTATATATAATACTTTTGACCCCATATAAGTAGTGCCTCCAAGTCTTTAATGCAAAAACAACCGCGCCTAATTCCAAATCATGCGTCGTATAATTTTGTTCGTGAATCTTCAATTGTCTAGACGCATAAGCAATCACCTTCGTTCGTTGCATTAATACACAACCGAGACCTTGCTTTGATGCGTCACAATAAATCACAAAATCATCATTCCCTTCAGGCAATGACAATATAGGTGCCGTAGTTAGCTTTTTCTTCAATAACTGAAACGCTTTCTCTTGTTCATCATTCCATTCAAATTTCTTCCCTTTATGCGTTAATGCAGTCAAGGGTTTTGCTATTCTGGAAAAGTCTTGGATGAACCTTCTGTAGTAACCAGCTAGTCCTAAAAACTGGCGTATGTGTTTCGGAGTTTTCGGGGTTTCCCACTTTTCAACAGTTTCTATCTTTGCCGGATCCACCTTAATACCTTCTTTGTTCACTATGTGACCGAGGAATTGAACTTCTTCCAACCAAAATGCACACTTTGAAAACTTAGCGTACAATTCTTCCTTCCTCAATACTTCTAACACCTTTCTCAAATGTTCACCGTGTTCTTGGTCATTCTTTGAGTAAATAAGTATGTCATCAATGAAAACAATGACAAACTTGTCAAGGTATGGTCCACACACTCGGTTCATAAGGTCCATGAACACAGCTGGTGCATTAGTTAAACCAAACGGCATGACCATAAACTCGTAATGACCGTAACGTGTTCTGAAAGCAGTCTTTGGAATATCATCTTCTTTCACCCGCATTTGATGATACCCGGAACGTAAGTCAATCTTTGAATAAACAGACGAGCCTTGTAGTTGATCAAATAAGTCATCGATTCTCGGTAGTGGGTAGCGGTTCTTGATGGTAAGTTTGTTCAACTCTCGGTAGTCGATACACAACCTGAATGTACCATCTTTCTTCTTGACAAACAAAACAGGAGCTCCCCACGGTGATGTGCTTGGTCGAATGAAACCACGCTCTAAAAGTTCTTGTAATTGGCTTTGCAGTTCTTTCATCTCGCTGGGTGCGAGTCTGTAAGGAGCACGAGCTATTGGTGCAGCTCCTGGTACAAGATCTATTTGAAATTCAACGGATCGATGTGGGGGTAATCCCGGTAATTCTTTCGGAAATACATCGGGAAATTCTTTTGCAATGGGAACATCATTGATGCTCTTTTCTTCAGTTTGTACTTTCTCGACGTGTGCTAGAACAGCATAGCAACCTTTTCTTATTAGTTTTTGTGCCTTCAAATTACTAATAAGATGTAGCTTCGTGTTGCCCATTTCTCCGTACACCATTAAGGGTTTTCCTTTTTCTCGTATAATGCGAATTGCATTTTTGTAACAAACGATCTCCGCTTTCACTTCTTTCAACCAGTCCATACCGATTATCACATCAAAACTCCCTAACTCTACTGGTATCAAATCAATCTTAAATGTTTCGCTAACCAGTTTAATTTCTCGATTCCGACATATATTATCTGCTGAAATTAATTTACCATTTGCTAATTCGAGTAAAAATTTACTATCCAAAGGCGTCAATGGACAACTTAATTTAGCACAAAAATCTCTACTCATATAGCTTCTATCCGCACCCGAATCAAATAAAACGTAAGCAGATTTATTGTCAATAAGAAACGTACCCGTAACAAGCTCCGGGTCTTCCTGTGCCTCTACCGCATTAATATTGAAAACTCTTCCACGGCCTTGTCCATTCGTGTTCTCCTGGTTCGGGCAATTTCTAATAATGTGGCCTGGTTTTCCACATTTATAACAAACTACATTGGCATAACTTGCTCCGACACTACTTGCTCCGCCATTACTCGTTCCGACACCATTTGTTCCTTTCGTTCTATTAACCCCTGGTCCGTAGACCTCACACTTCGCCGCGCTATGACCATTTCTTTTACACTTGTTGCAAAATTTGGTGCAGAACCCCGAGTGATTCTTTTCACACCTTTGGCATAGTTGCTTCTGATTGTTGTTGTTGTTGCGGTTATTATTGTTGTTGGGATGATTGTTGTAGTTGCTGTTGTTGTTGTTGTTGTTGTTGTTGTTGTTGGGCCGTTTGTTGTAGTTGCGATTGATGGTGCGATTGTTGGGATAATTGTTGCGATTATTGTTGTAATTGCTGTTGTTGTTGTATTGGTGATTCTTATCACCGTTTTCCTCACACTTTCTTTTGACTTGCTTCACATTGGCCTCTTTAGCAGTCGGTTCTTTAATTCTTTCTTCAATCTGGTTCACTAGTTTGTGAGCCATTCTACATGCCTGTTGTATGGAGGCGGGCTCGTGTGAACTTATATCTTCTTGGATTCTTTCCGGTAATCCTTTCACAAACGCGTCGATCTTCTCTTCCTCATCTTCGAATGCTCCCGGACACAATAGGCACAATTCTGTGAATCGTCTTTCGTACGTGGTAATATCAAATCCTTGGGTTCGTAACCCTCTAAGTTCTGTCTTGAGCTTATTGACCTCGGTTCTGGGACGGTACTTCTCGTTCATCAAGTGCTTGAATGCTGACCACGGTAGTGCGTACGCATCATCTTGTCCCACTTGCTCTAGGTAGGTATTCCACCATGTTAACGCAGAACCTGTGAAGGTATGCGTAGCGTACTTCACTTTGTCCTCTTCAGTACACTTACTTATGGCAAACACCGATTCAACCTTCTCGGTCCACCGTTTCAATCCGATCGGTCCTTCGGTTCCATCAAATTTCAAAGGTTTGCAGGCAGTGAATTCTTTGTAGGTGCATCCTACACGATTTCCTGTACTGCTAGATCCAAGGTTATTGTTGGTATGTAGCGCAGCCTGTACTGCGGCTATGTTTGAAGCTAGAAAAGTACGGAATTCCTCTTCATTCATATTCACGGTGTGTCGAGTAGTCGGTGCCATTTCCTTCAAAATAGTTAAATGGAACAAGTTAATCATACAGAATATTAAGAGTAGTTAATAGTATTTCGTAGCATAATATGAACTCATTTATAAAAGCTTTTTCTTCATATTAGCGTTTTATAAGTTTAAATTCGGGTAGTACCTACCCGTTAAGTTCATACTTAGTAGCTAATATACAATTCAACTACTACAATTCTATATGAAAAACTGATTATAATAATATTTCGCGTTCAAACTTTTATACAATATTTTACAAACTTACAATACCGCTTATTTTACATAAAGCATGAAATATAGCACACAATAACTTTGATACAAGATAGTTGTGAAGACAATTCTAGCTAGTACACAAGTCGTTCAGCAAAGGCAATAAAGACACGTAATTCATACGTCCAGAAACAAGTCATGCATTCTGGTTTTACTAGGACTACTTCCCATCCTTGGTCTTGTGCAACATAACCGTTATGGCCGTTGATAAGACAGCGTGTTGTAACGTCATCAAAGGGACAAGGGTTACGTAATGTCCAACAGTCCCGTAATAATCTAAAAACCTCATTTCTTACCCCAATTACCGACTCCGTCACTTGTGGAAACGTTTTGTTTAATAGTTGTAGCCCGATGTTCTTGTTCTCACTTTGGTGAGAAGCGAACATTACTAATCCGTAAGCATAACATGCTTCTTTATGTTGCATGTTAGCCGCTTTTTCTAAATCACGAAGTCCAATATTCGGATATATTGAGTCAAAATAATTTCTTAACCCGTTGCGTAAAATAGCATTTGGGTTCCCCGCAATATATGCGTCAAAGTAAACACATCGTAACTTATGGGTTTCCCAATGTGATATCCCCCATCTTTCAAACGAAAGTCTCTTATAAACCAAGACATTCTTGGAACGTTCTTCGAATGTCTTACAAACTGATCTCGCCTTAAATAGTTGTGCCGAAGAATTCTGGCCGACTCTAGACAAGATTTCATCAATCATGTCTCCGGGTAGGTCTCTTAAAATATTGGGTTGTCTATCCATTTTGTGTTTTTAAACTGTAAAATAGACAAGAGTTAGATTCATAAAAAAAATACTTATTAATACAAGCAATTTTTACATATATCATAAAGCATAAGAACACTATATTCCATATATTACACCACACGAATACAACTATCTTATTCCGACTCGCTCGTTTCTTCTTCTTCGGTTTTGGTTCGTTTTGCCAAGTTTCTAGGGATATATGATGTTCCTCTAATACGAGCCGTCGTTGTCCACATTGGTTTAGAAAAACCTGGTGGTTTAGAGGTTCCCGGGTCATTGTTACAACTTAAGGACTTCGGGGGTTGACGATACATATAAAGTTCATCGGGGTTGGAATTAGATTTCTCTATTTTTATGCCCTTTCCCTTATTATTTTCTTTTGCCTTTTTAAATTCAGTTGGGGTAATTTCTATAACATCATCGGAATTCTCATCGGAATCCGATTCATCGGAGAATTGGTAATCCTCCCAATATTTTGCTTCCTTGGCGGAAACACCATTGACCATAATTAAC
This sequence comes from Rutidosis leptorrhynchoides, assembly GCF_046630445.1. Lineage (NCBI taxonomy): Eukaryota > Viridiplantae > Streptophyta > Magnoliopsida > Asterales > Asteraceae > Rutidosis > Rutidosis leptorrhynchoides. The sequence continues at coordinate 615,806,395 of NC_092335.1, forward strand.
TTTGGTCGGTTGGTTGAGGATTTTCTTTTACTTAACCGTTTTATTATTTCCCCCACCGGTTCTATTTCTTCATCCGGTTCCGATTCTTCTTCCGGTTCCGATTCTTCTTCCAGTTCCGACTCTTCTTCCGGTTCCTCTTCGGGAACTTGTGAATCAGTCCACAAATCATTCCAATTTACATTTGACTCTTCATTATTATTAGGTGAGTCAATGGGACTTGTTCTAGAGGTAGACATCTATCACATAATATCAAACACGTTAAGAGATTAATATATCACATAATATTCATATGTTAAAAATATATAGTTTCCAACAAAAATGTTAAGCAATCATTTTTAAAGAAAACACGGTCGAAGTCCAGACTCACTAATGCATCCTAACAAACTCGATAAGACACACTAATGCAAATTTTCTGGTTCTCTAAGACCAACGCTCGGATACCAACTGAAATGTCCCGTTCTTATTGATTAAAAACGTTCCATATTAATTGATTTCGTTGCGAGGTTTTGACCTCTATATGAGACGTTTTTCAAAGACTGCATTCATTTTTAAACAAACCATAACCTTTATTTCATCAATAAAGGTTTAAAAAGCTTTACGTAGATTATCAAATAATGATAATCTAAAATATCCTGTTTACACACGACCATTACATAATGGTTTACAATACAAATATGTTACAACAAAATAAGTTTCTTGAATGCAGTTTTTACACAATATCATACAAGCATGGACTCCAAATCTTGTCCTTATTTAAGTATGCGACAGCGGAAGCTCTTAATAATCACCTGAGAATAAACATGCTTAAAACGTCAACAAAAATGTTGGTGAGTTATAGGTTTAACCTATATATATCAAATCGTAACAATAGACCACAAGATTTCATATTTCAATACACATCCCATACATAGAGATAAAAATCATTCATATGGTGAACACCTGGTAACCGACAATAACAAGATGCATATATAAGAATATCCCCATCATTCCGGGACACCCTTCGGATATGATATAAATTTCGAAGTACTAAAGCATCCGGTACTTTGGATGGGGTTTGTTAGGCCCAATAGATCTATCTTTAGGATTCGCGTCAATTAGGGTGTCTGTTCCCTAATTCTTAGATTACCAGACTTAATAAAAAGGGGCATATTCGATTTCGATAATTCAACCATAGAATGTAGTTTCACGTACTTGTGTCTATTTTGTAAATCATTTATAAAACCTGCATGTATTCTCATCCCAAAAATATTAGATTTTAAAAGTGGGACTATAACTCACTTTCACAGATTTTTACTTCGTCGGGAAGTAAGACTTGGCCACTGGTTGATTCACGAACCTATAACAATATATACATATATATCAAAGTATGTTCAAAATATATTTACAACACTTTTAATATATTTTGATGTTTTAAGTTTATTAAGTCAGCTGTCCTCGTTAGTAACCTACAACTAGTTGTCCACAATTAGATGTACAGAAATAAATCGATAAATATTATCTTGAATCAATCCACGACCCAGTGTATACGTATCTCAGTATTGATCACAACTCAAACTATATATATTTTGGAATCAACCTCAACCCTGTATAGCTAACTCCAACATTCACATATAGAGTGTCTATGGTTGTTCCGAAATATATATAGATGTGTCGACATGATAGGTCGAAACATTGTATACGTGTCTATGGTATCTCAAGATTACATAATATATAATACAAGTTGATTAAGTTATGGTTGGAATAGATTTGTTACCAATTTTCACGTAGCTAAAATGAGAAAAATTATCCAATCTTGTTTTACCCATAACTTCTTCATTTTAAATCCGTTTTGAGTGAATCAAATTGCTATGGTTTCATATTGAACTCTATTTTATGAATCTAAACAAAAAAAGTATAGGTTTCTAGTCGGAAAAATAAGTTACAAGTCGTTTTTGTAAAGGTAGTCATTTCAGTCGAAAGAACGACGTCTAGATGACCATTTTAGAAAACATACTTCCACTTTGAGTTTAACCATAATTTTTGGATATAGTTTCATGTTCATAATAAAAATCATTTTCTCAGAATAACAACTTTTAAATCAAAGTTTATCATAGTTTTTAATTAACTAACCCAAAACAGCCCGCGGTGTTACTACGACGGCGTAAATCCGGTTTTACGGTGTTTTTCGTGTTTCCAGGTTTTAAATCATTAAGTTAGCATATCATATAGATATAGAACATGTGTTTAGTTGATTTTAAAAGTCAAGTTAGAAGGATTAACTTTTGTTTGCGAACAAGTTTAGAATTAACTAAACTATGTTCTAGTGATTACAAGTTTAAACCTTCGAATAAGATAGCTTTATATGTATGAATCGAATGATGTTATGAACATCATTACTACCTTAAGTTCCTTGGATGAACCTACTGGAAAAGAGAAAAATGGATCTAGCTTCAATGGATCTTTGGATGGCTCAAAGTTCTTGAAGCAAAATCATGACACGAAAACAAGTTCAAGTAAGATCATCACTTGAAATAAGATTGTTATAGTTATAGAAATTGAACCAAAGTTTGAATATGATTATTACCTTGTATTAGAATGATAACCTACTGTAAGAAACAAAGATTTCTTGAGGTTGGATGATCACCTTACAAGATTGGAAGTGAGCTAGCAAACTTGAAAGTATTCTTGATTTTATGAAACTAGAACTTTTGGAATTTATGAAGAACACTTAGAACTTGAAGATAGAACTTGAGAGAGTTCAATTAGATGAATAAAATTGAAGAATGAAAGTGTTTGTAGGTGTTTTTGGTCGTTGGTGTATGGATTAGATATAAAGGATATGTAATTTTGTTTTCATGTAAATAAGTCATGAATGATTACTCATATTTTTGTAATCTTATGAGATATTTCATGCTAGTTGCCAAATGATGGTTCCCACATGTGTTAGGTGACTCACATGGGCTGCTAATAGCTGATCATTGGAGTGTATATACCAATAGTACATACATCTAAAAGCTGTGTATTGTACGAGTACGAATACGGGTGCATACGAGTAGAATTGTTGATGAAACTGAACGAGAATGTAATTGTAAGCATTTTTGTTAAGTAGAAGTATTTTGATAAGTGTATTGAAGTCTTTCAAAAGTGTATAAATACATATTAAAACACTACATGTATATACATTTTAACTGAGTCGTTAAGTCATCGTTAGTCGTTACATGTAAGTGTTGTTTTGAAACCTTTAGGTTAACGATCTTGTAAAATGTTGTTAACCCAATGTTTATAATAACAAAAGAGATTTTAAATTATTATATTATCATGATATTATGATGTACGAATATCTCTTAATATGATATATATACATTAAATGTCGTTACAACGATAAACGTTACATATATGTCTCGTTTCAAAATCATTAAGTTAGTAGTCTTGTTTTTACATATGTAGTTCATTGTTAATATAATTAATGATATGTTTACTTATCATAATATCATGTTAACTATATATATAACCATATATATGTCATCATATAGTTTTTTTTACAAGTTTTAACGTTCGTGAATCACCAGTCAACTTGGGTGGTCAATTGTCTATATGAAACCTATTTCAATTAATCAAGTCTTAACAAGTTTAATTGCTTAACATGTTGGAAACATTTAATCATGTAAACCTCAATCTCAATTAATATATATAAACATGGAAAAGTTCGGGTCACTACACAAATGGGTCAAAATTGCACAATGGGTCAAGATAACCCTAGAATGGAGTTTTAGTGGGTTGACCAACTTGAGTTGTGATTGATATTGTGTAAAATGTGATAGGTGCGTTACCTTGAAGATTCTCGAACTTGATTATCTTTCACAAGAGACTTTGAGGTGAGTGGAGTAATTATACATGTATGTATATGGTATATTTATTTGTATGCTATGGTAAGACCCACGGAACCGGGAGTGCCATAGTGTGTGTGCGAGTGTGCTATGATGTGAACCACGAAGCCGGTAGCATCATAGTGCACGTTTGTGATGTGAACCACGGAGCCGGTACCATCAAAGTGTGAACCACGGAGCCGGTAGCACTATAAAACAAAGTGTGAACCACGGAGCCGGTAGCACTATAAAAGAGTATGACTCGAATGCGTAGTGACGTGAACCACGGAGCCGGTAGCGTTATAGCATTGCGTATGGTGTGAACCACGGAGCCGGTAGCACCATGACGCGTTTATGGTTAACCATATAGTTATTTATGTATATGTCGGGATGTATCATATTATATTATTGCGGAGCTTGTGATATTGATATTGCTAGTTGCGGTATTTGGAGGTAATTAGCTTACTTGGAGTTTGTATGCTAATTGTTATTACTAACGATTATGCGGTGTGTGTAAGTGTATGCAAGTAGGTATATTATATATGTATATGTATAATTATTGTATTCACTAAGCTTTGCTTACCCTCTCGTTGTTTACCTTTTTATAGGTTCGATTGTGGACAAGGGTAAGGGCATTATCTTGGATTAGAGATCCCGCTTTGTTGATTAGGGGACGCTTTTTGGATGTGATAGTTCTTGGAGTTTGACCGAGACTTGGGTAGTTTAATCCCAAACGCCATGCTCGTAGTGTAGTTTGGTACTTAAACTTTTTGGCGGTCGAAACTCATATTTTGTATTTAAACTTGTAATTTGGGTCGTGTGGGCCCCGCTTCGTAAAACTAATTTTATTAATGGAACGTGCTAGTTTTACATATATGAACTTGTGGGTGAAAGCGTTTTGTCTAATTATGTTGGGAAACGGCCAAACATTTTCGTGTATTTGGCTCTCGGGGACAGCAGGCTGTCCAGGTGGTTTCGCGCGCCGCGCCATATGCTGGCCAGTTTAAAAAAAAAAATTGTGATATTTTGCACGGGTTTAGTTCGGGTTGTTACATGATCAAATTCTTGGACTTCTGAAAAATTGATTTTCAGTTAGTTCGTTTCGAGTATATGACTTTTCGTTTAGGCCTCGTCTTAATCCGATATACGGTTTAGGATTTATGGCCTTCCGAAAGTCACTACGCCCTTGTAACGTTGTGCTGAAATTTCTAACCTACTCGCACTTAAACCGTCACCACGGTCAAACGAAGACGAGTTAGTTCTAAAAATTGGTCAGCGGTTAGAGGACTCACATACGGAGCCATAACCACTGACTACGCGTCTTTTCATTTTGTATAGAGGTCGTAGAAGTTGACCAAATTCAGCCTATTGTTTCGATCACTACTTTTGTCAAACTTACTTTACCTTTTACGAACGATGATGATGACGATGATGACACTTAAACTTAATTTATGTACTTTTAAACCTTTTGGGACAACATACCCGGAACGTAAGTCAATCTTTGAATAAACAGACGAGCCTTGTAGTTGATCAAATAAGTCGTCGATTCTCGGTAGTGGGTAGCGGTTCTTGATGGTAAGTTTGTTCAACTCTCGGTAGTCGATACACAACCTGAATGTACCATCTTTCTTCTTGACAAACAAAACAGGAGCTCCCCACGGTGATGTGCTTGGTCGAATGAAACCACGCTCTAAAAGTTCTTGTAATTGGCTTTGCAGTTCTTTCATCTCGTTGGGTGCGAGTCTGTAAGGAGCACGAGCTATTGGTGCAGCTCCTGGTACAAGATCTATTTGAAATTCAACGGATCGATGTGGGGGTAATCCCGGTAATTCTTTCGGAAATACATCGGGAAATTCTTTTGCAATGGGAACATCATTGATGCTCTTTTCTTCAGTTTGTACTTTCTCGACGTGTGCTAGAACAGCATAGCAACCTTTTCTTATTAGTTTTTGTGCCTTCAAATTACTAATAAGATGTATCTTCGTGTTGCCCTTTTCTCCGTACACCATTAAGGGTTTTCCTTTTTCTCGTATAATGTGAATTGCATTTTTGTAACAAACGATCTCTGCTTTCACTTCTTTCAACCAGTCCATACCGATTATCACATCAAAACTCCCTAACTCTACTGGTATCAAATCAATCTTAAATGTTTCGCTAACCAGTTTAATTTCTCGATTCCGACATATATTATCTGCTGAAATTAATTTACCATTTGCTAATTCGAGTAAAAATTTACTATCCAAAGGCGTCAATGGACAACTTAATTTAGCACAAAAATCTCTACTCATATAGCTTCTATCCGCACCCGAATCAAATAAAACGTAAGCAGATTTATTGTCAATAAGAAACGTACCCATAACAAGCTCCGGGTCTTCCTGTGCCTCTGCCGCATTAATATTGAAAACTCTTCCGCGGCCTTGTCCATTCGTGTTCTCCTGGTTCGGGCAATTTCTAATAATGTGGCCCGGTTTTCCACATTTATAACAAACTACATTGGCATAACTTGCTCCGACACTACTTGCTCTGCCATTACTCATTCCGACACCATTTGTTCCTTTCGTTCTATTAACCCCTGGTCCGTAGACCTCACACTTCGCCGCGCTATGACCATTTCTTTTACACTTGTTGCAAAATTTGGTGCAGAACCCCGAGTGATACTTTTCACACCTTTGGCATAGCTGCTTCTGATTGTTGTTGTTGTTGCGGTTATTATTGTTGTTGGGATGATTGTTGTTGTTGTTGTTGTTGTTGTTGTTGTTGGGCCGTTTGTTGTAGTTGCGATTGATGTTGCGATTGTTGGGATAATTGTTGCGATTATTGTTGTAATTACTGTTGTTGTTGTATTGGTGATTCTTATCACCGTTTTTCTCCCACTTTCTTTTGACTTGCTTCACATTGGCCTCTTCAGCAGTCTGTTCTTTAATTCTTTCTTCAATCTGGTTCACTAGTTTGTGAGCCATTCTACATGCCTGTTGTATGGAGGCGGGCTCGTGTGAACTTATATCTTCTTGGATTCTTTCCGGTAATCCTTTCACAAACGCGTCGATCTTCTCTTCCTCATCTTCGAATGCTCCCGGACACAATAGGCACAATTCTGTGAATCGTCTTTCATACGTGGTAATATCAAATCCTTGGGTTCGTAACCCTCTAAGTTCTATCTTGAGCTTATTGACCTCGGTTCTGGGACGGTACTTCTCGTTCATCAAGTGCTTGAATGCTGACCACGGTAGTGCGTACGCATCATCTTGTCCCACTTGCTCTAGATAGGTATTCCACCATGTTAACGCAGAACCTGTGAAGGTATGCGTAGCGTACTTCACTTTGTCCTCTTCAGTACACTTACTTATGGCAAACACCGATTCGACCTTCTCGGTCCACCGTTTCAATCCGATCGGTCCTTCGGTTCCATCAAATTCCAAAGGTTTGCAAGCAGTGAATTCTTTGTAGGTGCATCCTACACGATTTCCTGTACTGCCAGATGCAAGGTTATTGTTGGTATGTAGCGCAGCCTGTACTGCGGCTATGTTTGAAGCTAGAAAAGTACGGAATTCCTCTTCATTCATATTCACGGTGTGTCGAGTAGTCGGTGCCATTTCCTTCAAAATAGTCAAATGGAACAAGTTAATCATACAGAATATTAAGAGTAGTTAATAGTATTTCGTAGCATAATATGAACTCATTTATAAAAGCTTTTTCTTCATATTAGCGTTTTATAAGTTTAAATTCGGGTAGTACCTACCCGTTAAGTTCATACTTAGTAGCTAATATACAATTCAACTACTACAATTCTATATGAAAAACTGATTGTAATAATATTTCGCGTTCAAACTTTTATACAATATTTTACAAACTTACAATACCACTTATTTTACATAAAGCATGAAATATAGCACACAATAACTTTGATACAAGATAGTTGTGAAGATAATTCTAGCTAGTACACAAGTCGTTCAGCAAAGGCAATAAAGACACGTAATTCATACGTCCAGAAACAAGTCATGCATTCTGGTTTTACTAGGACTACTTCCCATCCTTGGTCTTGTGGAACATAACCGTTATGGCCGTTGATAAGACAGCGTGTTGTAACGTCATCAAAGGGACGAGGGTTACGTAATGACCAACAGTCTCGTAATAACCTAAAAACCTCATTTCTTACCCCAATTACCGACTCCGTCACTTGTGGGAACGTTTTGTTTAATAGTTGTAGCCCGATGTTCTTGTTCTCACTTTGGTGAGAAGCGAACATTACTAACCCGTAAGCATAACATGCTTCTTTATGTTGCATGTTAGCCGCTTTTTCTAAATCACGAAGTCCTATATTCGGATATACTGAGTCAAAATAATTTCTTAACCCGTTGCGTAAAATAGCATTTGGGTTCCCCGCAATCGTCAAAGTAAACACATCGTAACTTATGGATTTCCCAATGTGATATCCCCCATCTTCCGAACGAAAGCCTTTTATAAACCAAGGCATTCTTGGAACGTTCTTCGAATGTCTGACAAACTGATCTCGCCTTAAATAGTTGTGCCGAGGAATTCTGACCGACTCTAGACAAGATTTCATCAATCATGTCTCCGGGTAGGTCTCTTAAAATATTGGGTTGTCTATCCATTTTGTGTTTTTATACTGTAAAATAGACAAGAGTTAGATTCATAAAAAAAATACTTATTAATACAAGCAATTTTTACATATATCATAAAGCATAAGCACACTATATTACATATATTACACCACACGAATATAACTATCTTATTCCGACTCGCTCGTTTCTTCTTGTTCGGTTTTGGTTCGTTTTGCCAAGTTTCTAGGGATATATGATGTTCCCCTAATACGAGCCGTCGTTATCCACATTGGTTTAGAAAAACCTGGTGGTTTAGAGGTTCCCGGGTCATTGTTACAACTTAAGGACTTCGGGGTTGACGATACATATAAAGTTCATCGGGGTTGGAATTAGATTTCTCTATTTTTATGCCCTTTCCCTTATTATTTTCTTTTGCCTTTTTAAATTCAGTTGGGGTAATTTCTATAACATCATCGGAATTCTCGTCGGAATCCGATTCATCGGAGAATTGGTAATCCTCCCAATATTTTGCTTCCTTGGCGGAAACACCATTGACCATAATTAACCTTGGTCGGTTGGTTGAGGATTCTCTTTTACTTAACCGTTTTATTATTTCCCCCACCGGTTCTATTTCTTCTTCCGGTTCCGATTCTTCTTCCGGTTCCGACTCTTCTTCCGGTTCCTCTTCGGGAACTTGTGAATCAGTCCACGAATCATTCCAATTTACATTTGACTCTTCATTATTATTAGGTGAGTCAATGGGACTTGTTCTAGAGGTAGACATCTATCACATAATATCAAACACGATAAGAGATTAATATATCACATAATATTCATATGTTAAAAATATATAGTTTCCAACAAAAATGTTAAGCAATCATTTTTAAAGAAAACACGGTCGAAATCCAGACTCACTAATGCATCCTAACAAACTCGATAAGACACACTAATGCAAATTTTCTGGTTCTCTAAGACCAACGCTCGGATACCAACTGAAATGTCCCGTTCTTATTGATTTAAAACGTTCCATATTAATTGATTTCGTTGCGAGGTTTTGACCTCTATATGAGACGTTTTTCAAAGACTGCATTCATTTTAAAACAAACCATAACCGTTATTTCATCAATAAAGGTTTAAAAAGCTTTACGTAGATTATCAAATAATGATAATCTAAAATATCCTGTTTACACGCGACCATTACATAATGGTTTACAATACAAATATGTTACAACGAAATAAGTTTCTTGAATGCAGTTTTTACACAATATCATACAAACATGGACTCCAAATCTCGTCCTTATTTAAGTATGCGACAGCGGAAGCTCTTAATAATCACCTGAGAATAAACATGCTTAAAACGTCAACAAAAATGTTGGTGAGTTATAGGTTTAACCTATATATTATCAAATCATAATAATAGACCACAAGATTTCATATTTCAATACACATCCCATACATAGAGATAAAAATCATTCATTTGGTGAACACCTGGTAATCGACATTAACAAGATGCATATATAAGAATATCCCCATCATTCCGGGACACCCTTCGGATATGATATAAATTTCGAAGTACTAAAGCATCCGGTACTTTGGATGGGGTTTGTTAGACCCAATAGATCTATCTTTAGGATTCGCGTCAATTAGGGTGTCTGTTCCCTAATTCTTAGATTACCAGACTTAATAAAAAGGGGCATATTCGATTTCGATAATTCAACCATAGAATGTAGTTTCACGTACTTGTGTCTATTTTGTAAATCATTTATAAAATCTGCATGTATTCTCATCCCAAAAATATTAGATTTTAAAAGTGGGACTATAACTCACTTTCACAGATTTTTACTTCGTCGGGAAGTAAGACTTGGCCACTGGTTGATTCACGAACCTATAACAATATATACATATATATCAAAGTATGTTCAAAATATATTTACAACACTTTTAATATATTTTGATGTTTTAAGTTTATTAAGTCAGCTGTCCTCGTTAGTAACCTACAACTAGTTGTCCACAGTTAGATGTACAGAAATAAATCGATAAATATTATCTTGAATCAATCCACGACCCAGTGTATACGTATCTCAGTATTGATCACAACTCAAACTATATATATTTTGGAATCAACCTCAACCCTGTATAGCTAACTCCAACATTCACATATAGAGTGTCTATGGTTGTTTCGAAATATATATAGATGTGTCGACATGATAGGTCGAAACATTGTATACGTGTCTATGGTATCTCAAGATTACATAATATACAATACAAGTTGATTAAGTTATGGTTGGAATAGATTTGTTACCAATTTTCACGTAGCTAAAATGAGAAAAATTATCCAATCTTGTTTTACCCATAACTTCTTCATTTTAAATCCGTTTTGAGTGAATCAAATTGCTATGGTTTCATATTGAACTCTATTTTATGAATCTAAACAGAAAAAGTATAGGTTTATAGTCGGAAAAATAAGTTACAAGTCGTTTTTGTAAAGGTAGTCATTTCAGTCGAAAGAACGACGTCTAGATGACCATTTTAGAAAACATACTTCCACTTTGAGTTTAACCATAATTTTTGGATATAGTTTCATGTTCATAATAAAAATCATTTTCTCAGAATAACAACTTTTAAATCAAAGTTTATCATAGTTTTTAATTAACTAACCCAAAACAGCCCGCGGTGTTACTACGACGGCGTAAATCCGGTTTTACGGTGTTTTTCGTGTTTCCAGGTTTTAAATCATTAAGTTAGCATATCATATAGATATAGAACATGTGTTTAGTTGATTTTAAAAGTCAAGTTAGAAGGATTAACTTTTGTTTGCGAACAAGTTTAGAATTAACTAAACTATGTTCTAGTGATTACAAGTTTAAACCTTCGAATAAGATAGCTTTATATGTATGAATCGAATGATGTTATGAACATCATTACTACCTTAAGTTCCTTGGATAAACCTACTGGAAAAGAGAAAAATGGATCTAGCTTCAATGGATCCTTGGATGGCTCGAAGTTCTTGAAGCAGAATCATGACACGAAAACAAGTTCAAGTAAGATCATCACTTGAAATAAGATTGTTATAGTTATAGAAATTGAACCAAAGTTTGAATATGATTATTACCTTGTATTAGAATGATAACCTACTATAAGAAACAAAGATTTCTTGAGGTTGGATGATCACCTTACAAGATTGGAAGTGAGCTAGCAAACTTGAAAGTATTCTTGATTTTATGTAACTAGAACTTGTAGAATATATGAAGAACACTTAGAACTTGAAGATAGAACTTGAGAGAGATCAATTAGATGAAGAAAATTGAAGAATGAAAGTGTTTGTAGGTGTTTTTGGTCGTTGGTGTATGGATTAGATATAAAGGATATGTAATTTTGTTTTCATGTAAATAAGTCATGAATGATTACTCATATTTTTGTAATTTTATGAGATATTTCATGCTAGTTGCCAAATGATGGTTCCCACATGTGTTAGGTGACTCACATGGGCTGCTAAGAGCTGATCATTGGAGTGTATATACCAATAGTACATACATCTAAAAGCTGTGTATTGTACGAGTACGAATACGGGTGCATACGAGTAGAATTGTTGATGAAACTGAACGAGGATGTAATTGTAAGCATTTTTGTTAAGTAGAAGTATTTTGATAAGTGTATTGAAGTCTTCCAAAAGTGTATAAATACATATTAAAACACTACATGTATATACATTTTAACTGAGTCGTTAAGTCATCGTTAGTCGTTACATGTAAGTGTTGTTTTGAAACCTTTAGGTTAACGATCTTGTTAAATGTTGTTAATCCAATGTTTATAATATCAAATGAGATTTTAAATTATTATATTATCATGATATTATCATGTATGAATATCTCTTAATATGATATATATACATTAAATGTCTTTACAACGATAATCGTTACATATATGTCTCGTTTAAAAAATCATTAAGTTAGTAGTCTTGTTTTTACATATGTAGTTCATTGTTAATATACTTAATGATATGTTTACTTATCATAGTATCATGTTAACTATATATATATCCATATATATGTCATCATATAGTTTTTACAAGTTTTAACGTTCGTGAATCACCGGTCAACTTGGGTGGTCAATTGTCTATATGAAACATATTTCAATTAATCAAGTCTTAACAAGTTTGATTGCTTAACATGTTGGAAACATTTAATCATGTAAATATCAATCTCAATTAATATATATAAACATGGAAAAGTTCGGGTCACTACAGTACCTACCCGTTAAATAAATTTCCCGAAATTTTAAGCTGTTGAAAGTGTTGACGAATCTTCTAGAAATAGATGCGGGTATTTCTTCTTCATCTGATCTTCACGCTCCCAGGTGAACTCGGGTCCTCTACGAGCATTCCATCGAACCTTAACAATTGGTATCTTGTTTTGCTTAAGTCTTTTAACCTCACGATCCATTATTTCGACGGGTTCTTCGATGAATTGAAGTTTTTCGTTGATTTGGATTTCATCTAACGGAATAGTGAGATCTTCTTTAGCAAAACATTTCTTCAAATTCGAGACGTGGAAAGTGTTATGTACAGCCGCGAGTTGTTGAGGTAACTCAAGTCGGTAAGCTACTGGTCCGACACGATCAATAATCTTGAATGGTCCAATATACCTTGGATTTAATTTCCCTCGTTTACCAAATCGAACAACGCCTTTCCAAGGTGCAACTTTAAGCATGACCATCTCTCCAATTTCAAATTCTATATCTTTTCTTTTAATGTCAGCGTAGCTCTTTTGTCGACTTTGGGCGGTTTTCAACCGTTGTTGAATTTGGATGATCTTCTCGGTAGTTTCTTGTATAATCTCCGGACCCGTAATCTGTCTATCCCCCACTTCACTCCAACAAATCGGAGACCTACACTTTCTACCATAAAGTGCTTCAAACGGCGCCATCTCAATGCTTGAATGGTAGCTGTTGTTGTAGGAAAATTCTGCTAATGGTAGATGTCGATCCCAACTGTTTCCGAAATCAATAACACATGCTCGTAGCATGTCTTCAAGCGTTTGTATCGTCCTTTCGCTCTGCCCATCAGTTTGTGGATGATAGGCAGTACTCATGTCTAGACGAGTTCCTAATGCTTGCTGTAATGTCTGCCAGAATCTTGAAATAAATCTGCCATCCCTATCAGAGATAATAGAGATTGGTATTCCATGTCTGGAGATGACTTCCTTCAAATACAGTCGTGCTAACTTCTCCATCTTGTCATCTTCTCTTATTGGCAAGAAGTGTGCTGATTTGGTGAGACGATCAACTATTACCCAAATAGTATCAAAACCACTTGCAGTCCTTGGCAATTTAGTGATGAAATCCATGGTAATGTTTTCCCATTTCCATTCCGGGATTTCGGGTTGTTGAAGTAGACCTGATGGTTTCTGATGCTCAGCTTTGACCTTAGAACACGTCAAACATTCTCCTACGTATTTAGCAACATCGGCTTTCATACCCAGCCACCAAAAATGTTTCTTGAGATCCTTGTACATCTTCCCCGTTCCAGGATGTATTGAGTATCTGGTTTTCTGAGCTTCTCTAAGTACCATTTCTCTCATATCTCCAAATTTTGGTACCCAAATCCTTTCAGCCCTATACCGGGTTCCGTCTTCCCGAATATTAAGATGCTTCTCCGATCCTTTGGGTATTTCATCCTTTAAATTTCCCTTTTTTAAAACTCCTTGTTGCGCCTCCTTTATTTGAGTAGTAAGGTTATTATGAATCATTATATTCATAGATTTTACTCGAATGGGTTCTCTGTCCTTCCTGCTCAAGGCATCGGCTACCACATTTGCCTTCCCCGGGTGGTAACGAATCTCAAAGTCGTAATCATTCAATAATTCAATCCACCTACGCTGCCTCATATTCAGTTGTTTCTGATTAAATATGTGTTGAAGACTTTTGTGGTCGGTATATATAATACTTTTGACCCCATATAAGTAGTGCCTCCAAGTCTTTAATGCAAAAACAACCGCGCCTAATTCCAAATCATGCGTCGTATAATTTTGTTCGTGAATCTTCAATTGTCTTGACGCATAAGCAATCACCTTCGTTCGTTGCATTAATACACAACCGAGACCTTGCTTTGATGCGTCACAATAAATCACAAAATCATCATTCCCTTCAGGCAATGACAATATAGGTGCCGTAGTTAGCTTTTTCTTCAATAACTGAAACGCTTTCTCTTGTTCATCATTCCATTCAAATTTCTTCCCTTTATGCGTTAATGCAGTCAAGGGTTTTGCTATTCTGGAAAAGTCTTGGATGAACCTTCTGTAGTAACCAGCTAGTCCTAAAAACTGGCGTATGTGTTTCGGAGTTTTCGAGGTTTTCCACTTTTCAACAGTTTCTATCTTTGCCGGATCCACCTTAATACCTTCTTTGTTCACTATGTGACCGAGGAATTGAACTTCTTCCAACCAAAATGCACACTTTGAAAACTTAGCGTACAATTCTTCCTTCCTCAATACTTCTAACACCTTTCTCAAATGTTCACCGTCTTCTTGGTCATTCTTTGAGTAAATAAGTATGTCATCAATGAAAACAATGACAAACTTGTCAAGGTATGGTCCACACACTCGGTTCATAAGGTCCATGAACACAGCTGGTGCATTAGTTAAACCAAACGGCATGACCATAAACTCGTAATGACCGTAACGTGTTCTGAAAGCAGTCTTTGGAATATCATCTTCTTTCACCCGCATTTGATGATACCCGGAACGTAAGTCAATCTTTGAATAAACAGACGAGCCTTGTAGTTGATCAAATAAGTCGTCGATTCTCGGTAGTGGGTAGCGGTTCTTGATGGTAAGTTTGTTCAACTCTCGGTAGTCGATACACAACCTGAATGTACCATCTTTCTTCTTGACAAACAAAACAGGAGCTCCCCACGGTGATGTGCTTGGTCGAATGAAACCACGCTCTAAAAGTTCTTGTAATTGGCTTTGCAGTTCTTTCATCTCGTTGGGTGCGAGTCTGTAAGGAGCACGAGCTATTGGTGCAGCTCCTGGTACAAGATCTATTTGAAATTCAACGGATCGATGTGGGGGTAATCCCGGTAATTCTTTCGGAAATACATCGGGAAATTCTTTTGCAATGGGAACATCATTGATGCTCTTTTCTTCAGTTTGTACTTTCTCAACGTGTGCTAGAACAGCATAGCAACCTTTTCTTATTAGTTTTTGTGCCTTCAAATTACTAATAAGATGTATCTTCGTGTTGCTCTTTTCTCCGTACACCATTAAGGGTTTTCCTTTTTCTCGTATAATGCGAATTGCATTTTTGTAACAAACGATCTCTGCTTTCACTTCTTTCAACCAGTCCATACCGATTATCACATCAAAACTCCCTAACTCTACTGGTATCAAATCAATCTTAAATGTTTCGCTAACCAGTTTAATTTCTAGATTCCGACATATATTATCTGCTGAAATTAATTTACCATTTGCTAATTCGAGTAAAAATTTACTATCCAAAGGCGTCAATGGACAACTTAATTTAGCACAAAAATCTCTACTCATATAGCTTCTATCCGCACCCGAATCAAATAAAACGTAAGCAGATTTATTGTCAATAAGAAACGTACCCGTAACAAGCTCCGGGTCTTCCTGTGCCTCTGCCGCATTAATATTGAAAACTCTTCCGCGGCCTTGTCCATTCGTGTTCTCCTGGTTCGGGCTATTTCTAATAATGTGGCCCGGTTTTCCACATTTATAACAAACTACATTGGCATAACTTGCTCCGACACTACTTGCTCCGCCATTACTCGTTCCGACACCATTTGTTCCTTTCGTTCTATTAACCCCTGGTCCGTAGACCTCACACTTCGCCGCGCTATGACCATTTCTTTTACACTTGTTGCAAAATTTGGTGCAGAACCCCGAGTGATACTTTTCACACCTTTGGCATAGCTGCTTCTGATTGTTGTTGTTGTTGCGGTTATTATTATTGTTGGGATGATTGTTGTAGCTGCTGTTGTTGTTGTTGTTGTTGTTGTTGTTGTTGGGCCGTTTGTTGTAGTTGCGATTGATGTTGCGATTGTTGGGATAATTGTTGCGATTATTGTTGTAATTACTGTTGTTGTTGTATTGGTGATTCTTATCACCGTTTTCCTCCCACTTTCTTTTGACTTGCTTCACATTGGCCTCTTCAGCAGTCTGTTCTTTAATTCTTTCTTCAATCTGGTTCACTAGTTTGTGAGCCATTCTACATGCCTGTTGTATGGAGGCGGGCTCGTGTGAACTTATATCTTCTTGGATTCTTTCCGGTAATCCTTTCACAAACGCGTCGATCTTCTCTTCCTCATCTTCGAATGCTCCCGGACACAATAGGCACAATTCTGTGAATCGTCTTTCATACGTGGTAATATCAAATCCTTGGGTTCGTAACCCTCTAAGTTCTATCTTGAGCTTATTGACCTCGGTTCTGGGACGGTACTTCTCGTTCATCAAGTGCTTGAATGCTGACCACGGTAGTGCGTACGCATCATCTTGTCCCACTTGCTCTAGATAGGTATTCCACCATGTTAACGCAGAACCTGTGAAGGTATGCGTAGCGTACTTCACTTTATCCTCTTCAGTACACTTACTTATGGCAAACACCGATTCGACCTTCTCGGTCCACCGTTTCAATCCGATCGGTCCTTCGGTTCCATCAAATTCCAAAGGTTTGCAGGCAGTGAATTCTTTGTAGGTGCATCCTACACGATTTCCTGTACTGCCAGATGCAAGGTTATTGTTGGTATGTAGCGCAGCCTGTACTGCGGCTATGTTTGAAGCTAGAAAAGTACGGAATTCCTCTTCATTCATATTCACGGTGTGTCGAGTAGTCGGTGCCATTTCCTTCAAAATAGTCAAATGGAACAAGTTAATCATACAGAATATTAAGAGTAGTTAATAGTATTTCGTAGCATAATATGAACTCATTTATAAAAGCTTTTTCGTCATATTAGCGTTTTATAAGTTTAAATTCGGGTAGTACATACCCGTTAAGTTCATACTTAGTAGCTAATATACAATTCAACTACTACAATTCTATATGAAAAACTGATTGTAATAATATTTCGCGTTCAAACTTTTATACAATATTTTACAAACTTACAATACCGCTTATTTTACATAAAGCATGAAATATAGCACACAATAACTTTGATACAAGATAGTTGTGAAGATAATTCTAGCTAGTACACAAGTCGTTCAGCAAAGGCAATAAAGACACGTAATTCATACGTCCAGAAACAAGTCATGCATTCTGGTTTTACTAGGACTACTTCCCATCCTTGGTCTTGTGGAACATAACCGTTATGGCCGTTGATAAGACAGCGTGTTGTAACGTCATCAAAGGGACGAGGGTTACGTAATGACCAACAGTCTCGTAATAACCTAAAAACCTCATTTCTTACCCCAATTACCGACTCCGTCACTTGTGGGAACGTTTTGTTTAATAGTTGTAGACCGATGTTCTTGTTCTCACTTTGGTGAGAAGCGAACATTACTAACCCGTAAGCATAACATGCTTCTTTATGTTGCATGTTAGCCGCTTTTTCTAAATCACGAAGTCCTATATTCGGATATACTGAGTCAAAATAATTTCTTAACCCGTTGCGTAAAATAGCATTTGGGTTCCCCGCAATATATGCGTCAAAGTAAACACATCGTAACTTATGGATTTCCCAATGTGATATCCCCCATCTTCCGAACGAAAGCCTTTTATAAACCAAGGCATTCTTGGAACGTTCTTCGAATGTCTTACAAACTGATCTCGCCTTAAATAGTTGTGCCGAGGAATTCTGACCGACTCTAGACAAGATTTCATCAATCATGTCTCCGGGTAGGTCTCTTAAAATATTGGGTTGTCTATCCATTTTGTGTTTTTATACTGTAAAATAGACAAGAGTTAGATTCATAAAAAAAATACTTATTAATACAAGCAATTTTTACATATATCATAAAGCATAAGCACACTATATTACATATATTACACCACACGAATATAACTATCTTATTCCGACTCGCTCGTTTCTTCTTGTTCGGTTTTGGTTCGTTTTGCCAAGTTTCTAGGGATATATGATGTTCCCCTAATACGAGCCGTCATTATCCACATTGGTTTAGAAAAACCTGGTGGTTTAGAGGTTCCCGGGTCATTGTTACAACTTAAGGACTTCGGGGGTTGACGATACATATAAAGTTCATCGGGGTTGGAATTAGATTTCTCTATTTTTATGCCCTTTCCCTTATTATTTTCTTTTGCCTTTTTAAATTCAGTTGGGGTAATTTCTATAACATCATCGGAATTCTCGTCGGAATCCGATTCATCGGAGAATTGGTAATCCTCCCAATATTTTGCTTCCTTGGCGGAAACACCATTGACCATAATTAACCTTGGTCGGTTGGTTGAGGATTCTCTTTTACTTAACCGTTTTATTATTTCCCCCACCGGTTCTATTTCTTCTTCCGGTTCCGATTCTTCTTCCGGTTCCGATTCTTCTTCCGGTTCCGACTCTTCTTCCGGTTCCTCTTCGGGAACTTGTGAATCAGTCCACGAATCATTCCAATTTACATTTGACTCTTCATTATTATTAGGTGAGTCAATGGGACTTGTTCTAGAGGTAGACATCTATCACATAATATCAAACACGATAAGAGATTAATATATCACATAATATTCATATGTTAAAAATATATAGTTTCCAACAAAAATGTTAAGTAATCATTTTTAAAGAAAACACGGTCGAAGTCCAGACTCACTAATGCATCCTAACAAACTCGATAAGACACACTAATGCAAATTTTCTGGTTCTCTAAGACCAACGCTCGGATACCAACTGAAATGTCCCGTTCTTATTGATTAAAAACGTTCCATATTAATTGATTTCGTTGCGAGGTTTTGACCTCTATATGAGACGTTTTTCAAAGACTGCATTCATTTTAAAACAAACCATAACCTTTATTTCATCAATAAAGGTTTAAAAAGCTTTACGTAGATTATCAAATAATGATAATCTAAAATATCCTGTTTACACGCGACCATTACATAATGGTTTACAATACAAATATGTTACAACGAAATAAGTTTCTTGAATGCAGTTTTTACACAATATCATACAAACATGGACTCCAAATCTCGTCCTTATTTAAGTATGCGACAGCGGAAGCTCTTAATAATCACCTGAGAATAAACATGCTTAAAACGTCAACAAAAATGTTGGTGAGTTATAGGTTTAACCTATATATTATCAAATCATAATAATAGACCACAAGATTTCATATTTCAATACACATCCCATACATAGAGATAAAAATCATTCATATGGTGAACACCTGGTAACCGACATTAACAAGATGCATATATAAGAATATCCCCATCATTCCGGGACACCCTTCGAATATGATATAAATTTCGAAGTACTAAAGCATCCGGTACTTTGGATGGGGTTTGTTAGACCCAATAGATCTATCTTTAGGATTCGCGTCAATTAGGGTGTCTGTTCCCTAATTCTTAGATTACCAGACTTAATAAAAAGGGGCATATTCGATTTCGATAATTCAACCATAGAATGTAGTTTCACGTACTTGTGTCTATTTTGTAAATCATTTATAAAATCTGCATGTATTCTCATCCCAAAAATATTAGATTTTAAAAGTGGGACTATAACTCACTTTCACAGATTTTTACTTCGTCGGGAAGTAAGACTTGGCCACTGGTTGATTCACGAACCTATAACAATATATACATATATATCAAAGTATGTTCAAAATATATTTACAACACTTTTAATATATTTTGATGTTTTAAGTTTATTAAGTCAGCTGTCCTCGTTAGTAACCTACAACTAGTTGTCCACAGTTAGATGTACAGAAATAAATCGATAAATATTATCTTGAATCAATCCACGACCCAGTGTATACGTATCTCAGTATTGATCACAACTCAAACTATATATATTTTGGAATCAACCTCAACCCTGTATAGCTAACTCCAACATTCACATATAGAGTGTCTATGGTTGTTCCGAAATATATATAGATGTGTCGACATGATAGGTCGAAACATTGTATACGTGTCTATGGTATCTCAAGATTACATAATATACAATACAAGTTGATTAAGTTATGGTTGGAATAGATTTGTTACCAATTTTCACGTAGCTAAAATGAGAAAAATTATCCAATCTTGTTTTACCCATAACTTCTTCATTTTAAATCCGTTTTGAGTGAATCAAATTGCTATGGTTTCATATTGAACTCTATTTTATGAATCTAAACATAAAAAGTATAGGTTTATAGTCGGAAAAATAAGTTACAATTCGTTTTTGTAAAGGTAGTCATTTCAGTCGAAAGAACGACGTCTAGATGACCATTTTAGAAAACATACTTCCACTTTGAGTTTAACCATAATTTTTGGATATAGTTTCATGTTCATAATAAAAATCATTTTCTCAGAATAACAACTTTTAAATCAAAGTTTATCATAGTTTTTAATTAACTAACCCAAAACAGCCCGCGGTGTTACTACGACGGCGTAAATCCGGTTTTACGGTGTTTTTCGTGTTTCCAGGTTTTAAATCATTAAGTTAGAATATCATATAGATATAGAACATGTGTTTAGTTGATTTTAAAAGTCAAGTTAGAAGGATTAACTTTTGTTTGCGAACAAGTTTAGAATTAACTAAACTATGTTCTAGTGATTACAAGTTTAAACCTTCGAATAAGATAGCTTTATATGTATGAATCGAATGATGTTATGAATATCATTACTACCTTAAGTTCCTTGGATAAACCTACTGGAAAAGAGAAAAATGGATCTAGCTTCAATGGATCCTTGGATGGCTCGAAGTTCTTGAAGCAGAATCATGACACGAAAACAAGTTCAAGTAAGATCATCACTTGAAATAAGATTGTTATAGTTATAGAAATTGAACCAAAGTTTGAATATGATTATTACCTTGTATTAGAATGATAACCTACTGTAAGAAACAAAGATTTCTTGAGGTTGGATGATCACCTTACAAGATTGGAAGTGAGCTAGCAAACTTGAAAGTATTCTTGATTTTATGTAACTAGAACTTGTAGAATATATGAAGAACACTTAGAACTTGAAGATAGAACTTGAGAGAGATCAATTAGATGAAGAAAATTGAAGAATGAAAGTGTTTGTAGGTGTTTTTGGTCGTTGGTGTATGGATTAGATATAAAGGATATGTAATTTTGTTTTCATGTAAATAAGTCATGAATGATTACTCATATTTTTGTAATTTTATGAGATATTTCATGCTAGTTGCCAAATGGTGGTTCCCACATGTGTTAGGTGACTCACATGGGCTGCTAAGAGCTGATCATTGGAGTGTATATACCAATAGTACATACATCTAAAAGCTGTGTATTGTACGAGTACGAATACGGGTGCATACGAGTAGAATTGTTGATGAAACTGAACGAGGATGTAATTGTAAGCATTTTTGTTAAGTAGAAGTATTTTGATAAGTGTATTGAAGTCTTCCAAAAGTGTATAAATACATATTAAAACACTACATGTATATACATTTTAACTGAGTCGTTAAGTCATCGTTAGTCGTTACATGTAAGTGTTGTTTTGAAACCTTTAGGTTAACGATCTTGTTAAATGTTGTTAATCCAATGTTTATAATATCAAATGAGATTTTAAATTATTATATTATCATGATATTATCATGTATGAATATCTCTTAATATGATATATATACATTAAATGTCTTTACAACGATAATCGTTACATATATGTCTCGTTTAAAAAATCATTAAGTTAGTAGTCTTGTTTTTACATATGTAGTTCATTGTTAATATACTTAATGATATGTTTACTTATCATAGTATCATGTTAACTATATATATATCCATATATATGTCATCATATAGTTTTTACAAGTTTTAACGTTCGTGAATCACCGGTCAACTTGGGTGGTCAATTGTCTATATGAAACATATTTCAATTAATCAAGTCTTAACAAGTTTGATTGCTTAACATGTTGGAAACATTTAATCATGTAAATATCAATCTCAATTAATATATATAAACATGGAAAAGTTCGGGTCACTACAAAATTCAAACTCGTTTTAATGATTCAAGTTCAATTGATTATGGCAGAAGTTTATAGGAGGGATTTAAAGGGTATGTTTTTTAGAAATCTCTGGCTAAAACAATCCAAAAACCGAAAATTGATGTTTGAGTTTATTCGAGTTTTCTTGTTGTTGCAACTGCGTAAATATATATATATTTTTTTATTTCTTTTCCTGTCAATCAGACACCCACAGCAGAGTGTTCATTTTAATGTCAATGTCTAAGTTAAGCTAGAAATTCGTTGGTTAGCCATGAGTATCTCTGATCATCGATTACAGTTTGTTGAAGAAGAAGGGAAAACAGAAGGGCGGTATAGTTATAATTAAAATGGGTTATAATAAGATAAAACGAATTAGTTCAGTGGTCTTGGGTGTTTACGGGGTATCAGGAGGTCACGGGTTCGAGCCCTGCAATGGCCTATTTTTTTTTTTAAATTCGTTTTTAGAAGGTAGTTCCAATTTCAAAATTATTATTATTATTATTATTATTATTATTATTATTATTATTATTATTATTATTATTATTATTATTATTATTATTATTAATCTGATTATTATTATTAATGTTATTATTATTAGGATCATAATTGTTAATATTATTATCATTTTAATTATTGTTATTATTATTATCATTTTTATTATTATTGTTATTAATAGTATTATAATTAATATTATTATCATGTTTAGATTTATAAGTATTAGAAATATTATTATCATTAGTATTTTTATAAGTATTATGAATGCTATTATTATTATTATTAATTTGATCATTTTAGGTATTATTATTATTACTAATATTAAAATAAGTATTATTATTATTATGATCATGATTATGATTATTATTATTATTATCATGAAAATATTACAACTTATTATTATAAATACTATTATTAGTATCATTTTTATAATTATTAGTGTTATTATTATTATTATTATCAACAACAATATTATTAATATTATCATTATTAATATTAGTACGATTATCATTAATCGTATTGTTATTATTAGAAATTATTATCATTAATATCATTTCTACAAAAGGTATTATTTTGTTAACATTAAAACTATCATTGTTATTAACATTAAAACTATCATTGTTATTAACATCAAGTATTATCTTTATCATTAATATTAAAATAATATTAACTATGAAAATAGAAGTTTTAATAACGTTAAGATTATAAATATATAAAAAAATAAAGAATATATATATATATATATATATATATATATATATATATATATATATTTAATACAACTAACTTAACTATATTAGTAATACTATATAAAATGAAAATAAATAATTAAATAATACAACTTATATATTATTATATATAACAATTACATCACTAATAAGATATATAAATTTGTTCAATTACGATTATATATTTTAATATATATATGATTGATATAGGTTCGTGAATCCGAGGCCAACCCTGCATTGTTCAGTATCATCGTATGAATAGTTTTACTACAAAATATTGTATTGTGAGTTTCATTTGCTTCTTTTTTAAATGCTTTTGCAATATATATTTTTGGGACTGAGAATACATACGCTGCTTTTATAAATGCTTTACGAAATAGACACAAGTGATCGAAACTACATTCTATGGTTGGATTATCAAACCGAATATGCCCATTTTTAGCTTGGTAGCCTAAGAATTGGTGTTTATTATAATTGCCACCAATTGACGCGAATCCTAAAGATAGATCTATGGGCACTAACAAGCCCTAGTCAGAGAATTTGAGTTGCTTTAGTACTTCGATTTATCATGTCTGATGTGAGTCCCGGAATGATGGGTATATTCTATATGCATCCTGTTAAGGTCAGTTACCAGGTGTTCACCATATGAATGAATTTTAATTCGCGAGTTACGCGTGTCAATATATGAAATCTTGTGGTCTATTAAAATGATGAAAATGAATGATTATGATAAACTAATAAACTCACCAACCCTTTTGGTTGACACTTTAAAGCATGTTTATTCTCAGGTATGAAAGAAATCTTCCGTTGTGCATTGCTCATATTAGAGATATTACTTGGAGTCATTCATGACATATTTCAAAAGACGTTGCATTCGAGTCGTCGAGTTTATCAAGATTATTATTAAGTCAGTTATAGTTGGATATATTATGAAATGGTATGCATGCAATCAACTTTCGATGTGATGGAAGTTTGTCTTTTAAAAATGAATGCAATGTTTGTAAAATGTATCATTTAGAGGACAAGAACCTCGCGATGTAACCAAATGTAATGTATTCGTCCAGATGGATTAGGACGGGTCCTTTCATTAGAGATGTCTCAATCATGAAACTTTTATCTTGCATTCGTAACTTATGTTATTTTCAAATAATGACTTTGTAACAATCTTTGTGTCACGTTATCTTTTGTAAACGATATCTTTTTATGAATGCAAAACTGGTTTTCAAACAGCATGTAGTAATTGACCGTGTAAAGATCCTGTTGTTGACGAATCATACACAATGGTTTTGTACGGGGCGTCACACCTGACCTTCCACGCCATGAACCTTTATCAACAATTGCTCACTCTCATGGAGAATAGTGACCAATCCGGCACAATAATTGCATCGACCGCAATATCAACACTTCATCACAACCTTCGGCCTAACCGACCATTAAGTCCATCATCGGCTCACCGGTCATCCTTACCCATCTATCACTTAAGAGCAACAAAATTCACGCATGCATCACTTCATAAGAAGTATTTACCGCAATGCTCTTAAACTTCGACTTTCAAAACCGTCAAATTACTATCGCCCGTCGATCACTATTATAATCTTCGATGCTTCCAAGGGTATCTCGCAGTCACCCTAAGCACAAAGTGATCACACCACTCCCGGAGTTGAACATTACACTTAGCAGCTATAAAGGGGCACCTGACGCAGTGTCATGCAGACTCCCACCATAATCTACCGAAATTTAGAAACTCGGTCTTTGGGTTCCATACATCCGATGTCACCTATCTCTCCACATTAATGACCTGAAGTCATACCTACCCGACAAACCTTACGGTTTATTGTCTTATCAAAGTTACTAGCAATCACACGCTACCCGCAATTTCCGCAAGGCCAAAAATATAGCCTAACGAACCCTTCCGTCTAACACTAAGAGGTGCTTGGAACCACCAAGTCTTACAGCCTTCCACATATCGACACAACCACTACAACAAGGGGTATTCCATTAGGAATGTTACCCTATAATCCACAATTCACTATCACAATCATCGCCATACGGGTCTCACTCACATGAGTTGAACGACCCGAAGACTCCTCGACTCGCCAATTCAAGGCGACTTACAACTAGAATCCCTACACGATTCTCTAACCGCACACTCTTCCGAGTGTAACCCAATACCATAATCATTAGACTTCTTGCATCCCAATACGGAATTCAAGTCCTCGACGCACGCACACGCACACATTAATCGATCACCCAAGTTACGATGGGTAACTACAACCAATAACAATCTCAATAGTACACCCACTACTTAGGGTGACTAAGTACACGCTGAACTCGTGAGTTTGCTCACTCACCTTAACTAACCGAATCCACCGTAACAATTTCTGACTCACAACAAATCCGATGTGACAACAAGCATATCACCCGAGACCACTATATCCTAGGAACCAATAAAAGATTCCTAACTCGTCCCGATTCTACCCCAACCATGCCACGTTTCCTCCACTCGGTACTCGTCATGTCATGCTTGGTGTCAAGATACACGGTTGTAATAATGGTGATCAGTCACTATTACAATTGCGTACCTTACCATTTTCGCATGGTCACTAAAAGTACTTTACCCGGAATGACGCGACATTCGCACAACATAACACGTGATAACTCCTAGTACCCGAATGACCAAAGTCCTTACCGTGAACTTGATCACTCAAACCGCCAAACATGCGAATCTCTCCAATAGATTCGTCTCTAGGACACCGCACCAATAGATACATGTATATACACATATATACAATATAATAATAGATATACACAAGTACACCGCAACGACAAGTCAACCTACAACCTAGGCGACTATCCCTAAAACAACGTCCAAGTTCGCCTACTTACATTAAGCACTAGCAACCTAAGGCACTAATTTACACACGAAATAAGGCCCCACATAATCGCACTTTAGACAAACAGAAGTCCTAATTAGTCACCTACTCTAAGGCACTAACAAATCTCAATCCGACCCGTATTCCTACAAGTCCCGTAAATAACGCACAACCGCCACTAAGTCTAAGACTAGACACCTATTCCAAGGTCACCTAATTCCCTTAGACTATGCTCTGATACCACTTGTAACGACCCAACCTCGTTTTACCAAAAACATGACTTAGATTTTTTTTTTTAACAGACAATCAGGACGGCGTCCAGCAGTGAAGACCAGGACGGCGTCCAAGCCTTTTGGACGGCGTCCAAATGAACTAAAAGTTTCTGCTCAGTTTTTCAAATTCACGCGGGCGGAAAACCCGCTTCCCAACACTCTTAAACGAAACGGTTTTCACAACACATTAGCATAATTATAATTAAGAGGTTTCCACCATAAAGTCGAGTTTTACAACACCGGACCCACATCAACCCAAATTACGACAAAGTGACCATTTCGACCCATTTATATATATTGACGGATTAGGACTCTACAACCCAACCCGATACCATGAGCATAATCCCGGAGACTACCAAATCCCCCATCCGCGTCCAATTATCCAAAAGCTACCCCATCAAGCCCAAGCGCTCCTGCACGTCTAGTCTAACAACTAGCTAGCATCAATAACACAATACCTGTAAAAAGGTAAACAACGAGAGGGGTAAGCTTAGGCTTAGTGAATGCAATAATTATACACATACATATATAACCTACTTACATGCAATCACTTACACAATTTACCGCATACACGCTAGCAATTTAATTAGCATACCATCGCAAAGTATAACGCTAAAATCTCCAATATGCAAGCTAGCACAAACAATAGCATATAATCCGAACAATATACTATGCTACACTACAACACATAACCATGGTTAACCGAAATCCAAAGGGAACGATTCTCGCGAATGAACCGTTAGCCACGCAGACGCCGCTAGTATGCATCACTAGCCCCTTGGGTGGTATCGATGCCCGAACTTATGACCACCCGATACGCTCAATGTGGTATCGATCTCCCGAACTTAAAATCCACATTTCACGCCACACACACATGAGGATAGGGTATCGAACGCCCGAACTTAAAACCCGTATCCTACGCATTACTCATGATAATAAGGTATCGACGCTCGAACTTTAAACCCTTATTACATGAAAAGTACAATGTGCTATCGATCGCCCGAACTTTAAACCCACATTCCACTCATGATGATGAGGTATCGAACGCCCGAACTTTAAACCCTCATCCCATGTCAACACGATGTGGTATCGTACGCCCGAACTTAAAACCCACATCGCATTTCACACAAATAAATATATTATATACATACACGTATAATTATTCCACTCACCTCGAGATGCCTGCACAAGTCATATACGTAAATCGCCTCCAAACGCAACCGAGCAAGCTTTTACCTATAATACGCATATAGATATACACACAATCAACATACATTCTCTACAAGAGAATTCGGCTCCAACACCCTTAACCAAGGGTTTATACCTACCTCCACAAACCGCCCATTTAGACACCTAAAGTGGACTTCACCAATTACCACTACGGGTGGTAATTCCGACCCATCAAACAAGTACAATTTAACCTAAATTATACTTGACGCCAAATAAACCAACCTAGGTCTTAACACTAAATTACTACTTTGGTAGTAATCATTTCAAACGCCCTTTAACACTTAACAAAAGTGCTTATCACCCAATTAATCCAAAATTAGGTTTAACTCACTTCGACTTGTCAAATTACACCCAAAACACCTACAATCATTAATAACTAGCGATGGCGTCTCAAAATCATCATTTGACACCAAAAATCAAGAACACTTAACCCATTTCAACACAAAACCCATTTTGACCCAAATTAGGGTTTACACCCAAAATCAAGTCAACACAACACCAAAATCACTATTACACAAGTGTTCTAAGGTTCAACCAACCCATGCAAGACCCAAACTTACAATTTCGTCAATCAAAACCCTAAGTCACCAATTTAGGCTTACTTACATGAATCTTACCCAAAACCCCCAAATTTCATAATAAATGAGTTTATAACCCTAACTAGCACAAACCCTAACCCCAAATCAAAATCAAAGTAATTAAATCGAATCTAGAGTTTTACCTCAACTCCAATACCGAGCTAGTAACAAGAAACATCAAGGAGAACCAAAACCCGTTTCCAATTTGGGCAAAAATCACCATCTTCATCACTAACCCAAGCTTACTCTCTCTAGAACTCCTCTCTCTCTCTCTCTCTCTCTAGGGTTTGGTTGGTGGAAAAGAGGATAAGAATGAGTTCTAGATCAGTTTTGGGGTATAAAACACGTCCATAAGTGAAAAGACCAAAGTACCCCTTTTAATTAAGTCAAATTACAACAGCTGGCCCGTCAGGCCATTTGGACGGCGTCCAAAATGGCTGGACGGCGTCCCATCTTTTGTTAGTGGACGGCGTCCCAAATTCTGGACGGCGTCCACTATTACTGAAACTGAAACAACAACTTCTTTCAGGGACTGAAATTGTCCGAGTCTGATTCTGATGTAAATTCTGAAAATGCATAAGTGTTAGGTAGACTTTTAGTGGCGCTTTCTGATGCACACATTTACTGACACTTTCAGGAACATTTTCTGATGCGCAAAACTCGGGATCTTACATATACAACATCACAACGCATTGCAAAATGATAAAAAAAAAAGGTTGTGTACAGATTACTTCCCTAAAATTATATATCATTATAATTTTCTAATCGAGCTAAATATTAACCCCTACTTTAAAATATAAAATACTGAACAGTAACCATGTGACGTAATCATGACGAATAATGACATCATATTTCATTAATTATATATATATATATATATATATATATATATATATATATATATATATATATATATATATATATATATATATATATAAAATCCAAAATGTTTCACTTTTTATAAAAAAAACTCCGTTTCAAATATAATTAGTTGCGTTTTGTTCGTAAAATTATTTCGAGTTGAACGGTAATAACGTAGAAATCTAACTCGCGGCGAGAAAAAAGATAAATCCCGTTAAAAAATTCGGTGAGTTTTATTTAATAATAATTATATTATATAATAGAATTACATTAAAACCCCAAAAATTATCTTTGATACCCACTTTGACCCCTAAATATTTATAATTATTACCCCTTAAGTGTAACTCCTTTGACTCTTTTCTTCCTTGGCCAAAACTACAATGCACTCCACACACAAATTGATATATATATATATATATATATATATATATATATATATATATATATATATATATATTATATATATATATATATATATATATATATATAATAATTGTTATATATTACTTCTTCGAGCGTTTTTCCGCCAAAATAAAAACATTTATCACACAGTGTCTTTATTAATTGTTCATATTTTCATCCAATCTATAATGTTTGTGAACAAAGTTTTTTCAAAAAACGAACAAAAATAAAATTTGCTTCCCTCCGCTTCCCCCGATTGGTTACTTCCCCCTTGATCTTCCCACTATATATATATATATATATATATATATATATATATATATATATATATATATATATATATATATATATATATATATAAAAGGTAGATTAGTGGTTCTCTCACTAAGGTGGTGTCCATGTGATTGGTGTCTAAACCCTTTTCCACTCTTTTCTTTTAAGCTTTTTTTAGGCCACTCCCTATCGTGACTAACATTATTCATCCTCTTAACTTTCACATCAGCGTCACTTCATCACTAATATCTTATAACTAACTAATAAAATCTTATAACTAAACACTACCTATCATGGCTAAAATATATTCCTCTTAACTTCCACATCATTAATTAATTTGTTTTTATATTTATTTAACCAATACAATAATTAATAATAATAATAATAATAATAATAATAATTAAATAAATAAACTTCGATAATATTTATGTTTATCCACCGGTTCATCTTGGTCAAATTCCCACCTACCTATTCATCTTTTCATCTAACTACAATCAATTCTTTATCTTCATCTTTTTGAGTTCCAGACAAAATTATACCCACATCAAAATTAATAATCAAATCCCCAAATTAGAAAATCACCACAGCAACATACATTAAAGGAGATAAAATGAGATGAAGGAGAATAAAATGAATGCATGTGGGTGAATGGGTCCCAATTTAGTCAAGAATCATTCGCCAAATTGATGGTGAATATGGGTAACGAAGGTAGGTAATGAGCCAGTGCCTATGGCACGTTGCAGGTAATGAGCTCCAGGTCAGCATATGGCGACGGGTAACGGCTCCGTAGGGAGTGGTCTTATAACTCTTCTCTTTTTTAATTTTTAATTTTAATATTCTAGTTTTTGTTATACTATCTTTCTTTGATTTCATATGTATTATCTAAACAATTTAATATCTAATATCTTATGAAATTTAAAAATAAAAATATGTAATAAAAAATTTGAAAGTTTAACAACTTTTTTACTTTAAAAGTCTATAAATCAATTTTTTAAAAGTACTAGAAGTAACAATCTATATGCGATATAGTGTATACAAAAGTTAAAATCTTAAATTTTATTTTTCGATATTAATGTTAAAACTATTGACGCGTTAATTCGCTGCATCGCACGAGTATCCAACCTAGTTAATTTCCAATAGGAGGAATAAGTATAAGCGTATTTGCTAATTTCTTATTTGCTTAGCTAAATCAAAACCATTTTTACAGCCCCCATTTTTGGTTTAAACTAGTCCGAATCCGGTCCGCGCGATGGGGCAAGGGGCTTTCGGCCTGCGTATTCATATTTAACGTAGCTTTACGTATTTACATAAGGGAAAACGACTCATGTGTTAAGCGCTGTTGTAGACGTCGTTATCTTTAGCGTTTATGGAAAAGTGTTCGTTTCGAACGTAGTTATCTTCGTTTTGTTACAAAAATTATTTCGAGTCTAACGGTGCTGTCGAAAAAATTTAACTCGCGACGAGCAGGAAGTTACGGGCTGTCGTTGTGTTTAGAGTTTTTTAAAAAGTGTCCGTTTCGAATGCAGTTAGTTTCGTTATGTTCATAAAAATATTTTGAGTTTAACGGTGTGTCCGGTTAAATTTAACTCGCGGCGAGCATGAAGGAACAGGCTGTCGAAGTGTTCGGGTGGAGTTTGTATTTTAAGTTACAGAAGTTACGGTTTAGCCCCCTGAAGTTTGGTGTATTTTTTGTAGGTTGGTTGTAGTTGAGGGGGGTAAACTGAAAATTCGCAGTGTTTAAAGGGGGGTGAAACTGCAAAAAAAAAAACTAAAGGGGACGACCAAGTTCCCCACGTCTATCTTCATAAAAATATTTCGAGTTTAACGGTGTGTCCAGTTAAATTTAACTCGCGGCGAGCAGGAAGGAACGGGCTGTCGAAGTGTTCGGGTGGAGTTTGTATTTTAAGTTACAAAAGTTACGGTTTAGCCCCCTGAAGTTTGGTGTATTTTTTGTAGGTTGGTTGTAGTTGAGGGGGGTAAACTGAAAATTCGCAGTGTGAAAAGGGGTGTGAAACGGCAAAAAAACTAAAGGGGAACGACCAAGTTCCCCATGTCTATTAGTATATGTATAATAATTGTGATTCTAATTCTTGAATGCATGCTCTCTGAAAATGAACTTGACATGACTTTGACTAGCTATATACGATTGAGATTAATCGTCCATTTATGTCGAAAACCCCAAAAGTGTTCGAGCCGACGGCTATATGTTGAGTTAAAATGAAGATCGTAAAAAACCCCCCAAAATATTCGAGTTACTTGTTATCCAAACAGATGTCAACTATTCGAAGAAGAATCTAGAAAGTATAAACATTCACCGACAAACACCTGTAGCCGCCAGCTAAATAAGGAAACAGCCTCGGGCACCCTTGTAGCCATCGGCTCGATTATGTTTCGTTTTTGGGGTTTTGCACTAGAAATAGACGTCTTTGGTTTCGGTTTTTCTTGTACCATTGTCATTGTTTCTCTCAGTTTTCAAAACTCTTAGGGGTTTGGAATGTGAGTTTCTAATTCTACACCTTCTAATTTAGTTTTTTAGTTGTTTTGGAGTTGGTGTTCTTCCCGAACGCCTTCTTTTCTGCTTTTGTTAAGTATTTTGTATTTAAATTAAAGTATATATTTTAATTGTCTTTCATTTACTTTATTATTTTTATTTATTGCTTTCTTTTACTTATTGCGTTTTATATGATTATCGCATTTAATTAATATCATTTATTTACGTTATGTCTTTAGTTACTTTTATCGCTTCATTTTATTTATATGTTGTTCCTTACCCAATTATGAGTTAGTTTGTTAGTATTCACTTTAGATGACATGAATCCTAATTTGGATTATACTAATATAAGAGTTTGGCACTTGTGTGGTTTAACAATTTTATGCCTAATTAAAGAACCATGGATTATTTAGTGGGTAGATATAAAATTGTATGCGTAGGTCAAGGGTAACATTTGTGAACCTAGTCAATCCGACAACTTACCTCTACTAGTATTTTTACATGTAAACCTTGATAGTGAAAATATTATTATACGTGAACCAGCCGAAAATAATAGATTTGCTAGTATATAACTAAGTCTCGAAACATAGATGAACTATTCAGTTTTGTATAGTCATAACTTATCGGTATATAAGATTGACGATTTGACGAATCTAGTCGAGTCACCCTTTTAGGTCATCTCTATCAACTAAACCTGGTTTAGATTATTCATTTCTAGGGATGGCAAAAATACCCGTACTCGATGGGTAAACCCGAAACCCGATATTATTGGTCCGGGTTTGGTTCGGGCATATGGGTTTAGGGTCGGGTATGGGTATAGGTTTACTTTTTTCGCGGGTTCGGGTTCGGGTTTGGTTTCAAATAAAAACTCATATACTCGACCCGTATGCCCGACCCATATATCCGATTAGTTTATTCAATATATTATATTGAAAGTTACAAACAAATACCAATCTGGGCTTATATCCTACTAGCCCACTCCATAAGGCCAACCAAAATGGACAAGAAAAACATGCATACATTACATCCGAGTACGGACATGTAACTGAGATTAATCCTTGGATGCTACTATGAACAAGCTGCACAACAAGATTCTTTAACATTTAATTCTTTAACATTTTAATCTCAGTTAGTAATGTAGTTTGTAAATTCTTTAACATTTAATTTAATTTGATTTGAATTAAATGGTTACCCGATTATCCGTGGAGAAATCCGTTACCCGACGGTTAATTAGTTAATGGTTACCCGCCGGATATGGTACCGGGTTTGGGAGTGAGTTTCTTAATCGGGTTTGGGTTTGGTATTGCCTATACCCGACCAAACCCGACCCGATGTCATCCCTATTCATTTCATTTGTTGGTCTGACTTAGTGAGTAGGTAATAGAACTAAAGTACAAGTAGTCTTAAACATGTTAGTGATTTCTAGTTTTTATGCCTAATCAAATAGACTCAACGTTTATTCAAGATTTTAGTTTTGATTCGTATGAGCATATTATTGATGATTAACAACCAATTAATTTCAACAATTTATCTCTACTAGTATGTCTAATTTGTCAATGTAGGTAGCGATGGAACTAAGTGTGTGAACCAACTTGGGGTATGCATGGTACGAGAAAAATTGAAAAATCTTCAAGACCGGAACGAACCGGACCGGAATCGAATGAAACCGAAGATTTTCGGTAGAGTCAATGGTCTATTGTTTTGCTAAATTTCGATTTTCGGTTCGGGGCGTATCAAACCGGAAATTTTGGGAAAATTACAGGACCAAGAAGTAACTTATAATATATAATTGACATAATATGATTCTCTTATAATGTTATATATAACTTCTCTAATTAACTTTCTTAATGATAGATATAAACAGTCGTATTATAATTTATATATCGTTATTTACACATCATAATCATATCATTGTCAACAACTTAATCCTTTTAACTTTGAAATCAATTAAAACTAGTGTAATGCTCGCAACCTTGCGAGTTCGAAACATAAAATACTTGAATTTGTTATTATGAAAACATATGTATAAACAAGTAATTTGCAATTCGTAACATAGATTATGTATAGTAATGCAACTTTGATGTGTTGCACGATTATTCAAAAACTGTTGCAAATTAGATGTGATTTTTCGAACAACTATTAGATATGTTATATCGGTATTCAAATATGGAAGAGACTTAATTATAAACAAAAACTTAGGTATACATTCAAATCTGGAAATTGGGCGAAACCGTTGTAGATAGAAAATGAGGTGATTAGGTTATAGTTCAAGTTCTCGCACAATCACGTCTGCATCCCTTTAGGTGGATCAATGGATGTTCTAGTAGTGGCCAGCAATCCATCTTGCTGAAACGTAAATTATTATTTATTATTAATAAATGAGGTGATTATCATTATTAAGAATGCCATTGTGGATTAAAGTTTTCCTTTTCGTTTGAGATAAATGTTGATGGATTTGCATAAACCTCGGTATGATAGTAAAGACTTTGTGGACCGATAGCATCTAGACAGAGAGTGTTGCTATGCTAGTGGTAAACAATGAATCATTGGTGAACTTAAAAAAAATGTTAAGCTAAAAACAAAAAGACATATAATTGATATAATATAATTTTCTTATATATCAAACCCGAAATTCCAGGACGTATCAAACCCGAAATTTCAGAAAAAATTACGGACCGAGAAGTAACTTATAATATATAATTGATATAATATAATTCTCTTATATAGATATATATAACTTCTCTAATTAACTTTCTTAATGATAGATATAAACAGTCGTATTGTTTGATTTAGAATTTTTGATATGTCAGTTATCATGATAATTGGCTGGAAACTATATATCGTTATTTGAACATTTTAATCCTACCATTGTCAAGAACTTAATCCTTTTAATTTAACTTTAATATCAATATCAATTAAGTTCTATTTGACCCCACACAAAGGTAGTTGATAAAACATATTTTCCCTCTTCCGTATAAATAGCTATCACGAAATTCTTCTACGAAAATGAAAAGAAATGAGTAAAGCTTGTCTCTGAAAATGCTTATTTTGATTGAGTTCATATAATTTTTAATTCCTTAACCTATATATTTTAAACGATTCTTAGTTTGTTAAAATGAGTATAATATGAGTAGTGTATACTACACCAAAATGACAAAAAGGTGTAAACTGGATCAAACAAATTTACATTAATCAGTGGTTCGGTTCTTTCCGCGGAACCGAACTGAAAGTCATGGAACCGAACCGAACTGAAATTATTTGGTACGATCTTTGGTACAACTTCCTTCAATAATTTGAGAATCGGGACGGAACCGAACCGAATTAGTTGGGACGGAACCGTACCATGCATATGCCTAGAACCAACTTATGATAATTGATATCGTACAAATCATAATAAAATCTAAGTAAATTGTGGCTTGCTACATGGTTAGGCTTAACGTCCAATTAAACCATGATTAGGTCATATTTATTATCAATCTGATTTAACTTATTTATCTTGCTAGGTTGGTCTGATGTAAGTTAGGTAATTAATTAAAGTGTAATAATTGGTTGTTTTTCGAAGTTAATTCGAAACCCGGGGGGGGGGGGGGGGGGGGGGGGGGGGGGGGGGGGACTATTTGTTTTTGCTTTACTATTTTATTATTCAAAATCTCTCCTATATTAAAAACCCTAAAAATGTATGTTTACTTATACTAACCGATTTGTTCAATTGCATGCTCTCTATAACGAACTTAGCTTACCTACTATTTTTTTCCGAACAGCGATATCAGCATCATCCAGAGGGGACTTAACCACTTTCTCGATCATTTGCCACCGACACACATGTTAGGAGGAAACCCAATTCGCGACGACGTTGTCAGTATCATCGAAGGATTGGAAAACTCATCTAGACCTTCTCAAATCGCACTGATGTTGGCGGTACTATCAAAGGTTGGAAACTCCCGCTTGGAGTGAGAATCGAATATGGGTTGACAGTACCCCAAGTTGAATCTAACCTCATATCACTCAAGCCAAGGCTTCGGTGGTAACATACCAACTATTTATTACTACACCGATCGAGACCAGTTATCTGTAATGTGTGATAGTATTTATTGATTAATTGTGTTTATAAATTTAAAAGGTTATTTATTACACATTAAAATTCCGCGAACATAAACCTCCCTAACCATTCGTCAGAAACATCTTGAAATGCTAAAAATTGACTCTAGCTTGTTACATTAAACCAAACAACCGAATCTACATGATACATACCTTAAAACTAACTTCAATCAGGATCTACATTCAAGCTTATGTTGACTCCAAGGTGATTTGTGTAAGGTTTGTGGAAGGGTGATGATATGTACACAACCTAAAATTGTTATGTACACAATTTTGAGTGTGTACATATCACTTCCCTTTGTGGAATTGTTGGTGACCAATATTTTAAACTCGATTAACGTGTAAACATAAAATATTTTAAACTCAAACCTTTAATCAATCAAGTGGTTAAAAAGCTATTGATATATACCCTTGAAAAAGTAATACGGATGAGTACTTATTTTTAGATATTAAGAGTCGATTTATACTTATTAATTACTGTTCCATTCTAGAAGAGTCTAAGGATGATCTGTTTATTTTTTCATCTTCATTTGTATCTGTTTGAGAATGGATGTTCGATTCTATGTTTTTTAGAAACAGACTATTTTTTAAATTTAGTGACAGATTAATGGTATGTTTGGAGAAATTGGCTGATAGTTGTTAGCTTTTTAGTTGATAGTTGGTAGGGTAGCTTGTAGCTGTTAGTTTTTATATGTATTTATGTGTTTGATAGGGTAGCTGAAACTGTTAAACCTAAGAATCTAATGACAAAAAGCTGAGTGCTTTTTTCTCAAACGTTAATTCAATTAGCTTTTAGCTTTTTTCCTCCTTAAAAAATATTAAATTGCTTTTTACTTGATAAAAGTTTTTTCATAAAAGCTACAAGCTAAAAGTTATAAGTTAAATGTTCAAAAAAAAATTCTAGAAAACTTGCTGCAAAACATAAGTGACAATGAAATAATAATTTTACTTATTAAATTAAGAGTTTTATATAAACAGATTATCAAGTAAAAAAGTAACATACCTCTATACCTAATAGATATAGATAATAATGGTATAAAAACGAGTAAAAAGGTAATATCGAAGGATAGTGACAATATTGTCCTATAATCAAAAGTTTCATGTTGCAGAATTTTAAATTTATAAAATACTGGAAAAAGCATACGTAAAATTGATCCCATATTTACTTTGACATTATTTTTATTATAAAATATTATATTATCTGGTTGATTAAACAAAATATCTATTCCCCGTAGTTAACTAATCCATTGAATTATTATAAACTAACACTATTTGCTAGAATTACAAAGCATAGCTGCACCATGGGCTTATAAGTTATACTTTATGTGAGATTGAATTTTTAACTAATATTAGTACTAAGTTATAGCAAATTGTCATTTGGTGTAGGCGGTATCCGTCTAACATTTAAATTATAACTTATGAGGCCGTGGATTAAAATTTAAGAGTAGACCTATGTGTATATTCGATGTATAAATTACTCTGAGTTCATTG
The DNA here is from genome assembly GCF_046630445.1 of Rutidosis leptorrhynchoides. Lineage (NCBI taxonomy): Eukaryota > Viridiplantae > Streptophyta > Magnoliopsida > Asterales > Asteraceae > Rutidosis > Rutidosis leptorrhynchoides. The sequence continues at coordinate 615,844,689 of NC_092335.1, forward strand.
TCTTTCCAATTTTTATCTAAAAAAACTGACATAACTAATTAGATTTTACCGATAATGTTTGTTTAATGTGTAATTCATCTTTAGAGGTTTCTATACGCATGGTTACTTCTAGTTATTTAAGCTTACACTTTTTGTGTCTGTGAATTTTTTTTATTTTTTTATTTTTTGTACTTCACAAATGAAAAGTTCAAAATTCATTGTAGTAGTTGAAGCTTTGGGGTCTTATCTTTCAAATGATAATAAGAAGGAAAAGGTTGTCTCTTGTGTGTTTCTGCTTGCACGTTGTTAATGTTTACTAAGACATCTCCATCTCATAGCAATTTGCAACTGAACTTTCATCTTTCATATTAGCTGTCACATTTACAACAGAAAATATAGAAAAATCACAACACAAAAATCACCCTGAATAAGCTAAACCAATAGCAATGACAATATATATATTATATATAGAAGATATATAGATATAGACAATAGACAGAAGCACATTTACAAATGATAAAACAAAATAAGAATGGCATAACATAACATCCCACAAGTAGATAAGCTCCATTTTATTCACCTCACAAATCCCTCAACAAATTTAACACAACAAAGAAAAAAAAAATGTACTACTGTAATTCATTTGTAGTCACAAACAACTGTACCAATTCAAAATGATCTATTCGGGTAAGACGATGGTGACGACGACTTGGCTTTAGCAAAATCCAAAAGATCTTTAAACAAAGCATCTTCTGGTTTTTCGTTCTTGGGTGGTGGAGTCGACGAAGAATTAATAGAAAGATTCTGAGTCTGACCAACCAAACTATCATAAGAAGAATCCGAAGAGCTGCTGGTTTGGTTCTGGTTAAAAAACTGCTGTCTTTGTGTCTGTTTCGCAGGTGGCGGTGGGATTGATAACGGTGAACTGGCGGCAGGTGGTGCACTGGGTTGACCACCCAATGGTGAATGGTCGGTTGACTTGGGTTCATCAACATAAAGTGTTGCAGTCGGGTTTATGTAGTCAGATGAAGGTGGCAAGGATGGTTTTGGTGTAGTATTTGTTGATGGTTTAGAAGCGTATGTATCGGTGTATGTATCGCCGCTAAGGTAGTCAACCATGACGCCTGAATCGGAATTAATTGGTTTCTTTGATGTCGGTGGAGGTGGTAGAAGTGGGGCCACACGTAGCGGTTCGTTTCTTGTCGCATTTTGGTTCCGGTTTTGTCCCCTGAAACAATATAAATAGCATTATGAGTTAAAGGTTTAAAGTTTTGACTTAAGGTGCGTTTGATAAAACTGAATGATTAACCGCTGGATAATTCATAATCTGAATCATTCAAAGGTTCTGAACCATTCAAGCCCACCGGTGTTGCATAGATTTAGGTAATTATATTTACCTGTGTGCCAGCTGGCCAAAATCATCCTCGGAATCATCGTCATCGTGAGTTACGTTCACGAGAGATGCAACCGAATTGTCTCTCGTGGTAACATCGGATTGAGTGGGGCCGCCCCTAGCGATATCGTCATGGCGACGAAGAACACGCATCAAAATATCATTTAATGTCAAACCCTTGCCTAGAAGCTGTTCATCGCTGTAAATGAAAGTCAAAGACAAAGTTGGATGGTCAAAATTGAAAAGTCACAGAAAGCCTAGTAAAGAAGAAGTTGAGGGTGCTTTGCTTACGATGTAGTATTGACAAGGGTCATGACACGTTCTTGATAATTGCGGCATTGGTCAACAAGGTCAACAATCAATTCTTCTTTTAATCCCTGCCATAAGTTAGACAGGATATCAATTAATTCAATCAATATATGAATGAGAACATGATATCACAAGTTGTTAGCACAAATCTTTGTTCAATTGGATTAATGTTTTTGTATATAATATTTTTTTAACAATTTATAACAAAAGTGTAAGCCAAACACAGTGTTTCGTTGCAGATATGTACTTTCAGAAACAAATTACTGTGCGAGTCATGAATTGATACCATAATAAGACATCATATCATATATCATATAATATATATAAAAAAAGAAGATAACAACAACGTTTGAATGAACTTAAAAATAAAAAAAATAAAAAAACAAAAAAAAAACTAAATGAAGTCTCCTTCATATCAATCCAAAAACATAGAAACTGGAATTGAAAACTAATTAAATTTTATAGAATTAGTTGACCTTTATCACAAAAGTATAGAAGTCACAAATAAATGAACTAAATTGAAAAACTATACTTTGTATATAGTCAATAATACAAGAGGCTTAGTCAAGCAGCCTTTGTTGAAACAATGCATTACTTATTTTCATATAATATTATTGTATGTGGCAAAATCTGATTAACTAAAAGTTTTCAAATGAAGATGATATAAGCAAGTGCACCAACTTTATATATGCCAAAAAAGGTTGGAATAAACCAAAAAAAAAAAAAAAAAAAAAAAAAAAATTAGTTTTCAACATATAGAAGGCAACATAACAAGCGATTTTTTATATCAGCAATTTATTACCTCGCGATTATTAGGATCCAAAGCATTAAGTATGTCCAACAGTACGTCTGATATTCCTTCCGCATTCACCATTTCTGACAAGCTGCAACAAACACAGTTTTATCATCCATTAATTGTAGAGGTGGCACCTTGCTAATTATCTACTTAAGAATATATCAATTAGGGTTATGTTTGATAACTTCGATCACTATAGAGCAAACAAAAATACAATTAACAAATTCAGCATAAAAGGGGTAATGGGCAGAGTCTCGGGTTCAAACGTCACTAGCAACATATCTATATCTTAGGGTGGCCAGAGAAAGGATAAGAAACGATAATAACCCGGTTAGGCGGCGTACATACATCTGATTAAAACCTTATGCGTTTACCCGTTTAATAAAAAAAGTTAAGCCTAAAAGGTTACGGGTAGAGTCAACCAGGTTAATTTAATGCATGAACCCTCTTAACACCTAACGTGTAAAGATTGAATTATTATTGAATTGAAACAGTATTAATATGAAAATGTAATATGCGGACAAGAGTTTCCGGTCAAGACATGACACGTTTCAAAACCAATACAAAAGTACCCGTTTTGACCCAGATTCATTTCAACCCGTTACCCAAACATAATTAGGGATAAAGCTTCATCAAGTAATGCAAATGATACTTGAACTTTCAACATCCCATCAGTTGAAATCTGTTACGTGTCAAGTCACGGCATAAATACCTGAGTCCAGATGGATCGGTTTGAAGCGATGCCTGAATAGCCGTTTCCTCGTAAGGTGAAACGGGTTGCACCACTGGGTGAGTTTGTGGTGGTGTAAACAACGGAACACTGTTTTCTTCTCTTGGTGGAAAATCTACTCCTGCAGACTGTATAAATCATTCAACATAAAATCAATTTTAAATTAATCTAAAAAAAAAACACACACACAGAGAAGATAAACCTTCATAAAAGATGGTGAATTACGCGTGTGCAGAGAGTATTTGTCTAGATAAGAATAAAAACTGAATAGCTATATTACATTTGCAACAACGGTACTTACATAAATGAAAATGAAAAAATTCAAAACGAATCATATGGATGTACAATTAGAATTAATAATATGAATATCCAAATGAAGTAAATGCAAATTATTATGACGTTTGTTAAATATCATAATACCATAAAGAATGTTGATTATATGAGAACTTTATGTACCCCGTTTATTGTAATAAATAAATACTTCCGGTTTTGTTATGGTTCATTTGTTCGCAACTAGTCAGCTTCTTTACTATACTTAATTGCATTGATTTAATATATACACTTGACAGCGGTACCTTAATGACTAAAGCATGTATGGTTGCTTGATATTTGACACGTTAACTAGTATAACTTTTATTGCCTCCTATTATTAGACTATGATAAATGATAATAATGTTCTTAGTAAGACCCTACATATAAAATTCAATTGAGTTTATAAACATACTCCTTAAAATCAAGCATCATAAAGAACATTTCTTAACCATTCTTGTAAAGCTACTAGTAATTAAAATGCTATTGTCACTTGTCATATCATTTATAGTACAATTATGATTGCATCGGCAATTATAGGAGGCGGAAGCACGGATACTATAAGGGGAGAAAATAACTTACGGAAAACGTATTAAGCTGAAATAAATAATTTCTAATTCATTTATTTATTTATTAATGTATTTCTATTTCAAATAACTACACGAATACAAAACATATTAACCAATCACCTTCAGTTCATTGTACGCTTGGTAATATTGGGGATACCTTGCTCCACGTCCCCCCAAAGCTTCTTGCCAAGTATCTATCAGAATAAGTATTTTTTCTCGTACATTTAAATCTGGCTGCAGCATCAAATTCAAATGACCAAATTAAATCGATAATAAAAGTCATCTTCTTTACTGTAACGAAAACGTATAAATACAGCGAAAGGCGCACCTTTTTCTTTACAATTTTGACCATATCATGCAATATGTCTCGCTCAATTATGTGCTGAAATACAGTCTCTCCACAGTTCTTGCTTAAAGTTTCTAGTACCTAATTTAGAAGTTACAACAATAGAAAAAAAAAACTTTGACAAAAAATTTAAATACTTGCACAACAAGAAACAAAAATCACGTCGGACGATTAACAATTAATAATATGAACATGAAATTTAGCACGTACAAAAAGAGACAGCAGCTGTATTTTTGGATTCTTGTTCGCAAGCCGCTTTTTCAGTACCTTCAGAGTATCTTTCGTTTGCCTGGAAATTCATAAAAAAAAACTATTGAAATTCAAGGGAAAAAAACAAAGCATCATAATTTACGATGCGATAGGCTCAAATCTTATTGATACACGTAAACCTCATATAAGTGTATGAACATAATGTAATAGAAAATAAGAAGTCTACAATTAAAACAATCATTAGAAAAATTTCCTCCCACAAATTAACCAATTTGTAAAATTAAAATTATCCTCAACTGATCACAAAATATAGTTGATTTCAATCAGATATCAGATAAGTTAATTAATGAAAAATTTCCTCCCACAAATTAACCAATTTGTAAAATTAAAATTATCCTCAACTGATCACAAAATATAGTTGATTTCAATCAGATATCAGATAAGTTAATTATAAGAGTATATGTTTAAATAGTAAGAGTATTAAGCATGACAAACAATAAAACAGTAATAATTAATTTAATTAATAATTAATAATTAGTAATAGTAATAATACTAATAATGAAAAAGGATGATATACCCAGGATCCATATTGATAAGATCACATAACTCAATATTAATGGCCCAATCTGGACCTATCAACATATCACTTGTTGCCCTTTCTGCACAGGCAGCTGCTGATGCATTATTATTATTATTATTTGACATTCTTTCGATCTTGATCGTGTTTTAACCTACAATTGTCAATAAAAAAACCCAAGACTTAAATTAACAGTTGATATTGATATCAAAAGTCAAAGACAAGAACAAAAATCACATCAAATTTTCAAGATTCAATTGAAACCCTACATAAGGTTCAATAAATCGATAACATAATTAACTAAATTGAAAATTAAAGCAACCCCAAATGAAAAGATGCGATCTTTATAAGTAAAACAAAACACCCATCAAAACCCATTGAAATCATGATCAAGGAATTGCAAAAACTGGAAATCTTTATAGAGGATTAAGGGATTGCTTACCGAGAATTATGATTATTAATTAATTTGATATGTAACGAATAATAAAAGATTTAAAAACATACCTCAAAGGTTTTTCTTTATAGGACTTTTTCTTGAAATCGAGAGAGAGAGGGTTTTTCTTCGGGTTGTGTTTAGTTGCGGTGGGTTTGTATGCGTCACCCTTTGTCTTCTTATTTTTGTGTACACGCGGATAGCGCGATAATCACATCACATGTGATTAAAAATTTAATTTTTTTTTCGAAACTTTTTTTTGGTTTTTTCAAAAAAAAATTTTATTACATGTGATGTGATTGAATTTGACATGCAGTAAATCACATGTGATTCTGCATGTCAATCACATGTGATTGTAAAACCCAATCACATGTGATTCTGCATGTCAAATCCAATCACATGTGTTTGAAACAAATTTTATTTAATAAAATGACGAATTTCAGTAAATTTGTACTGAAACCTTTAAACACCTAAGTTTTTGATAAAAACTTGATCAAATCACCGAATTAAAGTTTAAAATATTGAAGATATGTTCACGAAACGCTAATAAACTTAATCAAATCACTGAATTAAAGTTTGTTTCCTATTAAAAATTTATTTTTATTTTTTAAAAAATTGATTTTTTTTCAATCACATGTGATTAGATTTGACATGCAGAATCACATGTGATTGTGTGTGATTGGATTTGACATGCTAAATTTTTTTAAAAAAAATTGAAAATTTTTTTTTGAAAAAAAAGAAATTAATTTTTGAATTTTTTTTTCCAATCACATGTGATTGTCGCGCCACATGTCACACTCTGATTGGTCCGTTGGATTTCAAGCAAATTAATGGATTCAAGGGATTACAACTCTTTGAATAAATACCCTCTTCATCACAAAATAATATTTTGTTTTTCAATTTTTCTTTTTTTTTTGCAAATTTAAATTTAAATATCTCTGTTTAGTTTATGTTATATAATTTATTTTGATTTTGAAATTATATAAATACATCGAATTTTAAATATACTTTTTTTATTAATCTCTTTATCTCTTCTCTTTATATATTATACAAAGATGAAAATAGATAATCTTGAGTAACCACAATTAATTCTAGCCTTCCATTAAGTTACTCCCCACTCATCTAAATCATCCATTTTTCTTAAACTTTATTATGACATCATAATCAAGGACATGATATATTTGATTACCAAATTACCCTTCTAAAATCGTTTTTGGACAGAATCAAAAAGAAGAATTAGGGTTCTGTATATTTCAAACCATTCATAAACTACTACAATTAAAAAAGCCTCAAGTTTCTCATAAAACCCAAGACAATCGTCAAGATCGAGCATCAATTCATTCCTTATCCACTTCATGAATCTAGGTGAGAAATATATCCAGCGCACTTTGCTATAAATTATCAGGTAATGTAGCTAATTTACATTTTCTTTACTGCGATAATTAATTTTTTTTATTTTTTTTTATATATTTCATAGGAATTGTTAGTCCTACTAGGAAATTTCAGTGGACTCAATGTTATTGTCATATCAGGAAAGGGTTTGTAGATAAGGATTAATGATCCTCATGTGAGAATCATACTTTGTTCTTATATGTTCAACATATATTAATATTATAGTATCCCTTATATATCATCTGCTATCAAATTTGATCTTCATGTTGCTTTGGACCCAAGTGGTACTCATGGGACTTGCTTTTATTTAATCTTGATTTGTAGGATTGTATATTGAAATGTCTAACTTTAAGGTTAATATTGCTTTTAGATGGACAATATGTTTCAGTACATACCCGAGTGAACATATATGACTTGATTTTGAATATGGGTTTGACTATTTTATGCTTTGAACAAATGTGATTGTTAGGAAGATGACGATAAATGATGTGGAGTTGTTATTTTCTTATACTTCATTTTTCTAATGGTAGATGTAGACTTCTTGAACAAAATTAATGGGGAGGGTTTATTAAAACTACAATTTGGTTGACTTATTTCAATTGTTTCGTTTTACAATCTATATATTTCTTTATGAGCATACTACTTTTGATTTGTGAAACTGGCCAATGAATTCAGGTATTAATGTGAACTGGCTAATATTTTAAAACTAAAGGAGATGGATTTGGCACATGTTAAAACGAATAAATGTATTGGTAAAGATTGAAATGTGTTATGTTGGACTACATCGGTGGGCTGGATAACATACTGAAAACAGGTAATGAATTATCATCCCCTTTTTCAAATTTAATTAAAATTGTATGGTAGACGTAGTAGTTTATTGGTATTAATGGTACATGTTTGTTTAACATTTATGTTTTAGTAAGTCAATAAAGTCTGATTCGATCAGTAGAGATGTGTGACTACGAGCTTTCTTCAGAGGTGGTTAGTTTTATTATAGTACTTGAACTTTGGTTCTAACGAAGATGATGGAAATACAGATTTTGATTGCTAGCATTAATTACATGAAATACAAATCATGTTGTGTGTGGCATTAATTCTCTTGGCTCTGATCACATGTAAATTCTAGGCCAGCTCTCTTTACATATTATAATCTTTATAAATATTCGTATTGTACACTCTGCGATAAACTTCTTTTAGTTAGATCATGTGTTCATTGAATGTTGATGATTGCTTATAGAATCTGGGATGTATACTGTATGATAATCTTTAGAAATTTCTCTAATAATATTTCAGTTGGAATAACCAAATATATTTGACATATAGAATCTGCATTCATGTGTTGTATTGACATTTTCATAACACCACCAGAGGGTTCTAATGCAAGTTGTGCACCAATTACTTACAAGAGGTTATATAATTGTTCATGCATATTTATTCCAAGGGAAAACCTACACACGAACAGTAATGCGAAAGGGTTTTTTTTAGGCGTCAACGTCGTTGATCTCCGGTCCGGTTACCGTGAATAACCCGTACCCGAGATGATGATCTCGGGAGGGTGGCCAACGAATTGCCCGCCAGTCGATAGTCGGACCCTATCGACGGCAAAGAGAGGAAAAACCCTACAAGACCCGTAGGTAAAAACCCTAGTGTTGCGATCGTGAAGACGGTCGAGGAGAAGATCCGGCTATGACTGCCGCGTGCTTTCATTGAGAGAGTGAGAGGCGAGATTGAATGACCGCATGAGGGTGTATGCGATTGGGAGCATGTGAACTTGATGTAGGTTTTGCCCCATATTTATAGATGGGAATTAGGATTACTTGACTTGGGGCCCAAGTTAATTGCGTAGACCCTAATTGGGCCAAAACCCTACGTCATCAAGTCCCCCAAGTTCGGTATGATATTTTTGTCAAGTATCGTATCGAACTTCTCATTATGCTGCGGAAAATAAGTTCACAGGAGCCTGCGCAAACAACTGTGCGTAAACCCGCGAACATATGCGCAAAAAACCGCATGCAGAATGCGTGGGAAAACCGCATGAACTAGCATGCGTAAAACCGCATGAAAATTGTGTCTAAAGTCGCGAACAACTGTGCGCAAAGCGTGCGTAACCTGGACAAAAGCGTGTGGACAGTTGCGCAAGCGCGCGAACATCTGCGCTAAATATTCATGTACTTAAACCTCATATAACGAATTAAAAGCTCAATAAGAAAAGACAAACCTTCTCAAACCGAACGATAGACGGTAGAAACACGAGACATAATGCATCGTGCCCCACGGTGGGCGCCAATTGTTCATGCATATTTTTTCCAAGGGAAAACCTACACACGAACAGTAATGCGAAAGGGTTTTTTTTAGGCGTCAACGTCGTTGATCTCCGGTCCGGTTACCGTGAATAACCCGTACCCGAGATGATGATCTCGGGAGGGTGGCCAACGAATTGCCCGCCAGTCGATAGTCGGACCCTATCGACGGCAAAGGGAGGAAAAACCCTACAAGACCCGTAGGTAAAAACCCTAGTGTTGCGATCGTGAAGACGATCGAGGAGAAGATCCGGCTATGACTGCCGCGTGCTTTCATTGAGAGAGTGAGAGGCGAGATTGAATGACCGCATGAGGGTGTATGCGATTGGGAGCATGTGAACTTGATGTAGGTTTTGCCCCATATTTATAGATGGGAATTAGGGTTACTTGACTTGGGGCCCAAGTTAATTGCGTAGACCCTAATTGGGCCAAAACCCTACGTCATCAATAATGGAGTGTAACCCAGTCTATATGGCGATCGCCAAACAGGTGTTTCTTGAAATTTTGAATTTTGGTGTCTTTAATCTTGACAGAAATCAATGTGATTTTGTATGAATGTAGGTTTTAGCTCATTGGATATGTTCTGTGTTGTGGACTTTATTCAGAGTACCTTAAAGCTTCTCTTCATCTATAATCTTGCTGAAATCAGTGTGATTCGGTATGAATATAGATTATTGCTCAATTAGGTATTTAATTTACTGTGGATTGAATGTGGATTTCTTGAAATCTTGAATTTTGTTTTTACTTAATGAAATATATGTGATTCATTTTTTTTTTTTTTTTTTTTTTTTTTTTTTTTTGGATTTAGCTCAATGGGTTGTTTTGTGTGCTAATGTGATTTGTATGAATATAGATTTAACTCAGTTAAGTGTTTTGTATGTGGCTTTCATAAAATCTTGAATTTTACTGAAGTCATTGTGATGTAATGTGTATATAGAATTCAACTAAATTGGGTGTTCTGTATTTTTGTGGTTAGGATTGACCTGATGTAGGTAAGTTGACCTTTAATCCCAAAGTTTTTACTTTTTGGATGTTTAAAGAGTGTTTTTGTGATCACTATTTGCTAAAAAAGTAAAAGTTACGTCATTTGACGATCGATCTTGAACTCCAGCTGAAAAGGCTGATGGTGAAGGTTGAACCATATATCGATACTATGAGGCTTGAAATGTTTCTTGGATACTTACTTACAGTTGCAAGTTTATCGATTACATTAGGTAATGTCATTTGTTCCATTATTCACTCACTTGCTAACTTTGACCTCAACTTTAGAAATAACAAGTGTACTTGACCGAGCCAATCAAGATCAAACTTCATTTTTAGTCCCATAAAATTCATAAATGCAAAATCAATCATGAATCCGTGATTTAGTCTATTCTGCTCACTAGTGGTGTGCTAAAACATAAATTAGTTTTGAAGCGAGGTGTACCCATAATGTTACTTCGTAACATGGATTAGTCAAAAGGAGTATGTAATGGTACTCGACTATTAGTTAGAGAGGATGGCGGATCATACCATTGAAGCTCGCATCATTACGGGTCATTGTTTTTGTAACCTTACGTACATTTCATGGATGATGATTGCACCTACCAACAAAAATATTGCGGTTAAGTTTCAGCGACACCAGTTTCCACTTGTTATTTGCTAGGCAATGACGATTAACAAGAGTTGGGGTCAATCATTGTCCAATGTCGGGCTATATCTACATAAACATGTTTTTACTCACGGACAATTGTACGTAGCTGTTTATCGGGTTACGAGCAAGAAAGGGTTGAAAGTGATCATATTAGATGAGAACGGTAATGATTCTACCACCACATAGAATGTAGTTTACAAAGAAGTTTTGAGGTCCGTATAAAACAAAGGTTTCTTTCTTCCACATATAATATCTTCTTTACTATGTCTTTTTTTTGTTTACTAACCAATTATAACATGGTTGGAGTTATAGATTATTTTACGTTGCTATATGTCAATCATTATAACATTTGCATTGCTACATTAATGTAATCCAGTTTGTGGTTCTTTGACCTATATATATTCTTGGGTCTGGCTTATACTGTTTAGCAGGTCAGTTAAATATCTAAATAATACAAAATCATATATAACTGATATAGACAAAACTCGATTAACACGCCATGTATTATGCCATATATTAAAACAAATGTATGACAACTAATAAATGCGTCATTTTACAAGTTATCAAAAAAATTGAATTGTAATGTCACTACAACTTATGACTATTGTATAACTAAAGCATCGTTTAACAAGGTATGTAAAAAAGTTAAATGTAATTTTTATACAAGTTATGCCTATCTTATAAGTACAGCATCTTCGAATCGCAACTGAAATAAACTTTCATAGCTATCTCACCTTCCTTTTTCCGTTCAATGCTCTCACAAATAATATATATGTTTGATTTTTGCAGGTCAATATAGAATTCATATTTCTATAGTTGCGGCAGCAGATTACTTGACGACTTTATCAACAATATATTGTATGCTGTGTGTTTCATTAATTATAATTAAGTATTGTAAATCTTTAATTGCAAAGGATTATTGTAAAGGAATGAGTGTAAAACTATTTTGTGGAGGTGATTAAAATATATTTTCATTCTTCAATTGTAATGCTATATCTTATACCAATACTTGATAAAATACACGTGCTTACTGCCTTTTTAATTAATGTATGTCTAATGTTATTGTTTTTTTATATATTATTCTTGCCTTATTCCAAGAGGTTGTAACTCGTCTTTTTTTTCATTGATCCCGAAGAAAGAGAGCCCTACTCATATTCAGGACTATCGGCCGATTAGCCTCATTGGTTTACAATACAAGATTCTTTCAAAAATCCTAGCCAATAGATTGGCTTCGATTATTGACCATGTTATATCTCCGGATCAACTGCTTTCATTTAAGGAAGGCAAATTTTAGATGGTCCTTTAATTATCAATGAAGTTGTGGATTGGTGTAAGCGAAAAAAGAAAAAAGCCTTGTTTTTTAAGGTCGATTTTGATAAAGCTTTTGACTCGATCTATTGGGATTACATCTTTTCTATGATTAGTTTCATGGGTTTCGATTTTAAATGGATCCGTTGGATTAAGGCGTGCCTCACTTCTTCATATGCTTCGTTACTACTTAATGGAAGCCCTTCTTTCGAATTCCATATCGGTCGCGGCCTTCGTCAAGGAGATCCTTTATCTCCATTTCTATTCATAATTGGTATGGAAGGGTTACAAGCGGCGATAAGTTATGCTTGTCATTCTTCGATTTATTCGGGTCTTCGCATTGGAGGGGTTAATAGTGATCTTCGGTTATCCCGCTGTTTTTTTGCGGACGATGTTTTATTTGTGGGAGAGTGGAACGATAACAATGCGCGAACCCTTCTTGCGGTGTTGGCATGTTTTTTCGCGGTTTCTGGTCTTAAGATCAACCTGAGCAAATCCTCGGTTTATGGTGTTGGTATCTCCACTCAGGAATCTTCTCGAATGGCTGCTATCATGGGATGCGCTCCTTGTTCCTTACCTTTTAAATTTCTTGGCTTGCCGGTAGGTCAAAATATGAATCGTGAAGTCGGTTGGGAGTATATTATTAAAAAAGTTCAGAAGCGTCTTTCGTCTTGGAAGGTTAATCTTCTTTCTTTTGGAGGTCGACTAACCTTAATTAAGTCAGTTATGGGATCTCTTGGTACGTTCTATATGTCGCTCTTCAAAGCTCCTTCTAAGGTGCTCAAGAAGTTAGAATCTCTCCGTTCTTCTTTTTTTTTGGGGTGCAAAAATTAACGAACGCAAGATTCATTGGGTGGATTGGCGCCTTGTTTTAAATCTGTATGATCATGGAGGCCTCTCGGTTCCTTGTCTTAAATCGTTGAATCACGCTCTTCTCTATAAATGGAGATGGAGATTTGTCTCGAACCAGAACTCTTGTTGGGCGAAGGTGATCTCCGCTATTCACGGTCAGAGTCCAAATGGTCACATTCCTTGTGCTTCTTATGCGTCTGGAACATGGTCCTCTATTAACAAATGTATTAGCAGCTTGCACAGCGTTAATGTTATTACTCCTTCTAGTATTCGCTGTAAATTGGGCAGCGGTTCTTCTTTAGACTTTTGGCATGATCCTTGGCTAGACGGTACTCCTCTCTTGAATCGTTACCCCCGTTTGTTTGCTCTAGAATCGGAAAAGAATGGTTCTGTTGCTTCTCATTTTGGTTCGAATGGTTGGCAATGGTCATGGCGCAGGGATATCAGGGAAGGAGAGGAACAATCTCAATACATGGATTTGTCCAAGGCCTTAAGTGATGTGTCTTTATCTTCTGATTATGATAGTTGGTGTTGGGAGTGCTCGTCGGATGGGCTTTATTCTGTTTCTATTGCCAGAACTCGAATCCAAGCGTCGAATCTTGCTCCCTTTTCCTTGCCCACATTATGGTGTAAGCACGTTCCTATCAAGATTAATGTTTTTATTTGGCGTCTCAAGATGCATAGACTCGCTACTTTACGCAACTTGGAGGCTAGAGGTTTGAATTTTGATAACTCATGTTGTGGTTTTTGTGATGTTTCTGAAGAATCGCATAGCCATTTATTTGTTAGGTGTGATACTACGTACCAAATTTGGTGTAGAACAGGTAACTGGCTTGGCATTGCTTTTCCTATTTGGAACTCTATTGACGACATTTGGCCCTGGATTGATTCAAATTTTCCAAACGGTAAGAAGAGAATTATTATCACGGTTATTGCCTACTCGATTCTTTGGAACATATGGAGGCTCCGAAATTGCATTACCTTCAAGGATCATACTTTCAATAGATCTCATGTGTTTGATAACATTGTCCTTTCAAGTTTTAATTGGTTGTACGCGAGATATCACAAGTCCATTCTAAATTGGACGGTGTGGTTACAAACTCCTATGTACTCCTTGTAATTTTTTCTAGCTTCTCGCTAGTATTTTTTAATAAATTTATGCCGTTCGAAAAAAAAGATAGATAATTTATTCAAAGTAATGTCGCTAATAAAGCAAACCGCTTTCGCTATCATTACAATTCATCAACACATTAAGAGATTGAAAACCTGGAATAAGCTCTGAGAAACCATATCTAAAGTTTAAGATGAAACTATAGCTTTTAGTGTTATTATGGGTTCCAATTTATTCTATTTTTTCAACATTACTAGCTTATTATTATATTTTCCCTACTAACTGGTTTTTTCAACATTAGTAGATCATTATTCTAATATTTTTATCCTTTCCAATCAATCATTTAAATACAATATATAATTCTATCTTGGTGATCAAATTCAATTTTTATTTGACACATTCAAAAGCCCCGCGAATTCGCGGGCCTTAAGCTAGTATAACTTTAATCAAAATTTATATAACATAAATAACAATAGTTAAATTCAAAGTTAAAAAAGAATTACTTTAAAATGTCAAAACATGAATATTATGTCGAAACAGATATAATAGAATAGAATTATCTGACAACCTCTTAAAGATAGAGTGATGACGTGATGTACAAAATAATTAATCTTAATTCTGTTATAATTCAGTAGGCTTATAACTACCTTTAGTGGTTTGATTCTTGATGTTATAATTCAGTAGGCTTATAACTACCTTTAGTGGTTTGATTCTTGATTAAGAATGCTAATAATGAAGTGTAAGAACAAAGATGATAAAGGAGAGAAAGAAAGAAACACTTTGTAAGTGTGAGAAAATGGTGCAAGTTTAATGCTTGCATTCATGGCTATTTATAGCAAAAATATCACAAGTTAAGGTAATACAATAATATTACTTTTGTGTATCAATAATTGACTATCCATTTATATATATATTTATATATTATAACACTCCCCCTTGGATAACAATTTTGTTTGTTGAAGATCAACTGTAAGTTACTGCCTCGTTAAAAACCTTGCTAAAGAAAACCCAGTGGGAAAAAAACTTTAGCTAAGGGAAAAAGAGTGCAGCATGGAGTTGACTCCCCCTCAAGTAGACATCGCTTCAGTTGTTACATCTTTTGAACATGTCTCATGCCAATGTTATGAACGTGTGTTCTGAAAATAGCAGTTGGAAGTGCTTTCGTGAAAAGATCAGCAGAGTTTTTGCTGGATTGAACATATCTCATTTCAATCTCGTTGTCCTTAATGAGATTTTGAGTGTATGAGAAGAATCTAGGAGGTATGTGTTTGGTTCGGTCATTTTTGATATACCCTTCTTTCATCTGTGCTATGCAAGCTGCATTATCTTCATAGATAGTTGTTGGACTTTTATCGTGTTCTAGTCCACAAGAATCAGTAATGAGTTGTGTCATTGATCTCAACCAAAAACATTCTCGAGTAGCTTCATGTAATGCAATCACTTCGGTATGATTTGATGATGTTGCAACAAGTGTTTGTTTTTGAGAACGCCATGATATTGCAGTACCTCCATTTAGGAATACATATCCAGTTTGAGATTTAGCTTTATGTGGATCAGATAAATAACCTGCATCTGCATAACTAGCCAAATCTTGTTTTGATTCGTTTGAGTAAAATAATCCTAAATCAGTAGTTCCTCGAAGGTATCGAAATATGTGTTTGATCCCATTCCAGTGTCTTTTGGTAGGAGCAGAGCTGAACCTTGCCAACAAATTAACTGCAAAAGAAATGTCAGGTCTTGTACAATTTGTAAGATACATAAGAGCTCCAATTGCGCTAAGATATGGTACTTCTGGTCCAAGAATATCTTCATGATCTTCACATGGACGAAATGGATCAGTTTCAACATTGAGTGATCTAACAACCATAGGAGTACTTAATGGTTTTGCCTTGTCCATATTGAAAAGTTTCAGAATCTTTTCAGTATATGTTATTTGATGTACAAGTAAACCATTAGGCATATGCTCAATTTGTAAACCAAGGCAATACTTGGTTTTTCCGAGATCTTTCATTTCAAATTCTTTCTTTAGAAGTTGAATGGCTTCATGGATCTCTTTATTTGTACTTATGATGTTAAGATCATCAACATAAACAGCTATGATCACATATTCGGATGTTGTTTTCTTAATGAAAACACAAGGACAAGTAAGGTTATTTGTATACCCTTTGCTTATCAAGTAATCACTTAATCGGTTATACCACATACGTCCCGATTGTTTTAACTCATATAAAGATCTTTGTAATTTAATCGAATATATTTCTTTGGGTTTTGCGTTTGATGCTTCTGGTACCTTAAATCCTTCAGGTATCTTCATATATATATCACTATCAAGTGATCCATATAGATAAGCAGTCACAACATCCATGAGATGCATTTCTAAATTTTTAGAAACTGCCAGGCTGATTAAGTATCTAAAAGTAATTGCATCCATAACAGGGGAATAAGTTTCTTCATAATCAATTCCCGGTCTTTGAGAAAAACCTTGAGCTACAAGTACCTTGTAACTTCATTTTTCTCATTTATTTTTCGGATGAAAATCCATCTGTATCCTACAGGTTTCACATCTTTAGGAGTGAGAATGATGGATCCGAAAACTTTTCTTTTATTGAGTGATTCTAATTCAGCTCGTATTGCTTTTTTCCATTGAGCCCAATCATGTCTATTTTGACATTCAACCTTAGATGTTGGTTCTGGATCATCATCATTATTCATGATGTCATATGCAACATTAAATGAAAATTTCTCATCAAGATTTTTCATTTCATTTCGGTTCCATAATATTTTTGAATATGCATAAATGATTGCAATTTCTGTATTGACATCATCAATCTCCTCTGCAGTAGGAGTACTGATTTGTGGTTCTTCTTGAACACTTTCTTTTACCTTATTATCAGCTGATTTTCTTTTTCGAGGATTTTTATCTTTGGAATCAACTGGTCTCTCACGTTTCAGACGTGGCATAGATTCTTGAGTGACTACATTATCAGTTTTCCGATTTGGAATCTCAACTCTAGCTGGAGTATTAACTGCTGGTATATATGATTTAGTCACCCTTTTTGTATCTGTGAATGCATCAGGCAATTGATTTGCAAGTTCTTGTATATGCATTATCTTTTGAACTTCTGTCTCGCATTCTTTTGTGCGAGGATCAAGATACTTTAATTGAGGTTCACACCATGAAACATCATTTTCTTTATTTTTCATTTCTCCCCCTAATCTCGGGAACAATGTTTCATTAAAATGACAATCAGCAAACCGTGCTGTAAAAACATCACCTGTCATAGGTTCAATATACCTTATGATTGAAGATGTTTCATATCCAACATATATTCCCAACCTCCTTTGAGGACCCATTTTTGTACGTTGTGGTGGCGCAATTGGAACATACACTGCACAACCAAATGTTCTAAGGTGAGAAATATTTGGCTCTTGACCAAAAGCAAGTTGTAGGGGAGAATATTTATGACTTGCACTCGGTCTGATGCGAATCAATGCAGCAGCATGTAAAATTGCATGACCCCATATAGATACAGGGAGTTTTGTTCTCATTATCAATGGTCTAGCGATTAACTGTAAACGTTTAATCAGTGACTCGACTAAACCATTTTGTGTATGCACATGAGCAACAGAATGTTCAACAACAATTCCTATAGACATGCAATAGTCATTAAATGCTTGAGATGTAAATTAAACAGCATTATCAAGTCTCACCCTTTTAATGGTGTAATCAGGAAAATGTGCTCTCAATTTAATAATTTGGGCAAGAAATTTTGCAAATGCCACATTACGACTTGATAACAGACAAACATGAGACCATCTGCTAGATGCGTCTATTAGAACCATGAAATATCTAAATGGTCCACATGGTGGATGAATTGGTCCACATATATCACCTTGAATTCTTTCAAGAAACATTGGTGATTCTTTCTCAACCTTAAGTGGTGAGGGTCTAGTTATCAATTTTCCAAGAGAGCAAGATGTACATGGAACCATTGTATCATGATGGATTTTTCTATCCTTTAGTGGATGTCCATGAGTACATTCAATAATCCTTTTCATCATTGTTGATCCTGGATGGCCTAATCTGTTATGCCATAAACTGAATACATCAGGATTAATATATTTTTCATTAACTATCATATGTGTTTCTGGTACATTTATATGTGTATAATGTAATCCAGAACTAAGTCTTGGCAGTTTTTCAACCACATGACTCTTGTCAGTGATACTTAAATATTTCTCATTTTCTGTTGTCACTGACTGATAATCATACCCATTAAGGTATATGTCGGAGAAACTCAATAAATTTCTACTTGACTTGGGAGAAAATAAGGCATCATTTATTAAAAATTTTGTACCATTTGGTAGTATGAAATTTGCCTTTCCTATCCCTTTTATCAAGTTAGCAGGTCCTGATATTGTATGTATAGTTCCTTCCGTTGGTTTTAGATCAATAAAATATTTCTCGGATTTAAGTATAGTGTGTGTAGTTCCACTGTCTGCTATACAGAGATCTCCACCACTTGATTGATGTTTTATTCCAGCAAAATTCATATTGAACTTCATATATAAGAAATAAATAGTGAGTACATTAATATTACACAATATTTTACACGCAAATAGATAGTACTGAAACATTTAGCAAACATAATGACAAAGACAGACGATATTAAATCGTTTATTTTTTGAAAGACACACAACTTAAACATTCAAGAAATCTTCATATAAATCAGATGGTTTCTCAGTGACTGTTGGATCGAGGTTATCCACAAAGTTTACTTCCTTTTCTTTATCTTTCAGCGAATCCTGATACATCTTAACAAGATGTTTAGATGTTCGGCAAGTATTAGCCCAGTGGCCCATTCTACCACATCTGTAACAAGATTCTTCAGAATTTTTAGAAGAATTTTCTTCAACATCTTGTTTAGTGGGCTTGTTTTGTGGTTGATATTTATATTTTCGTGGATTATTATTTCTTTGACCACTACGGCCACGACCACGGCCACGTCCACGCCCATTCCCATTACCATAAGGATGGTTTCTATCATAGTTATGGCTTTTGACATGATGATGGCGATGGTTATTATAACCACGACCTTGCCCGCGTCCTTGTCCCTGTTTATAATTATTTGCAGTATTTGCTTCAGGGATTGCAAGTGTACCAGTAGGACGGGATTGCTGATTTTTCATTAATAGCTCATCATTTTGCTCTGCAACCAAGAGATATGAATTAAGTTCAGGATATGTGTTGAACTTTAGCATTCTCAAATTTCTTTGCACTGTGATGTTAGCAGCATTCATTGTGGAGAAAGTTTTCTCCAACATGTCTGCATCACTTATTTCATGTCTACAGAATTTAAGTTGTGAGAATGTATTATACAGAGCTGAGCTGTATTCATTTACTTTCTTAAAGTCTTGGAACCTTAATGTTCTCCATTGATCCATAGCAGCTGGAAGTAAAATTTCTCTTTGATTATTGAATCTGCTTTTGAGACCTTCCCATAAAACATGGGGATCTTCTACAGTCACATAATTATTTTGTAAGCATTCATCAATATGTTGATGAATAAAGCAACATGCCGTTGCTTGTTCTTTTTCAGAACAAGTGTTGTTTTCATTTATGGTTTCAAGAATGCCCATTGATTTAAGATGCATTTTTACTTTTATAACCCATGGCATGTAGTTGTTTCCCGTTGATTCTAAAGGAGTAAATTTAAGCTTTTTCAGATTCGACATTTTCTATTATCAAAAATTAAAACAAACAACATGATAAATTAGAGTCAATTTATATTCATAAGTATATAAACATTAAACATAAATTTAATATAACATAAATGATAAGTAGGCGACAGTGTCGACCATGTGTAAGCAATCATAAATAAATGTTGTATAACAGAAATATAAATATTAGTAAAATAAATGATAATTAGGCGACAGTGTCCACCATATATTATTCAGGTGGTATAACCGACCATATATTATTTAGGTGGCAGAGCCAACCATAATTAGTATTAAGATTATCGTGCTGATAACGTGTTATAATTCAGTAGGCTTATAACTACCTTTAGTGGTTTGATTCTTGATGTTATAATTCAGTAGGCTTATAACTACCTTTAGTGGTTTGATTCTTGATTAAGAATGCTAATAATGAAGTGTAAGAACAAAGATGATAAAGGAGAGAAAGAAAGAAACACTTTGTAAGTGTGAGAAAATGGTGCAAGTTTAATACTTGCATTCATGGCTATTTATAGCAAAAATATCACAAGTTTAGGTAATACAATAATATTACTTTTGTGTATCAATAATTGACTATCCATTTATATATATATTTATATATTATAACAAATTCTACATTACGACATAAGCTTTTTTGAACGCTGTTAATTTTTTTTTAATTAATATGCATTTATACGATTCATACCATAAATTAATTTAAGTGTATTTATCATCTACGATATTTATATTAAATAATAATGAATTTATACATGTGATTGACTTATTACCGGCTAACAAATTTATTATCTCTACGTATTTACAACTATATGAGGTCGGTGCTATTGTTTTAATATGCACTTTTGTCTATTTTTTATTAAAAATATGTCATGTTTTATTAATATCTTCATCACTTAGTATTAGTTATAAATAAAAACATTCTTGTCCCTCTTTTTTGTAAAATTCACTTTTTTTTACTTCTACTTTATTTAAATACCTTCATTACCTTCAATTTTTTATTTCATTTTTTGTTTTTTATATAGAAATATCATATGTAATTTTTTTTTTTTTAAATAACTTTTTGTATAGTACACTTTTTTATCTTACTTTTCCTTTAACGAAAGAATAATATTTGTATAAACAAATTGAGTAAAATTTGAATGTAATTGACTATTGGTATACCATTTAATTTATGACGACCTTTGATTCATCCATCTAAATATTGAGTCGATCAATAGATTCTATGTTATTTTTTTTTTCTTGTTCAAATTAAAGTACATCAAAATATAACTATTTACATACGTATACCCGGGGAAAAATTAGACTTTGATAGCTAAATTTCAAGATGAGTTTCAACTTAAACATTATTATTATTGTTACATTATTATTACAAGTCAAATGTCAACTTTTAATAAAAATATATATATATATTCTACACAAGTCAGTAATCTCGAAGAATTTAACCCGAAACCACTTGTATTGCTTCTGTTAAGTTTCCAATTTCTCTTCCCATTGCTTTATGAATGTTTTTTATAATAGTTCTTGTGGTTATTTTTAAGAATTATATATATATATATATATATATATATATATATATATATATATATATATATATATATATATATATATATATATATATATATATATATATATATATATGCAAAAAGTAATACTAGTACATTACAATAATTGTGAGTAGTTATTTTTAAGAAGTGGGTTTTTTGTAATATACAAATGAAAATGAATATAGTTTATGCATGTTCGAATTTGTAAGAGTGTAATTAGAAAAGTGGTTGTTTTATTTTGAACTAGAAAAAATTCGACCGCGCGTTGCTGCGGTTGTATTCGACGCGCGGTCGAATTTGGATATACGTTGTTTGGTACCTAATATATCTAGTATGTTGGGTTGTTTGTTGAACGTGTATGCATATGTATGTAAAGCTTTTTTAACGATGTCCGTTTCGCGTATAGTTAGTTGCGTTGTGTTCGTAAAATTATTTCGAGTTGAACGGTGGTCTCGGAAAAATTTAACTCGCACCGAACGAGAATATAGGGCCCGTTATTTAGTATTTTTTTAACGATATCCGTTTCGCGTGTAGTTAGTCCCGTTGGATTTTTGAGATTTTTTAGAGCTGAACGGTGGTCTCGGAAAAATTTAACTCGCACCGAGCGGGAAGATATGACTCTCTGAAAAATCGGGTGGAGTTTATTAATTAAAATTAAAAATTGACATTTTGTACCCCGTTTTGGGGGGTGAAGTTGCATGTTGCTAAAATTTTGGGGGGTAAATTTGTGTTTTTCCATTTGTGTTTTTATGTGTCGTTTGGTTTAGTTTTTTGGGGCCAAACGGCCAAAGTTTTGGTGTCATTTAGTATATGAGCGGAAAGATATGACTCTCTGAAAAATCGGGTGGAGTTTATTAATTAAAATTAAAAATTGACATTTTGTACCCCCGTTTTGGGGGGTGAAGTTGCATGTTGCTAAAATTTTGGGGGGTAAATTTGTGTTTTTCCATTTGTGTTTTTATGTGTCGTTTGGTTTAGTTTTTTGGGGCCAAACGGACAGTTTTGGTGTCAGTTAGTATATATTGAAATTGGCCGTTGAAAAGTCAACAAGAGGTTAGACTAAACAAAGAAGGATTCTAAAGTCACCGTAATCACACAATTGAATGAGTGACAGACCAATAAAACACTACTATCTTTGTAATCTTAAAGAAACAATGGTTAATCGGTGATATAGATTAGACTAATCCTAATCGAGCGTCACTTTTCCTCCGTCATTCCAGTTGACAAGTTGTTTGACGCCCTTGACGCTCCTAACGCGGCGTCAAAATTTGACGTCTCGGGCGTCAGTCGAAAAGTTGACGGATTAATAAAGTGGTGTCAAATATTTTTCAGCCAACCAGATTTCGCCACATAGTTTTATATATTATTAATTAATAAATTATATACACAACTACCAATAATATTTTACCACATCACTCATTCACAAATTTAACCCTCAAATTTGACACTTCCCTTTATTTAACTTCATATATTGATCTTGTCACATTACCAAAAAGTACATCACTTGATTTTGATGTCACCGTCACGGTTAGAATTAGTGGTAGGATAGGTGCTATTCAATTGGTAACGAGTTTGCCGGCCAAACCCATTCTATATGTCATTGTCATCGACTTCATTAAGCCATTTGGTTGGTAACATACGAATAAGAAAAATAATTTATTGATATATCCTTATCTTTTAGTTAGATTAGATTAGATGTTTATTGATTTGTAAAACAATATTAATTAATTGTATAATGATAAATTGATAATGATATCCTCGTGATATGCTCATTTATATATGTATTGATACTGATTATCCGTTATCCATTTATTAAACACTTTGTATAATTTTCTGACAATATTTGATTATAGACATCATTACAATAAGTATGTGCTATTCATGCCTTAATTGGTATCGTTGATCTTTCGACAACCTTATAGAACTATGTTTCACTATATAAAGTGTTGGTTGATCTCATTTTCACCAAGCAACTCGTTCACTTAAAAATATATCATTGTATAATCTTGAGGAGGCGGCCATATCACGGGTTGTATTTAAGCTATCATTTTCTTACCTTGGATTACTTGCGGGTCTTAAGATGAATTGTTCCTCTAACTAGAAGCCTATAATGGACAATGTTAGAAAACGTCTTTCATCATAAAAAGTCAATATTGTATCGGCTTCTATCGGTGGTAGATTTGTTAGCCGATATAGTTTCATAGCCCATTTATGATATTTTGTATGTAGTCCATGTTATAAGGGCCTCATTTATTGTTCTAGATAATTCCTAGCCCATTAGATTTATGTTAGTATTGGGGCTATATATGCTGTGTACGAGCAATTGATTTGGTCATTCAATAATAACAAACTTCTACATTTAACATGGTATCGAGCTGGCAAATCGGCACCATCTGTTTCCCTAACATATCGTCTCACAGACGACTAGATCTTCTTCCACATCCATCACTTCTTGTTTTCTTTCTGTTTTTCTTTTCTTCTTCTTCTGCACCTCCCATATACACCATAACAGCCATCACCTCCCATCTCCACGCAACCTAACCTCCATATACTCCATAATGGCCCCAACCGGAAAATACGATAAACTTTACACGGTGACATCCGTAACATATTTAATCCCAATCAAACTCGACCTTGCAAAGCTTAATTACACCCATTGGAGTACGTTATTCTCCAACCATTGTGCCGGATTTAATGTACTCAACTTGCTTGAGGCAACCTCCACTTCTGACCCGCGTGACGATGAAACAAAGAAGGCCGATGCGGTCATGCTCGGTTGGATATATCTAACGATTTCTGAATCCCTACTTGAACGCCTACTAAACTCGCAACCACAAACAGCTCACGAAGCTTGAGAATTCTTGAAGAAAATTTTTCAAGATAACAAGCGATCCCGTACCGTTGAACTCACTGCCGAACTACGAAACCTAAACATGGGAGACCTCACCGCCGAACAATATTTCAGGAAATCGATTCTATCTCCGCCATGCTAACCAATCTGGGTTCCACCATCAAAAGCGAAGAACTTGTTACTTGCGCAATCAACGAGCTCAACGATCGCTTTCCACACGCCACACACATCATCCTCCATAGCAAAGATTTCCCGGACCTCGACACGGTTAGATCCATGATTACCCTCTAAGAGATGCAATTGAAGAGAAAAACCACTTTATTGAAATATCATGGCACTCCGTCTGCACCAACAGCCCTAATCGCCCAAAATACGCTCACCACCATTTCGCAAACTCGCACATGAAACCCACCAACATGCCGTAATTACTTGCGTAGAAGCTGT
Organism: Rutidosis leptorrhynchoides; assembly: GCF_046630445.1. Taxonomy (NCBI): domain Eukaryota; kingdom Viridiplantae; phylum Streptophyta; class Magnoliopsida; order Asterales; family Asteraceae; genus Rutidosis; species Rutidosis leptorrhynchoides. The sequence goes on from NC_092335.1 coordinate 615,869,508, forward strand.
AGGTTTGGATCTTCCTGCCGATATCTTTGTAACGACCCGACTTTTTCGACTTACTTTTGTGCTTGTTACTTTCTGCGAAACTGCGTATTTGTGCGTACTGTGTTGGTTTATAATCTGGGATCTCATTTCATGATTTATTTACTTTCGTTAATACCATACAACGTGCCATTAAGTACTTAGTTACTTAACTTGATCCTCGAATGCTTTTATGACCGTTAGTGTCACTTGACGTTTAGAACGAGCTATATATTTTGGTACACGTTTAACTTTTTTCGTAATTAAAATATTACGACTACGTAATACTAATTGTTATTTCCTAATAACAATTACTTGGGTTTTTGGTTACTTAATTACGTTTAGTAATTTACTTATGCTCACTAGTTAGTCTTGTTGGACTTTCTACCTTGTTGGACTTTAGCTCACCCTACTCTAGCTAATGGACCATTTAATTAGCTCAATTTTAATAAGTTTATGACCCATATAAATGTAAGACAAAAACCCACTAAGTTAAGCCAACATACTAGCATTTTTGTTAACCATTATCACAAATGTTGCATGGGATCCTAACAATAAGCATCACCTTTAGACCACCACTAACCAAAAAGCAAAAAAGTGTCCCCCTTGTCCCCTCCAAACCCCAAGGCCACCACCACCATTATCCACTATAAATACCAAGCTATTTTCTTCCATTTCACACTTGATCTCATTCACATTTTACACACACTTACTCTCTAATTTTCTCTCTAGTCTTTCTCACTCTAAAAAGTGTAAGTTTTAAATTTTCTTCTTCTTCTTCTTCTTCTTCTTCTTCTTCTTCTTCTTCTTCTTCTTCTTCTTCTTCTTCTTCTTCTTCTTCTTCTTCTTCTTCTTCTTCTTTTCGACATCATCATCATCACTAAAGGATCAAGCTTTTTAGCTTTTTGATCTTGTTATATCTTGAAGATTCAAACTTTGATTTGAATCCTTCAAGAACATGAAAGATTCAAGCTTTCTAGCTTTGAATCTTCATTATTTTGATGGATCTAAGCTCTATAGCTTAAGATCACTTTATTTTTGTTAAAAGATCAAAACTTGTGTTTATGATCTTCATGTAACTTGTAGATCTAGCCTTTTGCTTTAAGGATCTTCAAGAACATTAAAGATCCAAGCTTTCTAGTTTAGGGTTTCATTATTTTGTTAAAGATCTTAGCTTTTTAGCTTATGGTCTCATTACTTTTTCTAGATCTTAGCTTCCTAGCTTACGGTCTCATTAATCTTGTAAAGATCCAAGCTTTCTAGCTTAGGGTTTCTTAATACTTGAGATCTAAGTTATTATTGTAGATCTCACTTACTTGGAACCTTATTATGATTTTTATGGTGATAAAAATCAAGTCTTCATCATCTCATATGATGAAGATGCATAAACTTGTGTCAAAAGGACAAAGGTTGAAGCTTTATTGTGTTTATGCAATAAAGAGACAACCTTGATGTTCAAAACTTGTAGAATGTTAGCTTTTACTCTTAGTTGTGTGTTGATGGTTGAAACTTGGTCAAAGTGATGCTAAAACATCAAAGAGTTGTACACTTGAAGCTTACAAGTATCAAGGATGAGAACCGTGATGAGCATCAAGCACCAAGAAACCTACCAGAGCACTTGTTTGATATTTTTCGGGGTCCGATCAGACTCCTAGGACTTCTGAAAAATTGATTTTCAGATAGTTCGTTTCGATTAGATTACTTTTCATTTAGGACTTGCCTAAATCCGATATACGATTTAGGATTTATAGCCTTCCGAAAATCACTACGCCCTTGTAACGACGTGCTGAAAATTCTGACCTACTCGCGCTTGAACCGTCGCCACGGTCAAACGACATCGAGTTAGGATCTGAAAATTGGACAGCGTTTAGAGGACTCACATACGGAGCCTTGGCCACTGACCATACATATTTTCGTTTTGTATAGAGGTCGTACCAGCTGTCCGAACTCAGCCTTTTGTTTCGATCTCTATTCTTGTTAAAAACTTACTTTATCTTTTACGAATGATGATGATGATGATGATACTTAAGACTTAATTTATTCACTTTTAAACTTTTGGGGACAATATACTGACTTAGTGACCTTTGACTTGAAGGGACCCGTTCATATACATTATAAACGATTCACAATAGTTGATTACATCGCAAGGTATTTGACCTCTAAATGATACATTTTACAAACATTGCATTCGTTTTTAAAAGACAAACTTTTATTGCAACGAAAGTTGACAGCCATGCATACTATGTCATAATATATCCAAACTATGAATGACTCATTATCAATCTTGATGAACTCAACGACTCGAATGTAACGTCCTTTGAAATATGTCATGAATGACTCCAAGTAATATCCTTAAAATGAGCTAATGCACAACGGAAGATTTCTGTAATACCTGAGAATAAACATGCTTTAAAGTGTCAACCAAAAGGTTGGTGAGTTCATTAGTTTATCAAAATTAATCATTTCCAATTATATAATAGACCACAAGATACTCATATTTCGAAAATAATCTGTGCAGGTCTGCTCACTGCTGTAAAAATCATTCATATGAAGAACACCGGAACCTTTCAAAACAAACTCACCAACGGTAACTAATGCGTCGTGCAATGCAAAATTATCTCACCGTGGTAGTTAATACAATATAATTTCAATAATGGTAGCTAATGCGTCGTGCAATGCAAAATCATCTCACCGTAAATAATTTTACAACGGTAGCTATTGCATTGTGCAATGCAAAAATTTCTCACGGAGGGTAGCTAAAATGGTAGCTAATGCGTCGTGCAATGCAAAATCATCTCACCGTTACTAACTACTAAACAATATTACAACGGTAGCTAATGCGTCGTACAATGCAAAATCATCTCACCGAGGGTAGCTAAAACGGTAGCTAATGCGTAGTGCAATGCAAAATCATCTCACCATTACTAACTACTAAATCGAACCATTTCGGTAGCTAATGCGTCGTGTAATACAAAATCATCTCACCGATGGTCGATAATACAATCTTTATAGAAATCGAACCTCTGAATCCAAATAATTCTATCATAGAATGTAGTTTTGAATACTTGTGTCTATTTCGTCAATCATTTATAAAAACAGTTCATGTATTCTCAGTTCAAAAATATATCTCAAAAGCATTTAATAAAACAGTTATAAAAACAGCGCATGTATTCTCAGTCCCAAAAATGTAAAGAGTAAAAGGGAATCAAATGAACTCACTATACGATATTTTGTAGTAAAAATATGCATACGACGATGCTGAACAATGCAGGGTTGGCCTCGAATTCACGAACCTATCTCATTTATATATATATATTAACACATATAATGGTAATCAAATAATTACATCTATTAATTATATAAAGTTAATGTATTTAGTGTTGTAGTTTATATAGAATTTGTATTACCTTTTGTCTATATATAATATCTTAAATTATATACTATATATATGTTTATTTTGTATATATATAAAAATATGTTAATATATTTAATATATAGTTATAGGTAATATAAATATATTTTATGTATAAATCGTTATTTGTTATAATATAATAATAATAACGAAAATGATAATTGTGATAAAAATGGTAGTTTTAATAATTTTTAGAATTTTAGTAAAAACTAGTAAGGAAGTCCGCGCGGTGCGGCGGAATCGTGTAATTATTGTAGCAAAGCAATAAGTGAATATAAAATTATTATAATAAACATGAACAATAATAAATATTTCCAAGTAGCGGAACCTATTTCAGTATCTTCATTTGGTTTAGTTGTTTATAAAAAATTAAAAAATTATCATCTTTTCATTTTTGAAAGTTTTTCTTTAAACGTAGATAACTATATTCTAATTTTATAAACTCAACTTAGTGAACTTTCATTTATAATAATTAACAAACTATTGATTTCAGGAAGATCATGCAATGGTATCAACTTAATGCCTACGTACACTTGGACGGATTCAAGTGATGGACAAATGTGTATATATTGACCCGAGCTTAATTGGTTCACAAAGCGGGTTGGATATTCAACTTAAACCAAAAAAATTGTTACTTAGTAGTCTATATATTAGTGAGTATATAGATATAGATATAGTCATATAGATATACCTTGTGTTTCAGGTACATCTGTTTGAGTTTGAAACATTGACTTAATACATGGGCCATCTTCTCCGTTCATCAGATGCTCCGGTAAGTAACACCTTAAAACATTGTAGATTTTTTTTTTTTTTTTTACGGAAATACTCCAGATCTCAGCTTGCCTCATGTATAGATCTGATTTTTTCTTGAGATCTTTCAGATCTGAATGGTGTTGATTGTTACCGACATCGTTTTTGCTTGAAGTTGGTGTTAGTGGCGAATTGTTGCCGGAAGTGGCAAGTAGCTGTTGACGGTGGTTTGTTTCAAAAATGGTTGGTGGCGGTGGTGTTTTATGGAGGGTTTTTATAGTTGTTTTTGGTGATAAAAAATTCTTTATTAGTCTTTGTTAGTTACTGTATTAATTTTAGTATATGATTTTTGTTTTAAGATCTACCCCAATTTATTTATTTATTAGATTGTTTAGAATCAATTAAAGTAGATGTTAATTATTTAGTTAAACTTAAAATCAGAATTCAGAATAAAATCAGAAGATTAAGTAAATTATTTCCAAAAAAAAAAAAAAACTACTGTAGCTACAGTGCGCTACAGTAGCTACAGTGTTTTTTGGGGTATGTGGCGGGTTGTGGTTGGAGGGTGTTGTCCATATTTAGTATATAGTATAATGATACTATAAGTAAATATGATAATAAAAATAACATTTCTAATAAAAATAATAATAATAGTGATAATACTAGAAATGATAATTTTGATATAAAGTGATAGTTTTAATAAAAGTGATAATTTTCATAATAATGATACTGCTAATAATATTCATAATTATAATACTATTACTAATGTTGATAATAATAATAATAATAATAATAATAATAATAATAATAATAATAATAATAATAATAATAATAATAATAGTCTTAAAATCATGTTAATAATAATAATACTAATACTAGTAATAATAATAATAACCATAACAATAATAACAATACTTAATGACACTGCTAGTAATAACAAAGATGATAATACTATTAATTAGATTAATGATAATAATAATTATACTTCTAATTGTTTAAAAATAATAACAATTATCATAATAATAATAGTAATAATAATTAAAACTACCTTAAAAGCTTTCCTAAAAAAAATATGCCTCTACTCAGGCTCGAACCCACAACCTCTTGTCTAACAAATCACCTCCAAACCACTGAACCGCTTGATACATACATGTACTATCTCACCCAATTTATTATTTATTATGTACGAAGCTGTTTATAATAAATTCATTATCATCACCATTTAATAACATCATCACCGTAGCCTTATTAAAAGATCGATCCAATTTCTTGAGCCTAATTAACTTGTAGCCCAGATAACTTGTAGCCCAATAACAAACAAAATCCAAATACACGATCACAAGCCCAACTAGTTTGTTGATTTAAATGGCCCATCGTGCAGCCTGATATCTCCTCATCTTTTTTTTTAAAACTCGACAGCGTTTCACGAGCATAAAGTTTTCTTTTCGGCCTTACATCTTCTTCTCGTTACATCATATCTCCATCATCGTCTATCTACAGTAGCAAAAGGATGATTTCCGATTTTGGGTTGTAAACAGAATACCAATAGGAAAAATGCAGAATAATGTAAACACTAGTTCACGATGGTTCCTCGTAGTGGAGTTCGAACAACAGGGACTAGTTGCAGTAGTATATGATAACTAATGAATCAAAGGTTACGATTTATAGTGTAAATATAAACTGAAAAGTAGCAGCGGGTAAGCAGGAGCAGCGCAGTTGCAGGTGGTTTTGGGTTTTGGTTGATGCTTGATGATGGTTGTTCGTGAGTGGTGTAGGTTTTGTCTTGAAGTGGCTCGATTAGGCAGTCTTCGAATAGAAACAGAAATAAAAAAAATGAGAAAGAAAGTGGATGAGAGAGAGTAAGGTTGAGCTGTGGTGTTGGGGATGGTTGGTGTTCTTGAGTCGTAGGAGAAAAGAAGGTGATGTGTTACGATTTTTGGTTGTTGGTGTTGAGGTTCAAGAAGAAAGATTTGTAGAAAGAGAGAAAGAGGTATGGTGGTGATTTGTGGTGGTATACGGTGAAGGTTCACAGTGGTGAGAGTGGCTGTGAGGTGGTGGGTTGCCGGAGATGGTGGTGGTCGAACATGGTTGCTGTGTGTTTTCTCGGTTTACATGCATAACATATATGCATACATATATATATAGGAGTTATATACATTCTTACATACATAAAGATAAAAGGTGTTTTAATTTTTCAAACAAGTGGAAAGAATAAAAATATATAATATAGGAGTCTATCTATATGCATTATAATGCAGAAAGCAAAAGTCAAAAGTAAAATTCAATGAATCATAAATTAGCCGCCTCCTTTTTATATTTTTGTGCCGACACTTAGCTCGGTTATTATATCGTGGTCCGTGGTAAATAAGTGGTGGATAAAAGTTCTCAGAAATATCTCATATTTTTAAATTAACTATATTTATTTATTTTGGTCATTATGATATAAAATTCGAGCATTAACTATTAAAAAATTACATTAATTATTCACTCCCAACCCCAAGTAAAATATGAAAAGTTTTAAAATTCAACAAATAGTTTCTAAATACATTTTTAATAAGCCTATAGTTTGTAAACTCATTTTCGGCTAACCGTTTATTTTAAAATCACATAAGTTTCTTTTTAACTCGTTTACTGTCAATCAAATGACAATTGAGCGTTACTTTCGTTTACTAAATAATTTCGAACCCTATTTATATATTCTATATATTTTATTTATATATATAGATAATAATTATTTTATATTATTATTATTTTACATAAATAATTCCAACAATTACCATATACAATATTTCATATCATTATATATATATATATATATATATATATATATATATATATATATATATATATATATATATATATATATATATATATATATATATATATATATATATATCTATTTAAGTAATCGTATCGTGAGTCGTCGGGAACAGTCGAAGGTCAATTGATTTCATGAAATAGTTCAAAAATTTTGAGACTCAATATTACAGACTTTTCTTATCATGTCGAATTCATATTAAGATGAAGTTCAAATTTGGTCGGAAATTTCTGGGTCGTCACATGACTTAGGTTGACGACCTTTCAGACCGACTTACTACCTGCATACTTTTGATTTCGACTTTTACTGCTTATTCACTGTGAGTTATAGCTTCCTTTTTTACTTTACTATTTTTGGGACTGAGAATACATGCACTTTTTATGTTTTACATACTAGACACGAGTACTTAAACTTTATATATGTGTGGGTGACATAACGACACAAAGATTCCCCTTAGCTCGGTAACGTTTAGTCATTGGTTTATGAACCGGTGAACGCGAATCTTAGATATGGATCCATAGGGTTTGACATCCCCACTCGGGCTAGTCGCGCTAGCATTTAATGGGTGTTTAATACTTCGTAAATAGACGCACTCGCCAAGTGTACTTTTAGGGGGTAATATTACGTTAAGTTAGTTACCAGGTGCCCACGGATAAGCATATACTTTTCATACTGTTTTGAATACGAAATCTCGTGGTCTACATTACATTACTAATTACAAACAAACTATAGCTCCCCAACATTGGTGTTGACCTTTTAAGCATGTATTTCTCAGGTGCTTAGACGTTGTTGCTTCCGCTTTTAGACTTGATGTCTTGGTGTTATAGACTTGCTGTTACAGACTTGCTGTGTTAGACTTCCGCTGCATTACTTAGAGATGTCTCAATTATGGAACTTTTATTTTGCATTATCAACTTATGTTATTTTGAATAATGGCTTTGTAACGACCTTTGTGTCACGTTATCTTTTGTAAAACGTTATCTTTTCATAAATGCAAAACTTGTTTTAAAACATCATGTAGTATTATACAGTGTAATGGACCTGTTGTTGACGATTCATACATGATGGTTTTGTACGGGGCGTCACATTTGGTATCAGAGCATTGGTTGTAGGGAATTAGGTTGCATTAGTGAGTCATGACCAAGCCGAGTAGGATTCGCTAATAGGACTAATCTACAACTTGCTCGTTTACTTGTTTCTGCGGAACTGCTGCATGCTACTGTATTATACTACTGCATGATACTGCTTACCTTTACTGCTATGTGAACTTGCTGTATGCTACTGCTATTTTCTCGCTACTGCATGCTACTATCTGCCTTTTGATTACATGTTAATTTTGTTTGATACTGTTACGATTGCCATGCTATGTACTGCTAGGATGCTGTAGTGCCTGATTACGTGCTTGCTATATGTTTTACTGACATGGAAAACGTTATTTTTTTCTTGTTCATATGTCAGACATGCCGCCCGTGACCTTTGACTTCGAGAGTGACTCAGATACGTTTGTTACCTCGCCTACTATTGTTGCTGACTCACCGCTACCCTCCGGCGACTCTGGCGATTCATCTTCTGGAGATACTTGACACGCGCTTGACCTAATGGACATCTCAGACGGAGACGAGGATCCCGAGGAGATTCCAGCTCCACCCAGCCCTAGACTCCCGGGGCCACAGCACCATTCCGGTGGTACTGTGATTCCCGGGGGAGACGGGGACGGTCCCTTCCGTAACGAGCGTGGACATTGGGTTAGACGCACCGCTGACGGACGTGTCGTACCGATTACACCTGGCAGATATCGACTTATGGCCACCGGCCAGACACTTTCTCCCGCCCACGATGTACCTGCACTACCTTCAGACGATTCAGACGGATCATCATCCGACGACACCATCGAGGAGGATCCCGAGGAGGATTCTGAGGAGGACCTCGAGGAGGAGCCCGTGCAGCCACCCTCTACCCCGCTGAAGAAGCGGTAACGCTTCGATGGTACTGTTATTCCAGGGGTTAATGGAGGAAATCCATTCGTGAACGCACATGGACAGTTGGTTAGGGTCACAGCCCGTAAGCGGGTTGTACCGTATCCTGCCGATCCATTTGTGCGTAAGGTCGCCCGCTCAGTTCCGTCTACTTCTAGTGCTACATCTGGACCATCTGCACCATCGGCACCACCTGATCCACCAGCATCTCCCACCGTCGAGGAACTGACAAGGGAAGTGCATGCCCTCCGTGCTCTGGTAACTGAGCTCGAGGACCAGATGACCCACCTGATGGACATCATTTACCCACCCTCACCCTAGGACTGTTGTATTAGATTTCTGTATGTATCTCGTTAATAGTTTCCTGTTTTTCATTTATGTATTGTACGAACCTCATGCTGTTGTATGCAATTTTCTTACTATGAATAGAATTACTGTTGTTGATTTATTGTACGGCGTTTTATTACATGTTGGCTTTTGTGCTATCTGCTGCTTGTTTTCCATGCTTAGTTAACGTGTATTGTGTTGCTTCCATGTTGTTTAACTTATGCCGTGACGTTGTTGGTTAATGGATTTTGACTTAAGTCGAAATTTTTGTTTGGAAGATCGATGGCTAACGGAAGATGTGACGACCCGGAAATTTCCGACCAAATTTAAACCTAACCTTTATATGTTTCCTACACGATAAGCAGAATTTGTAATGTTGAATCTCAAAAAGTTTGGAACTACATTCATGTAATCAATTACCATTTGACCGTGTTCGATGATTCACGAACAATTATGTGTATATAGATATGTATATATAATATATAATATTAACTGAAAACATTAAAAAAGTATTAGATATATGATACTTTACATGAACGTATTTGTTTCGATATATTTATTGACATAATTAAGAGATAATATCAAATGATTGAATTATCAGATACATTATGATATGATTACGGGCCAATGTTACGAGGTCCACCGTGATTTAAGAAATCTATTCTTTTTGACAATATTTGGAAAATGGTAAAGTGATCTATAAGTAAAAACGTGGAGTGTAAATAACTTAGATGTTGGATATCGACAAGCTAAGTAACTCGACATTTTTCATTAAGATGATTTCATACGTTTATTAAACCTTTGGACTTTATCTCATGCTTCACCAACAGACTGTAATTTAAAAACTTGAAACCTATTATGAATACATATAATTCTACTTTTCTAAAATTTTTTATGATATAACGATTTAAATTTATATTAAATATATTTATACGCGTATTATACGTACATAGTTTTATACTTTTACTATACTTTAATTTTAACTTTACCTTTACTTTACTTTTACTTTACTCTTACTTTAGTAATGCACTTTAATAATTCATACTTTAATAATTCACTTTAATAATTCATACTTTAATAATTCCCTTTAATAATTCATACTTTAATAATTAATACTTTAATAATTCACTTTAATAATTCAAAAATCTATTATAAATAGAATTCAATAGGTTTTATTATTTCATAGAAACTTGAAAATATATTTCTCTAAACTCTCTCAATCGAATTACATATATATATTTACTTAGTATTATTTCAAGATATTATTAGTATACATAAAATACTACGACGGAGTTATATTCAGACGATTTCAAAATAAGTTTTCAAACGGGATAGAGCTAAGGAAATTATGGGTTATAGCCATGGAGTTTATGGGTATTGTTCGAGGGTATTGCTCATGAGGTCAACCTAACGTTTATCATTTTCATTGCGTCTACGTACTTTCCTGCAATATTGAATCACAATATTGATACGTGAGCATTCATATCTTATCTTTTATATATTAATAGTGTATCCCTGACTAGTGCTCGAGTATATATGATTATGCATGTTTGTATGCTTAGTTTCGTCGTTAAATAGTTTATGATAAATCACGAATTTGATACATATGCTACTGAGATAAGGTATATGATATGCATGTCGTTGAAAAGCTAAAGAAAAATTAATAACTTTTCATTTAGAAATCGTGTGGGTTCGATGAACGGATTAAAAGATATGGTCAACTGAATTATTATTAATTTTAATATTATTATTAAAACGATTATTATAATTGTTATCAGTTGATGTTATTACTAAAATTATCTTTATTACTAAAAATTAATATTTTTATTGAAACTATCATTTTATTATTTTTATCATTATTATTATTATCAATATTATTTTATCAAATAAATATGCGTACAAAGATATTTTTACCACACGTAATATAATTACATTAATAATACATACCACTATATTTTTATGATATTAAGTGAATTTTATAAATTTTATTACCTGAGATATATAAAAGTATATTTTTATCATATATGAATTTAAATATAAATTTTTATTTATTAATAAATGACTTGTATTATTTAGTATAATAAGATCTGATAAATATATTTAAATATATAAAACGACTATATATAAGTTATATAATAAACATGTATAGATTTTGGAAGTCATTTTGGGTCAAGTTGACTTTTGTTGACTTTTGCATGTCGGTCTCGAGCATTAGGATTGTGATACACTACGACTTGACCTAAATTGTTAGATAGATATTGACCAATATATAAATATATATACTTAATATAGGTTCGTGAATCCGAGACAAACCCTGCACTTGTTCAGTGCCGTCATATACATAATTGCTACGAAATACAGTATTGTGAGTTTCATTACTCCCTTTTTATATATATTTTTGGGCTGAGAATACATGCACTGTTTTATAACTGTTTTACGAAATGGACGCAAGTACTAAAAACATATTCTACGTTGAGTTGTACCACTTTGCATATTTTTCCCTAATAGCTTGGTAACTACCATTTACATGCGGTATTGTAAACGCGAATCCTGTTGATAGATCTATCGGGCCTGACAACCCCAACCGGATTGGACGACCAGTATTCAATGATTGCACAGTACTTCGTTTCAGTGACTACACTTGGTACAGTGTAGTGAGATTTCATAATAAAGGGAATATGCGACGTTGATTAAATGTTAAGTATGGTTACCAAGTGCTCAACCACTTAGAATATTTTTATTAAAACGTTTATGTATATGAAATCTTGTGGTCTATTACTATTACGGAAATGATTGATTATGATAAACTAATGAACTCACCAACCTTTTGGTTGACACTTTAAAGCATGTTTATTCTCAGGTATTAAAGAAATCTTCCGCTGTGCATTAGCTCATTTTAAGGATATTACTTGGAGTCATTCATGACATACTTTGAAAGACGTTGCATTCGAGTCGTTGAGTTTATCAAGATTAATATTAAGTCAATTATAGTTGGAAGTAATATGAAATGGTATGCATGCCGTCAATTTTAGATGTAAAGAAAGTTTGTGTTTTAAAAACGAATGCAATGTTTGTAAAACATATCATATAGAGGTCAAATACCTCGTGATGTAATCAACTATTGTGAATCGTTTATAATGTATATGAACGGGTCCTTTCAGTTGGTATCAGAGCGGTGGTCTTAGTGAACCAGGTCTTGCATTAGTGTGTCTAACTGATAGTTGTTAAGATGCATTAGTGAGTCTGGATGATAATGCTAAAAACGAACATATATTTCATAGCATTATTCCTCAAGAAAGACAAGCTTTTAGTTGCAATTGTTCTATTTACAAGTGATATTCGTTTAAATAATAAAAGGTGAAGACAAAAGACAGATTCGACGAATTGAAGACGCAAACGACCAAAAAGCTCAAAAGAACAAAAGACAATCAAAAAGGTTCCAATTATTGATAAGAAACGTCTCAAAATCACAAGAGTACAAGATTCAAAACGCAAAGTACAAGATATTAAATTGTACGCGAGGACGTTCGAAAATCCGGAACCGGGACCAGAGTCAATTCTTAACGCTCGACGCAACGGACTAAAAATTACAAGTTAACTATATATATAAATATAATATAATATATAATTAATTATATTAATTATATATATATTATATATATATATTTAAAACCGTCGGCAGCAGGAAACTCCAAGGGTGTAAACTGTAAATACCTCTCCGCGACTCGCGGAGTTTTAAGGGTATTTTGCCGCGAGTCGCGGAGCCCCAAAATTCACTTCTGGCTATAAAGCCAACCGAATTCTGATCGAATTTTATCATCTTATTTTCTCAATCTCTCTCAATATATACGTAATATATTTATATTTATAATTTATATTTTAATTTTAATTATAATTCTAATAATAAGGTTATGTTAGCGAATGTTGTAAGGGTGTAAGTCGAAATTCTGTCCGTGTAACGCTACGCTATTTTTAATCATTGTAAGTTATGTTCAACCTTTTTATATTAATGTCTCGTAGCTAAGTTATTATTATGCTTATTTAAAACGAAGTAATCATGATGTTGGGCTAATTACTAAAATTGGGTAATTGGGCTTTGTACCATAATTGGGGTTTGGACAAAAGAACGACACTTGTGGAAACTAGACTATGGGTTATTAATGGGCTTTATATTTGTTTAACTAAATGAAAGTTTGTTAATGTTAATATAAAGATTTACAATTGGGCGTCCCTATAAATTACCATATACACTCGATCGGACACGATGGGCAGGGTATTTATATGTACGAATAATCGTTCATTTAACCGGACACGGGAATGGATTAATAGCCACTAGAATAATTAAAACAGGGGTGAAATTACATTCAAGGGTAATTGGTGTAATTGTTAACAAAGTAGTAAAACCTTGGTTTACACGCAGTCGATAACCTGGTGTATTCATTAAACAAAGTATTAAAACCTTGTTACAATTCGAATCCCCAATTAGTTGGAATATTTATCTTCGGGTATAATAATAATTTGACAAGGACACTTGCAATTTATATTTATGACTGATGGACTGTTATGGACAAAAACCAGACGGACATATTGAATAATCCAGGACAAAGGACAATTAACCCATGGGCATAAAACTAAAATCAACACGTCAAACATCATGATTACGGAAGTTTAAATAAGCATAATTCTTTTATATCATATTTTATTTCCTTTATTTTATATTTAATTGCACTTCTAATTATCGCACTTTTATTTATTGTTATTTCATTTTATCGCACTTTTAATTATCGTACTTTTTAATTATCGCAATTTAATTTTTATCGCATTTTTATTATTCGCAATTTCATTATCGTTATTTACTTTACGCTTTAATTTAGAGTCTTGTATTTATTTTATATTTTACATTAGGTTTTAACTGCGACTAAAGTTTTAAAATCGACAAACCGGTCATTAAACGGTAAAAACCCCTCTTTATAATAATAATATTACTTATATATATATATTTGTATTTTTATAAAAGTAAACTAATATAGCGTTGAGCTTTGCTTAAAGATCTCCCTGTGGAACGAACCGGACTTACTAAAAACTACACTACTGTACGATTAGGTACACTGCCTATAAGTGTTGTAGCAAGGTTTAAGTATATCCATTCTATAAATAAATAAATATCTTGTGTAAAATTGTATCGTATTTAATAGTATTTTCTAGTAAAATAATAACTATTTTATATACTACCCCGCTGCACATCAAGTATTTTTGGCGCCGCTGCCGGGGACTTATCTTAAAAGCCGGAAGCGCAACGCTAATATAATAAAATACCAGAAAAAAAAAAAAAAACAAGATTTTTAGTTACTTTTATTAAAAATTTGCTTTTGTAGAAATACGTTTTAATTATTCAAAAATATAAAAAAACAAAAATATAAGTATTTTTAGGATTTTGTTAAATATTTAAGTTTTATAAGTTTCTTTATTTTTATTTTAGTTTATAAAAATATAAGTTTTAATTTTAATATCTTTATTTAATAAAAAAAAAAACAGAAAACAAAATAAAAAAAAAAAAAAATAAATAAAGAAAACGCGTAAAAACAAAACCTGTCAACTGAATTCCTGAACCCCGCGACTCGCGGGGTTTTCCTCTTTATTTGCCGCGACTCGCGGAGGCCTTCTGACACACGGACAAAAACCCTAATCACGGGTTATTTTTAATTATTATTATTATTAAAACCTAATTATTATTATTATTATTATTAATTTTAATTTTACTTTTACTTTTTATTTAATTTGTTATATTTAGTATAAATAAGTTTATTAAAATTGTAAAATTAGTAGTTTTATTAAAATAATATAAAAATAATATTTTTATAAAAATTGTACTTTTTACAACTTTTTGTATATTTTTATATTTTGTACCTTTTTAATCGTTGTAGCGTAATATTTGTATTTTTTAGCTCATATTTAATTTTAAACTTAGTTTTTGCTATAGTTATTTTTACTCCTAGATTTTTAGGCTTTGCCGTAGAATTCCTTAAGTGCTTTTTCTTTAGACTAAGATTTAGGTGCTTTAGAATTTTGCGACGCCTTTTTAAGTTTTAGTTTCTTTTTAAGTTATTTCCATTTGGGATTTAGTTTTTCCTGTAAGCTTTAATATTTTTAGACCTTTTACTATGTATCAATTATCATTCCAATTAGTAATTTCAATTTGCGATTATAATTTTAAGTTAGTTGTAGTAATAAGGTTAAATTAGTTAAGTTTTTTTTAAGTTTTTATAAGTTTCTTTTATTTTTCCGTCACCTTTTATTTTTCAACCATTTTTTCTTTTTCGACCTTTTGCGACGAAATCTTTTTCTTTCTTATTTCTCGCTATTCTAGTTTTAGGACTTAGAATTTTATTCTACTTCTTATCTAAATTTCTTAAAATTACGAAAATTTATTTTGAGTGGTTAAATTGATAGACATCAAAATTTTCTGGTTCGTAGTAATAGTTGGATTTGTACGTGGACCGGGTTATTGGAGCCAAACAGTCCTCAATTATATTGAGACCAAACGAATCCTGCCCCTCTGCTGCATCTTTTGGCTATTCGAAACGTGGGCAAAATCAGAAAAGTCTATTGATTGGATAACTTATTATAATTTTTCTTTCCTTTTTAAAACTAATAGGATATTCTGTGAATGCACCGAGCAAGACGTTCATCACCTTTTGTACGTTCACCACCTGTAACTCGATCAAGACATCGTTTAACAAATATAACCGCCGTTGATTTTTCTTTAGAATCGTCATCCAGTCGACCAAGTACTTCAGTTCAAATTTCCGATAATCCAGTTTTTGAAACAAACCTCACAATTGAGAATCCAGAAAATATTCAGGAACGGTTCATAGATCCTGAACCATTAAACTTTCCTCCGGAACCACCAATCATTCAAACAGAGATTGTTGAGGAACGAACTATTAAATCAGAATCATCTAGTGATACCGAGTCAAAAAATTCAATTATGGAGAATCTGGAACCTTTAAGTATGGAAGACCGAATGAGAGCTAAACGCACTGGCCAAGGTCACGCAATTACTCATCCAGACATTAATGCGCCAGATTATGAAATCAAAGGACAAATTCTACACATGGTGACTAATCAATGCCAATTTAGTGGTGCGCCGAAGGAAGATCCAAATGAACATCTACGTACCTTTAATAGGATCTGCACACTATTTAAAATACGAGAAGTGAAGGATGAACAGATATATCTCATGTTATTTCCCTGGACTTTAAAGGGAGAAGCCAAAGATTGGTTGGAATCGTTACCTGAAGGGGCGATCGATACATGGGATGTTTTAATTGACAAATTTCTTAAACAATTCTTTCCTGCATCTAAAGCAGTAAGACTTCAAGCAGAAATTGTTACGTTCACACAGAAGCCAAATGAAACTCTATATGAGGCATGGACAAGATATGGAAAATTGTTAAGAGGATGTCCGCAACATGGTTTAGACACTTGTCAAATAGTACAAATATTCTACCGAGGATGCGACATCACTACAAGAAAAGACATAGATATAGCAGCTGGTGGTTCGATTATGAAGAAAACCGAAACTGATGCTTACAAAATTATTGATAATACTGCTTCCCACTCACATGAGTGGCACCAAGAAAAAGATATCATTAGATCATCTAAAGCAGCTAGAGCCGATTCTAGCCATGACTTAGATTCCATTTCCGCAAAGATAGATGCTTTCGAGAGACGAATGGAAAAGATGACTAAGGATATTCATGCTATACGAATTAGTTGTGAGCAGTGTGGAGGACCACATTTGACAAAAGATTGTCTCAGTATTGAATTAACAATGGAACAAAGAGAGAATATTTCATACATAAACCAAAGGCCTGGAAATAATTATCAGAATAATTATCAACCGCCAAGACCGATTTACAATCAAAACCAGAATTATAACCGAAATATTCCATACAACAACCAACAAGGTCCTAGCAATCAACAAGTATCCAATAATACTTACAATCAGCAAAGACCGAATTTTCAAAACAAACCACCACAACAAACCGATGATAAAAAGCCGAATTTAGAAGATATGATGACGAAGCTAGTTGAAACTCAAACGCAGTTTTTCACATCTCAAAAACAAACCAATGAACAAAATGCTCAAGCATTTAGAAATCAACAAGCTTCTATTCAAAATCTAGAACAAGAAGTAAGTAACCTAGCAAGGTTAATAGGTGAAAGAAAACCGGGAAGTCTACCAAGTGATACAAATGCTAACCCCCGGAATGAAACAGCTAAACCTATTACCACAAGAAGTGGTACAACACTTAAACCACCTGAAATACCTGTAACTTCTGATGAAACTATTCCTACTACACAAGAACCACAACCTGATCAAGATAAGGAAAAAGAACCGGTAGTTGAAAAGGTTAATGAAGATAACACAGCTAAGGATAAACCTTATGTTAAACCATACCAACCACCACTTCCTTATCCGAGTAAAATGAAGAAAGAGAAACTTGAAGCCGAGCAATCCAAATTCTTGGATATGTTTAAACAGATAAATGTAAATCTTCCTTTCATTGATGTGATTTCAGGAATGCCTAGATATGCTAAATTCTTGAAAGATCTGATCACGAATAGAAAGAAAATGGAAGAACTCTCGGCTGTCACTATGAATGCTAATTGTTCAGCAGTGCTGTTGAATAAGATACCAGAAAAACTATCTGATCCAGGAAGTTTCACAATTCCATGTTTTCTGGGTAGCCTTAGTTCAATAGAAGCATTAGCAGATTTAGGTGCTAGTATAAATCTAATGCCGTATTCACTATACACTAAACTAGACCTTGGAGAATTAAAACCAACCAGAATAAGCATACAACTAGCCGATAGATCAATAAAATATCCTAGAGGGATAATGGAGAACATGCTAGTTAAAGTTGGTACTTTAGTATTTCCAGTAGATTTTGTTGTTTTGGACATGGAAGAAGATTCTCAAGTTCCTCTCATATTAGGAAGACCATTCTTAAACACGGCTAAAGCAATGATAGACGTGTTCGGTAAGAAACTGACCCTAAGTATAGAGGATGAGAGTGTTACCTTTTCAGTTGATAGAGCAATGCAACAACCACAATCTGCAGATGATACATGTTATTATATTCAAACTATAGATGCACATGCAGAATTATTAGAAGAATTTCCAGAATTACAAGGAACAGGAGAATGTTCTTTAGGAGAAGGAAATGAACCAATTGATGAAGCTGAAATGTTAGCTACACTTATAGCTAATGGATATGAACCAACAACAGAAGAAATTCAAATGCTAAAAGAAGAAGACAGATATCGATATAAATCATCGATAGAAGAACCTCCAAAATTAGAGTTAAAGCCACTTCCAAACCATTTGGAATACGCTTATTTACATGGTGAATCTGAATTACCTGTAATAATATCGTCTTCTCTTACTGAAAATGAGAAATCACAACTCATTTCTGTGTTGAAAGCTCATAAACCAGCCATTGCATGGAAGATTCATGATATTAAAGGAATAAGTCCTTCGTATTGCACACATAAAATCCTTATGGAAGAAGGTCATAAAACGTATGTGCAACGCCAACGAAGACTAAATCCTAATATGCAAGATGTAGTTAAGAAAGAGATTATTAAACTGCTAGATGCAGGTTTGATATATCCAATTTCTGATAGTCCATGGGTAAGCCCAGTTCAATGCGTACCTAAGAAGGGTGGCATGACTGTCATCACAAATGAGAAAAATGAGCTTATTCCTACTAGGACTGTAACAGGATGGCGTGTATGTATTGATTATAGAAAATTAAATGACGCCACCAGAAAAGATCACTTTCCCTTACCTTTCATAGATCAAATGTTGGAAAGATTAGCCGGAAATAGTTACTATTGTTTTCTAGATGGATTTTCCGGATATTTTCAAATTCCAATAGCACCCGAAGACCAAGAGAAAACCACATTCACGTGCCCTTATGGTACTTTTGCTTACAAACGCATGCCATTTGGACTTTGTAACGCCCCTGCAACCTTTCAAAGGTGTATGATGGCGATTTTTCATGACATGATAGAAGAATGCATGGAAGTATTCATGGATGACTTTTCAGTCTTCGGTGATACATTTAAATCATGTCTAGTTAATCTGGAACGAATGCTAATTAGATGCGAAAAATCAAATCTAGTACTTAATTGGGAGAAATGCCATTTCATGGTTAAAGAAGGCATCGTTCTTGGACATAAAATTTCAAAAGAAGGAATTGAAGTGGATAGAGCTAAAGTAGATGTAATTGCTAAACTTCCACATCCCACAAATGTTAGAGGAGTTAGGAGTTTTCTAGGGCATGCCGGTTTTTACCGACGTTTCATAAAAGATTTTTCTAAAATTGCCACTCCTATGAATAAACTCCTAGAAAAGGATGCGCCATTCATCTTTTCAGATGAATGTATCAAATCTTTTAATATTCTTAAAGAAAAACTCACTAATGCGCCGATCATGATAACACCAAATTGGAATCTACCATTTGAACTAATGTGCGATGCAAGTGATTTTGCAATGGGAGCCGTTTTAGGACAAAGGATTGAAAAACGATTTCAACCTATATATTATGCTAGTAAGACGTTACAAGGAGCACAAACGAACTATACAACTACTGAAAAAGAACTCCTTGCTATTGTCTTTGCTTTTGACAAATTTCGATCATATCTCGTTCTAGCAAAAACGGTGGTCTATACCGACCATTCTGCTCTTAGATACCTATTTTCAAAACAAGATGCTAAACCAAGATTAATCCGTTGGATCTTACTCTTACAAGAGTTTGATATTGAAATCCGAGATAAAAAAGGAGCAGAAAATCTCGCCGCTGATCATCTTTCTCGTCTTGAAAATCCCGAATTAGAAGTTCTGAATGAATCGGCCATACAAGACAACTTTCCTGATGAATATCTATTGAAGATAGATTATAAAGAAATCCCATGGTTTGCAGACTATGCAAACTACTTAGTTTGTGGATTCCTTGAAAAAGGATTATCGTACCAAAGACGAAAGAAATTCTTCAGTGATATAAAACACTATTTCTGGGAAGATCCACATCTGTTTAAAAGTTGTCCCGATGGAATAATACGCCGATGTGTATTTGGAGATGAAGCTAGTAAAATTTTAAACCATTGTCACACAGGACCAACAGGAGGGCATTATGGGCCTCAACTAACAGCAAGAAAAGTTTATGAAGCTGGATTCTATTGGCCTACAATTTACAAAGACGCACACCTTCTTTGCAAATCCTGTGATGCATGTCAAAGGGCCGGAAAAATAAGTCAACGTGATGAAATGCCACAAAATGTCATCCAAGTATGTGAAGTATTTGACATTTGGGGTATTGACTTTATGGGTCCATTTCCAAAATCTCATAATAATCTATATATACTCGTAGCCATTGATTATGTATCTAAATGGGCGGAAGCACAAGCTCTCCCAACTAACGATGCACGAGTTGTAGTAAACTTTTTAAAACGTCTTTTTGCAAGGTTTGGAACACCGAAAGCTTTAATAAGTGATCGGGGAACTCATTTTTGTAATAATCAACTTGAGAAAGTTCTTAAAAGATATGGAGTAACTCATAAAATCTCCACCGCATATCATCCACAAACAAGTGGACAAGTTGAAAATACAAACCGAGCTTTAAAACGTATTCTTGAGAAAACCGTAGGATCAAATCCAAAGGAATGGTCCATTAAATTGGAGGATGCACTCTGGGCTTTTAGAACAGCCTACAAAACTCCAATTGGAACCACACCTTTTAGACTTGTGTATGGAAAAGCATGTCATCTTCCAGTAGAAATTGAACACAAAGCATTTTGGGCTTTGAAGACATGTAATCTTGATTTACATGAAGCCGGACGTCTACGATTAAGTCAACTAAACGAATTAGAAGAATTAAGACATGAAGCATACGAAAATTCGTTAATCTATAAAGAAAGAACGAAGAAATGGCATGATAAAAGAATCAGAAGTTCAAAAGAATTTAAAGAAGGAGACAGAGTTCTTCTTTTCAATTCACGATTCAAGCTATTTCCTGGAAAATTGAAATCAAGATGGTCTGGACCATTCATAGTCAAAAGAGTGTTCCCATACGGAACGATAGAATTGATAAATTCAAATGGGATTGAATTTAAAGTTAATGGTCACAGAGTTAAACATTACATACATGGTCCGATGGAAGTCGACAACGAAGTTAATCACAATTTCGACACCACAGCTAACTAAGTATGGGGAGAATCAAGTCTTTAAAGGATAATATATATTTCTGTTAGAGTTAGATTGTCTGTTTTCGTGTAATTCTCGAAAATGGAACACGTATGGTCTTTCCCTAGCAGACCCTAAAGAACTAGTCTTCTCCCCCCATTCTGAATTTTTATTTTTTTTAGGTTTTTACGAAATGAAGACTGCCTGTGAACTAAACCATGGTCTAATGCTACACGCTTTGATCGCTAAACGTAATAATGACATACTCCCGAGTGAAATAGTATCAGTAATCAGAGAAAGAATGGACGGAGTTAGAAAAGGATCCAGATGCGAAGATAATAAGTTACAATTTGGTAAAGGAAAATCAAAATCCGCAGCGAAAAGAAGAGCACGACACCTAGAAAAATGTCACAAATGCGGAAAATGGTCACATGGAGGTAAATGTTCAAATAATCAAACCTATTCAAATACCGAATTTGTTACTTTATGCAGAGACGGACCGTTCATATGTTTAGAAGAAAAGACAATGAATGCTCGAGGTTACGCCTATGCAGCCATGGAAGACCAATTAAACCGACTATCTTATGAATATAATAGATCATATAACTAAGAAATCTATTTCACAGGTATGTCTGTACAGTTTTTATTTTTATTTTTATTTTTAACCTTTTGATAATAAACGCTAATTTGTTCGCTAAAAAGTATTAAATTGGTATTAAATAAAATTAGGTTTGGCGACCGAAATTATTGATATACTTAAAAAAATTTATTACATCACTGCGAAATTTAACGTTTATTCTTAAGGTATAAATATCTTTAATCAATCAACCCAAAATATTTCAAAAATTCGTCATGAGTTAAATTAGGTCTTGGAACCGAAATTACTTTACCGAAAAGAGGGGCGCATATTTTTGATAATATTTGATTGATAAAAGTGGGATAAAAAGACAAAAAGATTTTTAATTTATTTTTACCATGTTTTTAAAATTAATATTTAAACCTTAATTTAATATTGTAAACTTTATAAAAACAATATATTTAAAATTGTAAATATTTAAAAAATTAATATAAGTTTGGTATGAATTTATAATATGAATTTTTAAATTAAGTTTGGTGTGAATTTTTAATTTTTAAAATATGAAATTTTAATTTTATGCATTTCAAATTTTAAGTTTGGTATGAATTTTTAATTTTTAATATTAATTATGAATTTTATATTTATGTTGTGTGAATTTAAAAAACAAAAATTTACTTTATCTCATTAAGTTAAAAATATGATTTTTAAAATTCGTCGTAAGTTGAAGACTAGGTCTTTGAACCGAAATTGCTTTACCCGAGGGAGGGACGAGAACTTTTATTATCATTATTTTTAATCTTATTAATTTAAAGTATGCCAAAAACATTGAAAAAACCCAAAAATCTTAGCTTTTAAAACAATCGCTACAAAAAGACAAATTTTAAAATTTTGTCGAGGGACGGACTAGGACATCGATCCGAAACGACCTCGTCCTAAATAACAAGGGAAACAAAATTTTAAAATTAATTTCTTAATTGTTTATAAGTTAAAGATTATAAAAAAAAAAAAAAAAAAAAAAAAAAAAAAAAAAATGGGTAAACTCCGCGACTCGCGGAGTTTGCAGTGCAAACCTCCGCGACTCGCGGAGGGACCAAATTACAGAAAAAAAATAAAACAGCTGAAACGATCAGTTACTCCCACACACACAAAACACAGAAAAATACTGCGAAAAAGAGCTCGAAAAAACCCGAAAATCACCCCCAAAAATCTCAATTTTTAACCGTTAATCACCAAATTTTTTGCTAAAATCATGTTGAGAAGGATGATATCTAAGAACTACTCAAGAAAAACAGTAAATTTCTACACCTAAACACCATTTAATTCGAATTTTAGTGTTCTTGAGCTATTTTTCCCCAATTTGATTTTGATGCTTTTTAGTGTAATTAGACTTAAATTGTTTATGTATTATGCTTGTATAACCTAGATTGATGCTGATTAACATGATTAGAAGCCTTAAACTTCAAATTTTGAATAATCTAGGGTTTGTGTTCTTGAGCAATTTGGGGCTTTTTGATATAAACAGGTTATGGCCGATTTTTGTCATGAATTATTGCTAAATTGAGTAGTATAACATGTCTAGGTAGTTAAATGATCCAAACTTTGAGCCTAAACATGATTTTGAGAATTAAAGTGGACTTTTTCAAGTCCAAAATTCATGAACTTGATTTTTGAAAGATAATGCCATTTGAGACTTGTTTATTTGCTAGTAATGATTATTTTGACATGTTATTTGAGTTGAATGCTTATGAACTTGGCGAAAATTTTCGTATATGCTTATTTGAAAAAGTGTAGATTTGATAAAAATGTGGAAATAAGCTTAAGTTTGATATAAATTGATAATGTCATTGTAATTATTTTGATTGATGATTTTGCTGACACTAATGCATATTTGGATGCACAAAATTTGTGTTTGATGTGTTTTGCAGAATGAAAGGGGTGAATCTTCATCCCAAGCCCGCCATGCTCCTGCTGAGAACTTGGAACAACAGGAGGTAGATAACTACTACAAGCAGGATGTACCTCATCCAGTCATGACCTTTTCAGATATGCACTTGGAACAGTTGCACCCGAACCTGCGATTTGACAGACTTTGGATAGATTATCCAAAATATCAACGGGGTTTGCATACTCTTCATTCCAAGGTTGTTGAGGTACCGAGGGTCATAGAATGGGGACCCTTGGAAGCTGTAGAATTGGCCGGGCCAATTAGGGAATTACTGGTACAGAGGTATGGTAATTCTTCTTTTAATGACTGGATATGTTTATTCACCATACGAAGACCTGTATATAAAGTATGGTGTGAAGAGTTGTTATGTAGTATAGAGTTGAATGATCGGGTAGCTAGTTTAACCGATCGTTCTTTTATTAGATTTTTGTTAGGCGGTTCGATGCGCCACATGTCTTTACTGGACATGGCTCAGGCTTTACGTATATATACGCCTGAGGAATTAGCGTCTGCCGATTGTAGAGGATTGATACTAAACGGTAGGAAAATAGATGAGAATTTTGATACACACGGTGTGTGGAGTCAAATGACAAGCCACCACCGTTTCAAAGGGGGAAACTACTCTTATTTGGATATAGATAGAGCCGAATTAAGAGTAATACATAGGTTTTTAGCTAATTCGATTACACAAAGGGGTAAAAACAAAGAAAAGGTAAATGAACAAGATTTGTTTTACCATATGTGTATTCGAGACCCACACAGCGCTGTAAGTATACCATATTGTGTGGGTTATTATTTATCAGCTATGGTTCGAGGGATGCGTCCACATAGCATAATAGGAGGTGGTATTTTTATTACTTTGATTGGTGAATATCTCGGTGTGGATATAAGTCGGGGGGGATTATTAGAAGAAGAGCCGGAACCCCGCGACACTATAGGTTTAAATGTATACCATGGTGCGAAAGTTTTGAAGCGGCGAAATAACGCCGCAGTACGATACAATGGTAGACATCCACAGGTAGAGAGAAACCAGGAACAAGGTAATGTAGGAGGGGGGAACCAGATGCAAGAAATGCATAGGTTTATAGCTTCTCAGGAATACGAAAATGCTAGACAGAGAGCATTTGAAGATTGGCAAGTTCATCAGAACCAGATCATAGCGCATTGCCAACATATAGGTAGAAACTATATTCCTACTCCGAAACCCGTCTTCCATCCTTGGTCGATAGAGATGCAGCCACCATATCCTACGTATGACCCTGCCGAAGCATTCTATAGCACTTATGGTTATGCGTGGAACCCCTATTGGTACCAATATCATCCTTAGTTTACTTATTTTGTTTTATTATTTTGTAATTTGTAATTATTGATATATTTAATATTTTTGTTAATATTGTAATCATTTTTATAATTATCTAACTTTTTAGATTTTAATAATTTTTGAATGTGGGGTAATATACCAAACTTCAAAAATATGTATATATGTTTGCAGTTTATCTTATGTACACAACAGGGTAAAACAACGCATTTTCAAAGACTGGCATTAAGTTCAGCAAAAGCAAGTAATTTTGACGACAATGATGCAAAATATATGTGAAATAAAAACAAGACGGAATGAACAAATGACGTGCACCATTTATCATTCAGCAAACAAACGCCAATATATTTGGAAACTTTGGTAAAAATTTAATCATTTTCACACAAATCACCCTCAATAATTTAAATTGTTACTGATTTCTTGCAAATGAGGGCATTGCAAGATCTTAAGTGTGGGAAGGGGTTAAATTCTTTCGGATTTTAAAAAAATTTTTACTTTATACACTTGGTTACCATTAAAAATACTAGTAAAGCAGTAGTTGTATTAGAATCTAGTGCTCTCTGATAATAAAGAACAGCCCTGGTCTTATATACTGACTACCCAATTCTAGTAAAATTTTTCAAAATTTTCAATTAAATGAATTCAAAATCATGTTTATACATATTTATGAACGATAAAACTAGGTTTTAACACCGAAATTATTGTTACCTCGGAAAGGACATAAATTGAGAAACAAACTAAAATGTTAAAATTCATTTAAATTGGAATAGAGGACGATAAAAAGAAAAATAAAAAGCCAAGTGTGGGAAAATTTACCAAGTTATTTTAAACATATGTCACATATATTTGTAACAAATAACTGAAAATACTTTTGCTTTGAACTAAACTAAACTGTTTTACCCAATGAAAGAAAAGAAGAGATGGATCTACACGATGAATCAATTCCATCATTAAAAGGAAGTAAAGTCTTCCGAAAAAGACACGCGCTTCTTGATTTAGGTCATGAAGTTGTCGTTCAGACCAGCTGTAGGTTGACGAAAAATCTAGAAAAGTCATCACTAAAATCAGCAGGAAATCCACGGACCTCAGCATTAAACAGGGTCGTCAAGTGGTCAGATTTATCCTAACCATGAGAAGGATTTATCTCGTACAATGGGGAGGCACCGTGCAAATTAGCTGGATAAGACTAATGAATCAGATCCCCAGAAAGGATAATCTCCTTAAAGATTAAAAATCAGCTTTTAAGACTGATATTACTCAATCCTAGAGATTGACCTTAAAGATTGAGAATTACAAACTCATGGAATTCAATGATATCTAAACTCGAGCTTAAACGAGAAAATATTTTGATCAAAATTATAAACCGATTTGTTTTCTGAAAACCCTATTTTCAATGCGTTCATTACCATTGAACGTAAAATCCTAGGAATTCACCTGGAATTCATTAGGTCACCTGAACTAAATCGGGTGTCAACCGTAAGAACGGTGGTTGCATAACATGGTCAAAGACAGAACCTTGTGCCAGACCGACAAATTATAAGGGTGAGCTTTACTATTGCTCCTACCAAGGATAGTAATTGCGTCCGACACGTTATAGACCATAATCAAAAGCATGTCACGGGACATTGCCTTAAACAGTTGCTTGTTCAACGCTTTCCTTTACAACCGGACGGTAGTTTGCCGAAAGGTAATATACGGAACAAGTAAACTGGACGTGTTGCTTTCCAAATACAAGGTTAGCAAGTGGGTGACACAAAACCGCAAGTTTTGAGCTAAAATTTTCAAATCTGAAACCCACCAAACCCACAAAAATATTTTGCAAACACCGGTAAAGGGTTGATCCGGAAAATTTATCTAGGGTAAAAACTAGATTTAATTTTCAAAAGATCAAATGTTTTCATAAAGATCCAATTTCCTTAATGGATCTAAATTTTTATAGTCATGTGGGACTGTAAACCATATCGTTACTACCATTGTTTATACCGCCGTATAGAAATCACTGATGTACAAAGTGTGAAGAATAAAAAAGTGATTCTAGTATTTCAAGACGATATTGCTTGAGGACAAGCAACGCTCAAGTGTGGGAATATTTGATAATGCTAAAAACGAACATATATTTCATAGCATTATTCCTCAAGAAAGACAAGCTTTTAGTTGCAATTGTTCTATTTACAAGTGATATTCGTTTAAATAATAAAAGGTGAAGACAAAAGACAGATTCGACGAATTGAAGACGCAAACGACCAAAAAGCTCAAAAGAACAAAAGACAATCAAAAAGGTTCCAATTATTGATAAGAAACGTCTCAAAATCACAAGAGTACAAGATTCAAAACGCAAAGTACAAGATATTAAATTGTACGCGAGGACGTTCGAAAATCCGGAACCGGGACCAGAGTCAATTCTTAACGCTCGACGCAACGGACTAAAAATTACAAGTTAACTATATATATAAATATAATATAATATATAATTAATTATATTAATTATATATATATTATATATATATATTTAAAACCGTCGGCAGCAGGAAACTCCAAGGGTGTAAACTGTAAATACCTCTCCGCGACTCGCGGAGTTTTAAGGGTATTTTGCCGCGAGTCGCGGAGCCCCAAAATTCACTTCTGGCTATAAAGCCAACCGAATTCTGATCGAATTTTATCATCTTATTTTCTCAATCTCTCTCAATATATACGTAATATATTTATATTTATAATTTATATTTTAATTTTAATTATAATTCTAATAATAAGGTTATGTTAGCGAATGTTGTAAGGGTGTAAGTCGAAATTCTGTCCGTGTAACGCTACGCTATTTTTAATCATTGTAAGTTATGTTCAACCTTTTTATATTAATGTCTCGTAGCTAAGTTATTATTATGCTTA
Source organism: Rutidosis leptorrhynchoides (assembly GCF_046630445.1). NCBI lineage: Eukaryota > Viridiplantae > Streptophyta > Magnoliopsida > Asterales > Asteraceae > Rutidosis > Rutidosis leptorrhynchoides. Next base: position 615,897,782 of record NC_092335.1, read on the forward strand.
TTTAAAACGAAGTAATCATGATGTTGGGCTAATTACTAAAATTGGGTAATTGGGCTTTGTACCATAATTGGGGTTTGGACAAAAGAACGACACTTGTGGAAACTAGACTATGGGTTATTAATGGGCTTTATATTTGTTTAACTAAATGAAAGTTTGTTAATGTTAATATAAAGATTTACAATTGGGCGTCCCTATAAATTACCATATACACTCGATCGGACACGATGGGCAGGGTATTTATATGTACGAATAATCGTTCATTTAACCGGACACGGGAATGGATTAATAGCCACTAGAATAATTAAAACAGGGGTGAAATTACATTCAAGGGTAATTGGTGTAATTGTTAACAAAGTAGTAAAACCTTGGTTTACACGCAGTCGATAACCTGGTGTATTCATTAAACAAAGTATTAAAACCTTGTTACAATTCGAATCCCCAATTAGTTGGAATATTTATCTTCGGGTATAATAATAATTTGACAAGGACACTTGCAATTTATATTTATGACTGATGGACTGTTATGGACAAAAACCAGACGGACATATTGAATAATCCAGGACAAAGGACAATTAACCCATGGGCATAAAACTAAAATCAACACGTCAAACATCATGATTACGGAAGTTTAAATAAGCATAATTCTTTTATATCATATTTTATTTCCTTTATTTTATATTTAATTGCACTTCTAATTATCGCACTTTTATTTATTGTTATTTCATTTTATCGCACTTTTAATTATCGTACTTTTTAATTATCGCAATTTAATTTTTATCGCATTTTTATTATTCGCAATTTCATTATCGTTATTTACTTTACGCTTTAATTTAGAGTCTTGTATTTATTTTATATTTTACATTAGGTTTTAACTGCGACTAAAGTTTTAAAATCGACAAACCGGTCATTAAACGGTAAAAACCCCTCTTTATAATAATAATATTACTTATATATATATATTTGTATTTTTATAAAAGTAAACTAATATAGCGTTGAGCTTTGCTTAAAGATCTCCCTGTGGAACGAACCGGACTTACTAAAAACTACACTACTGTACGATTAGGTACACTGCCTATAAGTGTTGTAGCAAGGTTTAAGTATATCCATTCTATAAATAAATAAATATCTTGTGTAAAATTGTATCGTATTTAATAGTATTTTCTAGTAAAATAATAACTATTTTATATACTACCCCGCTGCACATCACTGGACTTCAACCGTGTCTGCATGTCAAAAAGTTTGCTTATCAATTCTAGTCGGAAATCATCTACTTATCATCCTTAGGAAATTACCTTCTTATCATCTTAAGTCTAGATGCGTTTTCTTGCATTTATTTCATAATAGTGTATAGACGGATTCTTATCTTAGCACATCTATTACTGTGAACTTTGACTGACATCTTTTCAAAGATTCTCCGTAATTTACGGAATTTTGGTATTATATATACATATGCAAATTATGTAATTGAAGAATACCAAATCTAAATTCTACAATCTATTTCATACCAAAAATTCTTTCCCTGATCCTACGAGATAGATCCCTCAACCAGTTCGAATTCCTCAGATTTCGACGGCTATTCCGATATGGATATCTACCTGAGCTTCGAAAGTAGCATCACTGGAATGGATCAACCAATTTCCCATCATCTATTTTGGATGAATTGGGGATGGGTCCGTAGTTAACTCAACCATTGGAGACAAGAAGAAGGTGATCCATTCCATCCACCACATTGCCCTCTTGGAGATGAACCTGAAGCACTTACCGACGAACATGTTCGAGACACCATTTTCTCACTCATTGCTAGAGTATCTCGTCATGATTATATACTATCCCATATTGCGAATCTTATTCATCCGCTCGTTCCAACCGCCAATCATCCCAGTGTACTAGCAGAAATTAATGAACTTTGCGCCCGAGTAGTGGCTTTGGAACACATTGAAAGGACCCGTTCACATACATTATAAACGATTCACAATAGTTGATTACATCGCGAGGTATTTAACCTCTATATGATACGTTTTACAAACATTGCATTCGTTTTTAAAAGACAAACTTTCTTTACATCTAAAATTGATTTCATGCATACCATTTCATATTACATCCAACTATAATTGACTTAATATTAATCTTGATGAACTCAACGACTCGAATGCAACGTCTTTCAAAGTATGTCATGAATGACTCCAAGTAATATCCTTAAAATGAGCTAATGCACAACGGAAGATTTCTTTAATACCTGAGAATAAACATGCTTTAAAGTGTCAACCAAAAGGTTGGTGAGTTCATTAGTTTATCATAATCAATCATTTCCGTAATAGTAATAGACCACAAGATTTCATATACATAAACGTTTTAATATTCTAAGTGGTTGAGCACTTGGTAACCATACTTAACATTTAATCAACGTCGCATATTCCCTTTATTATGAAATCTCACTACACTGTACCAAGTGTAGTCACTGAAACGAAGTACTGTGCAACCGTTGAATACTGGTCGTCCAGTCCGGTTGGGGTTGTCAGGCCCGATAGATCTATCAACAGAATTCGCGTTTACAATACCGCATGTAAATGGTAGTTACCAAGCTATTAGGGAAAAATATGCAAAGTGGTACAACTCAACGTAGAATATGTTTTTAGTACTTGTGTCCATTTCGTAAAACAGTTATAAAACAGTGCATGTATTCTCAGCCCAAAAATATATATAAAAAGGGAGTAATGAAACTCACAATACTGTATTTCGTAGCAATTATGTATATGATGGCACTGAACAAGTGCAGGGTTTATCTCGAATTCACGAACCTATATTAAGTATATATATTTATATGTTGGTCAATATCTGTCTAACAATTTAGGTCAAGTCGTAGTGTATCACAATCCTAATGCTCGAGATCGACATGCAAAAGTCAACAAAAGTCAACTTGACCCAAAATGACTTCCAAAATCTATACATGTTTATTATATAACTTATATATAGTCGTTTTATATATTTAAATATATTTATCAGATCTTATTATACTAAATAATACAAGTCATTTATTAATAAATAAAAATTTATATTTAAATTCATATATGATAAAAATATACTTTTATATATCTCAAGTAATAAAATTTATAAAATTCACTTAATATCATAAAAATATAGTGGTATGTATTATTAATGTAATTATATTACGTGTGGTAAAAATATCTTTGTACGCATGTTTATTTGATAAAATAATATTGATAATAATAATAATGATAAAAATAATAAAATGATAGTTTCAATAAAAATATTAATTTTTAGTAATAAAGATAATTTTAGTAATAACATCAACTGATAACAATTATAATAATCGTTTTAATAATAATATTAAAATTAATAATAATTCAGTTGACCATATCTTTTAATCCGTTCATCGAACCCACACGATTTCTAAATGAAAAGTTATTAATTTTTCTTTAGCTTTTCAACGACATGCATATCATATACCTTATCTCAGTAGCATATGTATCAAATTCGTGATTTATCATAAACTATTTAACGACGAAACTAAGCATACAAACATGCATAATCATATATACTCGAGCACTAGTCAGGGATACACTATTAATATATAAAAGATAAGATATGAATGCTCACGTATCAATATTGTGATTCAATATTGCAGGAAAGTACGTAGACACAATGAAAATGATAAACGTTAGGTTGACCTCACGAGCAATACCCTCGAACAATACCCATAACCTCCATGGCTATAACCCATAATTTCCTTAGCTCTATCCCGTTTGAAAACTTATTTTGAAATCGTCTGAATATAACTCCGTCGTAGTATTTTATGTATACTAATAATATCTTGAAATAATACTAAGTAAATATATATATGTAATTCGATTGAGAGAGTTTAGAGAAATATATTTTCAAGTTTCTATGAAATAATGAAACCTATTGAATTCTATTTATAATAGATTTTTGAATTATTAAAGTGAATTATTAAAGTATGAATTATTAAAGTAAATTATTAAAGTATGAATTATTAAAGTGAATTATTAAAGTGAATTATTAAAGTAAATTATTAAAGTTAAAGTAAAGTAAAAGTAAAGTAAAGGTAAAGTTAAAGTATAGTAAAAGTATAAAACTATGTACGTATAATACGCGTATAAATATATTTAATATTAATTTAAATCGTTATATCATAAAACATTTTAGAAAAGTAGAATTATATATATTCATAATAGGTTTCAAGTTTTTAAATTACAGTCTGTTGGTGAAGCATGGGATAAAGTCCAAAGGTTTAATAAACGTATGAAATCATCTTAATGAAAAATGTCGAGTTACTTAACTTATCGATATCCAACATCTAAGTTATTTACACTCCACGTTCTTACTTATAGATCACTTTACCATTTTCCGAATATTGTCAAAAAGAATAGATTTCTTAAATCACAGTGGACCTCATAACATTGGCCCGTAATCATATCATAATGTATCTGATAATTCAATCATTTGATATTATCTCTTAATTCTGTCGATAAATATAACGAAACAAATACGTTCATGTAAAGTATCATATATCTAATACTTTGTTAATGTTTTCAGTTAATATTATATATACATATCTATATACACATAATTGTTCGTGAATCGTCGAACACGGTCAAAGGGTAATTGATTACATGAATGTAGTTCTAAACTTTTTGAGATTCAACATTACAAATTCTGCTTATCGTGTCAGAAACATATAAAGGTTAGGTTTAAATTTGGTCGGAAATTTCTGGGTAGTCACAGTACCTACCCGTTAAAGAAATTTCGTCCCGAAATTTGATCGAGGTCGTCATGGCTAACCATAAAAATGTTTTCATGACGGATATGTGTTGATAGATAGGATTTTATTACCATAGAGTAATATGGATAAAATGATCCGATTACTCGAAGCGTATGAGTGAAGTTATCACAAAATAGTGGAATGAGGAAAATAAGTTTCGTCATAATTTTTGACGTAGTCATGGTTGAATTCCGAAATTCAAGAGATTCAAAAAAAAAAAAAAAAAAATCTTGAAAATCTATAAGATCTGTTTCTTCGAGATTTAAGGAAATTAGGATCTCTTTAATTAAATGCGATGATCTGTCTCGATTACTACGTCTGATATTTCCTTTATATATTTACCTTTTCCATTCCATTAGTTTTTACCACTTCTATACTCAATTTCAATTTCAAAAGATTGCGAAAATGCTTAATCCTGTTCTAATCCTTGTCCTTATCCTTACTATCGCAACAATAATTCTCCTTTTCCAACTTCCACCGGAGGAATCTGTTTTCTTCTACTTCGCCCTTGGGGTTATAGTGTTTTTAATTCTCCCGTGTCTTTATGTTGCGATAAACATTGATATACACGGTTTGTAATTTATGTGTTATTATTGGACTTTATATTCTCCCTTTTCATACTTTTGTTGTCTCTTCCCGGCTTTAAGTCAAGCGAATAATGGTCCAGAATTAGTAGGTATGAAGTTTTGGATGAACATAGTTAATGTTCTAAGAAGAAAATCGTAATGGTACGATCTTGATTTGGCAAATTACCAGAATATCCAGAAAGATAGAACTATCAAGAAGATATGTTCTTAATATGTTTGGAGATTTGGTAGAATGTAAGAGTCGTGTAAATGGCACATGATGACGGTATGTTCTGTGAATCATCACGTTCCATTAGAAACTCAGCATGAATTACTGTAACATAATCACATTGATCAAGTGTCATTATATTATACTAACTCATGCTTCAGTTCCCAACACTACTTCAAAACATTCATATTTGAATTTTTTTCAGAATTTAGAAACCAACACAGTTTCTTTTATGTTGCAGATATTTTGGAGAGATAAATGATCTCAGATAAGAATAGTTGTGAAAATATCTCCAGAAATATGGAGAATATGTATAATGAGAGATACGAAGATATCTTATAATATTTAAGATAAGATGATGATGAAGAATAAGGTCCGCAAAGGTTTAGAGTCAGGAGCAAGGTATTCGTTAATGACTTCATCAGAAACAGAATCATCAAGATTCTTTAAATACAGACTTTGGTCCTTGTATTTGTCCTTGGTCTCCTTCACGGTCTGCTCAATCCATTGTTCAGTACCAACTCTTCTCTTTTTCTGGGCTTTACCAACACATTATTCTTTGTCATCAAACTTTTGACTGTTAAAGTCGTTTACAGTTTTTGCTGCTTCATTAGCATTTCGAGAACTAATTCACAGTTTGAGATGTTTTTCAGAAACTTCACATTCGAAGTGTGTAAGTTTAGGAGATAGAAGTTATATGTATGTATAACTATTGAAGTAGAAACGCTGCGAGATTTCAAAATACTGATTGCTGATTTTCAGTAATTGGTATGACAATTCTTGTTGCAAGATGCGGATGAGTAAGAGATGGAGTTTCAATGAATAAGTATAGTGACTTTTCAGAGAGGTTTAAGTCAAAGGTTAATAAAGTTGTTGATAAGTTTACTGCTAATTTGGTGAGATATGAAAGGTTCCCCAGTAACGATGGTGAAAGGGCAGCGTATCTATCGAAGTTATAATAAAATTAGTTTTACTGAAAAGTCGAAGTTGACTTGTTGGAGCTGTGACAAAACTGGCTACTTTGAAAAGAATCGTAAGGTTGTTTTTGCTAATAAATGCTAAAGAATTCAACGCGGGTACGTGTTAAACTATGACTTTGGGTTCGAGAGTTTTTTAGGTACAAGACTTCGGGTAATGTGTGATTGGATCATCATCTCGATTGTTCCTTATTTGAAGTGTCTTCCGAAATTTCAAAGTGTTTTAAATGCAGCTTGTCATTGTCAATATCCAAAGGATAAATTTGTCATAAATCTCGATTGATTCTCGTATCCTTTTGAGTGTTACAATTAAAAGTGATGTTCTATCACAGTTTTGAAGTCAAAGTATAGCTTTGAAAAAATGTAAGGATCTAAGAGTGATGGTTTTGCTTATATCTCGAGTTGCATTCTGAGATTTCAAAAATCAGAATAGGTGATTGAATTTGAATGAGTATGGTTGTTTTGATTTCTTATAAAAGAAGGTATACTGTTGTGAAAATAGGGAGTATAGTTGATGATTTACTGAATTAGAATCGAAGAATGTAATATATTAATTGTGCATTTATATATTTCTCGGGTATTACCTACCCGTTAAAAAAATGTCACAAATAATATTTTGAACAAGAATGTTTCATTACAGTCTTTATGAAAATATATGTATGTATATTTTCTTCAGATGTAATACAGATTTAATGAGTTAATATCATATTAAGCTCATTTGATTTTCGGCTTGGATTAGTAAAGAATAATGTCTAAAACATTAGAGATTACATAATCTTCGCGGAGTATTTCGCTAATGCAATCAATACTTCAATATTTATTCTTATAGATATTTCCTTAGTGAATTATGCTGATGCTCATAGAACTCTTGCTAACTTCACAAGATACGAATGTTGTTTTCCAGTAAGTTTCGAGTACATTGAAGATGAAAGTGTAAAATCAAACATGTTATTGAATGATACACTTGGTTTATTATGAAACCGAATTCATTTAATTGAATCAAAGATTGTAGTTACGATGGTTAGGTTGTTAACGAAGGATGTACATCATAACATATTAGTAATATGAATTTAACTGAGTAGTATCTACCCTTTTTCAATTCATATTCAATAGCTTAGTACGAAAGATTTTTATAGTTTCAGCATTCATATATAATATATATATATATATATATATATATATATATATATATATATATATATATATATATATATATATATATATATATATATAATAATTTCTTCAGAAAAATGAGTTAATACTTCATAACTCGTTGATACAAAATACTCGTTGTTGATCAATGATGACGTCCACGGCGGTTCTTGAACTGACGGAACTTGTGATGTTATAGGTACTGCTAGTGCTGATGATGCTGACAGTACTAACGGTGATGGTGGTGCTGACGATATTGTTGATGCTGATGATACTACCGGTAACTGCTGGTGATGCTGCTGAAGCTTGTGGTATTGAGGCTTGCGATGTGGATGTTACTGGCGGTATTGGTTATGATGCTGGTGCTGCTGATGGTGTGTGTAATCCTTTAACCATGTGTTCCAAAGCTACTACTCGGGAACGAAGTTCGTTAATTTCTGCTAGTACACCGGGATGATTGGCGGTTGGAATGAGCGGATGAATAAGATTCGCAATATGGGATAGTATATAATCATGACGAGATACTCTAGCAATGAGTGAGAAAATGGTGTCTCGAACAGGTTCGCCGGTAAGTGCTTCAGGTTCATCGCCAAGAGGGCAATGTGGTGGATGGAAGGGATCACCTTCTTCTTGTCTCCAATGGTTGAGTTGACTACGGACCCATCCCCAATTCATCTAAAATAGATGATGGGAAATTGGTTGATCCATTCCGGTGATGCTACTTTCGGGGCTCAGGTAGATATCCATATCGGAATAGCTGTCGGAATCTGAGGAATTCGAAATAATTGAGGGATCCATCTCGTAGGATCAGGGAAAGAATTTTTGGTATGAAATAGATTGTAGAATTTAGATTTGGTATTCTTCAATTACATAATTTGCATATGTATATATAATACCAAAATTCTGTAAATTACGGAGAATCTTTGAAAAGATGTCAGTCAAAGTTCACAGTAATAGATGTGCTAAGATAAGAATCCGTCTATACACTATTATGCAATAAATGCAGGAAAACGCGTCTAGACTTAAGATGATAAGCAGGTAATTTCCTAAGGATGATAAGTAGATGATTCCCGACTAGAATTGATAAGCAAACTTTTTGACATGCAGACACGGTCGAAGTCCAGACTCACTAATGCATCTTAACAACTATCAGTTAGACACATTAATGCAAGACCTGGTTCGCTAAGACCACCGCTCTGATACCAACTGAAAGGACCCGTTCATATACATTATAAACGATTCACAATAGTTGATTACATCGCGAGGTATTTGACCTCTATATGATACGTTTTACAAACATTGCATTCGTTTTTAAAAGACAAACTTTCTTTACATCTAAAATTGATGGCATGCATACCATTTCATATTACATCCAACTATAATTGACTTAATATTAATCTTGATGAACTCAACGACTCGAATGCAACGTCTTTCAAAGTATGTCATGAATGACTCCAAGTAATATCCTTAAAATGAGCTAATGCACAGCGGAAGATTTCTTTAATACCTGAGAATAAACATGGTTTAAAGTGTCAACCAAAAGGTTGGTGAGTTCATTAGTTTATCATAATCAATCATTTGCGTAATAGTAATAGACCACAAGATTTCATATACATAAACGTTTTAATATTCTAAGTGGTTGAGCACTTGGTAACCATACTTAACATTTAATCAACGTCGCATATTCCCTTTATTATGAAATCTCACTACACTGTACCAAGTGTAGTCACTGAAACGAAGTACTGTGCAACCGTTGAATACTGGTCGTCCAGTCCGGTTGGGGTTGTCAGGCCCGATAGATCTATCAACAGGATTCGCGTTTACAATACCGCATGTAAATGGTAGTTACCAAGCTATTAGGGAAAAATATGCAAAGGGGTACAACTCAACGTAGAATATGTTTTTAGTACTTGTGTCAATTTCGTAAAACAGTTATAAAATAGTGCATGTATTCTCAGCCCAAAAATATATATAAAAAGGGAGTAATGAAACTCACAATACTGTATTTCGTAGCAATTATGTATATGATGGCACTGAACAAGTGCAGGGTTTGTCTCGGATTCACGAACCTATATTAAGTATATATATTTATATGTTGGTCAATATCTGTCTAACAATTTAGGTCAAGTCGTAGTGTATCACAATCCTAATGTTCGAGACTGACATGCAAAAGTCAACAAAAGTTAACTTGACCCAAAATGACTTCCAAAATCTATACATGTTTATTATATAACTTATATATAGTCGTTTTATATATTTAAATATATTTATCAGATCTTATTATACTAAATAATACAAGTCATTTATTAATAAATAAAAATTTATATTTAAATTCATATATGATAAAAATATACTTTTATATATCTCAAGTAATAAAATTTATAAAATTCACTTAATATCATAAAAATATAGTGGTATGTATTATTAATGTAATTATATTACGTGTGGTAAAAATATCTTTGTACGCATATTTATTTGATAAAATAACATTGATAATAATAATAATGATAAAAATAATAAAATGATAGTTTCAATAAAAATATTAATTTTTAGTAATAAAGATAATTTTAGTAATAACATCAACTGATAACAATTATAATAATCGTTTTAATAATAATATTAAAATTAATAATAATTCAGTTGACCATATCTTTTAATCCGTTCATCGAACCCACACGATTTCTAATTGAAAAGTTATTAATTTTTCTTTAGCTTTTCAACAACATGCATATCATATACCTTATCTCAGTAGCATATGTATCAAATTCGTGATTTATCATAAACTATTTAACGACGAAACTAAGCATACAAACATGCATAATCATATATACTCGAGCACTAGTCAGGGATACACTATTAATATATAAAAGATAAGATATGAATGCTCATGTATCAATATTGTGATTCAATATTGCAGGAAAGTACGTAGACGCAACGAAAATGATAAATGTTAGGTTGACCTCACGAGCAATACCCTCGAACAATACCCATAACCTCCATAGCTATAGCCCATAATTTCCTTAGCTCTATCCCGTTTGAAAAATTATTTTGAAATCATCTGAATATAACTCCGTCGTAGTATTTTATGTATACTAATAATATCTTGAAATAATACTAAGTAAATATATATATGTAATTCGATTGAGAGAGTTTAGAGAAATATATTTTTAAGTTTCTATGAAATAATGAAACCTATTGAATTCTATTTATAATAGATTTTTGAATTATTAAAGTGAATTATTAAAGTATGAATTATTAAAGTGAATTATTAAAGTATGAATTATTAAAGTGAATTATTAAAGTATGAATTATTAAAGTGAATTATTAAAGTAAATTATTAAAGTATGAATTATTAAAGTGAATTATTAAAGTGAATTATTAAAGTAAATTATTAAAGTTAAAGTAAAGTAAAGGTAAAGTTAAAGTATAGTAAAAGTATAAAACTATGTACGTATAATACACGTATAAATATATTTAATATTAATTTAAATCGTTATATCATAAAACATTTTAGAAAAGTAGAATTATATATATTCATAATAGGTTTCAAGTTTTTAAATTACAGTCTGTTGGTGAAGCATGGGATAAAGTCCAAAGGTTTAATAAACGTATGAAATCATCTTAATGAAAAATGTTGAGTTACTTAACTTGTCGATATCCAACATCTAAGTTATTTACACTCCACGTTCTTACTTATAGATCACTTTACCATTTTTCGAATATTGTCAAAAAGAATAGATTTCTTAAATCACAGTGGACCTCGTAACATTGGCCCGTAATCATATCATAATGTATCTGATAATTCAATCATTTGATATTATCTCTTAATTCTGTCGATAAATATAACGAAACAAATACGTTCATGTAAAGTTTCATATATCTAATACTTTGTTAATGTTTTCAGTTAATATTATATATATATCTATATACACATAATTGTTCGTGAATCGTCGAACACGGTCAAAGGGTAATTGATTACATGAATGTAGTTCTAAACTTTTTGAGATTCAACATTACAAATTCTGCTTATCGTGTCAGAAACATATAAAGGTTAGGTTTAAATTTGGTCAAAAATTTCTGGATCGTCACACACATGGTGCAAGGATTACAAACACCATCAGCAGCACCAGCAGCATAATCAATACCGCCAGTAACATCCACATCGCAAGCCTCAATAACACAAGCTTCAGCAGCATCACCAGCAGTTACCCGCAGTATCATGAGCATCAATAATATCGTCAGCACCACCATCACCATCAGTACTGTCAGCATCATCAGCACTAGCAGCACCTATAACATCACAAGTTCCGTCAGTTCAAGAATCGCCGTGGACGTCATCATTGATCAACAACGAGTATTTTGTATCAATGAGTTATGAAGTATTAACTCATTCTTCTGAAGAAATTATATATATATATATATATATATATATATATATATATATATATATATATATATATATATATATATATATATATATATATATATATATATATATATATATATATATTATATGAATGCTGAAACTATAAAAATCTTTCGTACTAAGCTATTGAATATGAATTGAAAAAGGGTAGATACTACTCAGTTAAATTCATATTACTAATATGCTATGATGTACATCCTTCGTTAATAACCTAACCATCGTAACTACAATCTTTGATTCAATTAAATGAATTCGGTTTCATAATAAACCAAGTGTATCATTCAATAACATGTTTGATTTTACACTTTCATCTTCAATGTACTCGAAACTTACTGGAAAACAACATTCGTATCTTGTGAAGTTAGCAAGAGTTCTATGAGCATCAGCATAATTCACTAAGGAAATATCTATAAGAATAAATATTGAAATATTGATTACATTAGTGAAATACTCCGCGAAGATTATGTAATCTCTAATGTTTTAGAGATTATTCTTTACTAATCTAAGCCGAAAATCAAATGAGCTTAATATGATATTAACTCATTAAATCTGTATTACATCTGAAGAAAATATACATACATATATTTTCATAAAGACTGTAATGAAAAATTCTTGTTCAAAATATTATTTGTGACATTTTTTTTAACGGGTAGGTAATACTCAAGAGATATATAAATGCACAAATAATATATTACATTCTTCGATTCTAATTCAGTAAATCATCAACTATACTCCCTATTTTCACAACAGTATACCTTCTTTTATAAGAAATCAAAACAACCATACTCATTCAAATTCAATCACCTATTCTGATTTTTGAAATCTCAGAATGCAACTCGAGATATAAGCAAAACCATCACTCTTAGATCCTTACATTTTTTTCAAAGCTATACTTTAACTTCAAAACTGTGATAGAACATCACTTTTAATTGTAACACTCAAAAGGATACGAGAATTAATCGAGATTTATGACGAATTTATCCTTTGGATATTGACAATGACAAGCTGCATTTAAAACGCTTCGAAATTTCGGAAGACACTTCAAATAAGGAATAATCGAGATGATGATCCAATCACACATTACCCGAAGTCTTGTACCTAAAAAACTCTCGAACTCAAAGTCATAGTTTAACACGTACCCGCGTTGAATTCTTTAGCATTTATTAGCAAAAACAACCTTACGATTCTTTTCAAAGTAGCCAGTTTTGTCACAGCTCCAACAAGTCAACTTCGACTTTTCAGTAAAACTAATTTTATTATAACTTCGATAGATACGCTGCCATTTCACCATCGTTACTGGGGAACCTTTCATATCTCACTACATTAGCTGTAAACTTATCAACAACTTCATTAACCTTCAACTTAAACCTCTCCGAAAAGTCACTATACTTATTCATTGAAACTCCATCTCTTACTCATCCGCATCTTGCAACAAGAATTGCCATACCAATTACTGAAAATCAGCAATCAGTATTTTGAAATCTCGCAGCAATTCTACTTCAATAGTTATATATACATATAACGTCTATCTCCTAAACTTACACACTTCGAATGTGAAGTTTCTGAAAAACATCTCAAACTGTGAATTAGTTCTCGAAATGCTAATGAAGCAGCAGAAACTGTAAACGACGTTAACAGTCAAAAGTTTGATGACAAAGAATAATGTGTTGGTAAAGCCCAGAAAAAGAGAAGAGTTGGTACTGAACAATGGATTGAGCAGACCGTGAAGGAGACCAAGGACAAATACAAGGACCAAAGTCTGTATTTAAAGAATCTTGATGATTCTATTTCTGACGAAGTCATTAACGAATACCTTGCTCCTGACTCTAAACCTTTGCGGACCTTATTCTTCATCATCATCTTATCTTAAATATTATAAGATATCTCCGTATCTCTCATTATACATATTCTCCATATTTCTGGAGATATTTTCACAACTATTCTTATCTGAGATCATTTATCTCTCCATAATATCTGTAACATAAAAGAAACTGTGTTGGTTTCTAAATTCTGAAAAAAATTCAAATATGAATGTTTTGAAGTAGTGTTGGGAACTGAAGCATGAGTTAGTATAATATAATGACACTTGATCAGCGTGATTATATTACAGTAATTCATTCTGAGTTTCTAATGGAACGTGATGATTCACAGAACATACCGTCATCATGTGCCATTTACACGACTCTTACATTCTACCAAATCTCCAAACATATTAAGAACATATCTTCTTGATAGTTCTATCTTTTCGGATATTCTGGTAATTTGCCAAATCAAGATCGTACCATTACGATTTCCTTCTTAGAACATTAACTATGTTCATCCAAAACTTCATACCTACTAATTCTGGACCATTATTCGCTTGACTTAAAGCCGGGAAGAGACAACAAAAGTATGAAACTCCGAAATGTAAGGGAGAATATAAAGTCCAATAACAACACATAAATTACAAACCATGTATATCAATGTTTATCGCAACATAAAGACACGGGAGAATTAAAAACACTATAACCCCAAGGGCGAAGTAGAAGAACACAGATTCCTCCGGTGGAAGTTGGAAAAGGAGAATGATTGTTGCGATAGTAAGGATAAGGACAAGGATTAGAACTGGATTAAGCATTTTCGCAATCTTTTGAAATTGGAATTGAGTATAGAAGTGGTAAAAACTAATGGAATGGAAAAGGTAAATATATAAGGGAAATATCAGACGTAGTAATCGGGACAGATCATCGCATTTAATTAAAGAGATCCTAATTTCCTTAAATCTCGAAGAAACAGATCTTATAGATTTCCAAGATATTTTTTTTTGAATCCCTTGAATTCCGGAATTCAACCATGACTATGTCAAAAATTATGACGAAACTTATTTTCCTCATTCCACTATTTTGTGATAGCTTCACTCATACGCTTCGAGTAATCGAATCATTTTATCCATATTACTCTATGGTAATAAAATCCTATCTATCAACACATATCCGTCATGAAAACATTTTTAAGGTTAGCCATGATGACCTCGATCAAATTTCGGGACGAAATTTCTTTAACAGGTAGGTACTGTGACGAACCAGAAATTTCCGACCAAATTTAAACCTAACATTTATATGTTTCCGACACGATAAGCAGAATTTGTAATGTTGAATCTCAAAAAGTTTGGAACTACATTCATGTAATCAATTACCCTTTGACCGTGTTCGACGATTCACGAACAATTATGTGTATATAGATATGTATATATAATATATAATATTAACTGAAAACATTAACAAAGTATTAGATATATGATACTTTACATGAACGTATTTGTTTCGATATATTTATTGACATAATTAAGAGATAATATCAAATGATTGAATTATCAGATACATTATGATATGATTACGGGCCAATGTTATGAGGTCCACTGTGATTTAAGAAATCTATTCTTTTTGACAATATTCGGAAAATGGTAAAGTGATCTATAAGTAAAAACGTGGAGTGTAAATAACTTAGATGTTGGATATCGACAAGCTAAGTAACTCGACATTTTTCATTAAGATGATTTCATACGTTTATTAAACCTTTGGACTTTATCCCATGCTTCACCAACAGACTGTAATTTAAAAACTTGAAACCTATTATGAATATATATAATTCTACTTTTCTAAAATGTTTTATGATATAACGATTTAAATTAATATTAAATATATTTATACACGTATTATACGTACATAGTTTTATACTTTTACTATACTTTAACTTTACATTTACTTTACTTTTACTTTACTTTAACTTTAATAATTCACTTTAATAATTCACTTTAATAATTCATACTTTAATAATTCACTTTAATAATTCATACTTTAATAATTCACTTTAATAATTCATACTTTAATAATTCACTTTAATAATTCAAAAATCTATTATAAATAGAATTCAATAGGTTTCATTATTTCATAAAAACTTGAAAATATATTTCTCTAAACTCTCTCAATCAAATTACATATATATATTTACTTAGTATTATTTCAAGATATTATTAGTATACATAAAATACTACGACGGAGTTATATTCAGATGATTTCAAAATAAGTTTTCAAACGGGATAGAGCTAAGGAAATTATGGGTTATAGCCATGGAGGTTATGGGTATTGTTCGAGGGTATTGCTCGTGAGGTCAACCTAACGTTTATCATTTTCGTTGCGTCTACATACTTTCCTGCAATATTGAATCATAATATTGATACGTGAGCATTCATATCTTATCTTTTATATATTAATAGTGTATCCCTGACTAGTACTCGAGTATATATGATTATGCATATTTGTATGCTTAGTTTCGTCGTTAAATAGTTTATGATAAATCACGAATTTGATACATATGCTACTGAGATAAGGTATATGATATGCATGTCGTTGAAAAGCTAAAGAAAAATTAATAACTTTTCATTTAGAAATCGTGTGGGTTCGATGAACGGATTAAAAGATATGGTCAACTGAATTATTATTAATTTTAATATTATTATTAAAATGATTTTTATAATTGTTATCATTTGATGTTATTACTAAAATTACTTTATTACTAAAAATTAATATTTTTATTGAAACTATCATTTTATTATTTTTATCATTATTATTATTATTATCAATATTATTTTATCAAATAAATATGCGTACAAAGATATTTTCACCACACGTAATATAATTACATTAATAATACATACCACTATATTTTTATGATATTAAGTGAATTTTATAAATTTTATTACTTGAGATATATAAAAGTATATTTTTATCATATATGAATTTAAATATAAATTTTTATATATTAATAAATGACTTGTATTATTTAGTATAATAAGATCTGATAAATATATTTAAATATATAAAACGACTATATATAAGTTATATAATAAACATGTATAGATTTTGGAAGTCATTTTGGGTCAAGTTGACTTTTGTTGACTTTTGCATGTCGGTCTCGAGCATTAGGATTGTGATACACTACGATTTAACCTAAATTGTTAGACAGATATTGACCAATATATAAATATATATACTTAATATAGGTTCGTGAATCCGATACAAACCCTGCACTTGTTCAGTGCCGTCATATACATAGTTGCTACGAAATACAGTATTGTGAGTTTCATTACTCCCTTTTTATATATATTTTTAGGCTGAGAATACATGCACTGTTTTATAACTGTTTTACGAAATGGACACAAGTACTAAAAACATATTCTACGTTGAGTTGTACCACTTTGCATATTTTTCCCTAATAGCTTGGTAACTACCATTTACATGCGGTATTGTAAACGTGAATCCTGTTGATAGATCTATCGGGCCTGACAACCCCAACCGGACTGGACGACCAGTATTCAACGATTGCACAGTACTTCGTTTCAGTGATTACACTTGGTACAGTGTAGTGAGATTTCATAATAAAGGGGATATGCGATGTTGATTAAATGTTAAGTATGGTTAACAAGTGCTCAACCACTTAGAATATTTTTATTAAAACGTTTATGTATATGAAATCTTGTGGTCTATTACTATTACGGAAATGATTGATTATGATAAACTAATGAACTCACCAACCTTTTGGTTGACACTTTAAAGCATGTTTATTCTCAGGTATTAAAGAAATCTTTCGCTGTGCATTAGCTCATTTTAAGGATATTACTTGGAGTCACTCATGACATACTCTGAAAGACGTTGCATTCGAGTTGTTGAGTTTATCAAGATTAATATTAAGTCAATTATAGTTGGATGTAATATGAAATGGTCTGCATGCCGTCAATTTTAGATGTAAAGAAAGTTTGTCTTTTAAAAACGAATGCAATGTTTGTAAAACGTATCATATAGAGGTCAAATACCTCGCGATGTAATCAACTATTGTGAATCGTTTATAATGCATATGAACGGGTCTTTTCAGAAGAGGTCAAAGGGAAATGCCCACAACAGCACATATTGAGGAGATGATAGCCGCTCGAGTAGCCGTAGCTATGGCGAATGCCAACCCCCAAGCTCCACCGGCTAACCAGAACATCCAGAATGGGTGCACTTTCAAGGAATTTCAGAGTTGTAAGCCCCACAATTTTAGTGGAACAGAAGGGCCAGTTGGGCTGACGAGATTGTTTGAGAAGTTGCAATCTATATTCCGTGTGAGTAACTGCTCCGAAGTGAATAAAACCAACTTCGCGTCATGCACGCTGTCAGATGGTGCTTTGACTTGGTGGAATACGTTAGTCCAGGCTCAGGGAATTGACGAAGCTTATGCTACACCATGGGAGGAGTTTAAGAGGGCTATGATTGAGGAATACTGCCCCAGAACCGAAATTCAGAAAATGGAAGCCGTATTTTGGGAACTGAAAGTTGTAGGAACTGACCTTGATGGCTACAACCGAAGGTACTTGGAGTTAGCTTTAATGTACCCCACAATGGTTACTTCGGAGTACAAACGGATGGAGAGGTATTTGTGGGGACTCCCCAAGGACATTCAGGGAAATGTCACTTTTTCGAAATCAGCAAATGTCCCGGAAGCTATGCGCATGGCGCACACCCTGATGAATCAAATTACCCGCCAAGAGCCAGAGAAGGTGAAATCAGAATCGGGAGCTAGTAATGGGAAACGTAAGTGGGACGGAAACAAGGGAAAAAGTTCTGATCAAAACTCAGCTAAGAGGTATGAGAATTTTAAGGGAAACAACGACTGACAATGACTGGAGGAACCCTAACCCTAGCTCTAACCCTAACTACAAAGGTACCCTTCCTCAGTGTAAGAGATGCTACAAGCATCACATTGGACACTGCAACGTAGTGTGTGAGAAGTGTAAAAGGATTGGACACGTCGGCAGAGATTGTAAGAGCACCACCCCAGCTGTGAGGACAAACCCAAGTGGACCAAGGAAGTGCTATGCATGCGGTCAGCAGGGTGTGATGACCCGGAAATTTCTGACCAAATTTAAACTTAATCTTTGTATGATTAACATTTCCGACACGATAAGCAAAGTCTGTAAAACCGAATCTCAAAATTTTTGAACTACTTTTATATATTTAAATACCCTTCGGTTTTTTTCGACGATTCGCGAACAATTATATGTAAATGGATACATATATACTCTAACTTGAAAAGGTAACAATGTATTAATTGTTTGATACCGTACATTAAACTTATTGGTTTAAATATCTATCTGAATATATATGATAAGTTGAAATATTTATTATTAAAATTTATTTATAAATAACTTCCAATGTGTATTTAAAAACTGATTTATGTATATTAAAAAGATATATACATATATATAATTTCAAGTTATTTAGTAAACGATAGTAACATTCGTTTATTGATTCGATTGATATTCAGATAAGTTAAATAAAGCGTTTAAGATGAACCAGTAAAACACTAATTTACTACAGTATTTTCAAATTGCTACAGTACCCAAAATGCTACAGTGTTTTCAAAAATCACTATTTGCTACAGTGAAATTGACTTTGCTACAGTGTATAAGTTATATTTTGAGTGATATAATTTAGGGATAATTTAAGGCTATATTTTGACTAAGGTACGTGTCCCAAAATGTAATGTACAAGTTTTCTCAGCGTACGAAGGGACATTCGAAAAACCGGAACTGGGACATAAGTCGAGTGACAACGTACGACTTATCGGAACAAAAATTACAAGTCAACTATGCATGTGAATTTAATATAATATATAATTAATTATTTAAATTAAATATATTATATATATTATATAATATTATGTCGACAAGCAAGAAAACAAGCAACTTTGAGCTGTCACCAGGGTCCATGCGATCGCATGGGTTCCCCTCACATATGCCATGCGATCGCATGGCAGGGATTTCCAGGAGACATTATAAAGCTCGATCATTTGGCCAGTTTATATCCTCAATCTATTTCACTCTCTTTTTACTCCGTATTATTATTTATATTTTTATTATTATTATTAATAATTAATATTATTATTATTATTAAGATTAATATTTATTATTAATCTTATTATTATTATTATTATTTAAAGTATTATTAAGATTAATATTATTATTAATCTTATTATTATTTGTAGTATTATACATAAAATACTACGACGAGGTCATGAGCGTGTCACTTTCAAAATGGTTTTCGAACGGGATAGAACTAAGGAAAGTATGAGTTATAACTATGAAGGTTATGGGTAATATTCATGGGTACTATTCGCAAGACAAACCTAGTGTTTATCATCTCCATTGCGTCTACGTACCTTCCTACAATATTAAATCACAATATTGATACGTAAGCATTTATATCTTATCTATTATATATTAATAGTGTATCCATGTCTAGTGCTCGAATATATATTTATACATACTTGTATACTAAATTTCGTCGATAAACAGTTTATAACGAATCACGAATTAAATACATATATTACTGGTAAAAGGTATATGATATACATGTTTTTGGAAAGCTGGCGAAAAATCAATAACTTTTCATTTAGATATCGAATAGTTTCGATGAACGGATTAAAAGATATGATCAACTGAATTATGATTGACATTAATTGAAATTGCTTTTGAATCTGCAATTAAGATTTAAACAACTTATTTAAGAGATTGATAAATTGGATTTTTGAATATTATCAACCGAGTAAATGAATCCTTAAATAAGGTACGTCTCGTTTTGTTGAACTATTGTCAAAATTGACTTTTTGAAACGAATTTGGATAACTTTTTTATGTCGATATTGAGCATTAGGATTGTGATACACTATGACCTGACCTAGCTTGATAGACATTTATTGACCAACATATGTTCTCTAGGTTGAGATCTACGGTTATTTGGTAATCCGTGTTTCAATCTCATTTTGGTGAACGACTTTATATGCTGCTAAGGTGAGTTTCATTTGCTCCCTTTTTAATTGATTTTGCAATCTATATTTTTGGGTTGAGAATACATGCACTTTATTTTTAAACGCAATGGATACAAGTACATACTAAATTCTACACCGAGTTTGAACCGAAAATCCCTTAGCTTTGGTAACTAGTAACTGCCGGTTATAAGAACTGGTGGGCGCGAGTAGTAGTATATGGATCCATAGGGCTTGATATCCCCGTCCGAGCTAGAGCATTAGCCTTTTAACGGACGTATGCTATTTGAGAAGCGTACACGTTGGTTTGCGTGTATTATTAAGATGATTATACAAAGGGTACAAATTATATATACGTTAAGTTTAGTTACCAGGGTGCTCAATTTCGTAGAATATTTTGATAAACGTTTCTGGATGAAACAACTGAAATATTGTGATCCACCTTTATATACAGATTATACGAAACATTAAAACTATGAACTCACCAACTTTTGTGTTGACACTTGTTAGCATGTTTATTCTCTGGTTTCCTAGAAGTCTTCCGCTGTTTGCTTAGATGTTAGACAAGCTATGTGCATGGAGTCTTACATGACATATTTTTTTTAAGGAAACGTTGCATTCACCAAATCATCACCATGTATCTTATTTTGACTGCATTGTCAACGGAAGTACTGTTGTAAACTATTATTTATGGTGATTGTCTATATGTAGAAATCATCAGATGTCGAAAACTTTTGATTTAAATATTCATTTATGGTGTGTCTTTTCAAAAGAATGCAATGATTACAAAATGTATCATATAGAGGTCAAATACCTCGCAATGAAATCGATGAATGACGTGTTCGTCCATATGAATTTGGAGCGATCGTCACACAGGGCCACTTCAGGAATGAATGTCCCAACAAGAAGAAGGATGGCGGGCCAATACGTGGAAGAGTCTTCAACATGAACACCAGAGATGCCCTTGAGGATCCCGACTTGGTTACAGGTACATTCACTATCAATAAACTATTAGCTTCTGTCATGTTGATACCGGTGCCGATAGGAGTTATGTATGTAGACACTTTTTCTCTAAGATAGATTGGTCATTAGTTCCTTTGGAGGAGAGTATTCTTGTTAAGGTGACCAATGGAAAACTTGAGAAGGTTGGCCAAATTAGCCGAGGAGGTATTATAAACTTAGCTGGTGTGGATTTCGACATTGATATGATACCCATTAAGTTGGGGAGTTTTGATGTGATAGTCGGTATGGACTAGTTATCCAAGGTAAGAGCAGAAGTTATCTGCGGAGAGAAGATTCTTCGTATACCACGCGAAGATGGTGAGCCACTAGTTGTTTACGTAGAGAGATGTAGCCCGAAGCTGAACCTTATTAGTTGCATGAAGGCAAAAAAGGTTATGAAAAAGGGGCGTTTTGCTATTATGGCGCACGTGAAGAAGTTAGAAACTGAGGAGAAAAGCGTGGATGATGTACGAATTGTGAACGAATTTCCCGACGTCTTTCCAGAAGAATTACCAGGATTACCCCCGTCGTGATTAGTGGAGTTCCAGATCGATCTAGTGTCAGGAGCTGCACCTGTAGCTCATGCACCTTATCGACTTGCACCTTCCGAACTGCAAGAGTTACAGAGTCAACTGCAAGAATTGCTAGATCGTGGATTTATTTGATCGAGTTCATCGCCTTGGGGCGCACCTGTTTTGTTCGTGAAGAAGAAGGACATATCTTTCTGCATGTGTATCGATTATCGTGAACTGAACAAGTTGACGATCAAGAATCGGTATCCCTTCCTAGAATTGACGATCTTTTCGATCAGCTGCAAGGATCCAGCATTTACTCCAAGATTGATTTACGATCAGGTTATCACCAGTTGAGGGTGAAGGAGAGCGATGTGCTGAAGACTGTATTCCGAACTCGTTATGGTCATTATGAGTTTCTGGTGATGCCATTCGGTTTAACCAACGCACCTGCCGTGTTTATGGATCTTATGAATCGCGTATGCAAGCCGTACCTGGACAAATTCGTTATCGTATTCATAGACGATATCCTAATCTATTCCAAAAGCGAAGAAGAACATGAGCAACATCTTCGACTCATGCTTGAACTCTTGAGACAAGAGCAACTCTATGCCAAATTCTCCAAGTGTGAATTTTGGTTGAAGGAAGTCCAATTTCTTGGTCATATTGTGAGCGATCAGGGTATCAAAGTTGATCCCGCAAAGATCGAAGCCATCAGCAAGTGAGAAACCCCCACTACTCCTACTCATATCTGCCAATTTTTAGGCCTCACCGGTTACTATCGTAGATTCATCGAAGGTTTCTCTTTGATTGCACGTCCTTTAACCGCATTAACTCACAAAGGGAAGAAGTTCGTTTGGGAAACCGAGCAAGAGTTGGCATTCCAAACCTTGAAGCAGAAGTTAACCACCACACCGATCTTATCCCTTCTCGAAGGCATTGATGACTTTGTTGTGTATTGCGATGCCTCTCGACAAGGTTTTGAGTGCGTATTGATGCAACGGAAGAAGGTTATTGCTTACGCCTCCCGACAACTGAAGATTCACGAGCGAAACTACACTACTCATGATCTCGAACTTGGAGTCATCGTCTTTGCGCTCAAACTGTGGAGACACTATCTGTATGGCACCAAGAGTACTATCTTTACCGACCACAAAAGCCTCCAACACATCTTTGATCAGAAGCAACTAAATATGAGACAGCGACGGTGGATCAAGACGTTGAACGATTATGATTGTGAACTTCGTTACCACCCTGGAAAGGAAAATGTTGTAGCCGATGCCTTGAGCCGAAAGGAAAGAATGGTACCTCTTCGTGTCCGCGCCTTAAACATCACCATCCATACAAATCTCAATAGCCAAATCCGTGTAGCCCAAGAGGAAGCTCTCAAGGAGGAGAATATTTCTCATGAGCACTTGAACATTCTCGTCTCTCGATTCGAGGTCAAGGAGACTGGACTCCGATATTTTGCCAGAAGAATTTAGGTGCCTAGTTATGGGGATTTACGAAGACTTATTCTAGATGAAGCTCACAAGTCAAGGTATTCGATTAATCCAGGAGCTGGTAAGATGTACCATGACCTCAAGGTTCAATATTGGTGGCTAAACCTCAAAAGGGATGTTGCTACGTATGTTGGAAAGTGTTTAACTTGTTCCAAGATCAAAGCCGAACATCAAAAGCCATCTGGGTTACTTCAGCAACCCGAAATCCCACAATGAAAGTGGGAAGGAATAACAATGGACTTCATCATGAAGCTACCGAAGACGGTAGGCAGTTATGATACCATCTGGGTTATCGTTGACCGTCTTACTAAATCTGCACACTTCCTAGCCATGAAGGAAACTGATACGATGGAGAAACTCTCGCAACTATACATAAAAGAGATTGTATCTCGTCACGGCGTACCCTTATCGATTATTTCAGACCGAGACGCCCGTTTCGCTTCTAGATTTTGGCGTTCTTTACAAGAAGCTTTGGGAACACGTTTAGATATGAGTACTGCGTATCACCCGCAAACCGATGGACAGAGCAAACACACGATTCAAACCCTGGAGGACATGTTGCGTGCTTGTGTAATTGATTTCGGAAAGGCTTGGGAAAAGCATTTGTCGCTGGCCGAATTCTCTTACAACAATAGCTATCATGCAAGCATTAAGGCTGCACCTTTCGAAGCCTTGTATGGCCGCATATTTCGTTCTTCTATCTGTTGGGCCGAAGTAGGTGAAAAGCAACTCACCGGACCCGAACTCGTCCATGAAACAACCGAGAAGATTGTCCAAATTCAAGCAAGGCTCAAGACGGTCCGTGATCGTCAAAAGAGCTGTACCGATCTTAAGCGTAAGGATCACGAATTCCAAGTAGGTGACCGAGAAATGTTGAAATTCGCACCTTGGAAAGGTGTATGTCACGACCCTACTTTTTCCGTTATCTTTTACCGTTTATTATTTAACATCCGTTAATTGTTATTCGTACCACATCATTTCTATGACCTATATTATTATTTTAGTAATAATATATTAATTATTATGTGTTAAATGAATATTTGTATTCATATTTTAAATCGTACGTTTATACGAATCGTGAATTTCTATCTGGCGAATCTTTTCGGTTTTCAAACCAACGGTCAAGCTTTTGGAATTTTTAAATCCTAATTATTTTAAATATGATATTTTAATGTCATATGTTTATATATAGTATATATATATATATATATATATATATATATATATATATATATATATATATATATATATATATATATTTCGTCGCGTATTTGTTATCTCTCCGATTATTTAATCGTGTAGTCGTGTTTTCGCGTTTCGGGTTTCGTTCAAGCATTCAGGCCACAAGGAATTTATCATTTAACAAATTGGGCTAAGTGGGACCCACCCCACTCACCCATTTGGCCGAACCAAGGGGAGGGGAGTACCCCCTTTTGTTTTCCATTTTTCACTTCATTTTCATTTCATCATTTTAACACTACTAAAAACCTAATTCTATTTTTTCTCTCTTTCTTCTCCTCCCTCCCACTTGTCCATCACCACCACTAGTCATCATCATCTTCATCAAATATTGCTTGGATCATTAAATCAATTACATAATCGGATTCCTCTCATCATTCTCTACGCAACCATATCTATTGATTCTCGATTAGGGTATAAACCCTAACCCTAGGTTTTTGATTTTACTTATATTTTACTGATTTTATATGTTATATTGATAGTATGATGATTATATGTTATTGTATTGTTGATAGTAAGCGTAGAAATGCTCGTTAATTCATGTTTTCGGTTTGATTGTTTTGGGACAGCAGTTTGTTTGATCTTTTCTGTAAACATAACTGATATAAAAGTGAAATTAAAGTGTCTAGATGTGTTCCTCTCATCAATACATTAAATTTAGACTCCGGATTCATGTTATTTCGATTCCCGGAGCTCTAGATATGATTAAAATGGTGTTTAATTGAAACTAAAATGTAAAAATGAATCGGTACAGGTATGGTCCGACTTTGTGACCAATTTTGGAGTCTTTAGGGTGTAATAGTGTGTTAGAATTGATGATTGAATGAACTTTCATGTTCGGGTCATCGAAATCCGAGCCACGGATCACCCGTTATGACTAAAACATGTTTTTGAACGGATTAAAGCTCCAAGTTAATTAATGGCTGTAGGTCACGACTTGGTGGCTGTTCTTAGGATGTTCTTGAGCACACTAATGTAACGACCCGGATTTTTCTAATTGTTTTATACTTATGAGATTAATATTTACATAAATTAAACCTTACCAACATGATAAGCAATCCAAATTGTTGAGACTTGTGTTTTTGAAAAGAGTTTTACACAACGTTTGACCGTCCAATTTGACTAATGATATCACGAACTATATAACATACGATAATTATACATTTGTGTATATATATATGTATTTATATATATTTAACATGATCTAAGGATGGTTTAACATCTCATTGTGTACTAATGACAATGAGTTATAAGTATATTTTGAAACTACTAACTTAAGTTTTCAAAACGATAACTATATGTAACATTCTTTGATATATATATACTTATAACCTATAATGCTTATACATGTATCGTATATATAATGTATTTAATCACTTTTTAAGGACTTAAATACATAAAACAATATAAGTATATTCACAAAAGATAGCTATATTTGAATTCTCATTCCGTTTCCTCAAGATTTTATACGTATATCTAGGGTATATGTACCCGTATCATACCCAGCTTCTATATGTATTTACTATTGATATATATACATCAAATCAACATCCTAATCAATATTATTACTGCCCTAGATATGAGGTAACTAGGATTTGTCAAGTAGCATGAATTATTAGTAAGAAAATAAAATTAGGAATCCTTTTCTTTCTTTATAAACTAAAAACGTTTTTATGAATGAACACCATTTCTTCACTCCATTTTCTCATACCTACACCCTCATTTCTCTCTCAAAATACTCCTAACTTCATACTTGATCATCTCCAAGCATTTTCTCCATCATTTAGCTTCAATTACAAGCCTTAAACACCATAAGAAAACTCTTTCAAGAACATATCAAAATAACCACTCATTTGAAGAAGTATACTTCCAACCTTTTGATCTAACTCCACCACTCTTTGATTCCAAGATTTTTTCTTATCTCTTACAGTAACTTTGTCCAAGTAACTTGAGGTAGTAACCTTGTTCATGATCTTGTTCGATTCATAATTATATAGCTATCTTATTTTATGTTGTAAAATTTTAACAACAAGAACATAGTTTGAATGATTTCAAACTTGTTTGCAAACTAAATAGATCCTTATAACTTAACTTTTAAAACACTTCAAGACCTGTAATATATCATAATGATATGCTAACTTAATAAGATATAACTTGGTTTTACAAAGAACACCTTAAAAACTGAATCTACATCGTCGGAGTGCAACCGGGGGCTGTTTTGGGTTGGATAATTAAAAACCATCTTGAACTTTGAATTGGAAGTTCATGTTCTGGAAAAATGATATTTCTTATGAATATGTTAACACATAAAAATTTCATGGTTTAACTCAAAGTGTAAGTATTTTTAGAAAAATAATCATTAAATGTTGTTTTTATGATGGAAAATGATCACTTTCATAAGTTTTACCAAAGTTTGACCTATATCCTGTGATTTCGAATACAAACTAAGGTATTTTCAGTTCATATTCTTAAAATTTGACTCGATTCAAGGAAGTGGCAAGTTGAACCAACAAAAACGGAGTTGTAATGAAGAAACTACGACTAAAACAAGATTGGGTATCCGAAGCTAGTTTAGCTACGAAAATATTTGGAGATAAAGTAAATTAATCATATCTTTTCTAATTAATATGATATTTTATATATAATTACTTATGATTTGATTTTATATATTTCAGGACCACCCGTAAACAACACGAGAAGATTAATCATAAGACCTCATGATTGTACGCAACACGTCATTTGACAACACGGTACTTTATGTACGCAACACGTCATTTGACAACATGGTACCATGGGTCGAGATTAATTCTGATCAATACGAATATGATGGGGTCTTTATTTATTTTATTGAGCAACTAATTGTGGACCACTAACATCGAACTGCTAACTACGGACTAAGAAAATATTAAAAGTATTATAAGTATATATATATATATATATATATATATATATATATATATATATATATATATATATATATATATATATATATATATATATATATATATATATATATATAACGATTACTTGAAAAGAAAATATGTTGATATATTATATATATATGGTTAGGTTCGTGATATCTATCGGAGACCAAGTCGAGTTAAATACCTTCAAGGCAAAAGTGAGTATATAGTCCCATTTTTTTAAAACTCTTAATATTTCGGGATGAGAATACATGCATTTTATGATTTACGTTATGGACACAAGTGATTAAAAATATATATTCTACGTTGAGTTGTACCACTGGCATACTTCCCTGTAACTTGGTAACTACTATTTACATGCGGTATTGTAAACGCGAATCCTGTTGATAGATCTATCGGGCCTGACAACCCCAACCGGACTGGACGACCAGTATTCAACGGTTGCACAGTACTTCGTTTCGGTGACTACACTTGGTACGGTGTAGTGAGATTTCATAATAAAGGGAATATGCGACGTTGATTAAATGTTAAGTATGGTTATCAAGTGCTCAACCACTTAGAATATTTTTATTAAAATGTTTATGTATATGAAATCTTGTGGTCTATATTTATAACGCTGCTAGCATTAAACCTATATCTCACCAACTTTATATTGACGTTTAAAGCATGTTTATTCTCAGGTTCCTAGAAGTCTTCCGCTGTTTGAATATATGTTAGAGAAACCATGTGCATGGTGTAGTGACCCGAACTTTTCCATGTTTATATATATTAATTGAGATTGATATTTACATGATTAAATGTTTCCAACATGTTAAGCAATCAAACTTGTTAAGACTTGATTAATTGAAATATGTTTCATATAGACAATTGACCACCCAAGTTGACCGGCGATTCACGAACGTTAAAACTTGTAAAAATGACATGACGATATATATATGGATATACATATGGTTAACATGAGATTATGATAAGTAAGTATCTCCATAAGTATATTAACAATGAGTTATATACATATAAACAAGACTACTAACTTAAGGATTTCGAAACGAGACATATATGTAACGATTATCATTGTAACGACATTTAAATGTATATATATCATATTAAGATATATTAATATATCATAATATCATGATAATATAATAATTTAACATCTCATTAGATATAATAAATAATGGGTTAACAACATTAATTGAGATCGTTAACTTAAAGGTTTCAAAACAACACTTACATGTAACGACTAACGATGACTTAACGACTCAGTTAAAATGTATATACATGTAGTGTATTTAGATGTATTAAAATACTTTTGGAAGACTTCAAGACATATATCAAAACACTCATACTTAACGAAAATGGTTACAGTTACTTTTCCATTCTTTTCTTTCATCAAGAATTCTAGTCGTATTCTTACCCGTATTATACACAGCTTCAAAACGTACATACTATGAGTATATACCAATATGAACTAGCATGGGATTCCACTCTTGATTATGTCATGTATGACTAATCAATTTTAACTTCTACCATGAGCTAGTCAACTAACTAGAACTCCTTTTAACCCCACTCACCACTCACCAATTACCACTCATCATTCACTCCATTTCACTTCCAATTCTCTTTCTAATTCTCTCTCAACACTAACACACACACTATTATGAACGTATTTTTCCAGTAGTTAATCATCATCTTCATCATAAATCACTTCAAGAATCAAGCTATAATCATCATAGGAAGAACACTTCAAGAACACTTCAAAAATCCCTTCAAGTTTACTAATTTACTTCCAAGCTTTCTAATCCATTCCAAGTAATCATCTAAGATCAAGAAACCTTTGTTATATACAGTAGGTTATCTTTCTTATTCAAGGTAATATTCATATTCAAACTTTGATTCAATTTCTATTACTATAAACTATCTTAATTCGAGTAAAAATCTTACTTGAACTTGTTTTTGTGTCATGATCCTACTTCAAGAACTTTCAAGCCATCCAAGATCCTTTGAAGCTAGATCATTTCTTGTCACTTCTAGTAGCTTTATCTACTAAACTTGAGGTAGTAATGATGTTCATAACATCATTCGATTCATATATATAAAACTATCTTATTCGAAGGTTTAAACTCGTAATCACTAGAACATAGTTTAGTTAATTCTAAACTTGTTCGCAAACAAAAGTTAATCCTTCTAACTTGACTTTTAAAATTAACTACACACATGTTCTATATCTATATGATATACTAACTTAATGATTTAAAACCTGAAAACACGAAAAACACCGTAAAACCGGATTTACGCCGTCGTAGTAACACCGCGGGCTGTTTTGGGTTAGTTAATTAAAAACTATGATAAACTTTGATTTAAAAGTTGTTATTCTGAGAAAATGATTGTTATTATGAACATGAAACTATATCCAAAAATTATGGTTAAACTCAAAGTGGAAGTATGTTTTCTAAAATGGTTATCTAGACGTCGTTCTTTCGACTGAAATGACTACCTTTACAAAAATGACTTGTAACTTATTTTTCCGACTATAAACCTATAATTTTTCTGTTTAGATTCATAAAATAGAGTTCAATATGAAACCATAGCAATTTGATTCACTCAAAACGGATTTAAAATGAAGAAGTTATGGGTAAAACAAGATTGGATAATTTTTCTCATTTTAGCTACGTGAAAATTGGTAACAAATCTATTCCAACCATAACTTAATCAACTTGTATTGTATATTATGTAATCTTGAGATACCATAGACACGTATACAATGTTTCGACCTATCATGTCGACACATCTATATATATTTCGGAACAACCATAGACACTCTATATGTGAATGTTGGAGTTAGCTATACAGGGTTGAGGTTGATTCCAAAATATATATAGTTTGAGTTGTGATCAATACTGAGAAACGTATACACTGGATCGTGGATTGATTCAAGATAATATTTATCGATTTATTTCTGTACATCTAACTGTGGACAACTAGTTGTAGGTTACTAACGAGGACAGCTGACTTAATAAACTTAAAACATCAAAATATATTAAAAGTGTTGTAAATGATTGCTTAACATTTTTGTTGGAAACTATATATTTTTAACATATGAATATTATGTGATATATTAATCTCTTATCATGTTTGATATTATGTGATAGATGTCTACCTCTAGAACAAGTCCCATTGACTCACCTAATAATAATGAAGAGTTAAATATAAATTGGAATGATTCGTGGACTGATTCACAAGTTCCCGAAGAGGAACCGGAAGAAGAGTCGGAACCGGAAGAAGAATCGGAACCGGAAGAAGAATCGGAACCGGAAGAAGAAATAGAACCGGTGGGGGAAATAATAAAACGGTTAAGTAAAAGAGAATCCTCAACCAACCGACCAAGGTTAATTATGGTCAATGGTGTTTCCGCCAAGGAAGCAAAATATTGGGAGGATTACCAATTCTCCGATGAATCGGATTCCGACGAGAATTCCGATGATGTTATAGAAATTATCCCAACTGAATTTAAAAAGGCAAAAGAAAATAATAAGGGAAAGGGCATAAAAATAGAGAAATCTAATTCCAACCCCGATGAACTTTATATGTATCGTCAACCCCCGAAGTCCTTAAGTTGTAACAATGACCCGAGAACCTCTAAACCACCAGGTTTTTCTAAACCAATGTGGACAACGACGGCTCATATTAGGGGAACATCCCTAGAAACTTGGCAAAACGAACCAAAAACTAACAAGAAGAAACGAGCGAGTCGGAATAAGATAGTTGTATTCGTGTGGTGTAATATATGTAATATAGTGTGCTTATGCTTTATGATATATGTAAAAATTGCTTGTATTAATAAGTATTTTTTTATGAATCTAACTCTTGTCTATTTTACAGTATAAAAACACAAAATGGATAGACAACCCAATATTTTAAGAGACCTACCCGGAGACATGATTGATGAAATCTTGTCTAGAGTCGGTCAGAATTCCTCGGCACAACTATTTAAGGCGAGATCAGTTTGTAAGACATTCGAAGAACGTTCCAAGAATGCCTTGGTTTATAAAAGGCTTTCGTTCGGAAGATGGGGGATATCACATTGGGAAATCCATAAGTTACGATGTGTTTACTTTGACGCATATATTGCGGGGAACCCAAATGCTATTTTATGCAACGGGTTAAGAAATTATTTTGACTCAGTATATCCGAATATAGTACTTCGTGATTTAGAAAAAGCGGCTAACATGCAACATAAAGAAGCATGTTATGCTTACGGGTTAGTAATGTTCGCTTCTCACCAAAGTGAGAACAAGAACATCGGGCTACAACTATTAAACAAAACGTTCCCACAAGTGACGAAGTCGGTAATTGGGGTAAGAAATGAGGTTTTTAGGTTATTACGAGACTGTTGGTCATTACGTAACCCTCGTCCCTTTGACGACGTTACAACACGCTGTCTTATCAACGGCCATAACAGTTATGTTCCACAAGACCAAGGATGGGAAGTAGTCCTAGTAAAACCAGAATGCATGACTTGTTTCTGGACGTATGAATTACGTGTCTTTATTGCCTTTGCTGAACGACTTGTGTACTAGCTAGAATTATCTTCACAACTATCTTGTATCAAAGTTATTGTGTACTATATTTCATGCTTTATGTAAAATAAGCGGTATTGTAAGTTTGTAAAATATTGTATAAAAGTTTGAACGCGAAATATTATTACAATTAGTTTTTCATATAGAATTGTAGCAGTTGAATTGTATATTAGCTACTAAGTATGAACTTAACGGGTAGGTACTACCCGAATTTAAACTTATAAAACGCTAATATGAAGAAAAAGCTTTTATAAATGAGTTCATATTATGCTACGAAATACTATTAACTACTCTTAATATTCTGTATGATTAACTTGTTCCATTTGACTATTTTGAAGGAAATGGCACCGACTACTCGACACACCGTGAATATGAATGAAGAGGAATTCCGTACTTTTCTAGCTTCAAACATAGCCACAGTACAGGCTGCACTACATACCAACAATAACCTTGGATCTGGCAGTACAGGAAATCGTGTAGGATGCACCTACAAAGAATTCACTGCCTGCAAACCTTTGGAATTTGATGGAACCGAATGACTGATCGGATTGAAACGGTGGACCGAGAAGGTCGAATCGGTGTTTGCCATAAGTAAGTGTACTGAAGAGGACAAAGTGAAGTACGCTACACATACCTTCACAGGTTCTGGGTTAACATGGTGGAATACCTATCTAGAGCTAGTGGGACAAGATGATGCGTACGCACTACCGTGGTCAGCATTCAAGCACTTGATGAACGAGAAGTACCTTCCCAGAACCGAGGTCAATAAGCTCAAGACAGAACTTAGAGGGTTACGAACCCAAGGATTTGATATTACCACGTACGAAAGACGATTCACAGAATTGTGCCTATTGTGTCCGGGAGCATTCGAAGATGAGGAAGAGAAGATCGACGCGTTTGTGAAAGGATTACCGGAAAGAATCCAAGAAGATATAAGTTCACACGAGCCCGCCTCCATACAACAGGCATGTAGAATGGCTCACAAACTAGTGAACCAGATTGAAGAAAGAATTAAAGAACAGACTGCTAAAGAGGCCAATGTGAAGCAAGTCAAAAGAAAGTGGGAGGAAAACGGTGATAAGAATCACCAATACAACAACAACAGCAATTACAACAATAATCGCAACAATTATCCCAACAATCGCAACATCAATCGCAACTACAACAAATGGCCCAACAACAACAACAACAACAACAACAACAACAACAACAGCAACTACAACAATCATCCCAACAACAATAATAACCGCAACAACAACAACAATCAGAAGCAGCTATGCCAAAGGTGTGAAAAGTATCACTCGGGGTTCTGCACCAAATTTTGCAACAATTGTAAAAGAAATGGTCATAGCGCGGCGAAGTGTGAGGTCTACGGACCAGGGGTTAATAGAACGAAAGGAACAAATGGTGTCGGAACGAGTAATGGTAGAGCAAGCAGTGTCGGAGCAAGTTATGCCAATGTAGTTTGTTATAAATGTGAAAAACCGGGCCACATTATTAGAAATTGCCCGAACCAGGAGAACACGAATGCAAAAGGCCGCGGAAGAGTTTTCAATATTAATGCGGCAGAGGCACAGGAAGACCCGGAGCTTGTTACGGGTACATTTCTTATTGACAATAAATCTGCTTACGTTTTATTTGATTCGGGTGCGGATAGAAGCTATATGAGTAGAGATTTTTGTGCTAAATTAAGTTGTCCATTGACGCCTTTGGATAGTAAATTTTTACTCGAATTAGCAAATGGTAAATTAATTTCAGCAGATAATATATGTCGGAATCGAGAAATTAAACTGGTTAGCGAAACATTTAAGATTGATTTGATACCAGTAGAGTTAGGGAGTTTTGATGTGATAATCGGTATGGACTGGTTGAAAGAAGTGAAAGCAGAGATCGTTTGTTACAAAAATGCAATTCGCATTATATGAGAAAAAGGAAAACCCTTAATGGTGTACGGAGAAAAGGGCAACACGAAGCTACATATTATTAGTAATTTGAAGGCACAAAAACTAATAAGAAAAGGTTGCTATGCTGTTCTAGCACACGTCGAGAAAGTACAAACTGAAGAAAAGAGCATCAATGATGTTCCCATTGCAAAAGAATTTCCCAATGTATTTCCGAAAGAATTACCGGGATTACCCCCACAGCGATCCGTTGAATTTCAAATAGTCTTGTACCAGGAGCTGCACCAATAGCTCGTGCTCCTTACAGACTCGCACCCAGCGAGATGAAAGAACTGCAAAGCCAATTACAAGAACTTTTAGAGCGTGGTTTCATTCGACCAAGCACATCACCGTGGGGAGCTCCTGTTTTGTTTGTCAAGAAGAAAGATGGTACATTCAGGTTGTGTATCGACTACCGAGAGTTGAACAAACTTACCATCAAGAACCGCTACCCACTACCGAGAATCGACGACTTATTTGATCAACTACAAGGCTCGTCTGTTTATTCAAAGATTGACTTACGTTCCGGGTATCATCAAATGCGGGTGAAAGAAGATGATATTCCAAAGACTGCTTTCAGAACACGTTACGGTCATTACGAGTTTATGGTCATGCCGTTTGGTTTAACTAATGCACCAGCTGTGTTCATGGACCTTATGAACCGAGTGTGTGGACCATACCTTGACAAGTTTGTCATTGTTTTCATTGATGACATACTTATTTACTCAAAGAATGACCAAGAACACGGTGAACATTTGAGAAAGGTGTTAGAAGTATTGAGGAAGGAAGAATTGTACGCTAAGTTTTCAAAGTGTGCATTTTGGTTGGAAGAAGTTCAATTCCTCGGTCACATAGTGAACAAAGAAGGTATTAAGGTGGATCCGGCAAAGATAGGATCTGTTGAAAAGTGGGAAACCCCAAAAACTCCGAAACACATACGCCAGTTTTTAGGACTAGCTGGTTACTACAGAAGGTTCATCCAAGACTTTTCCAGAATAGCAAAACCCTTGACTGCATTAACGCATAAAGGGAAGAAATTTGAATGGAATGATGAACAAGAGAAAGCGTTTCAGTTATTGAAGAAAAAGCTAACTACGGCACCTATATTGTCATTGCCTGAAGGGAATGATGATTTTGTGATTTATTGTGACGCATCAAAGCAAGGTCTCGGTTGTGTATTAATGCAACGAATGAAGGTGATTGCTTATGCGTCTAGACAATTGAAGATTCACGAACAAAATTATATGACGCATGATTTGGAATTAGGCGCGGTTGTTTTTGCATTAAAGACTTGGAGGCACTACTTATATGGGGTCAAAAGTATTATATATACCGACCACAAAAGTCTTCAACACATATTTAATCAGAAACAACTGAATATGAGGCAGCGTAGGTGGATTGAATTATTGAATGATTACGACTTTGAGATTCGTTACCACCCGGGGAAGGCAAATGTGGTAGCCGATGCCTTGAGCAGGAAGGACAGAGAACCCATTCGAGTAAAATCTATGAATATAATGATTCATAATAACCTTACTACTCAAATAAAGGAGGCACAACAAGGAGTTTTAAAAGAGGGAAATTTAAAGGATGAAATACCCAAAGGATCGGAGAAGCATCTTAATATTCAGGAAGACGGAACCCGGTATAGGGCTGAAAGGATTTGGGTACCAAAATTTGGAGATATGAGAGAAATGGTACTTAGAGAAGCTCATAAAACCAGATACTCAATACATCCTAGAACGGGGAAGATGTACAAGGATCTCAAGAAACATTTTTGGTGGCCGGGTATGAAAGCCGATGTTGCTAAATACGTAGGAGAATGTTTGACGTGTTCTAAGGTCAAAGCTGAGCATCAGAAACCATCAGGTCTACTTCAACAACCCGAAATCCTGGAATGGAAATGGGAAAACATTACCATGGATTTCATCACTAAATTGCCAAGGACTGCAAGTGGTTTTGATACTATTTGGGTAATAGTTGATCGTCTCACCAAATCAGCACATTTCCTGCCAATAAGAAAAGATGACAAGATGGAGAAGTTAGAACGACTGTATTTGAAGGAAGTCGTCTCCAGACATGGAATACCAATCTCTATTATCTCTGATAGGGATGGCAGATTTATTTCAAGATTCTGGCAGACATTACAGCAAGCATTAGGAACTCGTCTAGACATGAGTACTGCCTATCATCCACAAACTGATGGGCAGAGTGAAAGGACAATACAAACGCTTGAAGACATGCTACGAGCATGTGTTATTGATTTCGGAAACAGTTGGGATCGACATCTACCGTTAGCAGAATTTTCCTACAACAACAGCTACCATTCAAACATTGAGATGGCGCCATTTGAAGCACTTTATGGTAGAAAGTGCAGGTCTCCGATTTGTTGGAGTGAAGTGGGGGATAGACAGATTACGGGTCCGGAGATTATACAAGAAACTACCGAGAAGATCATCCAAATTCAACAACGGTTGAAAACCGCCCAAAGTCGACAAAAGAGCTACGCTGACATTAAAAGAAAAGATATAGAATTTGAAATTGGAGAGATGGTCATGCTTAAAGTTGCACCTTGGAAAGGCGTTGTTCGATTTGGTAAACGAGGGAAATTGAATCCAAGGTATATTGGACCATTCAAGATTATTGATCGTGTCGGACCAGTAGCTTACCGACTTGAGTTACCTCAACAACTCGCGGCTGTACATAACACTTTCCACGTCTCGAATTTGAAAAAATGTTTTGCTAAAGAAGATCTCACTATTCCATTAGATGAAATCCAAATCAACGAAAAACTCCAATTCATCGAAGAACCCGTCGAAATAATGGATCGTGAGGTTAAAAGACTTAAGCAAAACAAGATACCAATTGTTAAGGTTCGATGGAATGCTCGTAGAGGACCCAAGTTCACCTGGGAGTGTGAAGATCAGATGAAGAAGAAATACCCGCATCTATTTCCAGAAGATTCGTCAACACCTTCAACAGCTTAAAATTTCGGGACGAAATTTATTTAACGGGTAGGTACTGTAGTGACCCGAACTTTTCCATGTTTATATATATTAATTGAGATTGATATTTACATGATTAAATGTTTCCAACATGTTAAGCAATCAAACTTGTTAAGACTTGATTAATTGAAATATGTTTCATATAGACAATTGACCACCCAAGTTGACCGGCGATTCACGAACGTTAAAACTTGTAAAAACGACATGATGATATATATATGGATATACATATGGTTAACATGAGATTATGATAAGTAAGTATCTCCATAAGTATATTAACAATGAGTTATATACATATAAACAAGACTACTAACTTAAGGATTTCGAAACGAGACATATATGTAACGATTATCGTTGTAACGACATTTAAATGTATATATATCATATTAAGATATATTAATATATCATAATATCATGATAATATAATAATTTAACATCTCATTAGATATAATAAATAATGGGTTAACAACATTAATTGAGATCGTTAACTTAAAGGTTTCAAAACAACACTTACATGTAACGACTAACGATGACTTAACGACTCAGTTAAAATGTATATACATGTAGTGTATTTAGATGTATTAAAATACTTTTGGAAGACTTCAAGACATATATCAAAACACTCATACTTAACGAAAATGGTTACAGTTACTTTTCCATTCTTTTCTTTCATCAAGAATTCTAGTCGTATTCTTACCCGTATTATACACAGCTTCAAAACGTATATACTATGAGTATATACCAATAGGAACTAGCATGGGATTCCACTCTTGATTATGTCATGTATGACTAATCAATTTTAACTTCTACCATGAGGTAGTCAACTAACTAGAACTCCTTTTAACCCCACTCACCACTCACCAATTACCACTTATCATTCACTCCATTTCACTTCCAATTCTCTTTCTAATTCTCTCTCAACACACACACACACACACTATTATGAATGTATCTTTCCAGTAGTTAATCATCATCTTCATCATAAATCACTTCAAGAATCAAGCTATAATCATCATAGGAAGAACACTTCAAGAACACTTCAAAAATCCCTTCAAGTTTACTAATTTACTTCCAAGCTTTCTAATCCATTCCAAGTAATCATCTAAGATCAAGAAACCTTTGTTATATATAATAGGTTATCTTTATTATTCAAGGTAATATTCATATTCAAACTTTGATTCAATTTCTATAACTATAAACTATCTTAATTCGAGTAAAAATCTTACTTGAACTTGTTTTTGTGTCATGATCCTACTTCAAGAACTTTCAAGCCATCCAAGATCCTTTGAAGCTAGATCATTTCTTGTCACTTCCAGTAGCTTTACCTACTAAACTTGAGGTAGTAATGATGTTCATAACATCATTCGATTCATATATATAAAACTATCTTATTCGAAGGTTTAAACTCGTAATCACTAGAACATAGTTTAGTTAATTCTAAACTTGTTCGCAAACAAAAGTTAATCCTTCTAACTTGACTTTTAAAATTAACTACACACATGTTCTATATCTATATGATATACTAACTTAATGATTTAAAACCTGAAAACATGAAAAACACCGTAAAACCGGATTTACGCCGTCGTAGTAACACCGCGGGCTGTTTTGGGTTAGTTAATTAAAAACTATGATAAACTTTGATTTAAAAGTTGTTATTCTGAGAAAATTATTGTTATTATGAACATGAAACTATATCCAAAAATTATGGTTAAACTCAAAGTGGAAGTATGTTTTCTAAAATGGTTATCTAGACGTCGTTCTTTCGACTGAAATGACTACCTTTACAAAAATGACTTGTAACTTATTTTTCCGACTATAAACCTATAATTTTTCTGTTTAGATTCATAAAATAGAGTTCAATATGAAACCATAGCAATTTGATTCAAACAAAACGGATTTAAAATGAAGAAGTTATGGGTAAAACAAGATTGGATAATTTTTCTCATTTTAGCTACGTGAAAATTGGTAACAAATCTATTCCAACCATAACTTAATCAACTTGTATTGTATATTATGTAATCTTGAGATACCATAGACACGTATACAATGTTTCGACCTATCATGTCGACACATCTATATATATTTCGGAACAACCATAGACACTCTATATGTGAATGTTGGAGTTAGCTATACAGGGTTGA
Source organism: Rutidosis leptorrhynchoides (assembly GCF_046630445.1). NCBI lineage: Eukaryota > Viridiplantae > Streptophyta > Magnoliopsida > Asterales > Asteraceae > Rutidosis > Rutidosis leptorrhynchoides. The sequence continues at coordinate 615,937,615 of NC_092335.1, forward strand.
GGTTGATTCCAAAATATATATAGTTTGAGTTGTGATCAATACTGAGATACGTATACACTGGATCTTGGATTAATTCAAGATAATATTTATCGATTTATTTCTGTACATCTAACTGTGGACAACTAGTTGTAGGTTACTAACGAGGACAGCTGACTTAATAAACTTAAAACATCAAAATATATTAAAAGTGTTGTAAATATATTTTGAACATACTTTGATATATATGTATATATTGTTATAGGTTCGTGAATTAACCAGTGGCCAAGTCTTACTTCCCGACGAAGTAAAAATATGTGAAAGTGAGTTATAGTCCCACTTTTAAAATCTAATATTTTTGGGATGAAAATACATGCAGGTTTTATAAATGATTTACAAAATAGACACAAGTACGTGAAACTACATTCTATGGTTGAATTATCGAAATCGAATATGCCCCTTTTTATTAAGTCTGGTAATCTAAGAATTAGGGAACAGACACCCTAATTGACGCGAATCCTAAAGATAGATCTATTGGGCCTAACAAACCCCATCCAAAGTACCGAATGCTTTAGTACTTCGAAATTTATATCATATCCGAAGGGTGTCCCGGAATGATGGGGATATTCTTATATATATGCATCTTGTTAATGTCGGTTACCAGGTGTTCACCATATGAATGATTTTTATCTCTATGTATGGGATGTGTATTGAAATATGAAATCTTGTGGTCTATTGTTATGATTTGATATATATAGGTTAAACCTATAACTCACCAACATTTTTGTTGACGTTTAAAGCATGTTTATTCTCAGGTGAATACTAAGAGCTTCCGCTGTTGCATACTAAAATAAGGACAAGATTTGGAGTCCATGTTTGTATGATATTGTGTAAAAACTGCATTCAAGAAACTGATTTCGATGTAACATATTTGTATTGTAAACCATTATGTAATGGTCGTGTGTAAACAGGATATTTTAGATTATCATTATTTGATAATCTACGTAAAGCTTTTTAAACCTTTATTTATGAAATAAAGGTTATGGTTTGTTTTAAAAATGAATGCAGTCTTTGAAAAACGTCTCATATAGAGGTCAAAACCTCGCAACGAAATCAATTAATATGGAACGTTTTTAATCAATAAGAACGGGACATTTCACATGGAGTCATACATGTTTTATTCGAGGAAGCATTGCATTCACAAAATCATCACCGTGTATTTATTTTGACTGCATTGTCAACGGAAGTATTCTTGTAAACTGTTATTTACAGTGATTGTCTATATGTAGAAATCATCAGATGTCGAAAACATTGAATTTTAAATATTCATTTATGGTATATCTTTTCAAAAGAATGTAATGTTTATAAAACGTATCATATACAGGTCAAATGCCTCGCGATGTACTCATATGTTATTGTATTCATCCCTATGGATTGGGTAGGGTCGTTTCATGTGGTATCAGAGCGGTGGTCTTAGTGAACCAGGTCTGCATTAGTGTTTCTAACTGATAAGTCATTAGGTTGCATTAGTGAGTCTGGACTTCGACCGTGTCTGCATGTCAAAATTTTGCTTATCATTTTGTGTCGAAAATCAACTACTTATCATCTATAGGAAATTACCTGCTTATCATCTTAAGTCTAAACGCATCTTACTGCATTCATTGCATGAATGGTGTATAGACAAAATTCATATCTTAGCGTATTTGCTAATTCATATCTACGCGTATATGTTACTGTAAACTTTGTCTGACATATTCCGTAAATCCCTTCGTAAACTACGAGATCTTTTGTTCTATATATATGGATATTCTATATAATTAGAATACCACCCGATAGCCGGAAAATCATTTCATATCAAAAATCCTTTATTCAATCATACGAAATGGAACTTGTCACTAGTTCAAGTCCCTCGGATTCCGATATGGAATTCCACTCAAGCTCCGAAAGCAGTGTGACCAGAATGGATCAACCAATCAGTCATCATCTATTTTGGATGGATTGGGGATGGGTTCGTAGCCTCCTCAATCATTGGAGACAAGAGGAAGGTGATCCCTTCCATCCACCAAATTGCCCTCTTGACGATGAACCTGAAGCACTTACCGGCGAACCTGTTCGAGAAACCATTTTCTCTCTCATTTCCGGAGTATCTCGTCACGATTATATACTACATCAAATTCTAGATTTTATTTATCTGCTCGTCCGAACCGACAATCACCCCGGTGTAATTGAAGAAGTCAATGAGCTTCGCGCTCGGGTAGTGGCTTTGGAGAATATGGTACGAAGGTTACAAACACCATCAATAGCATCAGCAGCATAACCAGTACCGTCAATAACATCAACATCACAAGCCTCAATACCCTAAGTACCAGCAGCATCACCGGCATCAACGTTATCACCATCATCAACGTTATCACCATCATCAACATCAACAGGATCATTACCACCACCAACAATCACATCCGCATCACACGCCTCAATATCACTATCCGTACCTCGGATATCAATGTCACACGCACCATAGATACCAAGAAGTACCAAAAACAACAAACGATGAAGTATTGATTCATAACTTCATCGGAGAAACATTCTATGGTGATTATGTAATCTCTAAAGACATAGAGATTACCTATTTCTGCCTTAACCATAAATCAGATGAGTGGACAGAAATGATAAAAGGAAGAGTAGAAACCCCGACAAGAATGATGCGTAAGGTACAAGCTAGACTTATTTTACCAACAGCATCAGCAGTACCCTTAGCCTCACCAACACAGTCAGTGCTGTCAACATCGTTAGAATCGTCAGCAAATTTAACATCACAAGCTCCACCAGTTCAAGAATCACCGTGGACATCATCAATAACGCGTATATTGCATCAACGAGTTATGAAGTATTAACTCATTCTTCTGAAGAATTTATATAAATATTTTATATATTTGAATTAGGAAACCAAAATAAATCTTTTCGTACTAAGCTATTAAGTATGAATTGAAAAAGGGTAGATACTACTCGTTTAAATTCATACTACAAATATGCAATGATGTACGTCCTTCGTCAGCAACTTAATCATCGTTAACTACAATCCCTGTTTCAATTCAATGAATTTCGTTTTATAATAAACCAAGTGTATTATTCAATAATATGTTTGATTTTATTACAATCTTTATGAAAGAATGTATATTATTGTGAAGGTAGTGAGTATAGTTGATGATTGTTGAATCAGAGTCGAAGAATATAATCATATTAATCGTGAATTTATATATCTCTCGGGATTACCTACCCGTTAAAAAAAATTTCCCAAGTAATGTTTTGTACCAGAGAATTTTATTACAATCTTTATGAATATATATGTACATATATATCTTCTTCAGATGTAATCATGAATTTAATAAGTCAATATAATATTAGACTCATTTGATTTTCGGTTTGAGCTAGAATAAGTAATCTCTAAAACGATTGGGAACCACATATTCTTCACAGAATATTAATGAAGTTATGGATCAATACTTCATTATTTATTCTTATATATATTTCCTTAGTGAATCATGCTGATACTCATTGAACTCTTGCTAACTTCGCAAGATATTAATGTTGTTTCCCAGTAAGCTTCGAGTACATTGAAGATGAAAGTGTAAAATCAAACATATTATTGAATAATACACTTGGTTTATTATAAAACGAAATTCATTGAATTGAAACAGGGATTGTAGTTAACGATGATTAAGTTGCTGACGAAGGACGTACATCATTGCATATTTGTAGTATGAATTTAAACGAGTAGTATCTACCCTTTTTCAATTCATACTTAATAGCTTAGTACGAAAAGATTTATTTTGGTTTCCTAATTCATATATATAAAATATTTATATAAATTCTTCAGAAGAATGAGTTAATACTTCATAACTCGTTGATGCAATATACGCGTTATTGATGATGTCCACGGTGATTCTTGAACTGGTGGAGCTTGTGATGTTAAAGTTGCTGACGATTCTAACGATGTTGACAGCATTGACTGTGTTGGTGAGGCTAAGGGTACTGCTGATGCTGTTGGTAAAACAAGTCTAGCTTGTACCTTACGCATCATTCTTGTCGGGGTTTCTACTCTTCCTTTTATCATTTCTGTCCACTCATCTGATTTATGGTTAAGGCAGAAATAGGTAATCTCTATGTCTTTAGAGATTACATAATCACCATAGAATGTTTCTCCGTTGAAGTTATGAATCAATAATTCATCGTTTGTTGTTGTTGGTACTTCTTGGTATCTATGGTGCGTGTGACGTTGATATCCGAGGTACGGATGGGGATATTGAGGCGTGTGATGCGGATGTGATTGTTGGTGGTGGTATTGATCCTGTTGATGTTGATGATGGTGATAACGTTGATGCTGGTGATGCTGCTGGTGCTTAGGGTGTTGAGGCTTGCGATGTTGATGTTATTGACGGTACTGGTTATGATGCTGATGCTGCTGATGGTGTTTGTAACCTTCGTACCGTATTCTCCAAAGCCACTACCCGAGTGCGAAGCTCATTGACTTCTTCTATTACACCGGGGTGATTGTCGGTTCGGACGAGTGGATAAATAAAATCTAGAATTTGATGTAGTATATAATCGTGACGAGATACTCTGGAAATGAGAGAGAAAATGGTTTCTCGAACAGGTTCGCCGGTAAGTGCTTCAGGTTCATCGTCAAGAGGGTAATTTGGTGGATAGAAGGGATCACCTTCTTCTTGTCTCCAATGATTGAGGAGGCTATGAACCCATCCCCAATCCATCCAAAATAGATGATGACTGATTGGTTGATCCATTCCGGTTACACTGCTTTCGGAGCTTGAGTGGTATTCCATATCGGAATCCGAGGGACTTCAACTAGTGACGAGTTCCATTTCGTATGATTGAATAAAGGATTTTTTCGATATGAAATGATTTTCCGGCTATCGGGTGGTATTCTAATTATATAGAATATCCACATATATAGAACAAAAGATCTCATAGATTACGGAGGGATTTACGGAATATGTCAGACAAAGTTTACAGTAACAGATACGCGTAGATATGAATTAGCAAATACGCTAAGATATGAATTTTGTCTATACACCATTCATGCAATGAATGCAGTAAGACGCGTTTAGACTTAAGATGATAAGCAGGTAATTTCCTATAGATGATAAGTAGATGATTTTTGACACAAAATGATAAGCAAAATTTTGACATGCAGACACGATCGAAGTCCAGACTCACTAATGCAACCTAACGACTTATCAGTTAGAAACACTAATGCAGACCTGGTTCGCTAAGATCACCGCTCTGATACCACATGAAATGACCCGACCCAATCCATAGGGACGAATACAATAACATATGATTACATCGCGAGGCATTTGACCTCTATATGATACGTTTTATAAACATTGCATTCTTTTGAAAAGATATACCATAAATGAATATTTAAAATTCAATGTTTTCGACATCTGATGATTTCTACATATAGACAATCACCGTAAATAACAGTTTACAAGAATACTTCCGTTGACAATGCAGTCAAAATAAATACACGGTGATGATTTTGTGAATGCAATGCTTCCTCGAATAAAACATGTATGACTCCATGCACATGGTTTCTCTAACATATATTCAAACAGCGGAAGACTTCTAGGAACTTGAGAATAAACATGCTTTAAACGTCAATGTAAAGTTGGTGAGATATAGGTTTAATGCTAGCAGCATTATAAATATAGACCACAAGATTTCATATACATAAACGTTTTAATAAAAATATTCTAAGTTGTTGAGCACTTGATAACCATACTTAACATTTAATCAACGTCGCATATTCCCTTTATTATGAAATCTTACTACACCGTACCAAGTGTAGTCACCGAAACGAAGTACTGTGCAACCGTTGAATACTGGTCGTCCAGTCCGGTTGGGGTTGTCAGGCCCGATAGATCTATCAACAGGATTCGCGTTTACAATACCTCATGTAAATAGTAGTTACCAAGTTACAGGGAAGTATGCCAGTAGTACAACTCAACGTAGAATATATATTTTTAATCACTTGTGTCCATAACGTAAATCATAAAATGCATGTATTCTCATCCCGAAATATTTAGAGTTTAAAAGTGGGACTATATACTCACTTTTGCCTTGAAGGTATTTAACTCGACTTGGTCTCTGATAGATATCACGAACCTAACCATATATATATAATATATCAACATATTTTGTTTTCAAGTAATCGTTACATATATATATATATATATATATATATATATATATATATATATACTTATAATACTTTAAATATTTTCTTAGTCTGTAGTTAGCAGTCCGATGTTAGTGGTCCACAATTAGTTGCTCTTTAAAATAAATAAAGACCCCATCATATTCGTATTGATTAGAATTAATCTCGACCCATGATACCATGTTGTCAAATGACGTGTTGCGTACATAAAGTACCGTGTTGTCAAATGACGTGTTGCGTACAATCATGAGGTCTAATGATTAATCTTCTCGTGTTGTTTACGGGTGGTCCTGAAATATATAAAATCAAATCATAAGTAATTATATATAAAATATCATATTAATTAGAAAAGATATGATTAATTTACTTTATCTCCAAATATTTTCGTAGCTAAACTAGCTTCGGATACCCAATCTTGTTTTAGTCGTAGTTTCTTCATTACAACTCCGTTTTTGTTGGTTCAACTTGCCACTTCCTTGGATCGAGTCAAATTTTAAGAATATGAACTGAAAATACTTTAGTTTTGATGTCAAAGCGAGGTGTATATAAAATAGTTTATATTTTACTAGGAAACACTATTAAATACGATACAATTTTACACAAGATATTTATTTATTTATAGAATGGATATACTTAAACCTTGCTACAACACTTATAGGCAGTGTACCTAATCGTACAGTAGTGTAGTTTTTAGTAAGTCCGGTTCGTTCCACAGGGAAATCTTTAAACAAAGCTCAACGCTATATTAGTTTACTTTTATAAAAATACAAACATATATATAAGTAATATTATTATTATAAAGGGGGGTTTTTATCGTTTAATGACCGGTTTGTCGATTTTAAAACTTTTAGTCGCAGTTAAAACCTAATGTAAAATATAAAATAAATACAAGACTTAAATTAAAGTGTAAAGTAAATAACGATAATGAAATGGCGAATAATAAAAATGCGATAAAATAAAATTGCGATAATTAAAAAGTACGATAATTAAAAGTGCGATTAAATAACAATAAATAAAAGTGCGATAATTAGAAGTGCAATTAAATATAAAATAAAGGAAATTAAATATGAAATAAAAGAATTATGCTTATTTAAACTACCGTAATCATGATGTTTGACGTGTTGATTTTAGTTTTATGCCCATGGGTTAATTGTCCTTTGTCCTGGATTATTTAATATGTCCGTCTGGTTTTTGTCCATAACAGTCCATCAGTCATAAATATAAAGTGCGAGTGTCCTCATCAAATTATTCTTATACCCGAAGTTAAATATTCCAACTAATTGGGGATTCGAATTGTAACAAGGTTTTAATACTTTGTTTAATGAATACACCAGGTTATCGACTGCGTGTAAACCAAGGTTTTACTACTTTGTTAACAATTACACCAATTACCCTTGAATGTAATTTCACCCCTGTTTTAATTATTCTAGTGGCTATTAATCCATTCCCGTGTCCGGTTAAATGAACGATTATTCGTACATATAAATACCCCGCCCATCGTGTCCGATCGAGTGTATATGGTAATTTATAGGGACGCCCAATTGTAAATCTTTATATTAACATTAACAAACTTTCATTTAGTTAAACAAATATAAAGCCCATTAATAGCCCATAGTCTAATTTCCACAAGTGTCGTTCTTTTGTCCAAACCCCAATTATGGTACAAAGTCCAATTACCCAATTTTAGTAATTAGCCCAACATCATGATTACTTCGTTTTAAATAAGCATAATAATAACTTAGCTACGAGACATTAATATAAAAAGGTTGAACATAACTTACAATGATTAAAAATAGCGTAGCGTTACACGGACAGAATTTCGACTTACACCCTTACAACATTCGCTAACATACCCTTATTATTAGAATTAAAATTAAAATTAAAATTAAAATATAAATTATATATATATATATCTCGTATGAATGAGAAGAAAAAAGATGATGATATTTGATCAGAATTCGGTTGGCTTTATAGTCAGAGTTGAAAATTGGGGCTCCGCGACTCGCGGCAAAAGCCTCTCCAAACTCCGCGAGTCGCGGAGGATGTATTTACAGCTCACACCCTTGGAGTTTCTTGCTGCCGACGGTTTTAATAATATATATATAATATATATATAATTAATATAATTAATTATATATTATATTATATTTATATACATAGTTAACTTGTAATTTTTAGTCCGTTGCGTCGAGCGTTAAGAGTTGACTCTGGTCCCGGTTCCGGATTTTCGAACGTCCTCGCGTACAATTTAATATCTTGTACTTTGTGTTTTGAATCTTGTACTCTTGTGATTTCGAGACGTTTTTTATCAATAATTGGAACCTTTTTGATTGTCTTTTGTACTTTTGAGCTTTTTGGTCGTTTGCGTCTTCAATTCGTCGAATCTGTCTTTTGTCTTCACCTTTTATTATTTAAACGAATATCACTTGTAAATAGAACAATTGCAACTAAAAGCTTGTCTTTCTTGAGGAATAATGCTATGAAATATATGTTCGTTTTTAGCATTATCAAATATTCCCACACTTGAGCGTTGCTTGTCCTCAAGCAATATTGTCTTGAAATACTAGAATCACTTCTTTATTCTTCACACTTTGTACATCAGTGATTTCTATACGGCGGTATAAACAATGGTAGTAACGATATGGTTTACAGTCCCACATGACTATAAAAATTTAGATCCATTAAGGAAATTGGATCTTTATGAAAACATTTGATCTTTTGAAATCTAGTTTTTACCCTAGATAAGTTTTCCGGAATAACCCTTTACCGGTGTTTGCAAAATATTTTTGTGGGTTTGGTGGGTTTCAGATTTGAAAATTTTAGCTCAAAACTTGCGGTTTTGTGTCACCCACTTGCTAAACTTGTATTAGGAAAGCAACACGTCCAGTTTACTTGTTCCGTATATTACCTTTCGGCAAACTACCGTCCGGTTGTAAAGGAAAGCGTTGAACAAGCAACTGTTAAGGCAATGTCCCGTGACATGCTTTTGATTATGGTCTATAACGTGTCGGACGCAATTACTATCCTTGGTAGGAGCAATAGTAAAGCTCATCCTTATAATTTTTTCGGTCTGGCACAAGGTCTTGTCTTTGACCATGCTATGCAACCACCGTTCTTACGGTTGACACCCGATTTAGTTCAGGTGACCTAATGAATTCCAGGTGAATTTCTAGGATTTTACGTTCAATGGTAATGAACGTATTGAAAATAGGGTTTTCAGAAAACAAATCGGTTTGTAATTTTTGATCAAAATATTTTCTCGTTTAAGCTCGAGTTTAGATATCATTGAATTCCATGAGTTTGAATTCTCAATCTTTAAGGTCAATCTCTAGGATTGAGTAATATCAGTCTTAAAAGCTGATTTTTAATCTTTAAGGAGATTATCCTTTCTGGGGATCTGATTCATTAGTCTTATCCAGCTAATTTGCACGGTGCCCCCCCATTGTACGAGATAAATCCTTCTCATGGTTAGGATAAATCTGACCACTTGGCGACCCTGTTTAATGCTGAGGTCCGTGGATTTCCTGCTGATTTTAGTGATGACTTTTCTAGATTTTTCGTCAACCTACAGCTGGTCTGAACGACAACTTCATGACCTAAATCAAGAAGTGCGTTTCTTTTTCGGAAGACTTTACTTCCTTTTAATGATGGAATTGATTCATCATGTAGATCCATCTTTTTCTTTTCTTTCATTGGGTAAAACAGTTTAGTTTAGTCCAAAGCAAAAGTATTTTCAGTTATTTGTTACAGATATATGTGACATATGTTTAAAATAACTTGGTAAATTTTCCCACACTTGGCTTTTATTTTCCTTTTTATCGTCCTCTATTCCATTTTAAATGAATTTTAACATTTTAGTTTGTTTCTCAATTTATGTCCTTTCCGAGGTAACAATAATTTCGGTGTTAAAACCTAGTTTTATCGTTCATAAATATGTATAAACATGATTTTGAATTCATTTAATTGAAAATTTTGACAAATTTTACTAGAATTGGGTAGTCAGTATATAAGACTAGGGCTGTTCTTTTTTTATCAGAGAGCACTAGATTCTAATACAACTACTGCTTTACTAGTATTTTTAATGGTAACCAAGTGTTTAATATAAAAATTTTAAAATCCGAAAGAATTTAACCCCTTCCCACACTTAAGATCTTGCAATGCCCTCATTTGCAAGAAATCAGTAACAATTTAAATTATTGAGGGTGATTTGTGTGAAAATGATTAAATTTTTACCAAAGTTTCCAAATATATTGGCGTTTGTTTGCTGAATGATAAATGGTGCACATCATTTGTTCATTCCGTCTTGTTGTTATTTCACATATATTTTGCATCTTGTCGTCAAAATTAGTTGCTTTTGCTGAACTTAATGCCAGTCTTTGAAAATGCGTTGTTTTACCCTGTTGTGTACATAAGATAAACTGCAAACATATATACATATTTTTGAAGTTTGGTATATTACCCCACATTCAAAAATTATTAAAATCTAAGAATAAAAGTTAGAAATTATAAAAATGATTACAATATTAACAAAAATATTAAATGTATCAATAATTACAAATTACAAAATAAAAAAAAAAATAATAATAAAACTAAGGATGATATTGGTACCAATAGGGGTTCCAGGCATAACCATAAGTGCTATAGAATGCTTCGGCAGGGTCATACGTAGGATATGGTGGCTGCATCTCTATCGACCAAGGAGGGAAGACGGGTTTCGGTGTAGGAATATAGTTTCTACCTATATGTTGGCAATGCGCTATGATCTGGTTCTGATGAACTTGCCAATCTTCAAATGCTCTCTGTCTAGCATTTTCGTATTCCTGAGAAGCTATAAACCTATGCATTTCTTGCATCTCATTCCCCCCTCCTACATTACCTTGTTCCTGGTTTCTCTCCGCCTGTGGATGTCTACCATGGTATCGTACTGCGGCGTTATTTCGCCGCTTCAAAACTTTCGCACCATGGTATACATTTAAACCTATAGTGTCGCGGGGTTCCGGCTCTTCTAGTAATAATCCCCCCCGACTTATATCCACACCGAGATATTCACCAATCAAAGTAATAAAAATACCACCTCCTATTATGCTATGTGGACGCATCCCCCGAACCATAGCTGATAAATAATAACCCACACAATATGGTATACTTACAGCGCTGTGTGGGTCTCGAATACACATATGGTAAAACAAATCCTGTTCATTTACTTTTTCTTTGTTCTTACCCCTTTGTGTAATCGAATTAGCTAAAAACCGATGTATCACTCTTAATTCGGCTCTATCTATATCCAAATAAGAGTAGTTTCCCCCTTTGAAACGGTGATGGCTTGTCATTTGACTCCACACACCGTGTGTATCAAAATTCTCATCTATCTTTCTACCGTTTAGTATCAATCCTCTACAATCGGCAGACGCTAACTCCTCAGGCGTATATATACGTAAAGCCTGAGCCATGTCCAGTAAAGACATGTGGCGCATCGAACCGCCTAACAAAAATCTAATAAAAGAACGATCGGTTAAACTAGCTACCCGATCATTCAACTCTATACTACATAACAACTCTTCACACCATACTTTATATACAGGTCTGCGTATGGTGAATAAACATATCCAGTCATTAAAAGAAGAATTACCATACCTTTGTACTAGTAATTCCCTAATTGGCCCGGCCAATTCTACAGCTTCCAAGGGTCCCCATTCTATGACCCTCGGTACCTCAACAACCTTGGAATGAAGAGTATGAAAACCCCGTTGATATTTTGGATAATCTATCCAAAGTCTGTCAAATCTCAGGTTCGGGTGCAACTGTTCCAAATGCATATCGGAAAAGGTCATGACTGGATGAGGTACATCCTGCTTGTAGTAGTTATCTACCTCCTGTTGGTCCAAATTCTCAGCAGGAGCATGGCGGGCTTGGGATGAAGATTCACCCCTTTCATTCTGCAAAACACATCAAACACAAATTTTGTGCATCCAAATATGCATTAGTGTCAGCAAAATCATCAATCAAAATAATTACAATGACATTATCAATTTATATCAAACTTAAGCTTATTTTCACATTTTTATCAAATCTACACTTTTTCAAATAAGCATATACGAAAATTTTCGCCAAGTTCATAAGCATTCAACTCAAATAACATGTCAAAATAATCATTACTAGCAATCAAACAAGTCTCAAATGGCATTATCTTTCAAAAATCAAGTTCATGAATTTTAGACTTAGAAAAAGTCCACTTTAATTCTCAAAATCATGTTTAGGCTCAAAGTTTGGATCATTTAACTACCCAGACATGTTACACTACTCAATTTAGCAACAATTCATGACAAAAATCGGCCATAACCTGTTTATATCAAAAAGCCCCAAATTGCTCAAGAACACAAACCCTAGATTATTCAAAATTTGAAGTTTAAGGCTTCTAATCATGTTAAACAGCATCAATCTAGGTTATACAAGCATAATACATAAACAATTTAAGTCTAATTACACTAAAAAGCATCAAAATCAAATTGGGGAAAAATAGCTCAAGAACACCTAATTTCGAATTAATGGTGTTTAGGTGTAGAAATTTACCGTTTTTCTTGAGAAATTCTTAGATAGCATCCTTCTCAACATGATTTTAGCAAAAAATTTGGTGATTAACGGTTAAAAATTGAGATTTTGGGGGGTTTTTTTCGTGTTTTTGCGGAGCTTTTCGCGTGCAGTTTTGCAGTATGTTTTTGTTTTGGGGAGTAAACTGATCAGTTTTTGCGTTTTATTTTTTTTCTGAGTTTTGGTCCCTCCGCGAGTCGCGGAGGTTTTGTACTTCAAACTCCGCGAGTCGCGGAGTTTGCTCTTTTTTTTTTTTTTTTTTTTTTTTTTTTTTATAATCATTAACTTTTAAAACAATTAAGAAATTAATTTTAAAATTTTGTTTTCCTTGTTATTTAGGACGAGGTCGTTTCGGATCGATGTCCTAGTCCGTCCTTCGACAAAATTTTAAAATTTGTCTTTTTGTAGCGATTGTTTTGAAAGCTAAGATTTTTGGGTTTTTTTAATTTTTTTGGCATACTTTAAATCAATAAGATTAAAAATAATGATAATAAAAGTTCTCGTCCCTCCCTCGGGTAAAGCAATTTCGGTTCAAAGACCTAGTCTTCAACTTACGACGAATTTTAAAAATCATATTCTTAACTTAATGAGATAAAGTAAATTTTTGTTTTTAAATTCACACAACTTAAATATAAAATTCAAAATTAATATTAAAAATTCACACCAAACTTAAAATTTGAAATGCATAAAATTAAAAATTAATATTTTAAAAATTAAAAATTCACACCAAACTTAATTTAAAAATTCATAAATTCACACCAAACTTAATTTAAAAATTTATATTTTAAATTCACACCAAACTTATATTAATTTTTCAAATATTTACAATTTTAAATATATTGTTTTTACAAAATTTACAATATTAATTTAAGATTTAAATATTAATTTTTAAAATATGGTAAAAATTAAATTAAAAATCTTTTTGTCTTTTTATCCCACTTTAATTAATCAAATATTATCAAAAATATGCGCCCCTCTTTTCGGTAAAGTAATTTCGGTTCCAAGACCTAATTTAACTCATGACGAATTTTTGAAATATTTTGGGTTGATTGATTAAAGATATTTATACCTTAAGAATAAACGTTAAATTTCGCAGTGATGTAATAAATTTTTGAATGATATCAATAATTTCGGTCGCCAAACCTAATTTTATTTAATACCAATTTAATACTTTTTAGCGAACAAATTAGCGTTTATTATCAAAAGGTTAAAAATAAAAATAAAAATAAAAACTGTACAGACATACCTGTGAAATAGATTTCTTAGTTATATGATCTATTATATTCATAAGATAGTCGGTTTAATTGGTTTTCCATGGCTCCAAAGGCGTAACCTCGAGCATTCAGTGTCTTTTCTTCTAAACATATGAACGGTCCGTCTCTGCATAAAGTAACAAATTCGGTATTTGAATAGGTTTGATTATTTGAACATTTACCTCCATGTGACCATTTTCCGCATTTGTGACATCGTTCTAGGTGTCGTGCTCTTCTTTTCGCTGCGGATTTTGATTTTCCTTTACCAAATTGTAACTTATTATCTTCGCATCTGGATCCTTTTCTAACTCCGTCCATTCTTTCTCTGATTACTGATACTAATTCGCTCGGTAGTATGTCATTATTACGTTTAGTGATCAAAGCGTGTAGCATTAGACCATGGTTTAGTTCACAGGCAGTCTTCATTTCGTAAAAACCTAAAAAAAATAAAAATTCAGAATGGGGGGAGAAGACTAGTTCTTTAGGGTGTGCTAGGGAAAGACCATACGTGTTCCATTTTCGAGAACTACACGAAAACAGACAATCTAACTCTAACAGAAATACATATTATCCTTTAAAGACTTGATTCTCCCCACACTTAGTTAGCTGTGGTGTCGAAATTGTGATTAACTTCGTTGTCGACTTCCATCGGACCATGTATGTAATGTTTAACTCTGTGACCATTAACTTTAAATTCAATCCCATTTGAATTTATTAATTCTATCATTCCGTATGGGAAAACTCTTTTGACTATGAATGGTCCAGACCATCTTGATTTCAATTTTTCAGGAAATAGCTTGAATCGTGAATTGAAAAGAAGAACTCTGTCTCCTTCTTTAAATTCTTTTGAACTTCTGATTCTTTTATCATGCCATTTCTTCGTTCTTTCTTTATAGATTAACGAATTTTCGTATGCTTCATGTCTTAATTCTTCTAATTCGTTTAGTTGACTTAATCGTAGACGTCCGGCTTCATGTAAATCAAGATTACATGTCTTCAAAGCCCAAAATGCTTTGTGTTCGATTTCTACTGGAAGATGACATGCTTTTCCATAAACAAGTCTAAAAGGTGTGGTTCCAATTGGAGTTTTGTAGGCTGTTCTAAAAGCCCAGAGTGCATCCTCCAATTTAATGGACCATTCCTTCGGATTTGATCCTATGGTTTTCTCTAGAATACGTTTTAAAACTCGGTTGGTATTTTCAACTTGTCCACTTGTTTGTGGATGATATGCGGTGGAGATTTTATGAGTTACTCCATATCTTTTAAGAACTTTCTCAAGTTGATTATTACAAAAATGAGTTCCCCGATCACTTATTAAAGCTTTCGGTGTTCCAAACCTTGCAAAAAGACGTTTTAAAAAGTTGACTACAACTCGTGCATCGTTAGTTGGGAGAGCTTGTGCTTCCGCCCATTTAGATACATAATCAATGGCTACGAGTATATATAGATTATTATGAGATTTTGGAAATGGACCCATAAAGTCAATACCCCAAATGTCAAATACTTCACATACTTGGATGACATTTTGTGGCATTTCATCTCGTTGACTTATTTTTCCGGCCCTTTGACAAGCATCACAGGATTTGCAAAGAAGGTGTGCGTCTTTGTAAATTGTTGGCCAATAGAATCCAGCTTCATAAACTTTTCTTGCTGTTAGTTGAGGCCCATAATGCCCTCCTGTTGGTCCTGTGTGACAATGGTTTAAAATTTTACTAGCTTCATCTCCAAATACACATCGGCGTATTATTCCATCGGGACAACTTTTAAACAGATGTGGATCTTCCCAGAAATAGTGTTTTATATCACTGAAGAATTTCTTTCGTCTTTGGTACGATAATCCTTTTTCAAGGAATCCACAAACTAAGTAGTTTGCATAGTCTGCAAACCATGGGATTTCTTTATAATCTATCTTCAATAGATATTCATCAGGAAAGTTGTCTTGTATGGCCGATTCATTCAGAACTTCTAATTCGGGATTTTCAAGACGAGAAAGATGATCAGCGGCGAGATTTTCTGCTCCTCTTTTATCTCGGATTTCAATATCAAACTGTTGTAAGAGTAAAATCCAACGGATTAATCTTGGTTTAGCATCTTGTTTTGAAAATAGGTATCTAAGAGCAGAATGGTCGGTATAGACCACCGTTTTTGCTAGAACGAGATATGATCGAAATTTGTCAAAAGCAAAGACAATAGCAAGGAGTTCTTTTTCAGTAGTTGTATAGTTCGTTTGTGCTCCTTGTAATGTCTTGCTAGCATAATATATAGGTTGAAATCGTTTTTCAATCCTTTGTCCTAAAACGGCTCCCATTGCAAAATCACTTGCATCGCACATTAGCTCAAATGGTAGATTCCAATTTGGTGTTATCATGATCGGTGCATTAGTGAGTTTTTCTTTAAGAATATTAAAAGATTTGATACATTCATCTGAAAAGATGAATGGCGCATCCTTTTCTAGGAGTTTATTCATAGGAGTGGCAATTTTAGAAAAATCTTTTATAAAACGTCGGTAAAAACCGGCATGCCCTAGAAAACTCCTAACTCCTCTAACATTGGTGGGATGTGGAAGTTTAGCAATTACATCTACTTTAGCTCTATCCACTTCAATTCCTTCTTTTGAAATTTTATGTCCAAGAACGATGCCTTCTTTAACCATGAAATGGCATTTCTCCCAATTAAGTACTAGATTTGATTTTTCGCATCTAATTAGCATTCGTTCCAGATTAACTAGACATGATTTAAATGTATCACCGAAGACTGAAAAGTCATCCATGAATACTTCCATGCATTCTTCTATCATGTCGTGAAAAATCGCCATCATACACCTTTGAAAGGTTGCAGGGGCGTTGCAAAGTCCAAATGGCATGCGTTTGTAAGCAAAAGTACCATAAGGGCACGTGAATGTGGTTTTCTCTTGATCTTCGGGTGCTATTGGAATTTGAAAATATCCGGAAAATCCATCTAGAAAACAATAGTAACTATTTCCGGCTAATCTTTCCAACATTTGATCTATGAAAGGTAAGGGAAAGTGATCTTTTCTGGTGGCGTCATTTAATTTTCTATAATCAATACACACACGCCATCCTGTTACAGTCCTAGTAGGAATAAGCTCATTTTTTTCATTTGTAATGACAGTCATGCCACCCTTCTTAGGCACGCATTGAACTGGGCTTACCCATGGACTATCAGAGATTGGATATATCAAACCTGCATCTAGCAGTTTAATAATCTCTTTCTTAACTACATCTTGCATATTAGGATTTAGTCTTCGTTGACGTTGCACATACGTTTTATGACCTTCTTCCATAAGGATTTTATGTGTGCAATACGAAGGACTTATTCCTTTAATATCATGAATCTTCCATGCAATGGCTGGTTTATGAGCTTTCAACACAGAAATGAGTTGTGATTTCTCATTTTCAGTAAGAGAAGACGATATTATTACAGGTAATTCAGATTCACCATGTAAATAAGCGTATTCCAAATGGTTTGGAAGTGGCTTTAACTCTAATTTCGGAGGTTCTTCTATCGATGATTTATATCGATATCTGTCTTCTTCTTTTAGCATTTGAATTTCTTCTGTTGTTGGTTCATATCCATTAGCTATAAGTGTAGCTAACATTTCAGCTTCATCAATTGGTTCATTACCTTCTCCTAAAGAACATTCTCCTGTTCCTTGTAATTCTGGAAATTCTTCTAATAATTCTGCATGTGCATCTATAGTTTGAATATAATAACATGTATCATCTGCAGATTGTGGTTGTTGCATTGCTCTATCAACTGAAAAGGTAACACTCTCATCCTCTATACTTAGGGTCAGTTTCTTACCGAACACGTCTATCATTGCTTTAGCCGTGTTTAAGAATGGTCTTCCTAATATGAGAGGAACTTGAGAATCTTCTTCCATGTCCAAAACAACAAAATCTACTGGAAATACTAAAGTACCAACTTTAACTAGCATGTTCTCCATTATCCCTCTAGGATATTTTATTGATCTATCGGCTAGTTGTATGCTTATTCTGGTTGGTTTCAATTCTCCAAGGTCTAGTTTAGCGTATAGTGAATACGGCATTAGATTTATACTAGCACCTAAGTCTGCCAATGCTTCTATTGAACTAAGACTACCCAGAAAACATGGAATTGTGAAACTTCCTGGATCAGATAGTTTTTCTGGTATCTTATTCAACAGCACTGCTGAACAATTAGCATTCATAGTAACAGCCGAGAGTTCTTCCATTTTCTTTCTATTTGAGATTAGATCTTTCAAGAATTTAGCATATCTTGGCATTCCTGAAATCACATCAATGAAAGGAAGATTTACATTTATCTGTTTAAACATATCCAAGAATTTGGATTGCTCGGCTTCAAGTTTTTCTTTCTTCATTTTACTCGGGTAAGGAAGTGGTGGTTGGTATGGTTTAACATAAGGTTTATCCTTAACTGTGTTATTTTCATTAACCTTTTCAACTACCGGTTCTTTTTCCTTATCTTGATCAGGTTGTGGTTCTTGTGGAGTAGGAATAGTTTCATCAGAAGTTACAGGTATTTCAGGTGATTTAAGTGTTGTACCACTTCTTGTGGTAATAGCTTTAGCTGTTTCATTCCGGGGGTTAGCGTTTGTATCGCTTGGTAAACTTCCCGGTTTTCTTTCACCTATTAACCTTGCTAGGTTACTTACTTCTTGTTCCAGATTTTGAATAGAAGCTTGTTGATTTCTAAATGCTTGAGCATTTTGTTCATTGGTTTGTTTTTGAGATGTGAAAAACTGTGTTTGAGTTTCAACTAGCTTCGTCATCATATCTTCTAAATTCGGCTTTTTATCATCGGTTTGTTGTGGTGGTTTGTTTTGAAAATTCGGTCTTTGCTGATTGTAAGTATTATTGGATACTTGTTGATTGCTAGGACCTTGTTGGTTGTTGTATGGAATATTTTGGTTATAATTCTGGTTTTGATTGTAAATTGGTCTTGGCGGTTGATAATTATTCTGATAATTATTTCCAGGCCTTTGGTTTATGTATGAAATATTCTCTCTTTGTTCCATTGTTAATTCAATACTGAGACAATCTTTTGTCAAATGTGGTCCTCCACACTGCTCACAACTAATTCGTATTGAGTGAATATCTTTAGTCATCTTTTCCATTCGTCTCTCGAAAGCATCTATCTTTGCCGAAATGGAATCTAAGTCATGGCTAGAATCGGCTCTAGCTGCTTTAGATGATCTAATGATATCTTTTTCTTGGTGCCACTCATGTGAGTGGGAAGCAGTATTATCAATAATTTTGTAAGCATCAGTTTCGGTTTTCTTCATAATAGAACCACCAGCTGCTATATCTATGTCTTTTCTTGTAGTGATGTCGCATCCTCGGTAGAATATTTGTACTATTTGACAGGTGTCTAAACCATGTTGCGGACATCCTCTTAATAACTTTCCATATCTTGTCCACGCCTCATATAGAGTTTCATTTGGCTTCTGTGTGAACGTAACAATTTCTGCTTGAAGTCTTACGGCTTTAGATGCAGGAAAGAATTGTTTAAGAAATTTGTCAATTAAAACGTCCCATGTATCGATCGCCCCTTCAGGTAACGATTCCAACCAATCTTTGGCTTCTCCCTTTAATGTCCAGGGAAATAACATGAGATATATCTGTTCATCCTCCACTTCTCGTATTTTAAATAGTGTGCAGATCCTATTAAAGGTACGTAGATGTTCATTTGGATCTTCCTTCGGCGCACCACTAAATTGGCATTGATTAGTCACCATGTGTAGAATTTGTCCTTTGATTTCATAATCTGGCGCATTAATGTCTGGATGAGTAATTGCGTGACCTTGGCCAGTGCGTTTAGCTCTCATTCGGTCTTCCATACTTAAAGGTTCCAGATTCTCCATAATTGAATTTGTTGACTCGGTATCACTAGATGATTCTGATTTAATGGTTCGTTCCTCAACAATCTCTGTTTGAATGATTGGTGGTTCAGGAGGAAAGTTTAATGGTTCAGGATCTACGAACCGTTCCTGAATATTTTCCGGATTCTCAATTGTGAGGTCGGGTTCAAAAAATGGATTATCGGTAATTTGAACTGAAGTACTTGGTCAACTGGATGACGATTCTAAAGAAAAATCAACGGCGGTTATATTTGTTAAACGATGTCTTGATCGAGTTACAGGTGGTGAACGTACAAAAGGTGATGAACGTCTTGCTCGGTGCATTCACTGAATATCCTATTAGTTTTAAAAAGGAAAGAAAAATTATAATAAGTTATCCAATGAATAGACTTTTCTGATTTTGCCCACGTTTCGAATAGCCAAAAGATGCAGCAGAGGGGCAGGATTCGTTTGGTCTCAATATAATATTGAGGACTGTTTGGCTCCAATAACCCGGTCCACGTACAAATCCAACTATTACTACGAACCAGAAAATTTTGATGTCTATTAATTTAACCACTTAAAATAAGTTTTCGTAATTTTGAGAAATTTAGATAAGAAGTAGAAAAAATTCTAAGTCCTAAAACTAGAATAGCGAGAAATAAGAGAGAAAAAGAGTTCGTCGAAAAAGGTTGAAAAATAAAAAATGGTTGAAAAATAAAAGGTGACGGAAAAATAAAAGAAACTTATAAAAACTTAAAAATACTTGACTAACCTAACCTTATTACTACAACTAACTTAAAATTATAATCGCAAATTGAAATTATTAATTGGAATGATAATTGGTACATAGTAAAAGGTGTAAAAATATTAAAGCTTACAGGAAAAACTAAATCCCAAATGGAAATAACTTAAAAAGAAACTAAAACTTAAAAAGGCGTCGCAAAATTCTAAAGCACCTAAATCTTAGTCTAAAGAAAAAGCACTTAAGGAATTCTACGGCAAAGCCTAAAAATATAGGAGTAAAAATAACTATAGCAAAAACTAAGTTTAAAATTAAATATGAGCTAAAAAATACAAATATTACGCTACAACGATTAAAAAGGGACAAAATATAAAAATATACAAAAAGTTGTAAAAAGTACAATTTTTATAAAAATATTATTTTTATATTATTTATTTAATAAAACTATTAATTTTACAATTTTATTAAACTAATTTAACTAAAATATATAAATAAAAAGTAAAAGTAAAATTAAAACTAATAATAATAATACTTAATTTTAAATAATAATAATAATAATTAAAACCCGTAATTAATGCAGAATTAGGGCTTCCTGTGCGCGTGTCAGATGATCTCCGCGAGTTGCGGTGATTAATGAGGAAAACCCCGCGAGTCGCGGGGTTCAGAAATTCAGTTGACAGCTGATAATTTTTACGCGTTTTTCTTTATTTTTTATTTTTTTTTATTTTATGTTTTCTGTTTTTTTATTATAAATAAAAGATGTTTAATAAAATTTATATTATTATAAACTAAAATAAAGATAAAGAAACTTATAAAACTTAAATATTTAACAAAATCTTAAAAATGCTTATATTTTTATTTTTCTTTTTATATTTTTCAATAATTAAAACGTATTTTTACAAAAACGAATTTTAATAAAAGTAGATAAAATTTTTTTTTTCTTTTTATATTAGCGTTGCGCTTCCGGCTTTTAAGATGATTCCCCGGCAGCGGCGCCAAAAATACTTGATGTCAAAGCGAGGTGTATATAAAATAGTTTATATTTTTACTAGGAAACACTATTAAATACGATACAATTTTACACAAGATATTTATTTATTTATAGAATGGATACACTTAAACCTTGCTACAACACTTATAGGCAGTGTACCTAATCGTACAGTAGTGTAGTTTTTAGTAAGTCCGGTTCGTTCCACAGGGAAATCTTTAAACAAAGCTCAACGCTATATTAGTTTACTTTTATAAAAATACAAACATATATATAAGTAATATTATTATTATAAAGGGGGGTTTTTACCGTTTAATGACCGGTTTGTCGATTTTAAAACTTTTAGTCGCAGTTAAAACCTAATGTAAAATATAAAATAAATACAAGACTTAAATTAAAGTGTAAAGTAAATAACGATAATGAAATGGCGAATAATAAAAATGCGATAAAATAAAATTGCGATAATTAAAAAGTACGATAATTAAAAGTGCGATTAAATAACAATAAATAAAAGTGCGATAATTAGAAGTGCAATTAAATATAAAATAAAGGAAATTAAATATGAAATAAAAGAATTATGCTTATTTAAACTACCGTAATCATGATGTTTGACGTGTTGATTTTAGTTTTATGCCCATGGGTTAATTGTCCTTTGTCCTGGATTATTTAATATGTCCGTCTGGTTTTTGTCCATAACAGTCCATCAGTCATAAATATAAAGTGCGAGTGTCCTCATCAAATTATTCTTATACCCGAAGTTAAATATTCCAACTAATTGGGGATTCGAATTGTAACAAGGTTTTAATACTTTGTTTAATGAATACACCAGGTTATCGACTGCGTGTAAACCAAGGTTTTACTACTTTGTTAACAATTACACCAATTACCCTTGAATGTAATTTCACCCCTGTTTTAATTATTCTAGTGGCTATTAATCCATTCCCGTGTCCGGTTAAATGAACGATTATTCGTACATATAAATACCCCGCCCATCGTGTCCGATCGAGTGTATATGGTAATTTATAGGGACGCCCAATTGTAAATCTTTATATTAACATTAACAAACTTTCATTTAGTTAAACAAATATAAAGCCCATTAATAGCCCATAGTCTAATTTCCACAAGTGTCGTTCTTTTGTCCAAACCCCAATTATGGTACAAAGCCCAATTACCCAATTTTAGTAATTAGCCCAACATCATGATTACTTCGTTTTAAATAAGCATAATAATAACTTAGCTACGAGACATTAATATAAAAAGGTTGAACATAACTTACAATGATTAAAAATAGCGTAGCGTTACACGGACAGAATTTCGACTTACACCCTTACAACATTCGCTAACATACCCTTATTATTAGAATTAAAATTAAAATTAAAATTAAAATATAAATTATATATATATATATCTCGTATGAATGAGAAGAAAAAAGATGATGATATTTGATCAGAATTCGGTTGGCTTTATAGTCAGAGTTGAAAATTGGGGCTCCGCGACTCGCGGCAAAAGCCTCTCCAAACTCCGCGAGTCGCGGAGGATGTATTTACAGCTCACACCCTTGGAGTTTCTTGCTGCCGACGGTTTTAATAATATATATATAATATATATATAATTAATATAATTAATTATATATTATATTATATTTATATACATAGTTAACTTGTAATTTTTAGTCCGTTGCGTCGAGCGTTAAGAGTTGACTCTGGTCCCGGTTCCGGATTTTCGAACGTCCTCGCGTACAATTTAATATCTTGTACTTTGTGTTTTGAATCTTGTACTCTTGTGATTTCGAGACGTTTTTTATCAATAATTGGAACCTTTTTGATTGTCTTTTGTACTTTTGAGCTTTTTGGTCGTTTGCGTCTTCAATTCGTCGAATCTGTCTTTTGTCTTCACCTTTTATTATTTAAACGAATATCACTTGTAAATAGAACAATTGCAACTAAAAGCTTGTCTTTCTTGAGGAATAATGCTATGAAATATATGTTCGTTTTTAGCATTATCAAGTTTGTATTCGAAATCACAGGATATAGGTCAAACTTTGGTAAAACTTATGAAAGTGATCATTTTCCATCATAAAAACAACATTTAATGATCATTTTTCTAAAAATACTTACACTTTGAGTTAAACCATGAAATTTTTATGTGTTAACATATTCATAAGAAATATCATTTTTTCAGAACATGAACTTCCAATTCAAAGTTCAAGATGGTTGTTAATTATCCAACCCAAAACAGCCCCCGGTTGCACTCCGACGACGTCGATTCAGGTTTTAAGGTGTTCTTTGTAAAACCAAGTTATATCTTGTTAAGTTAGCATATCATTATGATATATTACAGGTCTTGAAGTGTTTTAAAAGTTAAGTTAGAAGGATCTATTTAGTTTGCAAACAAGTTTGAAATCATTCAAACTATGTTCTTGTTGTTAAAATTTTACAACATAAAATAAGATAGCTATATAATTATGAATCGAACAAGATTATGAACAAGGTTACTACTTCAAGTTACTTGGACAAAGTTACTGTAAGAGATAAGAAAAAACCTTAGAATCAAAGAGTGGTGGAGTTAGATTAAAAGGTTGGAAGTATACTTCTTCAAATGGGTGGTTATTTTGATATGTTCTTGAAAGAGTTTTCTTATGGTGTTTAAGGCTTGTAATTGAAGCTAAATGATGGGGAAAATGCTTAGAGATGATCAAGTATGAAGTTAGGAGTATTTTGAGAGAGAAATGAGGTTGTAGGTATGAGAAAATGGAGTAAAGAAATGGTGTTCATTCATAAAAACGTTTTTAGTTTATAAAGAAAGAAAAGGATTCCTAATTTTGTTTTCTTACTAATAATTCATGCTACTTGACAAATTCTAGTTACCTCATATCTAGGGCAATAATAATGTTGATTAGGATGTTGATTTGATGTGTATATACCAATAGTAAATACATATAGAAGCTGGGTATGATACGGGTACATATACCCTAGATATACGTATAGAAATCTTGAGGAAACGGAATGAGAATTCAAATATAGCTATCTTTTGTGAATATACTTATATTGTTTTATGTATTTAAGTCCTTAAAAAGTGATTAGATACATTATATATACGATACATGTATAAGCATTATAGGTTTTAAGTATATATATCAAAGAATGTTACGTATAGTTATCGTTTTGAAAACTTAAGTTAGTAGTTTCAAAATATACTTATAACTCATTGTCATTAGTACACAATGAGATGTTAAACCATCCTTAGATCATGTTAAATATATATAAATACAAATAAATAGTTCGTGATATCATCGGTCAAATTGGACGGTCAAACGTTGTGTAAAACTCTTTTCAAAAGCACAAGTCTCAACAATTTGGATTGCTTATCATGTTGGTAAGGTTTAATTTATGTAAATATTAATCTCATAAGTATAAAACGATTGGAAAAATCCGGGTCGTTACATTATTTACTCCTTCGCGCTATCTGTGTTACATCATAAAAGAAACTATTTTAGTTTCTAAGTTCTGAAACCTTCGAGTTTAAAATAAGAATGTTTTGAAGTAGTGTTGGGAACTGAAGCATGAATTAGTATAATATAATGACACTTGATTAACGTGATTATATTACAGTAAGTCATGCTGAATTTCTAAATGGAACGTGATGATTCACATATCTTAACGTCATCATGTGCTATGTTACACGACTCTTGTATTCTTCTTAAACTCTAAACATATCAAGAAAATATTTTCTTGATGATTCGATCTTTTTCGGGATATTCTGGTAATTTGACAAATCAAGATCGTGCCAATACAATTTCCTTCTTAGAACATTAACTATGTTCATTCCAAAATTCATATCTACAAATTCTAGACCATTACATGCGACGCTTAATGGATAGAAGAGAAAACAGAGCATGAAGTCCCGAAATAGAAATGGGGGCATAAATCGCAGCAAATAGGAGAGAGCATTAACTGTGGATATCGATGATTATAGAAAGACAGAAGCAGGGACTTTGAAAGATAAGGAAAGATATAAAGCCCGACGACAACCCATAAATTACAAACCGTGTATATCAATAAGTATTGCAACGTAAAGACACGGGAGAACTAAAAATACTATAAAGCCAAGAGTATAGTAAAAGTGAATAGATTCCTCCGGTGGTAGATGAAAAAGAAGAATAATAGATATGAAAGTTAGGAGTATATCAAGAATCAGAACTGGATGAAGCACATTGACGAGTGATTTAAAGTATGAATTTGGAAAGAAAGTATAGAAGATGGTAATGTGGAAATAAGGAAACGAAGGGAGTGGATTTATAGCAAAAGATCTGACAGAGCAATCAAGACAGATCATCGCATTTAATCGAAGAGGATCCTAAGTTCTCTAATTACCTTAGAATCAAATCTTATTACAAGGATTTTCTCCAAATCCCTTGAACTCTGGAAATCAATCATGTCTACGTCAAAAGATAGGATGAATCTACATCTACTCATTTCACTCTATTGTGATAACTTAGCCTGTACTCTTCACATAAACAAGTTGTTTTATCACTGAAGATAAAACTCTAATTTTCAGCTCGTATGCATCATGAAAACATACTTATTGTCAACCATGACCATCCCGACCAAATTTAAACTTAATCTATATATATTTTCGACACGATAAGCAAAGTCTGTAATGTTGAGTCTCAAAATTTTAGAACTATATTCATGTAATCAATTACCTTTTGACTGTGCTCGACGATTCACGGACATTTATGTGTAGATAGTTATGAATATATTATACAACTATATTAATTGAAAATGTTAACAAAATACTAGATGTATTTGTTTCAATATATTTATTGACGGAATTAAAAGATAATATCAAATGATTGAATTATTAAATTCATTGTGATATGATTACGCGTCTCTGTTGTGAGGTCCATTGTGATTTAAGAAATCTGTTCTTTATAACAATATTCGAAAAATAATAAAGTGATTTACAGGTGAGAACAAAGTGTCGTCTAACGTGAAATAGACAAAAGTTAGTGGAGAATTTTGTTTGATTTTCAATATATATACTTTAAAATAATTTTCTCGTTACTCTTTATAAGTTAATTATTTATCTTTTATAATATTTAATATAAAAGTGAAATCATAGAGAGTAAATAATTTGAATAACGGTTGTCAACAAGATAAACCCATTTGACGTGTTACATTAAAATAATTTCATACGTTTAATTAAATACTGGACTTAACCCTAAGATTCACGAACAATTGTTTGTATATATATATATATATATATATATATATATATATAATATTTTAAATTAACAAAGTACACTTTAATCATCTGAATTAAAATGTAAAATAATATATAGAATAATTAAGTTGTTATTGAAATGAATACATATATGATTTCTATATATATATTGTAATGTTTGAATATTAAATATTTAATGTATGTTGTTATATATATTACATAATTAAAGATATGTAATATTAATATCAAAAATAATAAGTTTAATTATAAATTAAATTATAATTGTTATAGTAATATTATTACTTTCAATAATAACATCTATATTAGTATTATTAATATTATTATGTAATTAGATATATATACAAATTGTTATATTATTATTACTAATATTATTATAACTAGTATTATTATTAGTACCAATAATAATATTATTATCATTTTTACTATTAAAAATCACCATTATTATTATAATTATCAATATTATTATTATTAAAATAATACAATTTATTATAGTTATCATTAATAATATTATTAATATCATTTTTATAATTAATTTTATTCTTATTATTATTAGTATAGTTTTGATAAAATTATTATTAATATTATTATTATTATCTTTATTAGTATTATTATTATCATCATTTTATTTCTCTTATCATTATACCTATTATTATTAAGTATTATTTTGATATTATTATCATTTATTACTTCTATTATTATTATTAATATTAATATTAACATATTATTAAAATATTTATTAAAAATTTATTTTTAATTATAAAATAAAAATAGATGATATCGTGTATATAAGTGTATCAATCAGTTTTTTTATTTGTTTTATTACTTGCTGCATATCCGCGATTCTTTGTCGAGCCACACCTCCATCTTATATCAATCAATTACATCAAGATTGTGGAAAAGTTAATCGTGCAATTATCCATCATCAATCTCAAACATAAACACTTTTTAATTTCTGTTAATTAAAGAATTAAACAAAAAAATTAGGAAACAAATTTGGTTTCCATACTCACGACAAACTTTAATCAATAAATTGAATTCGAAGTAATCTTAACAATCTAAGAATACAGAAGTGTTAAGAATCACGTGTATAAGCTATCTGTAAGTTTCCAGCTTTCAATTCATTCTATTTTGTTTTGAATTCCGAAGTCAAAAGTTAAATTGAAAAAGTCAACCAAGTTGTTCATAAGGAAATTCGAATTGATTTTGATGTTTCAAGTCCATTAATGAGTTCAGAAGTTTCATTAAACGATTTAACAACTATTTCATGTTATATTTATAATCTAAAATACTCTTGATTTCAAAATTTATGATTGAGTTTAAACGGGCCTCTCATGAAACTGCTGCTGTCTTTATTTTTTTATTCAAATCACTCACAACCGGTAACTCTGCTTCAATTAAAAAAATAGAAAAGCTGTTAATTAGTTGTAATAATAGGATTGAACTCTGGTCGATTTACAGATGAAGAAGAGGACGTTAACAAAAGTATATATGGTGAAATATAAATAGAATCTGATATTAACCAAACAAACAGAATCAGATGAGTGGTTAAGGGGTTGTTCGAGTTAACTTGAGGTTGTGGGTTCGAGCCCGGTTCGTGGCATTATTTTTTTTGAAAAGCTTTTGAGGTAGTTATTATTATTATTATTATTATTATTATTATTATTATTATTATTATTATTATTATTATTATTATTATTATTATTATTATTATTATTATTATTATTATTATTATTAATTATTATTATTATTATTATTATTATTATTATTATTATTATTATTATCCTTTTTATTATTATTGCTATTATTGTTATTTTTATTATTATTAGTATTAGTATTGTTATTATTACTAGTATTATTATTATTATTAAGTAGAATAAATATTGATATTATCATTAATAATAAAATTGTTATTTTTATTATTATGATTGTGAATATGTTAAGAACATTGATATTATAAGGTTAATAATAAAGTTTAATATGGTAAAATTATGGAAAATAATTATGAATTATATGAATATATGTACAATTATGAATTTGACTAAGGAATTAAATTATAGAAATTGTAGTTATAAGTTAAGAAATTAAAGACGAAGTTATGATAAATTTGATTATTATTATTATTACCACTGGTATTATTATTATCATTTTAATATTAAAGCAAAGTATCATTTTATTACTGTTATTAGAAATATTATTATTATTATTATTATTATTATTATTATTATTATTATTATTATTATTATTATTATTATTATTATTATTATTATTATTATTATTATTTTCACCATTATAATTAAAATTAACAAAATTATCATTTTCTTAAGATTTAACATTATTAGTAAAGTTGTTATTTTTATTAGAGTTATTATTATCAAAATTAACATTATTATTATTATTATTAATATTATTATTATTATTATTATTATTATTATTATTATTATTATTATTATTATTATTATTATTATTATTATCCTTAATCTAGTATATTTACAATTATTAATAAATAATCTTTACATAAAAATATATTTAATATACATAACTTAACTATATTAATACTTTTATTTATTTAAAATATATAAAATGAATGCATTTAATTAAATAACGAAATATATACAAGTTATTAATATAAAAATTATATCACTAATAATAATGTATATTTTTGTTCGATTATGATTATATGTTTTAATATATATACAAATGATATAGGTTCGTGAATTCGAGGCCAACCTTATACTTGTTCAATGACGTCATATGTATTTTTACTACAAAATACAGTATTGTGAGTTTCATTACTCCCTTTTATTATATTTTTGGGACTGAGAATACATGCGCTGCTTTTATAAATGTTTTACGAAATAGACACAAGTAATCGAAACTACATTCTATGGTTGGATTATCGAAATCGAATATGCCCCTTTTTAGCTTGGTAGCCTAAGAATTGGTGTTTATGATAATTGCCACCAATTAACGCGAATCCTAAAGATAGATCTATGGACCTCGACACATCCCATTCGGGTTACGAATGCTTTAGTACTTCGATTATTATGTCCGATGAGAGTCCTGGAATGATGGGGATATTCTATATGCATCATGTTAGTTTAGTTATCAAGCGTTCACCATATGAATGATTTTTAATTCGCGGGTTACGCGTGTTATTTTGTACTCGGGTTACGTGTACAATTAAATATCTGGAAA
The DNA here is from genome assembly GCF_046630445.1 of Rutidosis leptorrhynchoides. Classification (NCBI taxonomy): domain Eukaryota; kingdom Viridiplantae; phylum Streptophyta; class Magnoliopsida; order Asterales; family Asteraceae; genus Rutidosis; species Rutidosis leptorrhynchoides. Next base: position 615,967,705 of record NC_092335.1, read on the forward strand.
TCTTGTGGTCTATTAAAATGATGAAAATGATTGTTTATGATAAAATAATGAACTCACCAACCTTTTGGTTGACACTTGAAAGCATGTTTATTCTCAGGTATTAAAGAAATCTTCCGCTGTGCATTTGCTCATTTTAAAGATATTACTTGGAGTCATTCATGGCATATTTCAAAAGACGTTGCATTCAAGTCGTTGAGTTCAATAAAGATTATTATTAATTAAATGACAGATTTGGTCATTTATAGGTTGGATATTATGAAATGGTATGCATGCCTGTCATCTTTCGATGTAATGAAAGTTGTCTTTTAAAAACGAATGCAATGTTTGTAAAATGTATCATATAGAGGTCAAATACCTCGTAATGTATTCATATGTTATTGTATTCATCCTTAAGGATTAGGACGGGTCGTCTCATTTTTGAAGTTCCATACTTTGTCTTCTCTTTTCGACTTTAAATCAAGCGAATAATGGTCCAGAATTCATAGGTACGAAGTTTCAAGTGAACATGACTAATGTTCTAAGAGAGAAATTGTAATAGCATGATCTTGATTGGTTAAATTATCAGAATTCAAGAGAAAAGATAGAATTATCAAGAAATTAAGTTCTTGATATGTTTAGAGATTAGGTAAAATGTAAGAGTCGTGTAACATGGCACATGATGACTGTAGTGACCCGAACTTTTCCATGTTTATATATATTAAATGAAATTGATATTTACATGATTAAATATTTCCAACATGTTAAGCAATCATACTTGTTAAGACTTGATTAATTGAAATAAGCTTATGTAGTCAATTGATCACCCAAGTTGACCGGCGATTCACAAGCGTTTAAACTTGTAACAACTACATGATGATGATATATATATATATATATATATATATATATATATATATATATATATATATATATATATATATATATATATATATATAGTTAACATGAGAATTATCATAGGTAAGTATCACACTAAGTATATTAACAATGAGTTATATACATAAAAATGAGATTATTGAATTAAGAAACTCGAAAGGATATATATAACGATTATCGTTATAACAACTTCTTACTAAATACATATGAATCATATTAAGATATTGATACACTATGTTTAACATGATAAAATGATAATTAAATATATCATTAAGTGTGTTAACAATGAACTACATATGTAAAACAAGACTACTAACTTGAGAGTTTCGAAACGAGTTATATATGTAACGATTATCGTTGTAACGATGTTTTAATATATATATATATATATATATATATATATATATATATATATATATATATATATATATATATATATATATATATATATATATATATATATATATATATATATATATATATATATATATATATATATATTGTATTAAGATATATTCATATACCATGTTATCATGATAATATGATAATTTAACATCTCATTAGATATAATAAACAATGGGTTAACTACATTAAATGAGATCGTTAACTTAAAAGTTTCAATACAACACTTACATGTAACGACTAACGGTGACTTAACGACTCAGTTAAAATGTATATACATGTAGTGTATTAAGTTATATTAATACACTTTTGAAAGACTTCAAGACATATATCAAAACACTCATACTTAACAAAAATGCTTACAATTACATTCTCATTCATTTTCATCAACAATTCTACTCATATTGATTCAGCCTTCTTACTCGTATTATACCCAGCTTCTAGACGTACTTACTATGGGTATATACCAATAGGAACTAGCATGAGATTTCACTCTTGATTATTTCATGCATGACTAATCAAGTTTAATATATATATATATATATATATATATATATATATATATATATATATATATATATATATATATATATATTGTATTAAGATATATTCATATACCATGTTATCATGATAATATGATAATTTAACATCTCAATAGATATAATAAACAATGGGTTAACTATATTAAATGAGATCGTTAACTTAAAAGTTTCAATACAACACTTACATGTAACGACTAACGGTGACTTAACGACTCAGTTAAAATGTATATACATGTAGTGTATTAAGTTATATTAATACACTTTTGAAAGACTTCAAGACATATATCAAAACACTCATACTTAACAAAAATGCTTACAATTACATTCTCATTCATTTTCATCAACAATTCTACTCATATTGATTCAGCCTTCTTACTCGTATTATACCCAGCTTCTAGACGTACTTACTATGGGTATATACCAATAGAAACTAGCATGAGATTTCACTCTTGATTATTTCATGCATGACTAATCAAGTTTAACTTCTACCATGAACTAGTCAACTAACAAGAACTCCATTTAACCCCACTCACCACTCACCATTCACTTCATATCATTTCCATTTTCCTTTCTAATTCTCTCTCAACACACACATACACCTATGAACGAATTTTTCCAGTAACCAAATCATCATTTTCATCAAAAACTACTTCAAGAATTAAGCTATAATCATCATAGGAAGAACACTTCAAGAACACTTCAAAAATCCTTTCAAGTTTGCAAGTATACTTCCAAGCTTTCTAATCCATTCCAAGTAATTATCTAAGATCAAGAAACCTTTGTTATTTACAGTAGGTTATTTTTCTTATTCAAGGTAAAACTCATATCCAAACTTTGATTCAATTTCTATAACTATAACTATTTTAATTCGAGTAGAAATCTTACTTGAACTTGTTTTTGTGTCATGATTCTACTTCAAGAACTTTCAAGCCATCCAAGGATCCTTTGAAGCTAGATCATTTATTGTCACTTCTAGTAGGTTTACCTACTAAACTCGAGGTAGTAATGATCTTCATAACATCATTCGATTCATATATATATATATATATATATATATATATATATATATATATATATATATATATATAACTATCTTATTCGAAGATTTAAACTTGTAATCACTAGAACATAGTTTAGTTAATTCTAAACTTGTTCGCAAACAAAGTTAATTCTCCTAACTTAACTTTTAAAATCAACTAAAAACATGTTCTATATCTATATGATATGCTAACTTAATGATTTAAAACCTGGAAACACGAAGAACACCGTAAAACCGGACATACGTCGTCGTAGCAAAACCGGGGGCTGTTTTGGTTTGGATAATTAAAAACTATGATAAACTTTGATTTAAAAGCTATAATTCTGGGAAAATGATTTTTCTTATGAACATGAAACTATATCCAAAGATCATGGTGAAACTCAAAGTGGAAGTATGTTTTTCAAAATGGTCATCAAGACGTCGTTCTTTCGACTAAAATGACTACCTCTACAAAAACGACTTGTAACTTGTATTTCCGACTATAAACTTATACTTTTTATTTTTAGTTTCATAAATTTTAGCTCATTATGAAACCATAGAAACTTGAATCACTCAAAACGGATTTAAAACGAAGAATTTATGGCTAAAACAAGATTGGATATTTTTGCTTGTTGTAGCTACGTGAAATTTGTAACAAATCTATACAAATCATAACTTAACTAACTTATATTGTATTACACATGTATTTTAACATATATTATGTAATCTTGGGATACCATAGACATGTATACAATATTTTGACATATCATATCGACCCATCTATATAATATATTTCGGAACAACCATAGACACTCTATATGCAGTAATGCTTGAGTTAGCTATACAGGGTTGAGGTTGATTCCAAAATAATATATATACTTTGAGTTGTGATCTAGCCTGAGACTTGTATACCCTGGGTCGTGGATTGATTCGAGATAATATATATTGATTTATTTCTGTACATCTAACTGTGGACAACTAGTTGTAGATTACTAACGTTGGACTGTTAACTTAACAAACTTAAATCATTAAAATGTAATAAAAATGTTGTGAATATATTTCGATCATACTTTAATATATATGTACATATTTGTTATAGGTTCGTGAATCGACCAGTGGCCAAGTCTTATTTTCCAACATAGTGAAAATACGTGAAAGTAAGTTATAGTCCCACTTTTGAAATCTATTATTTTTGGGATGAGAATACATGCAGTTTTATAAATGTTTTACAAAATAGACACAAGTGATCAAAATTACATTCTATGTTGAATTATCGAACCGAATATGCCCGTTTTTAGCTTGGTAACCTAAGAATTGGTGTTTGTGATAATTGCCACCAATTGACGCGAATCCTAAAGATAGATCTATTTGGCCCAACAAGCCTCATCCGAGTTACGGATGCTTTAGTACTTCGATTTATCATATCCGATGTGAGTCCCGGAATGATGGGGATATTCTATATGCATCTTGTTAATGTCGGTTACCAGGTGTTCATCATATGAATGATTTTTATGCAGATTGCATGTTATTGAGAAATGGAAATGGAAATCTTGTGGTCTATTATTACGATTTGATAAATATATAGGCTAAACCTATAACTCACCAACATTTTTTGTTTACGTTTAAAGCATGTTTATTCTCAGGTGATTATTAAGAGCTTCCGCTATTGCATGCTAATTTTGAACAAGAGTTGGAGTCAGCATGCTTGTATAATATTGTTTAAAAACTGCATTCGAAGACATATATTGTTGTGTAATATTATTGTAAATCATTATGTAATGATCGTGTGAAAACGCTATATTTTAGATTATCATTATTTGATAATCGTCATAATATTTTAAAGGTTATGGTTTGTTTTAAAATCGAATGCAGTCTTTGAAAAATGTCTCATATAGAGGTCAAAACCTCGCAACGAAATCAATTAATATGGAATGTTTATAATCAATATGAACTGGACATTTCAATGATATTATGGTCTGTGAATCATCACGTTCCATTAGAAACTCAGCATGACTTACTGTAATACAATCACGTTGATCAAGTGTCATTATATTATACTAACTCATGCTTCAATTCCCAACACTACTTCAAAAACATTCATATTCGAATTTTTCAGAATTTAGAAACTAAAACAGTTTCCCTTATGATGTAACGCAGATGGCGCAAAGAGATAAATAATTTCGGATAAGAATAGTTATAAAAATATCTCCAGAAATATCGAGGATATTTATAATGAAAGATACGATGATATCTTAAGATTTCTAATATCGATGAATGATGATGAAGATTTGTCCGTAAAAATTTAGAGTCAGGAGTAAGGTATTCGTTAATGACTTCAGCAGATATTGAATCATTTGGATTCTTTGAGGGCAGGTTTAGTCTTTGTGATTTGTCCACAGCCTCCTTCATAGTTTGCTCAATCCGTTTTCCAGTCCCAACATTTCTGAGCTTTGCCAACATACTATTCTTTATCATCAAACTTCTGACTGTTAAGGTCGTTTACAGTTTTTGCTGCTTCATCAGCATTTTTCAAAATTTCTAGAACTAGTTCGCAGTTTAGGGTGTTTTTCAGAAACTTCACATTCGAAGTATGTGAATCTTGAAGATAGACGTTATATATAACCGTTGGCGTAGAATTGCTGCGAAATTCGAGAATAATGATTCAAGCTTTTTGGTATGGCAACTACCATTACATGATGTAGATGAGTATATGATAGGGTTTCAATGAATAAGTATAGTGATTTTTCGGAGAGGCTTAAAGATTAATGAATTTGTTGGTAAGTTTACTGCTAATGTGGCGAGACATAAAAGGATCCCCGATAATAATGATGAAGGGGTAATCGTTATAATAAGGCTTATTTGAATGGGTAATTGAAGTTGATTTGTTGGAGCTGTGACAAAACTGTCTATTTTGAAAAGGGATTGAAAAGTTATTTTTGATAATAAATGCCAAAAGATCTGACACTGATATGTGTTAAACTATGACTTTGGTTTCGAGAGTTTTTCAGGTGCATGACTATATGTATAAATCTTTCCTTCCGTGGATGAAGTGTGGTTGATTCATCCTCTCGATTGAGGTGTTTTCAAGAATCATGAAAGGTTTGAACGCAAATTGTAATCGTCAAGATATAAATGGGGTTTAAGATGAAATCAAGTGGCAAACTTGAAGAAATGCTTAGTTTCATATGTTATAATCAGTATTTTAATTCATTTTAATTATCCAATGTTAGTAGTCCACAGTTAGTAGTTCAATAATTCATATATAGTTTAATATATAATATTCAAATTAATTAATACGTATCGTGACCCATTGTATACAAGTCTCAGACTCGATCACAACTCAAAGTATATATATTATTTGAGAATCAACCTCAACCCTGTAAAGCTAACTCGAGCATTACCGCATATAGAGTGTCTATGGTTATTCCAAATAATATATATAGATGACGTCGATATGATATGTCAAAACATTGTATACTTGTCCCGATTTATTCGACGATATTTAAAGTGCGTAAAATAAATAACAGAAATTAAATGACGATAAATAAAATTGCGAGAATTAAAATTGCGATAAATAAATTGCGATAAATAAATGTAATAAGGAATTAACAGTTAGCTAGGAACAGTTAGCTAGGATTTTGTTAGCGTGGATTCTTAATAAAATTTCTCATAGTTAATTTGTTTGTTTCTAATAAATTTTATTTTGTCAAATGTTTTCTTCATTATGCCACTTGTTGGATTCTGATAGGTAAAAATCTAAATATGAAATTGAATGGAAATGGTTATTCTGCGGTGAACGGATACGTATATCTGTGGATGTAAGTAGGATAGTAAATGACTGTTGAATCAGATTCGAAGAATGTACAGTGTAACTTATTATTGTGAAATCTAAATATTCCTCGGGTATTACCTACCCGTTAAAATATTTTCACCATTAACAGTTTGTACAAAAGAATTTTTAATTACAATCTTTACGAAAACATATATACATATATATTTTCTTCAGATGTAATCATGGAGTTAATGAGTCAATATGATATTAAACTCATTTGATTTATCGTTAGAACAAGAATATATAATCTCTAAAACATTAGAGATTACATAATCGCCATGTCGAACAAAGATAAATGATGTAGAACGTCATATAGAACGAAGATACTTTTTGATGTAGGACATCATGTAGTATGAAGATTATGCTGGAGGTACAGACTGTAAGTTTGAGGCGTGTAATGTTGAGGCTTGTGCTGCGGATGTTGTTGTTGGTGGTACTGGTGTTGCTGGTGCTGTTGCTAAAGCTGGTAGGTTTTGCAGCACATTTTCCAAATTGATTACTTGAGCGCGAAGCTCGTTGACTTCTTCCATTATTGCGGGATGATTGTCGGTCAGAACGAGCGGATGAATAAGGTTTTGAATTTGAGATAGTATATAATCATGGCGAGATATTCGGGAAATGAGAGAGAAAATAGTGTCTCGAACAGGTTTGCCGGTAAGTGCTTCAGGTTCATCGCCAAGAGGGCAATGTGGTGGAAGAAATGGATCGCCTTCTTCTTGTCTCCAATGATTAAGTAGACTACGAACCCATCCCCAGTTCATCTAGAATAGATGATGACAAATTGGTTGATCCATTCCGGTCATACTGCTTTCGGAGCTCTAGTGAAACTCCATATCGGAATCCGAGGGACTTGAACTAGTGGCGAATTCCATTTCATACGATTGAGTAAAGGATTTTTCGGTATGAAATGAATTTCGGATATTGGATGGTATTCTAATTACATAGAATATCTATATATATAGAATAAAATATTTCGCAGATTACGGAGGAATTTACGGAATATATCAGGCAAAGTTTATAGTAACAGATATGCTAAGATATGGATTAGCATATACGCTAAGATATGAATTTTGTCTATACACTATTGTTGGTCCCTTGATAACAACAGGAGTATTGTAGGGGGGGGGGGGGGGTGAATACAATTTCTTTTAAATAACTTAACAGTTAAACACGATTAGTATTCAAGCATGTAAATAAATAGAGTCACAGGTAATTTTCAACAGTTATTCTTTATTGATTGAATCACAAAGAATCACAACTATCCTTGGCAAAATGATAGTTGGTTGATACAGATTACCTAGATCATAGCTAAGAGGTGAACTAAAAGCTATTACACATTTTTGACTCTAAATAAATAAACCTACACCACTAGTTGTTACAATAGTGGATACAACAATTTATAGTAGTCCTATTAACCGTGTAATGGTTCTATTGTCCACTGGTACATAGGATGTCTGTACTTGTGGGGACAACTGCATCAGAGAGCATGCTCTCCTCTTTCCTCTTTGGTAGCTATTTGCAGGAGCACCCCAATTCGGTTTGGCACCACTATTTGATTAAACAAATAGAATGTTATGTTCCCTAGGTGTTGACAAAGTATAACTCATGTCTGCATATGTGTTAAACTTCTGCATTCCCACGTGGTCTTGTAAGGTCACTTGTCAGCCGCCGACACGTGTCCTTTTCTGTTCAACTTTGTCTTTGACTTTTGTTGAATAGTACCATTGATGTAGACCACTCGGGAAAACTACTATGCTTATAATGGAGCATAGCTGCATTCTAGCTGTGCTGGTTCTTCATTGATGAGTCACTTGATATTCTAGAATTGCTGAGTACACATCTTGTGCTTATTGAAGAACACTGTCTACCTTGTGCTGGTAGACTGAGCAACAAACTAAACACTTGACACAGCAATATCTGCTGTCTATACATAAACAAACTTGTGCTGGCTGCACATAACATTTTAGTGCAAATAAATTACAGTTTTGTCATAATTAAATCCTTAATTATTTTTGGGACTCAACAATCTCCTCCTATTTGATGATGACAAAACCTATGACATATAGAGAAAACACTAAAGCCAGCACCGAGGGACCTAATAAAAAATAGGCAGTAAATTTGTCCCTTTTTAAGTTTGTTTTTAGGATCTTTTGCTGAGTTATCCATATCTTATAATTTGATATGATTTTGAAGATAAACTCATTTTACTTTCATTACAACAGAGTATATACAGTAATTACAAGAACATCATATTGAAAAATGAAATAAACAAAAGATATAATTTAACACTAGAGGGCTATCTATCTTTATTTTTTATCTAATTCCTCTTCAGATAGCTCCTCTTGTTTGATTCTCAAGGCTTCAGGAAACAGGATAGGTATATCAGCAGGATCAAATACAGGAATATGAGAAGGTAGAATGATGCGATCTCTTCTTTGTGGGCCTTCACCAGTAGATTTCTTCCCTTTAGGTTTTTGAGAAAGTACCTCTTCTACGTTTACTACTGGTGCATTCCCAAATTTTGTAGCTTTATTGAAGAGATCTTGGAGTTCTGGCTTCAATGACTTTTTAATACCACTTTCAACTTTACCAATGAAATACTCCAATATCTCCATCCATTCACTGAATCCTAAAGATCGCAACTCATCATAATTTATCCATTCTTGAACATTATTCTCCCTGCTGATATTGAAAGCTCTTTTTGAGCCTCTGTGCACCTTGATGATCTTGCTGGGATTTGATCTTCTATTCATCACATCACCATACTTGCTCCTATAATAATGATCAGATAGTTCTATGGTTCGGGCAGTTTCCATAGGGGCAATAGCAGGTGCTTTCTCAGCAGCTTCTAGTTCATCAAGGGCCTTATCCTGTTCCTTGATAATGGCTTTAGCTAATTTGAGGGACTCAGCCTCTAGCTTTCTATCAGTAGCCAATTTGTCTTCTATCTCCTGAAGCCTTACCCTCTCAGCGAGTTCAGCATCAGCAACCTCCCTTCTTTCAATTTCAGCTTGTAAGCCCAACAAATAATCATCGGCAGTAATTTTCAGGGACTTTGCTGTTTTGATCATCTTTTTACCCTCTTCAGTTTAAGGGAAGCATGATACTCCCTTAGATCCATACCCAGCTGGCGAGCCTCTTGAAATTGAGCTTTCTCCTCATCAGTAGAGAGCCTTTGACCACTGTTGTTTAAGTATACACCAATTTCAATGCCATAAGTCAAGGCAGTGATGTAGAGTGGCTGATCAAGAGGATGATGCAGCAATCTAACTTGGCGTATCCTTTCATTAATAGCAGCTTGTCTTTGGTCAAGCAATTCTGGTACAGTGATCTCCAACCTGTAAGCATCTCTTTCATCTGGATTCATTTAAATAAGTCTGGCTCACCACAGGCAACTGAATCATCTTCCCAGGTTCTATGTTTACCATGACATTTTGGGGAAGATGGAGGATACATGATTGATTCACCTATGCCAGATGAACTCACTAGAAACTGATTAACACGATTATCCTGTGTTCTGTTAAAATAAGTGAGGGTCCGGGGAGAGATAGGTGATTGAACAAATAAGTGATCTCCACTACCCCAGACTGTAAAGTCAGCAGGATTAACCGTATCATCATCTTGATTATCACCCAGCACATCCACCTTTGCTGGGTCTTCAACACTTGTTTCACCCAGCAGCACACTACTGGCAGGGTCTTCATTCACAGCACTCATTGCTGTGTCTTAAGTACCAGCTGACTGATTAGTAGCAGCTGGCACAACTGCCTCAGTATCTTCATCAACTGCCTCAAATAGGGGTCCTTTCCTTAGGGGCTGGTTGTCCCTAGGAGCAGATTTCACCCTTTGTTTATCAATTGGCATGGGTTCAGCTGATGGTTCTTGTGTTGATATTGGTTCTTGTGGTGGCAGATAGGGAACAATAGCAAGATGCTCCCCCTGAATATCAACATCTACTGGCTGTTGTTGTGTAGCTGGCTGAGTAGAAGATACTGGTCGAGAAGATGAGCTGGTTTCTAACATTGCATCCAGCCATTTCATAAATACATCAGCTCTAACTCCTCCTGACCCAGTAGAATCTAAATAGTCTTTCATCTCTTCAGGAGTCATCTTCTTTATTCTATCTGCTCGCTCAGCATACAGCTTGGCTTTCTTTTTATCATACTTGATCATGAACCTAGCATTTCTTTTCAGTGTACCCCTTTTTATATTCTTCAATGCTGATCAGATCATCATCAATTTCACGCTTATCACGAGTGAGGGTTCGCCTACACTCCATTTTAAGTCTTTTTAGAGCAGCATAGGCCCCAAACTTAGCGTTGAAAGCAGCATCTAATTCCTGCTGTCTCTTCTGATGTCTCTCCATTTTTCTTTTCAATTTACGTTCAATGGTTTGAGAGACAGCAAAAGATTCAGCAACAGCCAATTCAGAAATGTCACTTGGCTTACTGCCAGAACTAATATCATCCACTGATGTGGCAGACACACTGGGTTGAGATTCACCAGCTGCCTGTACACTAGCTTTAGTATGAGTGTTGCTGGGCTTAGTGCCAGTACCATCACCACCATCATCACCATCTCTCCTTTGCTGTTTAGGAGCCTTTTCATGTTCATGCTCCCCCTCAGATTGTTTTCTCTTTTTAGACTTTTTCTTAGACTTCTTCTCCCCCTTTTTGTCATCAGCAGGGGCAGAAGGGTGAGCAGGGGAGACCTGTGCATCAAGGTCACTATCTGACTGAGGAATAGAGAAAGCAAAATTGTTCCAGTCAGCATAAGCAGGAGAAATATGGGCACCAGGATCTACGCCATATTGTCTTAGGCAGAGGTTGGAAGTACGAACTTCATTTCGAGCAACACCCATGGCCATGTTTTGGACATCAGCCCTAACACCAGCTTGAAGATCAGCCATACGTTGTATTACCTCCACCATTTGAACATAAGCTGATGCATGAATCATAGTAGCCATTTGCCGTTCCTGCGAATCCAATATCTTCTAACACCCTGTTTTCTTCATCAAGGAAAAGAATTCTGCGATTAGCAGCATCCAAATCAGCTTGAAGATGGGCAATGTCCTCAGTATACTCATTGTGAGAGATGATTTGCTTATTTAAATCCTCCTCCTCTTCATGTTGTTTGACAATGGCTTCCACAGCTAGATCTGCAAAGGCACATACTTGTTTGAGCTAGTTCTCAATAGAAGAAGTGGTAACCTCCCCAGCTGTGCATACTGCTTCAGACACCCTATCAACAATAGCAGATCGAATGGTGTTCTGTAGATCCGGTGTGACTTCAGCTAATGTCTCATAGACAGCCAAAGTGGAGATGGCAGCCACCTCATTAGCATTAAACTTAGTATAGCTGGAGGGTCAGAATCTGACTCATCACCATGATCACCACCATTTTTACCTTCACCCGAAGGTTTAGAACCACTAGTATCCTTGCCAGCATCATTATTAGCATCATCAGTGAGATCCACTGGTTTATCTTTGGAGCCAGTCACATTATCATGAATGACTGGCTCTTCCTTACCAGTACCTTTATCAGCATCACCATTAGATGAAGAAGATGATGAGGAAGAAGCTGATGAATCAGAAGGTACTGGCAAATTAGGAAGTTGTTGCATGATAAACTTACCAGTAGTGGGATCTCTGATGAACTTGAGAGGCCTCCATGTACCAGGCCATGGGGAAGCAGCTGGAGCCATACCAAAATAGTGATAGTATGGCTGCTCGTTGATCTGTTCTAAAGTAGCCAGCCTCTCATATACCTCTTTCTTGCTGGTCGATCAAGCTGAGACAACAGTTCAGTCAGCTCTTCCCTAGGTAGTTTACTGGATGACACCAGAGCACTTTAGGGATCAATAGTCAGTTGATCCACCAGCAAGACAACTCTGGGAGTGATGGATGCTCCCCTATAGATGAAGTTAGGTACAACTTCATCAGGATCTGGTACCTGGCACACATATGGCTGCTGCTCAGCAGAAGCAGTAGCCTGAGATGAATCAGTAGTGGCAGTAGCAGAGGTACCAGCATCCATAATGGGTTCCGCAGAACCAGTAGCAGCAGTAGGTGACTGTGCAGTAGGTGAAGAAACATCATCTACAGCACCTTTAAAGAAAATATCCGGTGTTGAATTAGAAACCTGTAGATTACCAGCGGAATCCACAGTAATAAATTGTCTCGATTGAAGATCAGAAACATCCAGAATAACACTAGTAGCAGCAGTATCCACCTTTGGCTCTTTGGAAACATAGCCAACATCCTGAAGAAACGAAGGCCAGGAATCATCATCAACATGCAAGCCACCACTAGTAACCACTTCAGTAGTAACAGCAGTTGTAGTAACAGTGGTAGTGGCAGCATCATCAATATCAAGAACCTCCTTAACAATGTTATCAATAACCTTTTCAAGTACCGGAGGAGGTTCCATTATCATCTCATCAACCACTTCAGAATCAGTGGTTGAAGTAGCAATACCAGAGATAGTAAGAGGAGTAGCAGATATATCAGCAGTAGCTACCTCCTCATTAATAGTAAGAGCAGTGGAACCAGCAACCACATTGTCTCCTGTAGAGCCAGCAGCAGTAGAGGCAACAGTACTAGCGTCAGCACCACCAGTAGGCAAATCAGTAGCACCAACACCAGTAGCAGAAGCAGAGAGCTCATCAGTAGAAACATTAACATCCTTTTCTTGCTCCCCCTCTGCCTGTTCATCTATCCTGCTAAGAACTGAAACAATAGAACATTTTATGTTAACAACTGTAGAACCAAATAAATTTGACTCAACAATTGCATTTGTTGTTGGTCTCTGGGGATAGACTGGTAATTTAGTCAGCCCTTTGATTGAGACAGAGTTAGGTGTCTGTAAGTACAGCTATAACTCTGCTGACTCATTGGCAACACATGTTGACCCAGATAGTGTAAGAGTTCTGGCTGGTAATGATGTAGGAGTGAGACTCTTATCATGATCCAAGTAACATATTGGCTGTGCAGTATCCTGAGCTGGTTCATCACGATGAGGACCCAACTCAAGTTTACTTTGGGGGTCAATTATGTGCTCTGCTGGTTGTACTGTTAGCAGAGAATATAGCATTAAGTTCAATTTAGAAAAATGTGGAAGTGTCTGGCTAGAAGAGTATGGGTTGCTACTTTTCTTAACACTAGTTTTAAAGCCAGTCAGCTTGGGATCCAAGGTTATACCTTTAACTCCACTTTCATTTTTCAAGTCAGCAGTTAAAATGTTTTCAATTAAGTTAGAATTTTCTGCTGTTTGGTCTAGAAATGCACCAGGTTCCATAGCCACATCCTCTGCAGGAGCAGCAGTTGAGACTGGTGCAATATATCTTGTGGTTTGCTTGGAGCCAGCCTTTGCACATTTGGATTTTCCTGTTACCAAGAAATAGATAAGCAATAGATTCCAATGCTAGAATTAGGTAGTCAGTATATAAGACTAGCGCTGTTCTTTTGAAATGTCCCATTCATATTGATTATAAACTTTCCATATTAATTGATTTCGTTGCGAGGTTTTGACCTCTATATGAGACGTTTTTCAAAGACTGCATTCATTTTTAAAGCAACCATAACCTTTATTTTATCAATAAAGGTTTTAAAAACATTACGTAGATTATCAAATAATGATAATCTAAAATATACTGTTTACACACGACCATTACATAATGGTTTACAATAGAAATATATTACATCGACATATATTTCTTGAATGCAGTTTTTACACAATATCATACAAACATGGACTCCAAATCTTGTCCTTATTTTAGTATGCAACAGCGGAAGCTCTTAGTATTCACCTGAGAATAAACATGCTTTAAACGTCAACAAAAATGTTGGTGAGTTATAGGTTTAACCTATATATATCAAATCGTAACAATAGACCACAAGATTTCATATTTCAATACACATCCCATACATAGAGATAAAAATCATTCATATGGTGAACACCTGGTAACCGACATTAACAAGATGCATATATAAGAATATCTCCATCATTCCGGGACACCCTTCGGATATGATATAAATTTCGAAGTACTAAAGCATCCGGTACTTTGGATGGAGTTTATTAGGCCCAATAGATCTATCTTTAGGATTCACGTCAATTAGTGTGTCTGTTCCCTAATTCTTAGATTACCAGACTTAATAAAAAGGGGCATATTCGATTTCGATAATTCAACCATAGAATGTAGTTTCACGTACTTGTGTCTATTTTATAAATCATTTATAAAACCTGCATGTATTCTCATCCCAAAAATATTAGATTTTAAAAGTGGGACTATAACTCACTTTCACAGATATTTCCTTCCTCGGAAATAAGGCTTGGCCACGGATCGATTCACGAACCTATACAAATATGTACATATATATCAAAGTATGATCAAAATATAATTACAACCATTTTTATTATGTTTTAAAGATTTGAGTGTATTAAGTCAGCTGTCCTCGTTAGTAACCTATAACTAGTTGTCCACAGTTAGATGTACATAAATAAATCGATATATATTATCTTGAATCAATCCACAACCCAGTGTATACACGTCTCAGGCTAGATCACAACTCAAAGTATATATATATTTGGAATCAACCTCAATCCTGTATAGCTAACTCCAACATTACTGCATATAGAGTGTCTATGGTTGTTCCAAATAATATATATACATGGGTCGATATGATATGTCAAAACATTTGCATACGTGTCTATGGTATCTCAAGATTACATAATATATTAGAATACATGTATAATACAATATAAGTTTGCTAGGATATGATTTGTATAGATTTGTTAAACATTTCCCGTAGCTAAAAAGATCAAAAATATCCAATCTTGTTTTACCCATAACTTATTCATTTTAAATCCATTTTGAGTGAATCAAATTGCTATGGTTTCATATTGAACTCTATTTTATGAATATAAACAAAAAAAGTATAGGTTTATAGTCGGAAATATAAGTTACAAGTCCTTTTTGTAAAGGTAGTCATTTCAGTCGAAAGAACGACGTCTAGATGACCATTTTAGAAAACATACTTTCACTTTGAGTTTAACCTTGATTTTTGGATATAGTTTCATGTTCATATGAAAAATCATTTTCCCAAAAGAACAACTTTTAAATCAACGTTTACCATAGTTTTTAATTATCCAAACCAAAACAGCCCCCGATTTCACTACGACGGCGTATATCCGATTTTATGGTGTTCATCGTGTTTCCAGGTTTTAAATCATTAAGTTAGCATATCATAAAGATATAGAACATGTGTTTAGTTGATTTTAAAATTCAAGTTAGAAGGGTTAACTTTTGTTTGCGAACAAGTTTAGAATTAACGAAACTATGTTCTAGTGATTACAAGTTTAAACCTTCGAATAAGATAGCTTTATATGTGTGAATCGAATGATGTTATGAACATCATTACTAGCTCAAGTCTTCTAGATAAAACTACTGGAAATGAGAAAAAATGGATCTAGCTTCAAAGGATCCTTGGATGGCTTGAAAGTTCTTGAAACATAATCATGACACGAAAACAGTTCAAGTAAGATTTTCACTCGAAATAAGATTGTTATAGTTGTAGAAATTGAATCAAAGTTTGAATATGAATATTACCTTGAATTAGAAAGATAACCTACTATAAATAATAAAGGTTCCTTGATCTTAGATGATTACTTGGAATGGATTAGAAAGCTTGGAAGTAGACTTGCAAACTTGGAAGTATTCTTGATTTTTATGAAACTATACTTATGGAATTTATGAAGAACACTTAGAACTTGAAGATGGAACTTGAGAGAGATCAATTAGATAAAGAAAATTGAAGAATGAAAGTGTTTGTAGGTGTTTTTGGTCGTTGGTATATGGATTAGATATAAAGGATATGTAATTTTGTTTTCATGTAAATAAGTCATGAATGATTACTCATATTTTTGTAATTTTATGAGATATTTCATGCTAGTTGCCAAATGATGGTTCCTACATGTGTTAGGTGACTCACATGGGCTGCTAAGAGCTGATCATTGGAGTATATATACCAATAGTACATACATCTAAAAGCTGTGTATTGTACGAGTACGAATACAGGTGCATACGAGTAGAATTGTTGATGAAACTGAACGAGGATGTAATTGTAAGAATTTTTGTTAAGTAGAAGTATTTTGATAAGTGTCTTGAAGTCTTTCAAAAGTGCATGAATACATATTAAAACACTACATGTATATACATTTTAACTGAGTCGTTAAGTCATCGTTAGTCGTTACATGTAAATGTTGTTTTGAAACCTTTAGGTTAACGATCTTGTTAAATGTTGTTAACCCATTGTTTATTATATCAAATTAGATGTTAAATTGTTACATTATCATGATATTATGATATATAATATATCTTAGTATGATATATATACAGTTAAACGTCGTTACAACGATAATCGTTACATATATGTCTCGTTTCGAAATCATTAAGTTAGTAGTCTTATTTTTACATAAGTAGTTCATTGTTAATACACTTAATGATATATTTACTTATCATTTAACATAATTAACCAAGTGTATCAATATCTTAATGTGATTCATATGTACCAAGTAAGACGTTGTTATAACGATAATCGTTATATATATCGTTTTCGAGTTTCTTAATTTAATAGTCTCATTTTTATGTATATAACTCATTGTTAAAATACCTAATGAGATACTTACCTATAATAAAATCATGTTAACTATATATATAATCATATATATGTCATCGTATAGTTTTTACAAGTTTTAACGTTCGTGAATCACCGGTCAACTTGGGTGGTCAATTGTCTATATGAAACCTATTTCAATTAATCAAGTCTTAACAAGTTTGATTGCTTAACACGTTGGAAACATTTAGTCATATAAATATCAATCTCAATTAATATATATAAACATGGAAAATTTAGGGTCACTACAGTACCTACCCGTTAAATAAATTTCGTCCCGAAATTTTAAGCTGTTGAAGGTGTTGACGAATCTTCTGGAAATAGATGTGGGTAATTCTTATTCATCTGATCTTCACACTCCCAGGTGAACTCGGGTCCTCTACGAGCATTCTATCAAACCTTAACAATCGGTATCTTGTTTTGCTTAAGTCTCTTAACCTCACGATCCATTATTTTGACGGGTTCTTCAATGAACTGAAGTTTTTCATTGATTTGGATTTCGTCCAACGGAATAGTGAGATCTTCTTTAGCAAAACATTTCTTCAAATTCGAGACGTGGAAAGTGTTATGTACAGTCGCGAGTTGTTGAGGTAGCTCCAGTTGGTAAGCTACTGGTCCGACACGATCTATAATCTTGAATGGTCCAATGTACCTTGGATTTAGTTTCCCCCGTTTACCAAATCGAACAACGCCTTTCCAAGGTGAAACCTTAAGCATGACCATTTCTCCAATTTCAAACTCTATATCTTTTCTTTTACTGTCCGCGTAGCTCTTTTGTCGACTCTGGGCGGTTTTCAATCGTTGTTGAATTTGGATGATTTTCTCGGTAGTTTCTTGTATTATCTCTGGAACCGTAATCTGTCTATCCCCCACTTCATTCCAACAAATCGAAGACCTGCACTTTCAACTATAAAGTGCCTCAAACGGCGCCGTCTCAATACTAGAATGATAACTGTTGTTGTAGGAAAATTCTGCTAACGGTAGGTGTCGATCCCAACTGTTTCCAAAATCAATAACACATGCTCGTAGCATGTCTTCAAGCATTTGTATCGTCCTTTCGCTCTGCCCATCAGTTTGTGGATGATAGGCAGTACTTATGTCTAGATGAGTCCCCAATGCTTGTTGCAATGTCTGCCAGAACCTTGAAACAAATCTACCATCCTTATCAGAGATAATAGAGACGGGTATTCCATGTCTGGAGACAACCTCCTTCAAATACAATCGCTCCAACTTCTCCATTTTGTCATCTTCTCTCATTGGCAGGAAGTGTGCTGACTTGGTGAGACAATCAACTATTACCCAAATAGTATCATAACCACTTGCAGTCCTTGGCAATTTAGTAATGAAATCCATGGTAATGTTTTCCCATTTCCATTCCGGAATTTCAGGTTGTTGTAGTAGACCTGATGGTTTCTGATGTTCAGCTTTGACCTTAGAACACGTCAAACATTCTCCTACATATTTAGCAATATCGGCTTTCATACCCGGCCACCAAAAGTGTTTCTTGAGATCTTTATACATCTTCCCCGCTCCGGGATGTATTGAATATCTGGTTTTATGTGCTTCTTTAAGTACCATTTCTCTCACATCTCCAAACCTTGGTACCCAAATTTTATCAGCCCTATATCGGGTTCCGTCTTCCCGAATATTAATATGTTTATCTGATCCTTTGGGTATCTCATTCTTCAACTTTCCTTCTTTTACAACCCCCTGTTGCGCCTCCTTTATTTGAGTAGTAAGGTTAGTACGAATAATTATATTCATAGCTTTTACCCGTATAGGTTCTCTGTCCTTTCTACTCAAAGCGTCGACTACCACATTCGCCTTCCCCGGGTGGTATCGAATCTCAAAATCATAATCATTCAACAGTTCAATCCACCTGCGTTGTCTCATATTCAGTTGCTTCTGATTAATTATATGTTGGAGACTTTTGTGGTCAGTATATATAATACTTTTGACCCCATATAAATAATGCCTCCAAGTCTTTAATGCAAAAACAACAGCACCCAATTCGAAATCGTGAGTTGTATAATTTTGCTCGTGAATCTTCAATTGTCTAGACGCATAAGTGATAATGCTAAAAACGAACATATATTTCATAGCATTATTCCTCAAGAAAGACAAGCTTTTAGTTGCAATTGTTCTATTTACAAGTGATATTCGTTAAATAATAAAAGGTGAATACAAAAGACAGATTCGACGAATTGAAGACGCAAACGACCAAAAAGCTCAAAAGAACAAAAGACAATAAAAAAGGTTCCAGTTATTGATAAGAAACGTCTCGAAATTACAAGAGTACAAGATTCAAAACGCAAAGTACAAAATATAAAATTGTACGCAAGGACGTTCGAAAATCCGGAACCGGGACCAGAGTCAACTCTTAACGCTCGACGCAACGGACTAAAAATTACAAGTCTACTATGCACAAGAATATAATATAATATATAAATAATTATATTAATTATTTATATTTTATATTTATATATAAAATCCGTCGGCAAGAAAGACTCCAAAAGATGTGAGCTGTAATTTTAATCTCCGCGACTCGCGGAGTTTGAAGAGGATTTTGCCGCGAGTCGCGGAGCCCCAAAAAACGAAAATCCCTATAAAGCCAACCGAATTCTGATCACAATTCATCAATCTATTTCTCTCTTCTCTCATATATACGATATATATATATAATTTATATTTTAATTTTAATTTTAATTATAATTCTAATAATAAGGGTATGTTAGCGAATGTTGTAAGGGTGTAAGTCGAAATTCTGTCCGTGTAACGCTACACTATTTTTAATCATTGTAAGTTATGTTCAACCTTTTTATATTAATGTCTCGTAGCTAAGTTATTATTATGCTTATTTAAAACGAAGTAATCATGATGTTGAGCTAATTACTAAAATTGGGTAATTGGGCTTTGTACCATAATTGGGGTTTGGACAAAAGAACGACACTTGTGGAAATTAGACTATGGGCTATTAATGGGCTTTATATTTGTTTAACTAAATGAAAGTTTGTTAATGTTAATATAAAGATTTACAATTGGGCGTCCCTATAAATTACCATATACACTCAATCGGACACGATGGGCGGGGTATTTATACGTACGAATAATCGTTCATTTAGCCGGACACGGGAATGGATTAATAGCCACTAGAATAATTAAAACAGGGGTGAAATTACATTCAAGGGTAATTGGTGTAATTGTTAACAAAGTAGTAAAACCTTGGTTTACACGCAGTCGATAACCTGGTGTATTCATTAAACAAAGTATTAAAACCTTGTTACAATTCGAATCCCCAATTAGTTGGAATATTTAACTTCGGGTATAATAATAATTTGACGAGGACACTCGCACTTTATATTTATGACTGATGGACTGTTATGGACAAAAACCAGACGGACAGATTAAATAATCCAGGACAAAGGACAATTAACCCATGGGCATAAAACTAAAATCAACACGTCAAACATCATGATTACGGAAGTTTAAATAAGCATAATTCTTTTATTTCATATTTAATTTCCTTTATTTTATATTTAATTGCACTTCTAATTATCGCACTTTTATTTATTGTTATTTAATCGCACTTTTAATTATTGTACTTTTTAATTATCGCAATTTTATTTTATCGCACTTTTATTATTCGCAATTTCATTATCGTTATTTACTTTACGCTTTAAATTAAGTCTTTTATTTATTTAATATTTTACATTAGGTTTTAACTGCGACTAAAGTTTTAAAATCGACAAACCGGTCATTAAACGGTAAAAACCCCCCTTTATAATAATAATATTACTTATATATATATATTTGTATTTTTATAAAAGTAAACTAATATAGCGTTGAGCTTTGTTTAAAGATTTCCCTGTGGAACGAACCGGACTTACTAAAAACTACACTACTTTACGATTAGGTACACTGCCTATAAGTGTTGTAGCAAGGTTTAAGTATATCCATTCTATAAATAAATAAATATCTTGTGTAAAATTGTATCGTATTTAATAGTTTTTCCTGCAAAAATTTAATAGTATTTTATACCCCTCTGCTTTAACATCAAGTATTTTTGGCGCCGCTGCCGGGGATTCTCTTAAACGCCGGAAGCGCAACGCTAATATAAAAAAAAAAAATTTTTTAGTTTACTTTTATTAAAAATTCGTTTTTGTAAAAATACGTTTTAATTATTCAAAAATATAAAAAGAAAAACAAAAATATAAGTATTTTTAAGATTTTGTTAAATATTTAAGTTTTATAAGTTTCTTTATTTTTATTTTAGTTTATAAAAATATAAGTTTTATTTTAATATCTTTTATTTATTTAAAAACAGAAAACAGAAAATAAAAAAAAATAAAGAAAAAACGCGTCGAATTTAAAGCTGTCAGCTGAAATTTGAAACCTCGCGACTCGCGGGGTTTGAAGCATTAAATACCGCAAGTCGCGGAGCTTCTCTGACAGGCGACAAAAATCCCTAATTCAGCATTAATTACGGTTTTAATTAATTATTATTATTATTTAACCCTAATTATTATTATTATTATTAGTTTTATTTTAAGATTTACTTTTTATTTAATTTGTTTTATTTAGTTAAATTAGTTAAATTGTAAAATTAATAGTTTTATTAAAAAAAATAATATAAAAATAATATTTTTATAAAAATTGTAATTTTTACAACTTTTTGTATATTTTTATATTTTGTCCCTTTTTAATCATTGTAGCGTAATATTTGTATTTTTAGCTCATATTTAATTTTAAACTTAGTTTTTGCTATAGTTATTTTTACTCCTAGATTTTTAGGCTTTGCCGTAGAATTCCTTAAGTGCTTTTTCTTTAGACTAAGATTTAGGTACTTTAGAATTTTGCGACGCCTTTTTAAGTTTTAGTTTCTTTTTAAGCTATTTCCATTTGGGATTTAGTTTTTCCTGTAAGCTTTAATATTTTTATACCTTTTACTATGTATCAATTATCATTCCAATTAGTAATTTCAATTTGCGATTATAATTTTAAGTTAGTTGTAGTAATAAGATTAGGTTAGTTAAGTATTTTTAAGTTTTTATAAGTTTCTTTTATTTTTCCGTCACCTTTTATTTTTCAACCATTTTTTTTTCTTTTTCGACCTTTTTCGACGAACTCTTTTTCTTTCTCATTTCTCGCCATTCTAGTTTTTAGGACATAGATTTTTATTCTACTTCTTATCTAAATTTCTTAAAATTACGAAAATTTATTTTAAGTGGTTAAATTAATAGACATCAAAATTTTCTGGTTCGTAGTAATAGTTGGATTTGTACGTGGACCGGGTTATTGGAGCCAAACAGTCCTCAATTATATTGAGACCAAACGAATCCTGCCCCTCTGCTGCATCTTTTGGCTATTCGAAACGTGGGCAAAATCAGAAAAGTCTATTGATTGGATAACTTATTATAATTTTTCTTTCCTTTTTAAAACTAATAGGATATTCAGTGAATGCACCGAGCAAGACGTTCATCACCTTTTGTACGTTCACCACCTGTAACTAGATCAAGACATTTAGCAAATATAACCGCCGTTGATTTTTCTTTAGAATCGTCATCCAGTCGACCAAGTACTTCAGTTCAAATTTCCGATAATCCATTTTTTGAACCCGACCTCACAATTGAGAATCCGGAAAATATTCAGGAACGGTTCATAGATCCTGAACCATTAAACTTTCCTCCGGAGCCACCAATCATTCAAACAGAGATTGTTGAGGAACGAACCATTAAATCAGAATCATCTAGTGATACCGATTCAACAAATTCAATTATGGAGAATCTGGAACCTTTAAGTATGGAAGACCGAATGAGAGCTAAACGCACTGGTCAAGGTCACGCAATTACTCATCCAGACATTAATGCACCAGATTATGAAATCAAAGGACAAATTCTACACATGGTGACTAATCAATGCCAATTTAGTGGTGCGCCGAAGGAAGATCCAAATGAACATCTACGTACCTTTAATAGGATCTGTACACTATTCAAAATCCGAGAAGTGGAGGATGAGCAGATATATCTCATGTTATTTCCCTGGACTTTAAAGGGAGAAGCCAAAGATTGGTTGGAATCGTTACCTGAAGGGGCGATCGATACATGGGACATTTTAGTTGACAAATTTCTTAAACAATTCTTTCCTGCATCTAAAGCCGTAAGACTTCAAGCAGAAATTGTTACGTTTACACAGAAACCAAATGAAACTCTATATGAGGCGTGGACAAGATATGGAAAGTTATTAAGAGGATGTCCGCAACATGGTTTAGACACCTGTCAAATAGTACAAATATTCTACCAAGGATGCGACATCACTACAAGAAAAGACATAGATATAGCAGCTGGTGGTTCTATTATGAAGAAAACCGAAACTGATGCTTACAAAATTATTGATAACACTGCTTCCCACTCGCATGAGTGGCACCAAGAAAAAGATATCATTAGATCATCTAAAGCAGCTAGAGCCGATTCTAGCCATGACTTAGATTCCATTTCCGCAAAGATAGATGCTGTGGAGAGACGAATGGAAAAGATGACTAAAGATATTCACGCTATACGAATTAGTTGTGAGCAGTGTGGAGGACCACATTTGACAAAAGATTGTCTCAGTATTGAACAAACAATGGAACAAAGAGAGAATATTTCATACATAAACCAAAGGCCTGGAAATAATTATCAGAATAATTATCAACCGCCAAGACCAATTTACAATCAAAACCAGAATTATAACCGAAATATTCCATACAACAACCAACAAGGTCCTAGCAATCAACAAGTATCCAATAATACTTACAACCAGCAAAGACCGAATTTTCAAAACAAACCACCACAACAAACCGATGATAAAAAGCCGAATTTAGAAGATATGATGACGAAGCTAGTTGAAACTCAAACGCAGTTTTTCACATCTCAAAAACAAACTAATGAACAAAATGCTCAAGCATTTAGAAATCAACAAGCTTCTATTCAAAATCTGGAACAAGAAGTAAGTAACCTAGCAAGGTTAATAGGTGAAAGAAAACCGGGAAGTCTACCTAGTGATACAAATGCTAACCCCCAGAATGAAACAGCTAAAGCCATTACCACAAGAAGTGGTACAACACTTAAACCACCTGAAATACCTGTAACTTCTGATGAAACTATTCCTACTCCATAAGAACCACAACCTGATCAAGATAAGGAAAAAGAACCGGTAGTTGAAAAGATTAATAAAGATAACACAGCTAAGGCTAAACCTTATGTTAAACCATACCAACCACCACTTCCTTATCCGAGTAAAATGAAGAAAGAAAAACTTGAAGCCGAGCAATCCAAATTTTTGGATATGTTTAAACAGATAAATGTAAATCTTCCTTTCATTGATGTGATTTCAGGAATGCCAAGATATGCTAAATTCTTGAAAGATCTAATCTCAAATAGAAAGAAAATGGAAGAACTCTCGGCTGTTACTATGAATGCTAATTGTTCAGCAGTGCTGTTGAATAAGATACCAGAAAAACTATCTGATCCAGGAAGTTTCACAATTCCATGTTTTCTGGGTAGTCTTAGTTCAATAAAAGCATTGGCAGACTTAGGTGCTAGTATAAATCTAATGCCGTATTCACTATACGCTAAACTAGACCTTGGAGAATTAAAACCAACCAGAATAAGCATACAACTAGCCGATAGATCTATAAAATATCCTAGAGGGATAATGGAGAACATGCTAGTTAAAGTTGGTACTTTAGTATTTTCAGTAGATTTTGTTGTTTTGGACATGGAAGAAGATTCTCAAGTTCCTCTCATATTAGGAAGACCATTCTTAAACACGGCTAAAGCAATGATAGACGTGTTCGGTAAGAAACTGACCCTAAGTATAGAGGATGAGAGTGTTACCTTTTCAGTTGATAGAGCAATGCAACAACCACAATCTGCAGATGATACATGTTATTATATTCAAACTATAGATGCACATGCAGAATTATTAGAAGAATTTCCAGAATTACAAGGAACAGGAGAATGTTCTTTAGGAGAAGGTAATGAACCAATTGATGAAGCTGAAATGTTAGCTACACTTATAGCTAATGGATATGAACCAACAACAGAAGAAATTCAAATGCTAAAAGAAGAAGACAGATATCGATATAAATCATCGATAGAAGAACCTCCGAAATTAGAGTTAAAGCCACTTTCAAACCATTTGGAATACGCTTATTTACATGGTGAATCTGAATTACCTGTAATAATATCGTCTTCTCTTACTGAAAATGAGAAATCACAACTCATTTCTGTGTTGAAAGCTCATAAACCAGCCATTGCATGGAAGATTCATGATATTAAAGGAATAAGTCCTTCGTATTGCACA
Organism: Rutidosis leptorrhynchoides; assembly: GCF_046630445.1. Lineage (NCBI taxonomy): Eukaryota > Viridiplantae > Streptophyta > Magnoliopsida > Asterales > Asteraceae > Rutidosis > Rutidosis leptorrhynchoides. The sequence goes on from NC_092335.1 coordinate 615,993,388, forward strand.
CATAAAATCCTTATGGAAGAAGGTCATAAAACGTATGTGCAACGCCAACGAAGACTAAATCCTAATATGCAAGATGTAGTTAAAAAAGAGATTATTAAACTGCTAGATGCAGGTTTAATTTATCCAATTTCTGATAGTCCATGGGTAAGCCCAGTTCAATGCGTACCTAAGAAGGGTGGCATGACTGTCATTACAAATGAAAAAAATGAGCTTATTCCTACTAGGACTGTAACAGGATGGCGTGTATGTATTGATTATAGAAAATTAAATGACGCCACCAGAAAAGATCACTTTCCCTTACCTTTCATAGATCAAATGTTGGAAAGATTAGCCGGAAATAGTTACTATTGTTTTCTAGATGGATTTTCCGGATATTTTCAAATTCCAATAGCACCCGAGGACCAAGAGAAAACCACATTCACGTGCCCTTATGGTACTTTTGCTTACAAACGCATGCCATTTGGACTTTGTAACGCCCCTGCAACCTTTCAAAGATGCATGATGGCGATTTTTCACGACATGATAGAAGAATGCATGGAAGTATTCATGGATGACTTTTCAGTCTTCGGTGATACATTTAAATCATGTCTAGTTAATCTGGAACGAATGCTAATTAGATGCGAACAATCAAATCTAGTACTTAATTGGGAGAAATGCCATTTCATGGTTAAAGAAGGCATCGTTCTTGGACATAAAATTTCAAAAGAAGGAATTGAAGTGGATAGAGCTAAAGTAGATGTAATTGCTAAACTTCCACATCCCACCAATGTTAGAGGAGTTAGGAGTTTTCTAGGGCATGCCGGTTTTTACCGACGTTTCATAAAAGATTTTTCTAAAATTGCCACTCCTATGAATAAACTCCTAGAAAAGGATGCGCCATTCATCTTTTCAGATGAATGTATCAAATCTTTTAATATTCTTAAAGAAAAACTCACTAATGCACCGATCATGATAACACCAAATTGGAATCTACCATTTGAACTAATGTGCGATGCAAGTGATTTTGCAATGGGAGCCGTTTTAGGACAAAGGATTGAAAAACGATTTCAACCTATATATTATGCTAGTAAGACATTACAAGGAGCACAAACAAACTATACAACTACTGAAAAAGAACTCCTTGCTATTGTCTTTGCTTTTGACAAATTTCGATCATATCTCGTTCTAGCAAAAACGGTGGTCTATACCGACCATTCTGCTCTTAGATACCTATTTTCAAAACAAGATGCTAAACCAAGATTAATCCGTTGGATCTTACTCTTACAAGAGTTTGATATTGAAATCCGAGATAAAAGAGGAGCAGAAAATCTCGCCGCTGATCATCTTTCTCTTCTTGAAAATCCCGAATTAGAAGTTCTAAATGAATCAGCCATACAAGACAACTTTCCTGATGAATATCTATTGAAGATAGATTATAAAGAAATCCCATGGTTTGCAGACTATGCAAACTACTTAGTTTGTGGATTCCTTGAAAAAGGATTATCGTACCAAAGACGAAAGAAATTCTTCAGTGATATAAAACACTATTTTTGGGAAGATCCACATCTGTTTAAAAGTTGTCCCGATGGAATAATACGACGATGTGTATTTGGAGATGAAGCTAGTAAAATTTTAAACCATTATCACACAGGACCAACAGGAGGGCATTATGGGCCTCAACTAACAGCAAGAAAAGTTTATGAAGCTGGATTCTATTGGCCTACAATTTACAAAGACGCACACCTTCTTTGCAAATCCTGTGATGCATGTCAAAGGGCCGGAAAAATAAGTCAACGTGATGAAATGCCACAAAATGTCATCCAAGTATGTGAAGTATTTGACATTTGGGGTATTGACTTTATGGGTCCATTTCCAAAATCTCATAATAATCTATATATACTCGTAGCCATTGATTATGTATCTAAATGGGCGGAAGCACAAGCTCTCCCAACTAACGATGCACGAGTTGTAGTCAACTTTTTAAAACGTCTTTTTGCAAGGTTTGGAACACCGAAAGCTTTAATAAGTGATCGGGGTACTCATTTCTGTAATAATCAACTTGAGAAAGTTCTTAAAAGATATGGAGTAACTCATAAAATCTCCACCGCATATCATCCACAAACAAGTGGACAAGTTGAAAATACCAACCGAGCTTTAAAACGTATTCTAGAGAAAACCGTAGGATCAAATCCGAAGGAATGGTCCATTAAATTGGAGGATGCACTCTGGGCTTTTAGAACAGCCTACAAAACTCCAATTGGAACCACACCTTTTAGACTTGTTTATGGAAAAGCATGTCATCTTCCAGTAGAAATTGAACACAAAGCATTTTGGGCTTTGAAGACATGTAATCTTGATTTACATGAAGCCGGACGTCTACGATTAAGTCAACTAAATGAATTAGAAGAATTAAGACATGAAGCATACGAAAATTCGTTAATCTATAAAGAAAGAACGAAGAAATGGCATGATAAAAGAATCAGAAGTTCAAAAGAATTTAAAGAAGGAGACAGAGTTCTTCTTTTCAATTCACGATTCAAGCTATTTCCTGGAAAATTGAAATCAAGATGGTCTGGACCATTCATAGTCAAAAGAGTTTTCCCATACAGAACGATAGAATTAATAAATTCAAATGGGATTGAATTTAAAGTTAATGGTCACAGAGTTAAACATTACATACATGGTCTGATGGAAGTCGACAACGAAGTTAATCACAATTTCGACACCACAGCTAACTAAGTGTGGGGAGAATCAAATCTTTAAAGGATAATATGTATTTCTGTTAGAGTTAGATTGTCTGTTTTCGTGTAGTTCTCGAAAATGGAACCCGAATGGTCTTTCCCTAGCAGACCCTAAAGAACTAGTCTTCTCCCCCCATTCTGAATTTTTATTTTTTTTTAGGTTTTTACGAAATGAAGACTGCCTGTGAACTAAACCATGGTCTAATGCTACACGCTTTGATCACTAAAAGAAATAATGACATACTACCGAGTGAAATAGTATCAGTAATCAGAGAAAGAATGGACGGAGTTAGAAAAGAATCCAGATGCGAAGATAATAAGTTACAATTTGGTAAAGGAAAATCAAAATCCGCAGCGAAAAGAAGAGCACGACACCTAGAACGATGTCACAAATGCAGAAAATGGTCACATGGAGGTAAATGTTCAAATAATCAAACCTATTCAAATACCGAATTTGTTACTTTATGCAGAGACGGACCGTTCATATGTTTAGAAGAAAAGACACTGAATGCTCGAGGTTACGCCTATGTAGCCATGGAAAATCAATTAAACCGACTATCTTATGAATGGGATAGATCATATAACTAAGAAATCTATTCCACAGGTATGTCTGTACAGTTTTTATTTTTATTTTTTTTTTATTTTTAACCTTTTGATAATAAACGCTAATTTGTTCGCTAAAAAGTATTAAATTGGTATTAAATAAAATTAGGTTTGGCGACCGAAATTATTGATATCATTCAAAAATTTATTACATCACTGCGAAATTTAACGTTTATTCTTAAGGTATAAATATCTTTAATCAATCAACCCAAAATATTTCAAAAATTCGTCATGAGTTAAATTAGGTCTTGGAACCGAAATTACTTTACCGAAAAGAGGGGCGCATATTTTTGATAATATTTGATTGATTAAAGTGGGAAAAAAAAAGCCAAAAAGATTTTTAATTTTATTTTTACCATGTTTTTAAAATAAATATTTAAATCTTAAATTAATATTGTAAACTTTGTAAAAACAATATTTTTAAAATTGTAAATATTTGAATTTTTAAAATTAAGTATGGTGTGAAGAATTGTTATGTAGTATAGAGTTGAATGATCGGGTAGCTAGTTTAACCGATCGTTCTTTTATTAGATTTTTGTTAGGCGGTTCGATGCGCCACATGTCTTTACTGGACATAGCTCAGGCTTTACGTATATATACGCCTGAGGAGTTAGCGTCTGCCGATTGTAGAGGATTGATACTAAACGGTAGAAAGATAGATGAGAATTTTGATACACACGGTGTGTGGAGTCAAATGACAAGCCATCACCGTTTCAAAGGGGGAAATTACTCTTATTTGGATATAGATAGAGCCGAATTAAGAGTGATACATAGGTTTTTAGCTAATTCGATTACACAAAGGGGTAAGAACAAAGAAAAAGTAAATGAACAGGATTTGTTTTACCATATGTGTATTCGAGACCCACAAAGTGCTGTAAGTATACCATATTGTGTGGGTTATTATTTATCAGCTATGGTTCGGGGGATGCGACCACATAGCATAATAGGAGGTGGTATTTTTATTACTTTGATTGGTGAATATCTCGGTGTGGATATAAGTCGGGGGGGATTATTAGTAGAAGAACCAGAACCCCGCGATACTATAGGTTTAAATGTATACCATGGTGCGAAAGTTTTAAAGAGGCGAAATAACGCCGCAGTACGATACCATGGTAGACATCCACAGGTGGAGAGAAACCAACAACAAGGTAATGTAGGAGGGGGGAATGAGATGCAAGAAATGCATAGGTTTATAGCTTCTCAGGAATACGAAAATGCTAGACAGAGAGCATTTGAAGATTGGCAAGTTCATCAGAACCAGATCATAGCTCATTGCCAACATATAGGTAGAAACTATATTCCTACACCGAAACCCATCTTCCCTCCTTGGTCTATAGAGATGCAGCCACCATATCCTACGTATGACCCTGCCGAAGCATTCTATAGCACTTATGGTTATGCCTGGAACCCCTATTGGTACCAATATCATCCTTAGTTTACTTATTATTTTTTTTTATTTTGTAATTTGTAATTATTGATACGTTTAATACTTTTGTTAATATTGTAATCATTTTTATAATTATCTAACTTTTATTCTTAGATTTTAATAATTTTTGAATGTGGGGTAATATACCAAACTTCAAAAATATGTATATATGTTTGCAGTTTATCTTATGTACACAACAGGGTAAAACAACGCATTTTCAAAGACTGGCATTAAGTTCAGCAAAAGCAACTAATTTTGACGACAAGATGCAAAATATATGTGAAATAACAACAAGAAGGAATGAACAAATGATGTGCACCATTTATCATTCAGCAAACAAACGCCAATATATTTGGAAACTTTGGTAAAAATTTAATCATTTTCACACAAATCACCCTCAATAATTTAAATTGTTACTGATTTCTTGCAAATGAGGGCATTGCAAGATCTTAAGTGTGGGAAGGGGTTAAATTCTTTCGGATTTTAAAAATTTTTACTTTATACACTTGGTTACCATTAAAAATACTAGTAAAGCAGTAGTTGTATTAGAATCTAGTGCTCTCTGATAAAAAAAGAACAGCCCTAGTCTTATATACTGACTACCCAATTCTAGTAAAATTGGTCAAAATTTTCAATTAAATGAACTAAAAATCATGTTTATACATATTTATGAACGATAAAACTAGGTTTTAACACCGAAATTATTGTTACCTCGGAAAGGACATAAATTAAGAAACAAACTAAAATGTCAAAATTCATTTAAAATGGAATAAAGGACGATAAAAAGGAAAATAAAAGCCAAGTGTGGGAAAATTTACCAAGTTATCTTAACATATGTCACATATATCTGTAACAAATAACTGAAAATACTTTTGCTTTGGACTAAACTAAACTGTTTTTACCCGACGAAAGAAAAGAAGAGATGGATCTACACGATGAATCAATTCCATCACTAAAAGGAAGTAAAGTCTTCCGAAAAAGACACGCGCTTCTTGATTTAGGTCATGAAGTTGTCGTCCAGACCAGCTGTAGGTTGACGAAAAATCTAGAAAAGTCATCACTAAAATCAGCAGGAAATCCACGGACCTCAGCATTAAACAGGGTGGCCAAGTGGTCAGATTTATCCTAACCATGAGAAGGATTTATCTCGTACAAAAGGGGGGCACCATGCAAATTAGCTGGATAAGACTAATGAATCAGATCCCCAGAAAGGATAATCTCCTTAAAGATTAAAAATCAGCTTTTAAGACTGATATTACTCAATCCTAGAGATTGACCTTAAAGATTGAGAATTACAAACTCATGGAATTCAATGATATCTAAACTCGAGCTTAAACGAGAAAATATTTTGATCAAAATTACAAACCGATTTGTTTTCTGAAAACCCTATTTTCAATGCGTTCATTACCATTGAACGTAAAATCCTAGGAATTCACCTGGAATTCATTAGGTCACCTGAACTAAATCGGGTGTCAACCGTAAGAACGGTGGTTGCATAGTGGTCAAAGACAGGACCTTGTGCCAGACCGAAAAATTATAAGGGTGAGCTTTACTATTGCTCCTACCAAGGATAGTAATTGCGTCCGACACGTTATAGACCATAATCAAAAGCATGTCACGGGACATTGCCTTAACAGTTGCTTGTTCAACGCTTTCCTTTACAACCGGACGGTAGTTTACCGAAAGGTAATATACGGGACAAGTAAACTGGACGTGTTGCTTTCCTAATACAAGGTTAGCAAGTGGGTGACACAAAACAGCAAGTTTTGAGCTAAAATTTTCAAATCTAAAACCCACCAAACCCACAAAAATATTTTGCAAACACCGGTAAAGGGTTATTCCGGAAAACTTATCTAGGGTAAAAAACTAGATTTAATTTTCAAAAGATCAAATGTTTTCATAATGATCCAATTTCCTTAATGGATCTAAATTTTTATAGTCATGTGGGACTGTAAACCATATCGTTACTACCATTGTTTATACCGCCGTATAGAAATCACTGATGTACAAGTGTGAAGAATAAAGAAGTGATTCTAGTATTTCAAGACAATATTACTTGAGGACAAGCAACGCTCAAGTGTGGGAATATTTGATAATGCTAAAAACGAACATATATTTCATAGCATTATTCCTCAAGAAAGACAAGCTTTTAGTTGCAATTGTTCTATTTACAAGTGATATTCGTTAAATAATAAAAGGTGAATACAAAAGACAGATTCGACGAATTGAAGACGCAAACGACCAAAAAGCTCAAAAGAACAAAAGACAATAAAAAAGGTTCCAATTATTGATAAGAAACGTCTCGAAATTACAAGAGTACAAGATTCAAAACGCAAAGTACAAAATATAAAATTGTACGCAAGGACGTTCGAAAATCCGGAACCGGGACCAGAGTCAACTCTTAACGCTCGACGCAACGGACTAAAAATTACAAGTCTACTATGCACAAGAATATAATATAATATATAAATAATTATATTAATTATTTATATTTTATATTTATATATAAAATCCGTCGGCAAGAAAGACTCCAAAAGATGTGAGCTGTAATTTTAATCTCCGCGACTCGCGGAGTTTGAAGAGGATTTTGCCGCGAGTCGCGGAGCCCCAAAAAACGAAAATCCCTATAAAGCCAACCGAATTCTGATCACAATTCATCAATCTATTTCTCTCTTCTCTCATATATACGATATATATATATATAATTTATATTTTAATTTTAATTTTAATTATAATTCTAATAATAAGGGTATGTTAGCGAATGTTGTAAGGGTGTAAGTCGAAATTCTGTCCGTGTAACGCTACGCTATTTTTAATCATTGTAAGTTATGTTCAACCTTTTTATATTAATGTCTTGTAGCTAAGTTATTATTATGCTTATTTAAAACGAAGTAATCATGATGTTGAGCTAATTACTAAAATTGGGTAATTGGGCTTTGTACCATAATTGGGGTTTGGACAAAAGAACGACACTTGTGGAAATTAGACTATGGGCTATTAATGGGCTTTATATTTGTTTAACTAAATGAAAGTTTGTTAATGTTAATATAAAGATTTACAATTGGGCGTCCCTATAAATTACCATATACACTCAATCGGACACGATGGGCGGGGTATTTATACGTACGAATAATCGTTCATTTAACCGGACACGGGAATGGATTAATAGCCACTAGAATAATTAAAACAGGGGTGAAATTACATTCAAGGGTAATTGGTGTAATTGTTAACAAAGTGGTAAAACCTTGGTTTACACGCAGTCGATAACCTGGTGTATTCATTAAACAAAGTATTAAAACCTTGTTACAATTCGAATCCCCAATTAGTTGGAATATTTAACTTCGGGTATAATAATAATTTGACGAGGACACTCGCACTTTATATTTATGACTGATGGACTGTTATGGACAAAAACCAGACGGACAGATTAAATAATCCAGGACAAAGGACAATTAACCCATGGGCATAAAACTAAAATCAACACGTCAAACATCATGATTACGGAAGTTTAAATAAGCATAATTCTTTTATTTCATATTTAATTTCCTTTATTTTATATTTAATTGCACTTCTAATTATCGCACTTTTATTTATTGTTATTTAATCGCACTTTTAATTATTGTACTTTTTAATTATCGCAATTTTATTTTATCGCACTTTTATTATTCGCAATTTCATTATCGTTATTTACTTTACGCTTTAAATTAAGTCTTTTATTTATTTAATATTTTACATTAGGTTTTAACTGCGACTAAAGTTTTAAAATCGACAAACCGGTCATTAAACGGTAAAAACCCCCCTTTATAATAATAATATTACTTATATATATATTTGTATTTTTATAAAAGTAAACTAATATAGCGTTGAGCTTTGTTTAAAGATTTCCCTGTGGAACGAACCGGACTTACTAAAAACTACACTACTTTACGATTAGGTACACTGCCTATAAGTGTTGTAGCAAGGTTTAAGTATATCCATTCTATAAATAAATAAATATCTTGTGTAAAATTGTATCGTATTTAATAGTTTTTCCTGCAAAAATTTAATAGTATTTTATACCCCTCTGCTTTGACATCAATAAGCAATCACCTTCGTTCATTGCATTAATACACAACTGAGACCTTGCTTTGATGCATCACAATAAATCACAAAATCGTCATTCTCTTCAGGCAATGACAATATAGGTGCCGTAGTTAGCTTTTTCTTCAATAACTAAAACGCCTTCTCTTGTTCATCCTTCAATTCAAATTTCTTCCCTTTATGCGTTAATGCAGTCAAGGGTTTTGCTATTTTGGAGAAATCTTGGATGAATCTTCTGTAGTAACCAGCCAATCCTAAAAATTGACGTATATGCTTCGGAGTTTTTGGGGTTTCCCACTTTTCAACGGTTTTGATCTTTGCCGGGTCCACCTGGATACCTTCTTTGTTCACTATGTGACCGAGAAATTGAACTTCTTCCAACCAAAATGCACACTTTGAAAACTTAGCGTACAGTTTTTCTTTCCTCAATACTTCTAGCACTTTTCTCAAATGTTCTTCGTGCTCTTGATCATTCTTTGAGTAAATAAGTATGTCATCGATGAAAACAATGACAAACTTGTCAAGATATGGCCCACACACTCGGTTCATAAGGTCCATGAACACAGCGGGTGCGTTAGTCAATCCAAACGGCATAACCATAAACTCGTAATGACCATAACGCGTCCTAAAAGCAGTTTTTGGAATATCATCCTCCTTTACTCGCATTTGATGATATCCAGAACATAAATCGATTTTCGAATAAACCGAAGAGCCTTATAGTTGATCAAATAAGTCGTCAATTCTCGGCAGTGGATAACGGTTTTTGATGGTAAGTTTATTCAACTCTCTGTAGTCAATACGCAACCTAAATGTACTATCCTTCTTCTTGACAAACAAAATAGGAGCTCCTCATGGTGATGTGCTTGGTCGAATGAAACCACGTTCTAATAGTTCTTGCAGTTGGCTTTGCAGTTCTTTCATCTCGCTGGGTGCGAGTCTGTAAGGAGCAAGAGCTATTGGTGCAGCTCCTGGTACAAGATCTATTTGAAATTCAACAGATCGATGTCGAGGTAGTCCCGATAATTCTTTCAGAAATACATCGGGAAATTCTTTTGCGACGGGAACATCATTGATGCTCTTTTCTTCAGTTTGTACTTTCTCGACATATGCTAGAACAGCATAGCAACCTTTTCTTATTAGTTTTTGTGCCTTCAAATTACTAATAAGATGTAGCTTCGTGTTGCCCTTTTCTCCATACACCATTAAGGGTTCTCCTTCTTCTTGTACAATGCGAATTGCATTTTTGTAACATACGATCTCTGCTTTCATCTCCTTCAGCCAGTCCATGCTAACTATTACATCAAAACTCCCTAACTCTACTGGTATCAAATCAATCTTAAATATTTCGCTACCCAGTTTAATTTCTCGATTCCGGCATATATAATCTGCTGAAATTAATTTACCGTTTGCTAATTCGAGTAAAAATTTACTATCCAACAGCGTTAATGGACAACTTAATTTAGCACAAAAATCTCTACTCATATAGCTTCTATCCGCACCCGAATCAAATAAAACGTAAGCATATTTATTGTCAATAAGAAACGTACCCATAACAAGCTCCGGGTCTTCCTGTGCCTCTGCCGCATTAATATTGAAAACTCTTCCGCGGCCTTGTCCATTCGTGTTCTCCTGGTTCGGGAAATTTCTAATAATGTGGCCCAGTTTTCCACATTTATAACAAACTACATTGGCATAACTTGCTCTGACACTACTTGCTCCACCATTACTCGTTCCGACACCATTTGTTCCTTTCGTTCTATTAACCCCTGGTCCATAGACCTCACTCTTCGCCCTGCTATGACCATTTATTTTACACTTGTTGCAAAATTTGGTGCAGAACCCTGAGTGATACTTTTCACAACTTTGGCATAGCTGCTTCTGATTGTTTTTGTTGTTGCAGTTGTTATTGTTGTTGGGATGATTGTTGTAGTTGTTGTTGTTGTTGTTATGCCGTTTGTTGTAGTTGCGATTAATGTTGCGATTGTTGGGATTGTTGTTGTTGTTTTGGTGACTCTTATCACCGTTATCCTCCCACTTTCTTTTGACTAACTTCACGTTGGCCTCTTCGGTCGCCTGTTCTTTAATTCTTCCCTCAATCTGGTTCACTAGTTTGTGAGCCATTCTACATGCCTTTTGTATGGAGGCAGGCTCGTGTGAACTTATATCTTCTTGGATTCTCTCCGGTAACCCTTTCACAAACGCGTCGATCTTCTCTTCCTCATCTTCGAACGCTCTCGGACATAATAGGCACAATTCTGTGAATCGTCTTTCGTACGAAGTAATATAAAATCCCTGTATTTGTAACCCTCTAAGTTCTGACTTGAGCTTATTGACCTCGGTTCTGGGACGGTGCTTCTCGTTCATCAAGTGCTTGAATGCTGACCATGGTAGCGCGTAAGCAGCATCTTGTCCCACTTGCTCTAGATAGGTATTCCACCATGTTAATGCAATACCTGTGAAGGTATGTGTAGCGTACTTCACTTTGTCTCCTTCAGCACACTTACTTATGGAAAACACCGATTCAACTTTATCGGTCCACCGTTTCAATCCGATTGGTCCTTCGGTCCCATCAAATTCTGAAGGTTTGCAGGCAGTGAATTCCTTGTAGGAGCATCCTACACGATTTCTTGCGCCGTTAGCTGTATTGCTAGATTCAGAGTTTTTGTTAGTATGTAGCGCGGCCTGTACTGCGGCTATGTTTGAAGCAAGAAAGGCACGAAATTCCTCTTCGCTCATATTCAAGGTGTGTCGAGTAGTCGGTGCCATTTCCTTCAAAATAGTCAAATGAAACAATTTAATCATACAGAATATTAAGAGTAGTCAATAGTATCTCGTAGCATAATATGAACTCATTTATAAAAGGTTTTTCTTCATATTAGCGTTTTATAAGTTTAAATTCGGGTACTACCTACCCGTTAAGTTCATACTTAGTAGCTAATATACAATTCAACTACTACAATTCCATATGAAAAACTGATTATAATAATATATCACATATAAATATTCTTCAAACTTACAACTTCGCTATATTACATATAACATGAAATATAGTACACTATGATACAGGACAGTATTGAAGATAAATCTAGTTAATACGCAAGTTGTTCAGCAAGGGAAATAAAGACACGTAATTCATAAGTCCAGAAACAAGTCATGCATTCTGGTTTTACTAAGACGACTTCCCATCCTTGGTCTTGTGGAAAATAACCTTTAAGACCATTGGCTAGGCAGCATGTTGTAATGTCGTCAAACAGACGAGGGTTTCGTAATGTCCAACAGCCCCGTAATAATCTAAAAACCTTGTTTCTCACCCCAACTACTGAATCCGTCACTTGTGGGAAAGTTTTATTTAAAAGCTGCAATCCGATGTTCTTTTTCTCACTTTGGTAAGAAGCGAACATCACTAACCCGTAAGCATAACATGCTTCTTTATGTTGCATGTTAGAAGCTCTTTCTAATTCACGAAATCTTATGTTGGGATATGTTGAGTCAAAATAGGTTCTTAACCCGTAGCGTAAAATTGCATTTGGGTTCCCCGCATTTAACGCTTTAAAGAAAACATGGCGTAACTTAAAGTCTCCCCAATGTGATATACCCCACCTATCAAAGGAAAGCCTTTTATAAACTAAGGCATTTCTGGAAAGTCTTTCAAATGTTTGACAAGTTAATTTCGCCATAACTAAATGTGCTGATGAATTCTGACCGACTCTAGACAAGATTTCCTCAATCATATCCTTTGGTAGGTCTTCTAAAATATTCGGTTGTCTACCCTTAACGTCCATATTGTTTTTATACTGTAAAATAGACAAGGATTAGATACGTAAAAACAAACAATACAAGCAATTTTTACATAGAACATAAAAGTACAAGCACACTACAATACATTTATTACACAACATGCTCACACCCCTCTAATCTGAATCACTGGTTTCTTCTACTTCGGACTTGGTTCTTTTTCCTAATCTTCTAGGGATATATGATGTTCCTCTAATTCGAGCCGTCGTTTTCCACATTGGTTTAGAAAAACCTGGTGATTTAGAGGTTCCCGAGTTATTGTCACAATATTGAAAATATGGGTGTTGACGGTACATATAAAGTTCATCGGGGTCGGAATCAGATTTCTCTATTTTGATGCCTTTTCCCTTATTATTTTCTTTTGCCTCATTAAATTGGGTCGGGGTAATTTCTATAACATCATCGGAATCCTCATCAGGATTCGATTCATCGGAAAATTGGTAATTTTTCCAATATTTTACTTCCTTAGCGGAAACACCATTGACCATTATTAACTTTGGTCCATTGGTTGAGGATTTTCTTTTATTTAACCGGTTTTCTGTGGTTCCTACTATTCCCCCTCCGGAACCTCTTCTTCTGGTTCCTCTTCTTCTGGTTCCTCTTCTTCCGGTTCCTCTTCTTCCGGTTCCGTTTCCACTTCTTCCGGTTCTTCGGGAACTTGTGAATCTTGCCAATATATATTCGACTCTTCGTTGTTATTAGGTGAGTCAATGGGATTTGTGCTAGAGGTAGACATCTATCACACAATATCAAACATGTTAAGAGATTAATATATCACATAATATTTACATGTTAATAATATATAGTTTCCAATAAAAATGTTAAGCAATCATTTTTAAAGAAAACACGGTCGAAGTCCAGACTCACTAATGCATCCTAACAAACTCGATAAGACACACTAATGCAAATTTTCTGGTTCTCTAAGACCAACACTCGGATACCAACTGAAATGTCCTGTTCATATTGATTATAAACGTTCCATATTAATTGATTTCGTTGCGAGGTTTTGACCTCTATATGAGACGTTTTTCAAAGACTGCATTCATTTTTAAAACAACCATAACCTTTATTTTATCAATAAAGGTTTTAAAAACATTACGTAGATTATCAAATAATGATAATCTAAAATATACTGTTTACACACGACCATTACATAATGGTTTACAATAGAAATATATTACATCGACATATGTTTCTTGAATGCAGTTTTTACACAATATCATACAAACATGGACTCCAAATCTTGTCCTTATTTTAGTATGCAACAGCGGAAGCTCTTAGTATTCACCTGAGAATAAACATGCTTTAAACGTCAACAAAAATGTTGGTGAGTTATAGGTTTAACCTATATATATCAAATCGTAACAAGACCACAAGATTTCATATTTCAATACACATCCCATACATAGAGATAAAAATCATTCATATGATGAACACCTGGTAACTGACATTAACAAGATGCATATATAAGAATATCCCCATCATTCCGGGACACCCTTCGGATATGATATAAATTTCGAAGTACTAAAGCATCCGGTACTTTGGATGGGGTTTATTAGGCCCAATAGATCTATCTTTAGGATTCGCGTCAATTAGGGTGTCTATTCCCTAATTCTTAGATTACCAGACTTAATAAAAAGGGGCATATTCGATTTCGATAATTCAACCATAGAATGTAGTTTCACGTACTTGTGTCTATTTTATAAATCATTTATAAAACCTGCATGTATTCTCATCCGAAAAATATTAGATTTTAAAATTGGGACTATAACTCACTTTCACAGATATTTCCTTCCTCGAAAATAAGACTTGGCCACGGATCGATTCACGAACCTATAAAAATATGTACATATATATCAAAGTATGATCAAAATATAATTACAACCATTTTTATTATATTTTAAAGATTTGAGTGTATTAAGTCAGCTGTCCTCGTTGGTAACCTACAACTAGTTGTCCACAGTTAGATGTACAAAAATAAATCGATATATATTATCTTGAATCAATCCACAACCCAGTGTATACACGTCTCAGGCTAGATCACAACTTAAAGTATATATATATTTGGAATCAACCTCAACCCTGTATAGCTAACTCCAACATTACTACATATAGAGTGTCTATAGTTGTTCCAAATAATATATATACATGGGTCGATATGATATGTCAAAACATTTGCATACGTGTCCATGGTATCTCAAGATTACATAATATATTAGAATACATGTATAATACAATATAAGTTAGCTAGGATATGATTTGTATAGATTTGTTAAACATTTCCCGTAGCTAAAAAGATCAAAACTATCCAATCTTGTTTTAACCATAACTTCTTCATTTTAAATCCGTTTTGAGTGAATCAAATTGCTATGGTTTCATATTGAACTCTATTTTACAAATCTAAACAGAAAAATTATAGGTTTATAGTTGGAAATATAAGTTACAAGTCATTTTTGTAAAGGTAGTCATTTCAGTCGAAAGAACGACGTCTAGATGACCATTTTAGAAAATATACTTCCACTTTGAGTTTAACCTTGATTTTTGGATATAGTTTCATGTTCATATGAAAAATCATTTTCCCAGAAGAACAACTTTTAAATCAAAGTTTATCATAGTTTTTAATTATCCAAACAAAAACAGCCTCCGGTTTCACTACGACGGCGTATATCTGATTTTATGGTGTTCATCGTGTTTCCAGGTTTTAAATCATTAAGTTAGCATATCATAAAGATATAGAACATGTGTTTAGTTGATTTTAAAAGTCAAGTTAGAAGGATTAACTTTTTTTTGCGAACAAGTTTAGAATTAACTAAACTATGTTCTAGTGATTACAAGTTTAAACCTTCGAATAAGATAGCTTTATATGTATGAATCGAATGATGTTATGAACATCATTACTACCTCAAGTTTTCTGGATAAAACTACTGGAAATAAGAAAAAATGGATCTAGCTTCAAAGGATCCTTGGATGGCTTGAAAGTTCTTGAAACAGAATCATGACACGAAAACAGTTCAAGTAAGATTTTCACTCGAAATAAGATTGTTATAGTTGTAGAAATTGAATCAAAGTTTGAATATGAATATTACCTTGAATTAGAAAGATAACCTACTGTAAATAACAAAGGTTCCTTGATCTTAGATGATTACTTGGAATGGATTAGAAAGCTTGGAAGTAGACTTGCAAACTTGGAAGTATTCTTGATTTTTATGAAACTATACTTATGGAATTTATGAAGAACACTTAGAACTTGAAGATGGAACTTGAGAGAGATCAATTAGATGAAGAAAATTGAAGAATGAAAGTGTTTGTAGGTTTTTTTGGTCGTTAGTATATGGATTAGATATAAAGGATATGTAATTTTGTTTTCATGTAAATAAGTCATGAATGATTACTCATATTTTTGTAATTTTATGAGATATTTCATGCTAGTTGCCAAATGATGGTTCCCACATGTGTTAGGTGACTCACATGGGCTGCTAAGAGCTGATCATTGGAGTGTATATACCAATATTACATACATCTAAAAGCTGTGTATTTTACGAGTACGAATACGGGTGCATACGAGTAGAATTGTTGATGAAACTGAACGAGGATGTAATTGTAAGCATTTTGGTTAAGTAGAAGTATTTTGATAAGTGTATTGAAGTCTTTCAAAAGTGTATGAATACATATTAAAACACTACATGTATATACATTTTAACTGAGTCGTTAAGTCATCGTTAGTCGTTACATGTAAATGTTGTTTTGAAACCTTTAGGTTAACGATCTTATTAAATGTTGTTAACTCATTGTTTATTATATCAAATGAGATGTTAAATTGTTACATTATCATGATATTATGATATATACTATATCTTAGTATGATATATATACAGTTAAATGTCGTTACAACGATAATCGTTACATATATGTCTCGTTTCGAAATCATTAAGTTAGTAGTCTTATTTTTACATAAGTAGTTCATTGTTAATACACTTAATGATATATTTACTTATCATTTAACATAATTAACCAAGTGTATCAATATCTTAATATGATTCATATGTACCTAGTAAGACGTTGTTATAACGATAATCGTTATATATATCGTTTTCGAGTTTCTTAATTTAATAGTCTCATTTTTATGTATATAACTCATTGTTAAAATACCTAATGAGATACTTACCTATAATAAAATCATGTTAACTATATATATAACCATATATATGTCATCGTATAGTTTTTACAAGTTTTAACGTTCGTGAATCACCGGTTAACTTGGGTGGTCAATTGTCTATATGAAACCTATTTCAATTAATCAAGTCTTAACAAGTTTGATTGCTTAACACGTTGGAAACATTTAGTCATGTAAATATCAATCTCAATTAATATATATAAACATGGAAAAGTTCGGGTCACTACATCTTTATTATCAGAGAGCACCAGATTCTAATACAACTACTGCTTTACCAGTATGTGAGACGGTGGATGTTCTAGTTGAGGTAGCTGGATGCTTCGTACACGTAGCTGGATTACACTGAGGACCATCCCCTCAGCTGGTGCAGAACCAGAGGCAGTCGATTGGTTAGCTCCACCCCGAGCAGCAAGATACTTGAGCATGCCTAGTGTCAAACTAGTATATGGAGCAGCAGGTGCATCTTTTGGCATACCCCCTTGTTTTAGAGGCAGGTCGTATGAGATCAGCAATCTGCTGCTAAGCTTCACCCAACTCACTTACAAAAACCAGGCTTAAAAATCTTGGAAAGGGGATTAAATGTATTCGTTTAGGTGCTTGCACCATCTCCCTTAGCCTCAAAAAATTTCCCCGACATAATCAATGTTCCCGTTGAACAACAAACCATGACCAATTTTAAGCTTAAAATCTGAGCACTGGTCAAAACTTCCAGATTTCTGGCTGATGCACTGGGTCAGCAGCCCAAAAAAGTAGTACCAAAGAGGTGGCATATGCTTCCTCAAAGGTGTATGAGCAATTGGTTGAGTAAACCCAATGATTTGTAGCACCTCCCTTCTGAATACATCGCTAGTTGGTGAATCGATAAACGGTGCATTTGGTAAGTGAAGGGCACAGCGGATGGCTTCAGCGGTGATGGAGCAAGTTAGGTCTGGGTGTAGTCAATTAGCGTTTCATAACCCATATTGACTTTTGATTTGGGAATGGAGAGTGAATGAGCAGCATTGCCTCTTGAAAGGCGAATACTCTTGTGATCAAGTGCATTATTAGCCCTAACCAGAGCTGGATGAAGATTGAACAGTTGTCCTTGAACAACCTGTTCCTCCGGTGCCGGTTGTGGATGTTGATCAGGTTGTTGTGCCAGTTATTGTTGCTGCTGTTGTTCCTCTGGCTGGTGTTCAATATGTGGTGATTGAGGTTGGTCTGCCATTGAAGAAATATAAAGATGAAAATATGAAGTTGTGTAAGTTGGAAGATTTGAAGATTTTGAGAGAAAAGAGTATGTGATTTTGAATAATGAATAACCGAAGGTTATTATGGAAGATAAAACACTCTTTTAACCATTGTGATTGGATGAAAAAGTGCAGGAGAGAGAAAATGGCAACTGACATCTACAGGCGTGTGGGTAGATGTGACAGACTGGCACACTTTCATGGGGACACAGACTGTTGACATGACGTATATACGGCTTGAACACTCATACCTCCCATTCAGCATTAAATGCAGCAGGTTTTAATTCAAAAATTGATTTAAAGACCACAAAATAAGTTTTGTATTAAATACAAAATACTTTGTTACATTTAATATGTCATGAATTTAATTTAAATCATTGGGAGTAAATGTGTTTCAAATTTAAGGAATCATTTAATTTAGTGAGCTATTTATTATTTTATTTAAAAACATTTTGAGTAACCAAAGTATAAAAGACGTTGTTGTACTGAGTGTTTGCCATGTAGGCAGTAAGTTAACAAATGACTTACTGGTTTGCCCTACATGTTGTAGAGCCAGCACACCAATAAAAATTGTTTTTTATTTAAAGTTCAAGCATACCCAGCTCAGAGATGAGATAGTTAAAACCTTTCTCATCTAAGGGCTTTGTAAATAGATCTGCTAACTGCTGGTCTGTTAAAATAAAATGTAGCTCCACATCTCCTTTTTGAACGTGATCCCTTATGAAATGATATCAAACGTCAATGTGCTTTGTTCTTGAATGCATCATAGGATTGTTGGTGATAGCAATTGCACTTGTGTTGTCATAGTAGATTGGAGTCTTTGTAACATGAACACCATAGTCTTTCAGTTGTCTTTGCATCCATAGTACTTGAGTAGTACAACTACCAGTAGAAACGTATTCTGCCTCAGCAGTAGATGTGGACACAATATTTTGCTTTTTGCTCGTCCAGCTGACTAGCCTACCACCCAGTAACTGGCAACCACCAGTAGTACTTTTCCTGTCTATTTTACACCCTGCAAAGTCATCATCTGAATACCCAATTAGCTCAAAATCCTGGTCTTTGGGATACCAAAGACCACGTTTAGCAGTAGCTTTCAGATACCTAAATATCCTTTTTACTGCTAGCAAGTGTGACTCTTTAGGATCAGCTTGATATCTAGCACAGAGACATGTGGCAAACATAATATCTGGTCTGCTGGCTGTGAGATAAAGTAGGGATCCAATCATACCTCTATATTTAGTGATATTGACTGGTTCACCATTGGGAACAGCATCTATTTTAATAGATGCTGCCATTGGGGTCCCTATATCTTTTAAACAAGCCAGACCAAATTTCTTTAACATATCTTTGATATATTTATCCTGACTTATAAAAATTCCATCATCAAGTTGTTTAATTTGCAATCCCAAAAAGTATTGCAAATCTCTTTGTAAGCTCATTTCATATGTCTTTGACATAAGTTTTGAAAAATCTTGACAATGTTTCTCATTTTTAGATCTATAAATAATATCATCCACATATATCTGTACCAGCAAGAGATCACCATCTGTCTCTTTTGAGAACAGAGTGGTATCAATTGTTCCAACTTTAAAACCTATACTAGTGAATACACATGAAGTGTCTTATACCATGCTTTTGGAGCCTGTTTGAGGCCATAAAGAGCTTTGTCTAGCTTGTAGACATGGTCTGGATATTTACTGCTTACAAAACCAGGAGGCTATTTGACATAAACTTCTTCTTGCAGCTTCCCATTTAGAAATGCAGATTTATCATCCATCTGGAATACCCTAAAGTTCATCTTAGCAGCATATGCCAAGAACAATCGGATAGCTTCCATCTTAGCCACTGGAGCATATGTCTCTCCATAATCCAATCCTTCTTCCTGTTAGAATCCTTGAGCTACCAACCTAGCTTTGTTTCTGATCACAATCCCATCTTCATCCATCTTGTTCTTGAAAACCCACTTGGTACCAATGATCTTCTTAGTTTCATCATCAGGTTTAGGTACCAATGTCCAAACCTTATTCCTATCAAACTGGGAGATCTCTTTTTGCATAGTTCCTGCCCAGCTTGGATCTTTAATTGCTTCATCAGGACATGTAGGTTCAATGGTAGACACAAAATTTACATGCATACAAAAATTGCTGGTTGCATGCCTTCTTGTTTTAACACCACTAGCCAAATTACTAATAACTTGCTCAATTGGATGCTCTTTTGTCCATCTAGTGTTATGAACAGGTGAGCTTGTCGTGGAACACACAACATCTTGATCATCAGCTGGTTCAAAGGTATGAGCAGCAGTTGGAGATAGCTGTTCATTATTAATGTAACCAGTACCAGCTTGTGATCCTTCAGAACCAGTAGACCTATGCTCAAGTTGTAGGACTTCAGTAGAGCCAGTAGGTCCACTTGGTTTAGACACAGATGGAACAGCGTGTTCCATCTCATCATCAGAGAACCCAACAACATGGATTGGTGAGGGATTTGCAGCTGGTTCTTCTTCATCATCAAGAGCTTACTGAGTAGGCTCTTCAAACAATAACTCTTCATCTTCTTGACTGGGAGATGAGGCTGGGGCAGTTTCATCAAATGTAACATTAATTGATTCTTCAAAACAACCCCTTCTTTTATTGAAAAAACCCTATATGCCTTTGACATGTTGGAATATCCCAAGAATATACCTTCATCAGCCTTAGCATCAAACTTGCCTAGCTGATCCCTATTGTTTAGAATGAAACAGGAAGTGCCAAATACATGAAGAAATGAAATTGAGGGTCTTCTTCCTTTGAGAACTTCATAAGCAGTTTTTTGATGTCTTTTCACTATTAAAGATCTATTCTGGGTAAAACATGCAGTGTTCACAACTTCTGCCTAATATGAATTTTTCAGCCCAGACTCAGCTAACATAGATCTTGCTGCTTCAATGAGAGTTCTGTTTCTTCTTTCTGCAACACCATTATGTTGAGGTGTTCTCACAGCAGAAAAGTTCTGTGAAATACCTTTTCAGCACAAAATTCTTCTAATGTAGCATTTCTGAATTCTGTACCATGATCACTTCTTAGCTGTTTCACCAGTTGCCCATTCAAAAGCTCCATTCTTTTGATAAAATTGATAATTTCATCAGCAGCTTCACTCTTTTGCTTCAAAAAGAATACCCAGGTGTATCTGAAATATTCATCAACAATAACCAGTGTATACTTCTTCCCACTACAGCTGGCCACATTAACAGGACCAAAAAGGTCCATATGAAGTAAATGAAATGGTTTCTCAACAGATGAGATTTGCTTTGATTTGAATGAGGCATGGTGATGTTTTCCCTTTTCACAGCCAGGACACAATCTGTCCTTTACATAAGACATGCTGGGTAGCCTAGACACCAAACTTCTACTGGATAATTTGTAAATATCTTTGAAGTTGAGATGTGAGAGTCTCTTGTGCCATAACCACTTTAGGTTGTCTGCTGCCTTTGAATAGAAACAAGTATCAGTTGTTGTGACTGCTGTGTCCATGTCAATTTGATACATGTTTTCATGACGTTTTGCAGTCAGCAGCGGCTTCCCTGTCTTATAAAAAATAGTGCCAATTTTCCTTCTGAATTGGACTATCTTATTCTTACTTGTCAGTTGGCTTATGCTGAGTAAATTATGTTTGAGCCCAACGACATATGAAACATTTGAGAACGTGACATTCCCATTTGTCAAACTACCAAAACCCTTTGTGTAACCCAATGAATTATCTCCATACGAAACAACTGGACCATCCTTTTCTTGATAGTCCATCAGCAGGGACTTACATCCGGTCATATGTCTCGAACAACCACTATCGAGATACCAGATTTGCTTGTTTTAAATGCCCTGCACAGTAGCTAAGAGATTAGTTCTTTTTGGGAACATATCCAAGGATGGGTTCTGGAAGGGTCATCTTTGATGATCTCTTCCTATCTGCTGGTTTGCTTGAAGAAGCAGCAGCAGATGGGGTTAGGGTAAAAGGACACCGGTTGGCTAAGTGAAACTTGCTGCCACATTTGTAGTATTTTTTCACATTTGGTATCGGTGACTGGTCATACACTGAGTAAATGGGTGCAGTAAGATCGGGTCGACTTTTGGTTACTGCCTCAATTAGCTGGTCAAGCTTGACTATCATAATCTCAGTGATAGACAACTCATCATTCGAGTCCACTTTTGCTTTTCCCTTAAGGGCAGTTTTCTTCTTGGAACCAGTACCATAGTCATGATGTATTGCTTTGCCTTTATCACTTGACGAGCCAGCGTGGGAAGTTACTGGCTTGTCTACTGAAGCTGATGAGCTAGAAGAAGTTTTTTCTGCTGCCTTGAACTTGCCAGTATTACGTTTGACTGGCTTGTCTACAGCTACTGGTTGACCAGTAAGTTTGTCATCAGCTGGCTCAGCACAATTGGAACTCGAACATGAAGGGGAATCAGTTGGTTTAATTTTTCTTAGATTATTTTCAGTGATTTCCTTTTTTAATACGTCTTTCTTTTGGAGTCATGTAGTTGATGCTTGAGGGGTCAGTAGTCTCATCAATTGAGGTACTGGCTTCTCTTGCTCTAACTTCATCCTCCAAAATCTCTTTCATGGCAGGTGGTAAGGACACAGTAGGTCTAACAAACCTATTTGTCAAGACCTTTTTACCCTTAACTATCTTGGCAAAAGTATTTGGCAAGATAGCTTCAGGATCAGTTTCAAGAATTAGGTCCATGAAAGTAACTTCTGTAATAGCAGCAGCAACATAGTCACCAGCAAAGAAAGTTTCAACTTGTGCAGGCAACGGCTCGTTAACTCACTTTGCTGTGCATTGAGCAGATGTACACCACGAAGCGACAACCTTTTTAAGATTATCCAGCTAGTTCTTGACTTCTGCTGCCTTAATGTGAAGAGACCTTAAAGCAAAGTTTTGTTTTTCAAGTTTGGAAATATCATCTTTCAAGATTTTAATTTCATCATTTTGCTTTTAAGTTTCTCATTTAAAGATTTGTTGTCAGTTTCCAAAACTTCTTCACGTTTGCTGCCTCTACATAAGTCAACTCTTAGGTAGTCAAACATTTCGGCTTTTTCATCATCAGTATAAGTTCAAAAATTATCAATCTTATACATCAATTCAGTTTTCCATTAAGGTGAATCTCTTTTCTGATCAGCTTCTCTCATATCAGCCAAAAACTTACTACCACTATCATCCTCATCAGACTCCTTGACCTCCTTGGCCATTAAACACAACTTTTTATCTGGAGCATAACCAGCACCATCATCATCAGTATCACTATCAGAGGAAGACGACGAGCTAGTTTCATCCCAATCATGATGCTCAGTAACTAGAACCTTTTCTGGCTTTTTACCCTTTTTATCAGTCTTAGCACTTTCCTTCATCTGAGCTTTCATAGCTTTGTACTTGTTCTTGTACTTGTCAGCTTTTGAGAAAGAGTTAGCATGTGAAGTTGAAGGTTTCCTGAACATGCATTCAGCAGCAAAATGTTTAACCTTTCCACAATTATAACACTCAGATTTAGGACCCTTGACTGACTTGCTGCTATACCTAGCACTCGGTTTCTTACTCCCTTTGTATGACTTGCTGGTTCTATTATGATTGAACCTTTTAAACTGCCTAGCCAATAAAGCCATACCTTCAGCAAACCCTTCTGCATCACTTTCATCATCACTGCTTTCTTCAGACCCAGTACCACTATCCACATCACTCTCAGTTGTCTCTTCTTCTGCCAACAACTTTTGAACCAGTAAAGCCTTTTGAGCTTTCTTTTTAGCAGCAGCAATAAGAGCAGTATCATCTGTTTTAGAAGATTTTGAAGTGGTGGGGGTAGACCTAAAGTTTTTTTTCAAGTTAAGTTCAAATTTAGCCTCTACCTTCTCATGGTTCCAAAGTGAACTGTAGAGAGAAGACATGTTAAAGTTCTTTAGGGTCTGAGTGGTTCTTAAAGGGTCAGTAACAGATTTCCATTTAGTAGGCAGTGAATCTATGAATTTGTTTACTTGTTCAAATTCAGTATATGTGACATTCAAAGTGATCAGGTCTGCAATTAAGGAGTTAAACCTAATGAAGGTTTGCTTAAGGGTTTCATTCTTGTAGGCAAATAACATTTCATATTCTCTTTTTAAAGCAATCATTCTATTCAGCCTTACTTCTCCCATACCCTCATAGGTAACATCTAGATAGTCCAACATAAGCTTGGCATTTTCTTTTCCCTTAATCAGTTTGAACAGTGGGTTAGGAAAAGTTATAGAAAACAAGGTTCTAATTTTAGGGTCAAGTCCAACACGACGTTTATCCTCAGCATCCCATCTAGAAGGGGTGAGAATAACCTCTCTGCCAGGAACAGCAGGAGTGTCAGCTGTAGCTGGAGCACTACCAATAGTCTCAGTGGGAACAAATGGACCATCTGTGGCAATACCAGGCATGAGTGGGTCAATAGACTCAAGGTGAAGCATGAATCTTGCCTTCCAAGTTTCATACTCATCTTCATCAAATTTGGGTGTTCTATTGGATGAGCCATTTTCAAGGTAAGCTGTATTTGAATATGCAGCCATGAGAGAATTCAGATCCAAGATATTAATTATCAAGACTGAAGCTCTGATACCAGTTGTTGGTCCCTTGATAACAACAGGAGTATTGTAGAGGGGGGTGAATGCAATTTCTTTTAAATAACTTAACAGTTAAACACGATTAGTATTCAAGGATGTAAATAAATAGAGTCACAGGTAAATTTCAACAGTTATTCTCTATTGATTGAATCACAAAGAATCACAACTATCCTTGTCGGAATGATAGTTGGTTGATACAGATTACCTAGATTATAGCTAAGAGGTGAACTAAAAGCTATTACATGTTTTTGACTCTAAATAAATAAACCCACACCACTAGTTGTTACAATAGTAGATACAACAATTTATAGTAGTCCTATTAACCGTGTAGTGGTTCTATTGTCCACTGGTACATAGGATGTCTGTACTTGTGTGGATAACTGCATCAGAGAGCATGCTCTCCTCTTTCCTCTTTGGTAGCTATTTGCAGGAGCACCCCAATTCAGTTTGGCACCACTATTTGTTTAAACAAATAGAATGTTGTGTTCCCTAGGTGTTGACAAAGTATAACCCATGTCTGTACATGTGTTAAACTTCTGCATTCCCACGTGGTCTTGTAAGGTCACTTATCAGCCGCCGACGCGTGTCTTTTTCTGTTCAACTTTGTCTTTGACTTCTGTTGAATAGTACCATTGATGTAGACCACTCGGGAAAACTACTATGCTTATAATGGAGCATAGCTGTCTTGTGTAGAAAGCTGCATTCCAGCTGTGCTGGTTCTTCATTGCTGAGTCACTTGATATTCTAGAATTGCTGAGTACACATCCTGTGCTGATTGAAGAACACTGTCTACCTTGTGCTGGTAGACTGAGTAGCAAACTAAACACTTGACACAGCAATATTTGCTGTCTATACATAAACAAACTTGTGCTGACTGCACATAACATTTTAGTACAAATAAATTACACTTTTGTCATAATTAAATCCTTAATCATTTTGGGGACTCAACAACTATTCATGCAGTCAATGCAGTAAGATGTGTCTAGACTAAGAATAATAAGCAAGTGATTCCCTAAGAATGATAACCAGGTAATTTTCGACACAAAATGATAAGCAAAACCTTTGACATGCAGACACGGTCGAAGTCCAGACCCCCTAATGCATCTAAACAACTAGCAGTTATACACACTAATGCAAGACCTGGTTCGCTAAGACCATCGCTCTGATACCAACTTTAACGACCCATCCTAATCTATCAGGACGAATACATTACATTTGGTTACATCGCGAAGCACTTGACCTCTATATGATACATTTTACAAACATTGCATTCGTTTTTAAAAGACAAACTTTCATTACATCGAAAGTTGACAGACATGCATACCATTTCATAATATATCAAACTATAAATGACTTTATAACAATCTTATTGAACTCAATGACTCGAATGCAACGTCTTTTGAAATATTTCATGAATGACTCCAAGTAATATCTCTAAAATGAGCAAATGCACAGCGAAAGATTTCTTTCATACCTGAGAATAAACATGCTTTAAAGTGTCAACCAAAAGGTCGGTGAGTTCATTAGTTTATCATAAACAGTCATTTCCAATAATATAATAGACCACAAGATAATTATATTTCGAAAACAATCTGTGCAGGTCTACTCACTGCTGTAAAAAATCATTCATATGAAGAACACCGGAACCTTTCAAAATAAACTCACCAACGGTAGATAATGCGTCATGCAATGCAAAAATTTCTCACCTTGGTTGTTAATACAATACTATTTCACCAACGGTAGCTAATACATCGTGCAATGCAAAAATTTCTCACCGAGTGAAATACAACAAAGCAAAAACGAAGTAATAACAACATGTAAAAAAAAATTGTTTCTGGTTTTGCAAACGAAGTACAATCAATCTGTATTGATTCTTGAATTAAATAAAGTAAAATAAAGTTTTAAAATCAAACTGCAGTTAAAAAAAATACGTTGAACACTTGAAACTTGATCACGAATTCTAAACTGTTTTGGATAAAAAATATAACTTGAAACAGGTTGCAATTCGACCCTAGAAACTTTCTGGATTGTAATTTTTAACTTAAAACATATCACAATTTTTGAATTTTACCAAGAACATAATATTTGACTTTTTAAAATAGAACTTTGACCTTAAAATTAAAATTCGATATAAATAATTGGAGGTTGAGATTTTACAAAAAGTTTTATTGGATGATTTCTAACAAGACTGCTTTTATGGATTTTTAAATAGAATTCGAATTTTAGCTTTTGTCAATTACAGTTCAAGAGTATGAACTCGAAAATCAAATTTGGATTTTAAGACTGTTTTAAGTTATATTTTCAACATAAACTAAGTTTTAAATCAATCATGTAAACTTTTTGAATCATCAATTTAATCTGAAACACAAAAACGAACTCGAATTTCTTGATGAACACTTCATTTGACTTTTGAAATAAAAACTTTGACTTCAAAATTAATCATCAGTTTGAGAAATTGAATTGTGAAACTTTACAGATAGTTTAAGTAAAAGATTTCAAACAAGACTGCATTATTACATTTTGAAATAAATTTTAAATTCGAGATTTTTAAAAAATGAACACAAGAACAGAGCAATACTTGTTCTTCTTCTTAAATTTTGATTAATTCGACAATTAAAGGCTGGTAAAATGGATAATTGATAATGAGGATGTAATATTGATTGAATGTGACAATATCTCTGAGTAGTTCCATTGTTTTATAGCAATTTGAATCGACTGTAATTTAGTTGAAAACAGAGACGAGAATAATTAAAAAGAATAAAGGTTGAAATTGATTTCTAATAGAATTTGGATTAGTCTTGTGATTAGATTGTGATTTGTACGAGCAATTGAACATAAAGGAAATTATCTACAGTTTCGAAAACGATTTGAAATGGATTACGGATTTTTCTGTATTTAAAAATATATATACGGTATTATATATATATATATATATATATATATATATATATATATATATATATATATATATATATATATATATATATATATATATCACTTATATTTTTATAAATGTATATGAATTTACATATATATCTGTATTTGTATAGTTGTATATCAAATATATATATATATATATATATATATATATATATATATATATATATATATATATATATATATATATATATATATATATATATATATATATATATATATGTATATTAAATATTTAAAGAAGCATAATAATATTAATTATACAAATATTAATAATAATAATACTAATAGAAATAATAATGGTAATAATATCAATAATATTAATAATAGAGATAAATTGTATTATTTTCTAATAACTATAGTGATTATAATGATAATAGTTTATAATAATAATTCTTAATATTAATATCTAATAATAATACTGAAAATAATAATACTAATATTAATATTAATAGTAATAATAAAAGTACTAAAAATATTATTATAATAACTATATTTTAACTTATAATTACATTTAATAAATTAATATGTAATATTTAATAATTATAATATATATAATAACATATATTTAATATTTAATATTTATACATTTTAATATATTACAGTAAACATATAATCATCAATTATGTATTGCAATCATATATATAATCAACTTTTATATATAATATTGTTTTAAATATTAAGTTTTGTTACTTAGATAAATATATTAATTATTTATTTTGAAACAAATAATTTAAGGTATAATTTAATCGTTGACAAATCATATTCGAAATCATTTATAGTCAATATACTCTACATATTCAAATAACAAGTTTTAGTTATTTTAAGTTATCTTATAATAGTTCAGTAACAAATTTTGGAGCTCGAGTGAAACTCCATATCGGAATCTGAGGAACTTGAACTAGTGGCGAGTTCCATTTCGTATAATTGAACAAAAGATTTTTCGATATGAAATGATTTCCGGCTATCGGATGGTATTCTAATTATATAGAATATCTATATATAGAATAAAAGACTTCGTAGATTACCGAGGAATTTACGAAATATGTCACGCAAAGTTTACAGTAACAGATACGCTAAGATATGAATTTTGTCTATACACTATTCATGCAATCAATGCAGTAAGATGTGTCTAGACTAAGAATGATAAGCAGGTAATTTCCTAAGGATGATAAGCAGATAATTTTCGACAAGAAATGGTAAGCAAAACTTTTGACATGTAGACACGGTCGAAGTCCAGACCCACTAATGCATCTAAACAACTATCAGTTAGACACACTAATGCAAGACCTCGTTCGCTAAGACCACCGCTCTGATACCACATGAAGTGACCCGTCCTAATCCATAAGGACAAATACAATAACATATGATTTCATTGCGAGGTATTTGACCTCTATATGATACATTTTACAAACATTGCATTCGTTTTAAAAGACAAACTTTCATTACAATGAAAGTTGTCAGGCATGCATACCATTTCATTATATCCACTATAAATGACCTATTCTGTCATTTACTTAATAATAATCTTTATTGAACTCAATAACTTGAATGCAAAGTCTTTTGAAATATGTCATGAATGACTCCAAGTAATATCTTTAAAATGAGCAAATGCACAGCGGAAGATTTCTTTAATACCTGAGAATAAACATGCTTTCAAGTGTCAACCAAAAGGTTGGTGAGTTCATTAGTTAATCGTAATCAATCATTTCCATAAATTTAATAGACTACAAGATTTCATTTATTCAACAATCATACACTCGTAAGTGTTAAAAATTCATTCATATGGATTGAACACCTGGTAACCGACATTAACAAAATGCATCTAGAATATCTCAAACATATAAACATCGAAGTACTAAAGCAGTTCAAATTCTCTGACTGGGGCGTGTCAAAGCCCATAGATCTATCTTTAGGATTCGCTTCAATTGGTGGCAATTATAATAAACACCAATTCTTAGGCTACCAAGTTCAACAAGGGCGATATCCGGTATAACAATTCAACCATAGAATATAGTTTCGATTACTTGTGTCTATTTTGTCAAACATTTATAAAAACGGCGCATGTATTCTCAGTCCCAAAAATATATATTCCAAAAGCATTTAAAAAGGGAGCAAATGAAACTCACAATACGATATTTTGTAGTAAAAATATGCATACGACGATACTGAACAATGCAGGGTTGGCCTCGAATTCACGAACCTATATCATTTATATATATACATTAACATATATAATTGTAATCGAACAAATTTATATATTTTTAGTGATATAAATGTTGTTTAAGGTTGACGATGAAGATGATGGTATTCTTCAGCCGATCATTATAACAAGGAAAGTAGTCAAAAATAGCAAAACAAAAGGGTCTGTGTTAATTGGTGTACGTCGAACCCGAAACATAAACATAATTATTCGATGGTATTGAGTAGGCTGGTTTCATGGTGGTTTGTTGTGATGGTTTGAAGTGGTGATCGGTGGTGGCGGTTGTATTGGTCGTCGGACGGAAAAACAGGAAATCATAGAGAAGGAAAGGTGGTGGCTATATCTCTCTCACACATCAATGTACATATAGAGAGATAGCAGTATATTATGTAATAATATAATAATAATAAATAATATAATAATAAATCTTAAATCAAAGAAGCACAGTATAGCAGCCGCTTGAATTGGATTATCCTACCGACAGTTTCCACGGACTGTGTATCGTACGAAATCAGTGACGGATAAAAGTGTTCAGAAAAATCCCATATTTTTAAATTAACTAAATTTATTTATTTTGGTCTTTATGGTATAAAATTCATTCATTAATTTAATAAATAAAAATTACATCAACTGTCCCTCTCATTTATGGGTAAAATATAAAAAGTGTTAAAATTAAATAATTAGATCCTAAATATACTTTTAATAAGCCTATAACTTATATAACTCATTTTCGGATCACCTTTTATTTTAAAATCATATAAGTTCATTTTTAACTTGATTAAAAACCATCAAGATGATAAACGAGTGCTACGAGCGTTTATTAAATACATTCTAAATTATATATATTCAATGTACTTTTCATATATAGATATATTTATAGTAATGTCATGTATTATTTTATTTACACAAATAAACTAACTCATATAAGTTTCTATTTCAAATATATATATATATATATATATATATATATATATATATATATATATATATATATATATATATATATATATATATATATATATATAAGTTTCTATTTCAAATTAATATATATATATATATATATATATATATATATATATATATATATATATATATATATATATATACAGATAGTGGTTCGTGAATAGTCGGAAATAGTCGAAGGTCAAATAGATATATGAAGCAGTTCAAAATTTTTGTGATTTAGTTTAACATACTTTGCTTATCGTGTTAAAACCATATAAAGATTAAGTTTAAATTTGGTCAGAATTTACCGGGTCGTCACATTACGGTCACTATGAATTCCTTGTTATGCCGTTCGGATTGACAAATGCACATGCTGTGTTCATGGACCTCATGAACCGTGTGTGTAGACCCTATCTGGACAAATTTGTTATTGTTTTCATCGACGACATCCTTATTTATTCCAAGAGTGATGAAGAGCACGAAGAACATTTGAAGTTGGTGCTTGATTTGTTGAGGAAAGAAGAATTGTACGTTAAGTTCTCTAAGTGTGCTTTCTGGTTAAGGGAAGTTCAATTCCTTGGACATATTATTAGTAAACAGGGAATACAAGTTGATCCTGCCAAGATTGAGGCAATTGAGAAGTGGGAAATTCCGAAGACTCCTACTCAGGTTCATCAGTTTCTAGGGTTAGCAGGTTACTATAGAAGGTTCATTCAAGATTTCTCTCGTATAGCGAAACCTCTGACTGCTTTAACGCACAAGGGGAAAAAGTATGAGTGGGAGGATGAACAAGAGACTTCTTTTCAAACTCTGAAGAATAAGTTGACTACCGCTCCGATATTGTCACTACCAGAGGGTAATGATGATTTTGTTGTTTATTGTAATGCTTCGCGCCAGGGCTTTGGCTGTGTTTTGATGCAGCGAAAGAAAGTCATTGCTTACGCGTCACGTCAGTTGAAGATTCACGAACAGAATTATACAACCCATGATTTAGAGTTGGGAGCTATTGTGTTTGCGCTCAAGATTTGGAGACATTATCTTTATGGGGTCAAAAGTATAGTGTATACTGATCACAAAAGTCTTCAACATATCCTTGATCAAAAACAGCTGAATATGAGGCAACGAAGATGGGTTGAGATGTTGAACGATTATGATTGCGAACTCCTGTATCATCTGGGGAAGGCCAATGTTGTGTTCGATGCGTTGAGTCAAAAAGAGAGGGTTGAACCTCGCAGATTTAAAGCCTTGAATATGATGATTCGAACAAACCTCGCTAGGCAGATTCTTGAGGCACAACAAGAAGCCTTGAAGGAGGAGAATTTTGTGAACGAGAAAGTCAGAGGCATGGCTAAGAATTTTGAGGTACGAGCAGATGGTACTAGATATTTTGCGGGACATCTTTGGGTTCTGAAGTTTGGTGATCTGCGACAACTTGTTTAGATGAGGCTCATAAGTCTAGGTACTCTATTCATCCTGGTTCAGGAAAGATGTATCATGATCTTAAGGAGCTGTATTGGTGGCCTAATTTGAAGGCTGATGTGGCTGCTTATGTGGCTAAGTGTTTGACCTGTGCTAAGGTTAAAGTCGAACATCAAAAACTGTCTGGACTGTTGTTGCAACCTGAGATTCCCGAGTGGAAGTGGGAAGGTATTACAATGGATTTTATTACAAAGTTACTGAGAGTTGCGGGTGGCTATGATACCATTTGGGTGATTGTAGATCGACTCACTAAGTTAGCTCACTTTTTGCCGATTAAGGAAACAAATTCGATGGAGAAGATTACTCGTTTGTATTTGAAGGAGATTGTTTCTAGATATGGTGTTCCTGTATCTATTATTTGAGACCGAGACAGACGATTTATATCGAGGTTTTGGCGATCCTTGCAGGAAGCTTTGGGAACTAAGTTAGATATGAGCACCGCTTATCACCCTCAGACGGATGGTCAGAGTGAAAGGACCATTCAAACGTTAGAAGACATGTTGCGAGCGTGTGTTATTGATTTTAGTAATGGGTGGGATAGATATTTTCTGCTAGCTGAATTTTCTTATAATAACAGCTATCACGCAAGTATTAAAGCTGCACCGTTTGAAGCTCTGTATGGCAGAAAGTGTAGGTCTCCCGTCTGCTGGAATGAGGTTGGGGATGCTCAACTCACAGGTCCAGAAATTATTCATGAGACTACCGAGAAGATCATATAGATTAAGGAAAGATTGAGAACCGCCAGAAGTAGGCAAAAGAGCTATGCCAATAAGAGAATGAACGATATTGAATTTCAGATCGGTGACCGTGTTATGTTGAAGGTATCACCTTGGAAGGGCGTGATACGTTTTGGTAAAAGGGGAAAGTTGAATCCTCGTTTTATTGGACCATTTGAGATTATCGAGAGAGTTAGAACCGTGGGTTATCGTTTGAAATTGCCACAAGAACTCAGTGCTGCTCATGACGTTTTTCATGTATTGAAATTAAAGAAGTGTTTGGCCGAGGCAGATGAAACTATTCCTCTGGAGGAACTTCATGTTGATAAGCAACTTTTTAATGACCCGTCCTAATCCATCAGGACGAATACATTACATTTGGTTACATCGCGACGTACTTGACCTCTATATGATACATTTTACAAACATTGCATTCGTTTTTAAAAGACAAACTTTCATTACATCGAAAGTTGACAGGCATGCATATCATTTCATAATATATCAAACTATAAATGACTTAATAACAATCTTTTTGAACTCAATGACTCGAATGCAACGTCTTTTGAAATATGTCATGAATGACTCCAAGTAATATCTCTAAAATGAGAAAATGCACAACGGAAGATTTCTTTCATACCTGAGAATAAACATGCTTTAAAGTGTCAACCAAAAGGTTGGTGAGTTCATTAGTTTATCATAAACAATCATTTCCAATAATATAATAGACCACAAGATTCTTACATTTCGAAAACAATCTGTGCAGGTCTACTCACTGCTGTAAAAAAACATTCATATGAAGAACACCGGAACCTTACAAAACAAACTCACCAACGGTAGTTAATGCGTCGTGCAATGCAATAATTTCTCACCGTGGTAGTTAATACAATACTATTTCACCAACGGTAGCTAATGCATCGTGCAATGCAAAAATTTCTCACCGAGAAAAATACAACAACGGTAGCTAATGCATCGTGCAATGAAAAAATTTCTCACCATAAATAATCTCAACAACGGTAGCTAATGCATCGCGCAATGCAAAAATTTCTCACCGTAAACAATCTTACAACGGTAGCTAATGCATCGTGCAATGCAAAAATTTCTCACCGAGGGTAGCTAAAACGGTAGCTAATGCGTCGTGCAATGCAAAAATTTCTCACCGATAGTAACTACTAAATCGAACCATTTCGGTAGCTAATGTGTCGTGCAATGCAAAAATTTCTCACCGATGGTCGATAATACAATCTTTATAGAAATCGAACCTCCGTATCTAAATAATTCTATCATAGAATGCAGTTTTTAGTACTTGTGTCTATTTCGTCAAACATTTATAAAAACAGTTCATGTATTCTCAGTTCAAAAATATATCTCAAAAGCATATAGTAAAACAGTTATAAAAACAGCACATGCATTCTCAGTCCCAAAAATGTAAAGAGTAAAAGGGAATCAAATGAACTCACAATACAATATTTTGTAGTAAAAATTTTCATACGACGATACTGAACAATGCAGGGTTGGTCTTGGATTCACGAACCCTTAAAAGCTCCTTTTAAAAAGAAATGCCCCTAACTAGGCTCGAACCCAAGACCAATCGAATACCCGCAAACACACTTAACCACTCGTCTGATCTTGTCTTTCTGATTAAAACCACAATCCATTGAATATAATCCGTTTCCAAAACTCATCACTTTCTTTATTGAAATTAAAGTCGACCAAAGCAAAAACGAAGTAATAACAACATGTAAAAAAAAATTGTTTCTGGTTTTGCAAACGAAGTACAATCAATCTATATTGATTCTTGAATTAAATAAAGCAAAATAAAGTTTTAAAATCAAACTGCAGTTAAAAAAAATACGTTGAACACTTGAAACTTGATCACGAATTCTAAACTGTTTTGGATAAAAATTATAACTTGAAACAGGTTGCAATTCGACCCTAGAAACTTTCAAGATTGTAATTTTTAACTTAAAACATATCATAATTTTTGAATTTTACCAAGAACATAATATTTGACTTTTTAAAACAGAACTTTGACCTTAAAATTAAAATTCGATATAAAGAATTGGAGGTTGAGATTTTTCTGAAACTTTTATTGGATGATTTCTAACAAGACTGCTTTTGTGGATTTTTAAATAGAATTCAAATTTGAGCTTTTGTCAATTACAGTTCAAGAGTATGAACTCAAAAATCAAATTTGGATTTTAAGACTGTTTTAAGTTATATTTTCAACATAAACTAAGTTCTAAATCAATCATGTAAACTTTTTGAATCATCAATTTAATCTGAAACACAAAAACGAACTCGAATTTCTTGATGAACACTTCATTTGACTTTTGAAATAAAAACTTTGACTTCAAAATTAATCATCAATTTGAGAAAATGAATCGTGAAACTTTGCAGATAGTTTAAGTAAAAGATTTCAAACAAGATTGCATTATTACATTTTGAAATAAATTTTGAATTCGAGCTTTTCAAAAAATGAACACAAGAACAGAGCAGTATCTGTTCTTCTTCTTAAATTTTGATTAATTCGACAATTAAAGGCTGGTAAAATGGATAATTGATAATGAGGATGTAATATTGATTGAATGTGACAATATCTCTGATTAGTTCCATTGTTTTATAGCAATTTGAGTCGACTGTAATTTAGTTGAAAACAGAAACGAGAATAATTAAAAAGAATAAAGGTTGAAATTGATTTCTAACAGAATTTGGATTATTCTTGTGATTATATTGTGATTTGTACGAACAATTAAACATAAAGGCAATTATCTACAGTTCTAAAAATGATTTGAAATAGATTACGGATTTTTTTATATTTAAAAATATATATACGGTATTTATTTATTTATATATATATATATATATATATCACTTATACTTTTATATATATATATATATATATATATATATATATATATATGAATTTACATATATATCTGTATTTGTATAGTTGTATATCAAATATATATATATATATATATATATATATATATATATATATATATATATATATATATATATATATATATATATATATATATATATATATATTTGTATATTAAATATTTAAAGAAGCATAATAATATTAATTATACAAATATTAATAATAATAATACTAATAGAAATAATGATGGTAATAATATCAATAATATTAATAATAGAGATAAATTATATTATTTTCTAATAACTATAGTGATTATAATGATAATAGTTTATAAAAATAATTCTTAATTTTAATATCTAATAATAATGCTAAAAATAATACTAATATTAATATTAATAGTAATAATAAAAGTACTAAAAATATTATTGTAATAACTATATTTTAACTTATAATTACATTTAATAAATTAATATGTAATATTTAATAATTATAATATATACAATAACATATATTTAATATTTAATATTTATACATTTTAATATATTACAGTAAACATATAATCATCGATTATGTATTGCAATCATATATATATATATATATATATATATATATATATATATATATATATATATATATATATATATATATATATATATATATATATATATATATATATATATATATATATATATATATATTCAACTATTATATATAATATTGTTTTAAATATTAAGTTTTGTTACTTAGATAAATATATTAATTATTTATTTTTAAACAAATAATTTAAGGTATAATTTAATCGTTGACAAATCATATTCGAAATCATTTATAGTCAATATACTCTACATATTCAAATAACAAGTTTTGGTTATTTTAAGTTATCTTATAATAGTTCAATAACATATTTAATTTATTATATATATAACTATTTACATATATAATTATTTATATATACATTAAAGGTTCGTGAATCGTGGAGAACAGTCATAGGGTAATTGCATAAATGGAAACACTTCAAAATTTTGAGATTCAACATTACAGACTTTGCTTATCGTGTCGGAACCATATAAAGATTAAGTTTAAATTTGGTCAGAAATTTTTGGGTCGTCACAAACTTCATTTTATTGAGGAACCTTTGAAATTATGGATCGAGAGGTTAAGACTCTCAAGCAGAGTAGAATTTCTATTGTCCGAGTTAGATGGAACGCCAGATGCGGTCCCGAGTTCACTTGGGAGCGTGAAGATCAGATGAAGCAGAAGTACCCGCATTTGTTCCCGGATGCTGAGTCAACCCCTACACCTGCTTAAATTTTGGGACGAAATTTCCGTAACGGGAAGGTACTGTCACGACCCTACTTTTTTCGTTATCTTTTACCATTTATTATTTAATGTCTGTTAATTTTTATTCATGCCACGTCATTTCTATGACCTATATTATTATTTTAGTAATAATATATTAATTATTATGTGTTAAATGAATATTTGTATTCATATTTTAAATCGTACGTTTATACGAATCGTGGATTTCTATCCAGCGAATCTTTTCAGTTTTCAAAACAACGGTCAAGCTTTTGGATTCTTAAATCCTAATTATTTTAAATATGATATTTTAATGTCATATGTTTATATATATTGTATATATATATATTTTTCTTCGCGTATTTGTTATCTCTCCGATTATTTAATCGCGTAGTCGTGTTTTCGCGTTTCGGGTTTCGTTCAAGCGTTCGGGCCACAAGGAATTTAGCATTTAAAAAATTGGGCTAAGTGGGACCCACCCAACTCACCCATTCGGCCAAACCAAGGGGAGGGGAGTACCCCCTTTTGTTTTCCATTTTTCACTTCATTTTCATTTCATCATTTTAACACTACTAAAAACCTAATTCTATTTTTGCTATCTTTCTTCCCCTCCCTCCCATTTTTACGTCACCACCACCACTTCTAGTCATCATCATCTTCATCAAATATTGCTTGGATCATCAAATCAATTACATAATCGGAGTCCTCTCAAAATTCTCTACGCAACCATATCTCTTGATTCTCAATTAGGGTATAAACCCTAACCCTAGCTTTTTGATTTTACTTATATTTTACTAATTTTATATGTTATATTGATAGTATGATGATTATATGTTATTGTATTATTGATAGTATGCGTAGAAATGCTCGTTAATTCATGTTTTCGGTTTGATTGTTTTGGGACAACAGTTTGTTTGATCTTTTCTGTAAACATAACTGATATAAAAGTTAAATTAAAGTGTCTAGATGTGTTCTTATCATCAAGACATTGAATTTAGACTCCGGATTCATATTATTTCGATTCCCGGAGCTCTAGATATGATTAAAATGGTGTTTAATTGAAATTAAAATATAAAAATGAATTGGTACAGGTATGCTCCGACTTTGTGACCACTTTTGGAGTCTTTAGGGTGTACTAGTGTGTTAGGATTGATAATTGGATGAACTTTCATGTTCGGGTCATCAAAATCCGAGCCACGGATCACCCGTTATGACTAAAACATGTTTTTACACGGATTAAAGCTCCAAGTTAATTAATGGCTGTAGGTCACAACTTGGTGGCTGTTATTGGAATGTTTTTGAGCACACTAATGTGTCAGGTGGGTTGGTTAGGTGAAGATATATATAAGACTCGCCGAAAACTGATTCCCGGGGCTCAAGTTATGACCTGATGAACTTTTAATTAAAACTTATGGTTATAAAATAAGACTTATGATATAAATAATGATTTTAATTATTAATAAATTACTTATGATATAAAAAGTAATTATTTTAATTTAAGACTTATGATATACAAATTTATTATATCATTTACATTTATTAATTACATTTTGATTAAATAAACATTTAATTAAACTTATGATTAATAATACTTTTATTATTAATGAAAAATACTTATGATAGGTATTAAACTTATGTTATGAGATTATTATAATAAGACTTATAATAAGGATTAATTAACTATTTAATTATTATAAGGCTTAGTTATTATTTAATAATAATTTAATTGTTAGATTCTTATGATTTAATAATTTTAATTAAAACTTATGATATGATTAATAATTCATTATTAATTAATGATACTTATGATATGATTAAAAATTTATTATTAATTAATAATACTTATGTTATGAATAATATTTAATTAATTAATTAAATACTTATGTTATATTAATTATATCATTTAAACTTATGTTAACTTTAATAATTCATTTTAATTTAATTAAACTTATGTTATGACATAATTATACATATATGACTTTAAATAACATTATAACTTATATTATTAATATAACTTATACTTTAAAATTTAATGTTGACTATGCTTGACCAAGGTTGACTTTTGAGTTGACTTTCGGTTGACTTTGACTTTCAGTTGACTTTTGTTGACTTTCTAATTAAGAAAACTTTCCTAACTTATAAACTTTCGAAAAATAGCAACTTTCTAAATATGGAAACTTTCCTAAAATAGAAACTTTCCTAAAATAGAAACTTTCTAAAAATAGAAACTTTTCAAAAATAGAAACTTTCCAAAAATGGAAACCTGCTAAAAATAGAAACTTTCTAAAAATAGAAAGTACGTGTCCTTACGCTGTTCTGATCAAACTGATGCATGTTGAGTGTTGTTCTATGTCTACTTGCAACAAGTACTATAGCTATCATACTAAGACTTGACCTAAGTTAGTTATTTATATCGATCTGCTTTGTTTATAGGTCGGCGTTGTGATCATTCTTGATCACTTACTTCATTCACTGTTTGCATTTTTGTGTGGTTACTTCTTTTGCTTAAAGGTGAGTTATAGTCCCGTTTTTACATACTTTTCAAAGTATATTTTTGGGATGTGATTACATGCATTTTATTTTACTTTTAGACACAAGTGGCAATTAAATTAAAATTATTCATTATGAGTTGAACAAAAATATTCTCTTGTCTGGTAACTGTAATCACTGGTTTCTGCTGGTGAACGCCAATCCTACAGATAGATCTATCGGGTTTGACAGCCCCATTTCGAGCTAGTCGCGCTAGCAATTTATAATCAGAATGTTTAGTACTTCGTATTTAGTTGAAGATACACTTGTTCAGTGTATATTATTTAGTGTGTTTGGCAAGGGTAAATAAAGGGTTAAGTGGTTACCAGGTGGCTCATTGATAATGAAATAATGTTTTATGTTTTCTAACATTTTAAATCTTGTGGTCTAAAGCTTATACGTTTATTTAAACATATAAGTCACTCAACATTTTTGTTGACAGTTTACTCGCATGTTTTCACAGGTACTTGAGTTTGTTTGATGCTTCCGCTATGTTAGAAGAGTCTGCCTACATTTAGGCAGATTTTGTTAAACATTTATGAAACTTTGAACTTGCATTCTATTTTTGAATCATTTAAACTTGTGAGTTTTGTTGACAATATTTTAATGTCAACTTTGATTATTAATATGTTGGGATGTTCAAACTACATATTTTGGTATGTTTCCTTTTTGGAAAACTTTTGAAATAAAAAGAATGCAACGTTGTTTATTAAATTCATTTAAGTTCGATCAAGCTGTGGGACCAAGTGACGGAGCCATTAAGTGTATTGACGGGGCCATCACAGTGTAATCCGTTAAGTGTATTGGTTCTTTTGAAGTCTTAGAGCGTGTTGGACCCGTTGCTTACCGTTTGGATCTTCCGACTCAGTTGAGTGTAGTTCATCCCACTTTCCACGTGTCGAATCTGAAGAAATGTCTTGCTGAACCAGAACTTGTCATACCTCTTGAAGAACTTACGATTGATGACAAACTCCACTTCGTGGAAGAACCTGTTGAAATTATGGACCGTGAGGTTAAAACCTTGAAACATAACAAGATTCCAATTGTCCGAGTCTGTTGGAATGCTAATCGAGGACCCGAGTTTACTTGGGAATGAGAGGATCAGATGATGCAGAAGTATCCTCACCTCTTCACAACTCTATCGTCTACCCCAGCTTAAAATTTCGGGACGAAATTTTCATTAACAGGTGAGTAATGTAACGACCCAACTTTTTTGACTTACTTTTGTGCTTGTTACTTTCTGCGAAACTGCGTATTTATGCGTACTGTGTTGGTTTATAATCTGGGATCTCATTTCATGATTTATTTACTTTCGTTAATACCATACAACGTGCCATTAAGTACTTAGTTACTTAACTTGATCCTCGAATGCTTTTATGACCGTTAGTGTCACTTGACGTTTAGAACGAGCTATATGTTTTGGTACACGTTTAACTTTTTTCGTAATTGGAATATTACGACTACGTAATACTAATTGTTATTTCCTAATAACAATTACTTGGGTTTTTGGTTGCTTAATTACGTTTAGTAATTTACTTATGCTCACTAGTTAGTCTTGTTGGACTTTCTACCTTGTTGGACTTTAGCCCACCCTACTCTAGCTAATGGACCATTTAATTAGCCCAATTTTAATAAGTTTATGACCCATATAAATGTAAGACAAAAACCCACTAAGTTAAGCCAACATACTAGCATTTTTGTTAACCATTATCACAAATGTTGCATGGGATCCTAACAATAAGCACCACCTTTAGACCACCACTAACCAAAAAGAAAAAAGGTGTCCCCCTTGTCCCCTCTAAACCACACGGCCACCACTACCATTATCCACTATAAATACCAAGCTATTTCCTTCCATTTCACACTTGATCTCATTCACATTTTCACACACTTACTCTCTAATTTTCTCTATAGTATTTCTCACTCTAAAAAGTGTAAGTTTCAAATTTTCTTCTTCTTCTTCTTCTTCTTCTTCTTCTTCTTCTTCTTCTTCTTCTTCTTCTTCTTCTTCTTCTTCTTCTTCTTCTTTTCTTCTTATTTTCGACATCATCATCATCACTAAAGAATCAAGCTTTTTAGCTTTTTGATCTTGTTATATATTGAAGATTCAAACTTTGATTTGAATCCTTCAAGAACATAAAAGATTTAAGCTTTCTAGCTTTGAATCTTTATTATTTTGATGGATCTAAGATCTATAGCTTAAGATCACTTTATTTTTGTTAAAAGATCAAAACTTGTGTTTATGATCTTCATGTAACTTGTAGATCTAGCCTTTTGCTTTAAGGATCTTCAAGAACATTAAAGATCCAAGCTTTCTAGCTTAGGGTTTCATTATTTTGTTAAAGATCTTAGCTTTTTAGCTTATGGTCTCATTACTTTTACTAGATCTTAGCTTTCTAGCTTATGGTCTCATTAATCTTGTAAAGATCCAAGCTTTCTAGCTTAGGGTTTCTTAATACTTGAGATCTAAGTTATTATTTTAGATCTCACTTACTTGAAACCTTTTTATGATTTTTATGGTGATAAAAATCAAGTCTTCATCATCTCATATGATGAAGATGCATAAACTTGTGTCAAAAGGACAAAGGTTGAAGCTTTATTGTGTTTATGCAATAAAGAGACAACCTTGATGTTCAAAACTTGTAGAATGTTAGCTTTTACTCTTAGTTGTGTGTTGATGGTTGAAACTTGGTCAAAGTGATGCTAAAACATCAAAGAGTTGTACACTTGAAGCTTACACGTATCAAGGATGAGAACCGTGATGAGCATCAAGCACCAAGAAATCCACCGGAGCACTTGTTTGCTGTTTTTTAGGGTCCGATCAGACTCCTAGGACTTCTGGAAAATTTATTTTCAGATAGTTCGTTTCGAGTAGATGACTTTTCTTTTAGGATTCGCCTAAATCCAATATATGGTTTAGGATTTATGGCCTTCCGAAAATCACTACGCCCTTGTAACGACGTGCTGAAAAATTTTAACCTACTCTCTTGAACTGTTTCCACGGTCAAACGACATCGAGTTAGGATCTGAAAATTGGATAGCGGTTAGAGGACTCGCATACGGAGCCTTGGCCACTGACCACACATCTTTTCGTTTTGTATAGAGGTCGTAGCAGCTGTCCGAAGTCAGCCTTTTGTTTCGATCTCTATTCTTGTTGAAAACTTACTTTATCTTTTAAGAATGATGATGATACTTAAGACTTAATTTAT
This sequence comes from Rutidosis leptorrhynchoides, assembly GCF_046630445.1. Classification (NCBI taxonomy): domain Eukaryota; kingdom Viridiplantae; phylum Streptophyta; class Magnoliopsida; order Asterales; family Asteraceae; genus Rutidosis; species Rutidosis leptorrhynchoides. The sequence goes on from NC_092335.1 coordinate 616,036,231, forward strand.
TCACTTTTAAACTTTTGGGTACAATATAGTGACTTAGTGACTTTTGACTTAGGTTGACGACCTTTCGGACCGACTTACTACATGCATACTTTTCATATCAACTTTTACTGCTTATTCACTGTGAGTTATAGCTTCCCTTTTTACTTTACTATTTTTGGGACTGAGAATACATGCGCTTTTTATGTTTTACATAATAGACACGAGTACCTTAACTTTATATATGTATGGGTGACATAACGGCACAAAGATTCCCCTTAGCTCGGTAATGTTTAGTCATTGGTTTAAGAACTGGTGAACGCTAATCTTAGATATGGATCCATAGGGTTTGACATCTCCACTCGGGCTAGTCGTGTTAGCATTCAATGGGTGTTTAATACTTCGTAAACAGACGCACTCTCCCAGAGTACTTTTAGGGGGTAATATTACGTTAAGTTAGTTACCGGGTGCCCACGGATAAGCATATACTTTTCATACTGTTTTGAATACGAAATCTCGTGGTCTACATTACATTACTGATTACAAACAAACTATAGCTCACTAACATTCGTGTTGACCTTTTAAGCGTGTATTTCTCAGGTGCTTAGACGTTGTTGCTTTCACTGTTAGACTTGCTATCTTGGTGTTATAGACTTGCTGTTACAGACTCGATGTGTTAGACTTCCGCTGCATTACTTAGAGATGTCTCAATCATGGAACTTTTATTTTGCATTCACAACTTATGTTATTTTGAATAATGGCTTTGTAACGACCTTTGTGTCACGTTATCTTTTGTAAAATGTTATCTTTTCATGAATGCAAAACTTGTTTTAAAACAGCATGTAGTATTATACCGTGTAATGGACCTGTTGTTGCCGATTCGTACATGATGGTTTTGTACGGGACGTCACAATCTTCATCAAATGCAGCGAACAAGTCAGAATCAGGGATCCAGTACGTCCAGCAATCCACGCATCCAAGGAAATTCCCAAGCTCAGTTGCTTGAAATCATCGCTGCTCAGCAACAGATTATTGCGCAACATTGTGGAAACAGGTCCAGTTTGACGTCTGGTTGTCAAACCCCGTCCTTATCCCCCTGGATGAAGTCGCCAACATTTAGTCCCATTGCGAGGTGTTGACTTAAATATGCCATGAACGACTCCAAGTAATATCTCTAAAATGAGCAATGCACAGCGGAAGGTTTCTTTCATACCTGAGAATAAACATGCTTAAAAGTGTCAACCAAAAGGTTGGTGAGTTCATAGGTTTATCATAATAATCATTTCAATATATTAATAGACCACAAGATTTCCGTTTATAAATATATGTACACTCGCAAGTGTATAAAAGTATTCTATAAGTTGTAGGCACCCGGTAACAAGCCTTAACGTTCATGTTTTACCCTCTGAAGTACACCAGATCAGGTGTGTTTAAAATAACCTCGAAGTAATAAAGCATCCCATAGTCAAGATGGGGTTTGTCAGGCCCAATAGATCTATCTTTAGGATTCGCGCATACCGTACATAGACAAGTAGTTTAATGTTACCAAGATAAAAGTATATTTCTGGTTTAAACCCACATAGAATTAGTTTTAGTACTTGTGCCTATTTCGTAAAACATTTATAAATCAGCGCATGTATTCTCAGCACAAAAATATATATTGCAAAAGCAATTAAAAAGGGAGCAAATAAAACTCACCTTACTGTATTTTGTAGTAAAAATACATATGACGACATTAACAAGTGTAGGGTTGGCCTCAGATTCACGAACCTATATCATTTATATATATATTAACACATATAAATAACATGTAATAATAATCAAACCCGTTTGTATATATTAATTATATATTATTTATTTGAAATAGTAATGTAATATTTATATAGTTATTATATATGTATTTGATATATTTTATATAAATAACTTTTGATTTATTTAGATAATGACTTTAATGATACTAAAATAGTGTTGACAATAATAATAATTAGATTTAATAATGACATATTAATTGTTCATAATAATACTAGTAAAAATAATGATAATAATAATAATTATATTAATAATAATGATAAAATCATGTTTAATGATAATAATAATATTAATAATAAAAATAATAATAATGATACTCTTAATAATATGATACTTTTGATGATAATTTTAATTAAAATGATTACTTTAATAATAATGTTGCTTTTAATAATAATAATAATAATAATAATAATAATAATAATAATAATAATAATAATAATAATAATAATAATAATAACAATAAATAATAATAATAATAAGAGTAATAATTATAACTACCTTTCAATAAAAGTTCCAAAAATAGTTGCTTATGCCCGGCCTCGAACCCAAGAACTCTTGCTAACCAATAACACCCATAAACCATTCCCCTGCTCCCCTATTGCTGTTTTAAATCCCGAATTTAATTCTATTTAACCTGATTCACGTGTCCTTCTTCTTTTTCTCCTAAACTAAATCGACATCATTATGTGACTATTATCATTATATTATGATCATACCATAACATCATCTTTTATCAGGATCACAACATGATCATAATCATTATCATCTTCTTTTAACGTATTATAAACTAACCCTAATTATCATTATAATCATCATCATTAACTAATCCAATCATCATCTTAATCGAACATTCATATAAACTTGATCATCATGATATACCACACTCATTATCATTGCTCGTTAGTCATCATCATCTTCATCAATATCGTTGGTCAGTAACCGAATTGGAAACAAAAGGAGGGACAAGAAAAAAAAAAATAACACACAGCTCTTTATATGTTGCAGTTCCATACAAGGAAAAATATGTTGCATGTATGATATTCTTTTGAGAACTCTTGAACCCAAGGCCCAATACTTGAAACCCAACAAATCACAGCCCACTACTAACTTAAATAGAGATTCGATCCATTCACAAAAAGGAATTCCCAGCCCAACATCTACGGCTCAACATAAAAGAAATCAATATTCGGCTTATAATTGATTAACGAATGGAGGAATAAAACGCTGAGCAAACAACTTTTGTTTCTTTTTTTTATATACAAGTGGGGATTAGGTTTATTTGCAAGTGGGATAAAAAGAGAAAAATATCTTCATCACCATCGTTCATCTTTTCCTCCATCTTCGTTTGATTTTTGTCACCATCATCGTAAATGATAATCATATATTGACATTACATAGACAGAAAAAGTACATAGCAGAGATACATATACGCGTATAGCAGCAACAAACAGTGTTTGCAGATGGTTTACAATGGTTGTCGATAGCAGGTGGTTTGGGGTTGCATCAGTACTCGAATAATAGTAAGTGGAACAAAAACATATATAAGTAGCTGCAGTGGTGGTTAAGGGTGTTTTAGGGTGATGGTTCTAGGTTGAAGACAATGGTGGATGGAGATAGTCTTTGGTGGTGGTGGTCGATAGTTGGAAGAAGAAAAATAAGAAGGTGGTGTTATTGAGTTGCGAAGGTGGCGGTGGACGGTGGTGAGTGCCGGAGGTGGTGCTCCGGTGGTGGCTTGGTTTGGTGATCGAAAGAAGTGTGTGTACACAGGCAATTAGATATCATACATATATATAAGTATATATATCTAATACTCTAAAGTAAATTTAATAAATAATAATAATAATAATAATATATTATTTATGAAATCAAACATGTGGAATAATTTTCTTGTATGATTAAGGAAAAAGAACAAGAAACAGTAAACTCAACCACTTCTTTTAATTTCTTGTGCCGACAATGATGAGGGGTAATATATCGTACCCCGTTGATAAATTCAGTGGCGGATAAAAGTCTTCAAAAAAAATTTCCAAAATTTTAAATTAATTATATTTAATTATTTTGGTCATTATGGTATAAAATTCGATCGTTAATTTGTTAAATAAAAATTACATCAACTGTCCCTCTCATTTCTGGGTAAAATATAAAAGGTGTTAAAATTAAATAACTAGATCCTAAATACAATTTTAGTAAGCCTAAAATTTATAAAACTCAGTTTCGGATCACCGTTTATTTTTAAAATCACATAAGTTCTTTCTTAACTCATTTACTATTCATTTAATAATAGTTGAGCGTTACCATCGTTTACGAACTAAATTTAAAATCACAAAATATATATTTAATATACTTTATTTATATACATAGATATGTTTTATATATTAATTATCATAATATCATATTTTTTTATTTTATTTTATATACATAGATTTAATAACAACAACATATAATATTTCAAATTATATCTCAAATTGTTATTATATATATTCATATGTTTAAATATTTATGTATCTATTTACAAATAGTGGTTCGTGTATCGTTGAGGATTGGTCAAAGGTCAAATGATATAATGAAATAGTTTCAAAGTTTTTCGAGACTCAATATTACAGTCTTTGCTTATCGTGTCGAAACCATATAAAGATTAAGTTTAAATTTGATCAGAAATTTCCGGGTCGTCACAGTACCTACCCGTTAAAGAAATTTCGTCCCGAAATTTGAGTGTGGTCGTCATGGTTAACAATAAAAATGTTTTCATGACGAATATGAGTCGATACATAGGGTTTTATCATTATTGAGAAATATGGATAAAACAATTCGATTATATGAAGCAAACAAGTGAAGCTGTCACAAAAGAGTGAAATGAAGAAAATAGAGGTTCGTCTTAACTTTTGACGTAGAGGGTTGAATTCCGAAATTCAAGGGATTAAAGAAAATTTTCGAAATCTAAAAGATTTGATTCTTCGGCGAATAAGGAAATTAAGATCTCTATATTTAAATACGGTGATCTGCCTCGATTACTCTGTCTGATATATCCATTATAATTTAAGCTCTTCCGTTCCATTATTCTCACCATTCCTATACTTTCTTCCTTAGTTCATACATCTCAAAGATTGTGAAAATGCTTAATCCAGTTCTGATCCTTGTCCTCTTCCTTACTCTCGCAATAATCATTCTCCTTTTCCAACTTCCACCAGAGGAATCTATTTTCTTTTATTTCGCCCTTGGGGTTATAGTGTTTTTAATCCTCCCGTGTCTTTATGTTGCGATAAACATTGATATACACGGTTTGTAATTTATGTGTTGTTATCGGGCTTTATATTCTCCCTTATATTTCGAAGCTCTATGTTTTTGTTTTCTCCTCCCGACTTCAAGTCAAGCGAATAATGGTCCAGAATTTGTAGATATAGAATTTCGAATGATTATAATGTTCTAAGCAGGAAGAAACGTGATAGCACGATTTGATTTTCAAATTAATCTGAAAGGACCCGTTCATATACATTATAAACGATTCACAATAGTTGATTACATCGCGAGGTATTTGACCTCTATATGATACATTTTACAAACATTGCATTCGTTTTTAAAAGACAAACTTTCTTTACAATGAAAGTTGACGGCATGCACACCATTTCATAATACATCCAACTATAATTGGCTTAATAATAATCTTGATGAACTCAATGACTCAAATGCAACGTCTTTCAAAATATGCCATGAATGACTCCAAGTAATATCCTTAAAATGAGCTAATGCACAGTGAAAGATTTCTTTAATACCTGAGAATAAACATGCTTTAAAGTGTCAACCAAAAGGTTGGTGAGTTCATAGGTTTATCATAACAATCATTTTAATATATTAATAGACCACAAGATTTCCGTTTATAAATATATGTACACTCGCAAGTGTATAAAAGTATTCTATAAGTTGTAGGCACCCGGTAACAAGCCTTAACGTTCATGTTTTACCCTCTGAAGTACACCAGATCAGGTGTGTTTAAAATAACCTCGAAGTACTAAAGCATCCCATAGTCAGGATGGGGTTTGTCAGGCCCAATAGATCTATCTTTAGGATTCGCGCCTACCGTACATAGACAAGTAGTTTAATGTTACCAAGCTAAGGGTATATTTCTGGTTTAAACCCACGTAGAATTAGTTTTAGTACTTGTGCCTATTTCGTAAAACATTTATAAAAACAGCGCATGTATTCTCAGTCCCAAAAATATATATAAAAGGGAGCAAATGAAACTCACAATACTGTATTTCGTAGTAAAAATACATATAACGTCATTTAACAAGTGCAAGGTTGGCCTCAGATTCACGAACGTATCAATATTGAGATTCAATATTGCAGGAAAGTACGTAGACACAACGGAGATGATAAACACTAGATTGACCTCACGAGCATACCCATGAACCATACCCATCACCTCCATAGCTATAACCCATAATTTTCTTAGCTTCGACTCATTCAAAAAAAACTATTTTGAAATTACTCGGACAGCACTCCGTCGTAATATTTTATATATACTAATAATATCTTGAAATAATACAGAGCAAATATATATATATATATATATATATATATATATATATATATATATATATATAAATCGATTGAGAGAGTTTAGAGAAATATATTTTCAAGTTTGTATGAAATAATGAAACCTATTGAATTCTATTTATAATAGATTTTTGAATTATTAAAGTGAATTATTAAAGTATGAATTATTAAAGTGAATTATTAAAGTATGAATTATTAAAGTGAATTATTAAAGTATGAATTATTAAAGTGAATTATTAAAGTATGAATTATTAAAGTGAATTATTAAAGTGAATTATTAAAGTATGAATTATTAAAGTATGAATTATTAAAGTAAATTATTAAAGTATGAATTATTAAAGTGAATTATTGAAGTATGAATTATTAAAGTGAATTATTAAAGTATGAATTATTAAAGTGAATTATTAAAGTATGAATTATTAAAGTGAATTATTAAAGTATAAATTATTAAAGTGAATTATTAAAGTTAAAGTAAAGTAAAAGTAAAGTAAAGGTAAAGTTAAAGTATAATAAAAGTATAAAAACTATGTATGTATAATACGCGTATAAATATATATAATATTAATTTAAATCGTTATATATATTTAATGAAATAAAATATAAATATCGTTATATTTATTATACTGGTTAAGTAATGAGTTGTCAAAAGTGATTCTAGATATTTATAAAAGTTATATACGTTTTAATAATAAAGTTCTTTTTTAAACTGAAAACGTCTTTGTACGTTTGAAAATAGATTAATAGAATATTATGGAAACCAATTCTCCTCTAACTTTTGTCTAACTTTCGTAAATGACACTTTTTGTTTTTATTTATAAATAGCTTTACAAATTATTCTGAATATCGTTAAGAGGAATATATTTTCTCAAATCATAGTGGACCTCAACAGAGACTTGTAATCATAATTCAATGTTTCTGATAATTCAATCATTTAATATATTTTTTTTAATTTCGTCAAAAATCATATTGAAACAAATACGTTCATGTAAAGTATTATACGTTTAATACTTTATTAATATTCTCAAGTTATATAATATATATATATATATACATATACATATCTATTTATATATAACGGTTCATGAATCGTCGGAATTTGGTCGAGGTTATAATGAATGTATGAACACAGTTTAAAATTCTTGAGATTTAACTTAACAAACTTTTCTTATCGTGTCGGAATAATATAAAGATTAAAGTTTAAATTTGGTCAGAAATTTCCGGGTCGTCACAGTACCTACCCGTTAAAGAAATTTCGTCCCCGAAATTTGATAGAGGTCGTCATGACTAACAATAAGAATGTTATTATAACGATTATAGAGTTTTATCATGTTCAAGAAGAATGGATAAAATAATTCGATTACTCGAAGCGTGTGAGTGAAGTTATCGTAAATGAATGAAATAAGATAATAGTGATTCGTCGTATCTTTTGACGTCATCACGATTGATCTTCGAAAAGAAAATCTTTGTAATCTATATTGGATTTGATTATTCGGCGATTAAGGAAATTATGATCCTCTTCGAATTAATGCGATAATCCATTTTGATTTCTCTGTCGGATATTTCACTATAAATCCACCTCATTTGTTTTCTTACAACTCACACCTTCTCAACTCATATTTTAAAATATTTGTCAATATGCTTCATCCAGTGCTGATTCTTGATATACTCCTCACTTTCATATCTGTCGCACTTCTTTTTCATCTGCCTCAGGAAGAATCTATTTACTTCTACTATACTCTTGGTTTTATAGTGTTTTTAGTTCTCCCGTGTCTTTATATTGCTATATGCATTGATATATGCAGTTTGTGATTTCTGGGTTATTGTTGAGTTTTATATCTTCCCTTATATTTCAAAGTCCTTGCTTCTTCTATAATCATTGTCATCCACAGTTAATGCTCTCCTCTATTTGCTATGATTTATACTCCCATTTCTAGTTCGGAGCTTTGTCCTTTCTTTTCTTCTTCTTACGATTAAGCACCGCTTGTAATGGTCCAGAATTCGCAGATATAAATTTCAGAATGAACATTGTTAATGTTCTAGGAAGGAAATTGTAATGGCACGATCTTGACTTGTCAAATTACCAGAATACCTCAGAAAAGGCCGAATCATCAAGAAATATTTTCTTGATATTTAGAGATCAAAGAGAATATAAGAGTCGTGTAACATAGCACATGATGACGTTATGATCTGTGAATCATCATGTTCCATTTAAAAAATCTGCATGAATTACTGTAATATAATCACGTTGATTAAGTGTCATTATATTATACTAACTCATGCTTCAGCTCCCAACACTTTTTCAAGAATATTACTATTTTAAACTCGAATGTTTCAGAATTTAGAAACTAAAATAGTTTCTTTTATGATATAATACAGATAGCGCGAAGAGGTAAATGATTTCAGATAAGAATAATTATAAAAATATCTTAGAATGTCTAATATCAGAGGATGATGAAGGATATTGTCCGCAGGGGTTTAGAGTCAGGAGCAAGGTATTGGTTAATGACTTCAGCAAGTACTGAATCATTTGGATTCTTTGAAGGCAGGTTCAGCCTTTGTGATTTGTCCACAGCCTCCTTTATACTTTGCTCAATCCGTTTTCCAGTTCCAAAGCTTCTCTTTTTCTGAGCTTTGCCAATATACTATCCTTTATCATCCAACTTTTTACTGTTAAGGTCGTTTACAGTTTTTGCTGCTTCATCAGCATTTTTCAAAATTTCGAGAACTAGTTCGCAGTTTAGGGTTTTTTTCAGAAATTTCTCATTCAAAGAATGTAAGTCTTGGAGGTAGACGTTGCGTGTATATGTAATTGTTGATGTAGACATGCTGCGAGGTTTCAAAATACTGATTGCTGATTCTCAATAATTGGTATGGCAATTCTTGTTATAAGGTACGAATAAGTATATGATAGGGTTTCAATAATTATAATGATTTTTTTTTTTGAAAAGTCAAAGATCAGTGAAGTTGTTGGTAAGTTTATTGCTAATGTGGTGAATATAAACGATTCCCCGGTAACGTTGGCGAAAAGGGCAACGTATCTATCGAGGTTATAATAAGACTGTTTTGATTGAGAAGTCGAAGTTGACTTGCTGGAGCTGTGACAAAACTGTCTATTTTGAAACGGAATTGAAAAGTTATTTTAGGTAGTAAATGCCAAAGGGTCTAACACGGATACGTGTCGAACTATGACTTGGGTTTTGAGAGTTTTTTTTTCAGGTGTATAACTGTGGGTAACATGTGGTTGGATCATCATCTCGATTGTTCCTTAGTTGAAGTGTCTTCAGGAATTTCGAAGGGTTTGAGCACATATTGTAACCGTTAATACATATGATGTTCTAACACAGTTTTGAAGTCAAAGTATAGCTTTGAAAGATATAGGAATCTAAGAGTGATGATACTGGTTATATTTCGAATTAAATTATGCGATTTCAAAATCAGAATATGTAATTGAATTTGAATGAGTATGATTGTTTTGATTTATATGAAAGAATGGATATTGTTGTGAAAGTAGGGAGTATAGTTGATGATTGCTGAATCATTTTCGAAAAATATAATATATTAATTGTGAATTTATATATCTCTCGGGTATTACCTACCCGTTAAAAAAATTTTCACAATTAATATTTTGTACAAAAAGAAGTTTATTACAGTCTTTATGAAAATATATGTGTATATTTTCTTTAGATGTAATATAGATTTAATGAGTTAATATTAAATTAAACTCATTTGTTTTATGGTTGTAACTAGAATTGAGTAATCCCTAAAACTTTATAAATTGCATAAGTATTTCTTCAATAATATTGAAATTATGAATCATTACTTTGTTATTTGTTGGTTTTCGTGAAATTCTTGTGAACTTCGCAAGGTACGAATGATGTTATTTGAAAAGTTTCGAGTACATCGATGATGAAAGTGTAAAATCAAACATATATTCGAATAATACACTTGATTAATTATGAATTGGATTTTTATTGAATTGAGACAGAGATTGTAATTAACGATGGTTAAGTTGCGGACGAAGGACGTACATCATTGCATATTTGTAATATGAATTAACTGAGTAGTTAAGATTCACACATAATAGCTTAGTACGGGAAGATTTATTATGGTTTAAAAATTTATACATATAAAATATACATATAAATCTTTCGATTGGAAATGAGTTAATACTTCATAACTCGTTGATACAATATATTTGTTGTTGATTCGTAATGATGTCCACAATGATTCTTGAACTGACAGAGTTTGTGATGTTAAGGTGCTGTTGATTCTGAGGATACTGACGGCACTGACTGTGTTGATGATGCTACGGTCCTGTTGATGCTGTTGGTAAAACAATTCTAGCTTGTAAATCGTACACCATTTTCGATCAAAGTTTCTACTCTACCATCTCCGTTCACTCATCCGATTTACGGTCAGAATTAAATAATCTCTAAGATTTTGGAGATTACATAACTGCCGCAGAGATATCTCTTCAATGAAGTTTATGAATTAATACTTCATCGTTTGTTGTTGTTGATATTCCTGGATATTTACAGGGCGTATGACGTTGATGTTTGAGATACAGATTGTGATGTTGCGGTATGGGATGTGGATGTTGTTGTTGGTGGTGATGATGGTACTATTGGTGTTGCTGACGGTGGTACTGTTTATGCTGCTGGTGTTTGTAACCTTTGCACCATATTCTCCAAAGCCACTACCCGAGCGCGAAGCTCGTTGACTTCTTCTATTACACCGGGGTGATTGTCGGTTCGGACGAGCGGATAAATAAAATCTAGAATTTGGTGTAGTATGTAATCGTGACGAGATACTCTAGAAATAAGAGAGAAAATGGTGTTTCGGATAGGTTCGCCGGTAAGTGCGTCAGGTTCTTCGCCAAGAGGACAATGTGGTGGATGGAAGGGATCACCTTCTTCTTGTCTCCAATGATTAAGGAGGCTACGAACCCATCCCCAATTCATCCAGAATAGATGATGACTAATTGGTTGATCCATTCCGGTCACACTGCTTTCGAAACTTGAGTGGGATTCCATTTCGGAATCCGAGGGACTTGAACTAATGACAAATTCTATTTCGTACGATTGAATAAAGAATTTTTCGATATGAAATGATTTTTCAGCAATCGGGTGGTATTCTAATTATATAGAGCAAAAGGTTTCGTAGATTACGGAGGAATTTACGAAATATGTCAGGCAAAGTTTACAGTAACAGATACGCTAAGATATGAATTTTGTCTACACACTATTCATGCAATCATTGCAATAAGATGTGTCTAGACTAAGAATGATAAGCAGGTAATTTCTGACAAAAATGATGAGCAAAACTTTTGACATGCAGACACGGTCGAAGTCCAGACTCACTAATGCATCCTAACGACTATCAGTTAGACACACTAATGCAGATCTGGTTCGCTAAGACCACTACTCTGATACCAACTGAAAGGACCCGTTCATATACATTATAAACGATTCATAATAGTTGATTACATCGCGAGGTATTTGACCTCTATATGATACATTTTACAAACATTGCATTCGTTTTTAAAAGACAAACTTTCTTTACAACGAAAGTTGATGGCATGCACACCATTTCATAATACATCCAACTATAATTAGCTTAATAATAATCTTGATGAACTCAATGACTCGAATGCAACGTCTTTCAAAATATGCCATGAATGACTCCAAGTAATATCCTTAAAATTGAAATGTCCCGTTCTTATTGATTAAAAACGTTCCATATTAATTGATTTCGTTGCGAGGTTTTGACCTCTATATGAGACGTTTTTCAAAGACTGCATTCATTTTAAAACAAACCATAGCCTTTATTTCATCAATAAAGGTTTAAAAAGCTTTACGTAGATTATCAAATAATGATAATCTAAAATATCCTGTTTACACACGACCATTACATAATGATTTACAATACAAATATGTTACAACAAAATAAGTTTCTTGAATGCAGTTTTTACACAATATCATACAAGCATGGACTCCAAATCTCGTCCTTATTTAAGTATGCGACAGCGGAAGCTCTTAATAATCACCTGAGAATAAACATGCTTAAAACGTCAACAAAAATGTTGGTGAGTTATAGGTTTAACCTATATATATCAAATCATAATAATAGACCACAAGATTTCATATTTCAATACACATCCCATACATAGAGATAAAAATCATTCATATGGTGAACACCTGGTAACCGACAATAACAAGATGCATATATAAGAATATCCCCATCATTCCGGGACACCCTTCGGATATGATATAATTTCGAAGTACTAAAGCATCCGGTACTTTGGATGGGGTTTGTTAGGCCCAATAGATCTATCTTTAGGATTCGCGTCAATTAGGGTGTCTATTCCCTAATTCTTAGATTACCAGACTTAATAAAAAGGGGCATATTCGATTTCGATAATTCAACCATAGAATGTAGTTTCACGTACTTGTGTCTATTTTGTAAATCATTTATAAAACCTGCATGTATTCTCATCCCAAAAATATTAGATTTTAAAAGTGGGACTATAACTCACTTTCACAGATTTTTACTTCGTCGAGAAGTAAGACTTGGCCACTGTTGATTCACGAACCTATAACAATATATACATATACATATATATTAAAGTATGTTCAAAATATATTTACAACACTTTTAATATATTTTGATGTTTTAAGTTTATTAAGTCAGCTGTCCTCGTTAGTAACCTACAACTAGTTGTCCACAGTTAGATGTACAGAAATAAATCAATAAATATTATCTTGAATCAATCCACGACCCAGTGTATACGTATCTCAGTATTGATCACAACTCAAACTATATATATTTTGGAATCAACCTCAACCCTGTATAGCTAACTCCAACATTCACATATAGAGTGTCTATGGTTGTTCCGAAATATATATAGATGTGTCGACATGATAGGTCGAAACATTGTATACGTGTCTATGGTATCTCAAGATTACATAATATACAATACAAGTTGATTAAGTTATGGTTGGAATAGATTTGTTACCAATTTTCACGTAGCTAAAATGATAAAAATTATCCAATCTTGTTTTACCCATAACTTCTTCATTTTAAATCCGTTTTGAATGAATCAAATTGCTATGGTTTCATATTGAACTGTATTTTATGAATCTACACAGAAAAAGTATAGGTTTATAGTCGGAAAAATAAGTTACAAGTCGTTTTTGTAAAGGTAGTCATTTCAGTCGAAAGAACGACGTCTAGATGACCATTTTAGAAAACATACTTCCACTTTGAGTTTAACCATAATTTTTGGATATAGTTTCATGTTCATAATAAAAATCATTTTCTCAGAATAACAACTTTTAAATCAAAGTTTATCATAGTTTTTAATTAACTAACCCAAAACAGCCCGCGGTGTTACTACGACGGCGTAAATCCGGTTTTACGGTGTTTTTCGTGTTTCCAGGTTTTAAATCATTAAGTTAGCATATCATATAGATATAGAACATGTGTTTAGTTAATTTTAAAAGTCAAGTTAGAAGGATTAACTTTTGTTTGCGAACAAGTTTAGAATTAACTAAACTATGTTCTAGTGATTACGAGTTTAAACCTTCGAATAAGATAGTTTTATATATATGAATCGAATGATGTTATGAACATCATTACTACCTCAAGTTTAGTAGGTAAACCTACTGGAAGTGACAAGAAATGATCTAGCTTCAAAGGATCTTGGATGGCTTGAAAGTTCTTGAAGTAGGATCATGACACAAAAACAAGTTCAAGTAAGATTTTTGCTCGAATTAAGATAGTTTATAGTTATAGAAATTGAATCAAAGTTTGAATATGAATATTACCTTGAATAAGAAAGATAACCTACTGTATATAACAAAGGTTTCTTGATCTTAGATGATTACTTGGAATGGATTAGAAAGCTTGGAAGTAAATTAGTAAACTTGAAGGGATTTTTGAAGTATTCTTGAAGTGTTCTTCCTATGATGATTATAGCTTGATTCTTGAAGTGATTTTTGATGAAGATGATGATTAACTACTGGAAAAATACGTTCATAATAGTGTGGGTGTGTTGAGAGAGAATTAGAAAGAGATTTGGAAGTGAAATGGAGTGAATGATGAGTGTTAATTGGTGAGTGGTGAGTGGGGTTAAAAGGAGTTCTAGTTAGTTGACTAGCTCATGGTAGAAGTTAAAATTGATTAGTCATACATGACATAATCAAGAGTGGAATCCCATGCTAGTTCCTATTGGTATATACCCATAGTAAGTACGTTTTGAAGCTGTGTATAATACGGGTAAGAATACGACTAGAATTCTTGATGAAAGAAAAGAATGGGAAAGTAACTGTAACCATTTTCGTTAAGTATGAGTGTTTCGATATATGTCTTGAAGTCTTCCAAAAGTATTTTAATACATCTAAATACACTACATGTATATACATTTTAACGGAGTCGTTAAGTCATCGTTAGTCGTTACATGTAAGTGTTGTTTTGAAACCTTTAAGTTAACGATCTCAATTAATGTTGTTAACCCATTGTTTATTATATCTAATGAGATGTTAAATTATTATATTATCATGATATTATGATATATTAATATATCTTAATATGATATATATACATTTAAATGTCGTTACAACGATAATCGTTACATATATGTCTCGTTTAAAAATCATTAAGTTAGTAGTCTTGTTTTTACATATGTAGTTCATTGTTAATATACTTAATGATATGTTTACTTATCATAATATCATGTTAACTATATATATAACCATATATATGTCATCATATAGTTTTTACAAGTTTTAACGTTCGTGAATCACAGGTCAACTTGGGTAGTCAATTGTCTATATGAAACCTATTTCAATTAATCAAGTCTTAACAAGTTTGATTGCTTAACATGTTGGAAACGTTTAATCATGTAAATATCAATCTCAATTAATATATATAAACATGGAAAAGTTCGGGTCACTACAGTACCTACCCGTTAAATAAATTTCGTCCCGAAATTTTAAGCTGTTGAAGGTGTTGACGAATCTTCTGGAAATAGATGCGGGTATTTCCTCTTCATCTGATCTTCACGCTCCCAGGTGAACTCGGGTCCTCTACGAGCATTCCATCGAACCTTAACAATTGGTATCTTGTTTTGCTTAAGTCTTTTAACCTCACGATCCATTATTTCGACGGGTTCTTCGATGAATTGAAGTTTTTCGTTGATTTGGATTTCATCTAACGGAATAGTGAGATCTTCTTTAGCAAAACATTTCTTCAAATTCAAGACGTGGAAAGTGTTATGTACAGCCACGAATTGTTGAGGTAACTCTAGTCGGTAAGCTACTGGTCCGACACGATCAATAATCTTGAATGGTCCAATATACCTTGGATTTAATTTCCCTCGTTTACCAAATCGAACAACTCCTTTCCAAGGTGCAACTTTAAGCATGACCATCTCTCCAATTTCAAATTCTATATCTTTTCTTTTAATGTCAGCGTAGCTCTTTTGTCGACTTTGGGCAGTTTTCAACCGTTGTTGAATTTGGATGATCTTCTCGGTAGTTTCTTGTATAATCTCCGGTCCCGTAATCTGTCTATCCCCCACTTCACTCCAACAAATCGGAGACCTGCACTTTCTACCATAAAGTGCTTCAAACGGCGCCATCTCAATGCTTGAATGGTAGCTGTTGTTGTAGGAAAATTCTGCTAACGGTAGATGTCGATCCCAACTGTTTCCGAAATCAATAACACATGCTCGTAGCATGTCTTCAAGCGTTTGTATCGTCCTTTCGCTCTGCCCATCGGTTTGTGGATGATAGGCAGTACTCATGTCTAGACGAGTTCCTAATGCTTGCTGTAATGTCTGCCAGAATCTTGAAATAAATCTGCCATCCCTATCAGAGATAATAGAGATTGGTATTCCATGTCTGGAGACGACTTCCTTCAAATACAGTCGTGCTAACTTCTCCATCTTGTCATCTTCTCTTATTGGCAGGAAGTGTGCTGATTTGGTGAGACGATCAACTATTACCCAAATAGTATCAAAACCACTTGCAGTCCTTGGCAATTTAGTGATGAAATCCATGGTAATGTTTTCCCATTTCCATTCCGGGATTTCGGGTTGTTGAAGTAGACCTGATGGTTTCTGATGCTCAGCTTTGACCTTAGAACACGTCAAACATTCTCCTACATATTTAGCAACATCGGCTTTCATACCCGGCCACCAAAAATGTTTCTTGAGATCCTTGTACATCTTCCCCGTTCCAGGATGTATTGAGTATCTGGTTTTATGAGCTTCTCTAAGTACCATTTCTCTCATATCTCCAAATTTTGGTACCCAAATCCTTTCAGCCCTATACCGGGTTCCGTCTTCCCGAATATTAAGATGCTTCTCCGATCCTTTGGGTATTTCATCCTTTAAATTTCCTTCTTTTAAAACTCCTTGTTGCGCCTCCTTTATTTGAGTAGTAAGGTTATTATGAATCATTATATTCATAGATTTTACTCGAATGGGTTCTCTGTCCTTCCTGCTCAAGGCATCGGCTACCACATTTGCCTTTCCCGGGTGGTAACGAATCTCAAAGTCGTAATCATTCAATAATTCAATCCACCTACGCTGCCTCATATTCAGTTGTTTCTGATTAAATATGTGTTGAAGACTTTTGTGGTCGGTATATATAATACTTTTGACCCCATATAAGTAGTGCCTCCAAGTCTTTAATGCAAAAACAACCGCACCTAATTCCAAATCATGCGTCGTATAATTTTGTTCGTGAATCTTCAATTGTCTAGACGCATAAGCAATCACCTTCGTTCGTTGCATTAATACACAACCGAGACCTTTGTTTGATGCGTCACAATAAATCACAAAATCATCATTCCCTTCAGGCAATGACAATATAGGTGCCGTAGTTAGCTTTTTCTTCAATAACTGAAACGCTTTCTCTTGTTCATCATTCCATTCAAATTTCTTCCCTTTATGCGTTAATGCAGTCAAGGGTTTTGCTATTCTGGAAAAGTCTTGGATGAACCTTCTGTAGTAACCAGCTAGTCCTAAAAACTGGCGTACGTGTTTAGGAGTTTTTTGGTGTTTCCCACTTTTCAACAGTTTCTATCTTTGCTGGATCCACCTTAATACCTTCTTTGTTCACTATGTGACCGAGGAATTGAACTTCTTCCAACCAAAATGCACACTTTGAAAACTTAGCGTACAATTCTTCCTTCCTCAATACTTCTAACACCTTTCTCAAATGTTCACCGTGTTCTTGGTCATTCTTTGAGTAAATAAGTATGTCATCAATGAAAACGATGACAAACTTGTCAAGGTATGGTCCACACACTCGGTTCATAAGGTCCATGAACACAGCTGGTGCATTAGTTAAACCAAACGGCATGACCATAAACTCGTAATGACCGTAACGTGTTCTGAAAGCAGTCTTTGGAATATCATCTTCTTTCACCCGCATTTGATGATACCCGGAACGTAAGTCAATCTTTGAATATACAGACGAGCCTTGTAGTTGATCAAATAAGTCGTCGATTCTCGGTAGTGGGTAGCGGTTCTTGATGGTAAGTTTGTTCAACTCTCGGTAGTCGATACACAACCTGAATGTACCATCTTTCTTCTTGACAAACAAAACAGGAGCTCCCCACGGTGATGTGCTTGGTCGAATGAAACCACGCTCTAAAAGTTCTTGTAATTGGCTTTGCAGTTCTTTCATCTCGCTGGGTGCAAGTCTGTAAGGAGCACGAGCTATTGGTGCAGCTCCTGGTACAAGATCTATTTGAAATTCAACGGATCGATGTGGGGGTAATCCCGGTAATTCTTTCGGAAATACATCGGGAAATTCTTTTGCAATGGGAACATCATTGATGCTCTTTTCTTCAGTTTGTACTTTCTCGACGTGTGCTAGAACAGCATAGCAACCTTTTCTTATTAGTTTTTGTGCCTTCAAATTACTAATAAGATGTAGCTTCGTGTTGCCCTTTTCTCCGTACACCATTAAGGGTTTTCCTTTTTCTCGTATAATGCGAATTGCATTTTTGTAACAGACGATCTCTGCTTTCACTTCTTTCAACCAGTCCATACCGATTATCACATCAAAACTCCCTAACTCTACTGGTATCAAATCAATCTTAAATGTTTCGCTAACCAGTTTAATTTCTCGATTCCGACATATATTATCTGCTGAAATTAATTTACCATTTGCTAATTCGAGTAAAAATTTACTATCCAAAGGCGTCAATGGACAACTTAATTTAGCACAAAAATCTCTACTCATATAGCTTCTATCCGCACCCGAATCAAATAAAACGTAAGCAGATTTATTGTCAATAAGAAACGTACCCGTAACAAGCTCCGGGTCTTCCTGTGCCTCTGCCGCATTAATATTGAAAACTCTTCCACGACCTTGTCCATTCGTGTTCTCCTGGTTCGGGCAATTTCTAATAATGTGGCCCGGTTTTCCACATTTATAACAAACTACATTGGCATAACTTGCTCCGACACTACTTGCTCCGCCATTACTCGTTCCGACACCATTTGTTCCTTTCGTTCTATTAACCCCTGGTCCGTAGACCTCACACTTCGCCGCGCTATGACCATTTCTTTTACACTTGTTGCAAAATTTGGTGCAGAACCCCGAGTGATTCTTTTCACACCTTTGGCATAGCTGCTTCTGATTGTTGTTGTTGTTGCGGTTATTATTGTTGTTAGGATGATTGTTGTAGTTGCTGTTGTTGTTGTTGTTGTTGTTGGGCCGTTTGTTGTAGTTGCGATTGTTGGGATAATTGTTGCGATTATTGTTGTAATTGCTGTTGTTGCTGTATTGGCGATTCTTATCACCGTTTTCCTCCCACTTTCTTTTGACTTGCTTCACATTGGCCTCTTCAGCAGTCTGTTCTTTAATTCTTTCTTCAATCTGGTTCACTAGTTTGTGAGCCATTCTACATGCCTGTTGTATGGAGGCGGGCTCGTGTGAACTTATATCTTCTTGGATTCTTTCCGGTAATCCTTTCACAAACGCGTCGATCTTCTCTTCCTCATCTTCGAACGCTCCCGGACACAATAGGCACAATTCTGTGAATCGTCTTTCGTACGTGGTAATATCAAATCCTTGGGTTCGTAACCCTCTAAGTTCTGTCTTGAGCTTATTGACCTCGGTTCTGGGACGGTACTTCTCGTTCATCAAGTGCTTGAATGCTGACCACGGTAGTGCGTACGCATCATCTTGTCCCACTTGCTCTAGATAGGTATTCCACCATGTTAACGCAGAACCTGTGAAGGTATGCGTAGCGTACTTCACTTTGTCCTCTTCAGTACACTTACTTATGGCAAACACCGATTCAACCTTCTCGGTCCACCGTTTCAATCCGATCGGTCCTTCGGTTCCATCAAATTCCAAAGGTTTGCAGGCAGTGAATTCTTTGTAGGTGCATCCTACACGATTTCCTGTACTGCCAGATCCAAGGTTATTGTTGGTATATAGCGCAGCCTGTACTGCGGCTATGTTTGAAGCTAGAAAAGTACGGAATTCCTCTTCATTCATATTCACGGTGTGTCGAGTAGTCGGTGCCATTTCCTTCAAAATAGTCAAATGGAACAAGTTAATCATACAGAATATTAAGAGTAGTTAATAGTATTTCGTAGCATAATATGAACTCATTTATAAAAGCTTTTTCTTCATATTAGCGTTTTATAAGTTTAAATTCGGGTAGTACCTACCCGTTAAGTTCATACTTAGTAGCTAATATACAATTCAACTACTACAATTCTATATGAAAAACTAATTATAATAATATTTCGCGTTCAAACTTTTATACAATATTTTACAAACTTACAATACCGCTTATTTTACATAAAGCATGAAATATAGCACAAAATAACTTTGATACAAGATAGTTGTGAAGATAATTCTAGCTAGTACACAAGTCGTTCAGCAAAGGCAATAAAGACACGTAATTCATACGTCCAGAAACAAGTCATGCATTCTGGTTTTACTAGGACTACTTCCCATCCTTGGTCTTGTGGAACATAACCGTTATGGCCGTTGATAAGACAGCGTGTTGTAACGTCGTCAAAGGGACGAGGGTTACGTAATGACCAACAGTCTCGTAATAACCTAAAAACCTCATTTCTTACCCCAATTACCGACTCCGTCACTTGAGGGAACGTTTTGTTTAATAGTTGTAGCCCGATGTTCTTGTTCTCACTTTGGTGAGAAGCGAACATTACTAACCCGTAAGCATAACATGCTTATTTATGTTGCATGTTAGCCGCTTTTTCTAAATCACGAAGTCCTATATTTGGATATACTGAGTCAAAATAATTTCTTAACCCGTTGCGTAAAATAGCATTTGGGTTCCCCGCAATATATGCGTCAAAGTAAACACATCGTAACTTATGGATTTCCCAATGTGATATCCCCCATCTTCCGAACGAAAGCCTTTTATAAACCAAATCATTCTTGGAACGTTCTTCGAATGTCTTACAAACTGATCTCGCCTTAAATAGTTGTGCCGAGGAATTCTGACCGACTCTAGACAAGATTTCATCAATCATGTCTCCGGGTAGGTCTCTTAAAATATTGGGTTGTCTATCCATTTTGTGTTTTTATACTGTAAAATAGACAAGAGTTAGATTCATAAAAAAAATACTTATTAATACAAGCAATTTTTACATATATCATAAAGCATAAGCACACTATATTACATATATTACACCACACGAATACAACTATCTTATTCCGACTCGCTTGTTTCTTCTTCTTCGGTTTTGGTTCGTTTTGCCAAGTTTCTAGGGATATATGATGTTCCCCTAATACGAGCCGTAATTTTCCACATTGGTTTAGAAAAACCTGGTGGTTTAGAGGTTCCCGGGTCATTGTTACAACTTAAGGACTTCGGGGGTTGACGATACATATAAAGTTCATCGGGGTTGGAATTAGATTTCTCTATTTTTATGCCCTTTCCCTTATTATTTTCTTTTGCCTTTTTAAATTCAGTTGGGGTAATTTCTATAACATCATCGGAATTCTCGTCGGAATCCGATTCATCGGAGAATTGGTAATCCTCCCAATATTTTGCTTCCTTGGCGGAAACACCATTGACCATAATTAACCTTGGTCTGTTGGTTGAGGATTCTCTTTTACTTAACCGTTTTATTATTTCCCCCACCGGTTCCGATTCTTCTTCCGGTTCCGATTCTTCTTCCGGTTCTGATTCTTCTTCCGGTTCCGACTCTTCTTCCGGTTCCTCTTCGGGAACTTGTGAATCAGTCCACGAATCATTCCAATTTACATTTGACTCTTCATTATTATTAGGTGAGTCAATGGGACTTGTTCTAGAGGTAGACATCTATCACATAATATCAAACACGTTAAGAGATTAATATATCACATAATATTCATATGTTAAAAATATATAGTTTCCAACAAAAATGTTAAGCAATCATTTTTAAAGAAAACACGGTCGAAGTCCAGAATCACTAATGCATCCTAACAAACTCGATAAGACACACTAATGCAAATTTTCTGGTTCTCTAAGACCAACGCTCGGATACCAACTGAAATGTCCCGTTCTTATTGATTAAAAACGTTCCATATTAATTGATTTCGTTGCGAGGTTTTGACCTCTATATGAGACGTTTTTCAAAGACTGCATTCATTTTAAAACAAACCATAGCCTTTATTTCATCAATAAAGGTTTAAAAAGCTTTACGTAGATTATCAAATAATGATAATCTAAAATATCCTGTTTACACACGACCATTACATAATGATTTACAATACAAATATGTTACAACAAAATAAGTTTCTTGAATGCAGTTTTTACACAATATCATACAAGCATGGACTCCAAATCTCGTCCTTATTTAAGTATGCGACAGCGGAAGCTCTTAATAATCACCTGAGAATAAACATGCTTAAAACGTCAACAAAAATGTTGGTGAGTTATAGGTTTAACCTATATATATCAAATCATAATAATAGACCACAAGATTTCATATTTCAATACACATCCCATACATAGAGATAAAAATCATTCATATGGTGAACACCTGGTAACCGACAATAACAAGATGCATATATAAGAATATCCCCATCATTCCGGGACACCCTTCGGATATGATATAATTTCGAAGTACTAAAGCATCCGGTACTTTGGATGGGGTTTGTTAGGCCCAATAGATCTATCTTTAGGATTCGCGTCAATTAGGGTGTCTGTTCCCTAATTCTTAGATTACCAGACTTAATAAAAAGGGGCATATTCGATTTCGATAATTCAACCATAGAATGTAGTTTCACGTACTTGTGTCTATTTTGTAAATCATTTATAAAACCTGCATGTATTCTCATCCCAAAAATATTAGATTTTAAAAGTGGGACTATAACTCACTTTCACAGATTTTTACTTCGTCGAGAAGTAAGACTTGGCCACTGTTGATTCACGAACCTATAACAATATATACATATACATATATATTAAAGTATGTTCAAAATATATTTACAACACTTTTAATATATTTTGATGTTTTAAGTTTATTAAGTCAGCTGTCCTCGTTAGTAACCTACAACTAGTTGTCCACAGTTAGATGTACAGAAATAAATCAATAAATATTATCTTGAATCAATCCACGACCCAGTGTATACGTATCTCAGTATTGATCACAACTCAAACTATATATATTTTGGAATCAACCTCAACCCTGTATAGCTAACTCCAACATTCACATATAGAGTGTCTATGGTTGTTCCGAAATATATATAGATGTGTCGACATGATAGGTCGAAACATTGTATACGTGTCTATGGTATCTCAAGATTACATAATATACAATACAAGTTGATTAAGTTATGGTTGGAATAGATTTGTTACCAATTTTCACGTAGCTAAAATGATAAAAATTATCCAATCTTGTTTTACCCATAACTTCTTCATTTTAAATCCGTTTTGAATGAATCAAATTGCTATGGTTTCATATTGAACTGTATTTTATGAATCTACACAGAAAAAGTATAGGTTTATAGTCGGAAAAATAAGTTACAAGTCGTTTTTGTAAAGGTAGTCATTTCAGTCGAAAGAACGACGTCTAGATGACCATTTTAGAAAACATACTTCCACTTTGAGTTTAACCATAATTTTTGGATATAGTTTCATGTTCATAATAAAAATCATTTTCTCAGAATAACAACTTTTAAATCAAAGTTTATCATAGTTTTTAATTAACTAACCCAAAACAGCCCGCGGTGTTACTACGACGGCGTAAATCCGGTTTTACGGTGTTTTTCGTGTTTCCAGGTTTTAAATCATTAAGTTAGCATATCATATAGATATAGAACATGTGTTTAGTTAATTTTAAAAGTCAAGTTAGAAGGATTAACTTTTGTTTGCGAACAAGTTTAGAATTAACTAAACTATGTTCTAGTGATTACGAGTTTAAACCTTCGAATAAGATAGTTTTATATATATGAATCGAATGATGTTATGAACATCATTACTACCTCAAGTTTAGTAGGTAAACCTACTGGAAGTGACAAGAAATGATCTAGCTTCAAAGGATCTTGGATGGCTTGAAAGTTCTTGAAGTAGGATCATGACACAAAAACAAGTTCAAGTAAGATTTTTGCTCGAATTAAGATAGTTTATAGTTATAGAAATTGAATCAAAGTTTGAATATGAATATTACCTTGAATAAGAAAGATAACCTACTGTATATAACAAAGGTTTCTTGATCTTAGATGATTACTTGGAATGGATTAGAAAGCTTGGAAGTAAATTAGTAAACTTGAAGGGATTTTTGAAGTATTCTTGAAGTGTTCTTCCTATGATGATTATAGCTTGATTCTTGAAGTGATTTTTGATGAAGATGATGATTAACTACTGGAAAAATACGTTCATAATAGTGTGGGTGTGTTGAGAGAGAATTAGAAAGAGATTTGGAAGTGAAATGGAGTGAATGATGAGTGTTAATTGGTGAGTGGTGAGTGGGGTTAAAAGGAGTTCTAGTTAGTTGACTAGCTCATGGTAGAAGTTAAAATTGATTAGTCATACATGACATAATCAAGAGTGGAATCCCATGCTAGTTCCTATTGGTATATACCCATAGTAAGTACGTTTTGAAGCTGTGTATAATACGGGTAAGAATACGACTAGAATTCTTGATGAAAGAAAAGAATGGGAAAGTAACTGTAACCATTTTCGTTAAGTATGAGTGTTTCGATATATGTCTTGAAGTCTTCCAAAAGTATTTTAATACATCTAAATACACTACATGTATATACATTTTAACGGAGTCGTTAAGTCATCGTTAGTCGTTACATGTAAGTGTTGTTTTGAAACCTTTAAGTTAACGATCTCAATTAATGTTGTTAACCCATTGTTTATTATATCTAATGAGATGTTAAATTATTATATTATCATGATATTATGATATATTAATATATCTTAATATGATATATATACATTTAAATGTCGTTACAACGATAATCGTTACATATATGTCTCGTTTAAAAATCATTAAGTTAGTAGTCTTGTTTTTACATATGTAGTTCATTGTTAATATACTTAATGATATGTTTACTTATCATAATATCATGTTAACTATATATATAACCATATATATGTCATCATATAGTTTTTACAAGTTTTAACGTTCGTGAATCACAGGTCAACTTGGGTAGTCAATTGTCTATATGAAACCTATTTCAATTAATCAAGTCTTAACAAGTTTGATTGCTTAACATGTTGGAAACGTTTAATCATGTAAATATCAATCTCAATTAATATATATAAACATGGAAAAGTTCGGGTCACTACAAAAATGAGCTAATGCACAGCGGAAGATTTCTTTAATACATGAGAATAAACATGCTTTAAAGTGTCAACCAAAAGGTTGGTGAGTTCATAGGTTTATCATAACAATCATTTTAATATATTAATAGACCACAAGATTTCCGTTTATAAATATATGTACACTCGCAAGTGTATAAAAGTATTCTATAAGTTGTAGACACCCGGTAACAAGCCTTAACGTTCATATTTTACCCTCTGAAGTACACCAGATCAGGTGTGTTTAAAATAACCTCGAAGTACTAAAGCATCCCATAGTCAGGATGAGGTTTGTCAGGCCCAATAGATCTATCTTTCGGATTCGCGCCTACCGTACATAGACAAGTAGTTTAATGTTACCAAGCTAAGGGTATATTTCTGGTTTAAACCCACGTAGAATTAGCTTTAGTACTTGTGCCTATTTCGTAAAACATTTATAAAAACAGCGCATGTATTCTCAGTCCAAAAAATATATATAAAAGGGAGCAAATGAAACTCACAATACTGTATTTCGTAGTAAAAATACATATAACGTCATTTAACAAGTGCAAGGTTGGCCTCGGATTCACGAACGTATCAATATTGAGATTCAATATTGCAGGAAAGTACGTAGACACAACGGAGATGATAAACACTAGATTGACCTCACGAGCATACCCATGAACCATACCCATCACCTCCATAGCTATAACCCATAATTTTCTTAGCTTCGACTCATTAAAAAAAAACTATTTTGAAATTACTCGGACAGCACTCCATCGTAATATTTTATATATACTAATAATATCTTGAAATAATACAGAGCAAATATACATATATATGTATGTATGTATATATATATATATATATATATATATATATATATATAAATCGATTGAGAGAGTTTAGAGAAATATATTTTCAAGTTTCTATGAAATAATGAAACCTATTGAATTCTATTTATAATAGATTTTTGAATTATTAAAGTGAATTATAAAGTATGAATTATTAAAGTGAATTATTAAAGTATGAATTATTAAAGTGAATTATTAAAGTATGAAAATAGATTAATAGAATATTATGGAAACCAATTCTCCCCTAACTTTTGTCTAACTTTCGTAAATGACACTTTTTGTTTTTATTTATAAATAGCTTTACAAATTATTCTGAATATCGTTAAGAGGAATATATTTTCTCAAATCATAGTGGACCTCTCAACAGAGACTTGTAATCATAATTCAATGTTTCTGATAATTCAATCATTTAATATTTTTTTTAATTTCGTCAAAAATCATATTGAAACAAATACGTTCGTGTAAAGTATTATACGTTTAATACTTTATTAATATTCTCAAGTTATAATATATATATATATATATATATATATATATATATATATATATATATATATATATATATATATATATATATATATATATATATATATATATATATAACGGTTCATGAATCGTCGGAATTTGGTCGAGGTTATAATGAATGTATGAACACAGTTTAAAATTCTTGAGATTTAACTTAACAAACTTTTCTTATCGTGTTGGAATAATATAAAGATTAAAGTTTAAATTTGGTCAGAAATTTCCGGGTCGTCACATTATCAATATCACAGAAGATAGAACCATCAAGAATACATTTTCTTGATATGTTCAGAAGTTAAGTAGAATGAAAGAGTTGTGTAACATGGCACATGATAATGGTATGATCTACTGTGAACCATCATCACGTTTCATTAGAAACTTAGCATGACTTACTGTAATATATTCACGTTGGCCAAGCGCATTATATTATACTAACTCATGCTTCAGTTCCCAACACTACAATTCATTCATAATTTATACTTAGACTTTACAGAAGTTTCCAATATAATGGAATACAGATAGCACGAAGAGGTAGAAAATTTCAAACGAGAATATTTATGAAAATATCCTCAGAAATATCGAAGATATTTATGATGATATTTTGGAATTTCTAAGTTCGAAAGTTGATGAAGAAAAAAAAAATTCCGCAAGATTTTAACATGACTTCGGAACAGGATAATATCTAAAGATTTCATCGGATTCAGAATTACCTGGATTCATGAATATAGGGTTTGGTCCTTGTATTTGTCCATGGTCTCCTTCATGGTTAGCTCAATCCGTTTTTCAGTACCAAATTTTCTATCGAGCGTTCCCTAACACTCCATTCTTTATCATCAACCTCTTGGACATATAGGCCATCTACAATTTTACTATTTCGTATGTATTTAATGCAGCCATATTTGAATCATCAGTTATCAATCCGAGATGTTTTTAGGAGAATTGTGCTTTTAGATGATTAAACGCTGATGGTAATATGATGGAATATAAAAGGTTTTCCGGTAACGAAGGCGAAAAGACAACGTATATATCAAGCTTATAATAAGGTTAGTCCGACTGAAAAGACGAAGTTGACTTGCTGGAGCTGTGACAAAATTTGTTGCTTTGAAGAGGAACTGCAAAGTTATTTTGGGTAATAATAACACTAAAGGATTTAGCACATCTACGTGTTAAACGTTTACTCAGTTTTCGAGATTTTTCAGGTGCATAACTATAT
This sequence comes from Rutidosis leptorrhynchoides, assembly GCF_046630445.1. Classification (NCBI taxonomy): domain Eukaryota; kingdom Viridiplantae; phylum Streptophyta; class Magnoliopsida; order Asterales; family Asteraceae; genus Rutidosis; species Rutidosis leptorrhynchoides. The sequence goes on from NC_092335.1 coordinate 616,063,942, forward strand.
GCATAATGAAATGTCCCGTTCTTATTGATTAAAAACGTTCCATATTAATTGATTTCGTTGCGAGGTTTTGACCTCTATATGAGACGTTTTTCAAAGACTGCATTCATTTTAAAACAAACCATAACCTTTATTTCATTAATAAAGGTTTAAAAAGCTTTACGTAGATTATCAAATAATGATAATCTAAAATATCCTGTTTACACACGACCATTACATAATGGTTTACAATACAAATATGTTACAACAAAATAAGTTTCTTGAATGCAGTTTTTACACAATATCATACAAGCATGGACTCCAAATCTCGTCCTTATTTAAGTATGCGACAGCGGAAGCTCTTAATAATCACCTGAGAATAAACATGCTTAAAACGTCAACAAAAATGTTGGTGAGTTATAGGTTTAACCTATATATATCAAATCTTAACAATAGACCACAAGATTTCATATTTCAATACACATCCCATACATAGAGATAAAATCATTCATATGTGAACACCTGGTAACCGACATTAACAAGATGCATATATAAGAATATCCCCATCATTCCGGGACACCCTTCGGATATGATATAAATTTCGAAGTACTAAAGCATCCGGTACTTTGGATGGGGTTTGTTAGGCCCAATAGATCTATCTTTAGGATTCGCGTCAATTAGGGTGTCTGTTCCCTAATTCTTAGATTACCAGACTTAATAAAAAGGGGCATATTCGATTTCGATAATTCAACCAAAGAATGTAGTTTCACGTACTTGTGTCTATTTTGTAAATCATTTATAAAACCTGCATGTATTCTCATCCCAAAAATATTAGATTTTCAAAGTGGGACTATAACTCACTTTCACAGATTTTTACTTCGTCGGGAAGTAAGACTTGGCCACTGGTTGATTCACGAACCTATAACAATATATACATATATATCAAAGTATGTTCAAAATATATTTACAACACTTTTAATATATTTTGATGTTTTAAGTTTATTAAGTCAGCTGTCCTCGTTAGTAACCTACAACTAGTTGTCCACAGTTAGATGTACAGAAATAAATCGATAAATATTATCTTGAATCAATCCACGACCCAGTGTATACGTATCTCAGTATTGATCACAACTCAAACTATATATATTTTGGAATCAACCTCAACCCTGTATAGCTAACTCCAACATTCACATATAGAGTGTCTATGGTTGTTCCGAAATATATATAGATGTGTCGACATGATAGGTCGAAACATTGTATACGTGTCTATGGTATCTCAAGATTACATAATATACAATACAAGTTGATTAAGTTATGGTTGGAATAGATTTGTTACCAATTTTCACGTAGCTAAAATGAGAAAAATTATCCAATCTTGTTTTACCCATAACTTCTTCATTTTAAATCCGTTTTGAGTGAATCAAATTGCTATGGTTTCATATTGAACTCTATTTTATGAATCTAAACAGAAAAGTATAGTTTTATAGTCGGAAAAATAAGTTACAAGTCGTTTTTGTAAAGGTAGTCATTTCAGTCGAAAGAACGACGTCTAGATGACCATTTTAGAAAACATACTTCCACTTTGAGTTTAACCATAATTTTTGGATATAGTTTCATGTTCATAATAAAAATCATTTTCTCAGAATAAAAACTTTTAAATCAAAGTTTATCATAGTTTTTAATTAACTAACCCAAAACAGCCCGCGGTGTTACTACGACGGCGTAAATCCGGTTTTACGGTGTTTTTCGTGTTTCCAGGTTTTAAATCATTAAGTTAGCATATCATATAGATATAGAACATGTGTTTAGTTGATTTTAAAAGTCAAGTTAGAAGGATTAACTTTTGTTTGCGAACAAGTTTAGAATTAACTAAACTATGTTCTAGTGATTACAAGTTTAAACCTTCGAATAAGATAGCTTTATATGTATGAATCGAATGATGTTATGAACATCATTACTACCTTAATTTCCTTGGATAAACCTACTGGAAAAGAGAAAAATGGATCTAGCTTCAATGGATCCTTGGATGGCTCGAAGTTCTTGAAGCAGAATCATGACACGAAAACAAGTTCAAGTAAGATCATCACTTGAAATAAGATTGTTATAGTTATAGAAATTGAACCAAAGTTTGAATATGATTATTACCTTGTATTAGAATGATAACCTACTGTAAGAAACAAAGATTTCTTGAGGTTGGATGATCACCTTACAAGATTGGAAGTGAGCTAGCAAACTTGAAAGTATTCTTGATTTTATGAAACTAGAACTTTTGGAATTTATGAAGAACACTTAGAACTTGAAGATAGAACTTGAGAGAGATCAATTAGATGAAGAAAATTGAAGAATGAAAGTGTTTGTAGGTGTTTTTGGTCGTTGGTGTATGGATTAGATATAAAGGATATGTAATTTTGTTTTCATGTAAATAAGTCATGAATGATTACTCATATTTTTGTAATTTTATGAGATATTTCATGCTAGTTGCCAAATGATGGTTCCCACATGTGTTAGGTGACTCACATGGGCTGCTAAGAGCTGATCATTGGAGTGTATATACCAATAGTACATACATCTAAAAGCTGTGTATTGTACGAGTACGAATACGGGTGCATACGAGTAGAATTGTTGATGAAACTGAACGAGGATGTAATTGTAAGCATTTTTGTTAAGTAGAAGTATTTTGATAAGTGTATTGAAGTCTTTCAAAAGTGTATAAATACATATTAAAACACTACATGTATATACATTTTAACTGAGTCGTTAAGTCATCGTTAGTCGTTACATGTAAGTGTTGTTTTGAAACCTTTAGGTTAACGATCTTGTTAAATGTTGTTAACCCAATGTTTATAATATCAAATGAGATTTTAAATTATTATATTATCATGATATTATCATGTATGAATATCTCTTAATATGATATATATACATTAAATGTCTTTACAACGATAATCGTTACATATATGTCTCGTTTAAAAATCATTAAGTTAGTAGTCTTGTTTTTACATATGTAGTTCATTGTTAATATACTTTATGATATGTTTTCTTATCATAGTATCATGTTAACTATATATATATATATCCATATATATGTCATCATATAGTTTTTACAAGTTTTAACGTTCGTGAATCACCGATCAACTTGGGTGGTCAATTGTCTATATGAAACATATTTCAATTAATCAAGTCTTAACAAGTTTGATTGCTTAACATGTTGGAAACATTTAATCATGTAAATATCAATCTCATTTAATATATATAAACATGGAAAAGTTCGGGTCACTACAGTACCTACCCGTTAAATAAATTTCGTCCCGAAATTTTAAGCTGTTGAAGGTGTTGACGAATCTTCTGGAAATAGATGCGGGTATTTCTTCTTCATCTGATCTTCACGCTCCCAGGTGAACTCGGGTCCTCTACGAGCATTCCATCGAACCTTAACAATTGGTATCTTGTTTTGCTTAAGTCTTTTAACCTCACGATCCATTATTTCGACGGGTTCTTCGATGAATTGAAGTTTTTCGTTGATTTGGATTTCATCTAACGGAATAGTGAGATCTTCTTTAGCAAAACATTTCTTTAAATTCGAGACGTGAAAAGTGTTATGTACAGTCGCGAGTTGTTGAGGTAACTCTAGTCGGTAAGCTACTGGTCCGACACGATCAATAATCTTGAATGGTCCAATATACCTTGGATTTAATTTCCCTCGTTTACCAAATCGAACAACGCCTTTCCAAGGTGCAACTTTAAGCATGACCATCTCTCCAATTTCAAATTCTATATCTTTTCTTTTAATGTCAGCGTAGCTCTTTTGTCGACTTTGGGCGGTTTTCAACCGTTGTTGAATTTGGATGATCTTCTCGGTAGTTTCTTGTATAATCTCCGGACCCGTAATCTGTCTATCCCCCACTTCACTCCAACAAATCGGAGACCTGCACTTTCTACCATAAAGTGCTTCAAACGGCGCCATCTCAATGCTTGAATGGTAGCTGTTGTTGTAGGAAAATTCTGCTAATGGTAGATGTCGATCCCAACTGTTTCCGAAATCAATAACACATGCTCGTAGCATGTCTTCAAGCGTTTGTATCGTCCTTTCGCTCTGCCCATCAGTTTGTGGATGATAGGCAGTACTCATGTCTAGACGAGTTCCTAATGCTTGCTGTAATGTCTGCCAGAATCTTGAAATAAATCTGCCATCCCTATCAGAGATAATAGAGATTGGTATTCCATGTCTGGAGACGACTTCCTTCAAATACAGTCGTGCTAACTTCTCCATCTTGTCATCTTCTCTTATTGGTAGGAAGTGTGCTGATTTGGTGAGACGATCAACTATTACCCAAATAGTATCAAAACCACTTGCAGTCCTTGGCAATTTAGTGATGAAATCCATGGTAATGTTTTCCCATTTCCATTCCGGGATTTCGGGTTGTTGAAGTAGACCTGATGGTTTCTGATGCTCAGCTTTGACCTTAGAACACGTCAAACATTCTCCTACGTATTTAGCAACATCGGCTTTCATACCCGGCCACCAAAAATGTTTCTTGAGATCCTTGTACATCTTCCCCGTTCCAGGATGTATTGAGTATCTGGTTTTATGAGCTTCTCTAAGTACCATTTCTCTCATATCTCCAAATTTTGGTACCCAAATCCTTTCAGCCCTATACCGGGTTCCGTCTTCCCGAATATTAAGATGCTTCTCCGATCCTTTGGGTATTTCATCCTTTAAATTTCCCTCTTTTAAAACTCCTTGTTGCGCCTCCTTTATTTGAGTAGTAATGTTATTATGAATCATTATATTCATAGATTTTACTCGAATGGGTTCTCTGTCCTTCCTGCTCAAGGCATCGGCTACCACATTTGCCTTCCCCGGGTGGTAACGAATCTCAAAGTCGTAATCATTCAATAATTCAATCCACCTACGCTGCCTCATATTCAGTTGTTTCTGATTAAATATGTGTTGAAGACTTTTGTGGTCAGTATATATAATACTTTTGACCCCATATAAGTAGTGCCTCTAAGTCTTTAATGCAAAAACAACCGCGCCTAATTCCAAATCATGCGTCGTATAATTTTGTTCGTGAATCTTCAATTGTCTAGACGCATAAGCAATCACCTTCGTTCGTTGCATTAATACACAACCGAGACCTTGCTTTGATGCGTCACAATAAATCACAAAATCATCATTCCCTTCAGGCAATGACAATATAGGTGCCGTAGTTAGCTTTTTCTTCAATAACTGAAACGCTTTCTCTTGTTCATCATTCCATTCAAATTTCTTCCCTTTATGCGTTAATGCAGTCAAGGGTTTTGCTATTCTGGAAAAGTCTTGGATGAACCTTCTGTAGTAACCAGCTAGTCCTAAAAACTGGCGTATGTGTTTCGGAGTTTTCGGGGTTTCCCACTTTTCAACAGTTTCTATCTTTGCCGGATCCACCTTAATACCTTCTTTGTTCACTATGTGACCGAGGAATTGAACTTCTTCCAACCAAAATGCACACTTTGAAAACTTAGCGTACAATTCTTCCTTCCTCAATACTTCTAACACCTTTCTCAAATGTTCACCGTGTTCTTGGTCATTCTTTGAGTAAATAAGTATGTCATCAATGAAAACAATGACAAACTTGTCAAGGTATGGTCCACACACTCGGTTCATAAGGTCCATGAACACAGCTGGTGCATTAGTTAAACCAAACGGCATGACCATAAACTCGTAATGACCGTAACGTGTTCTGAAAGCAGTCTTTGGAATATCATCTTCTTTCACCCGCATTTGATGATACCCGGAACGTAAGTCAATCTTTGAATAAACAGACGAGCCTTGTAGTTGATCAAATAAGTCATCGATTCTCGGTAGTGGGTAGCGGTTCTTGATGGTAAGTTTGTTCAACTCTCGGTAGTCGATACACAACCTGAATGTACCATCTTTCTTCTTGACAAACAAAACAGGAGCTCCCCACGGTGATGTGCTTGGTCGAATGAAACCACGCTCTAAAAGTTCTTGTAATTGGCTTTGCAGTTCTTTCATCTCGCTGGGTGCGAGTCTGTAAGGAGCACGAGCTATTGGTGCAGCTCCTGGTACAAGATCTATTTGAAATTCAACGGATCGATGTGGGGGTAATCCCGGTAATTCTTTCGGAAATACATCGGGAAATTCTTTTGCAATGGGAACATCATTGATGCTCTTTTCTTCAGTTTGTACTTTCTCGACGTGTGCTAGAACAGCATAGCAACCTTTTCTTATTAGTTTTTGTGCCTTCAAATTACTAATAAGATGTAGCTTCGTGTTGCTCTTTTCTCCGTACACCATTAAGGGTTTTCCTTTTTCTCGTATAATGCGAATTGCATTTTTGTAACAAACGATCTCCGCTTTCACTTCTTTCAACCAGTCCATACCGATTATCACATCAAAACTCCCTAACTCTACTGGTATCAAATCAATCTTAAATGTTTCGCTAACCAGTTTAATTTCTCGATTCCGACATATATTATCTGCTGAAATTAATTTACCATTTGCTAATTCGAGTAAAAATTTACTATCCAAAGGCGTCAATGGACAACTTAATTTAGCACAAAAATCTCTACTCATATAGCTTCTATCCGCACCCGAATCAAATAAAACGTAAGCAGATTTATTGTCAATAAGAAACGTACCCGTAACAAGCTCCGGGTCTTCCTGTGCCTCTACCGCATTAATATTGAAAACTCTTCCACGGCCTTGTCCATTCGTGTTCTCCTGGTTCGGGCAATTTCTAATAATGTGGCCTGGTTTTCCACATTTATAACAAACTACATTGGCATAACTTGCTCCGACACTACTTGCTCCGCCATTACTCGTTCCGACACCATTTGTTCCTTTCGTTCTATTAACCCCTGGTCCGTAGACCTCACACTTCGCCGCGCTATGACCATTTCTTTTACACTTGTTGCAAAATTTGGTGCAGAACCCCGAGTGATTCTTTTCACACCTTTGGCATAGCTGCTTCTGATTGTTGTTGTTGTTGCGGTTATTATTGTTGTTGGGAAGATTGTTGTAGTTGCTGTTGTTGTTGTTGTTGTTGTTGTTGTTGTTGTTGTTGTTGGGCCGTTTGTTGTAGTTGCGATTGATGTTGCGATTGTTGGGATAATTGTTGCGATTATTGTTGTAATTGCTGTTGTTGTTGTATTGGTGATTCTTATCACCGTTTTCCTCCCACTTTCTTTTGACTTGCTTCACATTGGCCTCTTCAGCAGTCTGTTCTTTAATTCTTTCTTCAATCTGGTTCACTAGTTTGTGAGCCATTCTACATGCCTGTTGTATGGAGGCGGGCTCGTGTGAACTTATATCTTCTTGGATTCTTTCCGGTAATCCTTTCACAAACGCGTCGATCTTCTCTTCCTCATCTTCGAATGCTCCCGGACACAATAGGCACAATTCTGTGAATCGTCTTTCGTACGTGGTAATATCAAATCCTTGGGTTCGTAACCCTCTAAGTTCTGTCTTGAGCTTATTGACCTCGGTTCTGGGACGGTACTTCTCGTTCATCAAGTGCTTGAATGCTGACCACGGTAGTGCGTACGCATCATCTTGTCCCACTTGCTCTAGATAGGTATTCCACCATGTTAACGCAGAACCTGTGAAGGTATGCGTAGCGTACTTCACTTTGTCCTCTTCAGTACACTTACTTATGGCAAACACCGATTCAACCTTCTCGGTCCACCGTTTCAATCCGATCGGTCCTTCGGTTCCATCAAATTCCAAAGGTTTGCAGGCAGTGAATTCTTTGTAGGTGCATCCTACACGATTTCCTGTACTGCCAGATCCAAGGTTATTGTTGGTATGTAGCGCAGCCTGTACTGCGTCTATGTTTGAAGCTATAAAAGTACGGAATTCCTCTTCATTCATATTCACGGTGTGTCGAGTAGTCGGTGCCATTTCCTTCAAAATAGTCAAATGGAACAAGTTAATCATACAGAATATTAAGAGTAGTTAATAGTATTTCGTAGCATAATATGAACTCATTTATAAAAGCTTTTTCTTCATATTAGCGTTTTATAAGTTTAAATTCGGGTAGTACCTACCCGTTAAGTTCATACTTAGTAGCTAATATACAATTCAACTACTACAATTCTATATGAAAAACTGATTATAATAATATTTCGCGTTCAAACTTTTATACAACATTTTACAAACTTACAATACCGCTTATTTTACATAAAACATGAAATATAGCACACAATAACTTTGATACAAGATAGTTGTGAAGACAATTCTAGCTAGTACACAAGTCGTTCAGCAAAGACAATAAAGACATGTAATTCATACGTCCAGAAACAAGTCATGCATTCTGGTTTTACTAGGACTACTTCCCATCCTTGGTCTTGTGCAACATAACCGTTATGGCCGTTGATAAGACAGCGTGTTGTAACGTCATCAAAGGGACGAGGGTTACGTAATGTCCAACAGTCCCGTAATAATCTAAAAACCTCATTTCTTACCCCAATTACCGACTCCGTCACTTGTGGAAACGTTTTGTTTAATAGTTGTAGCCCGATGTTCTTGTTCTCACTTTGGTGAGAAGCGAACATTACTAATCCGTAAGCATAACATGCTTCTTTATGTTGCATGTTAGCCGCTTTTTCTAAATCACGAAGTCCAATATTCGGATATATTGAGTCAAAATAATTTCTTAACCCGTTGCGTAAAATAGCATTTGGGTTCCCCGCAATATATGCGTCAAAGTAAACACATCGTAACTTATGGGTTTCCCAATGTGATATCCCCCATCTTTCAAACGAAAGTCTCTTATAAACCAAGACATTCTTGGAACGTTCTTCGAATGTCTTACAAACTGATCTCGCCTTAAATAGTTGTGCCGAAGAATTCTGGCCGACTCTAGACAAGATTTCATCAATCATATCTCCGGGTAGGTCTCTTAAAATATTGGGTTGTCTATCCATTTTGTGTTTTTAAACTGTAAAATAGACAAGAGTTAGATTCATAAAAAAATACTTATTAATACAAGCAATTTTTACATATATCATAAAGCATAAGAACACTATATTACATATATTACACCACACGAATACAACTATCTTATTCCGACTCGCTCGTTTCTTCTTCTTCGGTTTTGGTTCGTTTTGCCAAGTTTCTAGGGATATATGATGTTCCCCTAATACGAGCCGTCGTTGTCCACATTAGTTTAGAAAAACCTGGTGGTTTAGAGGTTCCCGGGTCATTGTTACAACTTAAGGACTTCGGGGGTTGACGATACATATAAAGTTCATCGGGGTTGGAATTAGATTTCTCTATTTTTATGCCCTTTCCCTTATTATTTTCTTTTGCCTTTTTAAATTCAGTTGGGGTAATTTCTATAACATCATCGGAATTCTCGTCGGAATCCGATTCATCGGAGAATTGGTAATCCTCCCAATATTTTGCTTCCTTGGCGGAAACACCATTGTCCATAATTAACCTTGGTCGGTTGGTTGAGGATTTTCTTTTACTTAACCGTTTTATTATTTCCCCCACCGGTTCTATTTCTTCATTCGGTTCCGATTCTTCTTCCGGTTCCGATTCTTCTTCCGGTTCCGACTCTTCTTCCGGTTCCTCTTCGGGAACTTGTGAATCAGTCCACGAATCATTCCAATTTACATTTGACTCATCATTATTATTAGGTGAGTCAATGGGACTTGTTCTAGAGGTAGACATCTATCACATAATATCAAACGCATTAAGAGATTAATATATCACATAATATTCACATGTTAAAAATATATAGTTTCCAACAAAAATGTTAAGCAATCATTTTTAAAGAAAACACGGTCGAAGTCCAGGCTCACTAATGCATCCTAACAAACTCGATAAGACACACTAATGCAAATTTTCTGGTTCTCTAAGACCAACGCTCGGATACCAACTGAAATGTCCCGTTCTTATTGATTAAAAACGTTCCATATTAATTGATTTCGTTGCGAGGTTTTGACCTCTATATGAGACGTTTTTCAAAGACTGCATTCATTTTAAAACAAACCATAACCTTTATTTCATCAATAAAGGTTTAAAAAGCTTTACGTAGATTATCAAATAATGATAATCTAAAATATCCTGTTTACACACGACCATTACATAATGGTTTACAATACAAATATGTTACAACAAAATAAGTTTCTTGAATGCAGTTTTTACACAATATCATACAAGCATGGACTCCAAATCTCGTCCTTATTTAAGTATGCGATAGCGGAAGCTCTTAATAATCACCTGAGAATAAACATGCTTAAAACGTCAACAAAAATGTTGGTGAGTTATAGGTTTAACCTATATATATCAAATCTTAACAATAGACCACAAGATTTCATATTTCAATACACATCCCATACATAGAGATAAAATCATTCATATGGTGAACACCTGGTAACCGACATTAACAAGATGCATATATAAGAATATCCCCATCATTCCGGGACACCCTTCGGATATGATATAAATTTCGAAGTACTAAAGCATCCGGTACTTTGGATGGGGTTTTTTAGGCCCAATAGATCTATCTTTAGGATTCGCGTCAATTAGGGTGTCTGTTCCCTAATTCTTAGATTACCAGACTTAATAAAAAGGGGCATATTCGATTTCGATAATTCAACCATAGAATGTAGTTTCACGTACTTGTGTCTATTTTGTAAATCATTTATAAAACCTGCATGTATTCTCATCCCAAAAATATTAGATTTTCAAAGTGGGACTATAACTCACTTTCACAGATTTTTACTTCGTCGGGAAGTAAGACTTGGCCACTGGTTGATTCACGAACCTATAACAATATATACATATATATCAAAGTATGTTCAAAATATATTTACAACACTTTTAATATATTTTGATGTTTTAAGTTTATTAAGTCAGCTGTCCTCGTTAGTAACCTACAACTAGTTGTCCACAGTTAGATGTACAGAAATAAATCGATAAATATTATCTTGAATCAATCCACGACCCAGTGTATACGTATCTCAGTATTGATCACAACTCAAACTATATATATTTTGGAATCAACCTCAACCCTGTATAGCTAACTCCAACATTCACATATAGAGTGTCTATGGTTGTTCCGAAATATATATAGATGTGTCGACATGATAGGTCGAAACATTGTATACGTGTCTATGGTATCTCAAGATTACATAATATACAATACAAGTTGATTAAGTTATGGTTGGAATAGATTTGTTACCAATTTTCACGTAGCTAAAATGAGAAAAATTATCCAATCTTGTTTTACCCATAACTTCTTCATTTTAAATCCGTTTTGAGTGAATCAAATTGCTATGGTTTCATATTGAACTCTATTTTATGAATCTAAACAGAAAAGTATAGTTTTATAGTCGGAAAAATAAGTTACAAGTCGTTTTTGTAAAGGTAGTCATTTCAGTCGAAAGAACGACGTCTAGATGACCATTTTAGAAAACATACTTCCACTTTGAGTTTAACCATAATTTTTGGATATAGTTTCATGTTCATAATAAAAATCATTTTCTCAGAATAAAAACTTTTAAATCAAAGTTTATCATAGTTTTTAATTAACTAACCCAAAACAGCCCGCGGTGTTACTACGACGGCGTAAATCCGGTTTTACGGTGTTTTTCGTGTTTCCAGGTTTTAAATCATTAAGTTAGCATATCATATAGATATAGAACATGTGTTTAGTTGATTTTAAAAGTCAAGTTAGAAGGATTAACTTTTGTTTGCGAACAAGTTTAGAATTAACTAAACAATGTTCTAGTGATTACAAGTTTAAACCTTCGAATAAGATAGCTTTATATGTATGAATCGAATGATGTTATGAACATCATTACTACCTTAATTTCCTTGGATAAACCTACTGGAAAAGAGAAAAATGGATGTAGCTTCAATGGATCCTTGGATGGCTCGAAGTTCTTGAAGCAGAATCATGACACGAAAACAAGTTCAAGTAAGATCATCACTTGAAATAAGATTGTTATAGTTATAGAAATTGAACCAAAGTTTGAATATGATTATTACCTTGTATTAGAATGATAACCTACTGTAAGAAACAAAGATTTCTTGAGGTTGGATGATCACCTTACAAGATTGGAAGTGAGCTAGCAAACTTGAAAGTATTCTTGATTTTATGAAACTAGAACTTTTGGAATTTATGAAGAACACTTAGAACTTGAAGATAGAACTTGAGAGAGATCAATTAGATGAAGAAAATTGAAGAATGAAAGTGTTTGTAGGTGTTTTTAGTCGTTGGTGTATGGATTAGATATAAAGGATATGTAATTTTGTTTTCATGTAAATAAGTCATGAATGATTACTCATATTTTTGTAATTTTATGAGATATTTCATGCTAGTTGCCAAATGATGGTTCCCACATGTGTTAGGTGACTCACATGGGCTGCTAAGAGCTGATCATTGGAGTGTATATACCAATAGTACATACATCTAAAAGCTGTGTATTGTACGAGTACGAATACGGGTGCATACGAGTAGAATTGTTGATGAAACTGAACGAGGATGTAATTGTAAGCATTTTTGTTAAGTAGAAGTATTTTGATAAGTGTATTGAAGTCTTTCAAAAGTGTATAAATACATATTAAAACACTACATGTATATACATTTTAACTGAGTCGTTAAGTCATCGTTAGTCGTTACATGTAAGTGTTGTTTTGAAACCTTTAGGTTAACGATCTTGTTAAATGTTGTTAACCCAATGTTTATAATATCAAATGAGATTTTAAATTATTATATTATCATGATATTATCATGTATGAATATCTCTTAATATGATATATATACATTAAATGTCTTTACAACGATAATCGTTACATATATGTCTCGTTTAAAAATCATTAAGTTAGTAGTCTTGTTTTTACATATGTAGTTCATTGTTAATATACTTTATGATATGTTTTCTTATCATAGTATCATGTTAACTATATATATATATATATCCATATATATGTCATCATATAGTTTTTACAAGTTTTAACGTTCGTGAATCACCGATCAACTTGGGTGGTCAATTGTCTATATGAAACATATTTCAATTAATCAAGTCTTAACAAGTTTGATTGCTTAACATGTTGGAAACATTTAATCATGTAAATATCAATCTCATTTAATATATATAAACATGGAAAAGTTCGGGTCACTACACATAAATCTTTCCTTCCGTAGATGAAGAGCGGTTGGTTCATTCTCTCGATTGAGGTGTTTTCAAGAATTATGAAAGGTAACACAGATTATAATTGTCAAGATACAAATGAGGTTTAAAATGAAATCAAGTGGCAAACTTGAAGAATTGTTTAGTTTCATATGTTATAATCAATATTTTAATCCATTTTAATTGTCCAATAATGGCAGTCCTTAGTTGATAGTTCAATAATTGGTTTATATATATATATAATCTTAGAATTACCCAACGACGTATTGTATATGTATTGTCTGTGCATCAACCCAGAGACGTATTGTAAATGTATTTTCTTAGATCTAACTAAGACGTATTGTGTACGTATTGTCTTAGAATTTATCAAAACGTATTGTATACTTATTGTGTTAGGATGTACCAAATATTTGAATTAATAAATACGTATCATAACCCGTGTACAACTTATTGTCTCAGAATTAATCCAAGTATTATGTACATATGTCCCGATTTATCCGACGATATGTAAAGTGCGTAAAATAAATAACAGAAATTAAATTACGATAAATAAAATTACGATAAATAAATTGTGAATAATAAAATGTAATCAGTTAGCTAGGAACAGTTAGAGTGGATTCTTAACAAAATTTCAATTAGTTAATTCGTTTGTTTCTAACAAATTTTATTTTGTCCAATGTTCTCTTCATTATGCCACTTGTTGAATTTTGATAGGTCAAAATCCAAATATGAAATTGAATTTGAATGAAAATGGTTATTCTTCGGTGAACGGATACGTATATCTGTGGATGTAAATAGGATAGTAAATAACTATTGAATCGGATTTGAAGAATGTACAGTGTAACTTATTAATGTGAAATCAAAATATTCCTCGGGTATTACCTACCCGTTAAAATATTTTCACCATTAACAGTTTGTACGAAAGAATTTTTAATTACAATCTTTATGAAAACATATATACATAATTACACCGGGGTGATTGTCGGTTCGGACGAGCGGATAAATAAAATCTAGAATCTGATGTAGTATATAATCGTGGCCAGATACTCTAGAAATGAGAGAGAAAATGGTATTACGAACAGGTTCTCCGGTAAGTGCTTCAGATTCTTCGCCAAGGGGTGAATTTGGTTGGTGGAAAGGATTGCATTCTTCGCGTCTCCATTGGTTAAGTACTACGAACCCATCAGATGAATTGGGGATGGATGATTGGTTGATTCATTCTGGTGACACTGCTTTCGGAGCTTAGGTGAAACACCATATCGGAATAGCTGTCGGAATTCGAGGAATTCGAACTGGTTGAGGGATTCATCTCGTACGATCAGATGAAGGATTTTTGATAAGAAATAGATTATAGGATGTAGATTAGTACCCTGCAATACATAATTTACCTATGCATATATAGTACTAAAATCCCATAAGTTATGAAGGAATCTACGGAAGCTGTTAGGCAAAGGTAACAGTAACAGATATGCTAAGATATGAATTAGCAGATATGCTAAGATATGAGTTTTGTCTATACACTATCTAGGCAATAGAGGCAGTAATATATGTCTAGACTTTAAGGATGATAAGCAAATAATTTTCGACACTAAATGATAAGCAAAACTTTTGACATGCAGACAAGGTCGAAGTCTAGACCCACTAATGCATCTAAACAACTATCAGTTAGACACACTAATGCAAGACCTGGTTCACTAAGACCACCGCTCTGATACCATTCTATCAAACCCCGTCCTTATCCCCCTGGACGAAGTCGCCAACATTTGGTCCCATTGCGAGGCGTTGACTTAAATATGCCATGAACGACTCCAAGTAATATCTCTAAAATGAGCAAATGCACAACGGAAGGTTTCTTTCATACCTGAGAATAAACATGCTTAAAAGTGTCAACCAAAAGGTTGGTGAGTTCATAGGTTTATCATAATAATCATTTCAATATATTAATAGACCACAAGATTTCCGTTAATAAATATATGTACACTCGCAAGTGTATAAAAGTATTCTATAAGTTGTAGGCACCCGGTAACAAGCCTTAACGTTCATGTTTTACCCTCTGAAGTGCACCAGATCAGGTGTGTTTAAAATAACCTCGAAGTACTAAAGCATCCCATAGTCAGGATGGGGTTTGTCAGGCCCAATAGATCTATCTTTCGGATTCGCACCTACCGTACATAGACAAGTAGTTTAATGTTACCAAGCTAAAGGTATATTTCTGGTTTAAACCCACATAGAATTAGTTTTAGTACTTGTGCCTATTTCATAAAATATTTATAAATCAGCGCATGTATTCTCAGCCCAAAAATATATATTGCAAAAGCAATTAAAAAGGGAGCAAATGAAACTCACCATACTGTATTTTGTAGTAAAATACATATGATGACATTAACAAGTGTAGGGTTGGCCTCGGATTCACGAACCTATATCATTTATATATATATTAACACATATAAATAACATGTAATAATAATCAAACCCGTTTGTATATATTAATTATATATTATTTATTTGAAATAGTAATGTAATATTTATATACTTATTATATATGTATTTGATATATTTTATATAAATAACTTTTGATTTATTTAGATAATGACTTTAATGATACTAAAATAGTGTTGACAATAATAATAATTAGATTTAATAATGACATATTAATTGATGATAATAATACTAGTAAAAATAATGATAATAATAATTATATTAATAATAATGATAAAATCATGTTTAATGATAACAATAATATTAATAATAAAAATAATAATAATGATACTCTTAATAATATGATACTTTTGATGATAATTTTAATTAAAATGATTACTTTAATAATAATGTTACTTTTAATAATAATAATAATAATAATAATAATAATAATAATAATAATAATAATAATAATAATAATAATAATAATAATAATAATAATAACAATAAATAATAATAATAATAAGAGTAATAATTATAACTACCTTTCAAGAAAAGTTCCAAAAATAGTTGCTTATGCCCGGCCTCGAACCCAAGACCTCTTGCTAACCCATAACACCCATAAACCATTCCCCTACTCCCCTATTGCTATTTTAAATCCCGAATTAAATTCTATTTAACCTGATTCACGTGTCCTTCTTCTTTTTCTCCTAAACCAAATCGACATCCTTATGTGACCATTATCATTATATTATGATCATACCATAACATCATCTTTTATCATGATCACAACATGATCATAATCATTATCATCTTCTTTTAATGTATTATAAACTAACCCTAATTATCATTATAATCATCATTATTAACTAATCCAATCATCATCTTAATCGAACATTCATATAATCTTGATCATCATGATATACCACACTCATTATCATTACTCGTTAGTCATCATCATCTTCATCAATATCGTTGGTCAGTAACCGAATTGGAAACAAAAGGAGGGACATGAAAAAAAAATAATAACACACAGCTCTTTATATGTTGCAGTTCCATACAAGGAAAAATACGTTGCATGTATGATATTCTTTTGAGAACTCTTGAACCCAAGGCCCAATACTTGAAACCCAACAAATCACAGCCCACTACCAACTTAAATAGAGATTCGATCCATTCACAAAAAGGAATTCCCAGCCCAACATCTACGGCTCAACATAAAAGAAATCAATATTCGGCTTATAATTGATTAACGAATGGAGGAATAAAACGCTGAGCAAACAACTTCTGTTTCTTTTTTTTATATACAAGTGGGGATTAGGTTTATTTGCAAGTGGGATAAAAAGAGAAAAATATCTTCATCACCATCGTTCATCTTTTCCTCCATCTTCTTTTGATTTTTGTCACCATCATCGTAAATGATAATCATATATTGTCATTACATAGACAGAAAAAGTACATAGCAGAGATATATATACGCGTATAGCAGCAACAAACAGTGTTTGCAGATGGTTTACAATGGTTTTCGATAGCAGGTGGTTTGGGGTTGCATCAGTACTCGAATAATAGTAAGTGGAACAGAAACATATATAAGTAGCTGCAGTGGTGGTTAAGGGTGTTTTAGGGTGATGGTTCTAGGTTGAAGACAATGGTGGATGGAGATAGTCTTTGGTGGTGGTGGTCGATGGTTGGAAGAAGAAAAATAAGAAGGTGGTGTTATTGAGTTGCGAAGGTGGCGGTGGACGGTGGTGAGTGCCGGCGGTGGTGCTCCGGTGGTGGCTTGGTTTGGCGATCGAAAGAAGTGTGTGTACACAGGCAATTAGATATCATACATATATATAAGTATATATATCTAATACTATAAAGTAAATTTAATAAATAATAATAATAATAATAATAATAATAATAATAATAATAATAATAATAATAATAATAATAATAATAATAATAATAATAATAATAATAATAATAATATATTATTTATGAAATCAAACATGTGGAATAATTTTCTTGTATGATTAAGGAAAAAGAACAAGAAACAGTAAACTCAACCACTTCTTTTAATTTCTTGTGCCGACAATGATGAGGGGTAATATATCGTACCCCGTTGATAAATTCAGTGGCGGATAAAAGTCTTCAAAAAAAATTTCCAAAATTTTAAATTAATTATATTTAATTATTTTGGTCATTATGGTATAAAATTCGATCGTTAATTTGTTAAATAAAAATTACATCAACTGTCCCTCTTATTTCTGGGTAAAATATAAAAAGTGTTAAAATTAAATAACTAGATCCTAAATACAATTTTAGTAAGCCTAAAATTTATAGAACTCAGTTTCGAATCACCGTTTATTTTTAAAATCGCATAAGTTCTTTCTTAACTCATTTACTATTCATTTAATAATAGTTGAGCGTTACCATCGTTTACGAACTAAATTCAAAATCACAAAATATATATTTAATATACTTTATTTATATACATAGATATAGATATGTTTTATATATTAATTATCATAATGTCATATTTTTTATTTTATTTTATATACTTAGATTTAATAACAACAACATATAATATTTCAAATTATATCTCAAATTGTTATTATATATATTCATATGTTTAAATATTTATGTATCTATTTACAAATAGCGGTTCGTGAATCGTTCAGGATTGTCAAAGGTTAAATGATATAATGAAATATTTTCAAAGTTTTTCGAGACTCAATATTACAGTCTTTGCTTATCGTGTCAAAACCATATAAAGATTAAGTTTAAATTTGATCAGAAATTTCCGGGTCGTCACACTGGTTCTCAAGAACCCACTAGACATAAGACCTTGGCCCATTCTGCGAGCCCACCAGGCTTTCTCACTGTTGGACCTCACACTAATTTTATTGGGCCTGGACCACAAGCACACTATATTACAGCCTCTTTTAACCCAACTGCACAACAGGTTATGGGCCAGCTGACCAACCAGCCCAATTCGCTGCCACCACCCTACGGACAGCCCACTTATGGGCCTACTCAGCAGCCTTATGGGCCTGCTCAGCCCACTGGATCAATTTCAATTCTTGGGATGTATCCACATGCTTCACAGCCCGGTCAGGAGACCCTCTTGCCGCACGCTTTCAACACCACAACTCTTCCTGATTACGGCACATGGACACAGGTGCCTCCACCCACCTTACATCTCGCATCAATGATTTAAGTACTATTTTTAATTATTGCATGTACCCTCCGGTTGTGGTTGGTGATGGAATACCATTCCCGTCACCAACACTGGCCATAGCGTGTTGCCTAACGTCTACCGACCCTTGTAAAGAACCTTATTTCTGTACGCCGTTTTACCCGTGATAATAATGTTTCTATTTGTTTTGATGCGTTTGGTTTTTCTGTGAATGACTATCAGACCAACCGCCTGCTCCTCCGATGTGACAGCACTGGAGATCTCTACTTGTTCACACCGCAGATCACCACTCCACTCCAGCATGCTCTGTGATGACCCAAAAAATTTTGACTTATTTAAACCAATTCTGTATATGATTTAATATTTTCGTCATGATAAGCCATGCATTTTGACAAGTTTTAAAACTTTTGTAAATGAGTTTTATATAACGGTTGACCACCTTGTTTGTCCGACGATTCACGAACGTCATAACTTGTGATAATTATATAATTGTATATATATATATATATATATATATATATATATATATATATATATATATATATATATATATATATATATATATATATACGGAAACATGCGAATAATATTTATATACGAAATGATAAAAATTTACTATTGAATGATGCAATTTCAAATTAAAATTTTTAAGTATATAATCGTTTTATTTTTATGATGTAAATTTTTTAATTTATAAGAAGAAACGCAATTAAATCAAAGATGTACAAGCTTTAAAGCACAACGTACAATAATGTAACTTAAATAGTTGAATCGAAATTAATTCATTTACTATTCATATGAATAGTAAATGAAACGAAATTAATTAATTTACTATTCACATGAAAGCGACATGATAAAAATTATTAATTATAAGTTACATAAAATACCCCTAAAGTATTTAATAAATACGACTTTTTAAAATATTAAAATTCATTCATTCGATTGAATTAAATGAATTCCGTGATTTACGATGGCATGGAATGATCAGCAGACTAGTACGTACACTCTACATCGAACGTATATAGTAATTTTATAAATAAATGGACCTTTTTACAACTAGTTTTATAAAGCTTAAGACCAAAATAAATATATGTATTCAATTATAAATAGTAGATTTTTTTATTTATACTTTTACCCGTCAATTATTAGCAACAGAGTACGAAATACTGGTCCGTGAAAAACTGTCAGCATAAACTAACAAAATTGGAGGCGGCTTCACTGTTTTAACACGTTTATTATTTATTATAATATTATATTATATTATTATATTATTTAAATTATTATTATTATATCTATATATATGTTCGATCGTTTATGCGAAGAGACAATAACTGATTCACATATTACTCCCTATTATATTTTCTTTTCTCTTCACTACACACGTACAAACATAATTACTCCGTAAAAATTTTAGTTTAAATTCTAAGATATGGTAACAAGGATATACGCGGGTATTTTTAATTCGGGTTTCAAACCGTTTAAAAACTAAGAAAATATTTGGTATTGTTCGTGAATCCAAGGCCAACCGTGAAATGTCCCGTTCTTATTGATTAAAAACGTTCCATATTAATTGATTTCGTTGCGAGGTTTTGACCTCTATATGAGACGTTTTTCAAAGACTGCATTCATTTTAAAACAAACCATAACCTTTATTTCATCAATAAAGGTTTAAAAAGCTTTACGTAGATTATCAAATAATGATAATCTAAAATATCCTGTTTACACACGACCATTACATAATGGTTTACAATACAAATATGTTACAACAAAATAAGTTTCTTGAATGCAGTTTTTACACAATATCATACAAGCATGGACTCCAAATCTCGTCCTTATTTAAGTATGCTACAGCGGAAGCTCTTAATAATCACCTGAGAATAAACATGCTTAAAACGTCAACAAAAATGTTGGTGAGTTATAGGTTTAACCTATATATATCAAATCATAATAATAGACCACAAGATTTCATATTTCAATACACATCCCATACATAGAGATAAAAATCATTCATATGGTGAACACCTGGTAACCGACATTAACAAGATGCATATATAAGAATATCCCCATCATTCCGGGACACCCTTCGGATATGATATAAATTTCGAAGTACTAAAGCATCCGGTACTTTGGATGGGGTTTGTTAAGCCCAATAGATCTATCTTTAGGATTCGCGTCAATTAGGGTGTCTGTTCCCTAATTCTTAGATTACCAGACTTAATAAAAAGGGGCATATTCGATTTCGATAATTCAACCATAGAATGTAGTTTCACGTACTTGTGTCTATTTTGTAAATCATTTATAAAACCTGCATGTATTCTCATCCCAAAAATATTAGATTTTAAAAGTGGGACTATAACTCACTTTCACAGATTTTTACTTCGTCGGGAAGTAAGACTTGGCCACTGGTTGATTCACGAACCTATAACAATATATACATATATATCAAAGTATGTTCAAAATATATTTACAACACTTTTAATATATTTTGATGTTTTAAGTTTATTAAGTCAGCTGTCCTCGTTAGTAACCTACAACTAGTTGTCCACAGTTAGATGTACAGAAATAAATCGATAAATATTATCTTGAATCAATCCACGACCCAGTGTATACGTATCTCAGTATTGATCACAACTCAAACTATATATATTTTGGAATCAACCTCAACCCTGTATAGCTAACTCCAACATTCACATATAGAGTGTCTATGGTTGTTCCGAAATATATATAGATGTGTCGACATGATAGGTCGAAACATTGTATACGTGTTTATGGTATCTCAAGATTACATAATATATAATACAAGTTGATTAAGTTATGGTTGGAATAGATTTGTTACCAATTTTCACGTAGCTAAAATGAGAAAAATTATCCAATCTTGTTTTACCCATAACTTCTTCATTTTAAATCCGTTTTGAGTGAATCAAATTGCTATGGTTTCATATTGAACTCTATTTTATGAATCTAAACAAAAAAAGTATAGGTTTCTAGTCGGAAAAATAAGTTACAAGTCGTTTTTGTAAAGGTAGTCATTTCAGTCGAAAGAACGACGTCTAGATGACCATTTTAGAAAACATACTTCCACTTTGAGTTTAACCATAATTTTTGGATATAGTTTCATGTTCATAATAAAAATCATTTTCTCAGAATAACAACTTTTAAATCAAAGTTTATCATAGTTTTTAATTAACTAACCCAAAACAGCCCGCGGTGTTACTACGACGGCGTAAATCCGGTTTTACGGTATTTTTCGTGTTTCCAGGTTTTAAATCATTAAGTTAGCATATCATATAGATATAGAACATGTGTTTAGTTGATTTTAAAAGTCAAGTTAGAAGGATTAACTTTTGTTTGCGAACAAGTTTAGAATTAACTAAACTATGTTCTAGTGATTACAAGTTTAAACCTTCGAATAAGATAGCTTATAGTTATAGAAATTGAATCAAAGTTTGAATATGAATATTACCTTGAATAAGAAAGATAACCTACTGTATATAACAAAGGTTTCTTGATCTTAGATGATTACTTGGAATGGATTAGAAAGCTTGGAAGTAAATTAGTAAACTTGAAGGGATTTTTGAAGTATTCTTGAAGTGTTCTTCTTATGATGATTATAGCTTGATTCTTGAAGTGATTTTTGATGAAGATGATGACTAACTACTGGAAAAATACGTTCATAATAGTGTGGGTGTGTTGAGAGAGAATTAGAAAGAGATTTGGAAGTGAAATGGAGTGAATGATGAGTGTTAATTGGTGAGTGGTGAGTGGGGTTAAAAGGAGTTCTAGTTAGTTGACTAGCTCATGGTAGAAGTTAAAATTGATTAGTCATACATGACATAATCAAGAGTGGAATCCCATGCTAGTTCCTATTGGTATATACCCATAGTAAGTACGTTTTGAAGCTGTGTATAATACGGGTAAGAATACGACTAGAATTCTTGATGAAAGAAAAGAATGGGAAAGTAACTGTAACCATTTTCGTTAAGTATGAGTGTTTTGATATATGTCTTGAAGTCTTCCAAAAGTATTTTAATACATCTAAATACACTACATGTATATACATTTTAACGGAGTCGTTAAGTCATCGTTAGTCGTTACATGTAAGTGTTGTTTTAAAACCTTTAAGTTAACGATCTCAATTAATGTTGTTAACCCATTGTTTATTATATCTAATGAGATGTTAAATTATTATATTATCATGATATTATGATATATTAATATATCTTAATATGATATATATACATTTAAATGTCGTTACAACGATAATCGTTACATATATGTCTCGTTTCGAAATCCTTAAGTTAGTAGTCTTGTTTATATGTATATAACTCATTGTTAATATACTTGTGGAGATACTTACTTATCATAATATCATGTTAACCATATGTATATCCATATATATATCGTCAAGTCGTTTTTACAAGTTTTAACGTTCGTGAATCGCCGGTCAACTTGGGTGGTCAATTGTCTATATGAAACATATTTCAATTAATCAAGTCTTAACAAGTTTGATTGCTTAACATGTTGGAAACATTTAATCATGTAAATATCAATCTCAATTAATATATATAAACATGGAAAAGTTCGGGTCACTACAGTACCTACCCGTTAAATAAATTTCGTCCCGAAATTTTAAGCTGTTGAAGGTGTTGACGAATCTTCTGGAAATAGATGCGGGTATTTCTTCTTCATCTGATCTTCACGCTCCCAGGTGAACTCGGGTCCTCTACGAGCATTCCATCGAACCTTAACAATTGGTATCTTGTTTTGCTTAAGTCTTTTAACCTCACGATCCATTATTTCGACGGGTTCTTCGATGAATTGGAGTTTTTCATTGATTTGGATTTCATCTAACGGAATAGTGAGATCTTCTTTAGCAAAACATTTCTTCAAATTTGAGACGTGGAAAGTGTTATGTACAGCCGCGAGTTGTTGAGGTAACTCAAGTCGGTAAGCTACTGGTCCGACACGATCAATAATCTTGAATGGTCCAATATACCTTGGATTTAATTTCCCTCGTTTACCAAATCGAACAACGCCTTTCCAAGGTGCAACTTTAAGCATGACCATCTCTCCAATTTCAAATTCTATATCTTTTCTTTTAATGTCAGCGTAGCTCTTTTGTCGACTTTGGGCGGTTTTCAACCGTTGTTGAATTTGGATGATCTTCTCGGTAGTTTCTTGTATAATCTCCGGACCCGTAATCTGTCTATCCCCCACTTCACTCCAACAAATCGGAGACCTGCACTTTCTACCATAAAGTGCTTCAAACGGCGCCATCTCAATGCTTGAATGGTAGCTGTTGTTGTAGGAAAATTCTGCTAACGGTAGATGTCGATCCCAACTGTTTCCGAAATCAATAACACATGCTCGTAGCATGTCTTCAAGCGTTTGTATCGTCCTTTCGCTCTGCCCATCAGTTTGTGGATGATAGGCAGTACTCATGTCTAGACGAGTTCCTAATGCTTGCTGTAATGTCTGCCAGAATCTTGAAATAAATCTGCCATCCCTATCAGAGATAATAGAGATTGGTATTCCATGTCTGGAGACGACTTCCTTCAAATACAGTCGTGCTAACTTCTCCATCTTGTCATCTTCTCTTATTGGTAGGAAGTGTGCTGATTTGGTGAGACGATCAACTATTACCCAAATAGTATCAAAACCACTTGCAGTCCTTGGCAATTTAGTGATGAAATCCATGGTAATGTTTTCCCATTTCCATTCTGGGATTTCGGGTTGTTGAAGTAGACCTGATGGTTTCTGATGCTCAGCTTTGACCTTAGAACACGTCAAACATTCTCCTACATATTTAGCAACATCGGCTTTCATACCCGGCCACCAAAAATGTTTCTTGAGATCCTTGTACATCTTCCCCGTTCCAGGATGTATTGAGTATCTGGTTTTATGAGCTTCTCTAAGTACCATTTCTCTCATATCTCCAAATCTTGGTACCCAAATCCTTTCAGCCCTATACCGGGTTCCGTCTTCCCGAATATTAAGATGCTTCTCCGATCCTTTGGGTATTTCATCCTTTAAATTTCCTTCTTTTAAAACTCCTTGTTGCGCCTCCTTTATTTGAGTAGTAAGGTTATTATGAATCATTATATTCATAGATTTTACTCGAATGGGTTCTCTGTCCTTCCTGCTCAAGGCATCGGCTACCACATTTGCCTTCCCCGGGTGGTAACGAATCTCAAAATCGTAATCATTCAATAATTCAATCCACCTACGCTGCCTCATATTCAGTTGTTTCTGATTAAATATGTGTTGAAGACTTTTGTGGTCGGTATATATAATACTTTTGACCCCATATAAGTAGTGCCTCCAAGTCTTTAATGCAAAAACAACCGCGCCTAATTCCAAATCATGCGTCGTATAATTTTGTTCGTGAATCTTCAATTGTCTAGACGCATAAGCAATCACCTTCGTTCGTTGCATTAATACACAACCGAGACCTTGCTTTGATGCGTCACAATAAATCACAAAATCATCATTCCCTTCAGGCAATGACAATATAGGTGCCGTAGTTAGCTTTTTCTTCAATAACTGAAACGCTTTCTCTTGTTCATCATTCCATTCAAATTTCTTCCCTTTATGCGTTAATGCAGTCAAGGGTTTTGCTATTCTGGAAAAGTCTTGGATGAACCTTCTGTAGTAACCAGCTAGTCCTAAAAACTGGCGTATGTGTTTCGGAGTTTTCGGGGTTTCCCACTTTTCAACAGTTTCTATCTTTGCCGGATCCACCTTAATACCTTCTTTGTTCACTATGTGACCGAGGAATTGAACTTCTTCCAACCAAAATGCACACTTTGAAAACTTAGCGTACAATTCTTCCTTCCTCAATACTTCTAACACCTTTCTCAAATGTTCACCGTGTTCTTGGTCATTCTTTGAGTAAATAAGTATGTCATCAATGAAAACAATGACAAACTTGTCAAGGTATGGTCCACACACTCGGTTCATAAGGTCCATGAACACAGCTGGTGCATTAGTTAAACCAAACGGCATGACCATAAACTCGTAATGACCGTAACGTGTTCTGAAAGCAGTCTTTGGAATATCATCTTCTTTCACCCGCATTTGATGATACCCGGAACGTAAGTCAATCTTTGAATAAACAGACGAGCCTTGTAGTTGATCAAATAAGTCGTCGATTCTCGGTAGTGGGTAGCGGTTCTTGATGGTAAGTTTGTTCAACTCTCGGTAGTCGATACACAACCTGAATGTACCATCTTTCTTCTTGACAAACAAAACAGGAGCTCCCCACGGTGATGTGCTTGGTCGAATGAACCCACGCTCTAAAAGTTCTTGTAATTGGCTTTGCAGTTCTTTCATCTCGCTGGGTGCGAGTCTGTAAGGAGCACGAGCTATTGGTGCAGCTCCTGGTACAAGATCTATTTGAAATTCAACGGATCGCTGTGGGGGTAATCCCGGTAATTCTTTCGGAAATACATCGGGAAATTCTTTTGCAATGGGAACATCATTGATGCTCTTTTCTTCAGTTTGTACTTTCTCGACGTGTGCTAGAACAGCATAGCAACCTTTTCTTATTAGTTTTTGTGCCTTCAAATTACTAATAAGATGTAGCTTCGTGTTGCCCTTTTCTCCGTACACCATTAAGGGTTTTCCTTTTTCTCGTATAATGCGAATTGCATTTTTGTAACAAACGATCTCCGCTTTCACTTCTTTCAACCAGTCCATACCGATTATCACATCAAAACTCCCTAACTCTACTGGTATCAAATCAATCTTAAATGTTTCGCTAACCAGTTTAATTTCTCGATTCCGACATATATTATCTGCTGAAATTAATTTACCATTTGCTAATTCGAGTAAAAATTTACTATCCAAAGGCGTCAATGGACAATTTAATTTAGCACAAAAATCTCTACTCATATAGCTTCTATCCGCACCCGAATCAAATAAAACGTAAGCAGATTTATTGTCAATAAGAAACGTACCCGTAACAAGCTCCGGGTCTTCCTGTGCCTCTACCGCATTAATATTGAAAACTCTTCCACGGCCTTGTCCATTCGTGTTCTCCTGGTTCGGGCAATTTCTAATAATGTGGCCTGGTTTTCCACATTTATAACAAACTA
Source organism: Rutidosis leptorrhynchoides (assembly GCF_046630445.1). Taxonomy (NCBI): domain Eukaryota; kingdom Viridiplantae; phylum Streptophyta; class Magnoliopsida; order Asterales; family Asteraceae; genus Rutidosis; species Rutidosis leptorrhynchoides. Next base: position 616,090,768 of record NC_092335.1, read on the forward strand.
CATTGGCATAACTTGCTCCGACACTACTTGCTCCGCCATTACTCGTTCCGATACCATTTGTTCCTTTCGTTCTATTAACCCCTGGTCCGTAGACCTCACACTTCGCCGCGCTATGACCATTTCTTTTACACTTGTTGCAAAATTTGGTGCAGAACCCCGAGTGATTCTTTTCACACCTTTGGCATAGCTGCTTCTGATTGTTGTTGTTGTTGCGGTTATTATTGTTATTGGGATGATTGTTGTAGTTGCTGTTGTTGTTGTTGTTGTTGTTGTTGTTGTTGGGCCGTTTGTTGTAGTTGCGATTGATGTTGCGATTGTTGGGATAATTGTTGCGATTATTGTTGTAATTACTGTTGTTGTTGTATTGGTGATTCTTATCACCGTTTTCCTCCCACTTTCTTTTGACTTGCTTCACATTGGCCTCTTCAGCAGTCTGTTCTTTAATTCTTTCTTCAATCTGGTTCACTAGTTTGTGAGCCATTCTACATGCCTGTTGTATGGAGGCGGGCTCATGTGAACTTATATCTTCTTGGATTCTTTCCGGTAATCCTTTCACAAACGCGTCGATCTTCTCTTCCTCATCTTCGAATGCTCCCGGACACAATAGGCACAATTCTGTGAATCGTCTTTCGTACGTGGTAATATCAAATCCTTGGGTTCGTAACCCTCTAAGTTCTGTCTTGAGCTTATTGACCTCGGTTCTGGGACGGTACTTCTCGTTCATCAAGTGCTTGAATGCTGACCACGGTAGTGCGTACGCATCGTCTTGTCCCACTTGCTCTAGATAGGTATTCCACCATGTTAACGCAGAACCTGTAAAGGTATGCGTAGCGTACTTCACTTTGTCCTCTTCAGTACACTTACTTATGGCAAACACCGATTCGACCTTCTCGGTCCACCGTTTCAATCCGATCGGTCCTTCGGTTCCATCAAATTCCAAAGGTTTGCAGGCAGTGAATTCTTTGTAGGTGCATCCTACACGATTTCCTGTACTGCCAGATCCAAGGTTATTGTTGGTATATAGCGCAGCCTGTACTGCGGCTATGTTTGAAGCTAGAAAAGTACGGAATTCCTCTTCATTCATATTCACGGTGTGTCGAGTAGTCGGTGCCATTTCCTTCAAAATAGTCAAATGGAACAAGTTAATCATACAGAATATTAAGAGTAGTTAATAGTATTTCGTAGCATAATATGAACTCATTTATAAAAGCTTTTTCTTCATATTAGCGTTTTATAAGTTTAAATTCGGGTAGTACCTACCCGTTAAGTTCATACTTAGTAGCTAATATACAATTCAACTACTACAATTCTATATGAAAAACTGATTATAATAATATTTCGCGTTCAAACTTTTACACAATATTTTACAAACTTACAATACCGCTTATTTTACATATAGCATGAAATATAGCACACAATAAATTTGATACAAGATGGTTGTGAAGATAATTCTAGCTAGTACACAAGTCGTTCAGCAAAGGCAATAAAGACACGTAATTCATACGTCCAGAAACAAGTCATGCATTCTGGTTTTACTAGGATTACTTCCCATCCTTGGTCTTGTGGAACATAACCGTTATGGCCGTTGATAAGACAGCGTGTTGTAACGTCGTCAAAGGGACGAGGGTTACGTAATGACCAACAGTCTCGTAATAACCTAAAAACCTCATTTCTTACCCCAATTACCGACTCCGTCACTTGAGGGAACGTTTTGTTTAATAGTTGTAGCCCGATGTTCTTGTTCTCACTTTGGTGAGAAGCGAACATTACTAACCCGTAAGCATAACATGCTTCTTTATGTTGCATGTTAGCCGCTTTTTCTAAATCACGAAGTCCTATATTTGGATATACTGAGTCAAAATAATTTCTTAACCCGTTGCGTAAAATAGCATTTGGGTTCCCCGCAATATATGCGTCAAAGTAAACACATCGTAACTTATGGATTTCCCAATGTGATATCCCCCATCTTCCGAACGAAAGCCTTTTATAAACCAAATCATTCTTGGAACGTTCTTCGAATGTCTTACAAACTGATCTCGCCTTAAATAGTTGTGCCGAGGAATTCTGACCGACTCTAGACAAGATTTCATCAATCATGTCTCCGGGTAGGTCTCTTAAAATATTGGGTTGTCTATCCATTTTGTGTTTTTATACTGTAAAATAGACAAGAGTTAGATTCATAAAAAAAAATACTTATTAATACAATCAATTTTTACATATATCATAAAGCATAAGCACACTATATTACATATATTACACCACACGAATACAACTATCTTATTCCGACTCGCTTGTTTCTTCTTCTTCGGTTTTGGTTCGTTTTGTCAAGTTTCTAGGGATATATGATGTTCCCCTAATACGAGCCGTAATTTTCCACATTGGTTTAGAAAAACCTGGTGGTTTAGAGGTTCCCGGGTCATTGTTACAACTTAAGGACTTCGGGGGTTGACGATACATATAAAGTTCATCGGGGTTGGAATTAGATTTCTCTATTTTTATGCCCTTTCCCTTATTATTTTCTTTTGCCTTTTTAAATTCAGTTGGGGTAATTTCTATAACATCATCGGAATTCTCGTCGGAATCCGATTCATCGGAGAATTGGTAATCCTCCCAATATTTTGCTTCCTTGGCGGAAACACCATTGACCATAATTAACTTTGGTCGGTTGGTTGAGGATTTTCTTTTACTTAACCGTTTTATTATTTCCCCCACCGGTTCTATTTCTTCATCCGGTTCCGATTCTTCTTCCGGTTCCGATTCTTCTTCCGGTTCCGACTCTTCTTCCGGTTCCTCTTCGGGAACTTGTGAATCAGTCCACAAATCATTCCAATTTACATTTGACTCTTCATTATTATTAGGTGAGTCAATGGGACTTGTTCTAGAGGTAGACATCTATCACATAATATCAAACACGTTAAGAGATTAATATATCACATAATATTCATATGTTAAAAATATATAGTTTCCAACAAAAATGTTAAGCAATCATTTTTAAAGAAAACACGGTCGAAGTCCAGACTCACTAATGCATCCTAACAAACTCGATAAGACACACTAATGAAAAATTCTGGTTCTCTAAGACCAACGCTCGGATACCAACTGAAATGTCCCGTTCTTATTGATTAAAAACGTTCCATATTAATTGATTTCGTTGCGAGGTTTTGACCTCTATATGAGACGTTTTTCAAAGACTGCATTCATTTTAAAACAAACCATAACCTTTATTTCATCAATAAAGGTTTAAAAAGCTTTACGTAGATTATCAAATAATGATAATCTAAAATATCCTGTTTACACACGACCATTACATAATGGTTTACAATACAAATATGTTACAACAAAATAAGTTTCTTGAATGCAGTTTTTACACAATATCATACAAGCATGGACTCCAAATCTCGTCCTTATTTAAGTATGCTACAGCGGAAGCTCTTAATAATCACCTGAGAATAAACATGCTTAAAACGTCAACAAAAATGTTGGTGAGTTATAGGTTTAACCTATATATATCAAATCATAATAATAGACCACAAGATTTCATATTTCAATACACATCCCATACATAGAGATAAAAATCATTCATATGGTGAACACCTGGTAACCGACATTAACAAGATGCATATATAAGAATATCCCCATCATTCCGGGACACCCTTCGGATATGATATAAATTTCGAAGTACTAAAGCATCCGGTACTTTGGATGGGGTTTGTTAAGCCCAATAGATCTATCTTTAGGATTCGCGTCAATTAGGGTGTCTGTTCCCTAATTCTTAGATTACCAGACTTAATAAAAAGGGGCATATTCGATTTCGATAATTCAACCATAGAATGTAGTTTCACGTACTTGTGTCTATTTTGTAAATCATTTATAAAACCTGCATGTATTCTCATCCCAAAAATATTAGATTTTAAAAGTGGGACTATAACTCACTTTCACAGATTTTTACTTCGTCGGGAAGTAAGACTTGGCCACTGGTTGATTCACGAACCTATAACAATATATACATATATATCAAAGTATGTTCAAAATATATTTACAACACTTTTAATATATTTTGATGTTTTAAGTTTATTAAGTCAGCTGTCCTCGTTAGTAACCTACAACTAGTTGTCCACAGTTAGATGTACAGAAATAAATCGATAAATATTATCTTGAATCAATCCACGACCCAGTGTATACGTATCTCAGTATTGATCACAACTCAAACTATATATATTTTGGAATCAACCTCAACCCTGTATAGCTAACTCCAACATTCACATATAGAGTGTCTATGGTTGTTCCGAAATATATATAGATGTGTCGACATGATAGGTCGAAACATTGTATACGTGTCTATGGTATCTCAAGATTACATAATATATAATACAAGTTGATTAAGTTATGGTTGGAATAGATTTGTTACCAATTTTCACGTAGCTAAAATGAGAAAAATTATCCAATCTTGTTTTACCCATAACTTCTTCATTTTAAATCCGTTTTGAGTGAATCAAATTGCTATGGTTTCATATTGAACTCTATTTTATGAATCTAAACAAAAAAAGTATAGGTTTCTAGTCGGAAAAATAAGTTACAAGTCGTTTTTGTAAAGGTAGTCATTTCAGTCGAAAGAACGACGTCTAGATGACCATTTTAGAAAACATACTTCCACTTTGAGTTTAACCATAATTTTTGGATATAGTTTCATGTTCATAATAAAAATCATTTTCTCAGAATAACAACTTTTAAATCAAAGTTTATCATAGTTTTTAATTAACTAACCCAAAACAGCCCGCGGTGTTACTACGACGGCGTAAATCCGGTTTTACGGTATTTTTCGTGTTTCCAGGTTTTAAATCATTAAGTTAGCATATCATATAGATATAGAACATGTGTTTAGTTGATTTTAAAAGTCAAGTTAGAAGGATTAACTTTTGTTTGCGAACAAGTTTAGAATTAACTAAACTATGTTCTAGTGATTACAAGTTTAAACCTTCGAATAAGATAGCTTATAGTTATAGAAATTGAATCAAAGTTTGAATATGAATATTACCTTGAATAAGAAAGATAACCTACTGTATATAACAAAGGTTTCTTGATCTTAGATGATTACTTGGAATGGATTAGAAAGCTTGGAAGTAAATTAGTAAACTTGAAGGGATTTTTGAAGTATTCTTGAAGTGTTCTTCTTATGATGATTATAGCTTGATTCTTGAAGTGATTTTTGATGAAGATGATGACTAACTACTGGAAAAATACGTTCATAATAGTGTGGGTGTGTTGAGAGAGAATTAGAAAGAGATTTGGAAGTGAAATGGAGTGAATGATGAGTGTTAATTGGTGAGTGGTGAGTGGGGTTAAAAGGAGTTCTAGTTAGTTGACTAGCTCATGGTAGAAGTTAAAATTGATTAGTCATACATGACATAATCAAGAGTGGAATCCCATGCTAGTTCCTATTGGTATATACCCATAGTAAGTACGTTTTGAAGCTGTGTATAATACGGGTAAGAATACGACTAGAATTCTTGATGAAAGAAAAGAATGGGAAAGTAACTGTAACCATTTTCGTTAAGTATGAGTGTTTTGATATATGTCTTGAAGTCTTCCAAAAGTATTTTAATACATCTAAATACACTACATGTATATACATTTTAACGGAGTCGTTAAGTCATCGTTAGTCGTTACATGTAAGTGTTGTTTTAAAACCTTTAAGTTAACGATCTCAATTAATGTTGTTAACCCATTGTTTATTATATCTAATGAGATGTTAAATTATTATATTATCATGATATTATGATATATTAATATATCTTAATATGATATATATACATTTAAATGTCGTTACAACGATAATCGTTACATATATGTCTCGTTTCGAAATCCTTAAGTTAGTAGTCTTGTTTATATGTATATAACTCATTGTTAATATACTTGTGGAGATACTTACTTATCATAATATCATGTTAACCATATGTATATCCATATATATATCGTCAAGTCGTTTTTACAAGTTTTAACGTTCGTGAATCGCCGGTCAACTTGGGTGGTCAATTGTCTATATGAAACATATTTCAATTAATCAAGTCTTAACAAGTTTGATTGCTTAACATGTTGGAAACATTTAATCATGTAAATATCAATCTCAATTAATATATATAAACATGGAAAAGTTCGGGTCACTACAAACCGTACAGTCATCTAATATCGTTACGTCTACACATTTTACCTACAATATTGAATCTCAATATTGAACGGTGAGTTTATAGATCCCTTTTTAATTGCTTTTGCAATCTATATTTTTTTGGCTGAGAATACATGCACTTTATTTTAAACACAATGGACACAAGTACATACTAAATTCTACACTAAGTTTGAATCGAAAATCCCTTAGCTTTGGTAACTAGTAACTGCCAGTTATATGAACTGGTAGGCGCGAGTAGTTGTATATGGATCCATAGAGCTTGACATCCCCGTCCGTTCCAAGTATAGAGACCATAGCCTAAACTATAAAGCGGACGTATGCTATTTGAGTTTATTACATGTTGGTTTGCGTGTATTTTACATGTTGGTTGCATGTATGTTAAAGCAGGGGTACTTATTATATATACCTTAAGTTTAGTTATCAGGGTGCTCAATTTCGTAGAATATTTTGATAAACGTTTTGGATGAAACAACTAAAATCTTGTGATCCACCTTTATATACAGAGTATACGCAATATTAAAACTATGAACTCACCAATCTTTGTGTTGACACTTTTAAGCATGTTTATTCTCAGGTTCCTAGAAGTCTTCCGCTGTTTGCTTATACGTTATACAAGCTATGTGCATGGAGTCATACATGCTTTATTTGAGAAAACTTTGCATTCACAAAATCATCACCATGTATCTTATTTTGACTACATTGTCAACGGATGTATTATTGTAAACTATTATTTACGGTGATTGTCTATAAGTAGAAATCATCAGATGTCAAAAACCTTAGAATTTGATATTCATTTATGGTGTGCCTTTTCAAAAGAATGCAATGTTTACAAAACGTATCATGTAGGGGTTAAAACCTCACTATGAAATCAATGAATAACATACCGCTTCAATAGCGATTTTGACGGGTTGTTACAGTTGGTATCCGAGCTTGAGGTTATAGGGAACCAGAATTTGCATTAGTGTGTTTAACTGGTAATTGTTAGGATGCATTAGTGAGTCTAACTATGACCATATCTGTTTTTACCGATTTTTGCTTATCATTTCTTGTCAGAAATTACATACTTACATTCTTAAGTCTAGACTCGTTTTCCTACATTTATTGCATAGATAGTGTACAGACGAATTCATATCTTAGCATATCTGTTACTGTAAACTTTGCCTGACATATTTCAAAGATTCCTCCGTAATTTATGGAATTTTGGTATTATATATACATACGTAAATTATGTATTGAAGAATACCAATCTAAGTCCTATAATCTATTTCACATCAAAAATCATTTCCCTGATTATATAAGATGGATCCTGCATCTAGTATTATTTCCTCAGATTCCGATAGCTCTTCCGATATGGATTTCTACCTGAGCTCCAAAACCAGTGTAACCAGAATGGATGAATCAATTTGCCATCATCTATTCTGGATGAATTAGGAATGGGTTCGTAATCTACTTAATCATTGGAGACAAAAAGAAGTTGATCCCTTCCATCCTCCACATTTCTCTCTGGGCGAAGAACCTGAAGCAATTAAGTGAACCAATCCGTAACACCATTTTCACCCTCATTATGTCAACCCGGAAATTTCTGATCAAATTTAAACTTAATCTTTATATGTTTCTGACACGATAAGCAAAGTCTGTAATGTTGAGTCTCGAAAATTTTGGAACTATATTCATATATTCAATTACCCATGACTATTCCCAACGATTCACGAACAATTATATTTAACTTGATGTGCATATATAATTATATATAAATATTAATTAAAGACGTTAACAAAGTATTAGATGTATAATACTTTACATGAACGTAATTGTTTCAATATATATTTAATATATTTATCGACGAAACTAAAAGATAATATCAAATGATTGAATTATCAGATACATTGTGATATGTTTACGGGTCTCTGTTGTATGGTTCACATTGATTTAAGAAATCTTTTCTTTTTAACAATTTTCGGAATAGTTGGTAAAGTAATCTATAAGTGAGAACAAAGTGACAAACAACGAGAGTTAGACAAGAGTTAGTGGAGACCTAAAGTTCATAATATTCAATTGATTTAGTTTCAAACGTGCGAACACGTTTTTCGATATAATAGAATTTGATTACTAAAAAGATGTCAGACGATGAATTGTCGTTTATGTTGACATTTGTCAATGCATAATTAGTGGAGTTTTACTAGAACGTAAATGGAGTACTATTTTAATCATTTGGTAGAGCAAATGATGTAATTGCCTATTATGCATTTATCTAACTATTTAGGAGACGCATGATAAAATTTATTTTTTTAAACTATAAACTTTATATATTACATTCTGGATGGTCAGTTGTGATGACCCGTCCTAATCCATCTGGACGAATACATTACATTTGATTACATCGCAAAGTACTTGACCTCTATATGATACATTTTACAAACATTGCATTCGTTTTTAAAAGACAATCTTTCCATACATCGAAAGTTGACGGCATGCATACCATTTCATAATATATCCAATCTATAAATGACTTGATAGTAATCTTGATGAACTCAATGACTCGAATGCAATGCCTTTTGAAATATGTCATAAATGACTCCAAGTAATATCTCTAAAAATGAGCAAATGCACAGCGGAAGATTTCTTTCATACATGAGAATAAACATACTTTAAAGTGTCAACCAAAAGGTTGGTGAGTTCATAAGTTTATCGTAATCAATCATTTCCATTATTTTAATAGACCACAAGATCCTCATTTTTCATAAATATCATTACACTCGCAAGTGTATAAAATCCATTCGTATGATGAACACTTGGTAACCGACATTAACATAATGCATATAGAATATCCCCTCCATACTCGCAAGTATGCCTTAAATATTGGCAATCGCAATCACCATTTTATCGAAGTACTAAAACATTCCAAATTCCAGAATGGGGTTTATTAGGTCCAAAGATCTATCTTTAGGATTCGCGTCAATTAGGGGCCATTTCCCTAATTCTTAGGTTACCAGACTTGAAGGGGCGATATTCGTTATAGTAATCCAACCATACAATTTAGTTTTAAGTACTTGTGTCTATTTCGTAAAACATTTATAAAAGTAGCGCATGTATTCTCAGTCCCAAAAATATATATTGAAAAAGCATTTATAAAGGAAGCAAATGAAACTCACAATATTGTATTTTGTAGTAAAAATACATATAACGATATTGAACAATGCAGGGCTGGCCTCGGATTCACGAACCTTTGAAGTTTTTCACAAAAAGATTTGCACCAGACCGGGATTGAACCCATGACCTCAAGCTTAACACACATGTCCCTAACCATCTGAGCTGCTACATTTTTCTGTTATTATTAGTAATTCAATTATATTTAACTCGCTATTTGTGTATTCTTCTTTTATAACTGTCGATCATGAATCAATCCTAAACTTAATGTTTGATTTAGCTTTAAAGTTTAATTAGCAACAACTTGTAATTGAAATTAATAAAAGCAAACCAAAATAAAAAAAATAAAAGAAGAACCGATGTACAGGTTCGAAAAATAGAAAAAAATAGAAATAACAACTTAAATCATGATTTTCAATTCTAGATCATTTTAGCTTGTAATTACAACATGAAATATGTTCTAAATTGTTCCTATAAACTCTCTAAATCATCAATTTAATCTAAAACATCAAAACAATTACAAATTTCGTGATGAACACTTAGTTTGACTTTTGACTTTGAAAATTTGACTCTAAAATTCGAGTTCAATATAAGGAATTGGAAGCTATAACTTTGCAGATAGTTTGAATACATAATTCCTAACATATCTATATTTATGGATTTTTAAAATTCATTAAAGTTCGAGCTTTTGGTAAAAATATGAAGAATAGATATAGTCGACAGTTATATATATTTTTGTTTGATTTTGTTAAATTAAAATAAAAAAAACTACAGAAAGATACCTGAGTTTATATCCCTTCTGTATCGTTTGTTTTTGAAATTTGATACAAGTTTGATCAATTGATTTGAGTGTGAGTCGAACAGAGATAAAGAGTTGCTCCTATCATTTTCGTTTGAATTTAACAGATGATAACAGTTAATAACATTTATATTTGCCACAGATGGGAAAAATCGAATGACCTGTTATCCATAATATGAGATGATTTCTTGTTTTATGCAGAAAATAGCTCGACACTTATTCACGAGCAAGGGGAAAGAAGCAGAAAACAAATAAAAAAACAAAACAGATTATGATATAGATCTCTCATAATATCTGTTTTACCTATTATATATATTTAATACTAATAAATAGATATATTAATTAATAATAATAATATTGTTATTAATAATGATAATGATAATAATAATAACCCTAACTGATAATTTTAGTGATGACATTAATGAATAAGAAAAAAATAGTAATAATAATAATAATGTTAATAAAAATAACAATAATACTAATAATAACAATAAACTAATAATAATAATGATAAAAATAATAGAAGTAATGATAATGTTATAGAGATAATAATAATAATATAACAAATTTATATTATCACATAGATATTTACATAGAATGAAATATTATAGAGTTCTATAGTATTTATAAATTTACTTATAATACAATACATAATTATAACAATTATTATAACTGATAATATTTAAATTACAATTATAATATATACATAAAACTAATATTGATATTGATATTAGTATTGGCATTAATAATGATAGTAATAATAAAGTTATTATAACGATTATATTCTTAACTTGTATTTACATTTGACATATACCATTTATTAATTATTAAATTTTTAATGATTATATATATATATATATATATATATATATATATATATATATATATATATATATATATATATATATATATATATATATATATATATATATATATATATATATATATATAGTAACTTACAATAAGTATTAAATTCTTATATATATACTACAACAGCAACAACAATACCCAATCCCACGAGTGTAGTAAATTCGTATATATATGTATATATTATGATATCTATATTATAATAATTATCTATAGAAATCCTATATTTATATATAAATTCATTTTAAGTACAACTTAATTATTTCGTATCTTATCTTACATATTTAGTTTTAATGTTTAAATTATATTTTAAAATTTCAATTTATTATATATACTATATTATGTGTATATACATATTTACTTATCAACCAATGTTGGTGAATCGTTGGAATCAGTCAAAGGTTAAATGATCTTATTAAAATAGTTCAAAAATTTTGAGACTCAATATTTCAGACTTGGCTTATCGTGTCGGAATTATATAAAGATTAAGTTTAAATTTGATCAGAAATTTCCGGGTCGTCACATCAATTTTCTTTAAACAAATGTATAAAGTATTTTATACATTGGTACATTTTTACCATACGTTTCTCATAGGCCATGACACTTCAATTTTAAATTTTTTTTTTTATGATACTAATATGAGAAAATTAGTTCAAACGTTATTAAATAAAATTACAAACTTTAAATAAATCTTACAACTCATTTTTTGTCAACATGATGAGCATATGACCATCAAAAATTTTATGAACTACATGTTGAAAATATAAGAGGTAATCAATATTTAACACGTATCACCGACCCACTTTACTTCACGGATTTATTTGGGTAACTCACGAGACAAATAAAACAAGAAATGGTGGTTGGATTTGCTTTACACGTAGGAATTATATTGTATTATGTATATCGAATTCTCTTATCAAGAAAGGCACACACATATCATTATCTATATATATTCAGTAGGATTTATTATTATTATTATTATTATTATTATTATTATTATTATTATTATTATTATTATTATTATACATAAAATGTGACGACCCAGAAATTTCCGACCAAATTTAAACTTAATCTTTATATGAATTCGATTCGATAAGCAAAGTCTGTTAAACTGAGTCTACAAATTGTTGAACTATTTAAATAGATTCATTTATAACTTTGACTATCTCCGACGATTCACGAACCATTATTTGTAAATAGATAAAAATATATAAATAAGTAAATATAAATAATTATGCATAAGAATATTAATAAACTACTATATACAATTTGTTATAAATAAATATGTAAATTAATATAAGATATAATAAAATTTATTATAAAAGTGTAGATATAAAGTATGTTATATATATAAGTAATTTCGAAGTTATTTAGTAAACGACAAAAACGCTCGTTTGTCATTCAATTATTAGTAAACGAGTTAAAAGGGAACTTATATGATTTTAATATAAACGGTGATCCAACAATAAAATTTATAAATTATAAGATTATTAATAATACATTTAGAAGTTATTTGATAAATTTTAAATTTTTTTATATTTTACTTGGGGTTGGGAGTGAATAATTATTGTAAAATTTATTTAATAATTAATGATCGAATTTTATACCATAATGACCAAAATAAATAAATATAGTAAATTTAAAAATATGGGAATTTTCTGAACACTTTTTATTCACCACTTGAGTAAACAACGGAGCACGATATAATACCCTGTGAAACTGTCTGTAGGAAAGAATCCAATTATTTAGGCTGTTGTACTGTGCTTTGATTTCAGATTTTATTATTATAGTATTATTCTTAATAATTTAACATCACTGTTGTTGTTGGATTATGGCATCTAACTCACTCTACATACTAGCATATACATAACATATATGCATATATTTTGCACTTCACCATTACAATCGAGAACAACCTTTCACCTCCCTTGCATCGGCCACCATGAAAACCACAAACTTACCACTTCCTTCACCACCGTTCAACCACCACAAACCACCCTTAATACAACCGTACTACAACCATCAACAAATTTCTCTGCTTTCTATAAAACAAGACCACAAACATCACTAAAAGCTCACCATGGTTCACTGTTACCTTCGATTTATCAAACCCATTTGTACTTCTATCTATCTCCATCAAAAACCATCATCATTTACATTTCTGTTTTATTGTTCGAACAAGATCAAAGACCAAACCACTTTTGATTATTGTTTCTCATAGTAAACTGTTGCTATTGTAGTTACGTTTGTGAGTTCGATGAACAATAAAAACACCTCACTATTGCTGCTATTTCTTTTTTGACACAACCATCACCACACCCTTCAATAGTTTGCTATTTTCTGTTTACGGTTTCAACAACAAACCACCACCATCGTAAATCACCACGAACAACCACCACAGAAATCATTACTGCAGCTGCTACGGTGATGTTTCTGTAGACGCAAACGACCACCCAAACAACCCCAACGACTCCTTCTATTTTTACTGCTGTTACGATGCAGTTCCAGCTTCTATTTTCCGTCGAAATCCACCACCATCGTCTCAGTACTACTCTCTTTCCATTTCTGTTTTAATGATATCGTGAAGATGATGTTTTACAAACGAATATGATGATGAACTAGGTCGTTGAAGATGATAATGATGATAATTGGTTATGACGTGAATGATAAGAGGGCAATTATGATATTACTGTAAACACAATGAAGCTATGATCAAGTTGATATATTATGATAAATGATTAAATGATGATGATGATGTTAAGATTTATTAGGATCGTGATTTTATGTGAAATAGTCGATGTATGATGACGACGATGTACTTAAGGTATTCGATGATAACGATGGAAGTTTAGGATAATAATAATGAAGAGAGTGACGAGTTGATGGAGCCGATGAATAGTTCTGGGTGTTATTTTAGGAAGAAGAAGATGAATTAGAAATACGGATTAAATATTTATAAGTTAGTAATAATATCAGAAAAACGGAATTTGCTTGGATGGTTAAGGGATGTTTGTGATTATCAAGAGGTCCTGTGTTCGATTCCCAATTGCTGCAATAATTTTTTTTCCAGAAAGGATTAGCCATGGGGCTGGATTAATTATTAATTGGGCCGATACTTTAGTTGGGCTGTAGAATCAATTGGGCCGAAGAGGGGAAGACATGAAATAGAAACTGTAATATACGGGATAAATATAAATATAATACGAATAATAACAAAAAAGTTTAGACAACATAATGGTTTAAGGGTGTTTAGGGTGAGTGAGAGGTCTTGAGTTCAAGCCCAGTCTGAGGCATATATTTTTAGGAAAAGCTTTTGAGGTAGTTATTACTAATACTCTTATTATTATTATTATTATTATTATTATTATTATTATTATTATTATTATTATTATTATTATTATTATTATTATTATTATTATTATTATTATTATTATTATTATTATTATTACTATTATTATTATTATTATTATTATTATTTCATTATCACTATTATTATTATTATTATTATTATTATTATTATTATTATTATTATTATTATTTATTATTGATTGATATCATGTAATTATTATTATTACCCATATTAGAAATATGATTATTAGTATAATTAATATTATTATCATTTTTATTAAAATTATTAGTATTACTAACATTATTATTATTATTACTACTATTATTTTTGTCATTCTTATTAATAAAAATCTTCATTATTATTATTATTATTATTATTATTATTATTATTATTATTATTATTATTATTATTATTATTATTATTATTATTATTATTATTATTATTATTATTATTATTATTATTAGATTTATCATGATTTTTAGTATTATTTTTATCATTATTATTATTAGTATTACTAATATATGAAATAAAGATTTTTCTATATAAAAAATATATTTATGACATAAATCATGAATATATTAATATTTTAGTAATAAATATTAACTATCTAGTTAATGTATATAAAAATAAATATATCTTATTAAATTATTAATGAAACATTAAAATTACAACTATATCACTAATAATACATAAATTTGTTCGAGTACCATAATATGTGTTAATATATATACATGATATAGGTTCGTGAATCCGAGGCCAACCCTGCATTGTTCAGATTCGTCATATGTATTTTTACTACAAAATACAGTATAGTGAGTTTCATTTGCTCCCTTTTAAAATGCTTTTGCAATATATATTTTTGGGACTGAGAATATATGCGCTACTTTTATAAATGTTTTACAAAATAGAGACAAGTAATCGAAACTACATTCTATAGTTGAATTGTTATACCGGATATCGCCCTTGTTGAACTTGGTAGCCTAAGAATTGGTGTTTATTATAATTGCCACCAATTGACGCGAATCCTAAAGATAGATCTATGGGCCTTGACAAGCCCCAGTCAGAGAATTTGAACTGCTTTAGTACTTCGATTTTATTTTTGGGGATATTCTAGATGCATTTGTTAATGTTGGTTACTAGGTGTTCAATCCATATGAATGATTTTTATGCATGATGTTTATGAGAAATGGAAATATGAAATCTTGTAGTCTATTAAAATGATGAAATGATTGATTTCGATAAACTAATGAACTCACCAACCATTTGGTTGACACTTGAAAGCATGTTTATTCTCAGGAATTAAAGAAATCTTCCGCTGTGCATTTGCTCATTTTAGAGATATTACTTGGAGTCATTCATGACATATTTCAAAAGACGTTGCATTCGAGTCGTTGAGTTCATCAAGGTTATTATTAAGTTAATTATAGTTGGATATATTATGATATGATATGCATGCCGTCAACTTTCGATGAAATGAAAGTTTGTCTTTTAAAAAATGAATGCAATGTTTGTAAAAATGTATCATATAGAGGTCAAGTACCTCGCGATGTAACAAAATGTAATGTATTCGTCCAGATGGAATAGGACGGGTCATTAAATAAAATACTACGACAAGGTCATGAGCGAGTTATGTCAAACGGGTTTTGCGAGCGGGATAGAGCTAAGAGAATTATGGATTATAGCTATGGAGGTTATGGGTATGGTTCGAGAGTATTGTTCGTGAGATCAAACTAATATTTATCATCTCCGTTGCGTCTACATACTTTCCTGCAATATTGAATCACAATATTGATACGTGAGCATTCATATCTTATCTTTTATATATTAATAGTGTATCCCTGATTAGTGCTCGAGTATATATGATTATGCATGCTTGTATGCTTAATTTCGTTGTTAGATGGTTTAGGATGAATCACGAATTTGATACATATGCTACTGAGATAAGGTATATGATATGCATGTCGTTGGAAAGGTGGCGAAAAATTAATAACTTTTCATTTAGAAAGTGTATGGTTTCGATGAACGGATTAAAAGATATCGTCAACTGAATTATCACTAATTTTAGTATTATAATTGAAAATGATTATTATTAATACTATCGTCGTTATTATCGTCGTTAATATTACTACTTAATAACTATTATTATTATTATTATTATTATTATTATTATTATTATTATTATTATTATTATTATTATTATTATTATTATTATTATTATTATCATTATCGGTATTAATATAAGTATTATCATTAAAAATTGTTATTGTTATTATTATTACTATCGTTATTATTATTAAGGTTATTATTAATATTATCATTATTATTATTTTTATTATTATTATCATTATAATAACTATTAGTAGTATCATTAATATTATTGTAATCTTTATTATTAATAGTATTATTATCATTAAAACTAATATTAGTATCATCTAATTATTATGATTGTTATTATTTGAAATGTCCCGTTCATATTGATTATAAACGTTCCATATTAATTGATTTCGTCGCGAGGTTTTGACCTCTATATGAGACATTTTTCAAAGACTGCATTCATTTTTAAAACAACCATAACCTTTATTTTATCTATAAAGGTTTAAAAAGCATTACGTAGATTATCAAATAATGATAATCTAAAATATACCGTTTACACACGACCATTACATAATGGTTTACAATAATAATATATTACATCAAAAATAAGTTTCTTGAATGCAGTTTTTACATAATATCATTCAAGCATGGACTCCAAATCTTGTCCTTATTTTAGTATGCAACAGCGGAAGCTCTTAATAATCACCTAAGAATAAACATGCCTAAAACGTCAACAAAAATGTTGGTGAGTTATAAGTTTAACCTATATATTATCAAATCATAATAATAGACCACAAGATTTCATATTTCAATATACACCCCATACATAGAGATAAAAATTCTTTCATATGGTGAACACCTGGTAACCGACATTAACAAGATGCATATAAGAATATCCCCTATCATTTCGGGAAATCCTTCGGACATGATATAAACGAATTCGAAGTACTAAAGCATCCGGTACTTTGGATGGGGTTCGTTAGGCCCAATAGATCTATCTTTAGGATTCACATCAATTAGTAGATCGGTTTACTAATTCTTAGGTTACCAAGCAAAAGGGGCATATTCGGCTTCGATCATTCACCCATATAATGTAGTTTCATTTACTTGCGTCTATTTCGTAAAACATTTATAAAACTGCATGTATTCTCATCCCAAAATATTAGATTTTAAAAGTGGGACTATAACTCACTTTCACAGATTTTTACTTCGTCGGGAAGTAAGACTTGGCCACTGGTCGATTCACGAACCTATAACAAATATGTACATATATATCAAAGTATGTTCAAAATATATTTACAACATTTTTAATACTTTTTACTGTTTTAAATTTATTAAGTCAGCTGTCCTCGTTAGTAACCTACAACTAGTTGTCCACAGTTAGATGTACAGAAATAAATCGATATATATTATCTTGAATCAATCCATGACCCAGTGTATACACGTCTCAGGCTAGATCACAACTCAAAGTATATATATTTTTGGAATCAACCTCAACCATGTATAGCTAATTCCAACATTACTGCATATAGAGTGTCTATGGTTGTTCCAAATAATATATATACATGGGTCGATATGACATGTCAAAACATTTGCATACGTGTCTATGGTATCCCAAGATTACATAATATATTAGAATACATGTATAATACAATATAAGTTAGCTAGGATATGATTTGCATAGAATTGTTACAATATTTCCCGTAGCTACAACAATCAAAAAAAAATATCCAATCTGGTTTTACCCATAACTTCTTCGTTTTAAATCCGATTTGAGTGAATCAAATTGCTATGGTTTCATATTGAACTCTATTTTATGAATCTAAACATAAAAATTATAGGTTTTATAGTCAGAAATATAAGTTACAAGTCGTTTTTGTAAAGGTAGTCATTTCAGTCGAAAGAACGACGTCTAGATGACCATTTTGGAAAACATACTTCCACTTTGAGTTTAACCTTTATTTTTGGATATAGTTTCATGTTCATAAGAAAAATCATTTTCCCATAAGAAAAACTTTTAAATCAAAGTTTATCATACTTTTTAATTAACTAACCCAAAACAGCCCGCGGTGTTACTACGACGGCGTATATCCGGTTTTACGGTGTTTTTCTTGTTTTTCGGTTTTAAATCATTAAGTTAGCATATCATATAGATATATAAAATGTGTTTGGTTGATTTTAAAAGTCAATTTAGAAGGATTAACTTTTGTTTGCGAACAAGTTTAGAATTAACTAAACTATGTTCTAGTGATTACATGTTCAAATCTTCGAATAAGATAGTTTTATATGTATGAATCGAATGATGTTATGAATATCATTACTACCTCAAGTTTAGTAGGTAAACCTACTGGAAGTGACAAGAAATGATCTAGTTTCAAAGGATCTTGGATGGCTTGAAAGTTCTTGAAGTAGAATTATGACACGAAAACAAGTTCAAGTAAGATTATCACTCGAATTAAGATAGTTATAGTTATAGGAATTGAATCAAAGTTTGTATATGAGTATTACCTTGATTTAGAATGATATCTTACTGTAAACAATAAGGATTTCTTGAGGTTGGATGATCAGTTTACACGATTGGAAGTGAGCTAGTAAACTTGGAAGTATTCTTGATTTTATGAAACTAGAACTTGTAGAATTTATGAAGAACACTTAGAACTTGAAGATGGAACTTGAGAGAGATCAATTAGATGAAGAAAATTGAAGAATGAAAGTGTTTGTAGGTGTTTTTGGTCGTTGGTATATGGATTAGATATAAAGGATGTGTAATTTTGTTTACATGTAAATAAATCATGAATGATTAATAATATTTTTGTAATTTTATGAGATATTTTTGTAATTTTATTAGATGAAGAAAAATATTGTAAATGTCATCGTTAGTCGTTACATGTAAATGTTGATTTGAAACCTTTAAGTTAACGATCATGTTAAATATTGTTAACCTAATGTTTATTATATATAATGAGATGTTAAATTATTACATTATCATGATATTATGATATATTAATATATCTTAGTATGATATATATACAGTTAAATGTTGTTACAACGATAATCGTTACATATATGTCTCGTTTCGAAATCATTAAGTTAGTATTCTTATTTTTACATATGTAGTTCATTGTTAATACACTTAACGACATGTTTACTTATAATTTATCATGATTAAACATAGTGTATCAATATCTTAATATGATTCATATGTATTTAGTAAGACGTTGTTATAACGATAATCGTTATATATACCGTTTCGAGTTTCTTAATTCAATAAACTCAATTTTATGTATGAAACTCATTGTTAAAATACCTAATGAGATACTTACTTATCATAATATCATGTTAACTATATATATAATCATATATATGTCATCATATAGTTTTTACAAGTTTTAACGTTCGTGAATCACCGGTCAACTTGGGTGGTCAATTGTCTATATGAAACCTATTTCAATTAATCACGTCTTAACAAGTTTGATTGCTTAACATGTTGGACACACTTAATCATGTAAATAAAAATTTCATTTAATATATATAAACATGGAAAAGTTCGGGTCACTACAGTACCTACCCGTTAAATAAATTTTGTCCCGAAATTTTAAGCAGTTGGAGGTGTTGACCTATCTTCTGGAAATAAGTGCGGGTATTTCTTCTTCATCTGATCTTCTCGTTACCAGGTGAACTCGGGTCCTCTACGAGCATTCCATCGAACCTTAACAATTGGTATCTTATTTTGTTTAAGTCTTTTAACCTCACGATCCATTATTTCGACGGGTTCTTCGATGAATTGAAGTTTTTCGTTGATTTGGATTTTGTCTAACGGAATAGTGAGATCTTCTTTAGCAAAACATTTCTTCAAATTCGAGACGTGGAAAGTGTTATGTACAGCCGCGAGTTGTTGAGGTAACTCAAGTCGGTAAGCTACTGGTTCGACACGATCAATGATCTTAAATGGTCCAATATACGTTGGATTTAATTTCCCTCATTTACCAAATCGAACAACGCCTTTCCAAGGTGCAACCTTAAGCATGACCATCTCTCCAATTTCAAATTCTATATCTTTTCTTTTAATGTCAGCGTAGCTCTTTTGTCGACTTTGGGCAGTTTTCAACCGTTGTTGAATTTGGATGATCTTCTCGGTAGTTTCTTGTATTATCTCCGGACCTGTAATCTGTCTATCCCCCATTTCACTCCAACAAATTGGAATCCTGCAATTTCTACCATAAAGTGCTTCAATCGGTGCCATCTCAATGCTTGAATGATAGCTGTTGATGTAGGAAAATTCTGCTAATGGTAGATGTCGATCCCAACTGTTTCCGAAATCAATAACACATGCTCGTAGCATGTATTCAAGTGTTTGAATCATCCTTTTGCTTTGCCCATCAGTTTTTGGATGATAGGCAGTACTCATGTCTAGAAGAGTTTCTAATGCTTGCTGTAATGTCTGCCAGAATCTTGAAATAAATGTACCATCCCTATCAGAGATAATAGAGATTGTTATTCCATGTCTGGAGACGACTTCCTTCAAATACAGTCGTGCTAACTTCTCCATCTTGTCATATACTCTTATTGGCAGGAAGTGTGCTGATTTGGTGAGACGATCAACTATTACCCAAATAGTATCAAAACCACTTGCAGTCCTTGGCAATTTAGTGATAAAATCCATGGTAATGTTTTCCCATTTCCATTCCGGGATTTCGGGTTGTTGAAGTAGACCTGATGGTTTCTGATGCTCCGCTTTGACCTTAGAACACGTCAAACATTCCCCTACGTATTTAGCAACATCGGCTTTCATACCTGGCCACCAAAAATATTTCTTGAGATCCTTGTACATCTTCCCCGTTCCAGGATGTATTGAGTATCTGGTTTTATGAGCTTCTCTAAGTACCATTTCTCTCATATCTCCAAATTTTGGTACCCAAATTCTTTCAGCCCTATACCGGGTTCCGTCTTCCCGAATATTAAGATGCTTCTCCAATCCTTTGGGTATTTCATCCTTTAAATTTCCCTCTTTTAAAACTCCTTGTTGCGCCTCCTTTATTTGAGTAGTAAGGTTAGTGTGAATCATTGTATTCATAGCTTTTACTCGAATGGATTCTCTGTCCTTTCTGCTCAAGGCGTCGGCTACCACATTTGCCTTCCCCGGGTGGTAACGAATCTCAAAGTCGTAATCATTCAACAATTCAATCCATCTGCGCTGCCTCATGTTCAGTTGTTTCTGATTAAATATGTGTTGAAGACTTTTGTGGTCGGTATATATAATACTTTTGACCCCATATAAGTAGTGCCTCCAAGTCTTTAATGCAAAAACAACCACGCCTAATTCCAAATCATGCGTCGTATAATTCTGCTCGTGAATCTTCAATTGTCCAGATGCATAAGCAATTACTTTTGTTCGTTGCATTAATACACAACCGAGACCTTGCTTTGAGGCGTCACAATATATCACAAAATCATCATTCCCTTCAGGTAATGACAATATAGGTGCCGTAGTTAACTTTTTCTTCAACAATTGAAAAGCTTTTTCTTGTTCATCTTTCCATTCAAATTTCCTCTCTTTATGTATTAATGCAGTCAAGGGTTTTGCTATTCTGAAAAAGTCTTGGATGAACCTTCTGTAGTAACCAGCTAGTCCTAAAAACTGACGTATGTGTTTCGGAGTTTTCGGGGTTTCCCACTTTTCAACGGTTTCAATCTTTGCTGGATCCACCTGAATACCTTCTTTGTTCACTATGTGATCGAGGAATTGAACTTCTTCCAACCAAAATGCACACTTTGAAAACTTAGTGTACCGTTTTTCTTTTCTCAGCAACTCTAGCACTTTTCTCAAATGTTCTTCATGCTCTTGATCATTCTTCGAGTAAATAAGTATGTCATCGATAAAAACAATGAAAAACTTCTCAAGATATGGCCCACATACTCGGTTCATGAGGTCCATGAACACAACTGGTGCGTTAGTCAATCCAAACGGCATAACCATAAACTCGTAATGACCGTAACACGTCTTAAAAGCAGTCTTCGGAATATCATCCTCCTTCACCCGCATTTGATGATATCCAGAACGTAAATCGATCTTCGAATAAACAGACGAGCCTTGTAGTTGATCAAATAAGTCGTCGATTCTCGGTAGTGGGTAGCGGCTCTTGATGGTAAGTTTGTTCCACTCTCGGTAGTCTATACACAACCTGAATGTACCATCTTTCTTCTTGACAAACAAAACAGGAGCTCCCCATGGTGATGTGCTTGGTCGAATGAAACCACGCTCTAAAAGTTCCTGTAACCGACTTTGTAATTCTTTCATTTCGCTGGGTGCGAGTCTGTATGGAGCACAATCTATTGGTGCAGCTCCTGGTACAAGGTCTATTTGAAATTCAACGGATCGATGTGGGGGTAATCCCGATAATTCTTTCGGAAATACATCGGGATATTCTTTTGCGACGGGAACATCACTGATGTTCTTTTCTTCAGGTTTAACTTCCTCGATGTGTGCTAGAATGACGTAAGAACCTTTTCTTATTAGTTTTTGCGCCTTCAAACTACTAATAAGATTTAATTTCTCGTTGTTCTTTTCTCCGTACACCATTAATGGTTTTCCTTTTTCACACATAATGCGAATCGCATTTTTGTAACAAACGACCTCTGCTCTTACCTTCTTCAACCAGTCCATGCCAATTATTACATCAAAACTCCCTAACTCGACTGGTATTAAATCAATCTTAAACGTTTCATCACCCAGTTTAATTTCTCTATCCCGACATATATTATCTGCTGAAATTAATTTACCATTTGCTAATTCGAGTAAAAATTTATTATCCAAAGGCGTCAATGGGCAACTTAATTTAGCACAAAATTCTCTACTCATATAGCTTCTATCCGCACCCGAAACAAATAAAACATAAGCAGATTTATCGTCAATAAGAAACGTACCCGTAACAAGCTCCGGGTCTTCCTGTGCTTCTACCGCATTAATATTGAAAACTCTTCCACAGCCTTGCCCATTAGTATTCCCTTGATTCGGGCAATTTCTAATAATGTGGCCAGGTTTTCCACATTTATAACAAATAGCGTTGGTATTACTTGCTCCGACACTATTCATTTCAACATTACTTGTTCTGACATTATTTGTTCCTTTAGTTCTGTTAAACTTTGGTCCGTAGACCTCACACTTTGTCGCGCTATGACCATTTCTTTTACACCTATTGCAAAATATCGTGCAAAACCCCTGATGATTTTCTTCACACCTATGACATGGCTGTTTTTGGTTTTTGTTGTCGTTGTTGTTATTGAGGTTGTTGTTGGGGTTGTTATTGTTGTTGAAACAGTTGTTGTAGTTGTAGTTGTTGATGTTGTTGTTGGGATGTTTGTTGTAGTTATTGTTAGGATTGCAGTTATTGTTGCGATTGTTGTTGCGGTTGTTGGGATAGTTGTTGCGATTGTGGTTGTAATTGTTATTGTACTGGTGACTCTTGTCACCGTTTTCCTCCCACTTCCTCTTGAGTTGTTTCTGTAGTGACCCGAATTTTTCCATGTTTATATATATTAATTGATATTGATATTTACATGATTAAATGTTTCCAACATGTTAAGCAATCAAACTTATTAAGACTTGATTAATTGAAATATGTTTCATATAGACAATTGACCACCCAAGTTGACCGGTGATTCACGAACGTTAAAACTTGTAAAAACTATATGATGACATATATATGGATATATATATATAGTTAACATGATACTATGATAAGTAAACATATCATTAAGTATATTAACAATGAACTACATATGTAAAAACAAGACTACTAACTTAATGATTTTTAAACGAGACATATATGTAACGATTATCGTTGTAAACACATTTAATGTATATATATCATATTAAGAGATATTCATACATGATAATATCATGATAATATAATAATTTAAAATCTCATTTGATATTATAAACATTGGGTTAACAACATTTAACAAGATCGTTAACCTAAAGGTTTCAAAACAACACTTACATGTAACGACTAACGATGATTTAACGACTCAGTTAAAATGTATATACATGTAGTGTTTTAATATGTATTTATACACTTTTGAAAGACTTCAATACACTTATCAAAATACTTCTACTTAACAAAAATGCTTACAATTACATCCTCGTTCAGTTTCATCAACAATTCTACTCGTATGCACCCGTATTCGTACTCGTACAATACACAGCTTTTAGATGTATGTACTATTGGTATATACACTCCAATGATCAGCTCTTAGCAGCCCATTTGAGTCACCTAACACATGTGGGAACCATCATTTGGCAACTAGCATGAAATATCTCATAAAATTACAAAAATATGAGTAATCATTCATGACTTATTTACATGAAAACAAAATTACATATCCTTTATATCTAATCCATACACCAACGACCAAAAACACCTACAAACACTTTCATTCTTCAATTTTATTCATCTAATTGATCTCTCTCAAGTTCTATCTTCAAGTTCTAAGTGTTTTTCATATATTCTACAAGTTCTAGTTACATAAAATCAAGAATACTTTCAAGTTTGCTAGCTCACTTTCAATCTTGTAAGGTGATCATCCAACCTCAAGAAATCTTTGTTTCTTACAGTAGGTTATCATTCTAATACAAGGTAATAATCATATTCAAACTTTGGTTCAATTTCTATAACTATAACAATCTTATTTCAAGTGATGATCTTACTTGAACTTGTTTTCGTGTCATGATTCTGCTTCAAGAACTTCGAGCCATCCAAGGATCCGTTGAAGCTAGATCCATTTTTCTCTTTTCCAGTAGGTTTATCCAAGGAACTTAAGATAGTAATGATGTTCATAACATCATTCGATTCATACATATAAAGCTATCTTATTCGAAGGTTTAAACTTGTAATCACTAGAACATAGTTTAGTTAATTCTAAACTTGTTCACAAACAAAAGTTAATCCTTCTAACTTGACTTTTAAAATCAACTAAACACATGTTATATATCTATATGATATACTAACTTAATGATTTAAAACCCGGAAACACGAAAAACACCGTAAAACCGGATTTACGCCGTCGTAGTAACACCGCGGGCTGTTTTGGGTTAGTTAATTAAAAACTATGATAAACTTTGATTTAAAAGTTGTTATTTTGAGAAAATGATTTTTATTATGAACATGAAACTATATCCAAAAATTATGGTTAAACTCAAAGTGGAAGTATGTTTTCTAAAATGGTCATCTAGACGTCGCTCTTTCGACTGAAATGACTACCTTTACAAAAACGACTTGTAACTTATTTTTCCGACTATAAACCTATACTTTTGCTGTTTAGATTCATAAAATAGAGTTCAATATGAAACCATAGCAATTTGATTCACTCAAAACGGATTTAAAATGAAGAAGTTATGGGTAAAACAAGATTGGATAATTTTTCTCATTTTAGCTACGTGAAAATTGGTAACAAATCTATTCCAACCATAACTTAATCAGCTTGTATTGTATATTATGTGATCTTGAGATACCATAGACACGTATACAATGTTTCGACCTATCATGTCGACACATCTATATATATTTCGGAACAACCATAGACACTCTATATGTGAATGTTGGAGTTAGCTATACAGGGTTGAGGTTGATTCCAAAATATATATAGTTTGAGTTGTGATCAATACTGAGATACGTATACACTGGGTCGTGGATTGATTCAAGATAATATTTATCGATTTATTTCTGTACATCTAACTGTGGACAACTAGTTGTAGGTTACTAACGAGGACAGCTGACTTAATAAACTTAAAACATCAAAATATATTAAAAGTGTTGTAAATATATTTTGAACATACTTTGATATATATGTATATATTGTTATAGGTTCGTGAATCAACCAGTGGCCAAGTCTTACTTCCCGACGAAGTAAAAATCTGTGAAAGTGAGTTATAGTCCCACTTTTAAAATCTAATATTTTTGGGATGAGAATACATGCATGTTTATAAATGATTTACAAAATAGAAACAAGTACGTGAAACTACATTCTATGGTTGAATTATCGAAATCGAATATGCCCCTTTTTATTAAGTCTGGTAATCTAAGAATTAGGGAACAGACACCCTAATTGACGCGAATCCTAAAGATAGATCTATTGGGCCTAACAAACCCCATCCAAAGTACCAGATGCTTTAGTACTTCGAAATTTATATCATATCCGAAGGGTGTCCCGGAATGATGGGGATATTCTTATATATGCATCTTGTTAATGTCGGTTACCAGGTGTTCACCATATGAATGATTTTTATCTCTATGTATGGGATGTGTATTGAAATATGAAATCTTGTGGTCTATTATTATGATTTGATATATATAGGTTAAACCTATGACTCACCAACATTTTTGTTGACGTTTTAAGAATGTTTATTCTCAGGTGATTATTAAGAGCTTCCGCTGTCGCATACTTAAATAAGGACGAGATTTGGAGTCCATGCTTGTATGATATTGTGTAAAAACTGCATTCAAGAAACTTATTTTATTGTAACATATTTGTATTGTAAACCATTATGTAATGGTCGTGTGTAAACAGGATATTTTAGATTAATATATTTGATAATCTACGTAAAGCTTTTTAAACCTTTATTGATGAAATAAAGGTTATGGTTTGTTTTAAAATGAATGCAGTCTTTGAAAAAATCTCATATAGAGGTCAAAACCTCGCAACGAAATCAATTAATATGGAACGTTTTTAATCAATAAGAACGGGACATTTCAGTTGGTATCCGAGCGTTGGTCTTAGAGAACCAGAATTTTGCATTAGTGTGTCTTATCGAGTTTGTTAGGATGCATTAGTGAGTCTGGACTTCGACCGTGTTTACTTGAAAAATGATTGCTTAACAAATTTTGTTGGAAACTATATATTTTTAACATATGAATATTATGTGATATATTAATCTCTTAACGCGTTTGATATTATGTGATAGATGTCTACCTCTAGAACAAGTCCCATTGACTCGCCTAATAATAATGAAGAGTCAAATGTAAATTGGAATGATTCGTGGACTGATTCACAAGTTCCCGAAGAGGAACCGGAAGAAGAGTCGGAACCGGAAGAAGAATCGGAACCGGATGAAGAAATAGAACCGGTGGGGGAAATAATAAAACGGTTAAGTAAAATAAAATCCTCAACCAACCGACCAAGGTTAATTATGGTCAATGGTGTTTCCGCCAAGGAAGCAAAATATTGGGAGGATTACCAATTCTCCGATGAATCGGATTCCGACGAGAATTCCGATGATGTTATAGAAATTACCCCAACTGAATTTAAAAAGGCAAAAGAAAATAATAAGGGAAAGGGCATAAAAATAGAGAAATCTAATTCCAACCCTGATGAACTTTATATGTATCGTCAACCCCCGAAGTCCTTAAGTTGTAACAATGACCCGGGAACCTCTAAACCACCAGGTTTTTCTAAACCAATGTGGAAAACGACGGCTCGTATTAGGGGAACATCATATATCCCTAGAAACTAGGCAAAACGAATCAAAACCGAAGAAGAAGAAACAAGCAAGTCGGAATAAGATAGTTGTATTCGTGTGGTGTAATATATGTAATATTGTGTGCTTATGCTTTATGATATATGTAAAAATTGCTTGTATTAATAAGTATTTTTTTATAAATCTAACTCTTGTCTATTTTACAGTATAAAAACACAAAATGGATAGACAACCCAATATTTTAAGAGACCTACCCGGAGACATGATTGATGAAATCTTGTCTAGAGTCGGTCAGAATTCTTCGGTACAACTATTTAAGGCGAGATCAGTTTGTAAGACATTCGAAGAACGTTCCAAGAATGCCTTGGTTTATAAAAGGCTTTCGTTCGAAAGATGGGGGATATCACATTGGGAAATCCATAAGTTACGATGTGTTTACTTTGACGCATATATTGCGGGGAACCCAAATGCTATTTTACGCAATGGGTTAAGAAATTATTTTGACTCAATATATCCGAATATTGGACTTCGTGATTTAGAAAAAGAGGCTAACATGCAATATAAAGAAGCATGTTATGCTTACGGATTAGTAATGTTCGCTTCTCACCAAAGTGAGAACAAGAACATCGGGCTACAACTATTAAACAAAACGTTTCCACAAGTGACAGAGTCGGTAATTGGGGTAAGAAATGAGGTTTTTAGATTGTTACGGGACTGTTGGACATTACGTAACCCTCGTCCCTTTGACGACGTTACAACACGCTGTCTTATCAACGGCCATAACGGTTATGTTCCACAAGACCAAGGATGGGAAGTAATCCTAGTAAAACCAGAATGCATGACTTGTTTCTGGACGTATGAATTACGTGTCTTTATTGCCTTTGCTGAACGACTTGTGTACTAGCTAGAATTATCTTCACAACCATCTTGTATCAAATTTATTGTGTGCTATATTTCATGCTATATGTAAAATAAGCGATATTGTAAGTTTGTAAAATATTGTGTAAAAGTTTGAACGCGAAATATTATTATAATCAGTTTTTCATATAGAATTGTAGTAGTTGAATTGTATATATTAGCTACTAAGTATGAACTTAACGGGTAGGTACTACCCGAATTTAAACTTATAAAATGCTAATATGAAGAAAAAGCTTTTATAAATGAGTTCATATTATGCTACGAAATACTATTAACTACTCTTAATATTCTGTATGATTAACTTGTTCCATTTAACTATTTTGAAGGAAATGGCACCGACTACTCGACACACCGTGAATATGAATGAAGAGGAATTCCGTACTTTTCTAGCTTCAAACATAGCCGCAGTACAGGCTGCGCTACATACCAACAATAACCTTGGATCTAGCAGTACAGGAAATCGTGTAGGATGCACCTACAAAGAATTCACTGCCTGCAAACCTTTGGAATTTGATGGAACCGAAGGACCGATCGGATTGAAACGGTGGACCGAGAAGGTCGAATCGGTGTTTGCCATAAGTAAGTGTACTGAAGAGGACAAAGTGAAGTACGCTACGCATACCTTCACAGGTTCTGCGTTAACATGGTGGAATACCTATCTAGAGCAAGTGGGACAAGACTGTAGTGACCCGAACTTTTCCATGTTTATATATATTAATTGAGATAAATATTTACATGATTAAATGTTTCCAACATGTTAAGCAATCAAACTTGTTAAGACTTGATTAATTGAAATAGGTTTCACATAGACAATTGACCACCCAAGTTGACCGGTGATTCACGAACGTTAAAACTTGTAAAAAACTATATGATGACATATATATGGTTATATATATAGTTAAAATCATATTATGATAAGTAAACATATCATTAAGTATATTAACAATGAACTACATATGTAAAAACAAGACTACTAACTTAATGATTTTGAAACGAGACATATATGTAACGATTATCGTTGTAACGACATTTAATGTACATATATCATATTAAGAGATATTCGTACATCATAATATCATGATAATATAATAATTTAAAATCTCTTTTGATATTATAAACATTGGGTTAACAACATTTAACAAGATCGTTAACCTAAAGGTTTCAAAACAACATTTACATGTAACGACTAACGATGACTTAACGACTCAGTTAAAATGTATATACATGTAGTGTTTTAATATGTATTCATACACTTTTGAAAGACTTCTAGACACTTATCAAAATACTTCTACTTAACAAAAATGCTTACAATTACATCTTCGTTCAGTTTCATCAACAATTCTACTCGTATGCACCCGTATTCGTACTCGTACAATACACAGCTTTTAGATGTATGTACTATTGGTATATACACTCCAATGATCAGCTCTTAGCAGCCCATGTGAGTCACCTAACACATGTGGGAACCATCATTTGGCAACTAGCATGAAATATCTCATAAAATTACAAAAATATGAGTAATCATTCATGACTTATTTACATGAAAACAAAATTACATATCCTTTATATCTAATCCATACACCAACGACCAAAAACACCTACAAACACTTTCATTCTTCAATTTTCTTCATCTAATTGATCTCTCTCAAGTTCTATCTTCAAGTTCTAAGTGTTCTTCATAAATTCCAAAAGTTCTAGTTTCATAAAATCAAGAATACTTTCAAGTTTGCTAGCTCACTTCCAATCTTGTAAGGTGATCATCCAACCTCAAGAAATCTTTGTTTCTTACAGTAGTTTATCATTCTAATACAAGGTAATAATCATATTCAAACTTTGGTTCAATTTCTATAACTATAACAATCTTATTTCAAGTGATGATCTTACTTGAACTTGTTTTCGTGTCATGATTCTGCTTCAAGAACTTCGAGCCATCCAAGGATCCATTGAAGCTAGATCCATTTTTCTCTTTTCCAGTAGGTTTATCCAAGGAAATTAAGGTAGTAATGATGTTCATAACATCATTCGATTCATACATATAAAGCTATCTTATTCGAAGGTTTAAACTTGTAATCACTAGAACATAGTTTAGTTAATTCTAAACTTGTTCGCAAACAAAAGTTAATCCTTCTAACTTGACTTTTAAAATCAACTAAACACATGTTCTATATCTATATGATATGCTAACTTAATGATTTAAAACCTGGAAACACGAAAAACACCGTAAAACCGGATTTACGCCGTCGTAGTAACACCGCGGGCTGTTTTGGGTTAGTTAATTAAAAACTATGATAAACTTTGATTTAAAAATTGTTATTCTGAGAAAATGATTTTTATTATGAACATGAAACTATATCCAAAAATTATGGTTAAACTCAAAGTGGAAGTATGTTTTCTAAAATGGTCATCTAGACGTCATTCTTTCGACTGGAATGACTACCTTTACAAAAATGACTTGTAACTTATTTTTCCGACTATAAACCTATACTTTGCTGTTTAGATTCATAAAATAGAGTTCAATATGAAACCATAGCAATTTGATTCACTCAAAACGGATTTAAAATGAAGAAGTTATGGGTAAAACAAGATTGGATAATTTTTCTCATTTTAGCTACGTGAAAATTGGTAACAAATCTATTCCAACCATAACTTAATCAACTTGTATTGTATATTATGTAATCTTGAGATACCATAGACACGTATACAATGTTTCGACCTATCATGTCGACACATCTATATATATTTCGGAACAACCATAGACACTCTATATGTGAATGTTGGAGTTAGCTATACAGGGTTGAGGTTGATTCCAAAATATATATAGTTTGAGTTGTGATCAATACTGAGATACGTATACACTGGGTCGTGGATTGATTCAAGATATTATTTATCGATTTATTTCTGTACATCTAACTGTGGACAACTAGTTGTAGGTTACTAACGAGGACAGCTGACTTAATAAACTTAAAACATCAAAATATATTAAAAGTGTTGTAAATATATTTTGAACATACTTTGATATATATGTATATATTGTTATAGGTTCGTGAATCAACCAGTGGCCAAGTCTTCCTTTCCGACGAAGTAAAAATCTGTGAAAGTGAGTTATAGTCCCACTTTTAAAATCTAATATTTTTGGGATGAGAATACATGCAGGTTTTATAAATGATTTACAAAATAGACACAAGTACGTGAAACTACATTCTATGGTTGAATTATCGAAATCGAATATGCCCCTTTTTATTAAGTCTGGTAATCTAAGAATTAGGGAACAGACACCCTAATTGACGCGAATCCTAAAGATAGATCTATCGGGCCCAACAAGCCCCATCCAAAGTACCGGATGCTTTAGTACTTCGAAATTTATATCATATCCGAAGGGTGTCCCGGAATGATGGGGATATTCTTATATATGCATCTTGTTAATGTCGGTTACCAGGTGTTCACCATATGAATGATTTTTATCTCTATGTATGGGATGTGTATTGAAATATGAAATCTTGTGGTCTATTGTTACGATTTGATATATATAGGTTAAACCTATAACTCACCAACATTTTTGTTGACGTTTAAAGCATGTTTATTCTCAGGTGAATACTAAGAGCTTCCACTGTTGCATACTAAAATAAGGACAAGATTTGGAGTCCATGTTTGTATGATATTGTGTAAAAACTGCATTCAAGAAATTGATTTCGATGTAACATATTTGTATTGTAAACCATTATGTAATGGTCGTGTGTAAACAGGATATTTTAGATTAATATTATTTGATAATCTACGTAAAGCTTTTTAAACCTTTATTGATGAAATAAAGGTTATGGTTTGTTTTAAAATGAATGCAGTCTTTGAAAAACATCTCATATAGAGGTCAAAACCTCGCAACGAAATCAATTAATATGGAACGTTTTTAATCAATAAGAACGGGACATTTCAGTTGGTATCCGAGCGTTGGTCTTAGAGAACCAAAATTTTGCATTAGTGTGTCTTATCGAGTTTGTTAGGATGCATTAGTGAGTCTGGACTTCGACCGTGTTTACTTGAAAAATGATTGCTTAACAAATTTTGTTGGAAACTATATATTTTTAACATGTGAATATTATGTGATATATTAATCTCTTAACGCGTTTGATATTATGTGATAGATGTCTACCTCTAGAACAAGTCCCATTGACTCACCTAATAATAATGAAGAGTCAAATGTAAATTGGAATGATTCGTGGACTGATTCACAAGTTCCCGAAGAGGAACCGGAAGAAGAGTCGGAACCGGAAGAAGAATCGGAACCGGAAGAAGAATCGGAACCGGATGAAGAAATAGAACCGGTGGGGGAAATAATAAAACGGTTAAGTAAAAGAAAATCCTCAACTAACCGACCAAGGTTAATTATGGTCAATGGTGTTTCCGCCAAGGAAGCAAAATATTGGGAGGATTACCAATTCTCCGATGAATCGGATTCCGACGAGAATTCCGATGATGTTATAGAAATTACCCCAACTGAATTTAAAAAGGCAAAAGAAAATAATAAGGGAAAGGGCATAAAAATAGAGAAATCTAATTCCAACCCCGATGAACTTTATATGTATCGTCAACCCCCGAAGTCCTTAAGTTGTAACAATGACCCGGGAACCTCTAAACCACCAGGTTTTTCTAAACCAATGTGGATTACGACGGCTCATATTAGGGGAACATCATATATCCCTAGAAACTTGGCAAAACGAACCAAAACCGAAGAAGAAGAAACAAGCGAGTCGGAATAAGATAGTTGTATTCGTGTGGTGTAATATATGTAATATAGTGTGCTTATGCTTTATGATATATGTAAAAATTGCTTGTATTAATAAGTATTTTTTTTTATGAATCTAACTCTTGTCTATTTTAGAGTATAAAAACACAAAATGGATAGACAACCCAATATTTTAAGAGACCTACCCGGAGACATGATTGATGAAATCTTGTCTAGAGTCGGCCAGAATTCCTCGGCACAACTATTTAAGGCGAGATCAGTTTGTAAGACATTCGAAGAACGTTCCAAGAATGTCTTGGTTTATAAGAGACTTTCGTTTGAAAGATGGGGGATATCACATTGGGAAACCCATAAGTTACGATGTGTTTACTTTGACGCATATATTGCGGGGAACCCAAATGCTATTTTACGCAACGGGTTAAGAAATTATTTTGACTCAATATATCCCAATATTGGACTTCGTGATTTAGAAAAAGCGGCTAACATGCAACATAAAGAAGCATGTTATGCTTACGGATTAGTAATGTTCGCTTCTCACCAAAGTGAGAACAAGAACATCGGGCTACAACTATTAAACAAAACGTTCCCACAAGTGACGGAGTCGGTAATTGGGGTAAGAAATGAGGTTTTTAGATTGTTACGGGACTGTTGGACATTACGTAACCCTCGCCCCTTTGACGACGTTACAACACGCTGTCTTATCAACGGCCATAACGGTTATGTTCCACAAGACCAAGGATGGGAAGTAATCCTAGTAAAACCAGAATGCATGACTTGTTTCTGGACGTATGAATTACGTGTCTTTATTGCCTTTGCTGAACGACTTGTGTACTAGCTAGAATTATCTTCACAACCATCTTGTATCAAATTTATTGTGTGCTATATTTCATGCTATATGTAAAATAAGCGGTATTGTAAGTTTGTAAAATATTGTGTAAAAGTTTGAACGCGAAATATTATTATAATCAGTTTTTCATATAGAATTGTAGTAGTTGAATTGTATATTAGCTACTAAGTATGAACTTAACGGGTAGGTACTACCCGAATTTAAACTTATAAAATGCTAATATGAAGAAAAAGCTTTTATAAATGAGTTCATATTATGCTACGAAATACTATTAACTACTCTTAATATTCTGTATGATTAACTTGTTCCATTTGACTATTTTGAAGGAAATGGCACCGACTACTCGACACACCGTGAATATGAATGAAGAGGAATTCCGTACTTTTCTAGCTTCAAACATAGCCGTAGTACAGGCTGCGCTACATACCAACAATAACCTTGGATCTGGCAGTACAGGAAATCGTGTAGGATGCACCTACAAAGAATTCACTGCCTGCAAACCTTTGGAATTTGATGGAACCGAAGGACCGATCGGATTGAAACGGTGGACCGAGAAGGTCGAATCGGTGTTTGCCATAAGTAAGTGTACTGAAGAGGACAAAGTGAAGTACGCTACGCATACCTTCACAGGTTCTGCATTAACATGGTGGAATACCTATCTAGAGCAAGTGGGACAAGATGATGCGTACGCACTACCGTGGTCAGCATTCAAGCACTTGATGAACGAGAAGTACCGTCCCAGAACTGAGGTCAATAAGCTCAGGACAGAACTTAGAGGGTTACGAACCCAAGGATTTGATATTACCACGTACGAAAGACGATTCACAGAATTGTGCCTATTGTGTCCTGGAGCATTCGAAGATGAGGAAGAGAAGATCGACGCGTTTGTGAAAGGATTACCGGAAAGAATCCAAGAAGATATAAGTTCACACGAGCCCGCCTCCATACAACAGGCATGTAGAATGGCTCACAAACTAGTGAACCAGATTGAAGAAAGAATTAAAGAACAGACTGCTGAAGAGGCCAATGTGAAGCAAGTCAAAAGAAAGTGGGAGGAAAATGGTGATAAGAATCACCAATACAACAACAACAGCAATTATAACAATAATTGCAACAACTATCCTAACAATTGCAACATCAATCGCAACTACAACAAACGGCCCAACAACAACAACAACAACAACAGCAACCACAACAATCATCTTAACAACAATAATAACCGCAACAACAACAACAATCAGAAGCAGCTATGCCAAAGGTGTGAAAAGTATCACTCTGGGTTCTGCACCAAATTTTGCAACAAGTGTAAAAGAAATGGTCATAGCGCGGCGAAGTGTGATGTCTACGGACCAGGGGTTAACAGAACGAAAGGAACAAATGGTGTCGGAACGAGTAATGGCGGAGCAAGTAGTGTCGGAGCAAGTTATGCCAATGTAGTTTGTTATAAATGTGGAAAACCAGGCCACATTATTAGAAATTACCCGAACCAGGAGGACATGAATGGACAAGGCCGCGGAAGAGTTTTCAATATTAATGCGGCAGAGGCACAGGAAGACCCGGAGCTTGTTACGGGTACGTTTCTTATTGACAATAAATCTGCTTACGTTTTATTTGATTCGGGTGCGGATAGAAGCTATATGAGTAGAGATTTTTGTGCTAAATTAAGTTGTCCATTGACGCTTTTGGATAGTAAATTTTTACTCGAATTAGCAAATGGTAAATTAATTTCAGCAGATAATATATGTCGGAATCGAGAAATTAAACTGGTTAGCGAAACATTTAAGATTGATTTGATACCAATAGAGTTAGGGAGTTTTGATGTGATAATCGGTATGGACTGGTTGAAAGAAGTGAAAGCCGAGATCGTTTGTTACAAAAATGCAATTCGCATTATACGAGAAAAAGGAAAACCCTTAATGGTGTACGGAGAAAAGGGCAACACGAAGCTACATCTTATTAGTAATTTGAAGGCACAAAAACTAATAAGAAAAGGTTGCTATGCTGTTCTAGCACACGTCGAGAAAGTACAAACTGAAGAAAAGAGCATCAATGATGTTCCCATTGCAAAAGAATTTCCCGATGTATTTCCGAAAGAATTACCGGGATTACCCCCACATCGATCCGTTGAATTTCAAATAGATCTTGTACCAGGAGCTGCACCAATAGTTCGTGCTCCTTACAGACTCGCACCCAGCGAGATGAAAGAACTGCAAAGCCAATTACAAGAACTTTTAGAGCGTGGTTTCATTCGACCAAGCACATCACCGTGGGGAGCTCCTGTTTTGTTTGTCAAGAAGAAAGATGGTACATTCAGGTTGTGTATCGACTACCGAGAGTTGAACAAACTTACCATCAAGAACCGCTACCCACTACCGAGAATTGACGACTTATTCGATCAACTACAAGGCTCGTCTGTTTATTCAAAGATTGACTTACGTTCCGGGTATCATCAAATGCGGGTGAAAGAAGATGATATTCCAAAGACTGCTTTCAGAACACGTTACGGTCATTACGAGTTTATGGTCATGCCGTTTGGTTTAACTAATGCACCAGCTGTGTTCATGGACCTTATGAACCGAGTGTGTGGACCATACCTTGACAAGTTTGTCATTGTTTTCATTGATGACATACTTATTTACTCAAAGAATGACCAAGAACACGGTGAACATTTGAGAAAGGTGTTAGAAGTATTGAGGAAGGAGGAATTGTACGCTAAGTTTTCAAAGTGCGCATTTTGGTTGGAAGAAGTTCAATTCCTCGGTCACATAGTGAACAAAGAAGGTATTAAGGTGGATCCGGCAAAGATAGAAACTGTTGAAAAGTGGGAAACCCCGAAAACTCCGAAACACATACGCCAGTTTTTAGGACTAGCTGGTTACTACAGAAGGTTCATCCAAGACTTTTCCAGAATAGCAAAACCCTTGACTGCATTAACGCATAAAGGGAAGAAATTTGAATGGAATGATGAACAAGAGAAAGCGTTTCAGTTATTGAAGAAAAAGCTAACTACGGCACCTATATTGTCATTGCCTGAAGGGAATGATGATTTTGTGATTTATTGTGATGCATCAAAGCAAGGTCTCGGTTGTGTATTAATGCAACGAACAAAGGTGATTGCTTATGCGTCTAGACAATTGAAGATTCACGAACAAAATTATACGATGCATGATTTGGAATTAGGCGCGGTTGTTTTTGCATTAAAGACTAGGAGGCACTACTTATATGGGGTCAAAAGTATTATATATACCGACCACAAAAGTCTTCAACACATATTTAATCAAAAACAACTGAATATGAGGCAGCGTAGGTGGATTGAATTATTGAATGATTACGACTTTGAGATTCGTTACCACCCGGGGAAGGCAAATGTGGTAGTCGATGCCTTGAGCAGGAAGGACAGAGAACCCATTCGAGTAAAATCTATGAATATAATGATTCATAATAACATTACTACTCAAATAAAGGAGGCGCAAAAAGGAGTTTTAAAAGAGAGAAATTTAAAGGATGAAATACCCAAAGGATCGGAGAAGCATCTTAATATTCGGGAAGACGGAACCCGGTATAGGGCTGAAAGGATTTGGGTACCAAAATTTGGAGATATGAGAGAAATGGTACTTAGAGAAGCTCATAAAACCAGATACTCAATACATCCTGGAACGGGGAAGATGTACAAGGATCTCAAGAAACATTTTTGGTGGCCGGGTATGAAAGCCGATGTTGCTAAATACGTAGGAGAATGTTTGACGTGTTCTAAGGTCAAAGCTGAGCATCAGAAACCATCAGGTCTACTTCAACAACCCGAAATCCCGGAATGGAAATGGGAAAACATTACCATGGATTTTATCACTAAATTGCCAAGGACTGCAAGTGGTTTTGATACTATTTGGGTAATAGTTGATCGTCTCACCAAATCAGCACACTTCCTACCAATAAGAGAAGATGACAATATGGAGAAGTTAGCACGACTGTATTTGAAGGAAGTCGTCTCCAGACATGGAATACCGATCTCTATTATCTCTGATAGGGATGGCAGATTTATTTCAAGATTCTGGCAGACATTACAGCAAGCATTAGGAACTCGTCTAGACATGAGTACTGCCTATCATCCACAAACTGATGGGCAGAGCGAAAGGACGATACAAACGCTTGAATACATGCTACGAGCATGTGTTATTGATTTCGGAAACAGTTGGGATCGACATCTACCGTTAGCAGAATTTTCCTACAACAACAGCTACCATTCAAGCATTGAGATGGCGCCGTTTGAAGCACTTTATGGTAGAAAGTGCAGGTCTCCAATTTGTTGGAGTGAAGTGGGGGATAGACAGATTACGGGTCCGGAGATTATAAAAGAAACTACCGAGAAGATTATCCAAATTCAACAACGGTTGAAAACCGCCCAAAGTCGACAAAAGAGCTACGCTGACATTAAAAGAAAAGATATAGAATTTGAAATTGGAGAGATGGTCATGCTTAAAGTTGCACCTTGGAAAGGCGTTGTTCGATTTGGTAAACGAGGGAAATTAAATCCAAGGTATATTGGACCATTCAAGATTATTGATCGTGTCGGACCAGTAGCTTACCGACTTGAGTTACCTCAACAACTCGCGGCTGTACATAACACTTTCCACGTCTCGAATTTGAAGAAATGTTTTGCTAAAGAAGATCTCACTATTCCGTTAGATGAAATCCAAATCAACGAAAAACTCCAATTCATCGAAGAACCCGTCGAAATAATGGATCGTGAGGTTAAAAGACTAAAGCAAAACAAGATACCAATTGTTAAGGTTCGATGGAATGCTCGTAGAGGACCCGAGTTCACCTGGGAGCGTGAAGATCAGATGAAGAAGAAATACCCGCATCTATTTCCAGAAGATTCGTCAACACCTTCAACAGCTTAAAATTTCGGGACGAAATTTATTTAACGGGTAGGTACTGTAGTGACCCGAACTTTTTCATGTTTATATATATTAATTGAGATTGATATTTACATGATTAAATGTTTCCAACATGTTAAGCAATCAAACTTGTTAAGACTTGATTAATTGAAATAGGTTTCACATAGACAATTGACCACCCAAGTTGACCGGTGATTCACGAACGTTAAAACTTGTAAAAAACTATATGATGACATATATATGGTTATATATATAGTTAAAATGATATTATGATAAGTAAACATATCATTAAGTATATTAACAATGAACTACATATGTAAAAACAAGACTACTAACTTAATGATTTTGAAACGAGACATATATGTAACGATTATCGTTGTAACGACATTTAATGTACATATATCATATTAAGAGATATTCGTACATCATAATATCATGATAATATAATAATTTAAAATCTCTTTTGATATTATAAACATTGGGTTAACAGCATTTAACAAGATCGTTAACCTAAAGGTTTCAAAACAACATTTACATGTAACGACTAACGATGACTTAACGACTCAGTTAAAATGTATATACATGTAGTGTTTTAATATGTATTCATACACTTTTGAAAGACTTCAAGACACTTATCAAAATACTTCTACTTAACAAAAATGCTTACAATTACATCCTCGTTCAGTTTCATCAACAATTCTACTCGTATGCACCCGTATTCGTACTCGTACAATACACAGCTTTTAGATGTATGTACTATTGGTATATACACTCCAATGATCAGCTCTTAGCAGCCCATGTGAGTCACCTAACACATGTGGGAATCATCATTTGGCAACTAGCATGAAATATCTCATAAAATTACAAAAATATGAGTAATCATTCATGACTTATTTACATGAAAACAAAATTACATATCCTTTATATCTAATCCATACACCAACGACCAAAAACACCTACAAACACTTTCATTCTCCAATTTTCTTCATCTAATTGATCTCTCTCAAGTTCTATCTTCAAGTTCTAAGTGTTCTTCATAAATTCCAAAAGTTCTAGTTTCATAAAATCAAGAATACTTTCAAGTTTGCTAGCTCACTTCCAATCTTGTAAGGTGATCATCCAACCTCAAGAAATCTTTGTTTCTTACAGTAGGTTATCATTCTAATACAAGGTAATAATCATATTCAAACTTTGGTTCAATTTCTATAACTATAACAATCTTATTTCAAGTGATGATCTTACTTGAACTTGTTTTCGTGTCATGATTCTGCTTCAAGAACTTCGAGCCATCCAAGGATCCATTGAAGCTAGATCCATTTTTCTCTTTTTCAGTAGGTTTATCCAAGGAAATTAAGGTAGTAATGATGTTCATAACATCATTCGATTCATACATATAAAGCTATCTTATTCGAAGGTTTAAACTTGTAATCACTAGAACATAGTTTAGTTAATTCTAAACTTGTTCGCAAACAAAAGTTAATCCTTCTAACTTGACTTTTAAAATCAACTAAACACATGTTCTATATCTATATGATATGCTAACTTAATGATTTAAAACCTGGAAACACGAAAAACACCGTAAAACCGGATTTACGCCGTCGTAGTAACACCGCGGGCTGTTTTGGGTTAGTTAATTAAAAACTATGATAAACTTTGATTTAAAAGTTGTTATTCTGAGAAAATGATTTTTATTATGAACATGAAACTATATCCAAAAATTATGGTTAAACTCAAAGTGAAAGTATGTTTTCTAAAATGGTCATCTAGACGTCGTTCTTTCGACTGAAATGACTACCTTTACAAAAATGACTTGTAACTTATTTTTCCGACTATAAACCTATACTTTGCTGTTTAGATTCATAAAATAGAGTTCAATATGAAACCATATCAATTTGATTTACTCAAAACGGATTTAAAATGAAGAAGTTATGGGTAAAACAAGATTGGATAATTTTTCTCATTTTAGCTACGTGAAAATTGGTAACAAATCTATTCCAACCATAACTTAATCAACTTGTATTGTATATTATGTAATCTTGAGATACCATAGACACGTATACAATGTTTCGACCTATCATGTCGACACATCTATATATATTTCGGAACAACCATAGACACTCTATATGTGAATGTTGTAGTTAGCTATACAGGGTTGAGGTTGATTCCAAAATATATATAGTTTGAGTTGTGATCAATACTGAGATATGTATACACTGGGTCTTGGATTGATTCAAGATAATATTTATCGATTTATTTCTGTACATCTAACTGTGGACAACTAGTTGTAGGTTACTAACGAGGACAGCTGACTTAATAAACTTAAAACATCACAATATATTAAAAGTGTTGTAAATATATTTTGAACATACTTTGATATATATGTATATATTGTTATAGGTTCGTGAATCAACCAGTGGCCAAGTCTTACTTCCCGACGAAGTAAAAATCTGTGAAAGTGAGTTATAGTCCCACTTTTAAAATCTAATATTTTTGGGATGAGAATACATGCAGGTTTTATAAATGATTTACAAAATAGACACAAGTACGTGAAACTACATTCTATGGTTGAATTATCGAAATCGAATATGCCCCTTTTTATTAAGTCTGGTAATCTAAGAATTAGGGAACAGACACCCTAATTGACGCGAATCCTAAAGATAGATCTATCGGGCCCAACAAGCCCCATCCAAAGTACCGGATGCTTTAGTACTTCGAAATTTATATCATATCCGAAGGGTGTCCCGGAATGATGGGGATATTCTTATATATGCATCTTGTTAATGTCGGTTACCAGGTGTTCACCATATGAATGATTTTTATCTCTATGTATGGGATGTGTATTGAAATATGAAATCTTGTGGTCTATTGTTACGATTTGATATATATAGGTTAAACCTATAACTCACCAACATTTTTGTTGACGTTTAAAGCATGTTTATTCTCAGGTGAATACTAAGAGCTTCCGCTGTTGCATACTAAAATAAGGACAAGATTTGGAGTCCATGTTTGTATGATATTGTGTAAAAACTGCATTCAAGAAATTGATTTTGATGTAACATATTTGTATTGTAAACCATTATGTAATGGTCGTGTGTAAACAGGATATTTTAGATTATCATTATTTGATAATCTACGTAAAGCTTTTTAAACCTTTATTTATGAAATAAAGGTTATGGTTTGTTTTAAAAATGAATGCAGTCTTTGAAAAACGTCTCATATAGAGGTCAAAACCTCGCAACGAAATCAATTAATATGGAACGTTTTTAATCAATAAGAACGGGACATTTCAAAGACGATGCGTACGCACTACCATGGTCAGCATTCAAGCACTTGATGAACGAGAAGTACCGTCCCAGAACCGAGGTCAATAAGCTCAAGACAGAACTTAGAGGGTTACGAACCCAAGGATTTGATATTACCACGTACGAAAGATGATTCACAGAATTGTGCCTATTGTGTCCGGGAGCATTCGAAGATGAGGAAGAGAAGATCGACGCGTTTGTGAAAGGATTACAGGAAAGAATCCAAGAAGATATAAGTTCACACGAGCCCGCCTCCATACAACAGGCATGTAAAATGGCTCACAAACTAGTGAACCAGATTGAAGAAAGAATTAAAGAACAGACTGCTGAAGAGGCCAATGTGAAGCAAGTCAAAAGAAAGTGGGAGGAAAACGGTGATAAGAATCACCAATACAACAACAACAGCAATTACAACAATAATCGCAATAATTATCCCAACAATCGCAACATCAATCGCAACTACAACAAACGGCCCAACAATAACAACAACAACAACAACAACAACAACAACAACAACAACTACAACAATCATCCCAACAACAATAATAACCGCAACAACAACAACAACAATAATCAGAAGCAGCTATGCCAAAGGTGTGAAAAGTATCACTCGGGGTTCTGCACCAAATTTTGTAACAAGTGTAAAAGAAATGGTCATAGCGCGGCGAAGTGTGAGGTCTACGGACCAGGGGTTAATAGAACGAAAGGAACAAATGGTGTCGGAACGAGTAATGGCGGAGCAAGTTATGCCAATGTAGTTTGTTATAAAGGTGGAAAACCGGGCCACATTATTAGAAATTGCCCGAACCAGGAGAACACGAATGGACAAGGCCGCGAAAGAGTTTTCAATATTAATGCGGCAGAGGCACAGGAAGACTCGGAGCTTGTTACGGGTACGTTTCTTATTGACAATAAATCTGCTTACGTTTTATTTGATTCGGGTGCGGATAGAAGCTATATGAGTAGATATTTTTGTGCTAAATTAAGTTGTCCATTGACGCCTTTGGATAGTAAATTTTTACTCGAATTAGCAAATGGTAAATTAATTTCAGCAGATAATATATGTCGGAATCGAGAAATTAAACTGGTTAGCGAAATATTTAAGATTGATTTGATACCAGTAGAGTTAGGGAGTTTTGATGTGATAATCAGTATGGACTGGTTGAAAGAAGTGAAAGCAGAGATCATTTGTTACAAAAATGCAATTCGCATTATACGAGAAAAAGGAAAACCCTTAATGGTGTACGGAGAAAAGGGCAACACGAAGCTACATCTTATTAGTAATTTGAAGGCACAAAAACTAATAAGAAAAGGTTGCTATGTTGTTCTGGCACACGTCGAGAAAGTACAAACTGAAGAAAAGAGCATCAATGATGTTCCCATTGCAAAAGAATTTCCCGATGTATTTCCGAAAGAATTACCGGGATTACCCCTACATCGATCCGTTGAATTTCAAATAGATCTTGTACCAGGAGCTGCACCAATAGCTCGTGCTCCTTACAGATTCGCACCCAGCGAGATGAAAGAATTGCAAAGCCAATTACAAGAACTTTTAGAGCGTGGTTTCATTCAACCAAGTACATCACCGTGGGGAGCTCCTGTTTTGTTTGTCAAGAAGAAAGATGGTACATTCAGGTTGTGTATCGACTACCGAGAGTTGAACAAACTTACCATCAAGAACCGCTACCCACTACCGAGAATCGACGACTTATTTGATCAACTACAAGGCTCGTCTGTTTATTCAAAGATTGACTTACGTTCCGGGTATCATCAAATGCGGGTGAAAGAAGATGATATTCCAAAGACTGCTTTCAGAACACGTTACTGTCATTACGAGTTTATGGTCATGCCATTTGGTTTAACTAATGCACCAGCTGTGTTCATGGACCTTATGAACCGAGTGTGTGGACCATACCTTGACAAGTTTGTCATTGTTTTCATTGATGACATACTTATTTACTCAAAGAATGACCAAGAACACGGTGAACATTTGAGAAAGGTGTTAGAAGTATTGAGGAAGGAAGAATTGTACGCTAAGTTTTCAAAGTGTGCATTTTGGTTGGAAGAAG
Organism: Rutidosis leptorrhynchoides; assembly: GCF_046630445.1. Taxonomy (NCBI): domain Eukaryota; kingdom Viridiplantae; phylum Streptophyta; class Magnoliopsida; order Asterales; family Asteraceae; genus Rutidosis; species Rutidosis leptorrhynchoides. Next base: position 616,135,456 of record NC_092335.1, read on the forward strand.
TTCAATTCCTCGGTCACATAGTGAACAAAGAAGGTATTAAGGTGGATCCGGCAAAGATAGAAACTGTTGAAAAGTGGGAAACCCCAAAAACTCCGAAACACTACGCCAGTTTTTAGGACTAGCTGGTTACTACAGAATGTTCATCCAAGACTTTTCCAGAATAGCAAAACCCTTGACTGCATTAACGCACAAAGGGAAGAAATTTGAATGGAATGATGAACAAGAGAAAGCGTTTCAGTTATTGAAGAAAAAGCTAACTACGGCACCTATATTGTCATTGCCTGAAGGGAATGATGATTTTGTGATTTATTGTGACGCATCAAAGTAAGGTCTCGGTTGTGTATTAATGCAACGAACGAAGGTGATTGCTTATGTGTCTAGACAATTGAAGATTCACGAACAAAATTATACGACTTATGATTTGGAATTAGGCACGGTTGTTTTTATATTAAAGACTTGAAGGCACTACTTATATGGGGTCAAAAGTATTATATATACCGACCACAAAAGTCTTCAACACATATTTAATCAGAAACAACTGAATATGAGGCAGCGTAGGTGGATTGAATTATTGAATGATTACGACTTTGAGATTCGTTACCACCCGGGGAAGGCAAATGTGGTAGTCGATGCCTTGAGCAGGAAGGACAGAGAACCCATTCGAGTAAAATCTATGAATATAATGATTTATAATAACCTTACTACTCAACTAAAGGAGGCGCAACAAGGAGTTTTAAAAGAGGGAAATTTAAAGGATGAAATACCCAAAGGATCGGAGAAGCATCTTAATATTTGGGAAGACGGAACCCGGTATAGGGCTGAAAGGATTTGGGTACCAAAATTTGGAGATATGAGAGAAATGGTACTTAGAGAAGCTCATAAAACCAGATACTCAATACATCCTGGAACGGGGAAGATGTACAAGGATCTCAAGAAACATTTTTGGTGGCCGGGTATGAAAGCCGATGTTGCTAAATACGTAGGAGAATGTTTGACGTGTTCTAAGGTCAAAGCTGAGCATCAGAAACCATCAGGTCTACTTCAACAACCCGAAATCCCGGAATGGAAATGGGAAAACATTACCATGGATTTCATCACTAAATTGTCAAGGACTGCAAGTGGTTTTGATACTATTTGGGTAATAGTTGATCGTCTCACCAAATCAGCACACTTCCTGCCAATAAGAAAAGATGACAAGATGGAGAAGTTAGCACGACTGTATTTGAAGGAAGTCGTCTCCAGACATGGAATACCAATCTCTATTATCTCTGATAGGGATGGCAGATTTATTTCAAGATTCTGCAGACATTACAGCAAGCATTAGGAACTCATCTAGACATGAGTACTGCCTATCATCCACAAACTGATGGGCAGAGCGAAAGGACGATACAAATGCTTGAAGACATGCTACGAGCATGTGTTATTGATTTCGGAAACAGTTGGGATCGACATCTGTAGTGACCCGAACTTTTCCATGTTTATATATATTAATTGAGATTGATATTTACATGATTAAATGTTTCCAACATGTTAAGCAATCAAACTTGTTAAGACTTGATTAATTGAAATAGGTTTCATATAGACAATTGACCACCCAAGTTGACCGGTGATTCACGAACGTTAAAACTTGTAAAAACTATATGATGACATATATATGGTTATATATATAGTTAACATGATATTATGATAAGTAAACATATCATTAAGTATATTAACAATGAACTACATATGTAAAAACAAGACTACTAACTTAATGATTTTGAAACGAGACATATATGTAACGATTATCGTTGTAACGACATTTAATGTATATATATCATATTAAGAGATATTCGTACATCATAATATCATGATAATATAATAATTTAAAATCTCTTTTGATATTATAAACATTGGGTTAACAACATTTAACAAGATCATTAACCTAAAGGTTTCAAAACAACATTTACATGTAACGACTAACGATGACTTAACGACTCAGTTAAAATGTATATACATGTAGTGTTTTAATATGTATTCATACACTTTTGAAAGACTTCAAGACACTTATCAAAATACTTCTACTTAACAAAAATGCTTACAATTACATCCTCGTTCAGTTTCATCAACAATTCTACTCGTATGCACCCGTATTCGTACTCGTACAATACACAGCTTTTAGATGTATGTACTATTGGTATATACACTTCAATGATCAGCTCTTAGCAGCCCATGTGATTCACCTAACACATGTGGGAACCATCATTTGGCAACTAGCATGAAATATCTCATAAAATTACAAAAATATGAGTAATCATTCATGACTTATTTACATGAAAACAAAATTACATATCCTTTATATCTAATCCATACACCAATGACCAAAAACACCTACAAACACTTTCATTCTTCAATTTTCTTCATCTAATTTATCTCTCTCAAGTTCTATCTTCAAGTTCTAAGTGTTCTTCATAAATTCCAAAAGTTCTAGTTTCATAAAATCAAGAATACTTTCAAGTTTGCTAGCTCACTTCCAATCTTGTAAGGTGATCATCCAACCTCAAGAAATCTTTGTTTCTTACAGTAGGTTATCATTCTAATATAAGGTAATAATCATATTCAAACTTTGGTTCAATTTCTATAACTATAACAATCTTATTTCAAGTGATGATCTTACTTGAACTAGTTTTCGTGTCATGATTTTGCTTCAAAAACTTCGAGCCATCCAAGGATCCATTGAAGCTAGATCCATTTTTCTCTTTTCCAGTAGGTTTATCCAAGGAACTTAAGGTAGTAATGATGTTCATAACATCATTCGATTCATACATATAAAGCTATCTTATTCGAAGGTTTAAACTTGTAATCACTAGAACATAGTTTAGTTAATTCTAAACTTGTTCGCAAACAAAAGTTAATCCTTCTAACTTGACTTTTAAAATCAACTAAACACATGTTCTATATCTATATGATATGCTAACTTAATGATTTAAAACCTGGAAACACGAAAAATACCATAAAACCGGATTTACGCCGTCGTAGTAACACCGCGGGCTGTTTTGGGTTAGTTAAGTAAAAACTATGATAAACTTTGATTTAAAAGTTGTTATTCTGAGAAAATGATTTTTATTATGAACATGAAACTATATCCAAAAATTATGGTTAAACTCAAAGTGAAAGTATGTTTTCTAAAATGGTCATCTAGACGTCGTTCTTTCGACTGAAATGACTACCTTTACAAAAATGACTTGTAACTTATTTTTCCGACTATAAACCTATACTTTTTCTGTTTAGATTCATAAAATAGAGTTCAATATGAAACCATAGCAATTTGATTCACTCAAAACGGATTTAAAATGAAGAAGTTATGGGTAAAACAAGATTGGATAATTTTTCTCATTTTAGCTACGTGAAAATTGGTAACAAATCTATTCCAACCATAACTTAATCAACTTGTATTGTATATTATGTAATCTTGAGATACCATAGACACGTATACAATGTTTCGACCTATCATGTCGACACATCTATATATATTTCGGAACAACCGTAGACACTCTATATGTGAATGTTGGAGTTAGCTATACAGGGTTGAGGTTGATTCCAAAATATATATAGTTTGAGTTGTGATCAATACTGAGATACGTATACACTGGGTCGTGGATTGATTCAAGATAATATTTATCGATTTATTTCTGTACATCTAATTGTGGACAACTAGTTGTAGGTTACTAACGAGGACAGCTGACTTAATAAACTTAAAACATCAAAATATATTAAAAGTGTTGTAAATATATTTTGAACATACTTTGATATATATGTATATATTGTTATAGGTTCGTGAATCAACCAGTGGCCAAGTCTTACTTCCCGACGAAGTAAAAATCTGTGAAAGTGAGTTATAGTCCCACTTTTAAAATCTAATATTTTTGGGATGAGAATACATGCAGGTTTTATAAATGTTTTACAAAATAGACACAAGTACGTGAAACTACATTCTATGGTTGAATTATCGAAATCGAATATGCCCCTTTTTATTAAGTCTGGTAATCTAAGAATTAGGGAACAGACACCCTAATTGACGCGAATCCTAAAGATAGATCTATCGGGCTCAACAAGCCCCATCCAAAGTACCGGATGCTTTAGTACTTCGAAATTTATATCATATCTGAAGGGTGTCCCGGAATGATGGGGATATTCTTATATATGCATCTTGTTAATGTCGGTTACCAGGTGTTCACCATATGAATGATTTTTATCTCTATGTATGGGATGTGTATTGAAATATGAAATCTTGTGGTCTATTATTATGATTTGATATATATAGGTTAAACCTATAACTCACCAACATTTTTGTTGACGTTTTAAGCATGTTTATTCTCAGGTGATTATTAAGAGCTTCCGCTGTCGCATACTTAAATAAGGACGAGATTTGGAGCCCATGCTTGTATGATATTGTGTAAAAACTGCATTCAAGAAACTTATTTTGTTGTAACATATTTGTATTGTAAACCATTTTGTAATGGTCGTGGGTAAACAAGATATTTTAGATTATCATTATTTGATAATCTACGTAAAGCTTTTTAAACCTTTATTGATGAAATAAAGGTTATGGTTTGTTTTAAAATGAATGCAGTCTTTGAAAAACGTCTCATATAGAGGTCAAAACCTCGCAACGAAATCAATTAATATGGAACGTTTTTAATCAATAAGAACGGGACATTTCAGTTGGTATCCGAGCGTTGGTCTTAGAGAACCAGAATTTTGCATTAGTGTGTCTTATCGAGTTTGTTAGGATGCATTAGTGAGTCTGGACTTCGACCGTGTTTACTTGAAAAATGATTGCTTAACAAATTTTGTTGGAAACTATATATTTTTAACATGTGAATATTATGTGATATATTAATCTCTTAACGCGTTTGATATTATGTGATAGATGTCTACCTCTAGAACAAGTCCCATTGACTCACCTAATAATAATGAAGAGTCAAATGTAAATTGGAATGATTCGTGGACTGATTCACAAGTTCCCGAAGAGGAACCGGAAGAAGAGTCGGAACCGGAAGAAGAATCGGAACCGGAAGAAGAATCGGAACCGGATGAAGAAATAGAACCGGTGGGGGAAATAATAAAACGGTTAAGTAAAAGAAAATCCTCAACCAACCGACCAAGGTTAATTATGGTCAATGGTGTTTCCGCCAAGGAAGCAAAATATTGGGAGGATTACCAATTCTCCGATGAATCGGATTCCGACGAGAATTCCGATGATGTTATAGAAATTACCCCAACTGAATTTAAAAAGGCAAAAGAAAATAATAAGGGAAAGGGCATAAAAATAGAGAAATCTAATTCCAACCCCGATGAACTTTATATGTATCGTCAACCCCCGAAGTCCTTAAGTTGTAACAATGACCCGGGAACCTCTAAACCACCAGGTTTTTCTAAACCAATGTGAACAACGACGGCTCGTATTAGGGGAACATCATATATCCCTAGAAACTTGGCAAAACGATCCAAAACCGAAGAAGAAGAAACAAGCGAGTCGGAATAAGATAGTTGTATTCGTGTGGTGTAATATATGTAATATAGTGTGCTTATGCTTTATGATATATGTAAAAATTGCTTGTATTAATAAGTATTTTTTTTTATGAATCTAACTCTTGTCTATTTTACAGTATAAAAACAAAAAATGGATAGACAACCCAATATTTTAAGAGACCTACCCGGAGACATGATTGATGAAATCTTGTCTAGAGTCGGTCAGAATTCTTCGGCACAACTATTTAAGGCGAGATCAGTTTGTAAGACATTCGAAGAACGTTCCAAGAATGCCTTGGTTTATAAAAGGCTTTCGTTCGAAAGATGGGGGATATCACATTGGGAAATCCATAAGTTACGATGTGTTTACTTTGACGCATATATTGCGGGGAACTTAAATGCTATTTTACGCAACAGGTTAAGAAATTATTTTGACTCAGTATATCCGAATATAGGACTTCGTGATTTAGAAAAAGCGGCTAACATGCAACATAAAGAAGCATGTTATGCTTACGGATTAGTAATGTTCGCTTCTCACCAAAGTGAGAACAAGAACATCGGGCTACAACTATTAAACAAAACGTTCCCACCAGTGACGGAGTCGGTAATTGGGGTAAGAAATGAGGTTTTTAGATTGTTACGGGACTGTTGGACATTACGTAACCCTCGTCCCTTTGACGACGTTACAACACGCTGTTTTATCAACGGCCATAATGGTTATGTTCCACAAGACCAAGGATGGGAAGTAATCCTAGTAAAACCAGAATGCATGACTTGTTTCTGGACGTATGAATTACGTGTCTTTATTGCCTTTGCTGAACGACTTGTGTACTAGCTAGAATTATCTTCACAACCATCTTGTATCAAATTTATTGTGTGCTATATTTCATGCTATATGTAAAATAAGCGGTATTGTAAGTTTGTAAAATATTGTGTAAAAGTTTGAACGCGAAATATTATTATAATCAGTTTTTCATATAGAATTGTAGTAGTTGAATTGTATATTAGCTACTAAGTATGAACTTAACGGGTAGGTACTACCCGAATTTAAACTTATAAAACGCTAATATGAAGAAAAAGCTTTTATAAATGAGTTCATATTATGCTACGAAATACTATTAACTACTCTTAATATTCTGTATGATTAACTTGTTCCATTTGACTATTTTGAAGGAAATGGCACCGACTACTCGACACACCGTGAATATGAATGAAGAGGAATTCCGTACTTTTCTAGCTTCAAACATAGCCGCAGTACAGGCTGCGCTACATACCAACAATAACCTTGGATCTGGCAGTACAGGAAATCGTGTAGGATGCACCTACAAAGAATTCACTGCCTGCAAACCTTTGGAATTTGATGGAACCGAAGGACCGATCGGATTGAAACGGTGGACCGAGAAGGTCGAATCGGTGTTTGCCATAAGTAAGTGTACTGAAGAGTACAAAGTGAAGTACGCTACGCATACATTCACAGGTTCTGCGTTAACATGGTGGAATACCTATCTAGAGCAAGTGGGACAAGATGATGCTTACGCACTACCGTGGTCAGCATTCAAGCACTTGATGAACGAGAAGTACCGTCCCAGAACCGAGGTCAATAAGCTCAAGACAGAACTTAGAGGGTTACGAACCCAAGGATTTGATATTAACACGTACGAAAGACGATTCACAGAATTGTGCCTATTGTGTCCGGGAGCATTCGAAGATGAGGAAGAGAAGATCGACGCGTTTGTGAAAGGATTACCGGAAAGAATCCAAGAAGATATAAGTTCACACGAGCCCGCCTCCATACAACAGGCATGTAGAATGGCTCACAAACTAGTGAACCAGATTGAAGAAAGAATTAAAGAACACACTGCTGAAGAGGCCAATGTGAAGCAAGTCAAAAGAAAGTGGGAGGAAAACGGTGATAAGAATCACCAATACAACAACAACAGCAATTACAACAATAATCGCAACAATTATCCCAACAATCGCAACATCAATCGCAACTACAACAAACGGCCCAACAACAACAACAACAGCAACTACAACAATCATCCCAACAACAATAATAACCGCAACAACAACAACAATCAGAAGCAGCTATGCTAAAGGTGTGAAAAGTATCACTCGGGGTTCTGCACCAAATTTTGCAACTAGTGTAAAAGAAATGGTCATAGCGCTGTGAAGTGTGAGGTCTACGGACCAGCGGTTAATAGAACGAAAGGAACAAATGGTGTCGGAACGAGTAATGGCAGAGCAAGTAGTGTCGGAGCAAGTTATGCCAATGTAGTTTGTTATAAATGTGGAAAACCGGGCCACATTATTAGAAATTGCCCGAACCAGGAGAACACGAATGGACAAGGCCGCGGAAGAGTTTTCAATATTAATGCGGCAGAGGCACAGGAAGACCCGGAGCTTGTTACGGGTACGTTTCTTATTGAAAATAAATCTGCTTACGTTTTATTTGATTCGGGTGCGGATAGAAGCTATATGAGTAGAGATTTTTGTGCTAAATTAAGTTGTCCATTGACCCCTTTGGATAGTAAATTTTTACTCGAATTAGCAAATGGTAAATTAATTTCAGCAGATAATATATGTCGGAATCGAGAAATTAAACTGGTTAGCGAAACATTTAAGATTGATTTGATACCAGTAGAGTTAGGGAGTTTTGATATGATAATCGGTATGGACTGGTTGAAAGAAGTGAAAGCAGAGATCGTTTGTTACAAAAATGCAATTCGCATTATACGAGAAAAAGGAAAACCCTTAATGGTGTACGGAGAAAAGGGCAACACGAAGCTACATCTTATTAGTAATTTGAAGGCACAAAAACTAATAATAAAAGGTTGCTATGCTGTTCTAGCACACGTCGAGAAAGTAGAAACTGAAGAAAAGAGCATCAATGATGTTCCCGTCGCAAAAGAATTTCCCGATGTATTTCCGAAAGAATTACCGGGATTACCCCCACATCGATCCGTTGAATTTCAAATAGATCTTGTACCAGGAGTTGCACCAATAGCTCGTGCTCCTTACAGACTCGCACCCAGCGAGATGAAAGAACTGCAAAGCCAATTACAAGAACTTTTAGAGCGTGGTTTCATTCGACCAAGCACATCACCGTGGGGAGCTCCTGTTTTGTTTGTCAAGAAGAAAGATGGTACATTCAGGTTGTGTATCGACTACCGAGAGTTGAACAAACTTACCATCAAGAACCGCTACCCACTACCGAGAATCGACGACTTATTTGATCAACTACAAGGCTCGTCTGTTTATTCAAAGATTGACTTACGTTCCGGGTATCATCAAATGCGGGTGAAAGAAGATGATATTCCAAAGACTGCTTTCAGAACACGTTACGGTAATTACGAGTTTATGGTCATGCCGTTTGGTTTAACTAATGCACCAGCTGTGTTCATGGACCTTATGAACCGAGTGTGTGGACCATACCTTGACAAGTTTGTCATTGTTGTCATTGATGACATACTTATTTACTCAAAGAATGACCAAGAACACGGTGAACATTTGAGAAAGGTGTTAGAAGTATTGAGGAAGGAAGAATTGTACGCTAAGTTTTCAAAGTGTGCATTTTGGTTGGAAGAAGTTCAATTCCTCGGTCACATAGTGAACAAAGAAGGTATTAAGGTGGATCCGGCAAAGATAGAAACTGTTGAAAAGTGGGAAATCCCGAAAACTCCGAAACACATACGCCAGTTTTTAGGACTAGCTGGTTACTACAGAAGGTTCATCCAAGATTTTTTCAGAATAGCAAAACCCTTGACTGCATTAACGCATAAAGGGAAGAAATTTGAATGGAATGATGAACAAGAGAAAGCGTTTCAGTTATTGAAGAAAAAGCTAACTACGGCACCTATATTGTCATTGCCTGAAGGGAATGATAATTTTGTGATTTATTGTGACGCATCAAAGCAAGGTCTCGGTTGTGTATTAATGCAACGAACGAAGGTGATTGCTTATGCGTCTAGACAATTGAAGATTCACGAACAAAATTATACGACACATGATTTGGAATTAGGCGCGGTTGTTTTTGCATTAAAGACTTGGAGGCACTACTTATATGGGGTCAAAAGTATTATATATACCGACCACAAAAGTCTTCAACACATATTTAATCAGAAACAACTGAATATGAGGCAGCGTAGGTGGATTGAATTATTGAATGATTACGACTTTGAGATTCGTTACCACCCGGGGAAGGAAAATGTGGTAGCTGATGCCTTGAGCAGGAAGGACAGAGAACCCATTCGAGTAAAATCTATGAATATAATGATTCATAATAACCTTACTACTCAAATAAAGGAGGCGCAACAAGGAGTTTTAAAAGAGGGAAATTTAAAGGATGAAATACCCAAAGGATCGGAGAAGCATCTTAATATTCGGGAAGACGGAACCCGGTATAGGGCTGAAAGGATTTGGGTACCAAAATTTGGAGATATGAGAGAAATGGTACTTAGAGAAGCTCATAAAACCAGATACTCAATACATCCTGGAACGGGGAAGATGTACAAGGATCTCAAGAAACATTTTTGGTGGTCGGGTATGAAAGCCGATGTTGCTAAATACGTAGGAGAATGTTTGACGTGTTCTAAGGTCAAAGCTGAGCATCAGAAACCATCAGGTCTACTTCAACAACCCGAAATCCCGGAATGGAAATGGGAAAACATTACCATGGATTTCATCACTAAATTGCCAAGGACTGCATGTGGTTTTGATACTATTTGGGTAATAGTTGATCATCTCACCAAATCAGCACACTTCTTGCCAATAAGAGAAGATGACAAGATGGAAAAGTTAGCACGACTGTATTTGAAGGAAGTCATCTCCAGACATGGAATACCAATCTCTATTATCTCTGATAGGGATGGCAGATTTATTTCAAGATTCTGGCAGACATTACAGCAAGCATTAGGAACTCGTCTAGACATGAGTACTGCCTATCATCCACAAACTGATGGGCAGAGCGAAAGGACGATACAAACGCTTGAAGACATGCTACGAGCATGTGTTATTGATTTCGGAAACAGTTGGGATCGACATCTACCATTAGCAGAATTTTCCTACAACAACAGCTACTATTCAAGCATTGAGATGGCACCGTTTGAAGCACTTTGTGGTAGAAAGTGCAGGTCTCCGATTTGTTAGAGTGAAGTGGGGGATAGACAGATTACGGGTCCGGAGATTATACAAGAAACTACCGAGAAGATCATCCAAATTCAACAACGGTTGAAAACCGCCCAAAGTCGACAAAAGAGCTACGCTGACATTAAAAGAAAAGATATAGAATTTGAAATTGGAGAGATGGTCATGCTTAAAGTTGCACCTTGGAAAGGCGTTGTTCGATTTGGTAAACGAGGGAAATTAAATCCAAGGTATATTGGACCATTCAAGATTATTGATCGTGTCGGACCAGTAGCTTACCGACTTGAGTTACCTCAACAACTCGCGGCTGTACATAACACTTTCCACGTCTCGAATTTGAAGAAATGTTTTGCTAAAGAAGATCTCACTATTCCGTTAGATGAAATCCAAATCAACGAAAAACTTCAATTCATCGAAGAACCCGTCGAAATAATGGATCGTGAGGTTAAAAGACTTAAGAAAAACAAGATACCAATTGTTAAGGTTCGATGGAATGCTCGTAGACGACCCGAGTTCACCTGGGAGCATGAAGATCAGATGAAGAAGAAATACCCGCATCTATTTCCAGAAGATTCGTCAACACCTTCAACAGCTTAAAATTTCGGGACGAAATTTATTTAACGGGTAGGTACTGTAGTGACCCGAACTTTTCCATGTTTATATATATTAATTGAGATTTATATTTACATGATTAAATGTTTCCAACATGTTAAGAAATCAAACTTGTTAAGACTTGATTAATTGAAATAGGTTTCATATAGACAATTGACCACCCAAGTTGACCGGTGATTCACGAACGTTAAATCTTGTAAAAACTATATGATGACATATATATGGTTATATATATAGTTAACATGATATTATGATAAGTAAACATATCATTAAGTATATTAATAATGAACTACATATGTAAAAACAAGACTACTAACTTAATGATTTTGAAACGAGACATATATGTAACGATTATCGTTGTAACGACATTTAATGTATATATATCATATTAAGAGATATTCGTACATCATAATATCATGATAATATAATAATTTAAAATCTCTTTTGATATTATAAACATTGGGTTAACAACATTTAACAAGATCGTTAACCTAAAGGTTTCAAAACAACATTTACATGTAACGACTAACGATGACTTAACGACTCAGTTAAAATGTATATACATGTAGTGTTTTAATATGTATTCATACACTTTTGAAAGACTTCAAGACACTTATCAAAATACTTCTACTTAACAAAAATGCTTACAATTACATCCTCGTTCAGTTTCATCAACAATTCTACTCGTATGCACCCGTATTCGTACTCGTACAATACACAGCTTTTAGATGTATGTACTATTGGTATATACACTTCAATGATCAGCTCTTAGTAGCCCATGTGAGTCACCTAACACATGTGGGAACCATCATTTGGCAACTAGCATGAAATATCTCATAAAATTACAAAAATATGAGTAATCATTCATGACTTATTTACATGAAAACAAAATTACATATCCTTTATATCTAATCCATACACCAACGACCAAAAACACCTACAAACACTTTCATTCTTCAATTTTCTTCATCTAATTTATCTCTCTCAAGTTCTATCTTCAAGTTCTAAGTGTTCTTCATAAATTCCAAAAGTTCTAGTTTCATAAAATTAAGAATACTTTCACGTTTGCTATCTCACTTCCAATCTTGTAAGGTGATCATCCAACCTCAAGAAATCTTTGTTTCTTACAGTAGGTTATCATTCTAATACAAGGTAATAATCATATTCAAACTTTGGTTCAATTTCTATAACTATAACAATCTTATTTCAAGTGATGATCTTACTTGAACTTGTTTTCGTGTCATGATTTTGCTTCAAGAACTTCGAGCCAACCAAGGATCCATTGAAGCTAGATCCATTTTTCTCTTTTCCAGTAGGTTTATCCAAGGAACTTAAGGTAGTAATGATGTTCATAACATCATTCGATTCATACATATAAAGCTATCTTATTCGAAGGTTTAAACTTGTAATCACTAGAACATAGTTTAGTTAATTCTAAACTTGTTCGCAAACAAAAGTTAATCCTTCTAACTTGACTTTTAAAATCAACTAAACACATGTTCTATATCTATATGATATGCTAACTTAATGATTTAAAACCTGGAAACACGAAAAATACCGTAAAACCGGATTTACGCCGTCGTAGTAACACCGCGGGCTGTTTTGGGTTAGTTAAGTAAAAACTATGATAAACTTTGATTTAAAAGTTGTTATTCTGAGAAAATGATTTTTATTATGAACATGAAACTATATCCAAAAATTATGGTTAAACTCAAAGTGAAAGTATGTTTTCTAAAATGGTCATCTAGACGTCGTTCTTTCGACTGAAATGACTACCTTTACAAAAACGAATTGTAACTTATTTTTCCGACTATAAACCTATACTTTTTCTGTTTAGATTCATAAAATAGAGTTCAATATGAAACCATAGCAATTTGATTCACTCAAAACGGATTTAAAATGAAGAAGTTATGGGTAAAACAAGATTGGATAATTTTTCTCATTTTAGCTACGTGAAAATTGGTAACAAATCTATTCCAACCATAACTTAATCAACTTGTATTGTATATTATGTAATCTTGAGATACCATAGACACGTATACAATGTTTCGACCTATCATGTCGACACATCTATATATATTTTGGAACAACCGTAGACACTCTATATGTGAATGTTGGAGTTAGCTATACAGGGTTGAGGTTGATTCTAAAATATATATAGTTTGAGTTGTGATCAATACTGAGATACGTATACACTGGGTCGTGGATTGATTCAAGATAATATTTATCGATTTATTTCTGTACATCTAATTGTGGACAACTAGTTGTAGGTTACTAACGAGGACAGCTGACTTAATAAACTTAAAACATCAAAATATATTAAAAGTGTTGTAAATATATTTTGAACATACTTTGATATATATGTATATATTGTTATAGGATCGTGAATCAACCAGTGGCCAAGTCTTACTTCTCGACGAAGTAAAAATCTGTGAAAGTGAGTTATAGTCCCACTTTTAAAATCTAATATTTTTGGGATGAGAATACATGCAGGTTTTATAAATGTTTTACAAAATAGACACAAGTACGTGAAACTACATTCTATGGTTGAATTATCGAAATCGAATATGCCCCTTTTTATTAAGTCTGGTAATCTAAGAATTAGGGAACAGACACCCTAATTGACGCGAATCCTAAAGATAGATCTATCGGGCTCAACAAGCCCCATCCAAAGTACCGGATGCTTTAGTACTTCGAAATTTATATCATATCCGAAGGGTGTCCCGGAATGATGGGGATATTCTTATATATGCATCTTGTTAATGTCGGTTACCAGGTGTTCACCATATGAATGATTTTTATCTCTATGTATGGGATGTGTATTGAAATATGAAACCTTGTGGTCTATTATTATGATTTGATATATATAGGTTAAACCTATAACTCACCAACATTTTTGTTGACGTTTTTAGCATGTTTATTCTCAGGTGATTATTAAGAGCTTCCGCTATCGCATACTTAAATAAGGACGAGATTTGGAGTCCATGCTTGTATGATATTGTGTAAAAACTGCATTCAAGAAACTTATTTTATTGTAACATATTTGTATTGTAAACCATTATGTAATGGTCGTGGGTAAACAGGATATTTTAGATTATCATTATTTGATAATCTACGTAAAGCTTTTTAAACCTTTATTGATGAAATAAAGGTTATGGTTTGTTTTAAAATGAATGCAGTCTTTGAAAAACGTCTCATATAGAGGTCAAAACCTCGCAACGAAATCAATTAATATGGAACGTTTTTAATCAATAAGAACGGGACATTTCAACATCTACCGTTAGCAGAATTTTCCTACAACAACAGCTACCATTAAAGCATTGAGATGGCGCCGTTTGAAGCACTTTATGGTAGAAAGTGCAGGTCTCCGATTTGTTGGAGTGAAGTGGGGGATAGATAGATTACGGGTCCAGAGATTATACAAGAAACTACCGAGAAGATCATCCAAATTCAACAATGGTTGAAAACCGCCCAAAGTCGACAAAAGAGCTACGCTGACATTAAAAGAAAAGATATAGAATTTGAAATTGGAGAGATGGTCATGCTTAAAGTTGCACCTTGGAAAGGCGTTGTTCGATTTGGTAAACGAGGGAAATTAAATCCAAGGTATATTGGACCATTCAAGATTATTGATCGTGTCAGACCAGTAGCTTACCGACTTGAGTTACCTCAACAATTCGCGGCTGTATATAACACCTTCCACATCTCGAATTTGAAGAAATGTTTTGCTAAAGAAGATCTCACTATTCCGTTAGATGAAATCCAAATCAACGAAAAACTTCAATTCATCGAAGAACCCGTCGAAATAATAGATCGTGAGGTTAAAAGACTTAAGAAAAACAAGATACCAATTGTTAAGGTTCGATGGAATTCTCGTAGAGGACCCGAGTTCACCTGGGAGCGTGAAGATCAGATGAAGAAGAAATACCCGCATCTATTTCCAGAAGATTCGTCAACACCTTCAACAGCTTAAAATTTCGGGACGAAATTTATTTAACGGGTAGGTACTGTAGTGACCCGAATTTTTCCATGTTTATATATATTAATTGATATTGATATTTACATGATTAAATGTTTCCAACATGTTAAGCAATCAAACTTGTTAAGACTTGATTAATTGAAATATGTTTCATATAGACAATTGACCACCCAAGTTGACCGGTGATTCACGAACGTTAAAACTTGTAAAAACTATATGATGACATATATGGATATATATATATAGTTAACATGATACTATGATAAGTAAACATATCATTAAGTATATTAACAATGAACTACATATGTAAAAACAAGATTACTAACTTAATGATTTTTAAACGAGACATATATGTAACGATTATCGTTGTAAAGACATTTAATGTATATATATCATATTAAGAGATATTCATACATGATAATATCATGATAATATAATAATTTAAAATCTCATTTGATATTATAAACATTGGGTTAACAACATTTAACAAGATCGTTAACCTAAAGGTTTCAAAACAACACTTACATGTAACGACTAACGATGACTTAACGACTCAGTTAAAATGTATATACATGTAGTGTTTTAATATGTATTTATACACTTTTGAAAGACTTCAATACACTTATCAAAATACTTCTACTTAACAAAAATGCTTACAATTACATCCTCGTTCAGTTTCATCAACAATTCTACTCGTATGCACCCGTATTCGTACTCGTACAATACACAGCTTTTAGATGTATGTACTATTGGTATATACACTCCAATGATCAGCTCTTAGCAGCCCATGTGAGTCACCTAACACATGTGGGAACCATCATTTGGAAACTAGCATGAAATATCTCATAAAATTACAAAAATATGAGTAATCATTCATGACTTATTTACATGAAAACAAAATTACATATCCTTTATATCTAATCCATACACCAACGACCAAAAACACCTACAAACACTTTCATTCTTCAATTTTATTCATCTAATTGATCTCTCTCAAGTTCTATCTTCAAGTTCTAAGTGTTCTTCATATATTCTACAAGTTCTAGTTACATAAAATCAAGAATACTTTCAAGTTTGCTAGCTCACTTTCAATCTTGTAAGGTGATCATCCAACCTCAAGAAATCTTTGTTTCTTACAGTAGGTTATCATTCTAATACAAGGTAATAATCATATTCAAACTTTGGTTCAATTTCTATAACTATAACAATCTTATTTCAAGTGATGATCTTACTTGAACTTGTTTTCGTGTCATGATTCTGCTTCAAGAACTTCGAGCCATCCAAGGATCCGTTGAAGCTAGATCCATTTTTCTCTTTTCCAGTAGGTTTATCCAAGGAACTTAAGGTAGTAATGATGTTCATAACATCATTCGATTCATACATATAAAGCTATCTTATTCGAAGGTTTAAACTTGTAATCACTAGAACATAGTTTAATTAATTCTAAACTTGTTCGCAAACAAAAGTTAATCCTTCTAACTTGACTTTTAAAATCAACTAAACACATGTTCTATATCTATATGATATGCTAACTTAATGATTTAAAACCTGGAAACACGAAAAACACCGTAAAACCGGATTTACGCCGTCGTAGTAACAATGCGGGCTGTTTTGGGTTAGTTAATTAAAAACTATGATAAACTTTGATTTAAAAGTTGTTATTTTGAGAAAATGATTTTTATTATGAACATGAAACTATATCCAAAAATTATGGTTAAACTCAAAGTGGAAGTATGTTTTCTAAAATGGTCATCTAGACGTCGCTCTTTCGACTGAAATGACTACCTTTACAAAAACGACTTGTAACTTATTTTTCCGACTATAAACGTATACTTTTGCTCTTTAGATTCATAAAATAGAGTTCAATATGAAACCATAGCAATTTGATTCACTCAAAACGGATTTAAAATGAAGAAGTTATGGGTAAAACAAGATTGGATAATTTTTCTCATTTTAGCTACGTGAAAATTGGTAACAAATCTATTCCAACCATAACTTTATCAACTTGTATTGTATATTATGTGATCTTGAGATACCATAGACACGTATACAATGCTTCGACCTATCATGTCGACACATCTATATATATTTCGGAACAACCATAGACACTCTATATGTGAATGTTGGAGTTAGCTATACAGGGTTGAGGTTGATTCCAAAATATATATAGTTTGAGTTGTGATCAATACTGAGATACGTATACACTGGGTCGTGGATTGATTCAAGATAATATTTATCGATTTATTTCTGTACATCTAACTGTGGACAACTAGTTGTAGGTTACTAACGAGGACAGCTGACTTAATAAACTTAAAACATCAAAATATATTAAAAGTGTTGTAAATATATTTTGAACATACTTTGATATATATGTATATATTGTTATAGGTTCGTGAATCAACTAGTGGCCAAGTCTTACTTCCCGACGAAGTAAAAATCTGTGAAAGTGAGTTATAGTCCCAATTTTAAAATCTAATATTTTTGGGATGAGAATACATGCATGTTTTATAAATGATTTACAAAATAGACACAAGTACGTGAAACTACATTCTATGGTTGAATTATCGAAATCGAATATGCCCCTTTTTATTAAGTCTGGTAATCTAAGAATTAGGGAACAGACACCCTAATTGACGCGAATCCTAAAGATAGATCTATTGGGCCTAACAAACCCCATCCAATGTACCGGATGCTTTAGTACTTCGAAATTTATATCATATCCGAAGGGTGTCCCGGAATGATGGGGATATTCTTATATATGCATCTTGTTAATGTCGGTTACCAGGTGTTCACCATATGAATGATTTTTATCTCTATGTATGGGATGTGTATTGAAATATGAAATCTTGTGGTCTATTAATATGATTTGATATATATAGGTTAAACCTATAACTCACCAACATTTTTGTTGACGTTTTAAGCATGTTTATTCTTAGGTGATTATTAAGAGCTTCCGCTGTCGCATACTTAAATAAGGACGAGATTTGGAGTCCATGCTTGTATGATATTGTGTAAAAACTGCATTCAAGAAACTTATTTTGTTGTAACATATTTGTATTGTAAACCATTATGTAATGGTCGTGTGTAAACAGGATATTTTAGATTATCATTATTTGATAATATACGTAAAGCTTTTTAAACCTTTATTGATGAAATAAAGGTTATGGTTTGTTTTAAAATGAATGCAGTCTTTAAAAAACGTCTCATATAGAGGTCAAAACCTCGCAACGAAATCAATTAATATGGAACGTTTTTAATCAATAAGAACGGGACATTTCAGTTTCGTGTTGGCTTCTTCGGCCTCCTGCTCTTTAATTCTTCCCTCAATCTGATTTATGAGTTTATGAGCCATTCGACTTGCCTTCTGTATAGAAGCGGGCTCGCGTGAACTTACATCTTCTTGAATCCTTACTGGTAACCCTTTTACAAACGCGTCGATCTTCTCTTCTTCATCTTCGAATGCTTCCGGACACAATAGGCACAACTCTGTGAATCGTCGTTCATATGAGGTAACGTCGAACCCTTGTGTTCATAACTCTCTAAGTTCTGCCTTGAGTTTATTGACTTCGTTTCTAGAATGGTACTGCTCGTTCATCAATTGCTTGAATGCCGACCACGGTAGTGCGTAAGCAGCATTTTGTCCTACCTGTTCAAGATAGGTGTTCCACCACGTTAATGCAATACCTCTGAAGGTATGCGTATCGTACTTAACTTTGTCCTCTTCAGTACACTTACTTATGGCAAACACCGATTCGACTTTCTCGGTCCACCTTTTCAATCCAATTGGTCCTTCGGTTTCATCAAATTCCAAAGGTTTGCATGCAGTGAATTCTTTGTAGGAGCATCCTACACGATTTCTTGCACCGTTAGCTGCATTGCTAGATTCAGAGTTATTGTTGGTATGTAGCGCAGCCTATACTGCGGCTATGTTTGCAGCAAGAAAGGTACGAAATTCCTCTTCGCTCATATTCATGGTGTGTCGAGTAGTCGGTGCCATTTCCTTCAAAATAGCCAACTGAATCGAGTTAATCATACAGAATATTAAGAGTAGTCAATAGTATTTTGTAGCATAATATGAACTCATTTATAAAAGCTTTTTCTTCATATTAGCATTTTATAAGTTTAAATTCGGGTACTACCTACCAGTTAAGTTCATACTTAGTAGCTAATATACAATTCAACTACTACAATTCCATATGAAAAATTGATTATAATAATATATCACATACAAATATTCTTCAAACTTACAACTTCGCTATATTACATATAACATGAAATATAGTACACTATGATACATGACAGTTTTTGAAGATAAACCTAGTTAATACGCAAGTTGTTCAGCAAAGGAAATAAAGACACGTAGTTCATAAGTCCAGAAACAAGTCATGTATTCTGGTTTTACTAAGACGACTTCCCATCCTTGGTCTTGTGGAAAATAACCGTTATGACCATTGGCTAGGCAGCATGTTGTAATGTCGTCAAAAGGACGAGGGTTTCGTAATGACCAACAGCCCCGTAATAATCTAAAAACCTTGTTTCTCACCCCAACTACTGAATCCGTCATTTGTGGGAAAGCTTTATTTAAAAGTTGCAATCCGATGTTCTTTTTCTCAATTTGGTAAGAAGCGAACGTCACTAACCCGTAAGCATAACATGCTTCTTTATGTTGCATGTTAGAAGCTCTTTCTAATTCACCAAATCCTATGTTGGGATATGTTGAGTCAAAATAGATTCTTAACCCATAGCTTAAAATTGCATTTGGGTTCCCCGCATTTAACGCTTTAAAGAAAACACGACGTAACTTACGGTCTCCCCAATGTGATATACCCCACCTATCAAAGGAAAACCTTTTATAAACTAAGGCATTTCTGGAAAGTCTTTCAAATGTTTGAAAAGTTAATTTTGCCATAATTAATTGTGCTGATGAATTCTGACCGACCCTAGACAAGATTTCCTCAATCATATCCTCTGGTAGATCTTCTAAAATATTCGGTTGTCTACCCTTAACGTCCATTTTTTTTTATACTGTAAAATAGACAAAGATTAGATTCGTAAAAGATAATTAACAAACAATACAAGCAATTTTTACATAGAACATAAAAGTGCAAGCACACTACAATACATATAATATACAACATGATTACAACCCTCTAATCTGAATCACTGGTTTCTTCTTCTTCGAACTTCATTTGTTTTCCTACTTTTCTAGGAATATATGGTGTTCCTCTAATACAAGCCATCATTTTTCCATAATGGTTTAGAAAAACCTGGTGGTTTAGAGGTTCCCGGGTCATTGTTACATTTTAGGAAATACGAATGTTGCCGATACATATAAAGTTCATCGGGGTTGGAATCGGGTTTCTCTATTTTTATACCTTTTCCCTTATTATTTTCTTTCGCTTTATTAAATTGGGTCAAGGTAATTTCTATAACATCATCGGAATCCTCATCGGGATCCGATTCATCAGAAAATTGGTGGTGAACACATGGTAACCGACATTAACAAGATGCATATAAGAATATCCCCTATCATTCCGGGAAATCCTTCGGACATGATATAAAGAATTCAAAGTACTAAAGCATCCGGTACTTTGGATGGGGTTCGTTAGGCCCAATAGATCTATCTTTAGAAAGTAGTTTCATGTACTTGTGTCTATTTTGTAAAACATTTATAAAGCTGCATGTATTCTCATCCCAAAAATATTAGATTTTAAAAGTGGAACTATAACTCACTTTCACAGATTTTTACTTCGTCGGGAAGTAAGACTTGGCCACTGGTCGATTCACGAACCTATAACAAATATGTACATATAAATCAAAGTATGTTCAAAATATATTTACAACATTTTTAATACGTTTTACTGTTTTAAGTTTATTAAGTCAGCTGTCCTCGTTAGTAACCTACAACTAGTTGTCCACAGTTAGATGTACAGAAATAAATCGATATATATAATCTTGATTCAATCCACGACCCAGTGTATACACATCTCGGGCTAGATCACAACTCAAAGTATATATATTTTTGGAATCAACCTCAACCCTGTATAGCTAACTCCAACATTACTGCATATAGAGTGTCAATGGTTGTTCCAAATAATATATATACATGGGTCGATATGATATGTCAAAGCATTTGCATACGTGTCTATAGTATCCCAAGATTACATAATATATTAGAATACATGTATAATACAATATAAGTTAGCTAGGATATGATTTATATAGAATTGTTACAATATTTCTCGTAGCTACAACAATAAAAAAAAAATATCCAATCTTGTTTTACCCATAACTTCTTCGTTTTAAATCCGATTTGAGTGAATCAAATTGCTATGGTTTCATATTGAACTCTATTTTATGAATCTAAACATAAAAAGTATAGGTTTATAGTCGGAAATATAAGTTACAAGTCATTTTTGTAAAGATAGTCATTTCAGTCGAAAGAACGACGTCTAGATGACCATTTTGGAAAACATACTTCCACTTTGAGTTTAACCATGATTTTTGGAAATAGTTTCATGTTCATAAGAAAAATTATTTTCTCAGAAGAACAACTTTTAAATCAAAGTTTATCATAGTTTTTAATTAACTAACCCAAAACAGCCCGCGGTGTTACTACGACGGCGTATATCCGGTTTTACGGTGTTTTTCATGTTTTCCTATTTTAAATCATTAAGTTAGCATATAATATAGATATAGAACATTTGTTTAGTTGATTTTAAAAGTCAAATTAGAAGGATTAACTTTTGTTTGCAAACAAGTTTAGAATTAACTAAACTATGTTCTAGTGATTACATGTTCAAATCTTCGAATAAGATAGTTTTATATGTATGAATCGAATGATGTTATGAACATCATTACTACCTCAAGTTTAGTAGGTAAACCTACTAGAAGTGACAAGAAATGATCTAGCTTCAAAGGATCTTGGATGGTGTGAAAGTTCTTGAAGTAGAATCATGACACGAAAACAAGTTCAAGTAAGATTGTCACTCAAATTAAGATAGTTATAGTTATAGGAATTGAATCAAAGTTTGTATCTGAGTATTACCTTGATTTAGAATGATATCTTACAGTAAACAACAAGGATTTCTTAAGGTTGGATGATCACTTTACAAGATTGGAAGTGAGCTAGTAAACTTGGAAGTATTCTTGATTTTATGAAATTAGAACTTGTAGAATTTATGAAGAACACTTAGAACTTGAAGATGGAACTTGAGAGAGATCAATAAGATGAAGAAAATTGAAGAATGAAAGTGTTTGTAGGTGTTTTTGGTCATTGGTATATGGATTAGATATAAAGGATGTGTAATTTTGTTTACATGTAAATAAGTCATGAATGATTACTAATATTTTTGTAATTTTATGAGATATTTCATGCTAGTTGCCAAATTATGGTTCCCACATGTGTTAGGTAACTCACATGGGCTGATAAGAGCTGATCATTGGAGTGTATATACCAATAGTACATACATCTAAAAGCTGTGTATTGTACGAGTACGAATACGGGTGCATACGGGTAGAATTGTTGATGAAACTGAACGAGGATGTAATTGTAAGCATTTTTGTTAATTAGAAGTATTTTGATAAGTGTCTTAAAGTCTTTCAAAAGTGTATGAATATATATTAAAACGCTACATGTACATTCTAACTGAGTCGTTAGGTCATCGTTAGTCGTTACATGTAAATGTTGATTTGAAACCTTTAAGTTAACGATCATGTTAAATGTTGTTAACCCAATGTTTATTATATCTAATGAGATGTTAAATTATTACATTATCATGATATTATGATATATTAATATATCTTAGTATGATATATATACAGTTAAATGTTGTTACAACGATAATCGTTACAAATATGTCTCGTTTCGAAATCATTAAGTTAGTAGTCTTGTTTTTACATATGTAGTTCATTGTTAATACACTTAATGACATGTTTACTTATCATTTATCATGATTAAACATAGTGTATTAATATCTTAATATGATTCATATGTATTTAGTAAGACGTTGTTATAACGATAATCGTTATATATATCGTTTCGAGTTTCTTAATTCAATAAACTCAATTTTATGTATATAACTCATTGTTAAAATACCTAATGAGATACTTACTTATCATAATATCATGTTAACTATATATATAATCATATATGTGTCATCATATAGTTTTTACAAGTTTTAACGTTCGTGAATCACCGGTCAACTTGGGTGGTCAATTGTCTATATGAAACCTATTTCAATTAATCACATCTTAACAAGTTTGATTGCTTAACATGTTGGAAACACTTAATCATGTAAATAAAAATTTCGTTTAATATATATATAAACATGGAAGAGTTCGGGTCACTACATTATTATTATGAATTCGATATAAAAGAAGATTAAAAGCTATTAAACAAATCAATTAGGAATTAATGAGTATGAGTATCATGATGAAATTTAAAATATTGTAAGATATTGATTTAAGAGAAAAATATCGTTTTCATTATTTTTATCATTATTATTATTATGATTAAAAGTATCACTTATATTAAAACTATCACTTTTACTAAAATTATCATTTTTAATAGAAATATCATTGTTATTATAAAATATCATTATTATTATCATTTTAGTATTATTATTATTATTATAAATTATCATTTGAATAGAATTATTATTTTTTATATAAAATATTATTATTACAGTTAATATTAAAAAGTATCGTTATCGTGATAAGAATTATCATTTTATTTTAATCATTAATATTGTTATTATTATTATTAGTAGAATAATAATAATTATTATTATTATAAAATAATACAAACTTTTACTCATTAGTATTATTATCAATATTATTATATAAATATTTTTACCACACGTAATATAATTACATTAATAATACATACCACTATATTTTTATAATATTAAGTGAACTTTATAAATTTTATTATTTGAGATATATAAAAGTATATTTTTATCATATATAAATCTTAAAATAAATTTTTATTTATTAATAAATAAATTGTATTAATTACTCTAATAAAATCTGATAAATATATTTAAATATATAAATCGACGATATTTAGGTTATATAATAAACATAAATAGGTTTTTGAAGTCATTTTCGGATTAAATGACTTTCGTTGACTTTTGCATGATAATCTCGAGCATTAGGATTGTGATACACTATGACTTGACCTAAATTGTTAGACAGATATTGACCATTATATAAATATATATATATATATACTTAATATAGGTTCGTGAATCCAAGGCCAACCTTGCATTGTTCAATGTCGTTATATGTACTTTTACTACAAAATACAGTATCGTGAGTTTCATTTGCTCCCTTTTTAAATGCTTTTGCAATATATATTTTGAGACTGAGAATACATGCTCTGCTTTTATAAATGTTTTGTGAAATAGACACAAATACTTGAAACTACATTCTATGGTTGAATTATTATACCGGATATCACCCTTGTTAGCTTGGTAGCCTAAGAATTTGGGAATAGACCCCCAAATTGACACGAATCTTGAAGATAGATCTATGGACTTTGACACATCCCATCCGGGTTACGGATGCTTTAGTACTTCAATTTTATATACAGATGAGTGTACCTGTATATTTTGGGATATTCTAGATGCATTTGTTAATGTCGGTTACCAGGTGTTCACCATATGAATGATTTTTGCAGATGAGTGTTCCTGCAGTTAACTATGAAAATGAAATCTTTTGGTCTATTAAAATTATGGAAACGATTGATTATGATAAACAAATGAACTCACCAACCTTTTAGTGGACACTTTTAAGCATGTTTATTCTCATGTATTAAAGAAACCTTCCGCTGTGCATTTGCTCATTTTAAAGATATTACTTGGAGTCATTCATGGCATATTTCAAAAGACGTTGCATTCGAGTCGTTGAAGTCATTAAGATTATTATTAAGTCATTTATAGTTTGGATATATTGGGAAATGGTATGCATATTATCAACTATCGTTATAGTGAAAGTTGTCTTTTAAAAATGAATGCAATGTTTGTAAAATGTATCATATAGATGTCAAATACCTTGCAATGTACCATATGTTATTGTATTCATCCTTATTGATTAGGACGGGTCTTCACACTCATTTCCTGAATAGCTCGCAACGATTACGTAACATCTACTATTCTAAATCTTATTCATCCGCTCGTTCGAACCGCCAATCACCTAGTGTAATAGAAGAAGTCAATGATCTTCGCGCTCGAGTAATGGCGTTGGAGAATATGGTGCAAAGATTACAAGCACCAGCAACAACACCAGTACCACCATCAACATCCACATCGCAAGCCTCAATACCACAAGCACCAACATCATCACCGACATCAACAGTACCACCATCATCAACACCAACAGTATCATTACCACTACCAACGACCACATCCACATCACACTCCTCCACATCACAATCTGTACCTCGGCCATCAACATCATATGCACCATAGGTACCAAGGAGTACCAACAACAACAAACGATGAAGTATTAATTCATCACTTCATTGAAGAAATATTCTGCAGAGAATATGTAGTTTCTAAAAGTTTTAGAGATTACTTATTCTAGTTCTAATTGTAAACCAGATGAGTAGATGGATAGAGATGATAGAGGAACCCCTGACAAGAATGGTGTGTGATTTACAAGCTAGACTTGTTGTACAAGCGCCACCAGCGGTATCACCAGCATCACCATCAGTATCACCAACACCAGCAACATCTGTAGCACCACAAGCTCCACCAACTCCATAACCACCGACGATAACGAGTTATGGAGTATTAACTTATTATTTCCAAAGAATTTATATATTATATATATATATATATATGAATTTTGGAAACCATAATATATCTTTTCGTACTAAGCTATTACGTATGAATTTTTAAGGGTAAGTACTACTCGGTTAATTCATATTACTAATATGTTATGATGTATGAAATGTCCAGTTCATATTGATTATAAACGTTCCATATTAATTGATTTCGTCGCGAGGTTTTGACCTCTATATGAGACGTTTTCAAAGACTGCATTCATTTTTATAACAACCATAACCTTTATTTTATCGATAAAGGTTTAAAAAGCATTACGTAGATTATCAAATAATGATAATCTAAAATATACCGTTTACACACGACCATTACATAATGGTTTACAATAAAAATATATTACATCAAAGTAAGTTTCTTGAATACAGTTTTTACACAATATCATACAAGCATGGACTCCAAATCTTGTCCTTATTTTAGTATGCAACAGCGAAAGCTTTTAATAATCACCTGAGAATAAACATGCTTAAAACGTCAACAAAAATGTTGGTGAGTTATAGGTTTAACCTATATATTATCAAATCATAATAATAGACCACAAGATTTCTCATTTTTCATAAATATTATTATACTCGCAAGTGCATAAAAATCATTCATATGTTGAACAACTGGTAACCGACGTTAACTTAATGCATAGAATATCCCCAAAATAGAACCTCGTCTGTATAATAATCTCGAAGTACTAAACCATCCATAACCTGAATGGGGGTTGTTAAGCCCAATAGATCTATCTTTAGGATTCGCTTCAATTAGTAGACTGGTTTACTAATTCTTAGGTTACCAAGTAAAAGGGGCATATTCGGCTTCGATCGTTCAACCATAGAAAGTAGTTTCATGTACTTGTGTCTATTTTGTAAAACATTTATAAAGCTGCATGTATTCTCATCCCAAAAATATTAGATTTTAAAAGTGGAACTATAACTCACTTTCACAGATTTTTACTTCGTCGGGAAGTAAGACTTGGCCACTGGTCGATTCACGAACCTATAACAAATATGTACATATAAATCAAAGTATGTTCAAAATATATTTACAACATTTTTAATACGTTTTACTGTTTTAAGTTTATTAAGTCAGCTGTCCTTGTTAGTAACCTACAACTAGTTGTCCATAGTTAGATGTACATAAATAAATCGATATATATAATCTTGAATCAATCCACGACCCAGTGTATACATGTCTCGGGCTATATCACAACTCAAAGTATATATATGTTTTTGGAATCAACCTCAACCCTGTATAGCTAACTCCAACATTACTGCATATAGAGTGTCTATGGTTGTTCCAAATAATATATATACATGGGTCGATATGATATGTCAAAACATTTGCATACGTGTCTATGGTATTCCAAGATTACATAATATATTAGAATACATGTATAATACAATATGAGTTAGCTAAGATATGATTAATATAGATTTGTTACAATATTTTCCGTAGCTACAACAATCAAAAAATATCCAATCTTGTTTTACCCATAACTTCTTCGTTTTAAATCCGTTTTGAGTGTTTCAAGTTGCTATGGTTTCATATTGAACTTAAGTTTATGAATATAAACAGAAAAAGTATAAGTTTATAGTCGGAAATATAGGTTACAAGTCATTTTTGTGAAGGTAGTCATTTCAGTCGAAAGAACGACGTCTAGATGACCATTTTGGAAAACATACTTCCACTTTGAGTTTAACCATAATTTTTGGATTTAGTTTCATGTTCATAAGAAAAATCATTTTCCCAGAAGAAAAATTTTTAAATCAAAGTTTATCATAGTTTTTAATTATCAAACCCAAAACAGCCCGCGGTGTTACTACGACGGCGTATGTCCGATTTTATGGTGTTTTTCGTGTTTCCAGGTTTTAAATCATTAAGTTAGCATATCATATAGATATAGAACAAGTGTTTAGTTGATTTTAAAAGTCAAGTTAGAAGGATTAACTTCTGTTTGCAAACAAGTTTAGAATTAACTAAACTATGTTCTAGTGATTACAAGTTAAAACCTTCGAATAAGATAGCTTTATATGTTTGAATCGAATGATGTTATGAACATCATTACTACCTCCAGTTTTGTGGATAAACCTACTGGAAAAGAAAAAAAATGGATCTAGCTTTAAAGGATCCTTGCATGGCTTGAAAGTTCTTGAAGCAGAATCATGACACGAAAACAAGTTCAAGTAAGGTTTCCACTCGAAATAAGATTGTTATAGTTATAAAAATTGAATCAAAGTTTGAATATGAGTATTACCTTGAATTAGAAAGATATCTTACTATAAATAAGAAAGATTTCTTGAGATTGGATGATCACTTGAAATGGATTTGCAAGATTGGAAGTAAGCTAGCAGGATTTCTTGAAGTGTTCTTGAATGGTTGTTTTTATGATGATTAAAGCTTGTAATTGAAGCTAAAAGATGGTGAAAATACTTGGAGATGATCAAGTATGATGTTAGGAGTATTTTGAGAGAGAATTTGGAGTGTAAGTAAGAGAAAATGGAATGAAAAAATGGGGTGAAATCATAAAAACGAAATTACTTGTTATAAAGAAAAAAAAAGATCCTTAAGTTTGTTTTTATCTCATTAGTCATACAAGTTGTTAAATAATGGTTCCACATGTTTTTGACTCTAAGATGGCTGCTAAGAATGAATGATTAAAGGTGTATATACCAATAGTAAATACATCTAGAAGCTGTGTATTGTACGAGTACAAATACGGGTGTACACGAGTATAATTGTTGATGGAAACGAATGAGAATGTAATTTTGAGCATTTTTGCTAAGTATAAATACTTTGATATATGTCTTGAAGTCTTTCAAAAGTGTATTAATACATCTTAATACACTACATGTATATACATTTTAACTGAGTTGTTAAGTCACCGTTAGTCATTACATGTAAGTGTTGTTTTAAGACCTTTAAGTTAACGATCTTGTTAAATGTAATTAATTCATTTTTATTATACTTAAATGAGATGTTAAATTATTACATTATCATGATATTATAATGTATGAATATATCTTAATATGATATATATATACATTAAAATGTCATTACAATGATAATCGTTACATATATGCCTCGTTTCGAAATTCTTAAGTTAGTAGTCTTGTTTTACGTATGTAGTTCATTGTTAACACACTTAATGATATACTTAATTATCATTTTATCATGTTAAACATAGTGTATCAATATCTTAATATGATTCATATGTATTTAGTAAGACGTTGTTATAACGATAATCGTTATATATATCGTTTCGAGTTTCTTAATTCAATAAACTCATTTTTATGTATATCGCTCATTGTTAATATACTTAGTGAGATACCTACTTATCATAGTCTCATGTTAACCATATATATATATATATATATATATATATATATATATATATATATATATATATATATATATATATATATATATATATATATATATATATATATATATATATATATATATATATATATATATATATATATATGTATATCATCATGTAGTTTTTTACAAATTTTTAACGTTCGTGAATAGACGGTTAACTTGGGTGGTCAATTGTCTATATGAAGCACATTTCAAATAATCAAGTCTTAACAAGTTTGATTGCTTAATATGTTGGAAACGTTTAATCATACAAATATAGTTTTCATTTAATATATAACATGGAAAAGTTCGGGTCACTACAGTACCTACCCGTTAATTAAATTTCGTCCCGAAATTTTAAGCAGTTGGAGGTGTTGACGCATCTTCTGGAAATAGGTGCGGGTATTTCTTCTTTATCTGATCTTCACACTCCCAGGTAAACTCGGGTCCTCTACGGGCATTCCATCGAACCTTAACAATTGGTATCTTGTTTTGCTTAAGTCTTTTAACCTCACGATCCATTATTTCGTCGGGTTCTTCAATAAATTGAAGTTTTTCATTGATTTGGATTTCGTCTAACGGAATAGTGAGATCTTCTTTAGCAAAACACTTCTTCAGATTCGAGACATGAAAAGTGTTATGCACAGCCGCAAGTTGTTGAGGCAACTCCAGTTGGTAAGCTACTGGTCCAACACAATCTATAATCTTGAATTGTCCAATGTACCTTAGATTTAGTTTCCCCCATTTACCAAATCGAACAACGCCTTTCCAAGGTGAAACCTTAAGCATGACCATCTCTCCAATCTCAAATTCTATATCTTTTCTTTTACTGTCCGCATAACTCTTTTGTCGACTCTGGGTGGTTTTCAATCGTTGTTGAATTTGAATGATTTTCGCTGTAGTTTCTTGGATTATCTCCGGACCCGTAATCTGTCTATCCCCCAATTCATTCCAACAAATTAAAGATCTGCACTTTCTACCAGAATGTGACGACCTGGAAATTTCCGACCAAATTTAAACTTTAATCTTTATATGGTTCCGACACTATAAGCAAAATCTGTAATGTTGAGTCTCGAAAATCTTGAAATTATATTCATGTAATCAATTACCCTTCGACTATGCTCGACGATTCACGAACAGTTGTTTGTAAATAAATATGTAGAGTTATATATATACAAATGCAAAAATATATGATAATTTTAAACTATAATGTAAACATTAGAATTATGTATGTAAAATATAATACAAAATAAATAAGTAAAAAGAATTGGTATATATATATATATATATATATATATATATATATATATATATATATATATATATATATATATATATATATATATATATATATATATATATATATATATATATATATATTATTACTATTAAGAATTATTATATTGTAATATATATAAATGTAAATATATGTAGTGATTTGAAATTATAAAATATAATTTAAACATAAGAACTAGATATGTAAAATAAGATACAAAATAGTTAAGTACAATTTAAAATGAATCTATATATATGAAGATATATGAGATCTATGTATAATTTATATATATATATATATATATATATATATATATATATATATATATATATATATATATATATATATATATATATATATATATATATATATATATATATATGTATATATATATTAAATGTTCAATAAGTGTTACTATATTATATAATGAAAAGTTTATATATTATATGTAGTTACAAGTTAAAATATAAATGTTAATATTATTATCATTACTTCATTATTATTATTAATGATAATATTAAAATTAATAATTGTATTATATTAAGTAGTATTATTAATAACATTATTAAAAATATTATTGTTATCATTTTTATTATTATTAAACTTATTAGAATTATTAACTCTATTAATATCATTATCATTTATTATTAATACACTATTATTTTCCGAATTATTAATATAATTATCAATATCATAAATCTTATTATTATTATTTATGTAATTATTATTAGTATTAATATTATTATTAATATATGTAAATATGCAGGTTATAATCAAATGCATATACATATACAAAATACTAATATATATAAATAAAAACAGCTAAATACATACATATAAACATAAAATGTCGATTATATACAGATATATATAAAATGCAGTTAAGTATATATAAAGATATATATACAGCTATAGATATATATATATATATATATATAAACACAGTTGCAGATATATATATATATACATTACATATACAGATAAATAAGAATATAAATACATACACTATAACCGTAATCTGTTTTTAATATATATACGTGTATGTATAAACAGCAAATCGTAATCTGTTTTCAATAGATATCAAACTATAGTGATTCTTGCTTTATGTAGTACAAATCACGATCTAGCTTTGAAGAACAATCCAAATTCTGTCTGTTTTATTTTTTATTTATTTAATTGTACCCGATGAACAACACTGGTCGATCACTTTATACTATAAACCAAGCGAATTGTGCAGTAATATAGACTACCTCATTCATCTCTTTCATCACCATTATCAATTAACAATCACCACAGCTCCATTATTTGAATTAAAACCAGAAAATTCTTTTAAACCGAAGTAAGCACCCTATACGCGTATCCTTTTTTATCAAAGCTTGAAATCGATTCCCATTTCAAAAACTTTAAATGTAGTTTTGTTAAGAGTCTTTTATACAATCTTTCTGCAAAATCACAGACTCCAATTCTTCTTATTGAGTTCCAATTTTGAGGTCAAACTTTACAATTCAAAAGTCAAACATTTAGTTCTTCGTAAAATTCGTAAGCATATTGATGTCTATGATTCAATTGACGTTTGAGAAAGTTTCTAGGAGTAAGTTGAAAAATAATTCATGTTATAAATATTATCAATAACTCTCTCCATTTTAAAAATCAAGTTCTCATATTATTATTTTTTTAATCGTAACTGCAGTAGCAGTTTCAGTTATTTTTTTTTATTTTTTTTCGTTTTCTAAGTATACAAACAAGTGATATGGATTGTGTCTAATTATTTAAAGTCTCAAAACCTCAGTTGTGTTGATTGAAAATTGGTTTGGGTCGATTAAATTTCATGAAGAAGAAGAACAACTCACGAACGGGTTATAAGAATTTGGGTTAGAGTTTAAACAGAAAAGCAAGCATAGCAGGATGGTTTAGGAGGATGTCGGGGAAGCGAGAGGTCTCGGGTTCGAGCCCGGTCATGGGCAATTCTTTTTAGGATGGCTGTTTGAAGGGTATATAACTTTCATTTAATTTTGTTATTATTATTATTATTATTATTATTATTATTATTATTATTATTATTATTATTATTATTATTATTATTATTATTATTATTATTATTATTATTATTATTATTATTATTATTATTATTATTATTATTATTATTATTATTATTATTATTATTATTATTATTAGTACTAGTAGTAGTAGTATTATGATTATAATTATTATCACATTTATAATTATAAGTATTCTAATTGTTTTTAGTATTAGCATTATAATTATCATTATTATTAAGATTATCCTAATTATAAAAATCCTAATCACTATTATTGCTATAAGTATTATTACTATGTTAATTATTGTTAAATGCTATCATTTGTATTATAGCTATTATATATGTATTAATATTATTATGATTAAGATTATTAGAATTATTATAACAATAATTCAAATTATTATTATCTTCATCACTAGTATTAGTATTAATATCATTTTTTTAATTATTAGTATTACTACTTTTATTATTAAACAAAAGTATTAGTATTAACAATATCATTATTATTATTAATATTATCATTGTCATTAAAGTTATTATCATTATTATTAATAAATCATTAATACCAAAAACTACCTTTTTAGACAGATAAATATTTCGTACATAAAATATACTTATTATATAAACTATACTTATATTAAAATTTCATATAACTATATATATCAACTTTACTAAAATTACTTAAATAAATAAGTACAAATAACAAACCATCGATTTTTAAATATAACATTGAACAAGTATGTATATAAATATATTAATATAACTATATAAATATTAACCATTTTGAATATACGCACAAATTAAATATACGTAAGATATAAATTAAGGATATAATAAATAAATTTATTCGATTACGATTATATGTTTTAATATATACATACAAATGATATAGGTTCATGAATTCGAGGCCAACCCTGCATTGTTCAATTGTTCAATATCGTCATATGTATTTTTACTACAAAATACAGTATGGTGAGTTTCATTTGCTCCCTTTTTAAATGCTTTTGCAATATATAATTTTTGGGACTGAGAATACATGTGCTGCTTTTATAACTGTTTTACGAAATATACACAAGTAATTGAAACTACATTATATGGTTGAATTATTGAAATCGAATATGCCCCTTTTTAGTCTGGTAATCTAAGAATTAGGGAACAGACACCCTAATTGACGCGAATCCTAAAGATAGATCTATTGGGTCCAACAAGCCCCATCCAAAGTACCGGATGCTTTAGTACTTCGAAATTTATATCATGTCCAAAGGAGGATCCCGAAATGATGGGGATATTCTTATATGCATATTGTGAATGTCGGTTACCAGGTGTTCAATCCATATGAATGATATGTTTGTCTCTATGCATGGGACGTATGTTTATGAGAAATGAAAATATGAAATCTTGTGGTCTATTAAAATTATGAAATGATTATTTATGTTAAACTAATGAACTCACCAACCTTTTGGTTGACACTTTAAAACATGTTTATTCTCAGGTACGAAAGAAATCTTCCACTGTGCATTTGCTCATTTTAGAGATATTACTTGGAGTCATTCATGACATATTTCAAAAGACGTTGCATTCGAGTTGTCGAGTTCATCAAGATTATAACTAAGTCAATTATAGTTGGATATATTATGAAATGGTATGCATGCCTGTCAACTTTCGATGTAATGAAAGTTTGTCTTTTAAAAAACGAATGCAATGTTTGTAAAATGTATCATATAGAGGTCAAGTACCTCGCGATGTAACCAACTATTATGAATCATTTGTAATCGATATGGACTTCGTCCGGATGGATTAGGATGGGTCGCTTCACATAAATTGCTTCGAACGGTGCCATTTCGATACTCGAGTGGTAACTGTTGTTTTAGGAAAATTCTGCTAATGGTAGATGTCGATCCCAACCGTTTCCAAAATCAATAACACATGTTCGTAGCATGTCTTCAAGAGTCTGTATCATCCTTTCGCTCTGCCCATCGATTTGTGGATGATAGGCAGTACTCATGTCTAGACGAGTTCCCAATGCTTGTTATAATGTCTGCCAAAACCTTGAAAAAAATCTACCATCCCTATAAGAGATTATAGAGACTGGTATTCCATGTCTGAAGACAACTTCCTTCAAGTATAATCTCGCCAACTTCTCCATTTTATCATCTTCTCTCATTGGCAGAAAGTGTGATGACTTGGTGAGACGATCGACTATTACCCAAATAGTATCATAACCACTTGCAGTCCTTGGCAATTTAGAAATGAAATCCATGCTAATGTTTTCCCATTTCCATTCTGGGATTTCAGTTTGTTGGAGTAGACATGATGGTTTCTGATGTTCAGCTTTGACCTTTGAACATGTCAAACATTCTCCTACATATTTAGCAATATCGGCTTTCATACCCGGCCACCAAAAGTGCTTCTTGAGATCTTTGTTCATTTTGCCTGCTCCGGGATGTATTGAATATCTGGTTTTATGTGCTTCCTTAAGTACCATTTCTCTCACATCTCCAAACTTTGGTACCCAAATTCTTTCAGCCTTATACCGGGTTCCGTCTTCCTGAATATTAAGATGTTTCTTCGATCCTTTGGGTATTTCATTCTTCAACTTTCCTTCTTTTACAACTCTCTGATGTGCCTCCTTTATTTGAGTCGTAAGGTTAGTACGAATAATTATATTCATAGCTTTTACCCGCATAGGTTCTCTGTCCTTTCTACTCAAAGCGTCAGCTACCACATTTGCCTTCCCTGGGTGGTAACGAATCTCGAAATCGTAATCATTCAATAACTCAATCCACCTACGCTGCCTCATGTTCAGTTGTTTCTGATTAAATATATGATGCAGACTTTTGTGGTCGGTATATATGATACTTTTGACCCCATATAAGTAGTGCCTCCAACTCTTTAATGCAAAAACAACAGCGCCCAATTCCAAATCATGAGTTGTATAATTTTGCTCGTGAATCTTCAATTGTCTGGACGCATAAGCAATTACCTTCGTTCGCTGCATTAATACACAACCGAGGCCTTACTTTGAGGCATCACAATATATCAAAAAATCATCATTCCCTTCAGGCAATGACAATATAGGTGCCGTAGTTAACTTTTTCTTCAACAATTGGAACGCTTCCTCCTGTTCATCCTTCCATTCAAATTTCTTTCCTTTATGCGTTAATGCAGTCAATGGTTTTGCTATTTTAGAAAAATCTTGGATGAATCTTCTGTAGTAACCAGCCAATCCTAAAAATTGACGTATATGCTTCGGAGTTTTCGGGGTTTCCCAGTTTACAACGGTTTCAATCTTTGCCGGATTAACCTGAATACCTTCTTTGCTCACAACATGTCCGAGTAATTGAACTTCTTTCAACCAAAATGCACACTTTGAAAACTTAGCGTACAGTTTTTCTTTCCTCAATAATTCCAGTACTTTCCTCAAATGTTCTTCATGCTCTTGATCATTCTTTGAGTAAATAAGTATGTCATCGATGAAGACAATGACAAACTTGTCGAGATATGGTCCACACACTCTGTTCATGAGGTCCATGAACACAGCTGGTGCGTTAGTCAAACCAAACGGCATAACCATAAACTTGTAATGAACAGAGTGGCCTTGTAGTTGATCAAATAAGTCGTCGATTCTCGGTAGTGGGTAGCGGTTCTTGATGGTAAGTTTGTTCAACTCTCGGTAGTCGATACACAACCTGAATGTACCATCCTTCTTTTTGACAAACAAAACAGGAGCTCCCCATGGTGATGTACTTGGTCGTATGAAACCACGCTCTAGAAGTTCTTGTAATTGGCTTTGAAGTTCCTTCATTTCGCTGGGTGCGAGTCTGTATGGAGCACGAGCTATTGGTGCAGCTCCCGGTACACGATCTATTTGAAATTCAACGGATCGGTGTGGAGGTAATCCCGGTAATTCTTTCAGAAATACATCGTTAAATTCTTTTACGACGGGAACATCATTGATGCTCTTTTCTTTAGTTTGTACTTTCTCGACGTGTGCTAGAATAGCATAGCAACCCTTTCTTATTAGCTTTTGCACCTTCAAATTACTAATAAGATTTAGCTTCGCGTTGCTCTTTTCTCCGTACACCATTAAGGGTTTTCCTTCATCTCGTACAATGCGAATTGCATTTTTGTAACATACGATCTCTACTTTCACCTCTTTCAACCAGTCCATGCCGATTATCACATCAAAACTCCCTAACTCTACTGGTATCAATTTAATCTTAAACGTTTCGCTACCCAGTTTAATTTCTCGATTTCGACATATATTATCTGCTGCAATTAATTTACCGTTTGCTAATTTTAGTATAAACTTATTATCCAAAGGCGCCAATGGACAACTTAATTTAGCACAGAAATCCTTACTCATATAGCTTCTATTTGCACCCGAATCAAATAAAACATAAGCAGATGTATTGTCAATAAGAAACGTACCCGTAACAAGCTCCGAGTCTTCCTGCGCTTCAACCGCATTAATGTTGAAGACTCTTCCTCAGCCTTGCCCATTATTATCCCCCTGATTTGGAAACATATTTTTGTAATGGCCCTTCTTCCCGCATCCAAAACAGGTAATGTCGGCATAACTTGTTCCGACATTATTTGTTCCCTTAGCCATTGATCCGTAGATTTCGCACTTGGTCGCACCATGGCCCTTTCTATTACACTTAGTACACACTACTGTATAGAGCCCAGTTGGATGGTATCCTTCACATCTCTGGCAGAATTTCTGCCTCTTGTTGTTATTGTTGGGATTGTTGTTGTTGCGGTTGTTATTGTTGTTGAAACAGTTGTTGTAGTTGTTGCTGGGGTGGTTGTTGTTATTGAAAGGACCCGTTCATATACATTATAAACGATTCACAATAGTTAATTACATTGCGAGGTATTTGACCTCTATATGATACATTTTACAAACATTGCATTCGTTTTTAAAAGACAATCTTTCTTTACATCGAAAATTGACAGGCATGCATACCATTTCATAATATCCACTATCCAACTATAAATTGATTTAATAATAATCTTTGATGAACTCAATGACTCGAATGTAACGTTCTTCGAAATATGCTATGAAAGACTCCAAGTAATATCTTTAAAATGAGCAAATGACCAGCGGAAGATTTCTTTAACACCTGAGAATAAACATGCTTTAAAGTGTCAACCAAAAGGTTGGTGAGTTCATTAGTTTATCATAATCATTTATTTCCATCATTTTAATAGACCACAAGAATTTCATTTCCAGTTCTCATAAATATACGTCCCATGCATAGAGACAAAAATAATCATTCATATGGTGAACACCTGGTAACCGACATTAACAATATGCATATAAGAATATCCCCATCATTCCGGGATCCTCCTTCGGACATGATATAAATTTCGAAGTACTAAAGCATCCGGTACTTTGGATGGGGTTTGTTAGGCCCAATAGATCTATCTTTAGGATTCGCGTCAATTAGGGTGTCTGTTCCCTAATTCTTAGATTACCAGACTTTAATAAAAAGGGGCATATTCGATTTCGATAATTCAACCATAGAATGTAGTTTCAATTACTTGTGTCTATTTCGTCAAACATTTATAAAAGCGCATGTATTCTCAGTCCCAAAAATATAAAGGGTAAAAAGGCAAATGAAACTCACCATACTGTATTTCGTAGTAAAAATACATATAACGTCATTGAACAAGTGCAAGGTTGGCCTCGGATTCACGAACTTATATTAATTATTTATATTTATATGTTGGTCAATATTTGTATAGCAATTTAGGTCAGGTCATAGTGTAATCCTATCCTATAGCTCGAGTCTGACTCTACAGTATAGTAACATGTTATATTACGCATGCTCAATTAAGATTCTAGTAAAAGGTGACGTGTGAAACAACGTAACACAAATGGTTTCATAATCATAAAATAGTATTTTAGTTTTTTTTTTTTTTTTTTTGAGAAAATCAACACAAAAAGTTAACTGAAAAGTTAACAGGAAAAGTCAAAGTTCAAAGTCAAAAGTCAAAGGTTAAAGTCAAAAGTCAAAGGTCAAAGTAAAAATGAGGTCGCATGCAAATATATAATAACTTATACAAAAATGATTTTCGGTCAAACATGACTAAACGGGCCACTTCAGCTATTTTTAGAAAAATTATCGGAACTCCGATTGATAAACGGCCAAAGATAAAAGTTACACATTACCAAAAAGATTAAGCATAAATATTACAGAAGTAAACTAAACCTAGACAACTCGTAGTTACCAACACGTTTTCGGCGTTTTAAAGTTAATTTTTCAGCTTTAATAAATTTACAAAAGTGACCGAGTAGCCTACTTTGGAGATTTTTAGAAAATTCCTCAAAACTCGTATTGACAAACGGTCAAAGCCTGCAAATTCTTGTTACCACAAAGATATAACATGATTTTTGGCAAGAGTAAATACATATCAGGCCGACCATGAAAACTGATACAAAACTGAAATTTTTAAATAAAAAAGTTTCAGCTCTTTTTAGAATTTTAAAATGTGACCAAACCGTCAACTTTGATGATTTTTAGAAAAATCGTCGAGACTCGAATTGACAAACGGCCAGAGTCGTTTGTTAGATCTTACAGCAAAGAATTCAGTGGTATTTTTTTTATATATGAAACAACGCATATCAGCGAGAATTTCAGTTCCCGTTTCGACATTTCATCAAAATTTGCAAAACTTCTTTTGTCCATAACTTGACAACCGTTCAACGAAACGAGACGTGCTTTATATGAAAATTCATCTACTCGACGAGTAGAATCCAAATAACCACTTTTTATAACCCAGAAAATTATTTCACTAATTATCATCAGCAATTTTAATTACGAAATTAATTATGCAATTTGTTTATTTCATAACTTTCTAACCGTTACTTGGATTGAAGTGATTCTTAAACCAAAATTCAACTATTTTTCGCTAGCTTTCCAACGACATGCATATCTTATACCTTATCTCAATCGTATATGTAACTAATTTAGGAATCAACATAACCTATCTAATGGCAATATCAAAAGTACAAGCATGCATAATCCTATATACTCGAGCACTAGTCAGGGATACACTATTAGTATGTAAAAATTAAATTATGAGTACTCACATATCAATATTGAGATTCAATATTGCAGGAAAGATACATAAACGCAACGGAGATGATAAACACTATATTGACCTCACGAGCATACCCATGAACCATACTCAATCACCTCCATAGCTATAACCCATAATTTCCTTAATCATATCCCACTCGAAAAAACAACTTCGAAATCACTCAGACAGCACTCCGTCGTAATATATAATGTATACTAATAATATCTTGAGATAATACGGAGTAAATATATATATGTAAATCGATTGAGAGAGTTTAGAGAAAACTATTTTCAAGTTTCTATGAAATAATGAAACCTATTGAATTATATTTATAATAGATTTTTGAATTATTAAAGTGAATTATTAAAGTATGAATTATTAAAGTGAATTATTAAAGTATGAATTATTAAAGTGAATTATTAAAGTATGAATTATTAAAGTGAATTATTAAAGTATGAATTATTAAAGTTAAAGTAAAGTAAAAATAAAGTAAAGGTAAAGTTTAAGTATAGTAAAAGTATAAAACTATGTACGTATAATACGCGTATAATATATATAATATTAATTTAAATCGTTATATATATTTAATAAAATAAAATATAAATATCGTTATCTTTATCATACTAGTTAAGTAATGAGTTTTCAAAAGTGGTTCTAGATATTTATAAAAGTTATATACGTTTTAATAATAAAGTTATTTTTAAACTGAAAACGTTTTTGTACGTTTGAAACTAAATAGATCAATCGAGTCTTTATGAGATTCAATCTTCCACTATCCTTTGTCTAGTTCTCAATGATTGACAATTTGTTCATATTTATAAATCACTTTACCATTTTCCGAATATTGTTAAAATGAAACGATTTCTCAAATCAACGTGGGCCTTTCAACAGAGACTTGTAATCATAATTTAATATATCTGATAATTCAATCATTTGATCTTATCTTCTAATTCCATTGATAAACATTTTGAAACAGATACAATCATATAAAGTATTTAATCTAATATTTTGTTTACGTTTCAAGTTATAATATATATACACATATACATATATAATCATATTCGTTTAATGGTTCATGAATCGTTGGAACTTGGTCGAGGTTGAATGAATGTATGAACATAGTTTAAAATTCTTGAAATTTAACTTAACAAATATTGCTTATCGTGTCGGAAACATATAAAGATTAAAGTTTAAATTTGGTTGGAAATTTCCGGGTTGTCACAGTACCTACCCGTTAAAGAAATTTCGTCCCGAAATTTGAGTGGAAAGGTCGTGAATGATAATAAGTATGTTTTCATGATGCACACGGGCTGAAAATTAGAGTTTTATCATCAGCGAATAATTTGGATAAACAATCTATTTATATGAAGAGTACGAATGAAGCTAACATAGAAGAGTGAAATGAGTAAGTGTAGATTCATCTTATTATTTGACGTAGATATGATTGATTCCCAGATTTTAAGGGATTTGAAGAAAATCTTCTTAATAAGATTTGACTCTCCGGTAATCAAGGGAATTAGGATCCGCTTTAAATGCGATCATCCATTTTAATTGTTCTGTCAGAGATTTTCTTATAAATTCACCTCCTTCGTTTCCTTACAACTCACATCATCTGTTGATGCATTTTATGCAAGTCCCTAGACATCTACCCACGTCCATTGCAGGTACAACAGTTTACAGACCACCATGATTGCTCGTTATTATCCTATCCGTGTTTGTATGTGGTTACAGGAACTGCAGGAACGAGATTTAGATGTTTGACTATGTTAGACTTAGTCAGACATACGAGTGAAGCCTCGCTAGTACGGCTGACAGGCTCATACGCATGGTTGATGCTGAGCTAAGTCACAATTACAACATAAATGATAAGACACGAGTGAGTGATCACCCGTACGGTTGATGAAGCCAACTCGTACGTGTGATGAATGAATCATATGGGTGTGTCAACAGCAGGGGTATATAAAGTCTTATGTTCTTCATTTTAGGTTTAGCCTCTCATTTGTTACACACACTCAGATCTAGTGAGCTCCTTCGATTCTCTCTCAGTCCAAATCACCCAGGTGGTGAATAATAGCTCTAGGTGTTGATCTAATCACACTTGATTTAGTTGTGGTTTGACTAAATTAATCAAAAAAAAAAAAAAAACTTAACCTATTCACTAGAGGGTTTGATTCACTTATTCTGCCATTGTGTGAGTTAAATCTGTTGATTTCTAAGTTCCTAGTCATGTTTCATCACCTTCTATTCTTTCCCCCTCAACTCATATTTTAAAGTATTCATCAATATGCTCCATCCAGTTCTGATTCTCGATATACTTCTAACTTTCATATCGGTCATTCTTCTTTTTTTTCATCTACCGCCGGAAGAATCTATTTACTTCTACTATACTCTTGGGTTTATAGTGTTCCTAGTTCTCCCGTGTCTTTATATTGCTATATGCATCGATATATATGGTTTATAATTTCTGGTTTGTCGTTGGGCTTTATATGTTCCCTTATATTTCAAAGTCTCTGCTTCTGTCTTCTATAATCATTATCATTCATAGTTAATGCTCTCTTTTATTTGCTGCAATTTATACCCCAATTTCTATTTCGGAGTTTTGTCCTTTCGTTTCTTCTTCTTGCGATTAAGCACCGCTTGTAATGGTCCAGAATTCACAGATATGAATTTCGAAATGAACATTGTTAATGTTCTAGGAAGGAAATTGTGATGGCACGATCTTGACTTGTCAAATTACAAAAATACCTTGGAAAAAGCCGAATCATCAAGAAATATTTTCTTGATATTTTAGAGGTTAAATAGAATACAAGAGTCGTATAACATGGCACATGATGATGTTATGATCTGTGAATCACCACGTTCCATTTAGAAACTCAGCATGACTTACTGTAATATAATCACATTGATCAAGTGTCATTATATTATACTAATTCATGCTTCAGTTCCCAACACTACTTCAAAATATTCCTATTTTAAACTTGAATGTTTCAGAATTTAGAAACTAAAATAGTTTCTTTTATGATGTAATACAGATAGCGCGAAGAGGTAAATGATTTCAAATAAGAAAAATTAAGAAAATATCTTCAGAAATATGGAGGATATTTATAATGAAAGATATGATGATATTTTAGAATTTCTAATATCAGATGATGATGAAGAATATTGTCCGCAGGGGTTTAGAGTCAGGAGCAAGGAATTCGTTAATGACTTCAGCAGATACTGAATTATTTGGATCCTTTGAAGTCAGGTTCAGTCTTTGTAATTTGTTCACGGCCTCCTTCCTACTTTGCTCAATCCGTTTTCCAGTTCCAAGACTTCTCTTTTTCTGCGCTTTGCCAGAACACCTATTCATTATCATCAAACTTTTACTGTTAAGGTCGTTTATAGTTTTTTTGCTGCTTCATCAGTATTTTTCCATTTTCGGAGAACCAATTCGTAGTTCGAAGTGTTTTTCAGAATCTTTATATTCAAATTAAGTCCAGAAGATAGACGTTATATATACACATATAACTATTGGCGTAGACATGCTGCGAGATTTCAAAATACTGATTGCTAATTCCCAATGATTCGTATGGAAATTCTCATTACAAGATGCGAATGAGTAAATGATGGGGTTTCAATGAATAATTATAATGACTTTTTGGAGAGGCTAAAGTCAAAGGGTAATGATGTTGTTGATACATCTGTTAATAATGTGGTGGAATGTAAAAGGTTCCCTGGTAACGATGGTGTATATCTCAAGGTTATAATAAGGTTAGTCTGACTGAAAAGTCGAAGTTGACTTGCTGGAGCTATGACAAAACTGGCTACTTTGAATAGGAGTCGCAAAGTTATTTTTGCTAATAAATGCTAAAGAATCTGACGCGGATACGTTGTTTAAACTTTTACTTTGGTTTCAAGAGTTTTTCGGGTACATAACTGTGGGTAACATGTGGTTGGATCATCATCTCGATTGCTCATCATTCGAAGTGTCTTCAGAAATTTTCGAAGGGTTTGAACACAGATTGTAATCGTTAACATACATTTGATGTTCTAACACAGTTTTGAAGTCAAAATATAGTGTGTGAAAGATGTAAGGATCTAAGAGTGATGATTTTGGTCATATCTCAAGTTGAATTTTGAGATTTCAAAATCAGAATATGTAATTAAATTTTGAATGAGTATGGTTGTTTTTATTTCTATAAAAGAATGTATATTGTTGTGAAAGTAGGGAGTATAATGGATGATTTGCTGAATCAGATTCGAAGAATGTAATATATTAATTGTGAATTTATATATCTCTCGGGTATTACCTACCCGTTAAAAAAAATTTCACAATTAATATTTTGTACAAAAGAATTTTA
This sequence comes from Rutidosis leptorrhynchoides, assembly GCF_046630445.1. Lineage (NCBI taxonomy): Eukaryota > Viridiplantae > Streptophyta > Magnoliopsida > Asterales > Asteraceae > Rutidosis > Rutidosis leptorrhynchoides. The sequence goes on from NC_092335.1 coordinate 616,179,644, forward strand.
TTACAGTCTTTATGAAAATATATATATGTATATTTTCTTCAGATGTAACATAGATTTAATGAGTTAATGTTAAATTAAACTCATTTGATTTACGGTTGAAACTAGAATTGAATAATCCCTAAAGACTTTAAAAAGTACATAACTTTTACGCAGTATTTCTTTAATGACATTGAAATTATGAATCAATACTTCGTTATTTGTTGATGTATGATGTTCGGTTCGTGGAATTCTTGTGAATTTCGCAAAGTACGAATGATGTTATCTGAAAAGTTTCGGGTACATCGATGATGAAAGTGTAAAATCAAATATATACTTGATTTATTATGAATTGGAATTTGTTGAATTGGGACAGAGATTGTAGTTAACGCTGGTTAAGTTGCGGCCGAAGGACGTACATTATTGCATATTTGTAATATGAATTAACCAAGTAGTTAAGATTCACACACAATAGCTTAGCACGGAAAGATTTATTTTTATTTTAAAATATATAAAATATACATATAATTTCTTCAAAGGGAATGAGTTAATTCTTCATAACTCGTTGATACAATATACGGGTTATTGATTCGTAATGATGTCCATAGTGATTCTTGAGCTGACGGAGTTTGTGATGTTATAGGTGTTGTTGAATCTGATGTTGACTGTACTGATGATGCTGGTGACGCTGACGGTACTGTTGATGCTGTTGGTAAAACAAGTTTAGCTTGTTAATCACACACCATTTTTGTCAGGGTTTCTACTCTTCCTTCTATCATTTTGGTTCGCTTAACTGATTTATGGTTAGGGCTAGATTAGATAATCTCTAAGACTTTAGAGATTACATAATCTGCGCGGAATGTTTCTCCAATGAAGTTATGAATTAATACTTTGTCGGTTATTGTTGTTGGTATTCCTTGGTATCTACAGGGCGTATGACATTGGTGCTTGTGGGACAGAGTGTAAAGTTGAGGTTTATGACGTGGTTGTGGTTGGGGTGGTAATGGTACTATTGGCATTGATGATGGTGTTACTGGTTATGCTGCTGATGCTGCTGCTGGTGTTTGTAATCTCTGCACCATATTCTCCAAAGCCACTACCCGAGCGCGAAGCTCGTTGACTTATTCTATTACACCGGGGTGATTGTCGGTTCGGACGAGCGGATAAATAAAATCTAAAATTTGAGGTAATATATAATCGTGACGAGATACTCTGGAAATGAGCGAGAAAATAGTGTTTCGAACAGGTTCGCCGGTAAGTGCTTCAGGTTCTTCATCAAGAGGGCAATGTGGTGGATGGAAGGGATCACCTTCTTCTTGTCTCCAATGATTGAGGAGGCTACGAACCCATCCCCATTTCATCCAGAATAGGTGATGACTGATTGGTTGATCTATTCCGGTCACACTGCTTTCGGAGCTGGAGTGGGATTCCATTTCGAAATCCGAGGAACTTGAATTAATGATGAATTCCATTTCGTACGATTGAATAAGGATTTTTTTTTTTCCGATATGAAATGATTTTCGGTTATCGGATGGTATTCTAATTACATAGAATATCCATATATATAGAACAAAAGATTTCGTAAATTACGGAGGAATTTACGGGATATATCAGGCAACGTTTACAGTAATAGATACGATAAGATATGATTTAGCATATACGCTAAGATATGAATTTTTGTCTATACACTATTAATGCAATCAATGCAGCAAGACGTGTCTTAGACTAAAAATGATAAGCAGGTAATTTTCTGAGGATGATAAGTAGTTAATTTTTGACACAAAATGATAAGCAAAACTATTGACATGCAGACACGGTCGAAGTCCAGACTCACTAATGCATCCTATCGACTTATCTGTTAGACACACTAATGCAGACCTGGTTCGCTAAGACCACCGCTCTGATACCAACTGAAAGGACCCGTTCATATACATTATAAACGATTCACAATAGTTAATTACATTGCGAGGTATTTGACCTCTATATGATACATTTTACAAACATTGCATTCGTTTTTAAAAGACAATCTTTCTTTACATCGAAAATTGACAGGCATGCATACCATTTCATAATATCCACTATCCAACTATAAATTGATTTAATAATAATCTTTGATGAACTCAATGACTCGAATGTAACGTTCTTCGAAATATGCTATGAAAGACTCCAAGTAATATCTTTAAAATGAGCAAATGACCAGCGGAAGATTTCTTTAACACCTGAGAATAAACATGCTTTAAAGTGTCAACCAAAAGGTTGGTGAGTTCATTAGTTTATCATAATCATTTATTTCCATCATTTTAATAGACCACAAGAATTTCATTTCCAGTTCTCATAAATATACGTCCCATGCATAGAGACAAAAATAATCATTCATATGGTGAACACCTGGTAACCGACATTAACAATATGCATATAAGAATATCCCCATCATTCCGGGATCCTCCTTCGGACATGATATAAATTTCGAAGTACTAAAGCATCCGGTACTTTGGATGGGGTTTGTTAGGCCCAATAGATCTATCTTTAGGATTCGCGTCAATTAGGGTGTCTGTTCCCTAATTCTTAGATTACCAGACTTTAATAAAAAGGGGCATATTTGATTTCGATAATTCAACCATAGAATGTAGTTTCAATTACTTGTGTCTATTTCGTCAAACATTTATAAAAGCGCATGTATTCTCAGTCCCAAAAATATAAAGGGTAAAGAGGCAAATGAAACTCACCATACTGTATTTCGTAGTAAAAATACATATAACGTCATTGAACAAGTGCAAGGTTGGCCTCGGATTCACGAACTTATATTAATTATTTATATTTATATGTTGGTCAATATTTGTATAGCAATTTAGGTCAGGTCATAGTGTAATCCTATCCTATAGCTCGAGTCTGACTCTACAGTATAGTAACATGTTATATTACGCATGCTCAATTAAGATTCTAGTAAAAGGTGACGTGTGAAACAACGTAACACAAATGGTTTCATAATCATAAAATAGTATTTTAGTTTTTTTTTTTTTTTTTTTTGAGAAAATCAACACAAAAAGTTAACTGAAAAGTTAACAGGAAAAGTCAAAGTTCAAAGTCAAAAGTCAAAGGTTAAAGTCAAAAGTCAAAGGTCAAAGTAAAAATGAGGTCGCATGCAAATATATAATAACTTATACAAAAATGATTTTCGGTCAAACATGACTAAACGGGCCACTTCAGCTATTTTTAGAAAAATTATCGGAACTCCGATTGATAAACGGCCAAAGATAAAAGTTACACATTACCAAAAAGATTAAGCATAAATATTACAGAAGTAAACTAAACCTAGACAACTCGTAGTTACCAACACGTTTTCGGCGTTTTAAAGTTAATTTTTCAGCTTTAATAAATTTACAAAAGTGACCGAGTAGCCTACTTTGGAGATTTTTAGAAAATTCCTCAAAACTCGTATTGACAAACGGTCAAAGCCTGCAAATTCTTGTTACCACAAAGATATAACATGATTTTTGGCAAGAGTAAATACATATCAGGCCGACCATGAAAACTGATACAAAACTGAAATTTTTAAATAAAAAAGTTTCAGCTCTTTTTAGAATTTTAAAATGTGACCAAACCGTCAACTTTGATGATTTTTAGAAAAATCGTCGAGACTCGAATTGACAAACGGCCAGAGTCGTTTGTTAGACCTTACAGCAAAGAATTCAGTGGTATTTTTTTTATATATGAAACAACGCATATCAGCGAGAATTTCAGTTCCCGTTTCGACATTTCATCAAAATTTGCAAAACTTCTTTTGTCCATAACTTGACAACCGTTCAACGAAACGAGACGTGCTTTATATGAAAATTCATCTACTCGACGAGTAGAATCCAAATAACCACTTTTTATAACCCAGAAAATTATTTCACTAATTATCATCAGCAATTTTAATTACGAAATTAATTATGCAATTTGTTTATTTCATAACTTTCTAACCGTTACTTGGATTGAAGTGATTCTTAAACCAAAATTCAACTATTTTTCGCTAGCTTTCCAACGACATGCATATCTTATACCTTATCTCAATCGTATATGTAACTAATTTAGGAATCAACATAACCTATCTAATGGCAATATCAAAAGTACAAGCATGCATAATCCTATATACTCGAGCACTAGTCAGGGATACACTATTAGTATGTAAAAATTAAATTATGAGTACTCACATATCAATATTGAGATTCAATATTGCAGGAAAGATACATAAACGCAACGGAGATGATAAACACTATATTGACCTCACGAGCATACCCATGAACCATACTCAATCACCTCCATAGCTATAACCCATAATTTCCTTAATCATATCCCACTCGAAAAAACAACTTCGAAATCACTCAGACAGCACTCCGTCGTAATATATAATGTATACTAATAATATCTTGAGATAATACGGAGTAAATATATATATGTAAATCGATTGAGAGAGTTTAGAGAAAACTATTTTCAAGTTTCTATGAAATAATGAAACCTATTGAATTATATTTATAATAGATTTTTGAATTATTAAAGTGAATTATTAAAGTATGAATTATTAAAGTGAATTATTAAAGTATGAATTATTAAAGTGAATTATTAAAGTATGAATTATTAAAGTGAATTATTAAAGTATGAATTATTAAAGTTAAAGTAAAGTAAAAATAAAGTAAAGGTAAAGTTTAAGTATAGTAAAAGTATAAAACTATGTACGTATAATACGCGTATAATATATATAATATTAATTTAAATCGTTATATATATTTAATAAAATAAAATATAAATATCGTTATCTTTATCATACTAGTTAAGTAATGAGTTTTCAAAAGTGGTTCTAGATATTTATAAAAGTTATATACGTTTTAATAATAAAGTTATTTTTAAACTGAAAACGTTTTTGTACGTTTGAAACTAAATAGATCAATCGAGTCTTTATGAGATTCAATCTTCCACTATCCTTTGTCTAGTTCTCAATGATTGACAATTTGTTCATATTTATAAATCACTTTACCATTTTCCGAATATTGTTAAAATGAAACGATTTCTCAAATCAACGTGGGCCTTTCAACAGAGACTTGTAATCATAATTTAATATATCTGATAATTCAATCATTTGATCTTATCTTCTAATTCCATTGATAAACATTTTGAAACAGATACAATCATATAAAGTATTTAATCTAATATTTTGTTTACGTTTCAAGTTATAATATATATACACATATACATATATAATCATATTCGTTTAATGGTTCATGAATCGTTGGAACTTGGTCGAGGTTGAATGAATGTATGAACATAGTTTAAAATTCTTGAAATTTAACTTAACAAATATTGCTTATCGTGTCGGAAACATATAAAGATTAAAGTTTAAATTTGGTTGGAAATTTCCGGGTTGTCACAGTTATTGTGTTTGTTGTTGCGAAAATTGTTGCGATTGTAGTTGTGATTGTTGGGTTGATTATTGAAATTGTGACCCTTGTCACTGGTTTCTTCCCATTTCCTCATGACTTGTTTCGTATTGGCTTCTCCGACCGCCTGTTCTTTAATCCTTTCCTCAATTTTATTTATAAGTTTATGAGTCATTCGACTTACCTTTTGTATGGAGGCGGGCTCATGTGAACTTATATACTCTTGGATCCTTTCCGGTAACCCTTTTACAAATGCGTCGATTTTCTCTTCTTCATCTTCGAACGCTCCCGGACACAATAGGCACAACTCTATGAATTGTCATTCGTACGTGGTATGAAAAAACCCTTGTGTTCGTAACCCTCTAAGCTCTACCTTGAGCTTAGTGACCTCGTTTCTGGGACGGTACTGCTCGTTCATTAAGTGTTTGAATGCTGACCACGGTAGTGCGTAAGCAGCATCTTGTCCCACCTGTTCTAGATAAGTGTTCCACCATGTTAACGCAGTACCCGTGAAGGTATGCGTAGCGTACTTTACTTTGTCTTCTTCAGTGCACTTACTTATGGAAAACACCGATTCAACCTTCTCAGTTAACCGTTTTAATCCGATTGGACCCTCGGTTCAATCGAATTCTAAAGGTTTACAGGCAGTGAATTCTTTGTAGGAGCATCCTACACGAGTTCTCGTGGCGTTAGTTCCATTGCCGGATTCAGAGTTATTGTTATTTTTCATCGCAGCATGTACTGTGGCTATGTTTGCTGCAAGGAAAGCACGTAATTCTTCCTCGCTCATATTCAGGGTGTGTCGAGTAGTTGGTGCCATTTCCTTCAAAAATAGCCAAAAGAATTTAGTTAATCATATAGAATATCAAGAGTAGTCAATAGTATTTCGTAGCATAATATGAACTTATTTATAAAAGCTTTTTCTTCATATTAGCGTTTTATAGTTTTTTTTTTCCATTCGGGTAGTACCTACCCGTTAAGTTCATACTTAGTAGCTACTATACAATTCAACCACTACAATTCTATATGAAAAACTGATTATAATAATATTTCGCCTTCAAACTATTACACAATATTTTACAAACTTACAATACCACTATATAGTATAAAATATTGCGCACAATAACATTGATACAAAGCAGTTTCGATGACAATCCTAGTTAATACACAAGTCGTTCAACAAAGGCAATAAAGACACGTAGTTCATAAGTCCAGAAACAAATCATGCATTCTGGTTTTACTAAGACTACTTCCCATCCTCGGTTTTGTGGAACATAACCGTTGTGGCCGTTGATAAGATAGCATGTTGTAACATCGTCAAAGGGACGAGGGTTTCGTAATGCCTAACAGCCCCGTAACAATCTAAAAACCTTGTTTCTCACTCCAACTACTGAGTCCGTTACTTGTGGGAATGTTTTGTTTAATAGTTGTAATCCGATGTTCTTTTTCTCACTTGGGTGAGAAGCGAACATCACTAACCCATAAGCATAACATGCTTCTTTATGTTGCATGTTAGAAGCTCTTTCTAATTCACGAAATCCTATGTTGGGATAATTTGAGTCAAAATAGGTTCTTAATCCGTAGCGTAAAATTGCACTTGAGTTCCCCGCATTTAATGCTTTAAAGAAAATACGGCGTAGCGTACGGTCTCCCCAATGTGATATACCCCAACTTTCAAAAGAAAGCCTTTTATAAACTAAGGCATTCTTGAAATTTTCATCAAATGTTCTACAAACTAATTTCGCCGTAAATAATTGTGCCGACGAATTCTGACCAACTTTAGACAAGATTTCATCAATCATGTCCCCGGGTAGGTCTTCTAAAATTTTTGGTTGTCTATCCTTAACGTCCATTGTGTTTTTATACTGTAAAACAGACGAGGATTAGATTTGTAAAAGATAATTATCAAATAATACAAGCAATTTTTTTTACATACAACATAAAAGTACAAGCACACTTATATTACATATATTACACCGCATGATTACAACCCTTTATTCCGACTTGCTTGTTTCTTCTTCTTCGGACTTAGCTCGTTTCGTTAACTTTCTAGGGATATATGGTGCTCCCCTAATACGAGCTGTCATTTTCCACAATGGTTTAGAAAAACCTGGTGGTTTAGAGGTTCCCGGGTTATTGTTACAATTTAGAAAATACGGACGTTGCTGATACATATAAAGTTCATCAGGGTTGAAATCAGGTTTCTCTATTTTTATACCTTTTCCCTTATTATTTTCTTTTGCCTCTTTAAATTGGGTCGGGGTAATTTCTATAACATCATCAGAATCCTCATCGGGATCCGATTCATCGGAGAATTGGTAATCTTCCCAATATTTTGCTTCCTTAGCAGAAACACCATTGACTATTATTAACTTTGGTCCATTGGTTGAGGATTTTCTTTTATTTGACCGTTTTTCAGTGGTTCCTAATATTTTCCCCTCCAGAACCTCTTCTTCTTCCGGTTCCTCTTCTTCCGGTTCTTCTTCTTCCGGTTCTTCTTCTTCCGGTTCTTCGGGAATTTGTGAATCTTCCCAATATATATTCGACTCTTCATTATTATTAGGTGAGTCAATGGGATTCGTGCTAGAGGTAGACATCTATCACACAATATCAAACACGTTAAGAGATTAATATATCACATAATATTTACATGTTAATAATATATAGTTTCCAACAAAAATGTTAAGCAATCATTTTTAAAGAAAACACGGTCGAAGTCCAGACTCACTAATGCATCCTAACAAACTCGATAAAACACACTAATGCAAATTTTCTGGTTCTCTAAGACCAACGCTCGGATACCAACTGAAATGTCCCGTTCATATTGATTATAAACGTTCCATATTAATTGATTTCGTCGCGAGGTTTTGACCTCTATATGAGACGTTTTTCAAAGACTGCATTCATTTTTATAACAACCATAATCTTTATTTTATCGATAAAGGTTTAAAAAGCATTACGTAGATTATCAAATAATGATAATCTAAAATATACCGTTTACACACGACCATTACATAATGGTTTACAATAAAAATATATTGCATCAAAGTAAGTTTCTTGAATGCAGTTTTTACACAATATCATATAAGCATGGACTCCAAATCTTGTCCTTATTTTAGTATGCAAAAGCGGAAGCTTTTAATAATTACCTGAGAATAAACATGCTTAAAACGTCAACAAAAATGTTGGTGAGTTATAGGTTTAACCTATATATTATCAAATCATAATAATAGACTACAAGATTTCTCATTTTTCATAAATATCATTACACTCGCAAGTGCATAAAAATCATTCATATGTTGAACACCTGGTAACCGACGTTAACTTAATGCATAGAATATCCCCAAAACAGAACCTCGTCTGTATAATAATCTCGATGTACTAAACCATCCATAACCTGAATGGGGGTTGTTAAGCCCAATAGATCTATCTTTAGGATTCGCGTCAATTAGTAGACTGGTTTACTAATTCTTAGGTTACCAAGTAAAAGGGGCATATTCAGCTTCGATCGTTCAACCATAGAAAGTAGTTTCATGTACTTGTGTCTATTTTGTAAAACATTTATAAAGCTGCATGTATTCTCATCCAAAAAATATTAGATTTTAAAAGTGGGACTATAACTCACTTTCACAGATTTTTACTTCGTTGGGAAGTAAGACTTGGCCACTGGTCGATTCACGAACCTATAACAAATATGTACATATATATCAAAGTATGTTCAAAATATATTTACAGCATTTTTAATACGTTTTACTGTTTTAAGTTTATTAAGTCAGCTGTCCTCGTTAGTAACCTACAACTAGTTGTCCACAGTTAGATGTACAGAAATAAATCGATATATATATTATCTTGAATCAATCCACGACCCAGTGTATACACGTCTCAGGCTAGATCACAAATCAAAGTATATATATTTTTAGAATCAACCTCAACCCTATATAGCTAACTCCAACATTACTGCATATAGAGTGTCTATGGTTGTTCCAAATAATATATATACATGGGTCGATATGATATGTCAAAACATTTGCATACGTGTGTATGGTATCCCAAGATTACATAATATATTAGAATACATGTATAATACAATATGAGTTATCTAGGATATGATTAATATAGATTTGTTACAATATTTCCCGTAGCTACAACAATCAAAAAATATCCAATCTTGTTTTACCCATAACTTCTTCGTTTTAAATCCGTTTTGAGTGTTTCAAGTTGATATGGTTTCATATTGAACCTAAGTTTATGAATATAAACAGAAAAAGTATAAGTTTATAGTTGAAAATACAGGTTACAAGTCATTTTTGTAAAGGTAGTCATTTCAGTCGAAAGAACGACGTCTAGATGACCATTTTGGAAAACATACTTCCACTTTGAGTTTAACCATGATTTTTGGATTTAGTTTCATGTTCATAAGAAAAATCATTTTCCCAGAAGAACAACTTTTAAATCAAAGTTTATCATAGTTTTTAATTATCAAACCCAAAACAGCCCACGGTGTTACTACGACGGCGTATGTCCGATTTTACGGTGTTTTTCGTGTTTCTAGGTTTTAAATCATTAAGTTAGCATATCATATAGATAGAGAAAATGTGTTTAGTTGATTTTAAAAGTCAAGTTAGAAGGATTAACTTCTGTTTGTGAACAAGTTTAAAATTAACTAAACTATGTTCTAGTGATTACAAGTTTAAACTTTCGAATAAGATAGCTTTATATGTATGAATCGAATGATGTTATGAATATCATTACTACCTCAAGTTTTTTGGATAAACCTACTGAAAAATAGAAAAATGGATCTAGCTTCAAAGGATCCTTGGATGGCTTGAAAGTTCTTGAAGCAGAATCATGATACGAAAACAAGTTCAAGTAAGGTTTCCACTCGAAATAAGATTGTTATAGTTATAGAAATTGAATCAAAATTTGAATATGAGTATTACCTTGAATTAGAAAGATATCTTACTGTAAATAAGAAAGATTTCTTGAGATTGGATGATCACTTGAAATGGATTTGCAAGATTGGAAGTAAGCTAGCAAGATTTCTTGAAGTGTTCTTGAATGGTTGTTTTTATGATGATTAAAGCTTGTAATTGAAGCTAAAAGATGGTGAAAATGCTTGGAGATGATCAAGTATGATGTTAGGAGTATTTTGAGAGAGAATTTGGAGTGTAAGTATGAGAAAATAGAATGGAAAATTGTTGTGAAATCATAAAAACGAAATTACTTGTTATAAAGGAAAAAAAGATCCTTAAGTTTGTTTTTATCTCATTAGTCATACAAGTTGTTAAATAATGGTTCCACATGTTTTTGACTCTAATATGGCTGCTAAGAATGAATGATTAAAGGTGTATATACCTATAGTAAATACATCTAGAAGTTGTGTATTGTACGAGTACAAATACGGGTGTACACGAGTAGAATTGTTGATGGAAACGAATGAAAATGTAATTTTGAGCATTTTTGCTAAGTAGAAATACTTTGATATATGTCTTGAAGTCTTTCAAAAGTGTATTAATACATCTTAATACACTACATGTATATACATTTTAATTGAGTCGTTAAGTCACCGTTAGTCATTACATGTAAGTGTTGTTTTAAGACCTTTAAGTTAACAATCTTGTTAAATGTAATTAATTCATTGTTATTATACTTAAATGAGATGTTAAATTATTACATTATCATGATATTATAATGTATGAATATATCTTAATATGATATATATACATTAAAATATTGTTACAATGATAATCGTTACATATATGCCTCGTTTCGAAATTCTTAAGTTAGTAGTCTTGTTTTACATATGTAGTTCATTGTTAACACACTTAATGATATACTTAATTATCATTTTATCATGTTAAAAATAGTGTATCAATATCTTAATATGATTCATATGTATTTAGTAAGACGTTGTTATAACGATAATCGTTATATATATCGTTTCGAGTTTCTTAATTCAATAAACTCATTTTTATATGTATTACTCATTGTTAATATACTTAGTGAGATACTTACTTATCATAGTCTCATGTTAACCATATATATATATATATATATATATATATATATATATATATATATATATATATATATATATATATATATATATATATATATATATATATCCATATATATATCATCATGTAGTTTTTTTACAAATTTTTAACGTTCGTGAATCGCCGGTCAACTTGGGTGGTCAATTGTCTATATGAAGCACATTTCAAATAATCAAGTCTTAACAAGTTTGATTGCTTAATATGTTGGAAATATTTAATCATACAAATATAGCTTTCATTTAATATATAACATGGAAAAGTTCGGGTCACTACAATGTACGACTTAACCATCGTTAACTACAATCTCTGTTTCAACTCAATGAATTCCATCTCCTAATAAACCAAGTGTATTACTCAATTACATGTTTGAAGTTACACTTTCATTATTGATGTATTCAAAACTTACTAGAAAAACATCATTCGTGCCTTGTGAAATTCACAAGAATTCCACGAGCACCAAAATCCTTCCCCGAGAAATATCAATAAGAATAAATGATAATACTAAAAACGAACATATATTTAATAGCATTATCCCTCAAGGAAGACAAGCTTTTAGTTGCAATTGTTCTATTTACAAGTGATATTCGTTTAAATAATAAAAGGTGAACACAAAAGACAGATTCGACGAATTGAAGACGCAAACGACCAAAAAGCTCAAAAGTACAATCAAAGTGGTTCTAATTATTGATGAGAAACATCTCAAAATTACAAGAGTACAAGATGCGAAACGCAAAATACAAGATATTAAATTGTACGCAAGGACGTTCGAAAAACCGGAACCGGGACCAGAGTCATCTCTCAACGCTCGACATAACAGACTAAAAATTACAAGTCAACTATGCACATGAATATAATATAATATATAATTAATTCTTAAAATTAATATATATATTATATTATATATTATAAACGTCGACAAACAAGAAAACAAACTTATGTGAGCTGGTACCTACCTCCATGGGATCGCATGGCCTGTAGCCTTGTTTTCCATGCGATCGCATGGGCCACTTTTTGTGGCCACATGCCTATAAATTTCGCGGTTTTGCTCGAACTTTAACATATATTTTTCCTTTCATCTATCAACGTATATATATTTATATTTATATTATAATTTTAATTTTAATTTTAAATTCTAATAATAAGGGTATGTTAGCGAATGTTGTAAGGGTATAAGTCGAAATTCTGTCCGTGTAACGCTACGCTATTTTTAATCACTGTAAGTTATGGTTAATGTTATTTTTAAATTAATGTCTCGTAGCTAAGTTATTATTATGCTTATTTAAGACGAAGTAATCATGATGTTGGACTAAATATTAAAATTGGGTAATTGGGCTTTGTACCATAATTGGGGTTTGGATAAAAGAACGACACTTGTGGAAATTAGACTATGGGCTATTAATGGGTTTTATATTAAATAAATGATACCTCGTTGATTTAATATATAGACTTATATTTTGACGTATTTATATATAACCACATACGCTTGACTGGGTATGGTGGGCGGGATATCTATAAATACCAATAATTGTTCATTTTACCGGACACGGAACTGGATTAATAGTTAATAGACTTGTTGAAACAGGGGTGCATTACATTCAAGGGTAATTGGTGTAATTGTTAACAAAGTAGTAAAACCTTGGACTACACGCAGTCGATAACCTGGTGTATTCATTAAACAAAGTATTAAGACCTTGTTACAATTCGAATCCCCAATTAGTTGAAATATTTGACTTCGGGAATAAGAATAATTTGACGAAGACTTTCGCACTTTATGATTATGACTGATGGACTATAATGGACAAATCCGTATGGACATATCGAATAATCCAGGACAAAGGACAATTAACCCATGGGAATAAACTAAAATCAACACGTCAAACATCATGATTACGGAAGTTTAAATAAGCATAATTTATATATTTCATATTCAATTGCACTTTTAATTATCGCACTTTTATTTATTGTCATTTTATTTAATTGCATTTTTAATTATCGTACTCTTTAATTATCGCAATTTTATTTTATCGTATTTTTATTTATCGCAATTTCATTATCGTTATTTACTTTACGCTTAAAATTAAGTTATATTTATTTTTAATATTTTACATTAGGTTTTTACTGCGACTAAAGTTTTAAAATCGAAAAACCGATCATTAAACGGTAAAAACCCCCTTTTATAATAATAATACTACATATATATATTTTTGTATTTTTACAATTATAAGTTAAAACAAATATAGCGTTAAGCTTGGCTAGAGATCCATGTGGAACGAACCGGACTTACTAAAAACTACACTACTGTACGATTAGGTACACTGCCTATAAGTGTTGTAGCAAGGTTTAGGTATATCCACTCTATAAATAAATAAATCACTTGTGTAAAATTGTATCGTAATTAATAGTATTTCCTTGTAAAAAAATACTACTATTTCATATACCCCTCGCGTAACACCAAGTATTTTTGGCGCCGCTGCCGGGGAACTTCTTGCTTAAACACCGGAAGCGCAACGCTATATATTAAAAAAAGATTTTTATTAATTTTTAGTTTACTTTTATAAAAATACGCTTTTGTAAAAATACGTTTTAAATATACGAAAATATAAAAAGAAAAGAAAAACAAAATATTTATATATTTTTAATAGTTTGTTATATATATATAAAATTATAAAGTTTCTTTATTTTTATTTTATTTTTTAAAATACAAGTTTTTATTTATTTATATAATTATTTATTAAAACAGAAAACAGAAAAAAAAAAAAATATATAACTCTCGGCCTGGTACTGTAGCAGCCCAACACCTGGCCCGAAAATCTAGCCCATGCGATCGCATGAGCTCGAAGGCAAAATTTCATGCGATCGCATGAGGGTACCTGACACGCCAGGTTTGACCATCCAACAGCAATCATTACGGAGTATTATTATTAATTATAATTAATTAAAACCCTAGTTAGGTTTTTATTTATTTATTATTTAAGTTTTAGTTTTATTATTTAATTTGTATTATTTAGTTTTATAAATTATATAAAAATTAATAGTTTTATAAAATAAATAATATAAAAATAATATTTTTATAAAAATTGTACTTTTTACAACTTTAAGTTTATTTTTATATTTTGTATTTTTTTGTTTGTTTTAGCGTAATATTTGTATTTTTCGCTCGTATTTAGTGTTAAGTTATATTTTTGCCATAGTTATTTTTATTTCTAGATTTTTAGGCTTTGCTGTAAAATCCTTTAAGTGCTTTTTCTTTAGACTAAGATTTAGGTGCTTTAGAATTTTTCGACGCCATTTTTATATTTTAGTACCTTTTTAAGTTATTGCCATTTGGGATATAGTATTTCTTTTAAGCTTTAATATCTTTAGACGCAACTTTTAATTCTTAGTTTTTAGTTCCTTTTTAAGTTTCGACACGCTACATTCTTTTAATTTTTTGACCTTTTATTTTTTCGACGTTTTTCGACGCGCTCTTTTTCTTTTTTCTTTTTCGCCGCTCTAGTTTTTAGGACTTAGATTTTTTCTAAAATTTCTTTAAATTTCAACGAAAAATTATTTTAAGCGGTTAAATTGGTAGACATCCAAATTTTCTGCTTTGTAGTAATAGTTAGATTTATTAGTGGCTGAGTTGTGAGTTTCCGATTTAAATGGTTCTGGCTCCCTGCTGCATCTATTGGCTATTCGAAACGTGGGCAAAAGCAGAAAAGTCTATTAATTAGACAACTTATATAATTTTTATTTTTATAACTAATAGGATATTCAGTGAATGCACCGAGCAAAACGTTCACCACCTTTTGTACGTTCACCACCTGTAACTCGATCAAGACATCTAGCAAATATTGTCACCGTTGATTTTTCTTTAGAATCGTCATCCAGTCGACTAAGTACTCCAATTCAAATTTCCGATAATCCATTTTTTGAACCAGACCTCACAATTGAGAATCCGGAGGATATTCAGGGACAATTCAGAGATCCTGAACCATTAATCTTTCCTCCGGAACCACCAATCATTCAAATGGAGATTGTTGAGGAACGAACCATTAAATCAGAATCCACTAGTGATTCAGATTCAACAAATTCAATCATAGAGAATCTGGAACCTCTAAGTATGGAAGACCGAATGTGAGCTAAACACACTGGCCAAGGTCACACAATTACTCAACCAGACATTAATGTACCAGATTATGAAATCAAAGGACAAATCCTACACATGGTAACTAATCAATGCCAATTTAGTGGTGCGCCGAAGGAAGATCCAAATGAACATCTTCGTACATTTAATAGGATCTGCACTCTATTTAAAATAAGAGAAGTGGAGGATGAACAGATATATCTCATGTTATTTCCCTGGACTTTAAAGGGAGAAGCCAAAGATTGGTTGGAATCGTTACCTGAAGGAGCGATTGATACATGGGACGTTTTAGTTGAAAAATTTCTTAAACAATTCTTTCCGGCATCTAAAGCCATGAGACTTCAAGGAGGAATAGTTACGTTCACGTAAAAGCCAAATGAAACTCTATATGAGGCGTGGACAAGATTTGGAAAGTTATTAAGAGGATGTCCGCAACATGGTTTAGACACCTGTCAAATAGTACAAATATTCTACCAAGGATGCGACATCACTACAAGGAAAGACATCGATATAGCAGCTAGTGGTTCCATTATGAAGAAAACCGCAACTGACGCTTATAAAATTATTGATAACACTGCTTCCCACTCACATAAGTGGCACCAAGAAAAAGATATCGTTAGATCATCTAAAGCAGCTAGAGCCGATTCTAGCCATGACTTAGATTCCATTTCTTTAAAAATAGATGATGTCGAGAGACGAATGGAAAAGATGACTGAAGATATCCACTCAATACGAATTAGTTGTGAGCAGTGTGGAGGATCACATTTAACAAAAGATTGTCTTAGTATTGAACTAACAATGGAACAAAGAGAGAATGTTTCATACATAAACCAAAGGCCTGAAAATAATTATTAGAATAATTATCAACCGCCAAGACCCATCTACAATCAAAACCAGAAATTTAACCGAAATGTTCCATACAACAATCAACAAGGTCCTAGTAATCAACAAGTATCCAATAATACTTACAATCAGCAAAGACCTAATTTTCAAAATAAACCACCACAAATCGATGATAAAAAGCCAAATTTAGAAGATATGATGTCAAAGCTAGTTGAATCTCTAACACAGTTTTTCACATCTCAAAAACAAACCAATGAACAAAATGCTCAAGCATTTAGAAATCAACAAGCTTCTATCCAAAATCTGGAACAAGAAGTAAGTAACCTAGCAAGGTTGATAGGTGAAAGAAAACCAGGAAGTCTACCTAGTGATACAAATGCTAACCCCCGGAATGAAACAGCTAAAGCCATTACCACAAGAAGTGGTGTTACACTTAAACCACCTGAAATACCTGTAATTTCTGATGAAGCTATTCCTACTCCACAAGAACCACAACCTGAGCAAAATAAGGAAACATAACCGGTAGTTGAAAAGGATAATGAAGATAACACAGTTAAGGCTAAACCTTATGTTAAACCATACCAACCACCACTTCGTTACTCGAGTAAAATGAGAAAAGAGAGACTTGAAGCCGAGCAATCAAAATTCTTGGATATGTTTAAACAAATAAATGTAAATATTCCTTTCATTGATGTGATTTCAGGAATGCCTAGATATGCTAAATTCTTGAAAGATTTAATCACAGATAGAAAGAAAATAGAAGAACTCTCGGCTGTTACCATGAATGCAAATTGTTCTGCAGTGCTGTTGAATAAGATACCAGAAAAATTATCAGATCCAGGAAGTTTCACGATTCCATGTTTTCTGGGTAGTCTTAGTTCAAGAGAAGCATTGGCAGACTTAGGTGCTAGTATAAATTTAATGCCATATTCACTATACACTAAACTAGACCTTGGAGAATTGAAACCAACACGAATAAGCATACAACTAGCAGATAGATCAGTAAAATATCCTAGAGGGATAATGGAGAACATGCTAGTTAAAGTTGGTACTTTAGTATTTCCAGTAGATTTTGTTATTCTGGATATGGAAGAAGATTCTCGAGTTCCTCTCATATTAGGAAGACCATTCTTAAACACGGCCAAAGCAATAATAGACGTGTTCGGTAAGAAACTGACCTTAAGTATAGAGGACGAGAGTGTTACCTTTTCAGTTGATCGAGCAATGCAACAACTGCAATCTACAGATTATACATGTTATTATATTCAAACTATAGATTCATATGCAGAATTGTTAGAAGAATTTCCAGAATTACAAGGAACAGGAGAATGTTCTTTAGGAGAAGGAACTGAACTAATTGATGAAACAGAAATGTTAGCTACACTTATGGCTAATGGATATGAACCAACAACAGAAGAAATTCAAATGCTAAAAGAAGAAGACAGATATCGATATAAATCATGATTGAAGAACCACCGACATTAGAGTTAAAGCCACTTCCAAACCATTGGGAATATGCTTATTTACATGGTGAATCTGAATTACCTGTAATAATATCGTCTTCTCTTACCAAAAATGAAAAATCTCAACTAATTTCTGTGCTAAAAGCTCATAAACCAGCTATTGCATGGAAAATTCATGATATTAAAGGAATAAGTCCTTCGTATTTGATAATGCTAAAAACGAACATATATTTCATAGCATTATCCCTCAAGAAAGACAAGCTTTTAGTTGCAATTGTTCAATTTACAAGTGATATTTGTTTAAATAATAAAAGGTGAAGACAAAAGACAGATTCGACAAATTGAAGATGCAAACGACCAAAAAGCTCAAAAGTACAAAATACAATCAAAGTGGTTCCAATTATTGATAAGAAACATCTCAAAATTACAAGAGTACAAGACGCAAAACGCAAAGTACAAGATATTAAATTATACGCAAGGACGTTCGAAAAATCGGAACCGGGACCAAAGTCAACTCTCAACGCTCGACGCAACAGACAAAAAATTACAAGTCAAATATGCACATAAATATAATATAATATTTAAATAATTCTTATAATTATTTATATATTATATTTATTTATAAAAACCGTCGGCATACAAAGAAACAAAGTTTTGTGAGCTGGAAAAAGTGGCCATGCGATCAGGCAAAAAGCCATGCGATCGCATGGCAGTAGGTGACAGCCCAGGTCCTATAAATGCGCGATTTTGGCTCAGTTTTTAATCATCAATATCATCCATATCTCTATCTATAAACGTATATATATATTTATTTATATTTTAATTTTAATTTTAATTTTAATTTTAATTTAATTTTAATTTTAATTTTAATTTTAATTTTAATTTTAATTTTAATTTTAATTTTAATTTTAATTTTAATTTCTAATAATAAGGGTATGTTAGCGAATGTTGTAAAGGTGTAAGTCGAAATTCTGTCCGTGTAACGCTACGCTATTTTTAATCACTGTAAGTTATGGTTAATGTTATTTTTAAATTAATGTCTCGTAGGTAAGTTATTATTATGCTTATTTAATGCCGAAGTAATCATGATGTTGCGCTAAATATTAAAATTAGGTAATTGGGCTTTGTACTATAATTGGGGTTTGGATAAAAAAAATGACACTTGTGGAAATTAGACTATGGACTATTAATGGGTTTTATATTAACTAAATGATACCTTGTTAAATTAATATATAGACTTATAATTTGACGTATTTATATATAACCACATACGCTTGACTGGGTACGGTGGGCGGGATATCTATGAATACCAATAATTGTTCATTTTACCGGACATGGAACTGGATTAATAGTTAATAGACTTGTTGAAACAGGGGTGGATTACATTCAAGGGTAATTGGTGTAATTGTTAATAAAGTAGTAAAACCTTGGTTTACACGCTGTCGATAACCTGGTGTATTCATTAAACAAAGTATTAAAACCTTGTTACAATTCGAATCCCCAATTAGTTGGAATATTTGACTTCGGGAATAAGAATAATTTGACGAAGACTTTCGCACTTTATATTTATGACTGATGGACTATTGTGGACAAATCCGTATGGACATATCGAATAATCCAGGACAAAGGACAATTAACCCATGGGAATAAACTAAAAATCAACACGTCAACCATCATGATTACGGAAGTTTAAATAAGCATAATTCCTTTATTTCATATTTAATTTCCTTTATTTTATATTTAATTACACTTTTAATTATCGCACTTTTATTTATTGTCATTGTATTTAATTGCACTTTTAATTATCGTACTCTTTAATTGTCGTACTTTTTATTTATCTCATTTTTATTTATCGCAATTTCATTATCGTTATTTACTTTACTCTTTAAATTAAGTCTTTTATTTATTTAATATTTTACATTAGGTTTTAACTGCGACTAAAGTTTTAAAATCGACAAACCGGTCATTAAACGGTAAAAACCCCCTTTCATAATAATAATATTACTTATATATATATTTGTATTTTTATAAATTTAAAACTAATATAGCGTTAAGCTTGTTTAATTTTCCCTGTGGAACGAACCGGACTTACTAAAAACTACACTACTGTATGATTAGGTACACTGCCTATAAGTGTTGTAGCATGGTTTAGGTAAATCCATTTTATAAATAAATAAATATCTTGTGTAAAATTGTATCGTATTTTATAGTATTTCGTTGTAAAAATAATACTATTTCCTAGTACACCTCGCACACATCAAGTATTTTTGGCGCCGCTGTCGGGGAACTTTCTTGCTTAAACGCCGGAAGCACAACACTATATAAAAAAAGATTTTTAGTAAGTTTTAGTTATTTTGTTGTAAAAATATGCGTTTTTAGTTTTAAAATATTCGAAAATATAAAATAAAAAGGAAAACAAAAATTATATATTTTTAATAGTTTGTTATATATATATAGAATTATAAAGTTTCTTTAGTTTTATTTTAGTTTTTAAAATTAAATTTTTATTTAAGTTATATAAATATTATATATATTTTTAAAACTGAAAACTGAAAAAAAAAACAATCGAGGCCTGGTACTGTAGCAGCCCAACCCTGGCCCGAAATCCTTATCCATGCGATCATATGGATTTGGAACGTGAGGACCATGTGATCGCATGACCTGATTTGACAGGCCTGGTAACCTCAGCCGACAGTTAGGGTTTAATTATAATTATAATTATTATATATTTAAAACCCTAATTAGGGTTTAGTAATTAATTAATTTAGTTTAGTTTTTAATTAATTTGTTTTAATTAGTTTAATTAGTTTTAATAAATTATAAAATTAATAGTTTTATAAAATAAATAATATAAAAATAATATTTTTATAAAATTGTACTTTTTATAACTTTAAGTATATTTTTATATTTTGTATCTTTTTATTTGTTTTAGCGTAATATTTGTATTTTTCGCTCGTATTTAGTTTTAAGATATAGTTTTTGCCATAGTTATTTTTATTTCTATATTTTTAAGATTTGCCGTAAAATCCCTTAAGTGCTTTTTCTTTAGACTAAGATTTAGGTGCTTTAAAATTTTGCGACGCCGTTTTTAATATTTAAGTACTTTTTAAGTTATTGCCATTTGGGATATAGTATTTCTCTAAGCTTTAATATTTTTAGACGTAACTTTTAATTATTAGTTTTTAGTTCCTTTTTAAGTATCGACGCGCTACGTTCTTTTTATTATTTTTCGACCTTTTATTTTTCGACGTTTTTCGACGCGCTCTTTTTCTTTCTTATTTCTCGACGCTCTAATTTTTAGGACTTAGATTTGTTCTATTTCTTATCTAAAATTTCTTTAAATTTAAACGAAAAAATTATTTTAAGCGGTTAAATTGATAGACATCAAAATTTTCTGGTTCGTAGTAATAGTTGGATTTGTACGTGGACCGGGTTATTGGAGCCAAACAGTACTCAATTATATTGAGACCAAACGAATCCTGCCCCTCTGCTGCATCTTTTGGCTATTCGAAACGTGGGCAAAATCAGAAAAGTCTATTAATTTGATAACTTATATAATTTTTCTTATTTTTATAACTAATAGGATATTCAGTGAATGCACCGAGCAAAACGTTCACCACCTTTTGTACGTTCACCACTTGTAACTCGATCAAGACATCTAGCAAATATTGTCGCCGTTGATTTTTCTTTAGAATCGTCATCCAGTCGACCAAGTACTCCAATTCAAATTTCCGATAATCCATTTTTTGAACCCGGCCTCACAATTGAGAATTCGGAGAATATTCAGGGACAATTCATAGATCCTGAACCATTAATCTTTCCTCCGGAACCACCAATCATTCAAATAGAGATTGTAGAGGAACCAACCATTAAATCAGAATCCTTTAGTGATTCAGATTCAACAAATTCAATTATGGAGAATCTGGACCCTCTAAGTATGGAAGACCGAATGAGAGCTAAACGCACTGGCCAAGGTCACACAATTACTCAACCAGACATTAATGCGCCAGATTATGAAATCAAAGGACAAATCCTACACAGGGTGACAAATCAATGCCAATTTAGTGGTGCGCCGAAGGAAGATCCAAATGAACATCTTCGTACTTTTAATAGGATCTGTACTCTATTTAAAATAAGAGAAGTGGAGGATGAACAGATATATCTCATGTTATTTCCCTGGACTTTAAAGGGAGAAGCCAAAGATTCGTTGGAATCGTTACCTGAAGGGGCGATTGATACATGGGACGTTTTAGTTGAAAAATTTCTTAAACAATTCTTTCCGGCATCTAAAGCCGTGAGACTTCAAGGAGAAATTGTTACGTTCACACAGAAGCCAAATGAAACTCTATATGAGGCTTGGACAAGATTTGGAAAGTTATTGAGAGGATGTCCGCAACATGGTTTAGATACTTGTCAAATAGTACAAATATTCTACCAAGGATGCGACATCACTACAAGAAAAGACATCGATATAGCATCTGGTGGTTCCATTATGAAGAAAACAGCAACTGATGCTTACAAAATTATTGATAACACTGCTTCCCACTCACATGAGTGGCACCAAGAAAAAGATATCGTTAGATCATCTAAAGCAGCTAGAGCCGATTCTAGCCATGACTTTGATTCCATTTCCGCAAAGATAGATGCTGTCGAGAGACGAATGGAAAAGATGACTAAAGATATCCACTCAATATGAATTAGTTGTGAGCAGTGTGGAGGACCACAATTAACAAAAGATTGTCTCAGTATTGAACTAACAATGGAACAAAGAGAGAATGTTTCATACATAAACCAAAGGCCTGGAAATAATTATCAGAATAATTATCAACCGTCAAGACCGATCTACAATCAAAACCATAATTATAACCGAAATGTTCCATACAACAACCAACAAGGTCCTAACAATCAACAAGTATCCAACAATACTTACAATCAACAAAGACCTAATTTTCAAAACAAACCACCACAAATCGATGATAAAAAGCCAAATTTAGAAGACATGATGTCGAAGCTAGTTGAATCTCAAACACAGTTTTTCACATCTCAGAAACAAACGAATGAACAAAATGCTCAAGCATTTAGAAATCAACAAGCTTCTATTTAAAATTTGGAATAAGAAGTAAGTAACCTAGCAAGGTTGATAGGTGAAAGAAAACCGGGAAGTCTACCTAGTGATACAAATGCTAACCCCCGGAATGAAATAGCTAAGGCCATTACCACAAGAAGTGGTATTACACTTAAACCACCTGAAATACCTGTAATTTCTGATGATGCTATTTCTACTCCACAAGAACCACAATCTGAACAAGATAAGAAAAAAGAACCGGTAGTTGAAAAGGTTAATGAAGATAACACAGTTAAGGCTAAACCTTATGTTAAACCATATCAACCACCACTTCCTTACCCGAGTAAAATGAGAAAAGAGAGAATTGAAGCCGAGCAATCCAAATTCTTGGATATGTTTAAACAGATAAATGTCAATCTTCCTTTCATTGATGTGATTTCAGGAATGCCTAGATATGCTAAATTTCTGAAAGATCAAATCACAAATAGAATGAAAATAGAAGAACTCTCGGCTGTTACTATGAATGCTAATTGTTCTGCAGTACTGTTGAATAAGATACCAGAAAAACTATCTGATCCAGGAAGTTTCACAATTCCATGTTTTCTGGGTAGTCTTAGTTCAAAAGAAGCATTGGCAGACTTAGGTGCTAGTATAAATTTAATGCCATATTCATTATACGCTAAACTAGACCTTAGAGAATTGAAACTAACACGAATAAGCATACAACTAGCCGATCGATCAGTAAAATATCCTATAGGGATAATTTAGAACATGCTAGTTAAAGTTAGTACTTTAGTATTTCCAGTAGATTTTGTTATTCTGGACATGGAAGAAGATTCTCGAGTTCCTCTCATATTAGGAAGACCATTCTTAAACACGGCTAAAGCAATAATAGACGTGTTCGGTAAGAAACGGACCCTAAGTATAGAGGACGAGAGTGTTACCTTTTCTATTGATAGAGCAATGCAACAACCGCAATCTGCAGATGATACATGTTATTATATTCAAACTATAGAATCACATGCAGAATTGTTAGAAGAATTTCTAGAATTACAAGGAACAGGAGAATGTTCTTTAGGAGAAGGAACTGAACCAATTGATGAAACTGAAATGATAGCTACACTTATGGCTAATGGATATGAACCAACAACATAAGAAATTCAAATGCTAAAAAAAGAAGACAGATATCGATATAAATCATCGATAAAAGAACCACCGACATTAGAGTTAAAGCCACTTCAAAACCATTTGGAATATGCTTATTTACATGGTGAATCTGAATTACCTGTAATAATATCGTCTTCTCTTACTGAAAATGAAAAATCTAAACTCATTTCTGTGCTAAAAGCTCATAAACCAGCCATTGCATGGAAAATTCATGACATTAAATGAATAAGTCCTTCGTATTGCACACATAAAATCCTTATGGAAGAAGGTCATAAAACGTATGTGCAACGTCAACGAAGAATAAATCCTAATATGTAAGATGTTGTTAAGAAAGAAATTATTAAACTGCTTGATGCAGGTTTAATTCATCCAATCTCTGATAGTCCATGGGTAAGCCCAGTTCAATGCGTACCTAAAAAGGGTGGCATGACTGTCATCACGAATGAGCAAAATGAGCTTATTCCTACTAGGACTGTAACAGGATGGCGTGTTTGTATTGATTATAGAAAATTAAATGACGCCACCAGAAAAGATCACTTTCCCTTACCTTTCATTGATCAAATGTTGGAAAGATTAGCCGGAAATAGTTACTATTGTTTTCTTGATGGTTTTTCCAGATATTTTCAAATTCCAATAGCACCCGAGGACCAAGAGAAAACCACGTTCAAGTGCCCTTATGGTACTTTTGCTTACAAACGCATGCCATTTGGACTTTGCAACGCCCCTGCAACCTTTCAAAGGTGCATGATGGCAATTTTCCACGACATGATAGAAGAATGCATGGAAGTTTTCATGGATGACTTTTCAGTCTTCGGTGATACATTTGAATCATGTCTAGTTAATCTTGAACGAATGCTTATTAGATGCGAATAATCAAATCTAGTACTTAATTGGGAGAAATGCCATTTTATGGTTAAGGAAGGCATCGTTCTTGGACATAAAATTTCAAAGGAAGGAATTGAAGTGGATAGAGCTAAAGTAGATATAATTACTAAACTTCCACATCCCACCAATGTTAGAGGAGTTAGGAGTTTTCTAGGGCATGCCGGTTTTTACCGACGTTTCATAAAAGATTTTTCTAAAATTTCCACTCCTATGAATAAACTCCTAGAAAAGGATGCTCCATTCATCTTTTCAGATGAATGCATCAAATCTTTTAATATTCTTAAAGAAAAACTCACTAATGCGCCGATCATGATAACTCCAAATTGGAATCTACCATTCGAACTAATGTGCGATGCAAGTGATTTTGTAATGGGAGCCGTTTTAGGACAAAAGGATTGAAAAACTATTTCAACCCATATATTATGCTAGTAAGATGTTAAAAGGAGCAAAAACAAATTACACAACTACTGAAAAAGAACTCCTCACTATTTTCTTTGCTTTTGACAAATTTCGATCATATCTCGTTCTAGCAAAAACGGTGGTCTATACCGACCATTCTGCTCTTAGATACCTATTTTTGAAACAAGATGCTAAACCAAGATTAATTCGTTGGATCTTACTCTTACAAGAGTTTGATATTGAAATCCAAGATAAAAAGGTAGCAGAAAATCTCGCAGCTGATCATCTTTCTCGTCTTGAAAATCTCGAATTAGAAGTTCTAAATGAATCGGCCATACAAGACAACTTTCCTGATGAATATCTATTGAAGATAGATTATAATAAAATTCCATGGTTTGCAGACTATGCAAACTATTTAGTATGTGGGTTCCTTGAAAAAGAATTATCGTACCAAAAATGAAAGAAATTCTTTAGTGATATAAAACACTATTTCTGGGAAGATCCACATTTGTTTAAAAGTTGTCCCGATGGAATAATACGCCGATGTGTATTCGGGGATGAAGCTAGTCAAATCTTAAACCATTGTCACACAGGACCAATAGGAGGGCATTATGGGCCTCAGCTCACAGCAAGAAAAGTTTTCGATGCTGGATTCTATTGGCCCACAATTTTCAAAGATGCACACCTTCTTTTCAAATCCTGTGATGCTTGTCAAAGGGCTGGAAAAATAAGTCAACGTGATGAAATGCCACAAAATGTCATTCAAGTATGTGAAATATTTGACATTTGGGGTATTGACTTTATGGGTCCATTTCCAAAATCTCATAATAATCTCTACATTCTCGTTGCCATTGATTATGTATCTAAATGGGCGGAAGCACAAGCTCTCCCGACTAATGACGCACGAGTTGTAGTCAACTTTTTAAAACGTTTTTTTGCTAGGTTTGGAACACCGAAAGCTTTAATAAGTGATCGAGGTACTCATTTTTGTAATAATCAACTTGAGAAAGTTCTCAAAAGATATGGAGTAACTCATAAAATCTCCACTGCTTATCATCCACAAACAAGTGGACAAGTCGAAAATACCAACCGAGCTTTAAAAGGTATTCTAGAGAAAATCGTAGGATCAAATCCAAAGGAATGGTCCATTAAATTGGAGGATGCACTTTGGGCTTTTAGAACAGCCTACAAAACTCCAATTGGTACCACACATTTTAAACTCGTTTACGGAAAAGCATGTCATCTTCCAGTAGAAATTGAACACAAAGCATTTTGGGCTTTGAAGACATGTAATCTTGATTTACATGAAGCCGGACGTCCACAATTAAGTCAGCTAAACGAATTCGAAGAATTAAGACATGAAGCATACGAAAATTCGTTAATCTATAAAGAAAGAACGAAGAAATGGCATGATAAAAGAATCAGAAGTTCAAAAGAATTTAAAGAAGGAGACAGGGTTCTTCTTTTAAATTCACGATTCAAGCTATTTCCTGGAAAATTGAAATCAAGATGGTCTGGACCATTTATAGTCAAAAGAGATTTCCCATACGGAACAGTAGAATTAATAAATTCAAATGGGATTGAATTTAAAGTTAATGGTCACAGAGTTAAACATTACATACATGATCCGATGAAAGTTGACAACGAAGTTAATCACAATTTCAACACCACAGCTAACTAAGTGTGGGGAGAATCAAGTCTTTAAGGGATAATATGTATTTCTGTTAAAGTTAGATTTTCTGTTTTCGTGTAGTTCTCGAAAATGGAACTCGAATGGTCTTTCCCTAGCTGACCCTAAAGAACTAGTCTTCTCCCCCCATTCTGAATTTTTATTTTTTTTAGGTTTTACGAGATGAAGACTTCCTGTGAACTAAACCATGGTCTAATGCTACACGCTTTGATCACTAAACGTAATAATGATACCCTTCCAAGTGAAATAGTATCATTAATCAGAGGTAATTGGACGGAGTAAGAAAAGAATCCAGGAACGAAAATAATAAGTTACTGTTTGTTAAAGGAAAATCAAAATCCGCAGCAAAAAGAAGAGCACGACACCTTGAAAGATGTCACAAATGCGAAAAATGGTCACACGAAGGAAAATGTTCGACGAATCAGACATATTCCAATACCGAATTCGTTACTTTATGCAGAGATGGACCGTTCATATGTTTCGAAGAAAAAACATTGAATGCTCGAGGTTACGCCTATGTAGCTATGGAAAACCAATTAGTCCGACTCTCTTATGAGTGGGCTAAAGCAGGTCACTAAGAATTCTATTTCACAGGTAAGTTTGTACAGTTTTCAGTTTTTATTTTTATTTTTATTTTTAACCTTTTGATAATAAACGCTAAATCGTTCGCTATAAAGTATTAAATTAGTACTCAGTAAAATTAGGTTTTGCGACCGAAATTATTGATATCATACAAAAATTTATTACATCACTGCGAAATTTACCGTTTATTCTTAAGATATAAATATCTTTAATCAATCAACCCAAAATATTTCAAAAATTCGTCATGAGTTAAACTAGGTAAAGCAGCCGAAATTACTTTACCAAAAAGAGGGGCGTATATTTTTGATAATATTTGATTGATTAAAGTGGGATAAAAAACCAAAAAGATTTTTAATTTTATTTTTACTTTGTTTTTAAAAATTAATATTAAATTATTAATGTAACTTTTTAAAATTAATATATTTAAAATTGTAAATATTTGAAAAATTAATACTTTTAATATAAGTTTGTATGAATAAAAACAAAAATATAATATAAGTTTGATGTGAATTTTTTTAATATTATTAATATGAATTTTTAATTTTATACATTTTAAATTTATGTTTTGTGTAAATTTAAAAATAAAAATTTACTTTATTTCGCTATGTTAAAAATTGATTTCTAAAAATTCGTCGTGAGTTAAAAACTAGGTCGTTGAACCGAAATTGCTCTACCCAAGGGAGGGACGAGAACTTTTATTATTAATATTTTTAATCTTATTGAACTAAAGTATGCCAAAAACATTAAAAAAAAAAAACCCAAAAATCTTTACTTTTAAAACCACGCTTTGAATTGATAAATTTTAAAATTTTGTCGAGGGACGGACTAGGACATCGATCCGAAATGCCCTCATCCTAAAAAAAAACCAATTTTTAAAATTTTATTAATTATATGTTTTATAAGTTTTAAGGTTTTTTTTATAAAAAATAAAAAACAAAACAAAAAGTACTGTACCCGGACCCCCATGCGATCGCATGGGTTTTGAACTTCAACTCCGTGCGATCGCATGGAGCTGAAAAACTAGACAGTATCAAAAGGCCAGCGAGTTCTGTCTTCACCACAAAAACACACACATACCTACTTACATATTAACAGAGCCGAGCTTCGTATAATTCATAGATTTTTGGCTAACTCGATTACACAGAGAGGTCACAACAAGGAAAAATTGACCTAACATGATTTATTTTACCTAAAGTGTATTCGAGACCCAAGAGGCTTTGTTAATATCCCTTACTGTGTTGGTTTTTATTTATCTAAGATGGTTGAAGGAATACAGGAAGGGGGGATAATTGAAGAAGGTATTTTTGTTACTCTCATTGGAGAGTATTTAGGTGTAGATAAGGACCAAGGGGGTCCACTTTTGAAATGTAGGGAACAGGTTGAGCTTTTAGGATTTAGGGTTTATGCGGGTGCTAAGGTATTAAAGAGTAGACGCAACCAGGTAATACCCTATGAAGGTAGTCATCCTCAGGTAGAGAGAGGCTCAGATGAGGAGATGGAGGAAGAGGATGACATTAGGGATGTCATTCGGGAGGCTATGACTGATGTCTACCAGCGTGTAGATGAGGTAGATATGACAAACGCGGAGAGATTTCTTTGGATGGAGCAGTGGCAAGCCCGGAATGATTACGAGCATTCCAGGCAACGACAGCATGATAGATGGGACTATCATCAGCATCAGATTATGAGCCGGCTGTCACCTCAGGATCACTACTTTCCGACCCGACCCGCTTACTATCCTCAACACCAGCCCGAGATGAGACCACCTTATACTCTCTACGACCCTAACCAGGCATATCAGTACACCTATTACCAACCATGGAACCCGGACGATGACATGAACTGGAACCCCTATCCAGATTGATTTAGTTCCGGTAGGAGGTAATTTATATGATTTTTAATTTTTATTATTTCTGTTTATTTATGTTTAAACACATTATATTTTGATACATTAATGTATTGTTTAATATTTTTATTATTTGGTACTAATATTTCATATTTGATTTGAAAGTGGGATTTTAAGTCCCATTTCAAATTACAATGCTTGTTTATATTTGTGTGTATGTATATTGTCAATTGTACACAACAGGGTAAAAGAGCGCATTTTCAAAGACTGGCATTAAGTTCAGCAAAAGCTAGTACTTTTGACGACAAAACGAAAAACAAATGTGATGTAAC
The DNA here is from genome assembly GCF_046630445.1 of Rutidosis leptorrhynchoides. Classification (NCBI taxonomy): domain Eukaryota; kingdom Viridiplantae; phylum Streptophyta; class Magnoliopsida; order Asterales; family Asteraceae; genus Rutidosis; species Rutidosis leptorrhynchoides. The sequence goes on from NC_092335.1 coordinate 616,209,488, forward strand.
AACAAGATGGAATGAACAAATGATGTGCACCATTTATCATTCAACAAACAAACGCCAATATGTTTGGAAACTTTGGTAAATTTTAATCATTTTTCTACGCTAATTACCCTCAATAATTTAAATTGTTACTGATTTCTTGCAAATGATGGCATTGCAAGATCTTAAGTTTGGGAATGGGTTAAATTCTTTCGGATTTTAAAATTTTTTTACTTATACACTTGGTTACCATTAAAAGTACTAGTAACGCAGTAGTTGTATTAGAATCTAGTGCTCTCTAATAATAAAGAACAGCCCTAGTCTTATATACTGACTACCCAATTCTAGTAAAATTTTTCAAAATTTTCAATTAAATGAATTAAAAATCATGTTTATACATATTTATGAACGATAAAACTAGGTGTCAATACCGAAATTATTGTTACCTCGGAAAGGACATAAATTGAGAAACAAACCAAAATGTTAGAATTCATTTAAAATGGAATAGAGGACAATAAAAAGGAAAATAAAAGCCAAGTGTGGGAAAATTTACCAAGTTCTTTAAAACATATATCACATATTTTGTACAAAGATACTTTTGTTTTGGACAAAATTAATAATTTTACCCGAAAAATTGTAATATATTTGAAAGAAAGATGGATCTACACGATGAATCAATTCCATCATTAAAAGGAAGTAAAGTCTTCCGAAAAAGAAACGCGCTTCTTGATTTAGGTCATGAAGTTGTCGTCCAGACCAGTTGTAGGTTGACGAAAAATCTAGAAAAGTCATCTCTAAAATCAGCAGGAAATCCACGGACCCCAGCATCAAACAGGGTCGCCATGTGGTCAGACTTATCCTAACCATGAGAGGATATGTCTTATAAAATGGGGAGGACGCCGTGCAAATTAGTTGGATAAGACTAATGAATCAGATCCCCAGAAAGGATAATCACCTTAAAGATCAAAAATCAGCTTTTAAGCCTGATATTACTCAATCCTAGAGATTGACCTTAAAGATTGAGAATTACAAACTTATAGAATTCGATAATATCTAAACTCGAGCTTGAACGAGAAAATATTTTGATCAAAATTACAAACCGATTTGTTTTCTGAAAACCCATTTTCAATGCGTTCATTACCATTGAACGTAAAATCCTAGGAATTCACCTGGAATTCATTAGGTCACCAAAACTAAATCGGATATCAACTGTAAGAACGGTGGTTGCATAGTATGGTCGAAGACAGAACCTTGTGCCAGACCGAAAAATTATAGGGTGAGCTTTACTATTGCTCCTACCAAGGATAGTAATTGCATCCGACACGTTATAGACCATAATTAAAAGCATGTCAGGGGACATTGCCTTAACAGTTGCTTGTTCAACACTTTCCTTTACAACCGGACGGTAGTTTACCGAAAGGTAATATACGGAGCAAGTATACTGGACGTGTTGCTTTCCTAATACAAGGTTAGCAAGTGGGTGACACAAAACCGCAAGTTTTGAGCTAAAGTTTTCAAATCTGAAACCCACCAAACCCACAAAAACATTTTGCAAACACCGGTGAAGGGTTATTCCGAAAAACTTATCTAGGGTAAAAGCTAGATTTAATTTTCAAAAGATCAAATGTTTTCATAAAGATCAAATTTCCTTAATGGATCTAAATTTTTATAGTCATGTGGGACTGTAAACCACATCGTTACTACCATTGTTTATACCGCCGTATAGAAATCACTGATGTACAAAGTGTGAAGAATAAAGAAGTGATTCTAGTATTTTTATTTCAAGACTATATTGCTTGAGGACAAGCAACGCTCAAGTGTGGGAATATTTGATAATGCTAAAAACGAACATATATTTCATAGCATTATCCCTCAAGAAAGACAAGCTTTTAGTTGCAATTGTTCTATTTACAAGTGATATTCGTTTAAATAATAAAAGGTGAAGACAAAAGACAGATTCGACAAATTGAAGACGCAAACGACTAAAAAGCTCAAAAGTACAAAATACAATCAAAGTGGTTCCAATTATTGATAAGAAACGTCTCAAAATTACAAGAGTACAAGACGCAAAACGCAAAGTACAAGATATTAAATTATACGCAAGGACATTCGAAAAACCGGAACCGGGACCAAAGTCAACTCTCAACGCTCGACGCAACGGACTAAAAATTACAAGTCAACTATGCACATAAATATAATATAATATTTAAATAATTCTTATAATTATTTATATATTATATTTATTTATAAAAACCGTCGGCATACAAAGAAACAAAGTCTTGTGAGCTGGAAAAAGTGGCCATGCGATCGCATGGCCTGGAAGGCAAAAAGCCATGCGATCGCATGGCAGTAGGTGACAGCTCAGGTCCTATAAATTCGCGGTTTTGGCTAAGTTTTTAATCATCAATATCATCCATCTCTCTATCTATAAACGTATATATATATTTATTTATATTTTAATTTTAATTTTAATTTTAATTTCTAATAATAAGGGTATGTTAGCGAATGTTGTAAGGGTGTAAGTCGAAATTCTGTCCGTGTAACGCTACGCTATTTTTAATCACTGTAAGTTATGATTAATGTTATTTTTAAATTAATGTTTCATATATAAGTTATTATTATGCTTATTTAATGCCGAAGTAATCATGATGTTGGGCTAAATATTAAAATTGGGTAATTGGGCTTTGTACCATAATTGGGGTTTGGATAAAAGAACGACACTTGTGGAAATTAGACTATGGGCTATTAATGGGTTTTATATTAACTAAACGATACCTCGTTAAATTAATATATAGACTTATAATTTGACGTATTTATATATAACCACATACGCTTGACTGGGTACGGTGGGCGGGATATCTATGAATACCAATAATTGTTCATTTTACCGGACACGGAACTGGATTAATAGTTAATAGACTTGTTGAAACAGGGGTGGATTACATTCAAGGGTAATTGGTGTAATTGTTAACAAAGTAGTAAAACCTTGGTTTACACGCAGTCGATAACCTGGTGTATTCATTAAACCAAGTATTAAAACCTTGTTACAATTTGATTCCCCAATTTGTTGGAATATTTGACTTCGGGAATAAGAATAATTTGACGAAGACTTTCGCACTTTATATTTATGACTGATGGACTATTATGGACAAATCCGTATGGACATATCGAATAATCCAGGACAAAGGACAATTAACCCATGGGAATAAACTAAAAATCAACACGTCAACCATCATGATTACGGAAGTTTAAATAAGCATAATTCCTTTATTTCATATTTAATTTCCTTTATTTTATATTTAATTGCACTTTTAATTATCGCACTTTTATTTATTGTCATTGTATTTAATTGCACTTTTAATTATCGTACTCTTTAATTGTCGTACTTTTTATTTATCGCATTTTTATTTATCGCAATTTCATTATCGTTATTTACTTTACTCTTTAAATTAAGTCTTTTATTTATTTAATATTTTACATTAGGTTTTAACTGCGACTAAAGTTTTAAAATCGACAAACCGGTCATTAAACGGTAAAACCCCCTTTTATAATATTAATATTACTTATATATATATTTGTATTTTTATAAATTTAAAACTAATATAGCGTTAAGCTTGTTTAATTTTCCCTGTGGAACGAACCGGACTTACTAAAAACTACACTACTGTACGATTAGGTACACTGCCTATAAGTGTTGTAGCAAGGTTTAGGTATATCTTGTGTAAAATTGTATCGTATTTTATAGTATTTCGTTGTAAAAATAATACTATTTCCTAGTACACCTCGCACACATCAGTATTGCACACATAAAATCCTTATGGAAGAAGGTCATAAAACGTATGTGCAACGCCAAAGAAGACTAAATCTTAATATGCAAGATGTTGTTAAGAAAGAAATTATTAAACTGCTTGATGCAGGTTTAATTCATCCAATCTCTGATAGTCCATGGGTAAGCCCAGTTCAATGCGTACCTAAGAAGGGTGGCATGACTGTCATCACAAATGAAAAAAATGAGCTTATTCCTACTAGGACTGTAACAGGATGGCGTGTTTGTATTGATTATAGAAAATTAAATGACGCCACCAGAAAAGATCACTTTCCCTTACCTTTTATTGATCAAATGTTGGAAAGATTAGCCAAAAATAGTTACTATTGTTTTCTTGATGGTTTTTTGGGATATTTTCAAATTCCAATAGCACCTGAAGACCGAGAGAAAACCACGTTCACGTGCCCTTATGGTACTTTTGCTTACAAACGCATGCCATTTGGACTTTGCAACGCCCCTGCAACCTTTCAAAGGTGCATGATGGCGATTTTTCACGACATGATAGAAGAATGCATGGAAGTTTTCATGGATGACTTTTCAGTCTTCGGTGATACATTTGAATCATGTCTAGTTAATCTTGAATGAATGCTTATTAGATGCGAACAATCAAATCTAGTACTTAATTGGGAGAAATGACATTTCATGGTTAAAGAAGGCATCGTTCTTGGTCATAAAATTTCAAAGGAAGGAATTGAAGTGGATAGAGCTAAAGTAGATGTAATTGCTAAACTTCCACATCCCACCAATGTTAGAGGAGTTAGGAGTTTTCTAGGGCATGCCGGTTTTTACCGACGTTTCATAAAATATTTTTCTAAAATTGCCACTCCTATGAATAAAATCCTAGAAAAGGATGCTCCATTCATCTTTTCAGATGAATGCATCAAATCTTTTAATATTCTTAAAGAAAAACTCACTAATGCGCCGATCATGATAACTACAAATTGGAATCTACCGTTTGAACTAATGTGCGATGCAAGTGATTTTGCAATGGGAGCCGTTTTAGGAAAAAGGATTGAAAAACGATTTCAACCTATATATTATGCTAGTAAGACGTTACAAAGAGCACAAACAAACTATACAACTACTGAAAAAGAACTCCTTGCTATTGTCTTTGCTTTTGACAAATTTTGTTCATATCTCGTTCTAGCTAAAACGGTGGTCTATACTGACCATTCTGCTCTTAGATACCTATTTTCGAAACAAGATGCTAAACCAAGATTAATCCGTTGGATCTTACTCTTACAAAAGTTCGATATTGAAATCCGAGATAAAAAGGGAGCAGAAAATCTCGCCGCTGATCATCTTTCTCGTCTTGAAAATCTTGAATTAGAAGTTCTAAATGAATCGGCAATACAAGACAACTTTCCTGATGAATATCTATTGAAGATAGATTATAATGAAATTCCATGGTTTGCAGACTATGCAAACTACTTAGTGTGTGGATTCCTTGAAAAAGGATTATCGTATCAAAAACGAAAAAATTCTTTAGCGATATAAAACACTATTTCTGGGAAGATCCACATTTGTTTAAAAGTTATCCCGATGGAATAATACGCCGTTGTGTATTCGGAGATGAAGCTAGTCAAATATTAAACCAATGTCACACAGGACCAACAGGAGGGCATTATGGGCCTCAGCTCACAGCAAGAAAAGTTTACGATGCTGGATTCAATTGGCCTACAATTTTCAAAGACGCACACCTTCTTTGCAAATCCTGTGATGCTTGTCAAAGGGCCGAAAAAATAAGTCAACGTGATGAAATGCCACAAAATGTCATTCAAGTATGTGAAGTATTTGACATTTGGGGTATTGACTTTATGGGTTCATTTCCAAAATCTCATAATAATCTCTACATTCTTGTTGCCATTGATTATGTATCTAAATGGGCGGAAGTACAAGCTCTCCCGACTAATGATGCACGAGTTGTAGTCAACTTTTTAAAACGTCTTTTTGCAAGGTTTGGAACACCGAAAGCTTTAATAAGTGATCGGGGTACTCATTTTTGTTATAATCAACTTGAGAAAGTTCTCAAAAGATATGGAGTAACTCATAAAATCTCAACCGCTTATCATCCACAAACAAGTGGACAAGTTGAAAATACCAACCGAGCTTTAAAACGTATTCTAGAGAAAACTGTAGGATCAAATCCAAAGGAATGGTCCATGAAATTGGAGGATGCACTCTGGGCTTTTAGAACAGCCTACAAAACTCCAATTGGAACCACACCTTTTAAACTCGTTTACGGAAAAGTATGTCATCTTCCAGTAGAAATTGAACACAAAGCATTTTGGGCTTTGAAGACATGTAATCTTGATTTACATGAAGCTGGACGTCTACGGTTAAGTCAACTAAACGAATTAGAAGAATTGAGACATGAAGCATACGAAAATTCGTTAATCTATAAGGAAAGAACGAAGAAATGGCATGATAAAAGAATCAGAAGTTCAAAAGAATTTAAAGAAGGAGACAGAGTTCTTCTTTTCAATTCACGATTCAAGCTATTTCCTGGAAAATTGAAATCAAGATGGTCTGGACCATTCATAGTCAAAAGAGTTTTCCCATACGGAACAATAGAGTTAATAAATTCAAATGGTATTGAATTTAAAGTTAATGGTCACAGAGTTAAACATTACATACATGGTCCGATGGAAGTTGACAATGAAGTCAATCATAATTTCACCACCCAAGAAAACCTTCAAAATGAAAACATAAATATGTTATCAACAACATATGAAAAATCAAAATTGGAAAATAGGGAGGATTCAAATTGGAGTGATGAAGAAGAATTCTTATACAAACCTCCCATTCCAAGAAACGAAGAAAAATGTGAACAAGAAGTTCAAATAGAAGTGAAAGAACTAAGAAAAGAACATCCGAAAAAGGTTTACAAACCAACTCGACTTACTAAAGCAGGAGACCCGGGTGAATTTATCATTTCTTGCTTGCTTAATGATGGTGCTGTATATAATAGACTCGCAGATTTAGGAGCAAGTGCAAATATTATGCCTCGTTCCTTATACAAAAGATTAAGTATGGGTAAATTAAAACCAACCAAAATAGGGGTTCAATCATTTGACCTAACTATTAAACACCCAGTTAGAATAGTAAATAATTTACTTGTTAACGTGGGAAGTTTGACCTTTATTGCAAACTTCATAGTGATTAATATGGAGGAAAACCTTGATATTCCTCTAATCTTAGGTCGCCCATATTTAACAACCACCGAGGCATTTATTGATGTAAGAGAAGGTAGAATGACACTTAGGGATGGTGATACATCGATCACCTTTGTGAATCGAAAGTTTAGATCTCCACCAACCAAAACTATTAAACCAATAAAAATGCATAAGTATGGGGAAGATGAAGAAACACTTAATGATGATCCGATCACAAAGAACCCCGTTGATGATAAGAAATTAGATGAACCCGTTTTTAACAGTTCAACGAAGAAACTTTATAAACGGATTCATGATGCTAAGATTAAGGGAAACTTTAAGTTATGTAACCGATTACTATCCAATTTATCGCCAAAAGAAAAGGCAATGTTAGTTGAATTTGTGAAAGTTACGGAGGAAATCAACAATTGGCTTGAAGCAAAAGTCAAAGATATACAAGTTGTTGATAGTCCAATTTAAAATGAAGTTAATCACAATTTCAACACCACATCTAACTAAGTGTGGGGAGAATCAAGTCTTTAAAGGATAATATGTATTTCTGTTAGAGTTAGATATTCTGTTTTCGTGTAGTTCTCGAGAATGGAACCCGAATGGTCTTTCCCTAGCAGACCCTAAAGAACTAGTCTTCTCCCCCTATTCTGAATTTTTATTTTTTTAGGTTTTACGAGATGAAGACTTCCTGTGAACTAAACCATGGTCTAATGCTACATGCTTTGATCACTAAACGTAATAATGACACCCTTCCAAGTGAATTGGTATCATTAATCAGAGGCAAATTGGACGGAGTAAGAAAATAATCCAAGAACGAAAATAATAAGTTACATTTTGGTAAAGGAAAATCAAAATCCGCAGTGAAAAGAAGGGCACGACACCTTGAAAGATGTCACAAATGTGGAAAATAGTCACACGAAGGAAAATGCTCGACGAATCAGACAAATTCCAATACCGAATTTGTTACTTTATGCAGAGATGGACCGTTCATATGTTTCGAAGAAAAAACGTTGAATGCTCGAGGTTACGCCTATGTAGCTATGGAAAACCAATTAGTCCGACTATCTTATGAGTGGGCTAAAGCAGGTCACTAAGAATTCTATTTCACAGGTAAGTATGTACAGTTTTTATGTTTATTTTTATTGCTTTTAACCTTTTGATAATAAACGCTAAATCGTTCGCTATAAAGTATTAAATTGGTATTCAATAAAATTAGGTTTTGCGACCGAAATTATTGATATCATGTAAAAATTTATTACATCACTGCAAAATTTACCGTTTATTCTTAAGGTATAAATATCTTTAATCAATCAACCCAAAATATTTCAGAAATTCGTCAGGAGTAAAACTAGGTAATATAGCCGAAATTACTTTACCGAAAAGAGGGGCGTATATTTTTGATAATATTTGATTGATTAAAGTGGGATAAAAAACCAAAAAGATTTTTAATTTTTAATTTTACTATGTTTTTAAATTTAATATATAAATATTAAATTAATATTGTAAAAATTTTAAAATCAATATATTTAAGTTTGTAAATATTTGAAAAAAAATTTATATTTTTAATATAAGTTTGTATGTATAAAAACAAAATTATAATATAAATTTGCTGTGAAATTTTAAAATTTTAATAATATGAATTTTTAATTTTATGCATTTAAGTTTGGTGTGAATTTAAAAACAAAAAAAAAATTTACTTTATTTCGTTAAGTTAAAAATATGATTTTTAAAATTCGTCGTAAGTTGAAGACTAGGTCATTGAACCGAAATTGCTTTACCCAAGGGAGGGACGAGAACTTTTATTATCATTATTTTTAGCCTTATTGAATTAAAGTATGACAAAAACATTTTAAAAAAAAACAAAAAATCTTTGCTTTTAAAACTGAGCTTAAAAATGACAAATTTTAAAGTTTTGTCGAGGGACGGACTAGGACAACGATCCGAAACGCCCTCATCCTAAAAAGAAATAAATTTTTAAAATTTAATTTGATTATATGTCTTAAAAGTTATAAGGTTTTTATAAAAAAAAAAAAAAAAAGTGAAAAGCACTGTACCCGGACCCCATGCGATCGCATGGGGTTTGCACTGCAACTCCATGCGATCGCATGGAGCTGGAATCCAGGCCAGAAACATAAAACCCAGCGAGCTGCGTTCTGTCTCCAGACTTACACACACATATAGACACGAACACACACTCAAATTCTCACCAAAAATCACCAAATTTTACCGTAATTCGTCAAATTTCTTGCTCTAATCATGCCTAGGTTCGGATTCTTCAACAAAAAGGTAAAAATTACACCCCTAAACTCTTAAAATTTCTAGTTTTTGTGATAATTACCAATATTATACCTAATTTAATTTTGTTAATTTCTAGTGTAATTAGAGTTAAATTGTTAGTATTTTATGTATGTATAACCTAGATTGATGCTATTTAACATGATTTGAAGCCAAAAACTTCAAAAATTTTAGAAATCTAGGGTTTGTGTTCTTAGCAATTTGGGGCTTTTTGATATAAACAGGTTATGGCCGATTTTTGTCATGAATTATTGCTAAATTAAGTAGTGTAACATGTTTAGGTAGCTAAATGATCCAAACATTGATCCTAAACATGATTTTTGGAGATTAAAGTAGACTTTTAAGTCTAAAATTCATGAACTTGATTAATTTGATATAATTGCCATTTGAGACTTGTTTAATTGTTTGTAATGACTATTTTGACATGTTATTTGAGTTAAATGCTTATGAACTTTGTATACATTTTCATATAGGCTTATTTGAAAAAGTGTAGAATTAATAAAATAGTGAAAATGTGTATAAGTTTAATTTTGATTTAACATGTTATTGTAATTGTTTCAAGTTGTTATTTTGCTAACACTAATGCATATTTGGATGCACAAATTTTGTGTTTAATGTGTTTTGCAGAAAACCGATACTGCTGGTGCTTCATCATCATCTAGACAACCACAACAAGAACCTGAACCAGATTATGAGCCGCAATACGAGCCAGAACCCAAACAAGAACCACAACAGGAACAACAACATCAACCTGATCAACATGTACCTTATTATGATCCGCTACAATTTTTTGATGCCTTCACCGTATTTACAATACATCTGCCAGTAGAATACCCGACGATTCCTGAACATACATTGCATCCTAATCTGAGATTCGATAGAAGCTGGAGAGATTACCCGGTATATCAAAGTAATAAATTCAAATTAGTAACGAAAGATGTAGAAGTGCCTAGGGTAATTGATTGGAATCCTTTGGAAACGGTACATCTAGCTGGCCGTGTTAGACTACTACTGATTCAAAGGTATGGCAGTTCTTCTTTTACCGATTGGGAATGTCTATTCACCATTCGTAGACCAGTATATAAGGAATGGTGTGTCGAGCTTATGAGTACTATAGCATTAAATGCAGATGTAGATAGGTTAGATGATAGAAGTTTTCTTAGATTTATACTTGGCGGTAGGATGTACAGGATGTCCATGCCTGAAATGGCCAGGGCTTTGCAGATATATACGCTCGCTGAATTACTACTACCCGATTGTATTAATTTGATTTATCGTGGTGAAAGGGTAGATAGGAATTTTGATGCGAACGCCATCTGGAGGCGTATGTCAGATTATAATGTTTTTGGGCGGGCATGAACACATACCTACTTACATATTAACAGAGCTGAGCTTCGTATAATTCATAGATTTTTGGCTAACTCGATTACACAGAGAGGTCACAAAAAGGAAAAATTGACCTTACATGATTTATTTTACCTAAAGTGTATTCGAGACCCAAGAGGCTTTGTTAATATCCCTTACTGTGTTGGTTTTTATTTGTCTAAGATGGTGGAAGGAATACAGGAAGGGGGAATAATAGGAGGAGGTATTTTTGTTACCCTCATTGGAGAGTATTTAGGTGTAGATAAGGACCAAGGAGGTCCACTTTTGGAATGTAGGGAACAGGTTGAGCCTTTAGGATTGAAAGTCTATCAGGGTGCTAAGGTGTTAAAGAGCAGACGCAACCAGCCAGTACCCTATGAAGGTAGTCATCCTCAGGCATAGAGAGTTTCAGATGAGGAAATGGAGGAAGTGGATGACATTAGGGAGGCTATGACTGACGTCTACCAGCGTGTAGATGAGGTAGATGAAATGTCCCGTTCTTATTGATTAAAAACGTTCCATATTAATTGATTTCGTTGCGAGGTTTTGACCTCTATATGAGACGTTTTTCAAAGACTGCATTCATTTTAAAATAAACCATAACCTTTATTTCATCAATAAAGGTTTAAAAAGCTTTACGTAGATTATCAAATAATGATAATCTAAAATATCCTGTTTACACACGACCATTACATAATGGTTTACAATACAAATATGTTACAACAAAATAAGTTTCTTGAATGCAGTTTTTACACAATATCATACAAGCATGGACTCCAAATCTCGTCCTTATTTAAGTATGCGACAGCGGAAGCTCTTAATAATCACCTGAGAATAAACATGCTTAAAACGTCAACAAAAATGTTGGTGAGTTATAGGTTTAACCTATATATTATCAAATCATAATAATAGACTACAAGATTTCATATTTCAATACACATCCCATACATAGAGATAAAAATCATTCATATGGTGAACACCTGGTAACCGACATTAACAAGATGCATATATAAGAATATCCCCATCATTCCGGGACACCCTTCGGATATGATATAAATTTCGAAGTACTAAAGCATCCGGTACTTTGGATGGGGTTTGTTAGGCCCAATAGATCTATCTTTAGGATTCGCGTCAATTAGTGTGTCTGTTCCCTAATTCTTAGATTACCAGACTTAATAAAAAAGGGGCATATTCGATTTCGATAATTCAACCATAGAATGTAGTTTCACGTACTTGTGTCTATTTTGTAAATCATTTATAAAACCTGCATGTATTCTCATCCCAAAAATATTAGATTTTAAAAGTGGGACTATAACTCACTTTCACAGATTTTTACTTCGTCGGAAGTAAGACTTGGCCACTGGTTGATTCACGAACCTATAACAATATATACATATATATCAAAGTATGTTCAAAATATATTTACAACACTTTTAATATATTTTGATGTTTTAAGTTTATTAAGTCAGCTGTCCTCGTTAGTAACCTACAACTAGTTGTCCACAGTTAGATGTACAGAAATAAATCGATAAATATTATCTTGAATCAATCCACGACCCAGTGTATACGTATCTCAGTATTGATCACAACTCAAACTATATATATTTTGGAATCAACCTCAACCCTGTATAGCTAACTCCAACATTCACATATAGAGTGTCTATGGTTGTTCCGAAATATATATAGATGTGTCGACATGATAGGTCGAAACATTGTATACGTGTCTATGGTATCTCAAGATTACATAATATACAATACAAGTTGATTAAGTTATGGTTGGAATAGATTTGTTACCAATTTTCACGTAGCTAAAATGAGAAAAATTATCCAATCTTGTTTTACCCATAACTTCTTCATTTTAAATCCGTTTTGAGTGAATCAAATTGCTATGGTTTCATATTGAACTCTATTTTATGAATCTAAATAGAAAAAGTATAGGTTTATAGTCAGAAAAATAAGTTACAAGTCGTTTTTGTAAAGGTAGTCATTTCAGTCGAAAGAACGACGTCTAGATGACCATTTTAGAAAACATACTTCCACTTTGAGTTTAACCATAATTTTTGGATATAGTTTCATGTTCATAATAAAAATCATTTTCTCATAATAACAACTTTTAAATCAAAGTTTATCATAGTTTTTAATTAACTAACCCAAAACAGCCCGCGGTGTTACTACGACGGCGTAAATCCGGTTTTACGGTGTTTTTCGTGTTTCCAGGTTTTAAATCATTAAGTTAGCATATCATATAGATATAGAACAAGTGTTTAGTTGATTTTAAAAGTCAAGTTAGAAGGATTAACTTTTGTTTGCGAACAAGTTTAGAATTAACTAAACTATGTTCTAGTGATTACAAGTTTAAACCTTCGAATAAGATAGCTTTATATGTATGAATCGAATGATGTTATGAACATCATTACTACCTTAAGTTCCTTGGATAAACCTACTAGAAAAGAGAAAAATGGATCTAGCTTCAATGGATCCTTGGATGGCTCAAAGTTCTTGAAGCAGAATCATGACACGAAAACAAGTTCAAGTAAGATCATCACTTGAAATAAGATTGTTATAGTTATAGAAATTGAACCAAAGTTTGAATATGATTATTACCTTGTATTAGAATGATAACCTACTGTAAGAAACAAAGATTTCTTGAGGTTGGATGATCACCTTACAAGATTGGAAGTGAGCTAGCAAACTTGAAAGTATTCTTGATTTTATGTAACTAGAACTTGTAGAATATATGAAGAACACTTAGAACTTGAAGATAGAACTTGAGAGAGATCAATTAGATGAAGAAAATTGAAGAATGAAAGTGTTTGTAGGTGTTTTTGGTCGTTGGTGTATGGATTAGATATAAAGGATATGTAATTTTGTTTTCATGTAAATAAGTCATGAATGATTACTCATATTTTTGTAATTTTATGAGATATTTCATGCTAGTTGCCAAATGATGGTTCCCACATATGTTAGGTGACTCACATGGGCTGCTAAGAGCTGATCATTGGAGTGTATATACCAATAGTGTAGTGACCCGAACTTTTCCATGTTTATATATATTAATTGAGATTGATATTTACATGATTAAATGTTTCCAACATGTTAAGCAATCAAACTTGTTAAGACTTGATTAATTGAAATACGTTTCATATAGACAATTGACCACCCAAGTTGACCGGTGATTCACGAACGTTAAAACTTGTAAAAACTATATGATGACATATATATGGATATATATATAGTTAACATGATACTATGATAAGTAAACATATCATTAATTATATTAACAATGAACTACATATGTAAAAACAAGACTACTAACTTAATAATTTTTAAACGAGACATATATGTAACGATTATCGTTGTAAAGACATTTAATGTATATATATCATATTAAGAGATATTCATACATGATAATATCATGATAATATAATAATTTAAAATCTCAATTGATATTATAAACATTGGGTTAACAACATTTAACAAGATCGTTAACCTAAAGGTTTCAAAACAACACTTACATGTAACGACTAACGATGACTTAACGACTCAGTTAAAATGTATATACATGTAGTGTTTTAATATGTATTTATACACTTTTGAAAGACTTCAATACAATTATCAAAATACTTCTACTTAACAAAAATGCTTACAATTACATCCTCGTTCAGTTTCATCAACAATTCTACTCGTATGCACCCGTATTCGTACTCGTACAATACATAGCTTTTAGATGTATGTACTATTGGTATATACACTCCAATAATCAGCTCTTATCAGCCCATGTGAGTCACCTAATACATGTGGGAACCATCATTTGGCAACTAGCATGAAATATCTCATAAAATTACAAAAATATGAGTAATCATTCATGACTTATTTACATGAAAACAAAATTACATATCCTTTATATATAATCCATACACCAACGACCAAAAACACCTACAAACACTTTCATTCTTCAATTTTCTTCATCTAATTGATCTCTCTCAAGTTCTATCTTCAAGTTCTAAGTGTTCTTCATAAATTCTACAAGTTCTAGTTACATAAAATCAAGAATACTTTCAAGTTTGCTAGCTCACTTCCAATCTTGTAATGTGATCATCCAACCTCAAGAAATCTTTGTTTCTTACAGTAGGTTATCATTCTAATACAAGGTAATAATCATATTCAAACTTTGGTTCAATTTCTATAACTATAACAATCTTATTTCAAGTGATGATCTTACTTGAACTTGTTTTCGTGTCATGATTCTGCTTCAAGAACTTCGAGCCATCCAAGGATCCGTTGAAGCTAGATCTATTTTTCTGTTTTCCAGTAGTTTTATCCAAGGAACTTAAGGTAGTAATGATGTTCATAAAATCATTCGATTCATACATATAAAGCTATCTTATTCGAAGGTTTAAACTTGTAATCACTAGAACATAGTTTAGTTAATTCTAAACTTGTTTGCAAACAAAAGTTAATCCTTCTAACTTGACTTTTAAAATCAACTAAAGACATGTTCTATATCTATATTATATGCTAACTTAATGATTTAAAACCTGGAAACACGAAAAACACCGTAAAACCGGATTTACGCCGTCGTAGTAACACCGCGGGCTGTTTTGGGTTAGTTAATTAAAAACTATGATAAACTTTGATTTAAAAGTTGTTATTCTGAGAAAATGATTTTTATTATGAACATGAAACTATATCTAAAAATTATGGTTAAACTCAAAGTGGAAGTATGTTTTCTAAAATGGTCATCTAGACGTCGTTCTTTCGACTGAAATGACTACCTTTACAAAATGGACTTGTAACTTATTTTTCCGACTATAAACCTATACTTTTTATGTTTAGATTCATAAAATAGAGTTCAATATGAAACCATAGCAATTTGATTCACTCAAAACGGATTTAAAATGAAGAAGTTATGGGTAAAACAAGATTGGATAATTTTTCTCATTTTAGCTACGTGAAAATTGGTAACAAATCTATTCCAACCATAACTTAATCAACTTGTATTGTATATTATGTAATCTTGAGATACCATAGACACGTATACAATGTTTCGACCTATCATGTCGACACATCTATATATATTTCGGAACAACCATAGACACTCTATATGTGAATGTTGGAGTTAGCTATACAGGGTTGAGGTTGATTCCAAAATATATATAGTTTGAGTTGTGATCAATACTGAGATACATATACACTGGGTCGTGGATTGATTCAAGATAATATTTATCGATTTATTTCTGTACATCTAACTGTGGACAACTAGTTGTAGGTTACTAACGAGGACAGCTGACTTAATAAACTTAAAACATCAAAATATATTAAAAGTGTTGTAAATATATTTTGAACATACTTTGATATATATGTATATATTGTTATAGGTTCGTGAATCAACCATTGGCCAAGTCTTACTTCCCGACGAAGTAAAAATCTGTGAAACTGAGTTATAGTCCCACTTTTAAAATCTAATATTTTTGGGATGAGAATACATGCAGGTTTTATAAATGATTTACAAAATAGACACAAGTACGTGAAACTACATTCTATGGTTGAATTATCGAAATCGAATATGCCCCTTTTTATTAAGTCTGGTAATCTAAGAATTAGGGAACAGACACCCTAATTGACGCGAATCCTAAAGATAGATCTATTGGGCCTAACAAACCCCAT
Organism: Rutidosis leptorrhynchoides; assembly: GCF_046630445.1. Classification (NCBI taxonomy): domain Eukaryota; kingdom Viridiplantae; phylum Streptophyta; class Magnoliopsida; order Asterales; family Asteraceae; genus Rutidosis; species Rutidosis leptorrhynchoides. The sequence continues at coordinate 616,225,784 of NC_092335.1, forward strand.
CCAAAGTACCGGATGCTTTAGTACTTCGAAATTTATATCATATCCGAAGGGTGTCCCGGAATGATGGGGATATTCTTATATATGCATCTTGTTAATGTCGGTTACCAGGTGTTCACCATATGAATGATTTTTATCTCTATGTATGGGATGTGTATTGAAATATGAAATCTTGTGGTCTATTATTATGATCTAATATATATAGGTTAACCCTATAACTCACCAACATTTTTGTTGACGTTTTAAGCATATTTATTCTCAGGTGATTATTAAGAGCTTCCGCTGTCGCATACTTAAATAAGGACGAGATTTGGAGTCCATGCTTGTATGATATTGTGTAAAAACTGCATTCAAGAAACTTATTTTGTTGTAACATATTTGTATTGTAAACCATTATGTAATGGTCGTGTGTAAACAAGATATTTTAGATTATCATTATTTGATAATCTACGTAAAGCTTTTTAAACCTTTATTGATGAAATAAAGGTTATGGTTTGTTTTAAAATGAATGCAGTCTTTGAAAAACGTCTCATATAGAGGTCAAAACCTCGCAACGAAATCAATTAATATGGAACGTTTTTAATCAATAAGAACGGGACATTTCAGTTGGTATCCGAGCGTTGGTCTTAGAGAACCAGAATTTTGCATTAGTGTGTCTTATCGAGTTTGTTAGGATGCATTAGTGAGTCTGGACTTCGACCGTGTTTACTTGAAAAATGATTGCTTAACAAATTTTGTTGGAAACTATATATTTTTAACATGTGAATATTATGTGATATATTAATCTCTTAACGCGTTTGATATTATGTGATAGATGTCTACCTCTAGAACAAGTTCCATTGACTCACCTAATAATAATGAAGAGTCAAATGTAAATTGGAATGATTCGTGGACTGATTCACAAGTTCCCGAAGAGGAACCGGAAGAAGAGTCGGAATCGGAAGAAGAATCGGAACCGGAAGAAGAATCGGAACCGGATGAAGAAATAGAACCGGTGGGGGAAATAATAAAACGATTAAGTAAAAGAAAATCCTCAACCAACCGACCAAGGTTAATTATGGTCAATGGTGTTTCCGCCAATGAAGCAAAATATTGGGAGGATTACCAATTCTCCGATGAATCGGATTCCGACGAGAATTCCGATGATGTTATAGAAATTACCCCAACTGAATTTAAAAAGGCAAAAGAAAATAATAAGGGAAAGGGCATAAAAATAGAGAAATCTAATTCCAACCCCGATGAACTTTATATGTATCGTCAACCCCCGAAGTCCTTAAGTTGTAACAATGACCCGGGAACCTCTAAACCACCAGGTTTTTCTAAACCAATGTGGAAAACAACGGCTCGTATTAGGGGAACATCATATATCCCTAGAAACTTGGCAAAACAAACCAAAACCGAAGAAGAAGAAACAAGCGAGTCGGAATAAGATAGTTGTATTCGTGTGGTGTAATATATGTAATATAGTGTGCTTATGCTTTATGATATATGTAAAAATTGCTTGTATTAATAAGTATTTTTTTTATGAATCTAACTCTTGTCTATTTTACAGTATAAAAACACAAAATGGATAGACAACCCAATATTTTAAGAGACCTACCCGGAGACATGATTGATGAAATCTTGTCTAGAGTCGGTCAGAATTCTTCGGCACAACTATTTAAGGCGAGATCAGTTTGTAAGACATTCGAAGAACGTTCCAAGAATGCCTTGGTTTATAAAAGGCTTTCGTTCGAAAGATGGGGGATATCACATTGGGAAATCCATAAGTTACGATGTGTTTACTTTGACGCATATAATGCGGGGAACCCAAATGCTATTTTACGCAATGGGTTAAGAAATTATTTTGACTCAATATATCCGAATATTGGACTTCGTGATTTAGAAAAAGCGGCTAACATGCAACATAAAGAAGCATGTTATGCTTACGGATTAGTAATGTTCGCTTCTCACCAAAGTGAGAACAAGAACATCGGGCTACAACTATTAAACAAAACATTCTCACAAGTGACGGAGTCGGTAATTGGGGTAAGAAATGAGGTTTTTAGATTGTTACGGGACTGTTGGACATTACGTAACCCTCGTCCCTTTGACGACGTTACAACACGCTGTCTTATCAACGGCCATAACGTTTATGTTCCACAAGACCAAGGATGGGAAGTAATCCTAGTAAAACCAGAATGCATGACTTGTTTCTGGACGTATGAATTACGTGTCTTTATTGCCTTTGCTGAACGACTTGTGTACTAGCTAGAATGATCTTCACAACCATCTTGTATCAAATTTATTGTGTGCTATATTTCATGCTATATGTAAAATAAGCGGTATTGTAAGTTTGTAAAATATTGTGTAAAAGTTTGAACGCGAAATATTATTATAATCAGTTTTTCATATAGAATTGTAGTAGTTGAATTGTATATTAGCTACTAAGTATGAACTTAACGGGTAGGTACTACCCGAATTTAAACTTATAAAACGCTAATATGAAGAAAAAGCTTTTATAAATGAGTTCATATTATGCTACGAAATACTATTAACTACTCTTAATATTCTGTATGATTAACTTGTTCCATTTGACTATTTTAAAGGAAATGGCACCGACTACTCGACACACCGTGAATATGAATGAAGAGGAATTCCGTACTTTTCTAGCTTCAAACATAGCCGCAGTACAGGCTGCGCTACATACCAACAATAACCTTGGATCTAGCAGTACAGGAAATCGTGTAGGATGCACCTACAAAGAATTCACTGCCTGCAAACCTTTGGAATTTGATGGAACCGAAGGACCGATCGGATTGAAACGGTGGACCGAGAAGGTCGAATCGGTATTTGCCATAAGTAAGTGTACTGAAGAGGACAAAGTGAAGTACGCTACGCATACCTTCACAGGTTCTGCGTTAACATGGTGGAATACCTATCTAGAGCAAGTGGGACAAGACGATGCGTACGCACTAACGTGGTCAGCATTCAAGCACTTGATGAACGAGAAGTACCGTCCCAGAACCGAGTTCAATAAGCTCAAGACAGAACTTAGAGGGTTACGAACCCAAGGATTTGATATTACCACGTACGAAAGACGATTCACAGAATTGTGCCTATTGTGTCCGGGAGCATTCGAAGACGAGGAAGAGAAGATCGACGCGTTTGTGAAAGGATTACCGGAGAGAATCCAAGAATATATAAGTTCACACGAGCCCGCCTCCATACAACAGGCATGTAGAATGGCTCACAAACTAGTGAACCAGATTGAAGAAAGAATTAAAGAACAGACTGCAGAAGAGGCCAATGTGAAGCAAGTCAAAAGAAAGTGGGAGGAAAACGGTGATAAGAATCACCAATACAACAACAACAGCAATTACACCAATAATCGCAACAATTATCCCAACAATCGCAACATCAATTGCAACTATAACAAATGGCCCAACAACAACAACAACAACAACAACAACAACAACAACAACAGCAACTACAACAATCATCCCAAGAACAATAATAACCGCAACAACAACAACAATCAGAAGCAGCTATGCCAAAGGTGTGAAAAGTATCACTCGGGGTTTTGCACCAAATTTTGCAACAAGTGTAAAAGAAATGGTCATAGCGCGGCGAAGTGTGAGGTCTACGGACCAGGGGTTAATAGAACGAAAGGAACAAATGGTGTCAGAACGAGTAATGGCGGAGCAAGTAGTGTCGGAGCAAGTTATGCCAATGTAGTTTGTTATAAATGTGGAAAACCGGGCCACGTTATTATAAATTGCCCGAACTAGGAGAACATTAATGGACAAGGCCGCGGAAGAGTTTTCAATATTAATGCGGCAGAGGCACAGGAAGACCCGGAGCTTGTTACGGGTACGTTTCTTATTGACAATAAATCTGCTTACGTTTTATTTGATTCGGGTGCGGATAGAAGCTATATGAGTAGAGATTTTTGTGCTAAATTAAGTTGCCCATTGACGCCTTTGGATAGTAAATTTTTACTCGAATTAGCAAATGGTAAATTAATTTCAGCAGATCATATATGTCGGAATCGAGAAATTAAACTGGTTAGCGAAACCTTTAAGATTGATTTGATACCAGTAGAGTTAGGGAGTTTTGATGTGATAATCGGTATGGACTGGTTGAAAGAAGTGAAAGCAGAGATCGTTTGTTACAAAAATGCAATTCGCATTATACGAGAAAAAGAAAAACCCTTAATGGTGTACGGAGAAAAGGGCAACACGAAGCTACATCTTATTAGTAATTTGAAGGCACAAAAACTAATAAGAAAAGGTTGCTATGCTGTTCTAGCACACGTCGAGAAAGTACAAACTGAAGAAAAGAGCATCAATGATGTTCCCATTGCAAAAGAATTTTCCGATGTATTTCCGAAAGAATTACCTGGATTACCCCCACATCGATCCATTGAATTTCAAATAGATCTTGTACCAGGAGCTGCACCAATAGCTCGTGCTCCTTACAGACTCGCACCCAGCGAGATGAAAGAATTGCAAAGCCAATTACAAGAACTTTTAGAGCGTGGTTTCATTCGACCAAGCACATCACCGTGGGGAGCTCCTATTTTGTTTGTCAAGAAGAAAGATGGTACATTCAGGTTGTGTATCGACTACCGAGAGTTGAACAAACTTACCATCAAGAACCGCTACCCACTACCGAGAATCGACGACTTATTTGATCAACTACAAGGCTCGTCTGTTTATTCAAAGATTGACTTACGTCCCAGGTATCATCAAATGCGGGTGAAAGAAGATGATATTCCAAAGACTGCTTTCAGAACACGTTACGGTCATTACGAGTTTATGGTCATGCCGTTTGGTTTAACTAATGCACCAGCTGTGTTCATGGAGCTTATGAACCGAGTGTGTGGACCATACCTTGACAAGTTTGTCATTGTTTTCATTAATGACATATTTATTTACTCAAAGAATGACCAAGAACACGGTGAACATTTGAGAAAGGTGTTAGAAGTATTGAGGAAGGAAGAATTGTACGCTAAGTTTTCAAAGTGTGCATTTTGGTTGGAAGAAGTTCAATTCCTCGGTCACATAGTGAACAAAGAAGGTATTAAGGTGGATCCAGCAAAGATAGAAACTGTTGAAAAGTGGGAAATCCTGAAAACTCCAAAACACATACGCCAGTTTTTAGGACTAGCTGGTTACTACAGAAGGTTCATCCAAGACTTTTCCAGAATAGCAAAACCCTTGAATGCATTAACGCATAAAGGGAAGAAATTTGAATGGAAAGATGAACAAGAGAAAGCGTTTCAGTTATTGAAGAAAAAGCTAACTACGGCACCTATATTGTCATTGCCTGAAGGGAATGATGATTTTGTGATTTATTGTGACGCATCAAAGCAAGGTCTCGGTTGTGTATTAATGCAACGAACGATGGTGATTGCTTATGCGTCTAGACAATTGAAGATTCACGAACAAAATTATACGACGCATGATTTGGAATTAGGCGCGGTTGTTTTTGCATTAAAGACTTGGAGGCACTACTTATATGGGGTTAAAAGTATTATATATACCGACCAAAAAAGTCTTCAACACATATTTAATCAGAAACAACTGAATATGAGGCAGCGTAGGTGGATTGAATTTTTGAATGATTACGACTTTGAGATTCGTTACCACCCGGGGAAGGCAAATGTGGTAGCCGATACCTTGAGCAGGAAGGACAGAGAACCCATTCGAGTAAAATATATGAATATAATGATTCATAATAACCTTACTACTCAAATAAAGGAGGCGCAACAAGGAGTTTTAAAAGAAGGAAATTTAAAGGATGAAATACCCAAAGGATCGGAGAAGCATCTTAATATTCGCGAAGACGGAACCCGGTATAGGGCTGAAAGGATTTGGGTACCAAAATTTGGAGATATGAGAGAAATGGTACTTAGAGAAGCTCATAAAACCAGATACTCAATACATCCTGGAACGGGGAAGATGTACAAGGATCTCAAGAAACATTTTTGGTGGCCGGGTATGAAAGCCGATGTTGCTAAATACGTAGGAGAATGTTTGACGTGTTCTAAGATCAAAGCTGAGCATCAGAAACCATCAGGTCTACTTCAACAACCCGAAATCTCGGAATGGAAATGGGAAAACATTACCATGGATTTCATCACTAAATTGCCAAGGACTGCAAGTGGTTTTGATACTATTTGGGTAATAGTTGATCGTCTCACCAAATCAGCACACTTCCTGCCAATAAGAGAAGATGACAAGATGGAGAAGTTAGCACGACTGTATTTGAAGGAAGTCGTCTCCAGACATGGAATACCAATCTCTATTATCTCTGATAGGGATGGCAGATTTATTTCAAGATTCTGGCAGACATTACAGCAAGCATTAGGAACTCGTCTAGACATGAGTACTGCCTATCATCCACAAACTGATGGGCAGAGCGAAAGGATGATACAAACGCTTGAAGACATGCTACGAGCATGTGTTATTGATTTCGGAAACAGTTGGGATCGACATCTACCGTTAGCAGAATTTTCCTACAACAACAGCTACCATTCAAGCATTGAGATGGCGCCGTTTGAAGCACTTTATGGTAGAAAGTGCAGGTCTCCGATTTTTTGGAGTGAAGTGGGGGATAGACAGATTACGGGTCCGGAGATTATACAAGAAACTACCAGAAGATCATCCAAATTCAACAACGGTTGAGAACCGCCCAAAGTCGACAAAAGAGCGACGCTGACATTAAAAGAAAAGATATAGAATTTGAAATTGGAGAGATGATCATGCTTAAAGTTGCACCTTGGAAAGGCGTTGTTCGATTTGGTAAACGAGGGAAATTAAATCCAAGGTATATTGGACCATTCAAGATTATTGATCGTGTCAGACCAGTAGCTTACCGACTTGAGTTACCTCAATAACTCGCAGCTGCACATAACACTTTCCACGTCTCGAATTTAAAGAAATGTTTTGCTAAAGAAGATCTCACTATTCCGTTAGATGAAATCCAAATCATCGAAAAACTCCAATTCATCGAAGAACCCGTCGAAATAATGGATCGTGAGGTTAAAAGACTTAAGCAAAACAAGATACCAATTGTTAAGGTTCGATGGAATGCTCGTAGAGGACCCGAGTTCACCTGGGAGCATGAAGATCAGATGAAGAAGAAATACCCGCATCTATTTCCAGAAGATTCGTCAACACCTTCAACAGCTTAAAATTTCGGGACGAAATTTATTTAACGGGTAGGTACTGTAGTGACCCGAACTTTTCCATGTTTATATATATTAATTGAGATTGATATTTACATGATTAAATGTTTCCAACATGTTAAGCAATCAAACTTGTTAAGACTTGATTAATTGAAATATGTTTCATATAGACAATTGACCACCCAAGTTGACCGGTGATTCACGAACGTTAAAACTTGTAAAAACTATATGATGACATATATATGGATATATATATAGTTAACATGATACTATGATAAGTAAACATATCATTAATTATATTAACAATGAACTACATATGTAAAAACAAGACTACTAACTTAATGATTTTTAAACGAGACATATATGTAACGATTATCGTTGTAAAGACATTTAATGTATATATATCATATTAAGAGATATTCATACATGATAATATCATGATAATATAATAATTTAAAATCTCAATTGATATTATAAACATTGGGTTAACAACATTTAACAAGATCGTTAACCTAAAGGTTTCAAAACAACACTTACATGTAACGACTAACGATGACTTAACGACTCAGTTAAAATGTATATACATGTAGTGTTTTAATATTTATTTATACACTTTTGAAAGACTTCAATACACTTATCAAAATACTTCTACTTAATAAAAATGCTTACAATTACATACTCGTTCAGTTTCATCAACAATTCTACTCGTATGCACTCGTATTCGTACTCGTACAATACACAGCTTTTAGATGTATGTACTATTTTTATATACACTCCAATGATCAGATCTTAGCAGCCCATGTGAGTCACCTAATACATGTGGGAACCATCATTTGGCAACTAGCATGAAATATCTCATAAAATTACAAAAATATGAGTAATCATTCATGACTTATTTACATGAAAACAAAATTACATATCCTTTATATCTAATCCATACACCAACGACCAAAAACACCTACAAACACTTTCATTCTTCAATTTTCTTCATCTAATTGATCTCTCTCAAGTTCTATCTTCAAGTTCTAAGTGTTCTTCATAAATTCTACAAGTTCTAGTTACATAAAATCAAGAATACTTTCAAGTTTGCTAGCTCACTTCCAATCTTGTAAGGTGATCATCCAACCTCAAGAAATCTTTGTTTCTTATAGTAGGTTATCATTCTAATACAAGGTAATAATCATATTCAAACTTTGGTTCAATTTCTATAACTATAACAATCTTATTTCAAGTGATGATCTTACTTGAACTTGTTTTCGTGTCATGATTCTGCTTCAAGAACTTCGAGCCATCCAAGGATCCGTTGAAGCTAGATCCATTTTTCTCTTTTCCAGTAGGTTTATCCAAGGAACTTAAGGTAGTAATGATGTTCATAACATCATTCGATTCATACATATAAAGCTATCTTATTCGAAGGTTTAAACTTGTAATCACTAGAACATAGTTTAGTTAATTCTAAACTTGTTTGCAAACAAAAGTTAATCCTTCTAACTTAACTTTTAAAATCAACTAAACACATGTTCTATATCTATATGATATGCTAACTTAATGATTTAAAACCTGGAAACACGAAAAACACCGTAAAACCGGATTTACGCCGTCGTAGTAACACCGCGGGCTGTTTTGGGTTAGTTAATTAAAAACTATGATAAACTTTGATTTAAAAGTTGTTATTCTGCGAAAATGATTTTTATTATGAACATGAAACTATATCCAAAAATTATGGTTAAACTCAAAGTGGAAGTATGTTTTCTAAAATGGTCATCTAGACGTCGTTCTTTCGACTGAAATGACTACCTTTACAAAAAAGACTTGTAACTTATTTTTCCGACTATAAACCTATACTTTTTCTGTTTAGATTCATAAAATAGAGTTCAATATGAAACCATAGCAATTTGATTCACTCAAAACGGATTTAAAATGAAGAAGTTATGGGTAAAACAAGATTGGATAATTTTTCTCATTTTAGCTACGTGAAAATTGGTAACAAATCTATTCCAACCATAACTTAATCAACTTGTATTGTATATTATGTAATCTTGAGATACCATAGACACGTATACAATGTTTTGACCTATCATGTCGACACATCTATATATATTTCGGAACAACCATAGACACTCTATATGTGAATGTTGGAGTTAGCTATACAGGGTTGAGGTTGATTCCAAAATATATATAGTTTGAGTTGTGATCAATACTGAGATACGTATACACTGGGTCGTGGATTGATTCAAGATAATATTTATCGGTTTATTTCTGTACATCTAACTGTGGACAACTAGTTGTAGGTTACTAACGAGGACAGCTGACTTAATAAACTTAAAACATCAAAATATATTAAAAGTGTTGTAAATATATTTTGAACATATTTTGATATATATGTATATATTGTTATAGGTTCGTGAATCAACCAGTGGCCAAGTCTTACTTCCCGACGAAGTAAAAATCTGTGAAAGTGAGTTATAGTCCCACTTTTAAAATCTAATATTTTTGGGATGAGAATACATGCAGGTTTTATAAATGATTTACAAAATAGACACAAGTACGTGAAACTACATTCTATGGTTGAATTATCGAAATCAAATATGCCCCTTTTTATTAAGTCTGGTAATCTAAGAATTAGGGAACAGACACCCTAATTGACGCGAATCCTAAAGATAGATCTATTGGGCCTAATAAACCTCATCCAAAGTACCGGATACTTTAGTACTTCGAAATTTATATCATATCCGAAGGGTGTCCCAGAATGATGGGGATATTCTTATATATGCATCTTGTTAATGTCGGTTACCAGGTGTTCACCATATGAATGATTTTTATCTCTATGTATGGGATGTGTATTGAAATATGAAATCTTGTGGTCTATTATTATGATCTGATATATATAGGTTAAACCTATAACTCACCAACATTTTTGTTGACGTTTTAAGCATGTTTATTCTCAGGTGATTATTAAGAGCTTCCGCTGTCGCATACTTAAATAAGGACGAGATTTGGATTCCATGCTTGTATGATATTGTGTAAAAACTGCATTCAAGAAACTTATTTTATTGTAACATATTTGTATTGTAAACCATTATGTAATGGTCGTGTGTAAACAGGATATTTTAGATTATCATTATTTGATAATCTACGTAAAGTTTTTTAAACCTTTATTGATGAAATAAAGGTTATGGTTTGTTTTAAAATGAATGCAGTCTTTGAAAAACGTCTCATATAGAGGTCAAAACCTCGCAACGAAATTAATTAATATGTAACGTTTTTAATCAATAAGAATGGGACATTTCAAATAGTACATACATCTAAAAGCTGTGTATTGTACGAGTACGAATACGGGTGCATACGAGTAGAATTGTTGATGAAACTGAACGAGGATGTAATTGTAAGCATTTTTGTTAAGTAGAAGTATTTTGATAAGTGTATTGAAGTCTTTCAAAAGTGTATAAATACATATTAAAACACTACATGTATATACATTTTAACTGAGTCGTTAAGTCATCGTTAGTCGTTACATGTAAGTGTTGTTTTGAAACCTTTAGGTTAACGATCTTGTTAAATGTTGTTAACCCAATGTTTATAATATCAAATGAGATTTTAAAATTATTATATTATCATGATATTATCATGTATGAATATCTCTTAATATGATATATATACATTAAATGTCTTTACAACGATAATCGTTACATATATGTCTCGTTTAAAAATCATTAAGTTAGTAGTCTTGTTTTTACATATGTAGTTCATTGTTAATATACTTAATGATATGTTTACTTATCATAGTATCATGTTAACTATATATATATATATATCCATATATATGTCATCATATAGTTTTTACAAGTTTTAACGTTCGTGAATCACCGGTCAACTTGGGTGGTCAATTGTCTATATGAAACATATTTCAATTAATCAAGTCTTAACAAGTTTGATTGCTTAACATGTTAGAAACATTTAATCATGTAAATATCAATCTCAATTAATATATATAAACATGGAAAAGTTCGGGTCACTACAGTACCTACCCGTTAAATAAATTTCGTCCCGAAATTTTAAGCTGTTGAAGGTGTTGACGAATCTTCTGGAAATAGATGCGGGTATTTCTTCTTCATCTGATCTTCACGCTCCCAGGTGAACTCGGGTCCTCTACGAGCATTCCATCGAACCTTAACAATTGGTATCTTGTTTTGCTTAAGTCTTTTAACCTCACGATCCATTATTTCGACGGGTTCTTCGATGAATTGGAGTTTTTCGTTGATTTGGATTTCATCTAACGGAATAGTGAGATCTTCTTTAGCAAAACATTTCTTCAAATTCGAGACTTGGAAAGTGTTATGTACAGCTGCGAGTTGTTGAGGTAACTCAAGTCGGTAAGCTACTGGTCCGACACGATCAATAATCTTGAATGGTCCAATATACCTTGGATTTAATTTCCCTCGTTTACCAAATCGAACAACGCCTTTCCAAGGTGCAACTTTAAGCATGACCATCTCTCCAATTTCAAATTTTATATCTTTTCTTTTAATGTCAGCGTAGCTCTTTTGTTGACTTTGGGCGGTTTTCAATCGTTGTTGAATTTGGATGATCTTCTCGGTAGTTTCTTGTATAATCTCCGGACCTGTAATCTGTTTATCCCCCACTTCACTCCAACAAATCGGAGACCTGCACTTTCTACCATAAAGTGCTTCAAACGGCGCCATCTCAATGCTTGAATGGTAGCTGTTGTTGTAGGAAAATTCTGCTAACGGTAGATGTCGATCCCAACTGTTTCCGAAATCAATAACACAAGCTCGTAGCATGTCTTTAAGCGTTTGTATCGTCCTTTCGCTCTGCCCATCAGTTTGTGGATGATAGGCAGTACTCATGTCTAGACGAGTTCCTAATGCTTGCTGTAATGTCTGCCAGAATCTTGAAATAAATCTGCCATCCCTATCAGAGATAATAGAGATTGGTATTCCATGTCTGGAGACGACTTCCTTCAAATACAGTCGTGCTAACTTCTCCATCTTGTCATCTTCTCTTATTGGCAGGAAGTGTGCTGATTTAGTGAGACGATCAACTATTACCCAAATAGTATCAAAACCACTTGCAGTCCTTGGCAATTTAGTGAAGAAATCCATGGTAATGTTTTCCCATTTCCATTCCGGGATTTCGGGTTGTTGAAGTAGACCTGATGGTTTCTGATGCTCAGCTTTGACCTTAGAACACGTCAAACATTCTCCTACGTATTTAGCAACATCGGCTTTCATACCCGGCCACCAAAAATGTTTCTTGAGATCCTTGTACATCTTCCCCGTTCCAGGATGTATTGAGTATCTGGTTTTATGAGCTTCTCTAAGTACCATTTCTCTCATATCTCCAAATTTAGGTACCCAAATTCTTTCAGCCCTATACCGGGTTCTGTCTTCCCGAATATTAAGATGCTTCTCCGATCCTTTGGCTATTTCATCCTTTAAATTTCCCTCTTTTAAAACTCCTTGTTGCTCCTCCTTTATTTGAGTAGTAAGGTTATTATGAATCATTATATTCATAGATTTTACTCGAATGGGTTCTCTGTCTTTCCTGCTCAAGGAATCTCAAAGTCGTAATCATTCAACAATTCAATCCACCTACGCTGCCTCATATTCAGTTGTTTCTGATTAAATATGTGTTGAAGACTTTTGTGGTCGGTATATATAATACTTTTGACCCCATATAAGTAGTGCCTCCAAGTCTTTAATGCAAAAACAACCGCGCCTAATTCCAAATCATGCGTCGTATAATTTTGCTCGTGAATCTTCAATTGTCTAGACGCATAAGCAATCACCTTCGTCCGTTGCATTAATACACAACCGAGACCTTGCTTTGATGCGTCACAATAAATCACAAAATCATCATTCCCTTCAGGCAATGACAATATAGGTGTCGTAGTTAGCTTTTTCTTTAATAACTGAAACGCTTTCTCTTGTTCATCATTACATTCAAATTTCTTCCCTTTATGCGTTAATGCAGTCAAGGGTTTTGCTATTCTGGAAAAGTCTTGGATGAACCTTCTGTAGTAACAAGCTAGTCCTAAAAACTGGCGTATGTGTTTCAGAGTTTTTAGGGTTTCCCACTTTTCAACAGTTTCTATCTTTGCCGGATCCACCTTAATACCTTGTTTGTTCACTATGTGACCGAGGAATTGAACTTCTTCCAACCAAAATGCACACTTTGAAAACTTAGCGTACAATTCTTCCTTCCTCAATACTTCTAACACCTTTCTCAAATGTTCACCGTGTTCTTGGTCATTCTTTGAGTAAATAAGTATGTCATCAATGAAAACAATGACAAACTTGTCAAGGTATGGTCCACACACTCAGTTCATAAGGTCCATGAACACAGGTGGTGCATTAGTTAAACCAAACGGCATGACCATAAACTCGTAATGACCGTAACGTGTTCTGAAAGCAGTCTTTGGAATATCATCTTCTTTCACCCGCATTTGATGATACCCGGAACGTAAGTCAATCTTTGAATAAACAGACGAGCCTTGTAGTTGATCAAATAAGTCGTCGATTCTCGGTAGTGGGTAGCGGTTCTTGATGGTAAGTTTGTTAAACTCTCGGTAGTCGATACACAACCTGAATGTACCATCTTTCTTCTTGACAAACAAAACAGGAGCTCCCCACGGTGATGTGCTTGGTCGAATGAAACCATGCTCTAAAAGTTCTTGTAATTGGCTTTGTAGTTCTTTCATCTCTCTGGGTGCGAGTCTGTAAGGAGCACGAGCTATTGGTGCAGCTCCTGGTACAAGATCTATTTGAAATTCAACGGATCGATGTGGGGGTAATCCCGGTAATTCTTTCGGAAATACATCGGGAAATTCTTTTGCAATGGGAATATCATTGATGCTCTTTTCTTCAGTTTGTACTTTCTTAACGTGTGCTAGAACAGCATAGCAACCTTTTCTTATTAGTTTTTGTGCCTTCAAATTACTAATAAGATGTAGCTTCGTGTTGCCCTTTTCTCCGTACACCATTAAGGGTTTTCCTTTTTCTCGTATAATGCGAATTGTATTTTTGTAACAAACGATCTCTGCTTTCACTTCTTTCAACCAGTCCATACCGATTATCACATCAAAACTCCCTAACTCTACTGGTATCAAATCAATCTTAAAGGTTTCGCTAACCAGTTTAATTTCTCGATTCCGACATATATTATCTGCTGAAATTAATTTACCATTTGCTAATTCGAGTAAAAATTTACTATCCAAAGGTTTCAATGGGAAACTTAATTTAGCACAAAAATCTCTACTCATATAGCTTCTATCCGCACCCGAATCAAATAAAACGTAAGCAGATTTATTGTCAATAAGAAACGTACCCGTAACAAGCTCCGGGTCTTCCTGTGTCTCTGCCGCATTAATATTGAAAACTCTTCCGCGGCCTTGTCCATTCGTGTTCTCCTGGTTCGGGCAATTTCTAATAATGTGGCCCGGTTTTCCACATTTATAACAAACTACATTGGAATAACTTGCTCCGACACTACTTGCTCCGCCATTACTCGTTCCGACACCATTTGTTCCTTTCGTTCTATTAACCCCTGGTCCGTAGACCTCACACTTCGCCGCGCTATGACCATTTCTTTTACACTTGTTGCAAAATTTGGTGCAGAACCCCGAGTGATACTTTTCACACCTTTGGCATAGCTGCTTCTGATTGTTGTTGTTGTTGCGGTTATTATTGTTCTTGGGATGATTGTTGTAGTTGCTGTTGCTGTTGTTGTTGTTGTTGTTGTTGTTGTTGTTGTTGGGCCATTTGTTGTAGTTGCAATTGATGTTGCGATTGTTGGGATAATTGTTGCGATTATTGGTGTAATTGCTGTTGTTGTTGTATTGGTGATTCTTATCACCGTTTTCCTCCCACTTTCTTTTGACTTGCTTCACATTGGCCTCTTCAGCAGTCTGTTCTTTAATTCTTTCTTCAATCTAGTTCACTAGTTTGTGAGCCATTCTACATGCCTGTTGTATGGAGGCGGGCTCGTGTGAACTTATATCTTCTTGGATTCTTTCCGGTAATCCTTTCACAAACGAGTCGATCTTCTCTTCCTCGTCTTCGAATGCTCCCGGACACAATAGGCACAATTCTGTGAATCGTCTTTCGTACGTGGTAATATCAAATCCTTGGGTTCGTAACCCTCTAAGTTCTGTCTTGAGCTTATTGAACTCGGTTCTGGGACGGTACTTCTCGTTCATCAAGTGCTTGAATGCTGACCACGGTAGTGCGTACGCATCGTCTTGTCCCACTTGCTCTAGATAGGTATTCCACCATGTTAATGCAGAACCTGTGAAGGTATGCGTAGCGTACTTCACTTTGTCCTCTTCAGTACACTTACTTATGGCAAATACCGATTCGACCTTCTCGGTCCACCGTTTCAATCCGATCGGTCCTTCGGTTCCATCAAATTCCAAAGGTTTGCAGGCAGTGAATTCTTTGTAGGTGCATCCTACACGATTTCCTGTACTGCTAGATCCAAGGTTATTGTTGGTATGTAGCGCAGCCTGTACTGCGGCTATGTTTGAAGCTAGAAAAGTACGGAATTCCTCTTCATTCATATTCACGGTGTGTCGAGTAGTCGGTGCCATTTCCTTCAAAATAGTCAAATGGAACAAGTTAATCATACAGAATATTAAGAGTAGTTAATAGTATTTTGTAGCATAATATGAACTCATTTATAAAAGCTTTTTCTTCATATTAGCGTTTTATAAGTTTAAATTCGGGTAGTACCTACCCGTTAAGTTCATACTTAGTAGCTAATATACAATTCAACTACTACAATTCTATATGAAAAACTGATTATAATAATATTTCGCGTTCAAACTTTTACACAATATTTTACAAACTTACAATACCACTTATTTTACATATAGCATGAAATATAGCACACAATAAATTTGATACAAGATGGTTGTGAAGATAATTCTAGCTAGTACACAAGTCGTTCAGCAAAGGCAATAAAGACACGTAATTCATACGTCCAGAAACAAGTCATGCATTCTGGTTTTACTAGGATTACTTCCCATCCTTGGTCTTGTGGAACATAACTGTTATGGCCGTTGATAAGACAGCGTGTTGTAACGTCGTCAAAGGGACGAGGGTTACGTAATGTCCAACAGTCTCGTAACAATCTAAAAACCTCATTTCTTACCCCAATTACCGACTCCGTCACTTGTGGGAACGTTTTGTTTAATAGTTGTAGCCCGATGTTCTTGTTCTCACTTTAGTGAGAAGCGAACATTACTAATCCGTAAGCATAACATGCTTCTGTATGTTGCATGTTAGCCGCTTTTTCTAAATCACGAAGTCCAATATTCGGATATATTGAGTCAAAATAATTTCTTAACCCATTGCGTAAAATAGCATTTGGGTTCCCCACAATATATGCGTCAAAGTAAACACATCGTAACTTATGGATTTTCCAATGTGATATCCCCCATCTTTCGAACGAAAGCCTTTTATAAACCAAGGCATTCTTGGAACGTTCTTCGAATGTCTTACAAACTGATCTCGCCTTAAATAGTTGTGCCGAAGAATTCTGACCGACTCTAGACAAGATTTCATCAATCATGTCTCCGAGTAGGTCTCTTAAAATATTGGGTTGTCTATCCATTTTGTGTTTTTATACTGTAAAATAGACAAGAGTTAGATTCATAAAAAAAAATACTTATTAATACAAGCAATTTTTACATATATCATAAAGCATAAGCACACTATATTACATATATTACACCACACGAATACAACTATCTTATTCCGACTCGCTTGTTTCTTCTTCTTCGGTTTTGGTTCGTTTTGCCAAGTTTCTAGGGATATATGATATTCCCCTAATACGAGCCGTCGTTTTCCACATTGGTTTAGAAAAACCTGGTGGTTTAGAGGTTCCCGGGTCATTGTTACAACTTAAGGATTTCGGGGGTTGACGATACATATAAAGTTCATCGGGGTTGGAATTAGATTTCTCTATTTTTATGCCCTTTCCCTTATTATTTTCTTTTGCCTTTTTAAATTCAGTTGGGGTAATTTCTATAACATCATCGGAATTCTCGTCGGAATCCGATTCATCGGAGAATTGGTAATCCTCTCAAAATTTTGCTTCCTTGGCGGAAACACCATTGACCATAATTAACCTTGGTCGGTTGGTTGAGGATTTTTTTTTTTACTTAACCGTTTTATTATTTCCCCCACCGGTTCTATTTCTTCATCCGGTTCCGATTCTTCTTCCGGTTCCGATTCTTCTTCCGGTTCCGACTCTTCTTCCGGTTCCTCTTCGGGAACTTGTGAATCAGTCCACGAATCATTCCCATTTACATTTGACTCTTCATTATTATTAGGTGAGTCAATGGGACTTGTTCTAGAGGTAGACATCTATCACATCATATCAAACGCGTTAAGAGATTAATATATCACATAATATTCACATGTTAAAAATATATAGTTTCCAACAAAATTTGTTAAGCAATCATTTTTCAAGTAAACAAAGTCGAAGTCCAGACTCACTAATGCATCCTAACAAACTCGATAAGACACACTAATGCAAAATTCTGGTTCTCTAAGACCAACGCTCGGATACCAACTGAAATGTCCCGTTCTTATTGATTAAAAACGTTCCATATTACTTGATTTCGTTGCGAGGTTTTGACCTCTATATGAGACGTTTTTCAAAGACTGCATTCATTTTAAAACAAACCATAACCTTTATTTCATCAATAAAGGTTTAAAAAGCTTTACGTAGATTATCAAATAATGATAATCTAAAATATCCTGTTTACACACGACCATTACATAATGGTTTACAATACAAATATGTTACAACAAAATAAGTTTCTTGAATGCAGTTTTTACACAATATCATACAAGCATGGACTCCAAATCTCGTCCTTATTTAAGTATGCAACAGCGGAAGCTCTTAATAATCACCTGAGAATAAACATGCTTAAAACGTCAACAAAAATGTTGGTGAGTTATAGGTTTAACCTATATATTATCAAATCATAATAATATACCACAAGATTTCATATTTCAATACACATCCCATACATAGAGATAAAAATCATTCATATGGTGAACACCTGGTAACCGACATTAACAAGATGCATATATAAGAATATCCCCATCATTCTGGAACACCCTTCGGATATGATATAAATTTCGAAGTACTAAAGCATCCGGTACTTTGGATGGGGTTTGTTAGGCCCAATAGATCTATCTTTAGGATTCGCGTCAATTAGGGTGTCTGTTCCCTAATTCTTAGATTACCAGAATTAATAAAAAAGGGGCATATTCGATTTCGATAATTCAATCATAGAATGTAGTTTCACGTACTTGTGTCTATTTTGTAAATCATTTATAAAACCTGCATGTATTCTCATCCCAAAAATATTAGATTTTAAAAGTGGGACTATAACTCACTTTCACAGATTTTTACTTCGTCGGGAAGTAAGACTTGGCCACTGGTTGATTCACGAACCTATAACAATATATACATATATATCAAAGTATGTTCAAAATATATTTACAACACTTTTAATATATTTTGATGTTTTAAGTTTATTAAGTCAACTGTCCTCGTTAGTAACCTACAACTAGTTGTCCACAGTTAGATGTACAGAAATAAATCGATAAATATTATCTTGAATCAATCCACGACCCAGTGTATACGTATCTCAGTATTGATCACAACTCAAACTATATATATTTTGAAATCAACCTCAACCGAGTATAGCTAACTCCAACATTCACATATAGAGTGTCTATGGTTGTTCCGAAATATATATAGATGTGTCAACATGATAGGTTGAAACATTGTATACGTGTCTATGGTATCTCAAGATTACATAATATACAATACAAGTTGATTAAGTTATGGTTGGAATAGATTTGTTACCAATTTTCACGTAGCTAAAATGAGAAAAATTATCCAATCTTGTTTTACCCATAACTTCTTCATTTTAAATCCGTTTTGAGTGAATCAAATTGCTATGGTTTCATATTGAACTCTATTTTATGAATCTAAACAGAAAAAGTATAGGTTTATAGTCAGAAAAATAAGTTACAAGTCATTTTTGTAAAGGTAGTCATTTCAGTCGAAAGAACGACGTCTAGATGACCATTTTAGAAAACATACTTCCACTTTGAGTTTAACCATAATTTTTGGATATAGTTTCATGTTCATAATAAAAATCATTTTCTCAGAATAACAACTTTTAAATCAAAGTTTATCACAGTTTTTAATTAACTAACCCAAAACAGCCCGCGGTGTTACTACGACGGCTTAAATCCGGTTTTACGGTGTTTTTCGTGTTTCCAGGTTTTAAATCATTAAGTTAGCATATCATATAGATATAGAATATGTGTTTAGTTGATTTTAAAATTCAAGTTAGAAGGATTAACTTTTGTTTGCGAACAAGTTTAGAATTAACTAAACTATGTTCTAGTAATTACAAGTTTAAACCTTCGAATAAGATAGCTTTATATGTATGAATCAAATGATGTTATGAACATAATTACTACCTTAAGTTCCTTGGATAAACCTACTGGAAAATAGAAAAATGGATCTAGCTTCAACGGATCCTTGGATGGCTCGAAGTTCTTGAAGCAGAATCATGACACGAAAACAAGTTCAAGTAAGATCATCACTTGAAATAAGATTGTTATAGTTATAGAAATTGAACCAAAGTTTGAATATGATTATTACCTTGTATTAGAATGATAACCTACTGTAAGAAACAAAGATTTCTTGAGGTTGGATGATCACCTTACAAGATTGGAAGTGAGCTAGCAAACTTGAAAGTATTCTTGATTTTATGTAACTAGAACTTGTAGAATATATGAAGAACACTTAGAACTTGAAGATAGAACTTGAGAGAGATCAATTAGATAAAGAAAATTGAAGAATGAAAGTGTTTGTAGGTGTTTTTGGTCGTTGGTGTATGGATTAGATATAAAGGATATGTAATTTTGTTTTCATGTAAATAAGTCATGAATGATTACTCATATTTTTGTAATTTTATGAGATATTTCATGCTAGTTGCCAAATCATGGTTCCCACATGTGTTAGGTGACTCACATGGGCTGCTAAGAGCTGATCATTGGAGTGTATATACCAATAGTACATACATCTAAAAGCTATATATTGTACGAGTACGAATACGGGTGCATACGAGTAGAATTGTTGATGAAACTGAACGAGGATGTAATTGTAAGCATTTTTGTTAAGTAGAAGTATTTTGATAAGTGTATTGAAGTCTTTCAAAAGTTTATAAATACATATTAAAACACTACATGTATATACATTTTAACTGAGTCGTTAAGTCATCGTTAGTCGTTACATGTAAGTGTTGTTTTGAAACCTTTAGGTTAACGATCTTGTTAAATGTTGTTAACCCAATGTTTATAATATCAAATGAGATTTTAAAATTATTATATTATCATGATATTATCATGTATGAATATCTCTTAATATGATATATATAGATTAAATGTCTTTACAATGATAATCGTTACATATATGTCTCGTTTAAAAATCATTAAGTTAGTAGTCTTGTTTTTACATATGTAGTTCATTGTTAATATACTTAATGATATGTTTACTTATCATAGTATCATGTTAACTATATATATGTATCCATATATATATCATCATATAGTTTTTACAAGTTTTAACGTTATTGAATCACCGGTCAACTTGGGTGGTCAATTGTCTATATGAAACATATTTCAATTAATCAAGTCTTAACAAGTTTGATTGCTTAACATGTTAGAAACATTTAATCATGTAAATATCAATCTCAATTAATATATATAAACATGGAAAAGTTCGGGTCACTACAGTAGATATGACAAACGGGGAGAGATTTCGTCGGATGGAGCAGTGGCAAGCCCGGAATGATTACGAGCATTCCAGGCAACGACAGCATGATAGATGGGACTATCATCAGCGTCAGATTATGAGTCGGCTGTCACCTCAGGAGCACTACGTCCCGACTCGACCAGCTTACTATCCTCCACACCAGCCCGAGATGAGACCGCCATTTACTCTCTACGACCCTAACCAGGCATACCAGTACACCTATCATCAACCATGGAACCCAGACGACGAGATGAACTGGAACCACTATCCAGATTGATTTAGTTCCAGTTGGTAATTTATATGATTTTTAATTTTTATTATTTCTGTTTAATTATGTTTAAACACATTATATTATGATACTTTAATTGTAATGTTTAATATTTTTATTTGTTGTACTAATGTTTCATATTTGATTTGAAAGTGGGATTTTAAGTCCCATTTCAAATTACCATGCATGTTTATATTTGTATTGTATGTATTTTATTTCATGTACACAACAGGGTAAAACAAAGCATTTTCAAAGACTGGCATTAAGTTCAGCAAAAGCTAGTTCTTTTGACGACAAAACGAAAAACAAATGTGATGTAACAACAAGATGGAATGAACAATTGATGTGCACCATTTATCATTCAACAAACAAACGCCAATATGTTTGAAAACTTTGGTAAAATTTAATCATTTTTCTACGCTAATCACCCTCAATAATTTAAATTGTTACTGATTTCTTGCAAATGAGGGCATTGCAAGATCTTAAGTGTGGGAAGGGGTTAAATTCTTTCGGATTTTTAAAATTTTTACCTTATACACTTGGTTACCATTAAAAATACTAGTAATGCAGTAGTTGTATTAGAATCTAGTGCTCTCTGATAATAAAGAACAGCCCTAGTCTTATATACTGACTACCCAATTCTAGTAAAATTTTCAAAATTTTCAATTAAATGAATTCAAAATCATGTTTATACATATTTATGAACGATAAAACTAGGTGTTAACACCGAAATTATTGTTATCTCGGAAAGGACATAAATTGAGAAACAGCCTAAAATGTTAGAATTCATTTAAAATCGAATAGAGGACAATAAAAAGGCAAATAAAAGAAAATAAAAGCCAAGTGTGGGAAAATTTACCAAGTTATTTAAAACATATATCACATATTTTTGTATAAATAACTGAAGATACTTTTTGCTTTGGACTAATCTAAACAGTTTTACCCAATTTACTGTAATATATTTGAAAGAAAGATGGATCTACACGATGAATCAATTCCATCATTAAAAGAAAGTAAAGTCTTCCGAAAAAGAAACGCGCTTCTTGATTTAGGTCAAGAATTTGTCGTCCAGACTAGTTGTAGAGTCTACGAAAAACCTTGAAAAGTTTTCTCAAAAATCAGCTGGAAATCCACGGACCTCAGCATCAAACAGGGTCGCCAAGTGGTCAGACTTATCCTAACCATGAGAGGATCTGTCTCGTAAAATGGGGAGGACGCCGTGCAAATTAGCTTGATAAGACTAATGAATCAGATCCCCAGAAAGGATAATCTCCTTAAAGATCAAAAATCAGCTTTTAAGCCTGATATTACTCAATCCTTGAGATTGACTTTTAAAGATTGAGAATTACAAACTCATGGAATTCGATGATATCTAAACTCGAGCTTGAACGAGAAAATGTTTTGATTAAATTATAAACCGATTTGTTTTCTAAAAACCCATTTTTAATGCATTCATTACTAGTGAATGTAAAATCCTAGGAATTCACCTGGAATTCATTAGGTCACCTGAACCAAATCGGGTGTCAACCGTAAGAACGGTGGTTGCATAGCATGGTCGAAGACAGGACCTTGTGCCAGACCGAAAAACTATAGGGTGAGCTTTACTATTGCTCCTACCAAGGATAGTAATTGCATCCGACACGTTATAGACCATAATTAAAAGCATGTCAGGGGACATTGCCTTAACAGTTGATTGTTCAACACTTTCCTTTACAACCGGATGGTAGTTTACCGAAAGGTAATATACGGAGCAAGTATACTGGACGTGTTGCTTTCCCAATACAAGGTTAGCAAGTAGGTGACACAAAACCGCAAGTTTTGAGCTAAAATTTTCAAATCTGAAACCCACCAAACTCACAAAAACATTTTGCAAACACCGGTGAAGGGTTATTCTGGAAAACTTATCTAGGGTAAAAGCTAGCTCGTATTTTTAAAAGATCAAATGTTTCCATAAAGATCCAATTTCCTTAAGGATCTAAATTTTTATAGTCATATGAGACTGTAAACCACATCGTTACTACCATTGTTTATGCCGCCGTATAGAAATCACTGATGTACAAAGTGTGAAGAATAAAGAAGTGATTCTAGTATTTTTATTTCAAGACTATATTGCTTGAGGACAAGCAACGCTCAAGTGTGGGAATATTTGATAATGCTAAAAATGAACATATATTTAATAGCATTATCCCTCAAGGAAGACAAGCTTTTAGTTGCAATTGTTCTATTTACAAGTGATATTCATTTAAATAATAAAAGGTGAACACAAAAGACAGATTCGACGAATTGAAGACGCAAACGATCAAAAAGCTCAAAAGTACAATCAAAGTGGTTCCAATTATTGATGAGAAACGTCTCAAAATTACAAGAGTACAAGACGCGAAACGCAAAATACAAGATATTAAATTTTACGCAAGGACGTTCAAAAAACCAGAACCGGGACCAGAGTCATCTCTCAACGCTCGACGCAACGGACTAAAAATTACAAGTCAACTATGCACATGAATATAATATAATATATAATTAATTCTTAAAATTAATATATATATTATATTATATATTATAAACGTCGGCAAATATGAAAACAAACTTATGTGAGCTGGTACCTACCTCCATGCGATCGCATGGCCTGTAGGCTTGTTTTCCATGCGATCGCATGAGCCACTTTTTGTGGCCACATGCCTATAAATTTTGCGGTTTTGCTCGAACTTTAACATATCTTTTTCCTTTCATCTATCAACGTATATATATTTATATTTATATTATAATTTTAATTTTAATTTTAAATTCTAATAATAAGGGTATGTTAGCGAATGTTGTAAGGGTATAAGTCGAAATTCTGTTCGTGTAACGCTACGCTATTTTTAATCACTGTAAGTTATGGTTAATGTTATTTTTAAATTAATATCTCGTAGCTAAGTTATTATTATGCTTATTTAAGACGAAGTAATCATGATGTTGGACTAAATATTAAAATTGGGTAATTGGGCTTTGTACCATAATTGGGGTTTGGATAAAAGAACGACACTTGTGAAAATTAGACTATGGGCTATTAATGGGTTTTATATTAAATAAATGATACCTCGTTGATTTAATATATAGACTTATAATTTGACATATTTATATAACCACATACGCTTGACTGGGTACGGTGGGCGGGATATCTATAAATACCAATAATTGTTCATTTTACCGGACACGGAACTGGATTAATAGTTAATAGACTTGTTAAAACAGGGGTGGATTACATTAAAGGGTAATTGGTATAATTATTAACAAAGTAGTAAAACCTTGGACTACACGCAGTCGATAACCTGGTGTATTCATTGAACAAAGTATTAAGACCTTGTTACAATTCGAATCCCCAATTAGTTGAAATATTTGACTTCGGGAATAAGAATAATTTGACGAAGACTTTCGCACTTTATGATTATGACTGATGGACTATTATGGACAAATCCGTATGGACATATCGAATAATCCAGGACAAAGGACAATTAACCCATGGGAATAAACTAAAATTAACACGTCAAACATCATGATTACGGAAGTTTAAATAAGCATAATTTATATATTTCATATTCAATTGCACTTTTAATTATTGCACTTTTATTTATTGTCATTTTATTTAATTGCATTTTTAATTATCGTACTCTTTAATTATCACAATTTTATTTTATCGTATTTTTATTTATCGCAATTTCATTATCGTTATTTACTTTACGCTTAAAATTAAGTTATATTTATTTTTAATATTTTACATTAGGTTTTAACTGCGACTAAAGTTTTAAAATCGACAAACCGGTCATTAAATGGTAAAAAAACCCCTTTTATAATAATAATACTACATATATATATTTTTGTATTTTTACAATTATAAGTTAAAACAAATATAGCGTTAAGCTTGGCTAGAGATCCCTGTGGAACGAACCGGACTTACTAAAAACTACACTACTGTACGATTAGGTACACTGCCTATAAGTGTTGTAGCAAGGTTTAGGTATATCAACTCTATAAATAAATAAATCACTTGTGTAAAATTGTATCGTAATTAATAGTATTTCCTTGCAATAAATACTACTATTTCATATGCCCCTCGCGTAACACCAATAAATAATGAAGTATTGATTATATTAGTGAAATACTCTGCGAAGATTATGTAATCTCTAATGTTTCAGAGATTATTCATTTCTAGTTCCAGCCGAAAATCAAACGAATTTAATAGAATAATAACTCATTAAATTTGTATTACATCTAAAGAAAATATACATTCATATATTTTCATAAAGATTGTAATAAAGATTCTTCTTGTACAAACTATTAATTGTGAAAATATTTTAATGGGTAGGTAATACTCGAGAAATATTTAGATTTCACGTTAATATGTTACACTGTACATTCTTAAATTACTCGATCATCATTAACCATACTCACTACTTTCACAACGATATACATTCTTTCATAGAAATCAGAACAACCTTTCTCACTCAAATTCAATTACATATTATGATTTTAACAAAACAGAATCTAGGTCAAGATTTAACGGGTGACATCACTCTTAGATCCCTACATCTTTCAAAGCTATACTTTGACTTCTAAACTGTGCTAGAACATCACTTCTATTCATAAAACCCAGAAAAATATTTGTATCATTCAAGATTATAAAACATCATATGTATATTGACGATTACAATCTGCGTTCAAACCCTTCATGATTCTTCAAAACAAGTCAATTAAGAAACAATCGAGAAGATGATCCAACCGCACGTTATCTATGAAAAGAAAGATTTATGCATATAGATATGCACCTGGAAAACTCTCGAAACCTAAGTAAAAGTTTAACACATATCTGTGTTAAATCCTTTAGCATTGTTATTACCGAAAATAACCTTGCAATTCCTTTTTAAGGTACCCAGTGTTATCACCCTTCCAACAAGTCAACTTCGACTTTTCAAATCAGTCTTATTATAACCTTGATATATACGTTCTTGTTACCGGGAACCTTTTATAATCCACCATATTAACAGTAAACGTACCAGCAACTTCTTTAATCTGTGACTTAAGTCTCTCTGAAAAATCACTATATTTATTCATTGAAACCCTATTATGTACTCGTATACATCTTCTAACGATAATTGCCATACCATATACCGGGAAGCATCAATCATCATATTCGAATTTCGCAGCATCAACAGTTATATATATACATATAACTTCTATCTCCTAGGCTTACGTACTTCAATTGTGAATTTCTGAAAAGCACTTCAGTTTACGAATCAGTTCTTGAAGTTTGAAAAAGCTGATGAAGCAAAAACTGTAAACGACCTTAACAGTTGAAAATTTGATGATAAAGAGCAGTGTGTTGAAAAAGCTCAGAAAATGAGAAAAATTTGGTACTGAACAACGGCTGAGCAAACCATGAAGGAGGTTGTTGACAAATCACAAAGACTAAACCTGCCTTCAAAGAATCCAAATGATTCAGTGTCTGCTGAAGTCTCTAGCGAATACCTTGCTCCTTACTCTAAACCTTTGCGAACAAATCTTCATCATCATCCTTCGATCTTAGAAAGTCTAAGATATCATCTCATCTTTAAGTATAAATATCCTAGATATTTCTAAAGATATTTTCATAACTAGCATTATCCGAGATTATCTATCTCTTTGCGCTATCTGCGTTACATCATAAAGGAAACTGTTTTAGTTTCTAAACTTCTAAAATCTTCGAATTTATATTATGAATGTATTCTGGAGAAGTGTTGGGAATTGAAGCATGAGTTAGTATAATATAATGACGCCTGGCCAACATGATTATATTACAGTAAGTCATGCTGAGTTTCTAATGGAATGTGATAAAGGTTCACAGATCATACCCTCATCATGAACCATGTTACATAACTCTTTCATTCTGTTTAACCTCTAAACATATCAAGAAAATATTTTTCTTGATGATTCAGTCTTTTCCGCGATTTTCTGGTAATTTAACAAGTCAGATCGTGCTATTACCATTTCTTTCTTAGAACATTAGTTATGTTCATCCGAACTTCATACCTACAAATTCTGGACCATTACTTGCTTCACACAAAGTCGAGAAGAGAAAACAATAACACAAAGCTTCGCAATATAGAGAGGAGTATAAATCATAGCAAATAGAAGAGATCATTAACCGTAGATGTCAATAATTATGGAAAGACAGATGCAAGGAAGGATTATGAAAACCACTACCTCAAGAGCGAAGTAGAAGTAAACTGATTCCTCCGGTGGGAGTTGGAATAGAAGGATGATTGTGGTGATAGTCAGAATGAGATCAAGGATCAGAACTGGATTTAACATTTTCATAATCTATTGAAAAGTATGAAATGAGGAAGAGGATTATAAGAGTGGTGAGAATAATGAAACGGAAGAGGTTAATTTATAGCGAATTATCGGACATAGCAAGCGAGACAGCTTACGCATTGAATCAGAGAAAATCCTAATTTTCTTAATTACTGAAGAATCAAATCTTATTTAGATTTCGAAGATCTTCTTTAATTTCCTTGAATTCTGGAAATCAACCATGACAACGTCAAAAATTAAGACGAACATTTAATTTCTCGTTTCACTATTTTGCGATAAATTCTCTCATGCGCTACAAGTAATCAAATTGTTTTATCCATATTACTCAATGGTGATAAAACTCTAAATTTCAACTTATATTTTTCATAAAAATATTCTTACGATCAACCATGACGACCTATGTAAAAATTTCGGGATGAAATTTTCTATAACGGGGAGGTACTGTGATGACCCGAAAAATTTCGACTTATTTAAACCAATTCTCTATATGATTTAATATTTTCGTCATGATAAGCAATGCATTTTGACAAGTTTTAAAACTTTTGTAAATGAGTTTTATATAACGGTTGACCACCTTGTTTGTCCGACGATTCACGAACGTCATAACTTGTGATAATTATATAATTGTATATATATATATATATATATATATATATATATATATATATATACACACGGAAACATGCGAATAATATTTATATACGAAATGATAAAAATTTACTATTGAATGATGCAATTTCAAATTAAAATTTTTACGTATATGATCGTTTTATTTTTATGATGTAAATTTTTTAATTTATAAGAAGAAACGCAATTAAATCAAAGATGTACAAGCTGTAAAGCACAATGTACAACAATGTAACTTAAATAGTTGAATCGAAATTAATTCATTTACTATTCATATGAATAGTAAATGAAACGAAATTAATTAATTTACTATTCACATGAAAGCAACATGATAGAAATTATTAATTATAAGTTACATAAAAAACCCCCGAAGTATTTAATAAATACGACTTTTTTAAAATATTAAAATTTATTCATTCGATTGAAATAAATGAATTTCGTGATTTACGATGGCACGGAATGATCAGCAGACTAGTACCTACACTTTACATCGAACGTATATAGTAATTTTATAAATAAATGAACATTTTTACAACTAGTTTTATACAGCTTAAGACCAAAATAAATATATGTATTCAATTATAAAAAGTGGAATTTTTTTATTTATACTTTTACCCGTCAATTATTAGCAACAGAGTACGAAATACTGGTCCGTGAAAAACTGTCGGCATAAACTAACAAAATTGGAGGCGGCTTCACTGTTTTAAAACGTTTATTATTTATTATAATATTATATTATATTATTATATTATTTAAATTATTATTATTATATCTATATATATGTTCGATCGTTTATGCGAAGAGACAATAACTGATTCACATATTACTCCCTATTATATTTTCTTTTCTCTTCACTACACACGTACTGAAGCGACCCGTCCTAATCTATAAGGACGAATACAATAACATATGATTACATTGCGAGGTATTTAACCTATATATGATACATTTTACAAACATTGCATTCGTTTTAAAAGACAATCTTTCGTTACATCGAAAGTTGATATGTAACGTCCTCCCAATAGGGTCTGGAAGGAACGTCACTAATATCAAAACATACCAACATATTATAAATAACGAGAACAATACTAAATGATGAATTTAACTTTAATGAGTACGCAGCGGAAAATGAAATGTCGTTACAATGATAGGAATAACAATAACGTAAATGTTCACATGCAGAAGTAATAAATGCGATATCTCTTGATCCTATGTCCAAGTAGCATCACATAAGCAGTAAGTATAAGAGCTTGAATCAAACAGCACCTGAGACAAAACATGCTAAAGTGTCAACCAAAAAGGTTGAGTGAAGTTCATAGGTTTAACAAAAAGTTTGACCATTGTTTTAGACCACAAGATTTAATTTGTAAATTTAATCTCCCGCAGGATCAAAAAGTTATGCCAATGCGTGATATTTAGACTAAACGTTCAAGTTTGCCCCATGACAAGTTGTGTCTGTCCTTGTCGGTTTAATTTCATTATTAAGTAATACAATGACTTGGTCAAATGTATCGGGGACGTCACTCCCGATAGGCCTACCCCCAATAATTAAGCATGCCGCAGCAATTAAAAATATCACTGTAGGGACTTAGTCAGACATAGCCGGGTATAGCATAGTTTAATAGTTTGGTACTTGTGTCTAAAGTGTAAAAAGTAAAAACAGCATGTGTCTCACCCCAAGTAAAAGTAAGTAAGTTTGCTAGCAATTAAAGAGGGGCTATGAATTCACCTTAGTAAGTAGAGAGAGTGTTATTCCTCGGAATAAAGAGTTGAACGAGTGAGCAGGAAAGTCAACCTATTGACATTTAAGAGTAGTTAAGTGTTTTGCCCATGTTTAAGTTTAAGTATGTGTTTAAGTATAGTTGGTTTTACTAAGTTTCTATTCCTAGTAAGTTACTATTTTTATAAAGTTTCCATTTTAGAAAGTTTCTTATTTTACTAAGTTTCTATGACTAGAGAGTTTCTACTTTTATCAGTGTTTTCCATTTTAGGATACTTGTCGTATTAGATAAGCTTCCAATCACCCCTTTCCCTTCGAATGGCTAATTTAGATCTAGGGGCTTGAGCCATAGGACCCTTTAAATTGGAAATCCAAACCCTCTGCCCAGAATCTCATAGAAACCATTCGTCAAGAAAGTTCGAAGATCTATACATCTCTAATACATATCCCAAAATGTTTTTATGTTACAATATAAGTAGTAGGTTATAGGTGCTAGTAATAGTAATAGTGTATACATGTTATTTATTTTATTTTTAATTGCATATAATTTATAACATTATTTACATATTTCGGTAAAAATAATAACCGAAGTAAAAAGTAAAAAGTAAAAAGTAAAAAGTAAAAAAAAATAAAAAGTAAGAAAATAATACTTACTAGTAGTAATTCTTCAAAGAGAGAATGAGAGAAATTTTGGTGTGAGTTTGAATGAGAAATGAGGGGTATTTATACTTGAAAAAATTAGGTAAAAAGAATAAAATAATTAAAAGAAAAAGAAATATTTAATTCTTAATGGGATTTTAAAATTAAAAAGTATTAAATGTTAGGTCATGGGATAATGCACAAAATAAAATAATAAAAGTAGTTTTTCCATTAAAATTTTTAATTAAAAAGTAATTTATTTATTTATTTATTTATTTTAAGGATTTTTTTTATGTAAATAAACAAATTTATTTAATGTTTTTCCAAGAATATTTGTCAATAATATTTTATTTTTATTTTTGTTTTATTTAATTAATAAATACAAATTTTGCATAAAAATAATAAATAATTCGGTATTTTGTATTTTTAATAATAATTATGATTTTAATTATTAAACTATAGTTTTAGTAAGTTTGTAAATATTATTACATTTATATATAATTGGATTTATTATATAGTTAAATATATAATACATTAACTAAATAATAAAAGTGATACAAAGTTTATATACTTAGTTAAATTATGTCAAATTATATAAATTAATAATATATTATTTATTTAAGCGTACATTGTTGACTAAAAATTACTATTCGGTCAATATTTAATTGTATATTACAACCCTTAATACATATAGTCAGACATATAACCCCTAGGGTTAATTCAGTAATTTAGAAGTCGAAAAGTGAGGGTTGTTACAGTACCTCCCTGTTAATAAAAACTTCGTCCCGAAGTTTTGGGCAGACTTCTCGGATGCATCAGCGGTTGAGAAGAGATGGGGATATTTCTGTTTCATTTGGTCTTCACGTTCCTAGGTATGTTCGGGGCCTTGCGTGTTTTCCAAAGGATAGAATATTGTTTTGTTTCAAGCGTTTAAGTCATACAAACCATAATCTCTATAGGTTCTTCTACGAAGTGCATTTTATCATTAATGCAGAGATCATTCAAAATGATGATGTTATGCAAGTCATTTCAGTAAATTGGATACATGAAATGTGTTATGAATAATATTGAGCTCATTTAAAACCTTGAGCGTTTATGCTGCAATATTAGGCAGACAAAACAGAGAGGAGTTCATGAAAATCATAGTCATGAAATTTGATAGAGATCGTCATTCTTTATAACAAGAATGATGAATTAGAGTTTTATCGGCATTAAATAATATGGATAAAGTAACTCAATTATAGAAAGAGTATAAATGAAGCTATCGTAAAAGAGTAAATGAGAAAATTAAATGTTTGCCTTAACTTTTGACGTAGTTACGATTGATTTCCTGATTTCAAGGAATTAAAGAAATCTTCGAAATCTTTATAAGATTTGATTTTCCGGTAGTTACAGAAATTAGGATTTTCTTTAATTAAAGGCGGTGAATTGCCTCGATTGCTGTGTCTGGAATTTTTGCTATAAATTAGCTTCTTCCGTTTCATTATCTTCACCACTTATATACTTTCTTTCTCAATTCATACTTCCAAAAGTTTTGTTAATATGCTCAATCCAGTTCTTGTCTTTGACATTATATTGGTTATCGCCACAATCATCCTTCTTTTCCAACTCCCACCAGAGGAGTCTGTT
Source organism: Rutidosis leptorrhynchoides (assembly GCF_046630445.1). Lineage (NCBI taxonomy): Eukaryota > Viridiplantae > Streptophyta > Magnoliopsida > Asterales > Asteraceae > Rutidosis > Rutidosis leptorrhynchoides. The sequence goes on from NC_092335.1 coordinate 616,258,040, forward strand.
TACTTCTACTATGCTCTAGAATTTATTGTGTTTTTAGTTCTCCCGTGTCTTTATATTGCTATACGCATTGATATACACGGTTTGTAATTTCAGTGTTGTTATCGGGATTTATATTTTCCCTTATATGTCGAAGCTTCATGCTTTTGTAAAGCAAGTAACGGTCTAGAATTCGTAGGTTTGAAGTTTCGAATGATCATGATATTCAAAGCAGAAGGAAAGGTAATAGCACGATTTGATTTGTCATATTACCAGAATATCCGGACAAGACCGAATTATCAAGAAAAATATTTTCTTGATATGTTTAGAGTTTAAATAGATAAGAGTCGTGTAACATGGCAAATGATAATTATAAAGTCTAAGAATCATCATCTTCCATTAAAAATTTAGCATGACTTACTGTAATATAATCACGTTGGCCTGACGTCATTATATTATACTAACTCATGCTTCAATTCCCAACACTACTTCAAATCATTCATAATTTAAACTTGAACTTTACAGAATATAGAAACTAAAACAGTTTCCTTTATGATGTGATAAAGATATCGCAAAGAGATAATTAATTGCTGACAAGAATTGTTATAAAGATATCTTCAGAAATATAGAGGATATTTATAACGAAAGATACAGTGATATCTCAGAATTTCTAAGTTCCAATGACGAGGAAAATTCTTTTTTTTCCTCTGCATTTAATGCTACCATATCTGAATCATTGGTTATCAATCCGAGATGGTTTCAAGAATTTTTTTTTTTTAGATGATTAAACGCTGATTGTAATCGTCAACGGATCTAATGGTTAACGAATAGGCGTTGTTGATGATAATTTCAGTGGTTTGATGTGATAATTCATCATAGAATACGAATGAATATAATTCATGAATGTAGTGATCTTTAGGAAGATAACACCTGCTAAAGCTTTACTTGAATTCTGGTATGTTAATTTCAGAATGTGTAATTAAATTTGTATGAAAATGATTGTGTATCACAGTGAAGGCAGTGAGTATAATTAGTGATTTATGAATCGAAATTGAAGAATGTACAGTGTATTTATGTGAGATGTAAATATTTCTCGGGTATTACCTACCCGTTAAAATATTTTCACAATTAACAGTTTTTACAATCTTTATGAAGATATACGTTCATATATGTATTCTTCAGATATAATCATAGATTTAATGAGTTAATATATATTAAACTCATTTGATTTGCGGTTTGGAACGAGAGTAAATAATCTCCAAAATCTTAGAGATTTCATAATTGTTGCGAAATATTTCGCTAATGAAGTTATGAATCAATACATTCATCGTTATACTTGATTTATTATGAAATGGAGTTTATTGTGCTGAAGCAGTGATTAACAATTGTTAAGTCATTAGCGAAGGGTGTACATCATAGCATATTAGTGATATGAATTAACCAAGTAGTACATACTAGTTGAGATTCTCACGTAATTGCTTAGTACGACAAGATTTGTTATTGTTCCAAATCATATATATATATATATAAGGTATACATATATAATTCTTCACGAAGAATGAGTCAATACATCTTAACTCTTTATTGCTAATATTCCTTGGTATCTATGGGGCGTATCATGTTGATATTTGAGGTACTGAGTGTGTTGTTGAGGCGGGGGATGCGAATGTTGTTGTTGATGAAGCTGATGATGTTGGTGGTGATGTTGATGGTACTGTTGGTACTGGTGGTGATGCTGGTTATGCTGCTGGTGCTGCTGATGCTTGTAGAATTCGCACCATATTCTCCAGAGCTACCACTCAAGCGCGAAGCTCATTGACTTCTTCTACTATTCCGGGATGATTGGCGGTTGGAACAAGGGGGTGAATAAGATCTAGAATCTTCGATATTATATATTCGTGACGGGATACCCTGAAAAGAAGAGAGAAAATGGTGTTTCAGACTGGTTCGCCGGTAAGCGCTTCAGGTTCTTCGCCAAGAGGTGAATTCGGTTGGTGGAAGGGATCACCTTCTTCTTGTCTCCATTGATTGAGTCGGCTACGAACCCATCCCCAATTCATCCAGAATAGATGATGGCTGATTGGTTCGTTTGTTCCGGTTACGCTGCTGTGGGAGCTTGAAGAGTTTAAGAAATTCATATTATATGTTTGGAATAGGGTTTGATATGAAATGGGTATTGAATACCGAATGATATATTCGTCTCCTTGAATACGTATTTATAGCAAAAAGATTTCCGTAATTTACGGAGGAAATTTAGGATAAGTGGTAGACAAAGTTTATAGACATGATAATATATGATAAGATATGATGTGTCATCCATTTATGTAATAATGGTGGTATGACGTGTTGAGATTTGTAACCAGATATTGATTAAAGAATTTCAATTCGTATACTGTGATAACCCAATAATATTTTTCAGTTCGCAAACCGATGCATAAAGGCATAAGATACGTGAGTGTTTGAAGTAGTAGCAGGAGCTTGTGGACTGTCGTAGTAAAAATACATATGTCGTCATTGAACAAGTGTAGGGTTCGCCTCGGATTCACAAACCTATATTAAGTATATATATATATATATATATATATATATATATATATATATATATATATATATATATATATATATATATATATATATATATATATATATATATATATATATATATATGTTGGTCAATATCTGTCTAACAATTTAGTTCAAGTCGTAGTGTATCACAATCCTAATGCTCGAGATCGATATGCAAAAGTTAACAAAAATCAGTTTGACCCAAAATGACTTTCAAAATCTATACATGTTTATTATATACCTCAAATATAGTCATTTTATATATTTAAATATATTTATTAGATTTTATTAGAGTAAATAATACAAGTCATATATTAATAAATAAAAATTTATATTAAAAATTATATGCGATAAAATTATACTTTTATATGTCTCGAGTAATAAAATTTATATAATTCACCAAAAATCATAAACATATAGTGATATTTATTATTAATGTAATTATATTACGTGTGATAAAAATATCTTTGTATCACATATTTATTTGATAAAATAATATTGATAATAATAATAATGAGTACAATTTTATTATTTTGTAATAATAATAATGATAATATTAATAAAGATAATATTATTAAAAGTGTTTAATATAAATAACAAGGGTAATAATTGTGACGACCCGGAAAATTTCGACTAATTTTAAACCAAACTCTTGATACGATTTAATATCTTTGACACGATGAGTGAAGTCTGTAATGTTGAGTCTCAAAAATTTTGAACTGTTTCATATGTTCAATTGACCCTCGACCAGTTTCGACGATTCACGAACCACTATTTGTAGATATATTAATATATATATATATATATATATATATATATATATATATATATATATATATATATATATATATATATATATATATATATTAATTATTATAAATTAAAATATTATATGAGTTAATTAATTATGTAAATACAATAATATATGATATTAATATTAAAATAAATCTATATATATATATATATATATATATATATATATATATATATATATATATATATATATATATATAAGGTATGTTGAATGTATATTTATATGGTCTCGAATTTATTTAGTAAACGATAATAGCACTCGTTTGTCAGTCGATCGATGTTAAGCAAGTTAAATTCAAACTTATATAATTTTAAAATAAAAGGCGATCCGAAAATGAGTTATATGAATCATAGGCCTATTAAAAATATATATAGAAGCTAAATAATAAATTTTAACATTTTTTATATTTTACCCAGGACCAAGTGCGGACAGTTGATTTAATTTTTATTTAAGAATTAAGGATCGATTTTTATACCATAATGACTGAAATAAATAACTATAATTATCATAAAAATTTGGAATTTCTCTGAGTACTTTTTATCCACTACTGATTTATAACGGACCAAAATATAATATTCCTAATAAAACTGTCAGTAATATAATCCAAATATACCGATGGCTTTACTATTATACTGTGCATGCTTTCTGTTTTTCATTTCATATTACTGGTGCACTGATTGAGTTTATGATATTACTTTATCTTATATATATTATATTCTATCTAATCTAATTCTCGATATCTATATAAACATATTACTAGCATACAAAGATATAGAGAGATTTATATCCCTCTCCTTCTTCCTTTCACCATAACTACCGTCCATCACTCGCCATCACCTTTGGCCACCCTAGCATCTACGGTGCATCACCACCCTTTAACCTTGATAATGCTAAAAATGAACATATATTTCATAGCATTATCCCTCAAGAAAGACAAGCTTTTAGTTGCAATTGTTCTATTTACAAGTGATATTCGTTTAAATAATAAAAAGTGAAGACAAAAGACAGATTCGACGAATTGAAGACGCAAACGACCAAAAAGCTCAAAAGTACAAAATACAATCAAAGAGGTTCTAATTATTGATAAGAAACGTCTCAAAATTACAAGAGTACAAGACGCGAAACGCAAAGTACAAGATATTAAATTATATGCAAAGACGTTCGAAATTTCGGAACCGGGACCAGAGTCAACTCTCAACGCTCGACGCAACGGACTAAAAATTACAAGTCAACTATGCACATGAATATAATATAATGTATAATTAATTCTTAAAATTAATATATATATTATATTATATTATATAAACCATCGGCAGAAGAAAACAACAACATGTGAGCCTCCCCAGCTGGCCATGCAATCGCATGAGCTGAAGAAGCAAAACTCATGCGATCGAATGAGCCCTTTTTCCAAGCCTGTCCTATAAAGTTCGCGAGTTTTGGACTCAAAAAGACATCTTTTTCTTCTTCATTCATACGTAAGATATATATATATATATATATATATATATATATATATATATATATATATATATATATATATATATATATATATATATATATATATATATATATATATATATATATATTTATATTTATATTTTAATTTTAATTTCTAATAATAAGGGTATGTTAGCGAATATTGTAAGGGTGTAAGTCGAAATTCTGTCCGTGTAACGCTACGCTATTTTTAATCATTGTAAGTTATGTTCAACCTTTTTACATTAATGTCTCGTAGCTAAGTTATTATTATGCTTATTTAAAACGAAGTAATCATGATGTTGGGCTAATTACTAAAAATGGGTAATTGGGCTTTGTACCATAATTGGGGTTTGGACAAAAGAACGACACTTGTGGAAATTAGACTATGGGCTATTAATGGGCTTTATATTTGTTTAACTAAATGATAGTTTGTTAATTTTAATATAAAGATTTACAATTGGACGTACCTATAAATAACCATATACACTCGATCGGACACGATGGGCGGGGTATTTATATGTATGAATAATCGTTCATTTAACCGGACACGGGAATGGATTAATAGTTTATGGAATTATTAAAACAGGGGTGAAATTATGTACAAGGACACTTGGCATAATTGATAACAAAGTATTAAAACCTTGGGTTACACGCAGTCGATAACCTGGTGTAATTATTAAACAAAGTATTAAAACCTTGTTACAGTTTAAGTCCCCAATTAGTTGGAATATTTGACTTCGGGTATAAGGATAATTTGACGAGGATACTCGCACTTTATATTTATGACTGATGGACTGTCATGGACAAAAACCAGACGGACATATTGAATAATCCAGGACAAAGAACAATTAACCCATGGGAATAAAATAAAAATCAACACGTCAAACATCATGATTACGGAAGTTTAAATAAGCATAATTCCTTTATTTTCATATTTAATTGCACTTCTAATTATTGTACTTTTATTTATTGTTATTGTATTTAATTGTACTTTTAATTATCGTACTTTTTAATTATCGTAATTTTACTTACAATCATACAAAGACCTAATTATCGTACTTTTTAATTATCGTAATTTTGCTTACAATCATACAAGTATCCAATAATACTTACAATCAGCAAAGACCTAATTTTCAAAACAAACCACCACAAACCGATGATAAAAAGCCAAATTTAGAAGATATGATGACGAAGCTAGTTGAATCTCAAACGCAGTTTTTTCACATCTCAAAAATAAACCAATGACCAAAATGCTCAAGCATTTAGGAATCAACAAGCTTCTATTCAAAATCTGGAACAAGAAGTAAGTAACCTAGCAAGGTTAATAGGTGAAAGAAAACCGGGAAGTCTACCTAGTGATACAAATGCTAACCCCCAGAATGAAACAGCTAAAGCCATTATCACAAGAAGTGGTATTACACTTAAACCACCTGAAATACCTGTAATTTCAGATGAAGCTATTCCTACTCCACAAGAACCACAATCTGATCAAGATAAGGAAAAAGAAGCGGTAGTTGAAAAGGTTAATGAAGATAACACAGTTAAGGCAAAACTGTATGTTAAACCATACCAACCACCATTTCCTTACCCAAGTAAAATGAGAAAAGAGAGACTTGAAGCCGAGCAATCCAAATTCTTGGATATGTTTAAACAGATAAATGTAAATCTTCCTTTTATTGATGTGATTTCAGGAATGCCTAGATATGCTAAATTTTTGAAAGATCTAATCACAAATAGAAAGAAAATGGAAGAACTCTCGGCTGTTACTATGAATGCTAATTGTTCAGCAGTGCTGTTGAATAAGATACCAGAAAAACTATCTGATCCAGGAAGTTTCACAATTCCATGTTTTCTGGGTAGTCTTAGTTCAATAGAAGCATTGGCAGACTTAGGTGCTAGTATAAATTTAATGTCGTATTCACTATACGCTAAACTAGACCTTGGAGAATTGAAACCAACAAGAATAAGCATACAACTAGCCGATAGATCAGTAAAATATCATAGAGGGATAATAGAAAATATGATAGTTAAAGTTGGTACTTTAGTATTTCCAGTAGATTTTGTTGTTCTGGACATGGAAGAAGATTCTCAAGTTCCTCTCATATTAGGAAGACCATTTTTAAACACGGCTAAAGCAATGATAGACGTGTTTGGTAAGAAACTAACCCTAAGTATAGAGGACGAGAGTGTTACCTTTTCAGTTGATAGAGCAATGCAACAACCGCAATCTGCAGATGATACATGTTATTATATTCAAACTATAGAATCACATGCAGAATTGTTAGAAGAATTTCCAGAATTACAAGGAATAGGAGAATGTTCTTTAGGAGAAGGTACTGAACCAATTGATGAAACTGAAATGTTAACTACACTTATGGCTAATGGATATGAACCAACAACAGAAGAAATTCAAATGCTAAAAGAAGAAGACAGATATCGATATAAATCATCGATAGAAGAACCACCGACATTAGAGTTAAAGCCACTTCCAAACCATTTGGAATACGCTTATTTACATGGTGAATCTGAATTACCTGTAATAATATCGTCTTCTCTTACTAAAAATGAAAAATCTCAACTCATTTCTGTGTTGAAAGCTCATAAACCAGCCATTGCATGGAAAATTCATGATATTAAAGGAATAAGTCCTTCGTATTGCACACATAAAATCCTTATGGAAGAAGGTCATAAAACGTATGTGCAACGCCAACGAAGATTAAATCCTAATATGCAAGATGTTGTTAAGAAAGAAATTATTAAACTGCTAGATGCAGGTTTAATTTATCCAATTTCTGATAGTCCATGGGTAAGCCCAGTTCAATGTGTGCCTAAGAAGGGTGGCATGACTGTCATTACAAATGATAAAAATGAGCTTATTCCTACTAGGACTGTAACAGGATGGCGTGTTTGTATTGATTATAGAAAATTAAATGACGCCACCAGAAAAGATCACTTTCCCTTACCTTTCATTGATCAAATGTTGGAAATATTAGCCGGAAATAGTTACTATTGTTTTCTTGTTGGTTTTTCCGGATATTTTCAAATTCCAATAGCACCCGAGGATCAAGAGAAAACCACATTCACGTGCCCTTATGGTACTTTTGCTTACAAACGCATGTCATTTGGACTTTGCAACGCCCCTGCAACCTTTCAAAGGTGCATGATGGCAATTTTTCACGACATGATAGAAGAAAGCATGGAAGTTTTCATGGATGACTTTTTAGTCTTCGGTGATACTTTTGAATCATGTCTAGTTAATCTTGAACGAATGCTTATTAGATGTGAACAATCAAATCTAGTTCTTAATTGGGAGAAATGCCATTTCATGGTTAAAGAAGGCGTCGTTCTTGGTCATAAAATTTCAAAGGAAGTAATTGAAGTGGATAGAGCTAAAGTAGATGTAATTGCCAAACTTCCACATCCCACCAATGTTAGAGGAGTTAGGAGTTTTCTAGGGCATGCCGATTTTTACCGACGTTTTATAAAAGATTTTTCTAAAATTGCCACTCCTATGAATAAACTCCTAGAAAAGGATGCTCCATTCATCTTTTCAGATGAATGTATCAAATCTTTTAATATTCTTAAAGAAAAACTCACTAATGCGCCGATTATGATAACTCCAAATTGGAATCTACCATTTGAACTTATGTGCGATGCAAGTGATTTTGCAATGGGAGCCGTTTTAGGACAAAGGATTGAAAAACGATTTCAACCTATATATTATGCTAGTAAGACGTTACAAGGAGCACAAACAAATTACACAACTACTGAAAAAGAACTCCTTGCTATTGTCTAGCTAAAACGGTGGTCTATACCGACCATTCTGCACTTAGATACCTATTTTCGAAACAAGATGCCAAACCAAGATTAATCCGTTGGATCTTATTCTTACAATAGTTTGATATTGAAATCCGAGATAAAAATGGAGCAGAAAATCTCGCCGCTGATCATCTTTCTCGTCTTGAAAATCCTGAATTAGAAGTTCTAAATGAATCGGCCATACAAGACAACTTTCCTGATGAATATCTATTGAAAATAGATTATAATGAAATTCCATGATTTGCAAACTATGCAAACTATTTAGTATGTGGATTCCTTGAAAAAGGATTGTCGTACCAAAAAAGAAAGAAATTCTTTAGTGATATAAAACACTATTTCTGGGAAGATCCACATTTGTTTAAAAGTTGTCCCAATGGAATAATACGCCGATGTGTATTCGGAGATGAAGCTAGTCAAATATTAAACCAATGTCACACAGGACCAACAGGAGGGCATTATGGGCCTCAGCTCACAGCAAGAAAAGTTTACGATGCTGGATTCTATTGGCCTACAATTTTCAAAGACGCACACCTTCTTTGCAAATCCTGTGATGCTTGTCAAAGGGCCAGAAAAATAAGTCAACGTGATGAAATGCCACAAAATGTCATTCAAGTATGTGAAGTATTTGACATTTGGGGTATTGACTTTATGGGTCCATTTCCAAAATCTCATAATAATCTCTACATTCTCGTAGCCATTGATTATGTATCTAAATGGGCGGAAGCACAAGCTCTCCCGACTAATGATGCACGAGTTGTAGTCAACTTTTTAAAACGTCTTTTTGCAAGATTTGGAACACCGAAAGCTTTAATAAGTGATCGGGGAACTCATTTTTGTAATAATCAACTTGAGAAAGTTCTCAAAAGATATGGAGTAACTCATAAAATCTCCACCGCATATCATCCACAAACAAGTGGACAAGTTGAAAATACCAACCGATCTTTAAAACGTATTCTAGAGAAAACCGTTGGATCAAATCCGAAGGAATGGTCCATTAAATTGGAGGATGCACTCTGGGCCTTTAGAACAGCCTACAAAACTCCAATTGGAACCACACCTTTTAAACTCGTTTATGAAAAAGCATGTCATCTTCCAGTAGAAATTGAACACCAAGCATTCTGGGCTTTGAAGACATGTAATCTTGATTTACATGAAGCTGGACGTGTACGGTTAAGTCAATTAAACGAATTAGAAGAATTGAGACATGAAGCATACGAAAATTCGTTGATCTATAAAGAAAGAACGAAGAAGTGGCATGATAAAAGAATTAGAAGTTCAAAAGAATTTAAAGAAGGAGACAGAGTTCTTCTTTTCAATTCACGATTCAAGCTATTTCCTGGAAAATTGAAATCAAGATGGTCTGGACCATTCATAGTCAAAAGAGTTTTCCCGTACGGAACAGTAGAATTAATAAATTCAAATGGGATTGAATTTAAGGTTAATGGTCACAGAGTTAAACATTACATAGATAGTCCGATGGAAGTTGACAACGAAGTTAATCACAATTTCGACACCACAGCTAACTAAGTGTGGGGAGAATCAAGTCTTATAAAGGATAATATGTATTTATGTTAGAGTTCGATTTTCTATTTTCGTGTAGTTCTCGAAAATGGAACCCGAATGGTCTTTCCCTAGCAGACCCTAAAGAACTAGTCTTATCCCCCCATTCTGAATTTTTATTTTTTTTTTAGGTTTTTACGAAATGAAGACTTCCTGTGAACTAAATCATGGTCTAATGCTACACGCTTTGATTACTAAACGTAATAATGACACACTTCCGAGTGAACTGGTATCAGTAATCAGAGAAAAATTGGACGGAGTAAGAAAAGAATCCAGATGCGAAAATAATAAGTTACAATTTGGTAAAGGAAAATCAAAATCCGCAGCGAAAAGAAGAGCACGACACCTTGAAAGATGTCACAAATGCGGAAAATGGTCACACGAAGGAAAATGTTCGACGAATCAGACATATTCCAATACCGAATTTGTTACGCTATGCAGATATGGACCGTTCATATGTTTAGAAGAAAAAAGTTGAATGCTCGAGGTTACGCCTATGTAGCTATGGAAAACCAATTAGTCCGACTATCTTATGAGTGGGCTAGAGCATATCATTAAGAAATCTTTCTCACAGGTAAGTATGTACAGTTTTCATTTTTATTTTTATTTTTATTTTTAACCTTTTGATAATAAACGCTAATTTGTTCGCTATAAAGTATTAAATTGGTATTCGATAAAATTAGGTTTTGTGACCGAAATTATTGATATCATACAAAAATTTATTACATCACTGCGAAATTTACCGTTTATTCTTAAGGTATAAATATCTTTAATCAATCAACCAAAATATTTCAAAAATTCGTCATGAGTTAAATTAGGTCATGAAACCGAAATTACTTTACCAAAAAGAGGGGCGTATGTTTTTGATAATATTTGATTGATTAAAGTGGGATAAAAGCCAAAAAGATTTTTAATTTTATTTTTACTTTGTTTTTAAAATTAATATTAAAATAATATTGTAAACTTTTTAAATCAATATATTTAAAATTGTAAATATTTGAAAAATTAATAGTTTTAATATAAGTTTGTATGTATAAAAACAAAAAATATAATTTAAGTTTGGTGTGAATTTTTAATATGAATATTTAATTTTATGCATTTTAAATTTAAGTTTGGTGTGAATTTAAAAATAAAAATTTACTTTATTTCGCTAAGTTAAAAATATGATTTTTAAAATTCGTCGTGAGTTGAAGACTAGGTCGTTGAACCGAAATTGCTTTACCCGAGGGAGGGACGAGAACTTTTATTATCATTATTTTTAATCTTAATGAATTAAAGTATGCCAAAAACATTAAAAAAAAACCCAAAAATCTTTACTATTAAAACCGCGATTTAAAAAGTGACAAATTTTAAAATTTTGTCGAGGGACGGACTAGGACATCGATCCGAAACGCCCTCATCCAAAAAAGAAACAAATTTTTAAAATTTTATTAATTTTATGTTATATAAAGTGTAAGGTTTTATTTATAAAAAAAACAAAAGGCCAAAACACTGTTCCCGGACACCCATGCGATCGCGTGGGAATTGAACTCGAACTCCATGCGATCGCATGGAGCTGGAAAACAGGCCAGATAGAAAAGGCGGTCTGTTCTGCTCTTCACCACAATATACACACACATACACGAAAATCTCTCAAAACCTCACCAAATTTCATCATTTTTCCACCGTAATTCATCAAATTTTTCGCTCTAATCATGAAATTGTTCAGAAGCTTTTCAAAGAAGGTAAAAATTACACCCCTAAACTCATAAATTTTCTAGTTTTTGTGATAATTACCAATATTTTACCTAATGCAATTTTGTTAATTTCTAGTGTAATTAGTTTTAAATTGGTAGTATTTTATGCATGTATAACCTAGATTGATGCTATTTAACATGATTTGAAGCCAAAAACTTCAAATTTTTTAGAAATATAAGGTTTGTGTTCTTGAGCAATTTGGGGTTTTTTGATATAAACAGGTTATGGCCGATTTTTGTCATGAATTATTGCTAAATTGAGTAGTGTAACATGTTTAGGTAGTTAAATGATCCAAACATTGATCCTAAACATGATTTTTGGAGATTAAAGTGGACTTTTTAAGACCAAAATTCATGAACTTGATTAATTTGATATATTTGCCATTTGAGACTTGTTTAATTGTTAGTAATGACTATTTTGACATGTTATTTGAGTTAAATGCTTATGAACTTTGTCTACATTTTCATATGTGCTTATTTGAAAAAGTGTAGAATTGTAAAAATTGTGAAAATGAGTATAAGTTTAAGTTTGATTTAACATGTTATTGTGGTTAATTTAAGTTGTTATTTTGCTAACACTAATGCATATTTGGATGCACAAATTTTGTGTTTAATGTATTTTGCAGAGAGCCGATACTGGAGGTTCAAGATCATCATCATCTAGACGACCTGCTCCAGCACCAGAACCAGAACCAGAAATGCAATACGAGCCAGAACCCGAACAAGTACCACAACAGGAACAACAACATCAGCCTGATCAACATGTACCTTATTATGATCCACTACAGTTACCTAATGAATTCATAGTATTTCCGCCACATCCACCTGTAGAATACCCAACGATTCCTGAACACACATTGCATCCTAATTTGAGATTCGATAGACGATGGAGAGATTACCCATCATATCAAAGTAATAAATTCAAATTAGTAACAAAAGAGGTAGAGGTGCCGAGGGTAATTGATTAGAATCCTTTAGAAACGGTCCATCTAGCTGACCGTGTTAGACAGCATTTGATTCAAAGGTATGATTGTTCTTCTTTTATAGATTGGGAACGTCTTTTCACCATTCGTAGACCTGTATATAAGGAATGGTGTGTTGAGCTGATGAGTACTATAGCATTAAATGTAGATGTAGATAGGTTAGATGATATAAGTTTTCTTAGATTTATCCTTGGCGGTAGGATGTACAGAATGTGCATGATGGACATGGCCAGGGCATTACAGATTTACACTCCTAGTGAATTGCTACTACCCAATTGTATGAGTTTGATTTATCGTGGTGAAAGGGTAGATAGGAACTTTGACGCGAACGCCGTTTGGAGGCGTATGTCAAACTATAATGTTTTTACGCTGGGAGGAAAACACTCCTACTTACATATTAACAAAGCCGAGCTTCGTGTAATTCATAGATTTTTAGCTAACTCGATTACACAGAGAGGTCACAATAAGGAGAAAATGACCTTACATGATTTATTTTACCTAAAGTGTATTCGAGACCCGAGAAGCTTTGTTAATATCCCTTACTGTGTTGGTTTTTATTTATCTAAAATAGTAGAAGGAATGCAGGACGGGAGTATAATAGGAGGAGATATTTTTGTTACTCTCATTGGAGAGTATTTAGGTATTGATAGGAACCAAGGGGGTCCATTACAGATTTGTAGAGAACAGGATGAGACCATAGGATTGCGAGTTTATGTGGGTGCTAAGGTATTGAAGAGTAGACGCAACCAGGCATTGCCCTATGAAGGTAATCATCCTCAGGTAGAGAGAGGCTCAGACGAGGAAATGGAGGAAGCGGAAGACATTAGGGATGTCTTTCGAGATGCTATTCTTGACGTCCACGTTCGTATAGATGAGGAAGCAATGACGAGCGCGGCCAGACATAGTATGTATGAGCAGTGGAACTCCGAGCGAGTAAACGATGATTATAGGCGACGCCAACACGATAGCTGGTTAGTTCATCAGCACCAAATCATGAGCCAGCTATCATATCAGGTAACAAATAATTACGTGCCTACTCGACTTGCTCATTTTTCATCACACAACCCCGACATCCGACCACCCTTTAACCGGTATGACTATAACCAAGCCTATCAGAACACCTATAACCAACAATGGAACCCACCTAACGAGATGAACTGGAACCCCTATCCAGACTGATTTAGTTCCATTGGTTATTTTTATGATTTTTATGTTTTTATCTTTTTACTTATTCATGTTTAAACTTATGTTATTGGATATATTTATGTAATTTTTATCATTTTTATTATTATTGTGTACTAATATTTCACATTTAGGATTTGAAAGTGGGATTTTAAGTCCCATTTCAAATTGTCATGCATGTTTATATTTGTATGTATGTATATTGTCAATTGTACAAAACAGGGTAAAACAGCGAATTTTCAAAGACTGGCATTAAGTTCAGCAAAAGCTAGTTTTGACGACAAAACAAAAAACAAACATGATGAAACAACAAGATGGAATGAACAAATGATGTGCACCATTTATCATTCAGCAAACAAACGCCAATATGTTTGAAAACTTTGGTAAAATTTAATCATTTTTCTACGCTAATCACCCTCAATAATTTAAATTGTTACTGATTTCTTGCAAATGAGGGCATTGCAAAATCTTAAGAGTGGGAAGGGGTTAAATTCTTTCGGATTTTAAATTTTTAACTTAAAACACTTGGTTACCATTAAAAATACTAGTAACGCAGTAGTTGTATTAGAATCTAGTGCTCTCTGATAATAAAGAACAACCCTAGTCTTATATACTGACTACCCAATTCTAGTAAAATTTTTCAAAATTTTCAATTAAATGAACTCAAAATTATGTTTATACATATTTATGAACGATAAAACTAGGTGTTAACACCGAAATTATTGTTACCTCGGAAAGGACATAAATTGAGAAACAAACCAAAATGTTAGAATTCATTTAAAATGGAATAGAGGACAATAAAAAGGCAAATAAAAGAAAATAAAAGGCAAGTGTGGAAAAATTTACCAAGTTATTTAAAACATAAGTCACATATTTATGTAACAAATAACTGAAGATACTTTTGTTTTGGACGATTCTAATCAGTTTTACCCGATTTACTGTAATATATTTGAAAGAAAGATGGATCTACACGATGAATCAATTCCATCATTAAAAGGAATTAAAGTCTTCCGAAAAAGAAACGTGCCTCTTGATTTAGGTCATGAAGTTGTCGTCCAGACCAGCTGTAGGTTGACGAAAAATCTAGAAAAGTCATCTCTAAAATCAGTAGGAAATCCACGGACCTCAGAATCAAACAGGGTTGCCAAGTCGTCAGACTTATCCTAACCATGAGAGAATCTGTCTTGTAAAATGGGGAGGACGCCGTGCAAATTAGCTGGATAATACTAATGAATCAGATCCCCAGAAAGGATAATCTCCTTTAAAGATCAAAAATCAGCTTTTAAGACTGATATTACTCAATCCTTGAGATTGACCTTAAAGATTGAGAATTACAAACTCATGGAATTCAATGATATCTAAACTCGAGCTTGAACGAGAAAATATTTTGATCAAAATTTCAAACCGATTTGTTTTCTGAAAACCCATTTTTCAATGCGTTCATTACCATTAAACGTAAAATCCTAGGAATTCACCTGGAATTCATTAGGTCACCTGAACCAAATCGGGTGTCAACCGTAAGAACGGTGGTTGCATAGCATGGTCAAAGACAGGACCTTGTGCCAGACCGAAAAATTATAAGGGTGAGCTTTACTATTGCTCCTACAAAGGATAGTAATTGCGTCCGACACGTTATATACCATAATTAAAAGCATGTCAGGGGACATTGCCTTAACAGTTGCTTGTTCAACGCTTTCCTTTATAACCGGACGGTAGTTTATCGAAAGGTAATATACGGAACAAGTATACTGGACGTGTTGCTTTCTTAACACAAGGTTAGCAAGTGGGTGACACAAAACCACAAGTTTTAAGCTAAAATTTTCAAATCTGAAACCCACCAAACCCACAAAAATAATTTGCAAACACCGGTGAATGGTTATTCCGGAAAACTTATCTAGGGTAAAAGCTAGATTTAAATTTCAAAAGATCAAATGTTTTCATAAAGATCCTATTTCTTTAAGGATCTAAATTTTTATAAGTCATGTGGGACTGTAAACCACAACGTTACTACCATTGTTCATACCGCCCTAATAAAATCACTGATGTACAAAGTGTGAAGAATAAAGAAGTGATTCTAGTATATTTCAAGACTATATTGCTTGAGGACAAGCAACGCTCAAGTGTGGGAATATTTGATAATGCTAAAAACGAACATATATTTCATAGCATTATCCCTCAACAAAGACAAGCTTTTAGTTGCAATTGTTCTATTTACAAGTGATATTCGTTTAAATAATAAAAAGTGAAGACAAAAGACAGATTCGATGAATTGAAGACGCAAACGACCAAAAAGCTCAAAAGTACAAAATATAATCAAAGAGGTTCCAATTATTGATAAGAAACGTCTCAAAATTACAAGAGTACAAGACGCAAAATGCAAAGTACAAGATATTAAATTATACGCAAAGACATTCAAAAATCCGGAACCGGGACTAGAGTCAACTCTCAACGCTCGACGCAACGGACAAAAAATTACAAGTCAACTATGCACATGAATATAATATAATATATAATTAATTCTTAAAATTAATATATATATTATATTATATTATATAAACCGTCGGCAGAAGAAAACAACAACATGTGAGCCTCCCCAGCTGGCCATGCGATCGCATGAGCTGAAGGAGCAAAACTCATGCGATCTCCAGGCCTGTCCTATAAAGTTCGCGAGTTTTGGACTCAAAAACACATCTTTTTCTTCTTCATTCATACGTAAGATATATATATATATATATATATATATATATATATATATATATATATATATATATATATATATTTTAATTTTAATTTTAATTTTAATTTCTAATAATAAGGGTATGTTAGCGAATATTGTAAGGGTGTAAGTCGAAATTCTCTCCGTTTAACGCTACGCTATTTTTAATCATTATAAGTTATGTTCAACCTTTTTACATTAATGTCTCGTAGCTAAGTTATTATTATGCTTATTTAAAATGAAGTAATCATGATGTTGGGCTAATTACTAAAAATGGGTAATTGAGCTTTGTACCATAATTGGGGTTTGGACAAAAGAACGACACTTGTGGAAATTAGACTATGGGCTATTAATGGGCTTTATACTTGTTTAACTAAATGATAGTTTGTTAATTTTAATATAAAGATTTACAATTGGACGTACCTATAAATAACCATATACACTCGATCGGACATGATGGGCGGGGTATTTATATGTACGAATAATCGTTCATTTAACCGGACACGGGAATGGATTAATAGTTTATGGAATTATTAAAACAGGGGTGAAATTATGTACAAGGACACTTGGCATAATTGATAACAAAGTATTAAAACCTTGGGTTACACGCAGTCGATAACCTGGTGTAATTATTAAACAAAGTATTAAAACCTTGTTACAGTTTAAGTCCCCAATTAGTTGGAATATTTGACTTCGGGTATAAGGATAATTTGACGAGGATACTCACACTTTATATTTATGACTGATGGACTGTTATGGATAAAAACCAGACGGACATATTGAATAATCCAGGACAAAGAACAATTAACCCATGGGAATAAGCTAAAAATCAACACGTCAAACATCATGATTACGGAAGTTTAAATAAGCATAATTCCTTTATTTTCATATTTAATTGCACTTCTAATTATTGCAATTTTATTTATTGTTATTGTATTTAATTGCACTTTTAATTATCGTACTTTTTAATTATCGTATTTTTATTTTATCGCAATTTCATTATCACTATTTACTTTACGCTTTAAATTAAGTCTTTTATTTATTTAATATTTTACATTAGGTTTTAACTGCGACTAAAGTTTTAAAAATCGACAAACCGTCATTAAACGGTAAAAACTCCCTTTTATAATAATAATATTACTTATATATATTTGTATTTTTATAAATTAAAACTAATATAGCGTTAAACTTTGTTTAAAAGATTCCCTGTGGAACGAACCGGACTTACTAAAAACTACACTACTGTATGATTAGGTACACTGCCTATAAGTGTTGTAGCAAGGTTTAGGTATATCCATTCTATAAATAAATAAATATCTTGTATAAAATTGTATCGTATTTAATAGTATTTCCTAGTAAAAATATAGCTATTTCATATACGCCTCGCATAACATCAAACCTCCACCCAACAACCAACACCACACCCACATGATCCACCATCTTCAATAATCGACCTAGTTGCTATCACCACTTCTGTCTCAGTCTCAAACCATTTTTGATGCTATGTTACAACCGTTGAAGAGGACCCATACACTTTCGAAAACCATCTTCTTCAACCTCACTAACCAAACAAACTTGACTGTTGTTTCCTGTTTCTAATCGTGTACCAACATCAACGAACACCATCAACACAACTCTTCTTGTAAATTCTTCATTTTCAGTTCTAATTAAATCACAGAACCACATCACCACCATGAAACATTCTATACATCGTGTACCATTGCTACTTGCTCTCTCCGTCTTCTATTTTTCTAGACCCATATCACCTCCATTTCTTCAACCGCAACCCAAAACAACGCATATAATTCACCATCTTTCATATCTTTGTTGTTGAGTAACCACGTCATCTCTGATAATGCTAAAAACAAACATATATTTCATAGCATTATCCCTTAAGAAAGACAAGCTTTTATTTGCAATTGTTCTATTTACAAGTGATATTCGTTTAAATAATAAAAGGTGAAGACAAAAGACAGATTCGACGAATTGAAGACGCAAACGACCAAAAAGCTCAAAAGTACAAAATACAATCAAAGAGGTTCAAATTATTGATGAGAAACGTCTAAAAATGACAAGAGTACAAGACGCAAAACGCAAAGTACACGATATAAAATAGTACGCAAGGACGTTCGAAAATCCGGAACCGGGACCAGAGTCAACTCTCAACGCTCGACGCAACGGACTAAAAATTACAAGTTAACTATGTATATAAATATAATATAATATATAATTAATTATATAAATTATATATATATATATATATATATATATATATATATATATATATATATATATATATATATATATATTATATTTATTTATTAAAACCTTCGGCAGACTAGGATCCAAACTTGTGTGAGCTGGATTTACGAACTCCGCGACTTGCGGAGTTTGTAGTGCAAAAATACCGCGACTCGCGGAGCTGTCCTGGACAAAAATGCCTATAAAAGCTCGTGCATTCTGAACGTTTTATATATCTTTTTCTTTCCATCCTACGTAAACGTATATATATATATATATATATATTTATATTTTAATTTTAATTTTAATTTTAAATCCTAATAATAAGGGTATGTTAGCAAATGTTGTAAGGGTGTAACTCGAAATTCTGTCCGTGTTGTAACATCCCGCCTTTTTCCGTTTCCTTTTCCGTTATATTAATTTAAAGTCCGTTATATGTTTATAACATCTCCCGTTGATACGCGTTTTAAATTATCTCGTTTAGGTAATTCCCGCACCCGAACGAAAGTTGAGGGACTAAACTTGATAAGGGATCAAACCCTTGACTAGGTCAAAGGGTCAAACCCCTTTCACCCATTCACTTTCAACACCATCTCTCTCTTTCTCTCTAGCAAGAACACACACTCAAAACCAAATTCATTCAATCATCATCTAAATTCGATCTAGGAGGCTTACAACAAAATAAATTACATATTCGTGATCCTCTCTTCATCCTCTTCATTTTGGTACCAACTTCATCTCGTTTGGGTAACATTTCTAAAACTCTAGATTTCTCTAAATTCGTGTTTTTGACTTGAAATGGTGTTAGTTAGTGTCTATGGCTCATTGTGATGTCGTGTATGTAATTTGTATGCTCGATCTCGTTGTTTTAGTGTAACTAGCATGAACTTGAATTTTGGTGTGTTGTTCTTGAATTTTGGATGATCATATGTTGTTAGATGTTAAAAGTTCATGTTCTAATTGTGTTCCTAGTATCATTAGCTTCGTTTTGATGTATAGGTTAATTAAGGAAACTCCAAGAACATGATTAGTGATTTTGTGAACTTGGATTAGGGTTTGATAAGCTTTAGATGAACTTTTGATGCGTTGAATGCTTGTTAATGTTATTGATAAGTGTTTAGTTGTGTTACATGTTTCATTACCTTCAAAACGGCATATCATATGTATAAATTGGATTCCCGAAACTTAAATTGAAATTGATAAACTTGAAACTTGAAAATAAACCTCTATTGATCACTTGTCGGGATTTCGGTTATAGTATATTATGTTTTTGCTTGATGAAAAGTGCTTACTTGCGTTCCTTGTCGAAAGAGCTTTCCGATGATATAAAATACATGTTCTAATTGTTTGCGGATCATAAAATGTGATTGTTTGTGTTTTGGTTCGTCCATTTGAGGAATACAGCAAACAGGGCCTGGGAAAAGATCAGGACGCCGTCTAGCATCACGGGACGCCGTCCTAATCTTCATATTGGGACGCCGTCTAGCAACCTGGGACGCCGTCCCAACCTTCATATTGGGACGCCGTCTAGCAACTTGGGACGCCGTCCCGTTTGCCTAAAACTGGCTGTTCGCTTTGGTCATTTGACATGAAAATGTTTGCTATGCTACGGACCTCCGATTAACATGAAACTTGGCCAACATGCTCATATATGATTATATAACTTAGAAAAATTGTCGGATATCCAACCCGACCCCCGTTGACTTTTCTGTTGACTTTGACCCGACCAAGTTGACTTTTAATCAAACTTAACCAAATAATTGTGCAATCGTTCTAACATGTTTTTATACTTGTATCTTGCATGAAACATGACAATTTGATTCACATGCTATTATGATCGAGTCTTAACGAGCCATAGGACTAATTGAACATCTTTGACCTATCGTGTTTACCGTTATTGATACGACCTATTTGTTTAGGTCAAGACTAGCATTGTTCTTTGCACACGTTTACTTGTTGAAGTACTTTACTACTCGTGCACTCAAGGTGAGATCATAGTCCCACTTTTACTCTTTTTGAACTTACATTTGGGATGAGAAAACATAAACATTTCTTTTACTAAGTGAACACAAGTACAGGAAAACAAACATTCTACATACGAGTTTAGAACAAAATCCTCAATTCGATTATCATTAGTTACACTTGCAGGGTGTAAGCGAGAACTTATGTTGTATGGATCCATATGGGTTTGACAAACCCTCATTCAAACGGTTCGCTACCGTTTACGAATGAAATATATTTTCGAGAAACAGTGTATGTTCTAGCACTAAGTGATGGGGTTCAATGGAAGGAAATGTTAAGCATTGATAATTGGGTGCTCGTGGAACAAACTTTTGGAATGTATTACTATTATTTCATTGATGCAAATCTTGTGGTTCACTTGTACTTACTTACTTAAACCTATGATTTCACCAACGTTTTCGTTGACAGATTTCTATGTTTTTCTCAGGTCCTTGAACGATACATGATACATGCTTCCGCTCATTATTTGATACTTGCATTGGATGTCGAGTATATGTGCATTTCATGGAGCGTCTTTTGACTTTACTTTAAACCGTGTCGCCTAGATTTCATTCGCATAATAACGTTGTAACTTAACTATTGGTTGAACAATTCTTGTAAACTTGGGAACAATCTTTATTTTGAAATGAAGGCGACATATTTTGGTCAAACTTTGTCTTAAAGACTTATGACCACGTAACGGGACCTAAGTAGACGGCGCCGTCAAACATGATTTGGTCGGGTCGCTACAGATGGTATCAGAGCGTTGGTTGTAGGGATTTAGAGTTCATTGGTGTCGACCCCGAGTCATAGGGTACATTGGTGAGTCTAGACTACAACCGGCATATAGACTTGAAGTAGGAATTACTTGACTACTTGTGCATTTATACTCGAACGTTTCTACTCATATCTACTCTTAGTTCATCTTAATCTCACGTTGTTTAATTTGATTGACACGCCACCTTGACTTTATAGAATAATGTCGAATGCACATATGAATCAGGGTAATATAATTTCCGGGATTATATTACGGTGACTCATATGAACGTTCCGACATTATGGCATAAAGAATTTAAGGCGAGTCGAGGAAAAACTTCTCTTTATCTTTATTCTATATCACGGTTAGTATTATTGAGAATACTAATCAATGATATTCTTGTGTCTTGAAGGAACAATGGCTCCTCGTCGTGTACGCCGCAATGAAACTCCCGAACAAGCTCTTGAACGGATGATAGCCACCGCCGTAGATGCGGCCATGGCCGGTCACTCATCCAACAACAATAATAATAACAACCACAACAACAACAACAACAACAACAACAACAATGGAGCCGGAAACTCAAACGAGGGATGCTCCTATAAAGCTTTCATGGGGTGCAAACCTCACACTTTTGATGGAACCGGGGGACCGGTCGTGCTCACCCGATGGTTTGAGCAAACGGAAGCCGTCTTTAGCATAAGCGGTTGTCGGGACCAAGACAAGGTCAAATACTCCACTCACACTTTCTCCGGAATTGCTCTAACATGGTGGAACACCTATGTTCAATCGGTGGGTACCGATGAAGCTCATGCCCTCTCTTGGGCCGATCTAAAGGAAAAGATGATTGTTGAATATTTTCCGCGCGAAGAAACCCGAAAGCTTGAGGAAGAACTAAGAGCTTTGAAAGCGGTCGGAAACGATCTTAAAGCCTATAATCAACGCTTCGCCGAACTATCCTTGATGTGTCCTAATCTTGTTAACCCCGAATCTCAAAGGATTGAGCTCTACATGCTCGGTCTTCCAAAAAGCATCAAACAAGGGGTGATGTCATCCAAACCCACTACTCATCAAGCCGCTATGAACATGGCTCGCCAACTAATTGAAACGGTTGACGAAATCGTAGTTCCGGCACCTAAGGCCAAGGATAAATCGGGCGGCAACAAAAGAAAGTGGGAACCCTCCCAATCAAGCAACAACAACTTTGCCAAGAAATCTTTCACTTCCGACGGCAAGAAGGGTTATGCCGGGAACCTACCTCTTTGCAACAAATGCAACAAACATCACTTTGGCGAATGTAGTAAGATAATTTGCCACCGGTGCCAAGGAGTTGGTCATAAGGCCAACGATTGTAAAAGTGCCACTCCCGTTGCTCGAAAGTGGCCCAATGCACCAAAGACGGGCACTTGTTACGAATGTGGTCAAACGGGTCATTATAGAAATGCATGCCCGAAAAGGAAAGATAACCCCAACACGCGCGGCCGAGCCTTCAACATCAACACCGAGGAAGCCCGGGATGACACTGAACTAGTCACGGGTACGTTTCTTCTCAACAATTCTTATGTCTCTTGCTTATTCGATTCGGGTGCCGATAAATGCTTTGCATCCAAGACTTTGACTCATTCTTTTAGCACTCCACCTCTTCCATTAGATACCACTTATACCATTGAAGTGGCTAACGGGAAACTATTAAGTGCTGACACATATTACCGGGAGTGTACGTTAAACATTTTGGGTAAGGAATTTGAGATTGACTTGATACCCATGGAACTAGGAAGCTTTGATGTAATAATCGGTATGAATTGGTTAGTCAAAACGAAATCTCACATCCTTTGTGATCTTAACGCAATCCGAATTCCTATCGAGAATGGTGAACCTTTGATTGTTTATGGCGATAAGAGTTGCACCAGACTCAATCTCGTTTCGTGCCTTAAAGTTAGAAAACTACTCCGTAAGGGTTGTTTTGCGATCCTTGCCCACGTTAAGAAAGTCGAGTCCGATGAGAAGCATATCGATGATGTGCCAATTGTTAGTGACTTTTCCGATGTATTTCCCGACGAATTGCCGGGTCTTCCACCTCATCGACCGGTTGAATTCCAAATCGATCTTATTCCGGGAGCCGCACCCGTAGCACGTGCACCATATAGACTCGCTCCATCCGAAATGCAAGAATTGCAAAGTCAAATCCAAGAACTACTTGATCGTGGTTTTATCCAACCTAGCCATTCACCTTGGGGCGCTCCGATTTTGTTTGTTAAAAAGAAAGACGGATCCCTACGAATGTGCATTGATTATCGTGAACTAAATAAATTGACGGTTAAGAACCGATATCCTCTTCCTCGCATCGATGACCTCTTTGATCAACTACAAGGGTCTTGTGTATATTCGAAAATCGATCTCCGCTCGGGTTATCATCAATTGAGGGTTAAAGGGGAAGATGTCTCCAAAACCGCTTTCCGAACTCGTTATGGTAGTTATGAATTCCTTGTCATGCCATTTGGTCTCACTAACGCACCGGCGGTGTTCATGGATCTTATGAACCGCGTGTGCAAACCGTATCTCGATAAATTCGTTATTGTGTTCATCGATGACATATTGATCTATTCTAAAAATGAAGAAGAGCACGAACAACATCTCCGACTTGTGCTTGAACTTTTAAGACAAGAACAACTCTATGCCAAATTCTCCAAGTGTGAATTTTGGTTAAAGGAAGTTCAATTTCTTGGTCATGTTGTAAGTGACCAAGGTATTAAAGTCGATCCAACGAAAATCGAAGCCATTAGCAAATGGGAGACTCCTACTACTCCTACTCACATTCGTCAATTTTTGGGTCTCGCCGGGTACTATCGTAGATTCATCGAAAATTTCTCTTTGGTTGCACGTCCTCTAACCGCATTGACTCACAAGGGAAAGAAATTCATTTGGGCGACCGAACATGAATCCGCATTCCAAATCTTGAAAACGAAGCTAACCACCGCTCCTATCTTGTCACTTCCCGAAGGCAATGATGACTTTGTTGTATATTGCGATGCCTCAAAACATGGTTTTGGGTGTGTATTGATGCAACGAACGAAAGTCATTGCTTATGCTTCTCGACAACTCAAAATTCATGAACGAAACTATACGACACATGATCTCGAACTCGGAGCCGTTGTCTTTGCACTTAAAATGTGGAGACACTATCTTTATGGAACCAAGAGTACTATCTTTACCGACCACAAAAGTCTCCAACACATTTTCGATCAAAAGCAACTAAACATGAGACAACGACGGTGGATTGAAACTTTGAACGATTACGATTGCGAGCTTCGTTACCATCCCGGGAAGGCAAACGTAGTAGCCGATGCCTTAAGTCGAAAAGAAAGAGCGGTGCCTCTCCGTGTCCGAGCTTTAAACATCACCATTCACACCAACCTTAATAGCCAAATTCGGGTAGCCCAAGATGAGGCTCTCAAGGATGAAAACATCTCTCTCGAACACTTGAACGTCCTCACCTCTCGATTCGAAGTTAAAGAAACCGGACTCCGATATTTCGCCGGAAGAATTTGGGTGCCTAGTTATGGGGATCTACGAAGCCTTATTTTAGATGAAGCCCATAAGTCACGATACTCGATTCACCCCGGTGCCAATAAGATGTACCACGACCTTAAACAATTATATTGGTGGCCGAACATCAAAAGGGACGTAGCTACTTATGTTTCCAAGTGTTTGACATGTTCCAAAGTCAAAGCCGAACACCAAAGACCGTCCGGATTAATTCGACAACCCGAGATCCCGCAATGGAAGTGGGAAAGGATAACGATGGATTTTATCACCAAGCTACCAAAAACGACGGGCGGTTATGATACCATTTGGGTTATTGTTGACCGTCTCACCAAATCCGCACACTTCCTTGCCATGAAAGAAACGGACAAAATGGAGAAACTTGCACAACTTTACATTAAGGAGATCGTAGCCCGACACGGTGTACCTTTATCGATTATCTCCGACCGAGATGGCCGTTTCGTTTCTAGATTTTGGCGTACATTGCAAGAAGCGTTGGGAACGCGCTTAGACATGAGCACCGCATATCATCCTCAAACCGATGGACAAAGCGAACGTACAATTCAAACCTTAGAAGACATGTTACGAGCTTGCGTGGTTGATTTCGGAAAAGCTTGGGACAAGCACTTACCTCTCGCCGAGTTCTCTTATAACAATAGTTATCACGCGAGTATTAAAGCCGCACCTTTTGAAGCGCTATATGGCCGCAAATGTCGTTCACCTCTTTGTTGGGCCGAGGTAGGCGACGTGCAAATCACCGGACCCGAACTCATTCACGAAACCACCGAGAAAATCGTTCAAATCCGAGATAGGCTTAGGACGGCCCGAAGTCGTCAAAAGAGCTATACCGACAAACGACGCAACGATCTTGAATTTCAAGTCGGTGACCGAGTAATGTTAAAAGTCGCGCCTTGGAAAGGTGTAATCCGTTTTGGGAAACGCGGGAAGCTAAATCCGCGGTATATTGGTCCTTTCGAAATCTTGGAGCGTATTGGAACCGTTGCTTATCGTTTAGATCTTCCGCCTCAATTGAACTCCGTTCATCCTACTTTCCATGTATCTAACTTGAAAAGGTGTCTTGCCGAACCCGATATCGTCATCCCTCTCGAAGAACTTACTATTGATGACAAACTTCATTTTGTGGAGGAACCGGTTGAAATTGTGGACACCTCCGTCAAGACATTGAAACAAAGCCGAATCCCGATTGTCAAGGTTCGTTGGAATGCCAAAAGAGGACCCGAGTTTACTTGGGAAAGACAAGACCAAATGCAAAGGAAGTATCCTCATCTATTCGTGAATTCGGAAACGCAAGATCTCGAGGAAGAAACAACGACTACTACGCCTACCTAAATTTCGGGACGAAATTTCTTTTAAGGAGTAGGTAATGTAACATCCCGCCTTTTTCCGTTTTCTTTTCCGTTATATTAATTTAAAGTCCGTTATATGTTTATAACATCTCCCGTTGATACGCGTTTTAAATTATCTCGTTTAGGTAATTCCCGCACCCGAACGAAAGTTGAGGGACTAAACTTGACAAGGGATCAAACCCTTGACTAGGTCAAAGGGTCAAACCCCTTTCACCCATTCACTTTCAACACCATCTCTCTCTTTCTCTCTAGCAAGAACACACACTCAAAACCAAATTCATTCAATCATCATCTAAATTCGATCTAGGAGGCTTACAACAAAATAAATTACATATTCGTGATCCTCTCTTCATCCTCTTCATTTTGGTACCAACTTCATCTCGTTTGGGTAACATTTCTAAAACTCTAGATTTCTCTAAATTCGTGTTTTTGACTTGAAATGGTGTTAGTTAGTGTCTATGGCTCATTGTGATGTCGTGTGTGTAATTTGTATGCTCGATCTCGTTGTTTTAGTGTAACTAGCATGAACTTGAATTTTGGTGTGTTGTTCTTGAATTTTGGATGATCATATGTTGTTAGATGTTAAAAGTTCATGTTCTAATTGTGTTCCTAGTATCATTAGCTTCGTTTTGATGTATAGGTTAATTAAGGAAACTCCAAGAACATGATTAGTGATTTTGTGAACTTGGATTAGGGTTTGATAAGCTTTAGATGAACTTTTGATGCGTTGAATGCTTGTTAATGTTATTGATAAGTGTTTAGTTGTGTTACATGTTTCATTACCTTCAAAACGGCATATCATATGTATAAATTGGATTCCCGAAACTTAAATTGAAATTGATAAACTTGAAACTTGAAAATAAACCTCTATTGATCACTTGTCGGGATTTCGGTTATAGTATATTATGTTTTTGCTTGATGAAAAGTGCTTAGTTGCGTTCCTTGTCGAAAGAGCTTTCCGATGATATAAAATACATGTTCTAATTGTTTGCGGATCATAAAATGTGATTGTTTGTGTTTTGGTTCGTCCATTTGAGGAATACAGCAAACAGGGCCTGGGAAAAGATCAGGACGCCGTCTAGCATCACGGGACGCCGTCCCAATCTTCATATTGGGACGCCGTCTAGCAACCTGGGACGCCGTCCCAACCTTCATATTGGGACGCCGTCTAGCAACTTGGGACGCCGTCCCGTTTGCCTAAAACTGGCTGTTCGCTTTGGTCATTTGACATGAAAATGTTTGCTATGCTACGGACCTCCGATTAACATGAAACTTGGCCAACATGCTCATATATGATTATATAACTTAGAAAAATTGTCGGATATCCAACCCGACCCCGTTGACTTTTCTGTTGACTTTGACCCGACCAAGTTGACTTTTAATCAAACTTAACCAAATAATTGTGCAATCGTTCTAACATGTTTTTATACTTGTATCTTGCATGAAACATGACAATTTGATTCACATGCTATTATGATCGAGTCTTAACGAGCCATAGGACTAATTGAACATCTTTGACCTATCGTGTTTACCGTTATTGATACGACCTATTTGTTTAGGTCAAGACTAGCATTGTTCTTTGCACACGTTTACTTGTTGAAGTACTTTACTACTCGTGCACTCAAGGTGAGATCATAGTCCCACTTTTACTCTTTTTGAACTTACATTTGGGATGAGAAAACATAAACATTTCTTTTACTAAGTGAACACAAGTACAGGAAAACAAACATTCTACATACGAGTTTAGAACAAAATCCTCAATTCGATTATCATTAGTTACACTTGCAGGGTGTAAGCGAGAACTTATGTTGTATGGATCCATATGGGTTTGACAAACCCTCATTCAAACGGTTCGCTACCGTTTACGAATGAAATATATTTTCGAGAAACAGTGTATGTTCTAGCACTAAGTGATGGGGTTCAATGGAAGGAAATGTTAAGCATTGATAATTGGGTGCTCGTGGAACAAACTTTTGGAATGTATTACTATTATTTCATTGATGCAAATCTTGTGGTTCACTTGTACTTACTTACTTAAACCTATGATTTCACCAACGTTTTCGTTGACAGATTTCTATGTTTTTCTCAGGTCCTTGAACGATACATGATACATGCTTCCGCTCATTATTTGATACTTGCATTGGATGTCGAGTATATGTGCATTTCATGGAGCGTCTTTTGACTTTACTTTAAACCGTGTCGCCTAGATTTCATTCGCATAATAACGTTGTAACTTAACTATTGGTTGAACAATTCTTGTAAACTTGGGAACAATCTTTATTTTGAAATGAAGGCGACATATTTTGGTCAAACTTTGTCTTAAAGACTTATGACCACGTAACGGGACCTAAGTAGACGGCGCCGTCAAACATGATTTGGTCGGGTCGCTACACGTGTAACGCTACGCTATTTTTAATCATTGTAAGTTATGTTCAACCTTTTTAATTTAATGTCTCGTAGCTAAGTTATTATTATGCTTATTTAAAATGAAGTAATCATGATGTTGGGCTAAAAATATTAAAATTGGGTAATTGGGCTTTGTACCATAATTGGGGTTTGGACAAAAGAACGACACTTGTGGAAATTAGACTATGGGCTATTAATGGGCTTTATATTTATTTAACTAAATGATAGTTTGTTAATTTTAATATAAAGATTTACAATTGGACGTCCCTATAAATAACCATATACACTCAATCGGACACGATGGGTGGGGTATTTATATGTACGAATAATCGTTCATTTAACCGGACACGGGAATGGATTAATAGCCACTAGAATTATTAAAACAGGGGTGAAATTATGTACAAGGACACTTGGCATAATTGATAACAAAGTATTAAAACCTTGGGTTACACGCAGTCGATAACCTGGTGTAATTATTAAACAAAGTATTAAAACCTCGTTACAGTTTAAGTCCCCAATTAGTTGGAATATTTGACTTCGAATATAAGGATAATTTGATGAGGATACTCGCACTTTATATTTATGACTGATGGACTGCTATGGACAAAACCAGACGGACATATTAAATAATTCAGGACAAAGGACAATTAACCCATGGGCATAAAACTAAAATCAACATGTCAAACATCATGATTACGGAAGTTTAAATAAGCATAATTCTTTTATTTCATATTTAATTTCCTTTATTTTATATTTAATTGCACTTCTAATTATTGCACTTTTATTTATTGTTATTTAATTGCTACTTTTTAATTATCGCAATTTTATTTTATCGCACTTTTATTTATCGCAATTTCATTATCGTTATTTACTTTACGCTTTAAATTAAGTCTTGTATTTATTTTTAATATTTTACATTAGGTTTTAACTGCGACTAAAGTTTTAAAAATCGACAAACCGGTCATTAAACGGTAAAAACCCCCCTTTTATAATAATAATATTACTTATTTATATATTTGTATTTTTATAAATTAAAACTAATATAGCGTTAAGCTTTGTTTAAAGATTTTCCCTGTGGAACGAACCGGACTTACTAAAAACTACACTACTGTACGGTTAGGTACACTGCCTATAAGTGTTGTAGCAAGGTTTAAGTATATCCATTCTATAAATAAATAAATATCTTGTGTAAAATTGTATCGTATTTAATAGTTTTTCCTAGTAAAATATAAGCTATTTCATATACACCTCGCATAACATCAAGTATTTTTGGCGCCGCTGCCGGGGAACGCCGAAGCGAAACGCCACACACATAAAAAAAAAAAATTTTATTAAGTTTTAATTTGTTTTTGTAAAACATATACTTTTTAAATATTAAAAAAAATATATAAAAAATTAAAAACCGAATAAAAAAAATATAAATTTTAAGATTTTTAAAATTATAAAGTATTTTATTTCTATTTTAGTTTTTAAAATATAACTTTTATTTAATTTATATAAATATTTTAATTAAATTAAAAACAGAAAAGAAAAAAAATATAAAAAAAAACTGAAACTATCAAATTTATACCTGCACCTCATTTGAATTTTCAAACCCCGCGACTCACGAAGTTTTTATGGTACGTGGCACCGCGACTCGCGGAGCCACCCTGACATGAACAGAAACCCTATTCTGCATTAATTACGGTGTAATTATTATTATTATTTAATTAAAACCCTAATTAGGGTTAGTATTTTAAATAATTAATTAATTTAGTTTTATTTATTTAATTTGTATTTTAAGTTTAATTAGTTTAATTAGTTTATAAAATTAATAGTTTTATAAAATAAATAATATAAAAATAATATTTTTATAAAAATTGTACTTTTTACAACTTTTAGTTTATTTTTATATTTTGTCCCTTTTTATTTGTTTTTAGCGTAATTTTTGTATTTTTCGCTCATTTTTAGTTTTAAGTTCTAGTATTTTGCCGTAGCTTTTTTTTTACTTCTAGATTTTTAGGTTTTGCCGTAAAATCCCATAAATGCTTTCTCTTTAGACTAAGATTTAGGTGCTTTAGAATTTTGCGACGCCTATCTAAGTTTTAGTATTTTTTTAAAGATATTGTCATTTGGGATATAGTTTTACTTGTAAGCTTTAATATTTTTAGACGCAACTTTAAATTTTTAGTTTTTAGTTCCTTCTTAAGTTTCGACGCACTACTTTCTTATTTTTATTTTTCGACGCCTTTTACCTATGTATCAATTATCACTCCAATTAGTAATCTCAATTTGCAATTTTAAATTTAAGTTAGTGATAGTAATAAGGTTGGGTTAGTCGAGTGTTTTAAAGTTTTATAGTCATTTTTTTTCTTTTTCGACGCCTTTTATTTTTCAACCCTTTTCTTTTTCGACCTTTTTCGACGCGCTCTTTTTCTTTCTTATTTCTCGCCATTCTATTTTTTAGGACATAGATTTTTATTCTATTTCTTATCTAAATTTCTTTAAATTACGAAAATTTATTTTAAGTGGTTAAATTGATAGACATCAAAATTTTCTGGTTCGTAGTAATAGTTGGATTTGTAAGTGGAACGGGTTATTGGAGCCAAACAGTACTCAATTATATTGAGACCAAACGAATCCTGCCCCTCTGCTGCATCTTTTGGCTATTCGAAACGTGGGCAAAATCAGAAAAGTCTATTAATTGGATAACTTATATAATTTTTCTTTCCTTTTAAAAACTAATAGGATATTCAATGAATGCTCCGAGTAAGACGTTCACCACCTTTTGTACGTTCACCACCTGTAACTCGATCAAGACATCTAGTAAATATTGTCGCCGTTGATTTTCCTTTAGAATCGTCATCCAGTCGACCAAGTACTCCAATTCAAATTTCCGATAATCCATTTTTTGAACCCGACCTCACAATTGAGAATCCGGAAAATATTCAGGGACGATTCATAGATCCTGAACCATTAGTTTTTCCTCCGGAACCACCAATCATTCAAACAGAGATTGTTGAGGAATGAACCATTAAATCAGAATCCTCTAGTGATTCAGATTCAACAAATTCAATCATGGAGAATCTGGAACCTTTAAGTATGGAAGACCGAATGAGAGCTAAACGCACTGGCCAAGGTCACGCAATTACTCATTCAGACATTAATGCGCCAGATTATGAAATCAAAGGAAAAATTCTACATATGGTGACTAATCAATGCCAATTTAGTGGTGCGCCGAAGGAAGATCCAAATGAACATCTTCGTACCTTTAATAGGATCTGTACACTATTTAAAATCCGAGAAGTTGAGGATGATCAGATATATCTCATGTTATTTCCCTGGACTTTAAAGGGAGAAGCCAAAGATTGGTTGGAATCGTTACCTGAAGGGGCGATTGATACATGGGACCTTTTAGTTGAAAAATTTCTTAAACAATTCTTTCCGGCATCTAAAGCCGTAAGACTTCAAGGAGAAATTGTTACGTTCACACAGAAACCGAATGAAACTCTATATGAGGCATGGACCAGATTTGGAAAGTTATTGAGAGGATATTCGCAACATGGTTTAGACACCTGTCAAATAGTACAAATATTCTACCAAGGATGCGACATCACTACAAGGAAAGACATCGATATAGCAGCTGGTGGTTCTATTATGAAGAAAACAGAAACTGATGCTTACAAAATTATTGATAACACTGCTTCCCACTCACATGAGTGGCACCAAGAAAAAGATATCGTTAGATCATCTAAAGCAGCTAGAGCCGATTCTAGCCATGACTTAGATTCCATTTCCGTAAAGATAGATGCTGTCGAGAGACGAATGGAAAAGATGACTAAGGATATACACTCAATACGAATTAGTTGTGAGCAGTGTGGAGGACCACATTTGACAAAAGATTGTCTCAGTATTGAACTAACAATGGAACAAAGAGAGAATATTTCATACATAAACCAAAGGCCTGGAAATAATTATCAGAATAATTGTCAACCGCCAAGACCGATTTACAATCAAAACCAAAATTATAATCGAAATGTTCCATACAACAACCAACAATGTCCTAGTAATCAACAAGTATCCAACAATACTTACAACCAGCAAAGACCTACTTTTCAAAACAAACCACCACAAACCGATGATAAAAAGCCGAATTTAGAAGATATGATGACGAAGCTAGTTGAAACTCAAACATAGTTTTTCACATCTCAGAAACAAACTAATGAACAAAATGCTCAAGCATTTAGAAATCAACAAGCTTCTATTCAAAATTTAGAACAAGAAGTAAGTAACCTAGCAAGGTTAATAGGTGAAAGAAAACCGGGAAGTTTACCTAGTGATACAAATGCTAACCCCCGGAATGAAACAGCTAATGCCATTACCACAAGAAGTGGTACAACACTTAAACCACCTGAAATACCTGTAATTTCTGATGAAGCTATTCCTACTCCACAAGAACCACAACCTGAACAAGATAAGGAAAAAGAACCGGTAGTTGAAAAGGGTAATGAAGATAACACAGTTAAGGCTAAACCTTATGTTAAACCATACCAACCACCACTTCCTTACCCGAGTAAAATGAAAAAAGAGAAACTTGAAGCCGAGCAATCCAAATTTTTGGATATGTTTAAACAGATAAATGTAAATCTTCCTTTCATTGATGTAATTTCAGGAATGCCTAGATATGCTAAATTCTTGAAAGATCTAATCACAAATAGAAAGAAAATGGAAGAACTCTCGGCTGTTACTATGAATGCTAATTGTTCAGCAGTGCTGTTGAATAAGATACCAGAAAAACTATCCGATCCAGGAAGTTTCACAATTCCATGTTTTCTGGGTAGTCTTAGTTCAATAGAAGCATTGGCAGACTTAGGTGCTAGTATAAATCTAATGCCGTATTCACTATACGCTAAACTAGACCTAGGAGAATTGAAACCAACAAGAATAAGTATACAACTAGCCGATAGATCAATAAAATATCCTAGAGGGATAATGGAGAACATGCTAGTTAAAGTTGGTACTTTAGTATTTCTAGAAGATTTTGTTGTTCTGGACATGGAAGAAGATTCTCAAGTTCCTCTCATATTAGGAAGACCATTCTTAAACACGGCTAAAGCAATGATAGACGTGTTCGATAAGAAATTGA
This sequence comes from Rutidosis leptorrhynchoides, assembly GCF_046630445.1. Taxonomy (NCBI): domain Eukaryota; kingdom Viridiplantae; phylum Streptophyta; class Magnoliopsida; order Asterales; family Asteraceae; genus Rutidosis; species Rutidosis leptorrhynchoides. Next base: position 616,292,310 of record NC_092335.1, read on the forward strand.
CCCTAAGTATAGAGGATAAGAGTGTTACCATTTCAGTTGATAGAGCAATGCAACAACCGCAATCTGCAGATGATACATGTTATTATATTCAAACTATAGATTCACATGCAGAATTGTTAGAAGAATTTCCAGATGATACATGTTATTATATTCAAACTATAGATTCACATGCAGAATTGTTAGAAGAATTTCCAGAATTACAAGGAACAGGAGAATGTTCTTTATTAGAAGGAACTGAACCAATTGATGAAACTGAAATGTTAGCTACACTAATAGCTAATGGATATGAACCAACAACAGAAGAAATTCAAATGCTAAAAGAAGAAGACAGATATCGATACAAATCATCGATAGAAGAATCTCCGACATTAGAGTTAAAGCCACTTCCAAATCATTTGGAATACGCTTATTTACATGGTGAATCTGAATTACCTGTAGTAATATCGTCTTCTCTTACTGAAAATGAGAAATCACAAGTCATTTCTGTGTTGAAAGCTCATAAACCAGCCATTGCATGGAAGATTCATGATATAAAAGGGATAAGTCCTTCGTATTGCACACATAAAATCGTTATGGAAGAAGGTCATAAAACGTATGTGCAACGCCAATGAAGAATAAATCCTAATATGCAAGATGTAGTTAAGAAAGAAATTATTAAACTGCTTGATGCAGGTTTAATTTATCCAATTTCTGATAGTCCATGGGTAAGCCCAGTTCAATGCGTACCTAAGAAGGGTGGCATGACTGTCATCACAAATGAGAAAAATGAGCTTATTCCTACTAGGACTGTAACAGGATGGCATGTATGTATTGATTATAGAAAATTAAATGATGCCACCAGAAAAGATCACTTTCCCTTACCTTTCATTGATCAAATGTTGGAAAGGTTAGCCGGAAACAGTTACTATTGTTTTCTTGATGGTTTTTTCGGATATTTTCAAATTCCAATAGCACCCGAAGATCAAGAGAAAACCACGTTCACGTGCCCTTATGGTACTTTTGCTTATAAACGCATGCCATTTGGACTTTGCAACGCCCCTGCAACCTTTCAAAGGTGCGTGATGGCGATTTTTCACGACATGATAGAAGAATGCATGGAAGTTTTCATGGATGACTTTTCAGTCTTCGGTGATACATTTGAAACATGTCTAGTTAATCTTGAACGAATACTTATTAGATGCGAACAATCAAATCTAGTACTTAATTGGGAGAAATGCCATTTCATGGTTAAAGAAGGCATCGTTCTTGGTCATAAAATCTCAAAAGAAGGAATTGAAGTGGATAGAGCTAAAGTAGATGTAATTGCTAAACTTCCACATCCCACCAATGTTAGAGGAGTTAGGAGTTTTCTAGGGCATGCCGGTTTTTACTGACGTTTCATAAAAGATTTTTCTAAAATTGCCACTCCTATGAATAAACTCCTAGAAAAGGATGCTCCATTCATCTTTTCAGATGAATGCATCAAATCTTTTAATATTCTTAAAGAAAAACTCACTAATGCGCAGATCATGATAACTCCAAATTGGAATCTACCATTTGAACTTATGTGCGATGCAAGTGATTTTGCAATGGGAGCCGTTTTAGGACAAAGGATTGAAAAACGATTTCAACCTATATATTATGCTAGTAAGACGTTACAAGGAGCACAAACAAATTACACAACTACTGAAAAAGAACTCCTTGCTATTGTCTTTGCTTTTGACAAATTTCGTTCATATCTCGTTCTAGCTAAAACGGTGGTCTATACCGACCATTCTGCTCTTAGATACCTATTTTCGAAACAAGATGCTAAACCAAGATTAATCCGTTGGATCTTACTCTTACAAGAGTTCGATATTGAAATCCGAGATAAAAGAGGAGTAGAAAATCTCGCCGCTGATCATCTTTCTCGTCTTAAAAATCCCGAATTAGAAGTTCTAAATGAATCGGCCATACAAGACAACTTTCCTGATGAATATCTATTGAAGATAGATTATAATGAAATTCCATGGTTTGCAGACTATGTAAACTACTTAGTATGTGGATTCCTTGAAAAAGGATTGTCGTACCAAAAACGAAAGAAATTCTTCAGTGATATAAAACGCTATTTCTGGGAAGATCCACATTTATTTAAAAGTTGTCCAGATGGAATAATACGCCGATGTGTATTCGGAGATGAAGCTAGTAAAATTTTAAACCATTGTCACACAAGACCAACAGGAGGGCATTATGGGCCTCAACTAACAGCAAGAAAAGTTTATGATGATGGATTCTATTGGCCTACAATTTACAAAGACACACACCTTCTTTGCAAATCCTGTGATGCTTGTCAAAGGGCCGAAAAAATAAGTCAACGTGATGAAATGCCACAAAATGTCATTCAAGTATATGAAGTATTTGACATTTGGGGTATTGACTTTATGGGTCCATTTCCAAAATCTCATAATAATCTATATATTCTCGTAGCCATTGATTATGTATCTAAATGGGCGGAAACACAAGCTCTCCCAACTAACGATGTACGAGTTGTAGTCAACTTTTTAAAACGTCTTTTGCAAGGTTTGGAACACCGAAAGCTTTAATAAGTGATCGGGGTACTCATTTCTGTAATAATCAACTTGAGAAAGTTCTCAAAAGATATGGAGTAACTCATAAAATCTCCACCGCATATCATCCACAAACAAGTGGACAAGTTGAAAATACCAACCGAGCTTTAAAACGTATTCTAGAGAAAACCGTAGGATCAAATCCGAAGGAATGGTCCATTAAATTGGAGGATGCACTCTGGGCTTTTAGAACAGCCTACAAAACTCTAATTGGAACCACACCTTTTAAACTCGTTTACGGAAAAGCATGTCATCTTCCAGTAGAAATTGAACACAAAGCATTTTGGGCTTTGAAGACATGTAATCTTGATTTACATGAAGCCGGACGTCTATGATTAAGTCAACTAAACGAATTAAAAGAATTAAGACATGAAGCATATGAAAATTCGTTAATCTATAAAGAAAGAACAAAGAAATGGCATGATAAAAGAATCAGAAATTCAAAAGAATTTAAAGAAGGAGATAGAGTTCTTCTTTTCAATTCACGATTCAAGTTATTTCCTGGAAAATTGAAATCAAGATGGTCTGGACCATTCATAGTCAAAAGAGTTTTCCCATACGGAACGATAGAATTAATAAATTCAAATGGGATTGAATTTAAGGTTAATGGTCACAGAGTTAAACATTACATAGATAGTCCGATGGAAGTCGACAACGAAGTTAATCACAATTTCAATACTACAGCTAACTAAGTGTGGGGAGAATCAAGTCTTTGAAGGATAATATGTATTTCTGTTAGAGTTAGATTTTCTGTTTTCGTGTAGTTCTCGAAAATGGAACCCGAATGGTCTTTCCCTAGCAGACCCTAAAGAACTAGTCTTCTCCCCCCATTCTGAATTTTTTTTTTTTTTTTTAGGTTTTTATGAAATGAAGAGATTTCCTGTTAACTAAATCATGGTCTAATGCTACACGCTTTGATTACTAAACATAATAATGACACACTTCCGAGTGAACTGGTATCAGTAATCAGAGAAAAATTGGACGGAGTAAGAAAAGAATCCAGATGCGAAAATAATAAGTTACAATTTGGTAAAGGAAAATCAAAATCCGGAGCGAAAATAAGAGCACGACACCTTGAAAAATGTCACAAATGCGAAAAATGGTCACACGAAGGTAAATGTTCAAATAATCAAACCTATTCAAATACCGAATTTGTTACTTTATGCAGAGACGGACCGTTTATATGTTTAGAGGAAAAAACATTAAATGCTCGAGGTTACGCCTATGTAGCCATGGAAAACCAATTAGTCTGACTATCTTATGAGTGGGCTAGAGCATATCACTAAGAAATCTATTTCACAGGTAAGTTTGTACAGTTTTCATTTTTATTTTTATTTTTATTTTTAATATTTTGATAATAAATGCTAATTTGTTCGCTACAAAGTATTAAATTGGTATTCAATAAAATTAGGTCTTGCGACCGAAATTATTGATATCATACAAAAATTTATTACATCACTGCGAAATTTAACGTTTATTCTTAAGGTATAAATATCTTTAATCAATCAACTCAAAATATTTCAAAAATTCGTCATGAGTTAAATTAGGTCATGGAACCGAAATTACTTTACCTAAAAGAGGGGCGTATATTTTTGATAATATTTGATTGATTTAAGTGGGATAAAAGCCAAAAAGATTTTTAATTTTATTTTTAAAAAAATTAATAAATTAATATTAAAATAAATTTGTAAACTTTTTAAATTAATATATTTAAAATTGTAAATATTTGAAAAATTGATATTTTTAAGTTTGTATGTAAAAAATATATAATATAAGTTTGGTGTGAATTTTTAATTTTAATAATATGAATTTTTAATTTTATGCATTTTAAATTTAAGTTTGGTGTGAATTTAAAAACAAAAATTTACTTTATTTTGCTAAGTTAAAAATATGATTTTTAAAAATTCGTCGTAAGTTGAAGACTAGGTCGTTGAACCGAAATTGCTTTACCCAAGAGAGGGACGAGAACTTTTATTATCATTATTTTTAATCTTATTGAATTAAAGTATGCCAAAAATATTAAAAAAACCCAAAAAAATCTTTGCTTTTAAAACCGCGCTTTAAATTGACAAATTTTAAAATTTTGTCGAGGGACGGACTAGGACATCGTTCCGAAACGATCTCGTCCTAAATAACAAGGGAAACAAAATTTTAAAATTAATTAATTAATTGTTTTATAAGTTAAGGTTTTTATAAAAAAAAAATTCAAACACCGCGACTCGCGGAGTTTGTAATGGGTAAACACCGCGACTCGCGGAGTTTGTAAAATATAGAAAAAAATAAAACGCAAGAACAGATCAGTTTATCAACACCACACACAAATAACTGCGAAAAAACCCGAAAAAAGCCTCCCAAATTAGCAATTTTTGGCCATTTTTCATCAAATATTTCACAAAATCATGTTGAGAAGGATGCTATCAAGGAATTACTCAAGAAAAACGGTAAATTTCTACACCAAAACACCCTTTAATCAGAAAATTTAGTGTTCTTGAGCAATTTTATACCCAATTCGATTTTGATTCTTTTTAGTGTAATTATACTTGAATTGTTTATGTATTATGCTTGTATAACCTAGATTCATGCTATTTAACATGATTAGAAGCCTTAAACTTCAAATTTTGAGTAATCTAGGGTTTGTGTTCTTGAGCAATTTGGGGCTTTTTGATATAAACAGGTTATGGTCGATTTTTATCATGAATTATTGCTAAATTAAGTAGTGTAACATGTTTAGGTAGTTAAATGATCCAAACTTTGAGCCTAAACATGATTTTTGAGAATTAAAGTTGACTTTTTCAAGTCTAAAATTCATGAACTTGATTTTTGAGAGATAATGCCATTTGAAACTTGTTTAATTGCTAATAATGATTATTTTGACATGTTATTTGAGTTGAATGCTTATGAACTTGGCGAACATTTTCGTATATGCTTATTTGAAAAAGTGTAGATTTGATAAAAATATGAAAATGAGCATAAGTTTGATATAAATTGAACATGTCATTGTAATTATTTTGATTGATGATTTTACTGACACTAATGCATATTTGGATGTACAAAAATTGTGTTTGATGTGTTTTGCAGACTGAAAGGGGTGAATCGTCATCCCAAGCTCGCATTGCTCCTCCTGAGAATGCGGAACAACAGGATGTTGATAACTATTACAAACAAGATATATCTCATCCAGTAATGACATTTTCAGATATGCACGTGGAAGATTTACACCCGAACTTGAGATTAGACAGACGTTGGATAGATTATCCAAAATACCAAAGGGGCTTGCACACTCTTCATTCTAAAGCTGTTGAAGTACCTAGGGTAATAGAATGGGAACTGTTAGAAGCTATAGGATTGGGTGAACGGATTAGAGAATTACTTACATAGAGGTATGGTAATTCTACTTTTAACGATTGGGTACGATTATTCAACATGCGTAGACCTGTATATAAAGTATGGTGTGAAGAATTATTATGTAGTATAGAAATAAATGATCGGGTAGCTACTTTAACCGATCGAACTTTTATTAGATTTTTGTTAGGAGGTTCGATGAGCCACATGTCTCTACTAGACATGGCTCAGGCCTTACGTATATATACGCCTGAGGAGCTAGCATCTGCCGATTGTCAAGGGTCGATATTAAATGGTAGGAAGATTGATGAAAATTTTGATACGCATGGTGTATGGAGTGAAATGACTAGCCATCACCGATTTAAAGGGGGAAATTACTCTTATTTGGATATAGATAGAGCTGAGTTAAGAGTAATTCACAGGTTTCTAGCGAACTCGATTACACAGCGAGGAAAAAAATAAGGAAAAGGTAAATGAGCAACATTTATTTTACCACATGTGTATTCGAGACCCACAAAGCGCTGTAAGTATACCTTATTGTGTGGGTTATTATTTATCGGCTATGGTTAGGGGGTTGAGACCGCACAGTATAATAGGAGGTGGTATATTTATTACATTAATTGGTGAGTATCTCGATGTGGATATAAGTCGGGGGGGATTATTAATCGAAGAACCAGAACCCCACGATACAATTGGTTTAAATGTATATCATGGTGCTAAGGTTTTGAAGAGGCGAAATAACGCCGCAGTACAATATAATGGAAGACATCCACAGGTTGAGAGAAATCAACAGCCAGGTAATGTGGGAGGGGGAAATAAAATGACAGAAATGCAAAGGTTTATAGCTTCACAAGAGTATAAAAATGCTAGACATCGAGCATTTGAAGATTGGCAAGTTCATCAAAACCACATCATAGCTCATTGCCAACATATAGGTAGAAACTATATTCCTACTCCAAAGCCCGTATTTCCTCCCTGGTCTATAGAGATCCAACCACCGTATCCTACTTATAACCCAGCTGAAGCATTTTATAACACATACGGTTATGCATGGAACCCCTACTGGTATCAGTATCAACCCTAGTTTATTTAGTTTTATTTATTTTATTTTTGTAATGTTACTACATTTAACACTTATGTTGATATTGTAATAGTTTTTATAATATTCTAACTTTTATTATTAGATTTTAATAATTTTTGAATGTGGGGTAATATACCAAACTTCAAAAATATGTATATATGTTTGCAGTTTATCTTATGTACACAACAGGGTAAAACAACGCATTTTCAAAGACTGGCATTAAGTTCAGCAAAAGCAACTAATTTTGACGACAAGATGCAAAATATATGTGAAATAACAACAAGACGGAATGAACAAATGATGTGCACCATTTATCATTCAACACAAACAACAATATGTTTGGAAACTTTGGTAAAATTTAATCATTTTTCTACGCTAATCACTCTCATTAATTTAAATTGTTACTGATTTCTTGCAAATGAGGGCATTGCAAGATCTTAAGTGTGGGAAGGGGTTAAATTCTTTCGCATTTTTAAAAAAAAAATTATTTAAACACTTGGTTACCATTAAAAATACTAGTAACGCAGTAGTTGTATTAGAATCTAGTGCTCTCTGACAATAAAGAACAGCCCTAGTCTTATATACTGACTACCCAATTCTAGTAAAATTTTTCAAAATTTTCAATTAAATGAACTCAAAATCATGTTTATACATATTTATGAACGATAAAACTAGGTGTTAACACCGAAATTATTGTTACCTTGGAAAGGACATAAATTGAAAAACAAACCAAAATGTTAAAATTCATTTAAAATGGAATAGAGGAAAATAAAAAGGCAAAGAAAGGAAAATAAAAGCCAAGTGTGGGAAATTTTTACCAAGTTATTCAAAATATATATCACATATTTTTGTAGAAAAAATTGAAAATACTTTTGTTTTGGACGATAATTAACTGTTTTACCCAATGAAAGAAAAGAAGAGATGGATCTACACGATGAATCAATTCCATCATTAAAAGGAAGTAAAGTCTTCCGAAAGAGAAACGCGCTTCTTGATTTAGGTCATGAAGTTATCGTCCAGACCAGCTGTAGGTTGACGAAAAACCTAGAAAAGTCATCTCTAAAATCAGCAGGAAATCCACGGATCTCAGCATAAAACAGGGTCGCCAAGTGGTCAGAATTATCCTAACCATGAGAGGATCTGTCTCGTAAAATGGGGAGAACGCCGTGCAAATTAGCTGGATAAGACTAATGAATCAGATCCCCAGAAAGGATAATCTCCTTAAAGATCAAAAATCAGCTTTTAAGACTGATATTACTCAATCCTAGAGATTGACCTTAAAGATTGAGAATTACAAACTCATGGAATTCAATGATATCTAAACTCGAGCTTGAACGAGAAAATATTTTGATCAAAATTTCAAACCGATTTGTTTTCTAAAAACCCATTTTCAATGCGTTCATTACCATTGAACGTAAAATCCTAGGAATTCACCTGGAATTCATTAGGTCACCTGAACTAAATCGGGTGTCATTCGTAAGAACGGTGGTTGCATAGTATGGTCAAAGACAGGACCTTGTGCCAGACCAAAAAACTATAGGGTGAGCTTTACTATTACTCCTACCAAGGATAGTAATTGCATCCGACACGTTATAGACCATAATTAAAAGCATGTCAGGGGACATTGCCTTAACAGTTGCTTGCTCAACGCTTTCCTTTACAACTGGACGGTAGTTTATCGAAAGGTAATATATGGAGCAAGTATACTGGACGTGTTGCTTTCCCAATACAAGGTTAGCAAGTGGGTGACACAAAACCACAAGTTTTGAGCTAAAATTTTCAAATCTGAAACCCACCGAACCCACAAAAACAATTTGCAAACACCGGTGAAGGGTTATTCCGGAAAACTTATCTAGGGTAAAAGCTAGATTTAATTTTCAAAAGATCAAATGTTTTCATAAAGATCCAATTTCCTTAATGGATCTAAATTTTTATAGTCATGTGGGACTGTAAACCATAACGTTACTACCATTGTTTATACTGCCGTAAAGAAATCACTGATGTACAAAGTGTGAAGAATAAAGAAGTGATTCTAGTATTTCAAGACTATATTACTTGAGGACAAGCAACGCTCAAGTGTGGGAATATTTGATAATGCTAAAAATGAACATATATTTCATAGCATTATCCCTCAAGAAAGACAAGCTTTTAGTTGCAATTGTTCTATTTACAAGTGATATTCGTTTAAATAATAAAAGTTGAAGACAAAAGACAGATTCGACGAATTAAAGACGCAAACGACCAAAAAGCTCAAAAGTACAAAATACAATCAAAGAGGTTCAAATTATTGATGAGAAACGTCTAAAAATGACAAGAGTACAAGACGCAAAACGCAAAGTACACGATATAAAATAGTACGCAAGGACGTTCAAAAATCCGGAACCGGGACCAGAGTCAACTCTCAACGCTCGACGCAACGGACTAAAAATTACAAGTTAACTATGTATATAAATATAATATAATATATAATTAATTATATATATATTATATTTATATATTAAAATCGTCGGCAGACTAGGATCCAAACTTGTGTGAGCTAGATTTACGAACTCTGCGACTTACGGAGTTTGTATTGCAAAAATACCATGACTCGCGGAGCTGTCCTGGACAAAAATGCCTATAAAAGCTCGCGCATTCTGAACGTTTTATATATCTTTTTCTTTCCATCCTACGTAAATGTATATATATATATATATTTATATTTTAATTTTAAATTCTAATAATAAGGGTATGTTAGCAAATATTGTAAGGGTGTAAGTCGAAATTCTGTCCGTGTAACGCTACGCTATTTTTAATCATTGTAAGTTATGTTCAACCTTTTTAATTTAATGTCTCATAGCTAAGTTATTATTATGCTTATTTAAAATGAAGTAATCATGATGTTGGGCTAAAAATATTAAAATTGGGTAATTGGGCTTTGTACCATAATTGGGGTTTGGACAAAAGAACGACACTTGTGGAAATTAGACTATGGGCTATTAATGGGCTTTATATTTGTTTAACCCAATGATAGTTTGTTAATTTTAATATAAAGATTTACAATTGGACGTCCCTATAAATAACCATATACACTCAATCGGACACGATGGGCGGGGTATTTATATGTACGAATAATCGTTCATTTAACCGGACACGGGAATGGATTAATAGCCACTAGAATTATTAAAACAGGGGTGAAATTATGTACAAGGATACTTGGCATAATTGATAACAAAGTATTAAAACCTTGGGTTACAAGCAGTCGATAACCTGGTGTAATTATTAAACAAAGTATTAAAACCTCGTTACAGTTTAAGTCCCCAATTAGTTGGAATATTTGACTTCAGATATAAGGATAATTTGACGAGGATACTCGCACTTTATATTTATGACTGATGGACTGTTATGGACAAAAACCAGACGGACATATTAAATAATCCAGGACAAAGGACAATTAACCCATGGGCATAAAACTAAAATCAACACGTCAAACATCATGATTACGGAAGTTTAAATAAGCATAATTCTTTTATTTCATGTTTAATTTCCTTTATTTTATATTTAATTGCACTTCTAATTATCGCACTTTTATTTATTGTTATTTAATTGCACTTTTAATTATCGTACTTTTTAATTATCGCAATTTTATTTTATCGCACTTTTATTTATCGAAATTTCATTATCGTTATTTACTTTACGCTTTAAATTAAGTCTTGTAATTATTTTTAATATTTTACATTAGGTTTTAACTGCGATTAAAGTTTTAAAAATTGACAAACCGGTCATTAAACGGTAAAAAACCCCCCCTTTTATAATAATAATATTACTTATTTATATATTTGTATTTTTATAAATTAAAACTAATATAGCGTTAAGCTTTGTTTAAAGATTTTCCCTGTGGAACGAACCGGACTTACTAAAAACTACACTACTGTACGATTAGGTACACTGCCTATAAGTGTTGTAGCAAGGTTTAAGTATATCCATTCTATAAATAAATAAATATCTTGTGTAAAATTGTATCGTATTTAATAGTTTTTCCTAGTAAAATATAAGCTATTTCATATACACCTCGCATAACATCAATCTCCTTCACCATCGACCCATTTCACCACCAGACTCTGGACCAACATCAACCACGGACCACCATGTGACTTCCTTGAATCTCTCTCATCTCTCTCCCTCTCCAATTTCTGTTGAAAACTATTGCTAATCCTCAACCACCAAACCATTATTGCTTCTATTCACTTCCTGTTTTCAGCTGCTACTGCATCAGCTTTTGTTTTCGTTTCTCTTATAACCGTCACCCATTTAAATCGACTGTTCCTACTTCTGGAGTACTGTTACACCTATTGCAGCCTTTGCTCTTCTGTTTGTTTCGATCACACTCCATAATCACCACCAAAAACCTATTTTTTTATTTTTATTCTTTCTCTTTGATGCAACGATGGGTGTCTGTTTTGTTTTTCTTACGACAGCTATGAACTTGAATCCTGCGATTTTCAATTGATGGTATCGAAAAAAAAACTGTTGGGTGCTTTTTCTTTTTGTGGCTGACAACCACAATACAAATACCCCACTTGATAAAAAAATAAGACATCGATTGTTACAGGATTAATAAATCACAAGATTAGGCTTACTTGGACTGCAGTATACAATTGGGTTGTTTTAATTGTTGGGCCATGTAGTTTTAAGATGACATGCAGCTTGGGCCGAGGTTTCCTTTATGTTTTATGAGTGGGTCAGGTTCAGTTTATGTTATGAAAGGGCTGTATAACGATGATGAGTAAGGATCATGATGTTATGGACTCCCTGCTACTGTTGTATCGTGTTTCTAATTCTATGGACGATCAGAGGGATGATGATGGCGTGAGATGATGATGACGACGAAGGAAATATATGATGGGGTTAGATAATGAAGAAGAAAACAGAATAACACGGGTTATAAGAATATAAGTTGTAATTAAAATAGAAATGAATACACAGAGGACTGGTTAGGCGTGCGGTCGTTGAACGAGAGGGCGCGGGTTCGAGCCCGGGCAGTGGCATTTATTTTTTTAAGAGCTTATTACTATAAGGTTCGTGAATCCGAGGCCAACCCTGCATCGTTCAATATCGTCGTATGCATATTTTTACTACAAAATATCGTATCGTACGAAAGAAATCTTCCGCTGTGTATTTGGTCATTTTAAAGATATTACATGGAGTCGTTCATGGCATATTTAGGACAGTACCTCGCAATGGGACCAAATGTTGATAACTTTGTCCATATGAATTTGGACGGGACACTGACATGTGGTATCAGAGCGGTGGTCTTAGCGAACCAGGTCTTGCATTAGTGTGTCTAATCGAATATTGTTAGGATACATTAGTGAGTCTGGACTTCGACCTTAGCTGCATATTATAAGTTTTGTTTATCATTACTAGTGGAAATATTTCCTGCTTATTATTCCTAAGTCTTGACATGTGTTTTTGCATTTATTGCATACACGGTGTATATACGAATCATATCCTATCATATCAATTACCGTGGATCTTATTTGGCACTTTTCAAAATTTCCTCCGTAAAATACAGAATCTTTTTGCTATATATATGTATTCGAGAAGATGGAGATATCATCCAGTATACAGCCCTCAATTCATATCACGAATCATTTCATAACTTTCTGTGATCGCGTAAGATGGCCTCTTCGAATAGACCAAGTTCCTCCAGCTCCGAAGACAGCGTGACGGGAGCGCACCAACCGATCAACTACCGTGATTTCTTTAGAAAGTGGGGATGGGTTCGCGAAATACTTACCCTATGAAGAAATGAAGAAGGTACTCCATATCACGAGCCAAACTTACCACCTAACGTCAGAGTACTCGATCCTCTTACTGGAGAACCTGTTCGCAACACCGTTTTCGCTCTTTTCTCAAGGATTTTTAGCGTCGAAGGTCGACTGGACGTAGTTAAAGACAGGATTCGTCCTCTACTCCCGAATTCTAATCAGATAGGATTATTAGAAGAAGTTAGAAGACTTCGAACTAAATATCAAGAATTGACAAACCTTACGGAAGAATGGGTAGAACTAATTCATAGACTCGAGCATAAAGTAGAAACCCTGAAGGTGACGGTGTTCGATTTGGAAGCTAGGCTCGCACCTACTATGCAGGTACCACCATCAATACCAACAGCATTAGTAACACTATCAGCACAAGCATCATTCCCATCGCCACAAGCCTCGTAAGCACCACAGACACCGAAGAGTACCGAGAATGATGAATTATGAAATATTAATTCATTACTTTCATTTTAGGATTAAAAGATATATGTATATACATATATAAATATATATATATATATATATATATATATATATATATATATATATATACATACATATATATATACATACATATATATATACATATATATATATATCTCGAAATCCCTTTCATATCAACTATGACGTGTGAATTTTTTTAACGGGTAGGTAATACCCGAGAAAGATAAGCTTTAAAAGACTTTTATCATAATTAAATTCACATATGCTGTGACGACCCGGAAATTTTTGACCAAATTTGAAATTGATCTTTATATGTTTCCGACACGATAAGCAAAGTCTATAATGTTGAGTCTCGAAAATTTTGGAACTATGTTTATGTATTCAATTACCTTCGACCAGTTTCGACGATTTACAAACAACTAATTGTAAATAGATATGTGTGTATATATATATAAATGGTAATTGAAAATATAATTTGAAATATTATATGTTATTGTTATAAAAATTTAATTATGTAAAATAAAATAAAAATGGGATATTATAATAATTATTATTTAAAATATATCTCTATATATAAATAAAGTATATTAAAAATAAATATTAAATGATTGTAATACTCGTTTGATGTTTTGATTGATATTAAGCAAGTTAAATTTAAACTTATGTAATTTTGAAATAAACTGTGAAACGAAAATGAGCTCTCTAAATTTTAGGCTTATTAAAAATGTATTTAGGAACTATTTGTTAAGTTTTAACATTTTTTATATTTTACCCAGAAATGAGAGGGACAATTGATGTAAATTTTATTTAACAAATTAAAGATCGAATTTTATACCATAATGACTAAAATAAATAAATAAAGTTAATTTAAAAATATGGAATTTTTCTGAACACTTTTATCCGCCACTGATTTCGTACGATACACAGTCCGTGAAAACTGTCGGTAGAATAAATATATCTATAGTACTCGGCGACTAAAGAAGTCACATGTTTTTAATTCTTCTTCTTTGATTATTATTAGTTATACTATATTATTATTATTAATTAATTATTATTATAATTATGTAAGTGTTATAGATATGGATGTAATAGATTTGTTAACTCATCACTCTCCTCACTCCTGTAACCCATCACTAACTGTTTCTAAATCTATTTCCATTTCTACTTCGATAATGATCATGATCATGATCATGATTCTCGATCCATTATGTTTACATTAACTTCCGTTGAGGAAACCCATTAAAACTTCCATAATCCAATTCACCACCTCGACAACCACTTCCAACTGAGAACACCACCATCTCCTTTAATGAAACCCATATCACGTTTGTTTGTTGCTGTGCAGTCGAGGACCCAAGAATAAATCATGTTTCTGCTTTTCGATGCACACAAGTTATGCTCTCTAGTCTCAATCATTTTCTCAAGCAAAACACACACACCACCAAACATGGCTAGTGATCGACCGGACATATTTTTTTTACAAAGATGTTTTATCGTTTGCCACCATAGTCGATCACTGTAACCTTTGGCTACCACTTTTCGAACCATGATAGTCACCATCTTATACAACCACCTCCGGCCACCAGTCACCTACGCCTACAACCACCCATGACCACCGGTACCACCACCTTACACTCCTCCTTCAAAACTTCACGATAACCACCATTTTTTTAGAAACCCACCATCACCAAACCTTTGAACAACCATCATAATCACCTTGTTTCCATGGCCACCGTAAACTGCTACCTACATGCTATTCTATCTCGGTTCATACTCAACCCAAAACTGTTAAAACCGTTTTCCTTTCCTTGCCTTTCCTTCTTCTTTACGTGAACCAAAACCAAAACCCACAATATTATTCTTGTTCAATACCCACTTGTTTAAATCACCTTTACTACCACCTATCACTGTGTTTTTATTTCATTTATCTACCATCCTGATTCAAACATTAACAAAGGACCTAAACTATAAAGGTGATGTATTGTATATTAGTATACTGATGTGGTAGCGTGGGGGTACGTGATAGTACTATATTTTACTACGAAATACGTTACAAAATTACACAAGTTTTAATTATTTATTTACGAATGGGATATACCTAAACCTTGCTACAACACTATAGGCAGTGTACCTAATCGTAGAGTAGTATAGTTTTTAGTAAGTCCGGTTCGTTCCACAGGGAGCGGGCTTATTGCACACTATATTTTTAAACAACTATATTTGTATAAAATATATATAATTATATATAATAATATATAAAAGGGGGTTTACCGTTTAATGACCGGTTTGTCGATTTATATTTTAAACGAAGCGTATAGTAAATGACGATATTTAAATAACAATATAAAATAAATAACAATAATTAAAATGACAATAAATTAAAGTACGAGGAAATATGAAATAAAATATATTATGCTTATTTAAACTTCCGTAACCATGATGTTTGACGTTTTGATTTTAATTTATGGTCCTGGGTTAATTGTCCTTTGTCCTGGATGTATTTGAAACCTATCTGATTTTTGTCCATAATAGTTCATAGGTCATAATTATAAACTGCTCGGCAAATTTAACCTTATACCCGAAGTCAAATATTCTAACTAACTGGGGATTCGAACTGTAACAAGGTCTTAGCACTTTGCTTAATGAATACACCAGGTTATCGACTGTGTGTAAACTAAGGTTTTAATACTTTATTAACAATTACACCAATTACCCTTGAATGTAATCCACCCCTGTTTTAATGAGTCCATTGACTATTAATCCATCCCCGTGTCCGGTCAAATGAACAATAATTCGTACTTATAAATATCCTGCCCATCGTGTCCGATTAAGCGTATGTGGTTATATATAGATACGTCAAATCATAACCTTTATATTAAATTAACGAGGTATCGTTAATTTAATATAAAGCCCATTAATAGCCCATAATCTAATTTCCACAAGTGTCGTTCTTTTGTCCAAACCCCAATTATGGTACAAAACCCAATTACCCCGTCTTTAATATTTAGCTCAACATCATGATTACTTCGGCTCAAATAAGCATAATAATAACTTAAGTACGAGACATTAATTTAAAAAGGAGAACATAGCTTACATTGATTATTTATCGCGTAGTAGTACACGGACAGAGCTCCGACTTTAAAACCCGTAAAAATAACTTTTACATAACCCAAACTAATCTAATATAATACTAATCTATACTATATATATATATATATATATATATATATATATATATATATATATATATATATATATATATATATATATATATATATATATATATATATATATATTTATTTATTATTTATTTATTTATTACAGAGTATTATTATTATTATTTATTTTTTTATTAAAATCGAACGAATGCATGGCCTTTTATAGGCGTTTTGATTTCTGACAGCTCCGCGAGTCATGGAGTTTTAAGCCTGCAAACTCCCGAGTCGTGGAGTTTGAAAATCCAGCTCACACAATTTTGGAACCTTGCTTGTCGACATAATTTATATATAAATATAAAATATAAATAATTAATATAATTATTTATATATTATATTATATTCTTGTGCATAGTAGACTTGTAATTTTTAGTCCGTTGCGTCGGGCGTTGATAGTTGATTCATGTCCCGGTTTCGGATTTTCGAACGTCCTTGCGTACAATTTAATATCTTGTACTTTGCGTTTTGTAACTTGTACTCTTGTCATTTTTAGACGTTTTTCATCAATAAATTGAACCTTTTGAATTGTATCTTGTACATTTGAGCTTTTTGGACGTTTGTGTCTTCAAATCTTCGTTTTCGCCTTTTGTCTTCGTACTTATTTAATATAAACGATTACAACTTAAAATAGGACAATTACAACTAAATAATTTACATATTGGGAGGATATTTCTACAAAATATATAATTATTTGGAGCACTATCAAATATCCCCATACTTGAACGTTGATTGTCCTCAAGCAATACATAACTTGAAATAATATAATACATCACACAAATCACTTCTTTATTCTTCACACTTTGTACATCAGTGATTTTGATATGATGGTATAAACAATGATAGTAACGATAGAACCATGGTTAAAGGTGGGTGTGTCATCCACAGTTGCCTCGGGTTTAGGTCAACGACACTTGCAATCAAATAGCCGATTTACTTTCGGTTTCCAAAGCAAAGTGCACATTTGAAAGGCAGTTTACAGTCCCACATGACTATGAAAATGTAGATCCTTAAGGAAATTGGATCTTTATGAAAACATTTGATCCTTTGAAAATTCAATCTAGCTTTTACCCTAGATAAGTTTTCCAGAATAACCCTTCACTGGTGTTTGCAAAATATTTTTGTGGGTTGTGTGGGTTTCAGATTTGAAAATTTTAGCTCAACACTTGTGGTTTTGTGTTACCCACTTGCTAACCTTGTATTAGGAAAGCAACACGTCCAGTTCACTTGTCCCGTATATTACCTTTCGGCAAACTACCGTCCGGTTGTAAAAGAAAGCGATGAACAAGCAAATGTTAAGGCAATGTCCCGTGACATGCTTTTGATTATGGTCTATAAACGTGTCGGATGCTAGTACTATCCTTTGTAGGAGCAATAGTAAAGATCATCCTATGATTTTTTGGTCTGGCACAAGGTCCTGTCTCCGACCATGCTATGCAACCACCGTTCTTACGGTTGACACCCGATTTGGTTCAGGTGACCTAATGAATTCCAGGTGTATTCCTAGGATTTTGCGTTCAATGGTAATGAACGCATTGAAAATAGGTTTTCAGAAAACAAATCGGTTTTAATTTTGATCAAAATATTTTCTCGTTCAAGCTCGAGTTTAGATATCATTGAATTCCATGAGTTTGTAATTCTCAATCTTTAAGGTCAATCTCAAGGATTGAGTAATATCAGGCTTAAAAGCTGATTTTTAATCTTTAAGGAGATTATCCTTTCTGGGGGTCTGATTCATTAGTCTTATCAAGCTAATTTGCACGGCGCCCTCCCCATTTTACGAGACAGATCCTCTCATGGTTAGGATAAGTCTGACCACATGGCGACCCTCTTTGATGCTGAGGTCCGTGGATTTCCTGCTAATTTTAGAGATGACTTTTCTAGATTTTTCGTCAACCTACAGCTGGTCTGGACGACAACTTCTTGACCTAAATCAAGAAGCGCGTGTCTTTTTCGGAAGACTTTACTTCCTTTTAATGATGGAATTGATTCATCGTGTAGATCCATCTTTTCTTTTCTTTCATCGGGTAAAATAGTTAATTTAGTCCAAAACAAAAGCACCTGCAATAACTTTACGGAAACATGTGCTAGATAGTTTTTAATTGAATAACTAGGTACATTCTCCCCACACTTAGTTTCTTTCTTTGCCTTTTTATTCTCCTTTATTCCATTTTAAATGAATTCAAGCGTTTTAGGGTGTTTCTCAATTTATGTCCTTTCCGAGGTAACGATAATTTCGGTATTAACACCTAGTTTTCATCGTTCATAAATATGTATAAACATGATTTTGAATTCATTTAGTTGAAAATTTTTTAAAATTTTCACAAAATTTAGAAAATAAGCCAAGAATAGACCCAAGAGAATTTATAACCCTTCTCCACACTTGAGATCATGCAATGCCCTCATTTGCATGAAATCAGACTATAATTATAAATTCATGAGGGTGATTAGTGTAGAAAAGTGATTGAAAATACCCAGTTTGTAATTTCAGAGCTCGTTGAATGATAGATGGCGCGCCTCATCGTTCATTCCTTCTTGTTTTATCACAAATGTTTTTCTTCAAAAACGGTTGCTTTTCTGAACTGTTTGTTAATATTTGAAAATGCGTATTTTACCCTAATTTATCATGCATGTTTATTAACAAGTTATGCACTAACCCGAACCCCTAATTTAACGTTAAGTGGGGTTAGACTTCCCCACACTTAGCTGACGACATGTGAAGTCGGTAGAATAAGTTCCACGAATTAAAATAGTGAGCCAGTTATTTACATCTCGGGTGGTATAAAATATATCAATGGGTTTAAAGTTTAAACCCACCCGATCGTCACTACTTAATTCTTTTTTAAGTGTAGCTTTTAGTAAATGGATATGTCTCTTTTCTGGTTCTTGGTCAAATGGATCGATATACATCGACATACATATTATAGGGCGGACAATTCCTAACATTTCCTTCCTTTTATTCTCGAGATCAAAGTTTTCACCTCTATTACCCAATTGGGTGAAATTTGAGGTGTCAATATCTATTACAGCTCGTAGTTCATCTTCGGTAGATGACTCGTCTATTGAGAATATTGGGTTGGAAGGTTGTGGAATGGTGAATTTCGGGATTGGAGTAGATTCTTCTTCATTAACGGTACTTATCGGTCCCACCACTTTGGTCTCGGGGGTAAAGTTTTTAACTGTTGGTCCCTTAATAACAACAGGAGTATTGTAGAGGGGGGGTGAATACAATTCTTTTCTTAATTAACTAGTCAGTTAAACACGTTTAGTATTCTGTAGTAAATAAGATAGAGTCACAGGTAATTTTCAACTGTTATTCTTTATTGATAAAATCAGAAAGAATCACAACTATCCTTGGCGGAAATGATAGTTGGTTGATACAGATTACCTAGATTATAGCTATGAGATAAACTAAAGCTATTACACGGTTTTGACTCTAACAGATAAACCCACACCACTAGTTTTTACAATAGTGGATACAACAATATATATAGTAGTTCTATTAACCGTGTAATTAATCTATTATCCACTAGTACATTGGATGCCTTGTACTTGTGGGGACAATTGTGTCAGAAGGCGTGCTCTCCTTCTTTCCTCTTAGATAGCTATTTGCAGGAACCCACCAATTCGGTTTGGCACTACCATTTGATTTAAACAAATGGAATGTTGTGTTCCCTAGGTATGAATAAAGTATAACACATGTCTGCACATGCGTTCCACTTCTGCATTCCCACGTGGTCTTGTAAGGTCACTTGTCAGCCGCCGACTCCTGTCCTTTTCTGTTCAACTTTGTCTTCGACTTCTGTTGAATAGTGCGTTGATGTAGACCACTCTGGGAAACTACCATGCTTGTAATGGAGCATGGCTGTCTTGTGTTGTATGCTAATATCCAGACTTACTGGTCCTTCATATGCTGAGTCACTTGATATTCTTGATTTGCTGGGTGCACATCCTGTGCTGATTCGAAGAATACATTTCTACCTTGTGCTGATAGACTAGGCAGCATACTAAACACTCGACACAGCTATATTAGCTGACTATACATAAACAAACGTGTGCTGGCTGCACATAACACTTTAGTGCAAATAAATATTGTTTTGTCATAATTAAATCCTTAATTACTTTGGGGACTCAACATTAATGTTATCGTTTTCCCAAGAGTATCAATTTGTCACCCTTACTTCTTCTTCATTCATTGATTGATCGATGATTTCGTCGGTAGAGGCTAATGTGTCGATATGTTGTGAAATTGGTAAAGCTGAATAAAAAGTATCATCGGGATAGTTGGTGATTTCGGAGCTCTCGAATTCATCAAAATTCAATGATATGAGATTTTCTTGCACAATACTCCTCAGATCAACAGGTGTGTAGTCTGATAGAGTTTCAGCTTGCCGGTTTACAAACTCTCTCATTTGTTCATTTTGAGCATTGAGTTCTTCGAGTTTGATTTTCATACTGTCTAATAAATTTTCAGACACGTAATTTTCTTCGTCTTCTGGTTGTTGAGTTTGGATATATTCTTGTGAATAATCCCAATTAGAATTGTATTCCTCATAATCGTTCCATTCAGGTTCCATGGGTGCGTAATTTTCCATAGGAACGTAATAATAACATTCCCATGTTGAGTGATAATCTCCACAGATTTCACAACCAGTTATTGTTTCGTCATTCGTGATCCAAGATTGACCGAACGAATTGTCATCAACACCCGTTTGAGAGTATTGATTTAATTGATTTTGGATATCAAAAAGAGTTTCCATAGCCTTGTTTTCAAAATTTTCCATTTTATTGCGATGGCCAAATTTTAGCTACAATGTGGTGCATTTACTAATTATCCTATTAGTTATAAAAATAGAAAAACTTATATAAGTTGTCCAATTAATAGACTTTTCTGCTTTTGCCCACGTTTCGAATAGCCAAAAGATGCAGCAGGGAGCCAGAACCCTTTAAATCGGAAGCTCACAACTCAGCCACTAACAAATCCAACTACTACTACGAAGCAGAAAATTTGGATGTCTATCAATTTAACCACTTTAAAATAATTTTTCGTTGAAATTTAAAGAATTTTTAGAGAAGAAATAGAAAAATTCTATGTCCTAAAAACTATAGTGTCGAGAAATAAGAAAGAAAAAGATTGCGTGTCGAAAAATGTCGACAAATAAATGGTTGAAAAATAAAAAGAAAGTAGCGCGTCGTAACTTAAAAAGTACTAAAATTTATAAACAGTGTCGCAAAATTCTAAAGCACCTAAATCTTAATCTAAAGAAAAAGCACTTAAGGGATTTTATGGCAAAGCCTAAAAATCTAAAAATAAAAATAAGCTATGGCAAAAACTATGTCTTAAAACTAAATACGAGCGAAAAATACAAATATTCCGCTAAAAAAAATAAAAATAAACAAAAAAAAATAAACTTAAAGTTGTAAAAAGTACAATTTTTATAAAAATATTATTTTTATCTTTATTATTTTATAAAAGTATTAATTTTTATATATAATAAAACTAATTAAAAGTAATTATTACAAATTTAATTAAAACTAAAAATTAAATATTAAATTAATTAAACCTAATTAGGGTTTTAAAATAATAATAATTAATAATATTCCGTAATAAATGCGAAGTAGGGTTCCTGGGTGCGCCTGTCAGGGTGGCTCCGCGAGTCGTGGAGTTTAAAAAAATGTGTTTTTTTTAATTTTATATTGTTTTTCTAAAAATATATATATTTATAAAAAAAATAAATTAAAAATATAGCGTTTCGCCGAGTCCCCGGCAGTGGCACCAAAAACTTGATGTGGTAGCGTGGGGGTACGTGATAGTACTATATTTTACTACGAAATACGTTACAAAATTACACAAGTTTTAATTATTTATTTACAAATGGGATATACCTAAACCTTGCTACAACACTATAGGCAGTGTACCTAATCGTAGAGTAGTATAGGTTTTAGTAAGTCCGGTTCGTTCCACAGGGAGCGGGCTTATTGCACACTATATTTTTAAACAACTATATTTGTATAAAATATATATAATTATATATAATAATATATAAAAGGGGGTTTACCGTTTAATGACCGGTTTGTCGATTTATATTTTAAACGAAGCGTATAGTAAATGACGATATTTAAATAACAATATAAAATAAATAACAATAATTAAAATGACAATAAATTAAAGTACGAGGAAATATGAAATAAAATATATTATGCTTATTTAAACTTCCGTAACCATGATGTTTGACGTTTTGATTTTAATTTATTATCCTGGGTTAATTGTCCTTTGTCCTGGATGTATTTGAAACCTATCTGGTTTTTGTCCATAATAGTTCATAGGTCATAATTATAAACTGCTCGGCAAATTTAACCTTATACCCGAAGTCAAATATTCCAACTAACTGGGGATTCGAACTGTAACAAGGTCTTAGCACTTTGTTTAATGAATACCCCAGGTTATCGACTGTGTGTAAACCAAGGTTTTAATACTTTGTTAACAATTACTCCAATTACCCTTGAATGTAATCCACCCCTGTTTTAATGAGTCCATTGACTATTAATCCATCCCCGTGTCCGGTGAAATGAACAATAATTCGTACTTATAAATATCCTGCCCATCGTGTCCGATTAAGCGTATGTGGTTATATATAGATACGTCAAATCATAACCTTTATATTAAATTAACGAGGTATCGTTAATTTAATATAAAGCCCATTAATAGCCCATAGTCTAATTTCCACAAGTGTCGTTCTTTTGTCCAAACCCCAATTATGGTACAAAACCCAATTACCCCGTCTTTAATATTTAGCTCAACGTCATGATTACTTCGGCTCAAATAAGCATAATAATAACTTAAGTACGAGACATTAATTTAAAAAGGAGAACATAGCTTACATAGATTATTTATCGCGTAGTAGTACACGGACAGAGCTCCGACTTTAAAACCCGTAAAAATAACTTTTACATAACCCAAACTAATCTAATATAACACTAATCTATACTATATATATATATATATATATATATATATATATATATATATATATATATATATATATATATATATATATATATAAATATATATATATATATATATATATATATATATATATATTATTTATTTATTACAGAGTATTATTATTATTTATATTTTTTTATTAAAATCGAACGAATGCATGGCCTTTTATAGGCGTTTTGATTTCTGACAGCTCCGCGAGTCGTGGAATTTTAAGCTTGCAAACTCCGCGAGTCGTGGAGTTTGAAAATCCAGCTCACACAATTTTGGAACCTTGCTTGTCGACATAATTTATATATAAATATAAAATATAAATAATTAATATAATTATTTATATATTATATTATATTCTTGTGCATAGTAGACTTGTAATTTTTAGTCCGTTGCGTCGGGCGTTGATAGTTGACTCATGTCCCAGTTCCGGATTTTCGAACGTCCTTGCGTACAATTTAATATCTTGTACTTTGCGTTTTGTAACTTGTACTCTTGTCATTTTTAGACGTTTTTCATCAATAAATTGAACCTTTTGAATTGTATCTTGTACATTTGAGCTTTTTGGACGTTTGTATATTCAAATCTTCGTTTTCGCCTTTTGTCTTCGCACTTATTTAATATAAACGATTACAACTTAAAATAGGACAATTACAACTAAATAATTTACATATTGGGAGGATATTTCTACAAAATATATAATTATTTGGAGCACTATCATATACATTGTTTATTCAATTTTGGAGAAAGGTGTGCAAGTGGAGTAGGTTGCTTTGCTAATGGTCGACCAGAGTGACCCATGACTTCGATGGCTTTTATTTTATATTTTTTTTTTGCAATCTGTTATTGCTTCTAGCGAAATTCTGAGCCACCATTCTTTTTGAACCGTAAAATATTATAGCATGTTGGGCCAAGATAGATCTTGGCTAGTGGACTACTTGTTGTTGGGCCGTTAACTGCTATTTGATCTTCGGGAACAACTTGGGCTTATTCTAGTTCATTGTCGGGCCGAGGGATTTAAAGGGATTTATAGGGATGATTTATGACATGATAAAATGGAGATTAACGAAATGATGAGGTTAACAATGAATGATGATGACTGTGATGGAATGATGATCATAAGGATGATCACGATTACATAATGATATAGATGATGATGATGGGTCTTTGATGATGACCGTGAAGATAGATGACAAAGATTGATAGTGATCATGTAAAATGAGTACGATAATGATTATGGTTATGAATGGTAATGATACATGATGTTAATGATGATTAAATTTTGTCGTTACTGTTTGCATTATATTTTTCTCTCTTGAACGATGATCGATGATTTGATGTTGCCGTGTTTGATAGAAGCTCATATAGTAAACGAGTTAATTTTGATAGTTAATGTGTCTGATTAAAGCCCGGACAAAAATAGTAAACTTTTGTTATTTGATTTAAGTATTGGGCCGTAAGAATTAGATATTGAGCCGTGAATTTTGTTTAAGTTGTGGGCCGATACCTAGTTCTTTTATTGGGATAAAGAGCTTGAATAAATGATGATGATGGTGATAAACTAGTGATGATGATAGACTAGATGATGGTATTGAATGATCGATGATTAAGAAGATGATGATGGGTATAAAGAAGAAGACGGATGTATAGATTATAAGGAATTAATCTGTGTATTAAAACATAAAAGGAATAGCGGAGCAGTGGTTAGTGGTGTGTGTGCTTATTCGAGAAGTCGCGGGTTTGAGCCCGGGCATAGACATTTATTTTTAGGATTGATACATTGAGGTAGCCTTTTTATCATTATTATTATTTTTATTATTATTATTATTATTATTATTATTATTATTATTATTATTATTATTATTATTATTATTATTATTATTATTATTATTATTATTATTATTATTATTATTAATATTATTATTATTATTATTATTATTATTATTATTAATTATTATTATTATTATTATTATTATTATTATTATTATTATTATTATTATTATTATTATTATTAGTATTTTAATATAATACTAACTATATATATAAATATTAATATAACTATATAAATATTAGTCATTATAAATGTATATACACAAAGTAAAAATATATAATACATAAAATAAGTTATAATATGTGAAATTATTCAATTACGATTATATGTGTTAATATACATAATTGATATAGGTTCGTGAATTCGAGGCCAAACCCTGCACTTGTTCAGTGCCGTCATATGTATTTTTACTACAAAATACAGTATTGTGAGTTTCATTTGCTCCCTTTTTAAATGCTTTTGCAATATATATTTTTGGGACTGAGAATACATGCGCTGCTTTTATGAATGTTTTACGAAATAGACATAAGTAATCGAAACTACATTCTATGGTTGGATTATCGAACCGAATATGCCCCTTTTTAGCTTGGTAGCCTAAGAATTGGTGTTTATGATAATTGCCACCAATTGACGCGAATCCTAAAGATAGATCTATGGGCACTAACAAGCTCCAGTCAGAGAATTTAAACTGCTTTAGTACTTCGATTTATCATGTCCGATGTGAGTCCCGGAATGATGGGGATATTCTATATGCATCCTGTTAAGGTCGATTACCAGGTGTTCACCATATGAATGAATTTTAATTCGCGAGTTTCGCGTGACAACATATGAAATCTTGTGGTCTATTAAAATGATGAAAATGAATGATTATGATAAACTAATGAACTCACCAACCTTTTGGTAGACACTTTAAAGCATGTTTATTCTCAGGTATGAAAGAAATCTTCCGCTGTGCATTTGCTCATTTTAGAGATATTACTCGGAGTCATTCATGACATATTTCAAAAGACGTTTCATTCGAGTCGTTGAGTTCATCAAGATTATTATTAAGGCAATTATAGTTGGATATATTATGAAATGGTATGCATGCCGTTAACTTTCGATGTATTGAAAGTATGTCTTTTAAAAATGAATGCAATGTTTGTAAAATGCATCATATATAGGTCAAGTACCTCGCGATGTAACCAAATGTAATGTATTCGTCCAGATGGATTAGGACGGGTCGTCACATGTGGTATTAGAGCGGTGGTCTTAGCAAACCAGGTCTGCATTAGTGTGTCTAACTGATAAGTCGTTAGGATGCATTAGTGAGTCTAGACTTCGACCGTGTCTGCATGTCAAAAGTTTTGCTTATGATTTTCGTCGAAAAATTACCTGCTTATCATTCTTAGTCTAGACACATCTTATTGCATTGATTGCATGACTAGTGTATAGACAAAATTCATATCTTAGCGTATCTGTTATTGTAAACTTTATCTAGTATATTCCGTAAATTCCTCTGTAATCTACGAAGTCTTTTGTTCTATATATACGGATATTCTATGTAATTAGAATACCAGTCGATATCCGAAAATCATTTCATATCGAAAAATCCTTTATTCAATTGTACGAAATGGAACTCGCCACTAGTTCAAGTTCTTCAGAATCCGACAGCTATTCCGACATGGATGTTCACCTAAGCTCCGAAAGCAGCGTCTCCAGAATGAATCAACCAATCATCCATCCCCAATTCATCTGATGGGTTCGTAGTCGACTTAATCAATGGAGACAAGAAGAAGGTGATCCTTTCCATCAACCGAAATCACCTCTTGGCAAAGAACCTGAAGCACTTACCGGCGAACCTATTCGTAATACCATTTTCTCTCTCATTTTCAGAGTATCTCGCCATGACTATATCACAAGCCAGATTTTAAACCTTATTCATTCGCTCGTTCCTACCGACAATCATCCCGGAGTAATTTAGTCAACGAGCTTCGCGCCCGAGTTGTAGCCTTGGAAAATATGGTGCAAACCGTACCAGCTTCAGCAACATCACAAACCACAACAACACACGCCTCAACATCACAATCTGTACCTCGAGCATAATCATCGTTCTACATGACGTTCTACATCATTTATCTTCGTACGACATGAGGATTATGTAATCTCTAATGTTCTAGAGATTATATATTCTTGTTCTAACGGTAAATCAAATGAGTTTAATATCATATTGACTCATTAAATCCATGATTACATCTGAAGAGAATATATATGTAAGTATATTTTTATAAAGATTGTAATTAAAAATTCTTTTGTACAAACGATTAATGGT
The DNA here is from genome assembly GCF_046630445.1 of Rutidosis leptorrhynchoides. NCBI lineage: Eukaryota > Viridiplantae > Streptophyta > Magnoliopsida > Asterales > Asteraceae > Rutidosis > Rutidosis leptorrhynchoides. The sequence goes on from NC_092335.1 coordinate 616,319,914, forward strand.
GAAAATATTTTAACGGGTACGTAATACCCGAGAAATATTTAGATTTCACATTAATAAGTTACACTGTACATTCTTCGAATCTGATTCAACAGTCATTTACTATCCTACTTACACCCATAGATATACGTATCTGTTCACGGCAGAATAACCATTTTCATTCAATTTCATATTTAGATTTTGACCTATCAGAATCCAACAAGTGGCATAATGAAAAAAACATTGGAAAAAAATAAAATTTGTTAGAAACAAACAATTTAACTATGAGAAGAATTTTGATAAGAATCCATGCTAACTGTTCCTAGCTAACTGTTCCTAGCTAACTGATTAATTTCGTATTACATTTTATTTATCGCAATTTATTTATCGCAATTTAAATTCTCGCAATTTTATTTATCATCATTTAATTTCTGTTATTTATTTTACGCACTTTAAATATCGGGACACGTATACAAGGTTTTGACATATCATATCGACCCATCTATATATATTATTTGGAATAACCATAGACACTCTATATGCAGTAATGTTTGAGTTAGCTATACAGGGTTGAGGTTGATTCTACAATAATATATATACTTTGAGTTGTGATCGAGTCTGAGACATGTATATAACGGGTCACGACATATATTAATTAATTCGAATATTATATATTAAACTATATATGAATTGTTGAACTACTAATTGTGGACTCCTAACTATGGACTAATGACATTGGACAATTAAAATGAATTAAAATATTGATTATAACATATGAAACTAAACATTTCTTCAAGTTTGCCACTTGATTTCATCTTAAACCTCATTTGTTTCTTGACGATTATAATATGCGTTCAAACTTTCATGAATCTTGAAAACACCTCAATCGAGAGGATGAACCAACCGCACTTCATCTACGAGAGAAAAGATTGATGCATATAGTTATGCACCTAAAAACACTCAGAACCTGAATAAACGTTTAACACGTATCTGTGCTAGCTCCTTTGACGTTGTTATTACCGAAAATAACTTTGCAATCCCTTTCCAAAGTAGCCAATTTTTTCACAGCTCCAGCAAATCAACTTCGACTTTTCATTCAGATTAGCCTTATTATAACCGTGATATATAAGTTACCTTTCGTCATCGTTACCGGAGAACCGTTTATATCCCACCACATTAGCATTAAACTTGCCAGCAACTTCATTACTCATTGGCTTAACTCTCTCCGAAAAACCATTATATTTGTTCATTAAAACCCTATCATATACTCATTCACATCTTATAAAGAGAATTGCCATACTAATCACTGGGAATTAGCGAACAGTATTTTGAATCTCCCAACGTTTCTACATCAACAGTTATATGTATACATATAACATTTATCTCTTAGAATTATGATCTTCCATTCTTAAATTCTGAAAAACACCCAGTCTGCGAATCAATACTCGGAATGTTGAAAAAGCTGAATGAAGCAGCAAAAACTGTAAATGACTTTAACAGTCAAAAGTTTGATGATAAAGAATGGAGGGTTGAAAAAGCTCAAAGATTTTGATACTGAAAAATGAATTGAGCAAACCATGAAGGAGACTCTGAACAAATCATAAGAACTAAACTTGTACATAAAGAATCCTGATGATTCTGTTCTGATAAAATCTTCAACGAATACCTTTCTCCTTAATTATTCTAAAACATTGTGAATTAATTTCTTCATCACAATTTGATTCTAAAATCATAAGATATCATCATATCTTTCCTTATAAATATCCTCGATATTCTAAAAATATTATCATAACTATTCTTATCTGAAGACATCTATCTCCTCGCGTTATCTGTATTACATCAGAAAGGAAACTGTTTTAGTTTCTAAATTCTGAAAAATTCGAATGTAAATTATTAATGTTTTTGAAGTAGTGTTGGGAACTGAAGCATGAGTTAGTATAATATAATGACACTTGATTAACGTGATGATAGTATTACCTATATTGATAGTACTAAAAATTATAAGATTTTTAAATAAAACTACATTTATTGACTTTGATATAGATAACAATAATAATATTAATATTAATGAATATATAATAACAATAATCTTAATCGTATTCATAATAACAATAATAATAATTATTCTATGATAATATTTAGGATAATGTTTATAATAATTACATTTAATAATAATACTAATTATTAATAATAATAATTCTAATATTTCATGATAATAATAGTAATAACAATAATGATAAGTGTAACAATTATAATAATAATAATAATCATAACAACAATACTTATAATAATAATAATAATAATAATAATAATAATAATAATAATAATAATAATAATAATAATAATAATAATAATAATAATAATAATAATAATAATAAAAATTTGGTGTTGAAAACTACCTCATAAAGCGCGTTTAAAAAAAATGTCCCGAACCGGGCTCGAACCCGTGACCTCCTGCTTAACCCTCGACACCCCTAACCATCAAACCATTATTTCATTTCTGATTTATTCACAGACCCCTTTACATTTAATTCGTTTATTCTGACTCCCTTTTCTTCATCTTCTTCAAATTAAAAATTGACCAGAGATGATTTAATGTTAATACGAATTATAATTCACGATTTAAGACTTGCTAACAACCCAAAACAACATCTGTGATATCTTAATTATTAGACAACAGAAAAAAAAATATTAAGCAGCAGTACAGCGACGGAAGAACACTCTGCAACTTCAACATTGACTTTGATTTTAGACCTGTTTTAGATAAAAATTTCTACTTGAAATATATTATAAATTGTTTATAAAAGCTTCATGAATCCTCAATTGATCCAGAATCCTTACAACAAACTCGAATTTTACAATGAACACATCGGTTGACTTTTTTTATAAATAAACTTTGACTCGAAAATTTTTACTTGATATTAGGAATTAGGTTTTGAAACCTTGCAGATAGTTTTCAAATGAGATTCCTAACATAACTGCATTTAAGGATTTTGAAATTAATTGATAAATCGAGTTTTGACTGAAAAGATGAAGAACTGAAAAAAAAATGACTGGTTACAGTTTCCTTTTTGGTTTTAATTCGATAAATTGAATTAACTGTAATAGATAATTGATAATGATAGTGAAAAAGAGTTGGAATGTCTGAATGAGCAATTGGATCAATTTATTTATGACACAAAATTTAGTCGCCAGTGAGACAAGAAAATAAAAGAAAACAATTTTAAATCAAATCAATTGTTGTACTGAATTTGTTTGGTAATGTTAAGTTGATATGCACTTATAACAAACTGGAAGTAGAAGACAATTTCATGAGCAGTTATGAAGAAAAAATTAACATCGATTGTGATAGATAATTGATCCCATTTAATTGTTTTATATATAATTTTAGTAACTAATAAATATAAATACATTAATTAATAATACTACTATAATATAATAATAATAAAAATAATAATACTGTTAATATTTATAATAATTATCATAATAATAATAATAATATTAATAACAATGATAATATTAATTGTTAATAATAATGTTAATAATAATATTATTAATGATAATATTAATAAATTATATTACTTTTATAATAAGAATAATAATGATAATCTATAATAACAATAATGATTCATAAAGATAATATCTAATAATAATACTAGTAATAATAAGTTATATGTTTCAATTTCTATATCTATATGTTATATATTATATTAATACTAATAATACAGATATTAATATCACTGGAAGTAATAATATTAATATTAATATAATAATTATATTTTAACTTGTAATAAGATTTAATATATTAACTTTACCTTTCATTGATTATGTATTACTTACTTTATATAATAACCTATTTGAATATTTATTTTTTTAATATACTTTATTTATATATAGAGATATATTTTAAATAATAATTATTGTAATATCCTATTTTTATTTTACTAATTTTTAATAACAACAATATATAATACTTCAAATTATATTTTGAATTATTATTTATATATACATACATACATATCTATTTACAATTAATTGTTCGTGAATCGTCGAGAGCAGTCGAAGGTCAATTGAATATATGAAACAGTTCAAACTTTTTGAGGCTCACCCTTACAGACTTTTCTTATCATGTCGAAACCATATAAAGATTAAGTTTAAATTTGGTCAAAAATTTCCGAGTTGTCACAGTACCTACCCGTTAAAGAAATTTTGTCCCAAAATTTGAGTGAGGTTGTCACGGTTAACATTAAAAATATTTTCATGATAATAAAAATTGATAAAATAATATTTTATCACCGTTGCGTAATATAGGTATGGTAATTTGATTATTCGAAGAGTACGAGTGAAGCTATCACAAAATAGTGAACTGGAAAAAATATGATTCTTCTTGACTTTTGACGTAGTCAGGGTTGAATTTAGAAAATAAGGTGCGTCTTAACTTTTGACGTTGTCTTGGTTGAATTCTGGAATTCAAGTGATTTAAAGAAAATCTTCGAAACCTAAAAGATTTGATTCTTCGGTGAATAAGGGAATTAAGATCTCTATAATTAAATACGGTGATCTGCCTTGATTACTCCGTCTGATATTTCCATTATAAATTAAACTATTTCCGTTCCATTATTTTCACCATTCCTATACTTTCTTTCTTAGTTCATACATCCAAAATATTGTGAAAATACTTAATCTAATTCTACTCCTTGATATTTTCCTAATTATTATTTCTGTCATCCTTCTTTTCAATATTCCACCAAAAAAATCTGTTTACTTCTACTATTACATTGGGGCGATACTATTCTTAATTCTATTATGTCTTTATATTGCTATTCGTATTAATATCCACGGTTTGTAATTTCTGTGTTGTTGTCGAGTTTTATATCTTCCCTTATATTTCAGAGCTCTTTGCCTTTTTATTCTCTTCTCGACCTCCAGTTAAACGAGTAACAGTCCAGAATTCGTAAGTATGGAGTTTCTAATGAACTTAATGTTCTAAACAAGAAAGAACGTAATAGCACGATTTGATTTGTCAAATTTCCAGAATCACTGAGAATAGAACTATCAAGAATATTTTTTTTTGATATATTTAGAGGTTAAGCAGAATGAAAGAGTTATGTAACATGACACATGATGATGGTATGATCTACTGTAAACCATCATCACGTTTCATTAGAAACTCATCATGACTTACTGTAATATAATCACGTTGATCAAGTGTCATTATATTATACTAACTCATGCTTCAGTTCCCAACACTACTTCAAAATCATTCATAATTTAAATTTGAATTTTTCAGAATTTAGAAACTAAAATAGTTTCCTTATATGATATATCACAGATAGCGTGGAGAGATAATTAATATCGGACGAGAATATTTATGAAGATATCTTAAGAAATATTGAGGATATTCATAATGAAAGTGGCGATAATGTCTTAGAACTTTAGAATCATAGTGTGATGAAGAAATTCATGCACAATGATTTAGAGCAATTTAGGAGTAAGGTATTCACTAAAGATTTCTTCAGAAACAGAATCATCTGGATTCTTTATGTACAGGCTTTGGTCCTTGTATTTTTCCTTGATCTTCTCCATGGTTCGCTTAATCCGTTTTTCAGTATCAAAATTTTTGAGCTTTTTCAGCCTGCCATTCCTTATTATCAACTTTTGACTGTTAAGGCAGTCTCCAGTTTTCATTACTTCATCAGCTTTTTGAAAAACTCAGAAAGCTGATTCATAGGCTAAAACGTTTTTCAGAAATTTAGAATTGAAGTTCATAACTCCAGGTGATAGAAGTTATATATATATATATATATATATATATATATATATATATATATATATATATATATATATATATATATATATATATATATATATATATATATATAATTGTTGTCGTAGAATCGCTGAGAAATTCAAGATTATCGATTGATGCCTCCAGGTATTTGGTATGACAATACTCGTTACAAGATGCGGATGAGTATATGATAGGGTTTCAATGAATATAATGATTTTTTGGAAAAACAAAGATCAACACAGTTGCTGATAAGTTTACTGCTAATGTGGTGGAATATAAACGATTCTCTAGTAACAATGATGAAGGGGTAATCTTTATAATAAGGTTTATTCGAATAAAAAAATTGAAGATGATTTGTTAGAGCTGTGACAAAATTGACTAATTTAGGGAGATTGTAAAGTCATTTTCAGTAATAATAATGCCAAAGGAGCTAGCACAGATACATGTTAAACGTTTACTCAGGTTCCGAGTGTTTTCAGGTGCATAACTATATGCATCAATCTTTTCTTCCCTAGATGAAGTGCGGTTGATTCATCCTCTCGATTAAGGTGTTTTTAAGAATCATAAAAGGTTTGAACGCAGATTGTAATTGTCAAGATACAAATGAGGTTTAAGATGAGATCAAGTGGCAAACTTGAAGAAATGTTTAGTTTCATAAGTTATAATCAATATTTTAATTCATTTTAATTGTCCAATGTTATTAGTCCACAGTCGATAGTCCACAGTTAACAGTCCAATAATTCATATATAGCTTAATATATAATATTCGAATTAATTAATACGTATCGTGACCCGTGTACATGTCTCAGACTCGATCACAACTTAAAGTATATATATTATTGTAGAATCAACATCAACCCTGTATAGCAAACTCAAGCATTACTGCATATAGAGTGTCTATGGTTATTCCAAATAATATATACAGATGCGTCGATATGATATGTCAAAACCTTGTATACGTGTCCCGATATTTAAAGTGCGTAAAATAAATAACAGAAATTAAATGGCGATAAATAAAGTGCGTAAAGTAAATAACAGAAATTAAATGACGATAAATAAAATTGCGATAAATAAACTGCGATAAATAAAATGTAATCAGTTGGCTAAGAACAGTTAGCTGGAAACAGTTAGCGTGGATTCTTAACAAAATTTTTCATAGTTAATTTGTTTGTTTCTAACAAATTTTTATTTTGTCAAATGTTTTCTTCATTATGCCACTTGTTGGATTCTGATAGGTCAAAATCCAAATATGAAATTGAATGAAAATGGTTATTCTATGGTGAACTGATTCGTATATCTGTGGATGTAAGTAGGATAGTAAATGACTGTTGAATCAGATTCGAAGAATGTACAGTGTAACTTATTAATGTGAAATCTAAATATTCTTCGGATATTACCTACCCGTTAAAATATTTTCACCATTAACAGTTTGTGCAAAAGAATTTTTAATTACAAACTTTATGAAAACATATATACATATGTATATTTTCTTCAGATGTAATCATGGATTTAATGAGTCAATATGATATTTAATTCATTTGATTTACCGTTAGAACAAGAATATATAATCTCTAAAACATTAGAGATTACATAATCATCATGTCGAACGAAGATCAAGGATGTAGAATGATATGTAGAACGAAGATTATACTCGGGGTACAGAATGAGGTGTTGAGGCATGTCATGTTGATACTTGGGTTGTTGGTGGTACTGTTGGTGCCGGTGATGTTGCTGAAGCTGATAATTTTTTCACCATGTTTTCTAAATTGATTACTCGAGCGTGAAGCTCGAGACTTCTTCGATTACTCCGGGATGATTGTCGGTCGGAACGAACGGATGAATAAGGTTTAGAATTGTGGAAAGAATGTAATCGTATCGAGCTACTCTGGAAATGAGGTTAAAAATGGTGTTTCGGATAGGCTTGCCGGTAAGTGGTTCAGGTTCTTCGCCAAGAGGTGAATTCGGTTGGTGGAAGGGATCGCCTTCTTTGCGTCTCCATTGATTAAGTTGACTACGAACCCATCAGATGAATTGGGGATGGATGATTGGTTGATTCATTCTGGTGACACTGCTTTCGGAGCTTAGGTGAAACTCCATATCGGAATAGCTGTCGGAATCCGAGGAATTCGAACTGGTTGAGGGATTCATCTCGTACGATCAGATAAAGGATTTTTGATAAGAAAATAGATTATAGGATGTAGATTAGTACCCTGCAATACATAATTTACATATGCATATATAATACTAAAATCCCATAAGTTACGGAGGAATCTACAGAAGTTGTCAGGCAAAGGTAACAATAACAGATACGCTAAGATATGAATTTATCTATACACTGTCTATGCAATAGAGGCAGTAAGACGTGTCTAGACTTTAAGGATGATAAGCAAATAATTTCCTAAGGATGATAAGCAGATGATTTCCGACTAGAAATGATAAGCAAAACTTTTGACATGCAGATATGGTCGAAGTCCAGACTCACTAATGCATCCTAACAACTATCTATTAGACATACTAATGCAAGACCTGGTTTGCTAAGTCCACCTCTCTGATACCACCTATAACGACCCGTCCTAATTCATCTGGATGAATACATTACATTTGGTTACATCGCGAGGTACTTGACCTCTATATGATACATTTTACAAACATTGCATTTGTTTTTAAAAGACAAACTTTCATTACATTGAAAGTTGACGGCATGCATACCATTTCATAATATATTCAACTATAATTAACTTAGTAATAATCTTGATGAACTCGACAACTCGAATGCAACGTCTTTTGAAATATGTCATGAATGACTCCAAGTAATATCTCTAATATGAGCAAATGCACAACGAAAGATTTCTTTAACACCTGAGAATAAACATGCTTTAAAGTGTCAACCAAAAGGTTGGTGAGTTCATAAGTTTATAGTAAACAATAAAATTCATCATTTTGATAGACCACAAGATTCAAATACAGTACACCTATCTCGTGTACGAAACCATTTTTCATAAATCTTAGTAACCGTATACATATCTCGTGTACAAAAATATCATACACATAACCTGTGTATAAAAATCATTCTCTCGATACATAACATTCACTTTACTTTCATAGCTTGGCTTGGTAACCGACCTTAACATATAATGCGCTTCAATAATATCCCCAAAATAGAACATCTCGTCTGTATAATAATCATATAAACTTCGAAGTACTAAACACCACGCCCACTAGCTCTTCCGTCTACTGAACATTCTGGGTGGGGGCGTTAAACCCAGTAGATACCTTTAGGATTCGCGTGAATTAGGGCCATACCCGATTCTAATTGTTAGGTTACCAAGCAATAATAATCAGTGGAAATATTCACAACAATTAGTGGCAATTATAACGTCCAACTAATTCAACAATAATCCACAGAACTTCTGTCTGCATAATAATTCATTCGAGGAATATTTTGCTTGTGTCTATCTCGTCAAACATTTATAAAAGCATTTCATGTATTCTCAGTTCAAAATAGATTGCAAAAGCAGTTATAAAAACAGCGCATGTATTCTCAGTCCCAAAAATGTAAAGAGTAAAAGGGAATCAAATGAACTCACGGTACTGTATTTTGTAGTAAAAATACATATGACGATAATGAACAATGCAGGGTTGACCTCGGATTCATGAACCTATATTAATTACATTTCTATTAAAACATATGATAGAAATATCATAATTTCATTTATTAATGTATATTATTTATATATATTTTATAGGTATATAAGATTTATACTAGATTTCATTTAAAAACATATACTTTATGTTATATCTTAAATTATATGTTTTATGTATTTATCTTGTATATGTATTTAAAATAATTAACATAGTTATATTTATATCTATATATATTTAGAATTATATAAAAAAAATATACTTAATTTGTTGTATGTAAGTTTTTATGTAAGTAATGTTAATGTAATTTATATATAGTTATATGGAATATTAATATAGTTGTAGTATATGTATTAAGTATGTTTTGTGTACAAACATATTTATTTATTTAAAAAAATGATAGTTTTGATATTAATGAATTAATAATAATAATAATAATAATAACCTTATTAAAATGATATTATTAATAATAATGATGATATTGTTAATAATGATACTTTTGTTCAATAATAATAATAATACTAGTAGTTACAAAAACGATACTAATACTAATATTAATGAAAATAATAATAATTTGTATCATTCTCATGATAATAATAATGTTCATAATCATATTGATAATAGTATTACCTATATTGATAGTACAAATAATTATAAGATTTTTAAATAAAACTACATTTATTGACTTTGATATAGATAAAAATAATAATATTAATATTAATGAATATATAATAATAATAATCTTAATCGTATTCATAATAACAATAATAATAATTATTCTATGATAATATTTAGGATAATGTTAATAATAATTACTTTTAATAATAATACTAATTATTAATAATACTAATTAATAATAATAATTCTAATATTTCATGATAATAATAGTAATAACAATAATGATAAGTGTAACAATTACAATAATAATAATAATAATAATAATAATAATAATCATAACAACAACAATAATAATAATAATAATAATAATAATAATAATAATAATAATAATAATAATAATAATAATAATAATAATAATAATAATAATAATAATAATAATAATAATAATAATAATAAAATTTGGTGTTGAAAACTACCTCATAAAGCGCGTTTAAAAAAAATTTCCCGAACCGGGCTCGAACCCGTGACCTCTTGCTTAACCCTCGACACCCCTAACCATCAAACCATTATTGCATTTCTGATTTATTCACAGACCCCTTTACATTTAATTCGTTTATTCTGACTCCCTTTTCTTCATCTTCTTCAAATTAAAAATCGACCAGAGATGATTTAATGTTAATACGAATTATAATTCACGATTTAAGACTTGCTAACAACCCAAAACAACATCTGTGATATCTTAATTATTAGACAACAGAAAAAAAATATTAAGCAGCAGTACAACGACGGAAGAACACTCTGCAACTTCAACATTGACTTTGATTTTAGATCTGTTTTAGATAAAAATTTCTATTTGAAATATATTATAAATCGTTTATAAAAGCTTCATGAATCCTCAATTGATCCAGAATCCTTACAACAAACTCGAATTTTACAATGAACACATTGGTTGACTTTTTTTATAAATAAACTTTGACTCGAAAATTCTTACTTGATATTAGGAATTAGGTTTTGAAACCTTGCAGATAGTTTTCAAATGGGATTCCTAACAGAACTGCATTTAAGGATTTTGAAATTAATTGATAAATTGAGTTTTGACTGAAAAGATGAAGAACTGAAAAAAAAAAGACTGGTTCCAGTTTCCTTTTTGGTTTTAATTCGATAAATTGAATTAACTGTAATAGATAATTGATAATGATAGTGAAAAAGAGTTGGAATGTCTGAATGAGCAATTGGATCGATTTATTTATGGCACAAAATTTAGTCGGCACTGAGACAAGAAAATAAAAGAAAACAATTTTAAATCAAATCAATTATTGTACTGAATTTGTTTGGTAATGTTAAGTTGATATGGACTTGTAACAAACTGGAAGTAGAAGACAATTTCATGAGCAGTTATGAAGAAAAAATTAACATCGATTGTGATAGATAATTGATCCCATTTAATTGTTTTATATATAATTTTAGTAACTAATAAATATAAATACATTAATTAATAATACTACTATAATATAATAATAATAAAAATAATAATAGTTTTAATATTTATAATAATTATCATAATAATAATATTAATAACAATGATAATATTAATTGTTAATGATAATGTTAATAATAATATTATTAATGATAATATTAATAAATTATATTACTTTTATAATAAGAATAATAATGATAATCTATAATAACAATAATAATTCATAATGATAATATCTAATAATAATACTAGTAATAATAAGTTATATGTTTTAATTTCTATATCTATATGTTATATATTATATTAATACTAATAATACAGATATAAATATCACTGGAAGTAATAATATTAATATTAATATAATAAATATATTTTAACTTGTAATAAGATTTAATATATTAACTTTACCTTTCATTGATTATGTATTACTTACTTTATATAATAACCTATTTGAATATTTATTTTTTAATATACTTTATTTATATATAGAGATATATTTTAAATAATAATTATTATAATATCCTATTTTTATTTTACTAATTTTTAATAACAATAATATATAATACTTTAAATTATATTTCGAATTATTATTTATATATACATACACACATATCTATTTACAATTAATTGTTCGTGAATCGTCGAGAGCAGTCGAAGGTCAATTGAATATATGAAACAGTTCAAACTTTTTGAGGCTCAACCTTACAGACTTTGCTTATCATGTCGAAACCATATAAAGATTAAGTTTAAATTTGGTCAAAAATTTCCGGGTTGTCACACTAATTTCCTTAATTACCGGAGAAACAAATCTTATTACGAAGATTTTCTCTAAATCCCTTGAATTCCGGAAATCAACCGTGACTACATCACCGATTTAGACGAACCTACATTTACTCATTTTACTCTTTTGTGATAGTTTTACTTGTACTCTTCATATAATCAAATTGTTTTATACATATTACTCAATGATGATAAAACTTTAATTTCTAGCTTGTATGCGTTATGAAAACATACTTATTGTCAGCCATGACCATCCCAATCAAATTTTGGGACGAAATTTCTTTAACGGGTAGGTACTGTGACGACCCGAAAATTTTCGACCAAATTTGAACTTGATCTTTATATGTTTCCGACACGATAAGCAAAGTCTATAATGTTGAGTCTCGAAAATTTTGGAACTATGTTTATGTGTTCACTTACCTTCGACCAGTTTCGACGATTCACGAATAACTAATTGTAAATAGATATGTGTGTATATATATATAAATGGTAATTGAAATATTATATGTTATTGTTATAAAAATTTAATTATGTAAAATAAAATAAAAATAGGATATTATTATAAGTATTATTTAAAATATATCTCTATATATAAATAAAGTATATTAAAAATAAATATTAAATGATTGTAATACTCGTTTGATGTTTTGATTGATATTAAGCAAGTTAAATTTAAACTTATGTAATTTTGAAATAAACGGTGATACGAAAATGAGCTCTATATATTTTAGGCTTATTAAAAATGTATTTAGGAACTATTTGTTAAATTTTAACACTTTTTATATTTTACCCAGAAATGAGGGGGACAATTGATGTAAATTTTATTTAACAAATTAAGGATCGAATTTTATACCATAATGACCAAAATAAATAAATAAAGTTAATTTAAAAATATGGGATTTTTTTGAACACTTTTATCCGCCACTGATTTCGCACGATACACAGTCCGTAAAAACTGTTGATAGAATAAATATATCTATAGTACTCTACGGCTAAAGAAGTCACATGTTTTTAATTCTTCTTCTTTGATTATTATTATTTATACTATATTATTATTATTAATTAATTATTTATTATAATTATATAAGTGTTATAGATATGGATGTAATAGATTTGTTAACTCATCACTCTCCTCACTCCTGTAACCCATCACTAACTATTTCTAAATCTATTTCCATTTCTACTTCGATATTGATCATGATCATGATCATGATTCTCGATCCATTATGTTTACATTAACTTCCATTGAGCAAACCCATTAAAACTTCCATCATCCAATTCACCACCTCGGCAACCACTTCCAACCGAGAACACCACCATCTCCTTTGATGAAACCCATATCACGTTTGTTTGTTGCTGTACAGTCGAGGACCCAAGAACAAATCATGTTTCTGCTTTTCGATGCACACAAGTTATGCTCTCTAGTCTCAATCATTTTCTCAAGCAAAACACACACACCACCAAACATGGCTAATGATCGACCGGACATATTTTTTTTACAAAGATGTTTTATCGTTTGCCACCATAGTTGATCACTGTAACCTTTGGCTACCACTTTTCGAACCATGATAGTCACCATCTTATACAACCACCTCCGGCCACCAGTCACCTACGCCTACAACCACCCATGACCACCGGTACCACCACCTTACACTCCTCCTTCAAAACTTCACGACAACCACCATTTGTTTACAAATCCACCATTACCAAACCTTTGAACAACCATCATAATCACCTTGTTTCCATGGCCACCGTAAACTGCTACCTACATGCTATTCTGTCTCGGTTCAAACTCAACCCAAAACTGTTAAAACCGTTTTCCTTTCCTTGCCTTTCCTTCTTCTTTATGTGAACCAAAAACAAAACCCACAATATTATTCTTGTTCAATGCCCACTTGTTTAAATCACTTTTACTACCACCTATCACTGCGTTTTTATTTCATTTATCTACGATCCTGATTCAAACATTAACAAAGGAGCTAAACTATAAAGGTGATGTATTGTATATTAGTATACATTGTTTATTCAATTTTAAAGAAAGGTGTGCAAGTGGAGTAGGTTGCTTTGCTAATGGTCAACAACAGTGACCCATGACTTCGATGCCTTTTATTTTATATATTTTTTTTTTGCAATCTGTTTTTGCTTTTAGCGAAATTCTGAGCCACCATTCTTTTTGAACCGTAAAATATTATAGCATGTAGGGACGAGATAGATCTTGGCTCGTGGACTACTTGTTGTTGGGCCGTTAACTGCTATTTGATCTTAGGGAACAACTTGGGCTTATTCTAGTTCATTTTCGGGCCGAGGGATTTAAAGGGATTTATAGGGATGATTATGACATGATAAAATGGAGATTAACGAAATGATGAGGTAAACGATGAATGATAATGACTGTGATGGAATGATGATCATAAGGATGATCACGATTGCATAATGATATAGATGATGATGATGGGTCTTTGATGATGACCGTGAAGATAGATGACAAAGATTGATAGTGATCATGTAAAACGAGTACGATAATGATTATGGTTATGAATGGTAATGATACATGATGTTAATGATGATTAAATTTTGCCGTTACTGTTTGCATTATATTTTTCTCTCTTGAACGATGATCGATGATTTGATGTTGCTGTATTTGATAGAAGCTCAGACAGTAAACGAGTTAATTTTGATAGTTAATGTGTTTGATTGAAGCCCGGACAAAAATAGTAAACTTTTGTTATTTGATTCAAGTATTGGGCCGTGAATTTTGTTTAAGTTGTGGGCCGATATCTAATTCTTTTATTGGGCCAAAGAGCTTCAATAAATGATGATGATGGTGATAAACTAGTGATGATGATAGACTAGATGATGGTATTGAATGATCGATGATTAAGAAGATGATGATGGGTATAAAGAAGAAGACGGATGTATAGGTTATAAGGAATTAATTTGTGTATTAAAACAGAAAAGGAATAGCGGAGCAGTGGTTAGTGGTGTGTGTGCTTATTCGAGAAGTCGCGGGTTCGAGCCCGGGCATGGACATTTATTTTTAGGCTTGATACATTGAGGTAGCCTTTTTATCATCATCATTATTATTATTATTATTATTATTATTATTATTATTATTATTATTATTATTATTATTATTATTATTATTATTATTATTATTATTATTATTATTATTATTATTATTATTATTATTATTATTATTATTATTATTATTATTATTATTATTAGTATTTTAATATAATACTAACTATATATATAAATATTAATATAACTATATAAATATTAGTCATTATAAATGTATATACACAAAGTAAAAATATATAATATATAAAATAAGTTATAATATGTGAAATTGTTCAATTATGATTATATGTGTTAATATACATAATTGATATAGGTTCGTGAATTCGAGGCTAAACCCTGCACTTGTTCAGTGCCGTCATATGTATTTTTACTACAAAATACAGTATTGTGAGTTTCATTTGCTCCCTATTTAAATGCTTTTGCAATATATATTTTTGGGACTGAGAATACATGCGCTGCTTTTATGAATGTTTTACGAAATAGACACAAGTAATCGAAACTACATTCCATGGTTGGATTATCGAACCGAATATGCCCCTTTTTAGCTTGGTAGCCTAATAATTGGTGTTTATGGTAATTGCCACCAATTGACGCGAATCCTAAGGATAGATCTATGGGCACTAACAAGCCCCAGTCAAAGAATTTGAACTGCTTTAGTACTTCGATTTATCATGTCCGATGTGAGTCCCGGAATGATGGGGATATTCTATATGCATCCTGTTAAGGTCGGTTACCAGGTGTTCACCATATGAATGAATTTTAATTCGCGAATTTCGCGTGACAACATATGAAATCTTGTGGTCTATTAAAATGATAAAAATGAATGATTATGATAAACTAATGAACTCACCAACCTTTTGGTTGACACTTTAAAGCATATTTATTCTCAGGTATGAAAGAAATCTTCCGCTGTGCATTTGCTCATTTTAGAGATATTACTTGGAGTCATTCATGACATATTTCAAAAGACGTTGCATTCGAGTCGTTGAGTTCATCAAGATTATTATTAAGACAATTATAGTTGGATATATTATGAAATGGTATGCATGCTGTCAACTTTCGATGTAATGAAAGTATGTCTTTTAAAAACGAATGCAATGTTTGTAAAATGCATCATATAGAGGTCAAGTACCTCGCGATGTAACCAAATGTAATGTATTCGTCCAGATGGATTAGGACGGGTCGTCACATATGCTATCCTGTACATTCTTCAAATCCGATTCAACAGTCATTGAACTATCCTACCTACATCCACAGATATATGTATTCGTTCACTGAAAAACAACCATTTTCATTCAAATTCAATTTCATATACGAATTTTTACCGATCAAAATTTAAGTCAAGATTTGACAAGTGGCATAATGAAGAAAATAATAGACAAAATAAAATTAATTAGTAACCAATTAATTAACTACGTAAAATTTTAAATCTATACTAACCAAATCCTAGCTAACTGTTCCTATACCAGTTATGACTATTTCCTTATTACATTTTATTTATTGTCATTTTAATTATCGCAATAAATTACCGGAATTTTAATACTCGCAATTTTGTTTATCGTCATTCAAATACTGTTATTTACCTTACGCACTTTAAATATCGTTGTTTAAATACTGTCATAATATACTAGTATTGGTTAATCCCGAGACAATATAATATAACCTTGATTAACTAGATTATATATTGAACTATTGGACTATTAGACTATTGGACTACTAACATTGGACTACTAACAGTGGACAATTAAAAAGTATTAAAAGAGTAGGAAATATTAATTATAACACATTCTGATTTAAAATATCGTTAATAAGTTACATCTTCTACAGTTAAACATTTCTTCATGTTTGCCACTTGATTTCATCTTGAACAATCATATATATCTTGACAATTACAAACTGCGTTCAAACCCTTTGAAATTCTTGAAAACACCTTGGATTGGTAACTAATGATTCAGAAATGAGAATGCTGATGAAGAAGCAAAAGCTATAGATGGTCTTAATGGCCAAAAGTTTGATACTAAAGTATGGTGTGTTGAAAAGGCTCAGATTTGGAACTGAAAAACGGATTGAGCGAACCATGAAGGAGGCTGTGGATTAATCACAAGGACTAACCTTGTATTCAAGAATCTAGATGATTTTGTATCTGATGAAATCTTTAGCGAATATCTTGCTTCTTATTTATTCTAAATCCTTGCGGAAAAATTTTCTTCCTCAACCTCCGATCTCAGAAATTCCAAAATATCATCATAAATATCTTCGATATTTATGAGGATATTTTCATAAATATTCTTGTCCGAAATTATTTATCTCTTCGTACCATCTGTATTAAATCATAAAGGAAACTATTTTAGTTTCTAAATTTTTATGGTCTTCAAGTTTAAATTATGAATGTTTTTGGAGAAGTGTTGGGAATTGAAGCATGAGTTAGTATAATATAATGACGCCCGACCAACGTGATTATATTACAGTAAGTCATGCTGAATTTGTAATGGAACATGATGAGTCACAGATCATACAATCATCATGTGCCATGTTACATAACTTTTTCATTCTACTTAATCTCTAAACATATCAAGAAAATATTTCCTTGATATTTCTATCTCTTCCGTGATTTTCTGGTAATTTAACAAGTCATGTCGTTCTATTACCATTTCTTTCTTACAACGTTAGCCATGATCATTTGAAATTCAAAGACTTAATCTACGAATCCGAGACGTCTTAATCTCTTTACTCAAAGTCGAGAAGAGAAAACAAAAGTATGAAGCTTCGAAACATAAATAGGAGTATAAATAACAGCAAACAGGAAATATCATAAACCGTGAATGTCAATAATTATGGAAAGACAGATGCAAGGAAAGATTATGAAAATCACTACCCCAAGGGCGAAGTAGAAGTAAACAGATTCCTCCGGTGGGAGTTGGAATAGAAGGATGATTGTTGCGATAATAAGAATGAGGTCAAGGATCTGAACTAGATGGAGCATTTCCACGACTTTTGGAAGTGTAATTTAAGGAAGAAATTAGAGGAGTGGTGAAAATAATGGAACGGAAGAAATTAGAGGTTAATTTATAGGAAAATGTCAGACATAGCAATCGAGGCAGATTACTAAATTTAATTAAAGAGGATCCTAATTTCCTTATTCACCGAAGAACGAATCTTATATAGATTTTGAAGATTAACTCTAAGTTCCTTGAATTCCAAAAATCCATCGTGACTACGTCAAAAGTTAAATCTCTATCTCAATCTTTTGTGACAGCTTCACTCGTACGCTTCACATAATCGAATCGTTTTATCTATATTAATCAATAATGATAAAAATCTATTTATCAACTCATATTCGTCATGAAAACATTTTTATTGTTAGCCATGATGACCTCGATCAAATTTCGGGACGAAATTTCTTTAACGGGTAGGTATTGTGACGACCCGGAAAATTTCGACTAATTTTAAACCAAACTCTCGATACGATTTAATATCTTTGACACGATGAGGTATGTTGAATGTATATTTATATGGTCTCGAATTTATTTAGTAAACAATAATAGCACTCGTTTGTCAGTCGATCGATATTAAGGAAGTTAAATTCAAACTTATATAATTTTAAAATAAACGGCGATCCGAAAATGAGCTATATGAATAATAGGCCTATTAAAAATATATTTAGAAGCTAAATAATAAATTTTACCATTTTTTATATTTTACCCAGGACCAAGTGCAGACAGTTGATTTAATTTTTATTTAAGAATTAAGGACCAATTTTTATACCATAATGACTGAAATAAATAACTATAATTATCATAAAAATTTGGAATTTATCTGAGTACTTTTTATCCGCTACTGATTTATAACGGACCACGATATAATATTCCTAATAAAACTGTCGGTAATATAATCCAAATAAATCGATGGCTTTACTATTATACTGTGCATGCTTTCTGTTTTTCATTTCATATTACTGGTGCACTGATTGAGTTTATGATATTACTTTATCATATATATTATATTCTATCTAATCTAATTCTCGATATCTATATAAACATATTACTAGCATACAAAGATACAGAGAGATATATATCCATCTCCTTCTTCCTTTCACCATAACTACCGTCCATTGCTCGCCATCACCTTTGGCCACCCTAGCATCTACGATGCATCACCACCCTTGAACCTCCACCCAACAACCAACACCACACCCACATGATCCACCATCTTCAACAATTGACCTAGTTGCTATCACCACTTCTGTCTCAGTCTCGAACCATTTTTGATGCTATGTTACAACCGTTGAAGAGGACTCATACACTTTCGAAAACCACCTTCTTCAACCTCACTAACCAAACAAACTTGACTGTTGTTTCCTGTTTCTAATCTTGTACCAACATGAACGAACACCATCAACACAACTCATCTTGTAAATTCTTCATTTTCGATTCTAATTAAATCACAGAACCACATCACCACCATGAAACATTCTATATATCGTGTACCATTGCTACTTGCTCTCTCCGTCTTCTATTTTTCGAGACCCATATTACCTCCATTTATTCAACCGCCACCCAAAACAACCCATATAATCCACCTTCTTTCATATCTTTGTTGTTGAGTAACCATGTCATCTCCTTCACCATCGACCCATTTCACCACTGAACTCTGAACCACCATCAACCACGGACCACCATCAACCACGAACCACCATGTGACCACCTAGAATCTCTCTCATCTCTCTCCCTCTCCAATTACTGTTGAAAACCGTTGCTAATCCTCAACCACCGAACCATTATTGCTGCTATTCACTTCCTGTTTTTAGCTGCTACTGCATCAGCTTTTATTTCTGTTTCTCTTATAACCGTCACCCATTTAAATCGATTGTTCCTACTTCTGGAGTACTGTTACAGCTACTGCAGCCTTTACTCTTCTGTTTGTTTCGATCACACTCCATAATCACCACCAAAACCCTATTTTTTTATTTTTCTTCTTTCTCTTCGATGCAACGATGGGTGTCTATTTTGTTTTTCTTACGACAGCTATGAACTTGAATCCTGCAATTTGCAATTGATGGTATCGAAAAAAAAACTGTTTGGTGCTTTTTCTTTTTGTGGCCGACAACCACAATACAAATACCCCACTTGATAAAAAAATAAGACATCGATTGTTACAGGATTAATAAATCACAAGATTAGGCTTACACTATTCATGCAATCAATGCAGTAAGATATGTCTAGACTAAGAATGATAAACATATAATTTCTGACAAGAAATGATAAGCAAAACTTTTTGACATGCAGCTAAGGTCAAAGTCCAGACTCACTAATGCATCTTATTAACTATCAGTTTGACACACTAATGCAAGAACAGGTTCGCTAAGACCACCGCTATGATATAACATGAAGCAACCCATCCTAATTCATAAGGACGAATACAATAACATATGGTTACATTGCGAGGTATTTGAACTATATATGATACATTTTACAAACATTGCATTCGTTTTAAAAGACAAACTTTCATTACATCAAAAGTTGATAGGCATGCATACCATTTCATAATATCCAAACTATAAATGACTTAATCTGTCATTTACTTAATAATAATCTTTATTGAACTCAACGACTTGAATGCAACATCTTTTGAAATATGTCATGAATGACTCCAAGTAATATCTTTAAAATGAGCAAATATACAGCAAAAGATTTCTTTCAATCCTGAGAATAAACATGCTTAAAAGTGTCAACCAAAAAGTTGGTGAGTTCATTAGTTTATCATAATCAATCATTTCCATCATTTTAATAGACCACAAGATTTCATTTACTCAATAATCATACACTCGCAAGTGTTTAAAAATCATTCGTATGATGAACACCTGGTAACCAACATTAACTTTAATGCATATAGAATATCCCCCGCATACTCGCAACTATGCTATATACTGGCAATCGCAATCACCATTTAAATCGAAGTACTAAAGCAGTTCAAATTCTCTGACTGGGGCTGGTCAGTGCCCGTAGATCTACCTTTAGGATTCACGTCAATTAGGGGCCATTTCCCTAATTCTTAGGTTACCAAGTTAAAAAGGGGCAATATTCGGTCTGATAATTCAACCATAGAATGTAGTTTTAAGTACTTGTGTCAATTTCGTCAAACATTTATAAAAGCAGTGCATGTATTCTCAGTCCCAAAAATATATATTGCAAAAGCATTTAAAAAGGGAGCAAATGAAACTCAAAATACTGTATTTCGTAGTAAAAATACATATGTTGTCATTGAACAAGTGTAGGGTTGGCCTCAGATTCACGAACCTATATTAAGTAAATATATATATATTTATATGTTGGTCAATATGTGTCTAACAATTTAGGTCAAGTCGTAGTGTATCACAATCCTAATGCTCGAGACCGATATGCAAAAGTTAACAAAAATCAGTTTGACCCAAAATGACTTTCAAAATCTATACATGTTTATTATATACCTTAAATATAGTCATTTTATGTATTTAAATATATTTGTCAGATTTTATTAGAGTAAATAATATAAGTCATATATTAATAAATAAAAATTTATATTAAACATTATATGTGATAAAAATATACTTTTATATGTCTCGAGTAATAAAATTTATATAATTCACTCAAAATCATAAACATATAGTGATATGTATTATTAAAATAATTATATTACGTGTGGTAAAAATATCTTTGTATCACATATTTATTTGAGGAAATAATATTGATAATAATAATAATGAGTACAAGTTGTATTATTTTGTAATAATAATAATGATAATATTAATAAAGATAATGTTATGAAAAGTGTTTAATATAAATAACAAGGGTAATAATAATGATGATATTACTAATACTAATAAAATTGTTAATAACGATAATTTTAAATAAAAGGGTAGTTTTAAATTCTATACTTTTAATAATACTATATTCTTAATAAAAACGATAATTCTTAATAATAATAATAATTTTTAATAGAACGATAGTTTTAGTAAAAATGATAAATTTTAAATGATAATTGATAGTATCGATACTTTAATATTAGTAAAATAATATAATTTATCTTAATAATAATATTTACTATATATAATAATTATCATAATAAGATTAGTAATAATAATATTTTATAAAAATAATTCTATCAAAAATTATAATTTTTAATAATAATCCTAATATGATAATAATGATAATATTTTATAATAAAAATGATATTTCTATTAGAAATGATAATTTTAATAAAAGTGATAATTTTTAATATTAATGATACTTTTAATAATAATAATGATAAAAATAATAAAATGATAGTTTTTATAAAAATGTTACTCTTTAATAATAACGATAATTTCAGTAATAATGTCAATACTAATAATTATATTAATAATAATAATAATAATAATAATAATAATGATAATAATAATAATAATAATAATAATAATAATAATAATGATAATGATAATAATAATAATAATAATAATAATAATAATAATAATAATAATAATAATAATAATAATAATAATAATAATAATAACCTTAGTGATAATAACGATAATGAAAATAATAATTTATAGATAATAATAATAACGGCGATAATAATAACGACAATAATAACAACGATAGCAATAATAATAATAATAATCATTTTTAATAATAATACGAAAATTAATGATAATTCAATTGGTCATATCTTTTAATGCATTCATCGAAACCATACGTTTTCTAAATGAAAAGTTATTAATTTTTTGACAGCTTTTCAACGACATGCATATCATATACCTTATCTCAGTAGCATATGTATTAAATTCATGATTTATCATAAACTATATAACGACGAAAATAAACGTTCAAGGATGCATAATCATATATACTCGAGCACTAGTCAGGGATACACTATTAATATATAAAAGATAAGATATGAATGCTCACGTATCAATATTATGATTCAATATTGCAGGAAAGTACGTAGACACGACGGAGATGATAAACACTAGATTGACCTCACGAGCGTACCCACAAACATTACCCATAACCTCCATAGTTATAACCCATAATTTCCATAGCTCTATCCCGCTCATAAAACCATTTTGAAAACATGCGAGCAGAACCTCATCGTAGTATTTTATGTATAAATAATAATACTAATACTACTAATAATAACAAGATTAATATTAATCTTAATAATAAAAATTAATAATAATAAAAATATAAATAATGAATATTTACGGAGTAAGATAGATGGAGGAATTGAATTATGAATCAGAAAACGTGAAATGATCGAGCTTTAATGGATGTAACCCTCACCTAACTACCATGCGATCGCATGGGGCTGAGGTGCAAAGGCCATGCTGTAGTGACCCGAAATTTTCCAGGTTTATATATATTAAATGAAATTGTTATTTACATGATTAAGTGTTTCCAACATATTTAGCAATCAAACTTGTTAAGACTTGATTAATTGAAATATGTTTCATATAGACAATTGACCATCCAAGTTGACCGGTGATTCACGAACGTTGAAACTTGTAAAAACTATATGATGACATATATATGGATATATATATATATATATATATATATATATATATATATATATATATATATATATATATATATATATATATATATATATATATATATATATATATATATATATATTTAACATGATATTATGATAAGTAAATATCTCATTAGGTATTTTAACAATGAGTTATATACATAAAAATGAGACTATTGAATTAAGAAACTCGAAAACGATATATATAACGATTATCGTTATAACAACGTCTTACTAAATACATATGAATCATTTTAAGATATTGATACACTATATATAAACATGATAAATGATAAGTAAACATATCATTAAGTATATTAATAATGAACTACATATGTAAAAACAAGACTACTAACTTAAGAATTTCGAAACGAGACATATATGTAACGATTATCTTTGTAACGACATTTAAATGTATATATATCATATTAAAATATATTAATACATCATGATATCATGATATTGTAATAATTTAACATCTCATTAGATATAATAAACAATGAGTTAATAACATTTAACAAGATCGTTAACCTAAAGGTTTCAAAATAACACTTACATGTAACGACTAACGATGACTTAACGACTCAGTTAAAATGTATATACATGTAGTATTTTAATATGTATTCATACACTATTTAAAGATTTCAAGACACTTATCAAAGTACTTCTACTTAACAAAAATGCTTACAATTACATCCTCATTCAATTTCATCAACAATTCTACTCGTATGCACTCGTATTTGTACTCGTACAATACACAGCTTCTAAATGTATTTACTAATGGTATATACACTCCAATAATCAGCTCTTAGCAGCCCATGTGAGTCACCTAACTATGTGGGAACCATCATTTAACATCTAGCATGAAATATCTCACAAAATTACAAACTAATGGAGCCTATATGGAAGCCATATATTTACGTGAATGAGAGGACTCACAAACACATTCATTTTTCAATTTTCTTGAATAAAACTACTATCACTCAAGTGTTCTTCCATTGTTCTAAGTGTTCTTCATAATCTTCATCAAAATCTAGCTCAATCTAGTTCATAAATCCATACATAAACCAAGTTATAAAACAACTACTCAAGAACACACCAACAACACTTCCAAGTTTGCTAGCTTACTTCCAATCTTGCAAATCCACAATGAGTGATCATCCAACCTCAAGAAATCTTGCTTATTTACAGTAAGATATCTTTCTAATATAAGGTAATACTCATATTCAAACTTTGATTCAATTTCTATAACTTTAACAATCTTATTTCGAGTGGAAATCTTATTTGAACTTGTTTTCGTGTCATGATTTTGCTTCAAGAACTTTCAAGCCATCCACGGATCCTTTAAAGCTTGATCTATTTTTCTCATTTCCAGTAGATTTATTCACAAAACCTGAGGTAGTAATGATGTTCATAACATCATTCGATTCATATATATAAAACTACCTTATTCGAAGGTTTAAACTTGTAATCACTAGAACATAGTTTAGTTAATTCTAAACTTATTCGCAAACAAAAGTTAATCCTTCTAAATTGACTTTTAAAATCAACTAAACACATGTTCTATATCTATATGATATGCTAACTTAATGATTTAAAACCTGAAAACACGAAAAACACCGTAAAACCGGATATACGCCGTCGTAGTAACACCGCAGGCTGTTTTGGGTTAGTTAATTAAAAACTATGATAAACTTTGATTTAAAAGTTGTTCTTCTGGAAAAATGATTTTTTTTATGAACATGAAACTATATCCAAAAATCATGGTTAAAATCAAAGTGGATGTATATTTTCCAAAATGGTCATCTAGACGTCGTTCTTTCGACTGAAATGACTACCTTTACAAAAATGACTTGTAACATGTATTTCTGACTATAAACTTATACTTTTTCTGTTTAGATTCATAAACTTAAGTTCAATATGAAACCATAGCAACTTGAATCACTCAAAACAGATTTAAAACGAAGAAGTTATGGGTAAAACAAGATTGGATAATTTTGCTTGTTGTAGCTACGTGAAAATTGGTAACAAATCTATATTAATCATATCCTAGCTAACTCATATTGTATTATACAGGTATTCTATTATATTATGTAATCTTGGGATACCATAGACACTTATGCAAATGTTTTGACATATCATATCGACCCATCTATATATATTATTTGGAACAACCATAGACACTCTATATGCAGTAATGTTTGAGTTAGCTATACAGGGTTGAGGTTGATTCCAAAAATATATATACTTTGAGTTGTGATCTAGCCTGAGAAGTGTATACACTGGGTCGTGGATTGATTTAAGATAATATATATATATATATATATATATATATATATATATATATATATATATATATATATATATATATATATATATATATATATATATATTTGTACATCTAACTGTGGACAACTAGTTGTAGGTTACTAACGAGAACAACTGACTTAATAAGCTTAAAAACATTAAAACGTATTAAAAATGTTGTAAATATATTTTGAACATACTTTGATATATATGTACATATTTGTTATAGGTTCGTGAATCGACCAGTGGCCAAGTCTTACTTCCCAACGAAGTAAATATGTGAAAGTGAGTTATAGTCCCATTTTTAATATCTAATATTTTTTGGGATGAGAATACTTTCAGATTTGAAAATGATTTACAAAATAGACACAAGTAATTGAAACTGCATTCTATATTGAATCGTTATACCGGATATCACCCTTGTTGAACTTGGTAACCTAAGAATTGGTGTTTATTATAATTGCCACCAGTTGACGCGAATCCTAAAGATAGATCTATGGGCTTTGACATGCCTCCGTCAGAGAATTTGAACTGCTTTAGTACTTCGATATTATTTATGGGGATATTCTAGATGCATTTTATTAATGTCGATTACCAGGTGTTCAAACATATGAATGATTTTTATGCAGATTGCATGTTATTAAAAGATGAAATCTTGTGGTCTATTATTACAATTTGATATATAGATTTAAACCTATAACTCACCAACATTTTTGTTGACATTTAAAGCATGTTTATTCTCAGGTGATTATTAAGAGCTTCTGCTATTTCATGCTAATATATGGACAAGATGTGGTGTCAGCATGCTTGTATAATATTGTTTTAAACTGCATTCGAGATTTATTTTGTTGTAACATATTAATATTGTAAACCAATATGTATTGGTAGTGTGTAAGTGTGATATTTTCAGATTATCATTTCTGGATAATCTAGGTAGTGTCTTTTTAACCTTGTCGATAAAATAAAGGTTATGGTGTGTTTTAAAAATGAATGCAGTTTTTGAAAAATGTCTCATATAGAGGTCAAAACCTCGCAACGAAATCAATTAATATGGAACGTTTATAATCAATATGAACGGGACATTTCAGTTGGTATCTGAGCGTGGGTCTTAGAAAACCAGAAATTTGCATTAGTGTGTCTTATCGAGTTTGTTAGGATACATTAGTGAGTCTGGACTTCGACCGTGTTTTCTTTAAAAACGATTGCTTAACACTTTTGTTGGAAACTATATATTATTAACATGTAAATATTATGTGATATATTAACCTCTTAATGTGTTTGATATTATGTGATAGATGTCTACCACTAGTACAAATCCCATCGTCTCACCTAATAATAATGAAGAGTCGAATATAATTTGAGAAGATTCACAAATTGCCGAAGAAGAACCGGAAGAGGAGGAACCGGAAGAGGAGGAACTGGAAGAGGAGGAACTGGAGGAGGAAGAACCAGAAGAAAAAGAGGTTCCGAAGGAAGAAATATTGATACCTACAGTAAATCGGTTAAATAAAAGAAAATCCTCAACCAACGGACCAAAGTCAATAATGGTCAATGATGTTTCCGCCGAGGAAGTAAAATATTGGGAAGATTACCAATTTTCCGATGAATCGGATCCCGATGAGGATTCCGATGAGGATTCCGATGGTGTTATAGAAATTATCTCGAACCAATTTAATAAAGCAAAAGAAAATAATAAGGGAATAGGTATAAAAATAGAGAAACCTGATGAAATGCCCCGTCCTAATCCATCTGGACGAAGTCATCAACATTTGATCCCAGAGCGATGATCGACTCCAAATAATGTCCTTAAAATGAGCAAATGCACAGCGGAAGATTTCTTTCATAACTGAGAATAAACATGCTTTCAAGTGTCAACCAAAAGGTTGGTGAGTTCATTAGTTTAACATAAATAATCATTTCATAATTTTAATAGACCACAAGATTTCATATTTCCATTTCTCATAAACATACGTCCCATGCATAGAGACAAAAATATCATTCATATGGATTGAATACCTGGTAACCGACATTCACAATTTGCATATAAGAATATCCCCATCATTCCTGGATCCTCCTTCGGACATGATATAAATTTCGAAGTACTAAAGCATCCGGTACTTTGGATGGGGCTTGTTGGGCCCGATAGATCTATCTTTAGAGTTCACGTCAATTAGGGTGTCTGTTCCCTAATTCTTAGATTACCAGACTTAATAAAAAGGGCATATTCGATTTCGATAATTCAACCATAGAATGTAGTTTCACGTACTTGTGTCTATTCCGTAAAACATTTATAAAAGCAGCGCATGTATTCTCAGTCCCAAAAATATATATTGCAAAAGCATTTAAAAAGGGAATAATGAAACTCACGCATATAAATATTGTAAAGCAGTTAATAAAGCATTTGCATGTATTCTCAGCCCAAAAACGTAAAGAGTAAAAAAAAGGCAAATGAAACTCACCATAATGTATTTTGTAGTAAAAATACATATGACTATATTGAACAACTGAACAATGCAGGGTTGGCCTTGGATTCACGAACCTATATCATTCGTATTTATATTAAAATATATTCTCGTAATCGAACAATTTCATATATATTATTATTAATAATATACTTGTTATCTCATATGTTATAAATGTAATATATTTAGTTTATATATTTTATATAGCTAATATAACAATTTATTTTAGGGTTTATACATGATAAAAATATATATTTAACTATATGATGTTAATATGTAGTTATATGAGTTGTTAATGTCGTTATAGTATGTGTACTAAATATATTTTGTATAAAATATTTATTTGTTAAAAATGCTAGTTTTTATGTTAACGAGTTACTAATAATAATAACTAATAATAACAATTAACAATACTAATAATAATAATAATTTATATAACAACAATAATATTAATGATTTTTAAGAAAAACAAACTACCTTAGAAACCCATTTCAAAAAGATTTGCACCAAGCCGGGCTCGAACCCGAGACCACTTGCTCTCCTGCTAACACCTTAAACTACTCCATTGCTACTTAATTATCTGTTCTAAATTCGTAACTCAATTTTATATAACTCCTTAAACCTTCGGATCTTTCTCTTTTCTAAAAAAAATATATGCAACACCCGGGGCTCGAACCCTTGACCCCTTGATTAAACCCAACATCTCCCCTAACGACTCCTCCATCCTTGTTTATTTGATTTATTCTTCGATTTTATTTTATTATCATGTTTTCTGTTTGAAATTTCTCTTCTTCTTTTTCTAAAAAGAAATGTCATGGCCCAGGATTGAACATGAGACCTCCTGATTAACACCAACACACCTAACTATCTAAGCTGCTCCGTATTTCTTGATTGGTAGCACAACTAGATCTTTAAAACCTTTCAATTCGACTTTTGTATTTCTTCTCCAAAATAAAATCACTGTAATCTTTATTCTTTTTTTTTCATCATCTTATTCATGGCCTTAATGAGTACTTCATCATTCATAATCATAATTATCATTATCATAATCTACTCGTCATCATCTACATCCGTCAAACATAATCGTTTGTATCATCCGTCATCTCACATAAAATTATAACAATATCAATAATCATAATAACATCAATTTCGACTCGTCATTACCATGATCATAATCATCATCATTCTCCTACCCTAACCCTAATCGTGATTCCTATCATCATAATCACGATCACCATGCTTTACTATTATAACCAATACCAATCTAAATCGTTTACATTAGCCCAACAAACTAACGGATCTCATCTCATAATTAAACACTCGGCCCACTATAATAATCTCATCCTCGGCCAGAATGATTTGAAACAAGAAACGTAATTAGCTGTATCCCTTAATTCCTTTATGCTTTATTATATTTAAAATGCAATCACAACTAGTGGATGATCATTACAAGTGGGGTTGGTAAATTGTCGGCCAATAATAGCAATAAAAAGAAGTGTAAACTTATCATTTATCTTTAGCAACCCTTAACACCATATTATCATTATATATCTTTGACTAACATAGAAACTAGCGAACCTCATAGTGGCAGTGATGGTTGATCAAAGAAATAATGAAGATTGTGGTGATTGTTTGTAATGGTGAATATGGTTGTTTTAATGAAGGAGAAAGTGGAGAGAGAGTGAAAAGATAAAGTGACGGTTTATGGTTTTGGTTTTGATTTCTGGGTTTGTTTTGACGTCGACCGAATATGGTGGTTTGCAAGGTGTTTTGTCAAGAAGAGGAACAAGAAGCAGGAATAAGAAACAATAACTAGAAATAAATAGCAATTTGATTTGTTTGGGTTTGAATTGCTTCGATGGTAACAGTTGAAGGGTATTGTAGTTGTACAAAAAGAAAGAACAGAAGTATAGATATGGTTATAGTAGTATCAGCTTACAGGTGTGGTGGTGACGGTTGCATAGTGGGGGCTGTTATGGTGATGCATTCACAAGGAAACAGAAACTAGCGGGTAGCGGTGATGATGGTGTTTGGGTTATAGTGGTCGAAAGTGGTGGTGTTTTAGTGGTAGAAGCTCACAATGGACAACAAGCCCAAGAGATGGTTGTGAGGAGGAAAAAGGGTGATCGAAGGTAGCTCTTGAGTTGTGGTTCGATTAAGATATCATAAGCTTGTAAATTGATAGTTGGTAGTGACGACGTAAAAGAGGATAGTTTCATACATAACTTTGCTAATATAATCTATTTATGTTCCAATTGAATTCAACAGCTATATTCGTTCGTACAAAAAAAATATATAAAAATAAAAGGTGATATAGATTGTTAACAGAATTTGGATTGTTTTGGTTGGGATTTCATCGATTAGAATCAGAGAGTACCATTCTAAAACAGTTTGACAAGAATTTAACTTGACTTTGGATTCTTTAAATATTACTACGTATTATTCTATACATTTAAATATATATCAGTATTTAAGTATATATATATATATATATATATATATATATATATATATATATTCTGTATATGTATTAATATATTTAATTTGAATTTCGTATATATATCTGACTCTTGATATTTAACAGATCAATCCAGCTTTTTATTCAATAATAATTAATATCAAAAATTTGAAATTATGATTATATTAATAATACTATTTTTAATGTTATTAATAATACTAAAAATATTAATAATACTTTTAATAATGATAAGATCATAATTTTATTACTAATTAATAATGATAACATTTTTAGTAATGATAACCAATAATATTTGTAATAATAATATAACATATCAAAATGTATTAAATCTCATATTAAAATTTTAATAATATTAATAATATTGATATTAATATTAATGTTAATATCATCATTTATTATTTATGTAATATCTAATAATTTATATAATATATATAATCGAATATTTATACATTTCAATATATATATACAATAATATTCATGTATAGAAATGATTTATATATATATTTATATGTATCTATTTACAAGTAGTTGTTCGTGAATCGTCGAGCATAGTCAAAGGGTAATTGATTACATGAATATCGTTTTCAAAACTTTCGAGACTTAACATTACAGATTTTGCTTATCGTATCGGAAACATATAAAGATTAAAGTTTAAATTTGATCGGAAATTTCCGGGTCATCACAGTACCTACCCGTTAAAGAAATTTCGTCTCGAAATTTGGGTGAGGTGGTCATGGCTAACAATAAAAATGTTTTCATGACGAATATGAGTTGATAAATAGAGTTTTATCATCACTGAGTAATATGGATAAAACAATTCTATTATTCGAAGAATACGAGTGAAGCTATCACAAAATAGTGAAATGAGAAAAATAAGTTTCGTCATAATTTTTGACGTAGTCATGGTTGAATTTAGAAAATAAGGTGCGTCTTAACTTTTGACGTGGAGGGTTGAATTCCGGAATTCAAGGGATTTTAAGAAAATTTTCAAAATCTAAAAGATTTGATTCTTCGGCGAATAAGGGAATTAAGATCTCTATAATTAACTACGGTGATCTGACTCGATTACTCTGTCTGATATTTGCATTATAAATTTACCTTTTCCGTTCCATTAATTTCCACCACTTCTATGCCTTCTTTCTCAGTTCATATATCTAAAAGATCATAATAATGCTTAATCTGGTTCTAATCCTTGTTCTTATTCTGACTATCGCAATGATCGTTCTTCTTTTCCAACTCCCACCGAAAGAATCTGTTTATTTCTACTATGCTCTAGGGATTATTGTATTTATAATCCTCCCGTGTCTTTATATTGCTATACGCACTGATATCCACAGTTTGTAATTTCGGTGTTGTTGTTGGGCTTTATATTCTTCCTTATATTTTGGATCTCTTTGCCTTTTTATTATCCTCTCGACCTCTAGTAAAGTGAGCAACGGTCCAGAATTCATAGATATGAACTTCGAAATGAATATAGTTAATGTTCTAAGAAAGAAATGGTAATAGCACGATCTTGATTCGTCAAATTACCAGAATATCCAGAAAGATAGAACTATCAAGAAAATATGTCTTTGATATGTTTATATATCAGATAAAATGTATGAGTCGTGTAACATGGCACATGATGACGTTATAATATGTGAATCATCATATCCCAATTAGAAACTCAGCATGACTTACTGTAATATAATCACGTTGATCAAGTGTCATTATATTATACTAACTCATGCATCAGTTCCTAACATTACTTCAATAACATTCATATTTTAAGCTCGAAAGTTTACAGAATATAGAAACTAACAGTTTCTATATGATGTAACACTGATAGCACGAAGAGATTAATGATTTCAGATAAGATTAGTTATGAAAATATATTTAAAAATATCGAGGATATTTATAATGAAGGATATGATAATATCTCAGAATATCTAAGATCAGAGGATGATAGAAACTATTGTTCACAAAAGTTTAGAGTAAGGAGCAAGGTATTCGCTAAAGACTTTAGCAGATATTGTATCATTTGGATTCTTTGAAGTCAAACTTATTCTTTTTGATTTGTCCACGGCTTCCTTCATAGTTTCGCATAATTCGCTTCTCGGTACTAAATTTTCTATTGAATGTTTCTAATATTCCATTCTTTAGCATCAAACTTTCGATGGTTAAGGTCATTTACGGTTGTTTACTATTTCTGCTGCTTCATTCAGCTTTTTCAACAGTCAGAGTATTGATTTGTAGACTGAGTGCTTTTCAGGATTTCAGATGAAAGATCATAATTCTAAGAGATGAATGTTATACATATAACTGTTGATGTAGATATGCTGTGAGTTTTCAAAGTATTGATTGCTGATTCCCGGTAATTGGTATGTCAGTTCTCGTTACAAGATGCGGATGAGTACATGATGAGACTTCAATAGATAAATATAGTGATTTGTCGGAGAGATTTAAACCAAGGAGCAACGCGGTTACTGGTACGTCTGCTGGTAATATGATGGAATATAAAAGGTTCCCCGGCAACAATAAAAGAGCACGCATATATATCAAGGTTATAATAAGGTTGTTTCGAACGAAAATTGAAGTTGATTTGCTGGAGCTGTGACAAAATTAGCTATCTCGAACAGGAGTTGCAAGATTATTTTCGGTAATTATAACGCCAAAGAAGCTAGCACAGATACGTGTTAAACGTTTACTCAGGTTTCGAGTATTTTCAGGTGCATGACTATACGCATCAATCTTTCTTTCTATAGATCAAGTGTGGTTGGTTCATCCTCTCGATTGAGGTGTTTTCAAGAATCATGAAAGGTTTGAACGCAGATTGTAATCGTCAAGATACAAATGAGGTTTAAGATGAAATAAAGTGGCAAACTTGAAGATTTGTTTTTAGTTTCATATATTATAATCAATATTTTAATTCATTTTAATTGTCCAACGTTATTAGTCCACAGTCGATAGCCCACAGTTGACAATATATAAAATTCGAATTAATTAATACGTGCCGTGACCCGTGTACATGTCTCAGACTTGATCACAACTCAAAGTATATATATTATTATAGAATCAACCTCAACCCTGTATAGAGAACTCGATCATTACTACATATAGAGTGTCTATGGTTATTCCAAATAATATATATAGATGCGTCGATATGATATGTCAAAACCTTGTGTACGTGTTCCGATATTTAAAGTGCGTAAAATAAATAACAGAAATTAAATGACGATAAATAAAGTGCATAAAGTAAATAACAGAAATTAAGTGACGATAAATAAAATTGCGATAATTAAATTGCGATAAACAAATTGCGATAAATAAAAGGTAATCAGTTAGCTAGGAACAGTTAGCTAGGATTTCGTTAGCGTGGATTCTTAACAAAATTTCTCATAGTTAGTTTGTTTGTTTCTAACAAATTTTATTTTGTCAAATGTTTTCTTCCTTATGCCACTTGTTGGATTTTGATAGGTCAAAATCCAAATATGAAATTGAATGAAAATGGTTATTCTGCGGTGAACGGATACGTATATCGATGGTTGTAAGTAGGATAGTAAATGCCTGTGGAATCAGCTTCGTTGAATGTACAGTGTAACTTATTAAAGTGAAATCTAAATATTTCTCGGGTATTACCTACCCGTTAAAGTATTTTCACCATTAACAGTTTGTACGAAAGAATTTTTAATTTAAATCTTTATGAAAATATACTTATATATATATTTTCTTCAGATGCAATCATGGATTTAATGAGTTAATATGATATTAAACTCATTTAATTTACGTTAGAACAAGAATATATAATCTCTAAAACATTAGAGATTACATATTCGCCATGTTGAACGAAGATAAATGATGTAGTACGTCATGTAGAACGATGATTAAGCTCGGGGTACCGATTATGATGTTGAGGCGTGTTTTGTTGTGGTTTGTGTTGTTGCTGGTGGTAGAGTTGATGCCGTTGATGTTGTTGAAGCTGATACATTTTGCACCATATTTTCCAAGGCTACAACTCGGGCGCAAAACTCATTGACTTTATTTCTCCGGAATGATTGTCGGTATGAATGAGTGAATGAATAAGGTTTTGAATTTGAGATAGTATATAATCATGGCGATATATTCGGGTAATGAGGGCGAACATAGTGTTTCGGATTGGTTCGCCGGTGAATGCTTCAGGTTCTTCGTCAAAACGTGAATTTGATTGATGGAAAGGATCGCCTTCTTTTCGTCTCCAATGATTTAGTAGGCTACGAACCCATCAAATGAATTGGTTGATTCATTCTAGGTCACTGCTTTCGGAGCTTAGGTGAAATTTCATATCGGAATAGTTGTCGGAATAACTATCGGAATAGCTATCGGAATCTGAGGGACTCGAACTAATTGAGGGATTCATCTCGTACGATCAGATGAAGGATTTTCGATAAGAAATAGATTATAGGATGTAGATTAGTACCCTGCAATACATAATTTTCATATGCATATATAATACTAAAATCCCATAAGTTATGGAGGAATCTACGAAAACTGTCAGTCAAAGGTAACAATAACAGATACGCTAAGATATGAATTAGCTGATATGCTAAGATATGAATTTTGTCTATACACCATTCAT
The DNA here is from genome assembly GCF_046630445.1 of Rutidosis leptorrhynchoides. Taxonomy (NCBI): domain Eukaryota; kingdom Viridiplantae; phylum Streptophyta; class Magnoliopsida; order Asterales; family Asteraceae; genus Rutidosis; species Rutidosis leptorrhynchoides. Next base: position 616,355,671 of record NC_092335.1, read on the forward strand.
GCAATCAATGCAGTAAGATGTGTCTAGACTAAAAATGATAAGCAGGTAATTTCCTAAGGATGATAAGTAGGTAATTTTCGACACTAAATGATAAGAAAAACTTTTGACATGCAGACACGGTCGAAGTCCAGACTCACTAAAGCATCCTAACAACTATCAGTTAGACACACTAATGCAAGACCTGGTTCACTAAGACCACCGCTCTGATACCAACTGAAATGCCCCGTCCTAATCCATCTGGACGAAGTCATCAACATTTGATCCCAGAGCGATGATCGACTCCAAATAATGTCCTTAAAATGAGCAAATGCACAGCGGAAGATTTATTTCATACCTGAGAATAAACATGCTTTCAAGTGTCAATCAAAAGGTTGGTGAGTTCATTAGTTTAACATAAATAATCATTTCATAATTTTAATAGACCACAAGATTTCATATTTCCATTTCTCATAAACATACGTCCCATGCATAGAGACAAAAATATCATTCATATGGATTGAACACCTGGTAACCGACATTCACAATTTGCATATAAGAATATCCCCATCATTCCGGGATCCTCCTTCGGACATGATATAAATTTCGAAGTACTAAAGCATCCGGTACTTTGGATGGGGCTTGTTGGGTCCGATAGATCTATCTTTAGAGTTCGCGTCAATTAGGGTGTCTGTTCCCTAATTCTTAGATTACCAGACTCAATAAAAAGGGCATATTCGATTTCGATAATTCAACCATAGAATGTAGTTTCACGTACTTGTGTCTATTCCGTAAAACATTTATAAAAGCAGTGCATGTATTCTCAGTCCCAAAAATATATATTGCAAAAGCATTTAAAAAGGGAATAATGAAACTCACGCATATAAATATTGTAAAACAGTTAATAAAGCATTTGCATGTATTCTCAGCCCAAAAACGTAAAGAGTAAAAAAAAGGCAAATGAAACTCACCATAATGTATTTTGTAGTAAAAATACATATGACTATATTGAACAACTGAACAACGCAGGGTTGGCATTGGATTCACGAACCTATATCATTCGTATTTATATTAAAATATATTCTCGTAATCGAACAATTTCATATATATTATTATTAATAATATACTTGTTATCTCATATGTTATAAATGTAATATATTTAGTTTATATATTTGCTAATATAACAATTTATTTTAGGGTTTATACATGATAAAAATATATATTTAACTATATGATGTTAATATGTAGTTATATGAGATGTTAATGTCGTTATAGTATATGTACTAAATATATTTTGTATAGAATATTTATTTGTTAAAAATGCTAGTTTTTATGTTAACGAGTTACTAATAATAATAACTAATAATAACAATTAACAATACTAATAATAATAATAATTTATATAACAACAATAATATTAATGATTTTTAAGAAAACCAAACTACCTTAGAAACCCATTTCAAAAAGATTTGCACCAAGCCGGGCTCGAACCCCAGACCACTTGCTCTCCTGCTAACACCTTAAACCACTCCATTGCTACTTAATTATCTGTTCTAAATTCATAACTCAATTTTATATAACTCCTTAAACCTTCTGATCTTTCTCTTTTTCTAAAAAAAATATATGCAACACCCTGGGCTCGAACCCTTGACCCCTTGATTAAACCCAACATCTCCCCTAATGACTCCTCTATCCTTGTTTATTTGATTTATTCTTCGATTTTATTTTATTATCATGTTTTCTGTTTGAAATTTCTCTTCTTCTTTTTCTAAAAAGAAATGTCACGGCCCAGGATTGAACACGAGACCTCCTGATTAACACCAACACACCTAACTATCTAAGCTGCTCCGTATTTCTTGATTGGTAGCACAACTAGATCTTTAAAACCTTTCAATTCGACTTTTGTATTTCTTCTCCAAAATAAAATCACTGTAATCTTTATTCTTTTTTTTTCATCATCTTATTCATGGCCTTAATGAGTACTTCATCATTCATAATCACAATTATCATTATCATAATCTACTCGTCATCATCTACATCCGTCAAACATAATCGTTTGTATCATCCGTCGTCTCACATAAAATTATAACAATATCAATAATCATAATAACATCAATTTCGACTCGTCATTACCATGATCATAATCATCATCATTCTCCTACCTTAACCCTAATCGTGATTCCTATCATCATAATCACGATCACCATGCTTTACTATTATAACCAATACCAATGTAAATCGTTTACATTAGCCCAACAAACTAACGGATCTCATCTCATAATTAAGATAGTTCTCAGCCCACTAACTATCACTAAACACTCGGCCCACTATAATAATCTCATCCTCTGCCAGAATGATTTGAAACAAGAAACGTAATTAGCTGTATCTCTTAATTCCTTTATGCTTTATTATCTTTAAAATGCAATCACAACTAGTGCATGATCATTACAAGTGGGGTTGTTAAATTGTCGGCCAATAATAGCAATAAAAAGAAGTGTAAACTTATCATTTATCTTTAGAAACCCTTAACACCATATTATCATTATATATATCTTCTACTAACATAGAAACTAGCGAACCTCATAGTGGCAGTGATAGTTGATCAAAGAAATAATGAAGATTGTGGTGATTGTTTGTAATGGTGAATATGGTTGTTTTAATGAAGGAGAAAGTGGAGAGAGAGTGAAAAGATAAAGTGACGGTTTATGGTTTTGGTTTTGATTTCTGGGTTTGTTTTAACGTCGACCGAATATGGTGGTTTGCAAGGTGTTTTGTCAAGAAGAGGAACACGAAGCAGGAATAAGAAACAATAACTAGAAATAAATAGCAATTTGATTTGTTCGGGTTTGAATTGCTTCGATTGTAACAGTTGAAGGGTATTGTAGTTATACAAAAAGAAAGAACAGAAGTATAGATATGGTTATAGTAGTATCAGCTTACAATTGTGGTGGTGACGGTTGCATAGTGGGGGCTGTTATGGTGATGCATTCACAAGGAAACAGAAACTAGCGGGTAGCGGTGATGATGGTATTTGGGTTATAGTGGTCGAAAGTGGTGGTGTTTTAGTGGTAGAAGCTCACAATGGACAACAAGCCGAAGAGATGGTTGTGAGGAGGAAAAGGGTGATCGAAGGTAGCTCTTGAGTTGTGGTTCGATCAAGATATCATAAGCTTGTAAATTGATAGTTGGTAGTGACGACGTAAAAGAGGATGGTTTCATACATAACTTTGCTAATATAATCTATTTATGCTCCAATTGAATTCAACAGCTATATTCGTTCGTACAAAAAAAAATATATAAAAATAAAAGGTGATATAGATTGTTAACAGAATTTGGATTGTTTTGGTTGGGATTTCATTGATTAGAATCAGAGAGTACCATTCTAAAACAGTTTGACAAGAATTTAACTTGACTTTGGATTCTTTAAATATTACTAAGTATTATTCTATACATTTAAATATATATCAGTATTTAAGTATATGTATATGTATATATATATATATATATATATATTCTTTATATGTATTGATATATTTAATTTGAATTTCGTATATATATCTGACTCTTGATATTTAACAGATCAATCCAGCTTTTTATTCAATAATAATTAATATCAAAAATTTGAAATTATGATTATATTAATAATACTATTTTTAATGTTATTAATAATACTAAAAATATTAATAATACTATTAATAATGATAAGATCATAATTTTATTACTAATTAATAATGATAACATTTTTAGTAATGATAACCAATAATATTTGTAATAATAATATAACATATCAAAATGTATTAAATCTCATATTAAAATTTTAATAATATTAATAATATTGATATTAATATTAATGTTAATATCATCATTTATTATTTATGTAATATCTAATAATTTATATAATATATATAATCGAATATTTCAACATTTCAATATATATACAATAATATTCATGTATAGAGATGATTTATATATATATATTTATATGTATCTATTTACAAGTAGTTGTTCATGAATCGTCGAGCATAGTCAAAGGGTAATTGATTACATGAATATAGTTTTCAAAACTTTCAAGTCTTAACATTACAGATTTTGCTTATCGTGTCGGAAACATATAAAGATTAAAGTTTAAATTTGATCGGAAATTTCCGGGTCATCACACCTGATTCCAACCCCGATGAACTTTATATGTATCGGCAACGTTCGTATTTCCTAAATGGTAACAATAACCCGGCAACCTCTAAGCCACCAGGTTTTTCTAAACCATTGTGGAAAACGACGGCTCGTATTAGAGTAACACCGTATATCCCTAGAAAATTAGGAAAACAAACTAAGTCCGAAGAAGAAGAAACCAGTGATTCAGATTAGAGGGTTGTAATCATGTTGTGTATTATATGTATTGTAGTGTGCTTGTACTTTTATGTTCTATGTAAAAATTGCTAGTATTGTTTGTTAATTATCTTTTACGAATCTAATCCTTGTATATTTTACAGTATAAAAACAAAATGGAAGTTAAGGGTAGACAATCGAATATTTTAGAAGACCTACCAGAGGATATGATTGAGGAAAACTTGTCTAGAGTCGGTCAGAATTCATCAGCACATTTAGTTATGGCGAAATTAACTTGTCAAACATTTGAAAGACTTTCCAGAAATGCCTTAGTTTATAAAAGGCTTTCCTTTGATAGGTGGGGTATATCACATTGGGGAGACCGTAAGTTACGCCGTGTTTTCTTTAAAGCGTTAAATGCGGGGAACCCAAATGCAATTTTACGCTACGGGTTAAGAACCTATTTTGACTCAGCATATCCCGACATAGGATTTCGTGAGTTAGAAAGTGCTTCTAACATGCAACATAAAGAAGCATGTTATACTTATGGGTTAGTGATGTTCGCTTCTTACCAAAGTGAGAAAAAGAACATCGGGTTACAACTTTTAAATAAAACCTTCCCACAAGTGACGGATTCAGTAGTTGGGGTGAGAAACAAGGTTTTTAGATTATTACGGGGCTGTTGGACATTATGAAACCCTCGTCCTTTTGACGACATGACAACATGCTGCCTAGCCAATGGTCATAACGGTTACTTTCTACAAGATCAAGGATGGGAAGTCGTCTTAGTAAAACCTGAATGCATGACTTGTTTCTGGACTTATGAATTGCGTGTCTTTATTTCTTTTGCTGAACAACTTGCGTATTAACTAGAATTGCTTTTATAGCTGCCGATTAGTAAAGTTATTATGTGCTATATTTCATCCTATATGCATAATAGCGGTATTGTAAGTTTGTAAAATATTGTATAAAGTTTGAACGCAAAATATTATTGAAATAAGTTTTTCATATAGAAGCGTAGTAGTTGAGTTGTATAGTAGCTAGTAAGTATGAACTTAACGAGTAGGTACTACCCGAATTAAAACTATAAAATGCTAATATGAAGAAAAAGCTTTTATAAATAAGTTCATATATTGCTAAAAAATACTATTGACTACTCTTAAATTCTATATGATTAACTCAATTCTTTTGGCTATATTTGAAGGAAATGGCACCGACGACTCGTCAGAACCTGAACATGAGTGAGGAAGATTTCCGTGTTTTCCTTGCTGCGAACATAGCCGCAGTACAGGCTGCGATGTAAAATAACAATAACTCTGGGTCTAGCAGTGGAACTAATTCCACAAAAAATCGTGTAGGATGCTCCTACAAAGAATTCACTGCCTGCAAACCTTTGGAATTTGATGAAACCGAAGGACCAATTGGATTGAAATGGTGGACCGAGAAAGTCGAATCAGTGTTTGCCATAAGTAAGTGTACTGAAGAGGACAAAGTTAAGTACGCTACGCATACCTTCACAGGTACTGCGTTAACGTGGTAGAACACCTATCTTGAACAGGTAGGACAAAATGCTGCTTACGCACTACCGTGGTCGGCATTCAAGCAATTGATGAACGAGCAGTACCATCCTAGAAACGAAGTCAATAAGCTCAAGGTAGAACTTAGAGAGTTACGAACACAAGGGTTCGACATTACCACATATGAACGACGATTCACAGATTTGTGCCTATTGTGTCCGGGAGCGTTCAAATATGAAGAAGAGAATATCGACGCGTTTGTAAAAGGGTTACTAGTAAGGATTCAAGAAGATGTGAGTTCACACGAGCCCGCTTCCATACAAAAGGCAAGTCGAATGGCTCATAAACTCATAAATCAGATTGAGGGAAGAATTAAAGAGCAGGCGGCCGAAGAAGCCAACACGAAACAAGTCAAGAGGAAGTGGGAAGAAAACAGTGACAAGAGTCACCAACAAAACAACAGTAACTATCGCTTCAACAACCAACACAGCACTCACAACAACAATCGCCCCATTTTTCGCAAAAACAAACACAACAACAACTATCCCAAAAACAACAACAACCACAATAACCGTCCTAACAACAATGACAATCGCAACAACAACCAAATCAATAACAATAATGGCAACAACAATCAGAACAATAAATTTCTAAGGTGTGGAGGGTATCATCCAGATAAGTTCTGTGTAGTAGTGTGTACCAAGTGTAACAGAACCGGACATAGTGTAACGAAGTGTGATATCTATGGACCAAAGGCATATAAAAATAACAGAACAAATAATTCCATTATTTGTTACGGATGTGAAAAGCCGGGCCATTTCAGCAAAGCATGCCCTAATCAAGGGAATAATAATGGGCAAGGCCGTGGACGAGTCTTCAACAATAATTTGGCAGAAGCGCGGGAAGACCCGGAGCTAGTTACGAGTACGTTTCTTATTGACGATAAATCTGTTTATGTTGATTCGGGTGCGGATAGAAGCTATATGAGTAGAGATTTTAGTGCCAAATTAAATTGTCCATTAATGCCTTTGGATAGTAAATTTTTACTCGAATTAGCAAACGGAAAACTAATTACAGCAGATAAAATATGTCGGGATAGAGAAATTAAATTGGTTGACGAAACATTTAAGATTTGTGACGACCCGAGAATTTTCGACCAAATTTAAACTTAACATTTGTATGATCCTGACACGATAAGCAAAGTCTATTAAACTGAATCTCAAATTGTTTGAACTATTTTTCATAATATCATTTGACCTTTGACTACTCCCGAACGATTCACGAACAATTGTGCATATATAGATATATATATATCTATATATATATATATATATATATATATATATATATATATATATATATATATATATATATATATATATATATATATATATATATATAACTGTAAGTATATATAATTAATTGAAATTATAAAATATAATTTAAACATTAAAACTAGAGATGTAAAATAAGATACAAAATAATAACGGGTAATATGAAATGAAGCTATAAATATATAGGATTTTATATGTATAATTATGATAACATTGTATTATATATAAAATGCTTATATAAATAATAATTACGTATTATAAATTAAACTTTTATGTAATTTGGTTATATAAAAGATAACTTAAAATAACTTAAAATTCTTTTATTTTTTTTAAACTGTTTAATTTATTATAAAGAGTATACTGAATGTAAAAGATTTCGATACATAGTTAGTATAGTTACTTACTCAATATTTAAAAACATAATTTCATATATAATAGTTAAAATATATATATATATATATATATATATATATATATATATATATATATATATATATATATATATATATATATATATATATATATATATATATATATATATATATATATATATATATATATATATATATAATACTATACATAATTGTTGACTATATATTGTAATATATTAGAAAATATAAAATTCAATATAAGTTATTATGAAATGTATATTAAGTAGTTATATAACATAGACAATAATATGAAATACTAATACATTAAATTTATTTACAAGTAAAATATAGTTGTATTAATAACATTATCATTACATCATTTTTATTATTGGTATTAACATTGATATTAGTATTATTAAGATTATCATTGTTATCATTATAGTTATTATTATTATTATAGTTATAGTTATTATTAATATTAACATGTTATTATATTTAATAAATTTATTAATTACTATTATATTTAATAGGTTTATTAATTAATATTATTAAACATTATATATATATATATATATATATATATATATATATATATATATATATATATATATATATATATATATATATATATATATATAATTAGATTACGTGAATCTTTATCGTTATCAGTTTTTTTTTCTTTATGTGTTCATCCCGTGAGTAATGGTCGAGGACTTCCTTCACTGCATATCAATCATTTGTCACAACTTGTTAAAAGAAATCATTCATCTACTCTTCATCATTATTAGTAATCATAAATAAACACTTCCGTTTGAAGAATTAAACTGAAAAACCATTAAATTGCTCGCACACCTCTGTTCTTGAACCTTTTCATCAACACCCTGAATTCTTAACCCATTCCAAAATCTATAAATGCATAGTTGTTGTAAATCCTCCGTTTAAACTTTCTGCAAAGTTTCAAATACCAAATCATCGTATCAAATTCAAATTTCTAAAGTCAAAGTTTACAAAATAAAGTCATCAGTTTTGTTCTTACCAAAATTCGAACCCGTTTTGTTATAATCTGTTAAATTGATGATTGTAAAAGTTTGTATGTAGGATTTAAAATATATTTCCTTTTATAATCATCGTCTAAAACGTCCTAAGATTCGAGATAGAGTTTCGGGTTCATCGTCGTTGAACAGAAGTTTTCAATTTTTTATTTTTTTTATTTTTTTTTCATATGTCAATGCAAACAACTATTACCTATTGTTTTCTATTTTCGTTTATACCTTATAATTCAACTAGCAATTCGTTGTTATGAGTTTATTTGATTCTCGGCCGATTTAAATTTGACAAAGAAGAAGGAGAATAGAAATAAATAATACGGGTTAAAAATAATTCGGTAGTAGTATTAATCAGAAAAGCAGGAGTGGACGGATGGTTCAGTGTGTTGTTGAGTTAACGGGAGGTCAAGTGTTCGAGTCTCGTTGGGAACATTTCTTTTTACTCAAAGTTTCAAGGGTATACACTCTTAACATTATTTCTATTATTATTATTATTACTAGTAATTATTATGATCATTATTATTATTTAATGTTATGATTATTATGATTATAAGTATTAATGTTATTAAGTGTTATCATTGTTATTATTATTACTAATATTAATATATGTATTATTATTATAATTATGATCATTATTATTATTATTAACATTATTATTGAACATAATACAAAATTATTATTATTATAAATATTATTATTAGTATCATTTTATAAATTGATAGTATTATTATTGTTATTATCCATAAAAGTATTAGTGACAATATCATTATTATTATTATTAATATGATTATTAGTAGGATTATAATCAAACTTATCATCATAATTAACAAATAGATATTTTTATAATTATTAAAGATTAAGTATTATTATCAAAAATTAATATTTTCATGACCATTACTATTAAATTAATCATTTATTTAAAAACTACTGATATTATCAATATTATGAGTTTGATTAATGAAAACTATCTTTAATATATTTATTAATAGAATTATAAATAATATTATGATTTTTATTAATATTAGTATTAACACTATTATCATTTAAAATATTACCTTAGTATTACTAAAGTACTGTTTTAACTAACAAATAATATATATAAATATATACATATATTTATTACATATAACCTAATGAAACTTAATATTTTTATATATAAAATGAATATAAATTATTAAAATAAGAATTATGTCACTAATAATAATATATTCCTTTGTTCAATTACAAGTATAGATATTAATATATATATGGATGATATAGGTTCGTGAATCCGAGGCCAACCCTGCATTGTTCATTATCGTCATATGTATTTTTACTATAAAATACAGTATTGTGAGTTTCATTTGCTCCCTTTCACTCATTACATTTTTGGGCTGAGAATACATGCACTGTTTTAATAACTGTTTTACAATATTTATATGCGTGAGTTTCATTTGCTCCCTTTTTAAATGTTTTTGCAATATATATTTTGGGACTGAGAATACATGCGCTGCTTTTATAAATGTTTTACGAAATAGACACAAGTAATTGAAACAACATTCTATGGTTGGATTATTAACCGAATATCGCCCTTCAAGTCTGGTAACCTAAGAATTTAGGGAAACGGCCCCTGATTGACGCGAATCCTAAAGATAGATCTATGGATCTTGACAAGTCCCATTCGGGGTACGAATGCTTTAGTACTTCGAGATTATTATACAGACGAGAGGTTCTATTTTGGGGATATTCTATGCATTAAGTTAACGTCGGTTACCAGGTGTTCAATTCATATGAATGATTTTTATCTCTATGCATTTTGCAAAATGCCTGATATGAGATGTATATTTATGGAAAAAATTGAAATCTTGTGGTCTGTTAAAATGATGAAAATTATTATTTATATTAAACTAATGAACTCACTAACCTTTTGGTTGACACTTTAAAGCATGTTTATTCTCAGGTACGAAAGAAATCTTCCGTTGTGCATTTGCTCATATTAGAGATATTACTTGGAGTCATTCATGACATATTTCAAAAGATGTTGCATTCGAGTCGTTGAGTTCATCAAGATTATTATTAAGTCAATTATATTTGGATATATTATGAAATGGTATGCATGTCTGTCAACTGTCGATGTAATGAAAGTTTGTCTTTTAAAAACGAATGCAATGTTTGTAAAATGTATCATATAGAGGTCAAGTACCTCGCGATGTAATCAACTATTGTGAATCGTTTATAATCTATATGGATTTCATCCAGATGGATTAGGACGGGTTATGAAAAGATTGACTTAATACCAGTCGAGTTAGGGAGTTTTGACGTAATAATTGGCATGGACTGGTTGAAAAAAGTCAGAGCAGAGGTCGTTTGTTACAAAAATGTGATTCGCATTGTGCGTGAAAAAGGAAAACCTTTAAAGGTGTACGGAGAAAAGAATAACGCGAAATTAAATCTTATTAGTAGTATGAAGGCGCAAAAACTAATAAGAAAAGGTTGTTACCTCATTCTAGCACACATCAAGGAAGTTAAACCTGAAACATCAGTGATGTTCCCGTCGCAAAAGAATTTCCCGATGTATTTATGAAAGAATTACCGGGATTACCCCCACATCGATCCGTTGAATTTCAAATAGACCTTTTACCAGGAGCTGCACCAATAGCTCGTGCTCCATACAGACTCGCACCCAGTGAAATGAAAGAATTACAAAGTTAGTTACAGTAACTTTTAGAGCGTGGTTTCATTCGACCAAGTACATCACCATGAGGAGCTCCTGTTCTGTTTGTCAAGAAGAAAGATGGTACATTTAGGTTGTGTATCGACTACCAAGAGTTGAACAAACTTACCATCAAGAACCGCTACCCACTACCGAGAATTGACGACTTATTTGTTTAACTACAAGGCTCGTCGGTTTATTCGAAGATTGATTTACGTTCGGGGTATCATCAAATGCGGGTGAAGGAGGATGATATTCCAAAGACTGCTTTTAGGATGCGTTACGGTCATTACGAGTTTATGGTTATGCCGTTTGGGTTGACTAACGCACCAGCTGTGTTCATGGACCTCATGAACCGAGTGTGTGGACCATACCTTGACAAGTTTATCATTGTTTTCATCGATGACATACTTATTTACTCAAAGAATGACCAAGAGCACGAAGAACATTTGAGAAAAGTGCTAGAGTTGTTAAGGAAAGAAAAATTGTACGCTAAGTTTTCAAAGTGTGCATTTTGGTTGGAAGAAGTTCAATTCCTCGGTCACATAGTGAACAAAGAAGGTATTCAGGTGGATCCGGCAAAGATTGAAACCGTTGAAAAATGGGAAACTCCGAAAACTCCGAAACACATACGCCAATTTTTAGGATTAGCTGGTTACTATAGAAGATTCATCCAAGATTTTTCCAAAATAGCAAAACCCTTGACTGCATTAACGCATAAAGGGAAGAAATTTGAATGGAAGGATGAACAAGAAAAAGCGTTTCAATTGTTGAAGAAAAAGTTACCTACAGCACCTATATTGTCATTGCCTGAAGGGAATGATGATTTTGTGATATATTTTGATGCCTCAAAGCAAGGTCTCGGTTATGTATTAATGCAACGAACGAAGGTAATTGCTTATGCGTCTAGACAATTGAAGATTCACGAGCAAAATTATATGACGCATGATTTGGAATTAGGCGCGGTTGTTTTTGCATTAAAGACTTGGAGGCACTACTTATATAGGGTCAAAAGTATTATATATACCAATCACAAAAGTCTCCAACACATATTTAATCAGAAACAACTGAACATGAGGCAGCGTTGGTGGATTGAGTTATTGAATGATTACGATTTCAAAATTCGTTACCATCCGGGGAAGGCAAATGTGGTAGCCGACGCCTTGAACAGAAAGGACAGAGAACCCATTCGAGTAAAAGCTATGAATATAATGATTCACACTAACCTTACTACTCAAATAAAGGAGGCGCAACAAGGAGTTTTAAAAGAGGGAAACTTAAGGGATGAAATACCCAAAGGATCGGAGAAGCATCTTAATATTCGGGAAGACGGAACCCGGTATAGGGCTGAAAGAATTTGGGTACCAAAATTTAGAGATATGAGAGAAATGGTACTTAGAGAAGATCATAAAACCAGATACTCAATGCATCCTAGAACGGGAAAAATGTACAAGGATCTTAAGAAACATTTTTGGTGGTCGGGTATGAAAGCCGATGTTGCTAAATACATAGGAGAATGTTTGACGTGTTCTAAGGTCAAACCTGAGCATCAGAAACTATCAGGTCTACTTCAACAACCCGAAATCCTGGAATGGAAATGGGAAAACATTACCATGGATTTCATCACTAAATTGCCAAGGACTGCAAGTGTTTTTAATACTATTTGGGTAATAGTTGATCATCTCGCCAAATTAGCACAGTTCCTGCCAATAAGAGAAGATGACAAGATGGAGAAGTTAGCACGACTGTATTTGAAGAAAGTCGTCTCCAAACATGGAATATCAATCTCTATTATCTCTGATAGGGATGGCAGGTTTATTTCAAGATTCTGGCAGACATTACAACAAGTATTAGGAACTCGTCTAGACATGAGTACTGCCTATCATCCACAAACTGATGGGCAGAGTGAAAGGACGATACAAACGCTTGAAGACATGCTACGAGCATGTGTTATTGATTTTGGAAACAGTTGGGATCGACACCTTCCAATAGCAGAATTTTCCTACAACAACAGCTACCATTCGAGCATTGAGATGGCGCCGTTTGAAGCACTTTTTAGTAGAAAGAGCAGGTCTCCGATTTGTTGGAGTGAATTGGGGGATAGACAGATTACGGGTCCGAAGATAATACAAGAAACTACCGAGAAGATCATCCAAATTCAACAACGGTTGAAAACCGCCCAAAGTCGACAAAAGAGATATGCTGACATTAAAAGAAAAGATATAGAATTTGAAATTAGAGAGATGGTCATGCTTAAAGTTGCAGCTTGGAAAGGCGTTGTTCGATTTGGTAAACGAGGGAAATTAAATCCAAGGTATATTGGACAATTCAAGATTATTGATCGTGTCGGAACAGTAGCTTACCGACTTAAGTTACCTCAACAACTCGCGGCTGTACATAACACTTTCCACGTTTCGAATTTGAAGAAATGTTTTGCTAAAGAAGATCTCACTATTCCGTTAGACGAAATCCAAATCAAAGAAAAACTTCAATTCATCGAAGAACCCGTCGAAATAATGGATCGTGAGGTTAAAAGACTTAAGCAAAACAAGATACCAATTGTTAAGGTTCAATGGAATGCTCGTAGAGGACTCGAGTTCACCTGGGAATGAGAATATCAGATGAAGAAGAAATACCCGCACTTATTTCCAGAATTGCTTAAAATTTCGGGACGAAATTTATTTAACGAGTAGGTACTGTAGTGACCCGAACTTTTCCATGTTTATATATATTAAGTGAAATTGTTATTTATATGATTAAGTGTTTCCAACATGTTAAGCAATCAAACTTGTTAAGACTTGATTAATTGAAATAGGTTTCATATAGACAATTGACCACCCATTTTGACCGGTGATTCACGAACGCTAAAACTTGTAAAAACTATATGATGACATATATATGGATATATATATATAATTAACATGATATTATGATAAGTAAATATCTCATTAGGTATTTTAACAATGAGTTATATACATAAAAATGAGACTATTGAATTAAGAAACTCGAAAACGATATATATAACGATTATCGTTATAACAACGTCTTACTAAATACATATGAATCATTTTAAGATATTGATACACTATATATAAACATGATAAATGATAAGTAAACATATCATTAAGTATATTAATAATGAACTACATATGTAAAAACAAGACTACTAACTTAAGAATTTCGAAACGAGACATATATGTAACGATTATCGTTGTAACGACATTTAAATGTATATATATCATATTAAGATATATTAATAAATCATGATATCATGATATTGTAATAATTTAATATCTCATTAGACATAATAAACAATGAGTTAATAACATTTAACAAGATCGTTAACTTAAAGGTTTCAAAATAACACTTACATGTAATGACTAACGATGACTTAACGACTCAGTTAAAATGTATATACATGTAGTATTTTAATATGTATTCATGCACTATTGAAAGATTTCAAGACACTTATAAAAGTACTTCTACTTAACAAAAATGCTTACAATTACATCCTCATTCATTTTCATCAACAATTCTACTCGTATGCACTCGTATTTGTACTCGTACAATACATAGCTTCTAAATGTATTTACTATTGGTATATACACTCCAATAATTAGCTCTTAGCAGCCCATGTGAGTTACCTAACTATGTGGGAACCATCATTTAACATCTAGCATGAAATATCTCACAAAATTACAAACTAATGGAGCCTATATGGAAGCCCTATATTCACGTGAATGAGAGGACTCACAAACACATTCATTTTTCAATTTTCTTGAATCAAACTACTATCTCTCAAGTGTTCTTCCATTGTTCTAAGTGTTCTTCATCATCTTCATCAAAATCTAGCTCAATCTAGTTCATAAATCCATACATAAACCAAGTTATAAAACAACTACTCAAGAACACACCAACAACACTTCCAAGTTTGCTAACTTACTTCCAATCTTGCAAATCCATTATGATTGATCATCCAACCTCAAGAAATGTTTCTTATTTACAGTAAGATATCTTTCTAATATAAGGTAATACTCATATTCAAACTTTGATTCAATTTCTATAACTTTAACAATCTTATTTCGAGTGGAAATCTTACTTGAACTTGTTTTCGTGTCATGATTTTGCTTCAAAAACTTTCAAGCCATCCAAGGATCCTTTGAAGCTAGATCTATTTTTTTCATTTCCAGTAGGTTTATCCACAAAACCTGAGGTAGTAATAATGTTCATAACATCATTCGATTCATATATATAAAACTACCTTATTCGAAGGTTTAAACTTGTAATCACTAGAACATAGTTTAGTTAATTCTAAACTTGTTCGCAAACAAAAGTTAATCCTTCTAACTTGACTTTTAAAATCAACTAAACACATGTTATATACCTATATGATATGCTAACTTAATGATTTAAAACCTGAAAACATGAAAAATACCGTAAAACTGGATATACGCCGTCGTAGTAACACCGCGGGCTGTTTTGGGTTAGTTATTTAAAAACTATGATAAAATTTGATTTAAAAGTTGTTCCTCTGGGAAAATGATTTTTCTTATGAATATGAAACTATATCCAAAAATCATGGTTAAACTCGAAGTGGAAGTATGTTTTCCAAAATGGTCATCTAGACGTCGTTCTTTCGACTGAAATGACTACCTTTACAAAAATGACTTGTAACCTGTATTTTCGACTATAAACTTATACTTTTTCTGTTTAGATTCGTAAACTTAAGTTCAATATGAAACCATAGCAACTTGAATCACTCAAAACGGATTTAAAACGAAGAAGTTATGGGTAAAACAAGATTGGATAATTTTGCTTGTTGTAGCTACGTGAAAATTGGTAACAAATCTATATTAATCATATCTTAGCTAACTAATATTGTATTATACATGTATTCTATTATATTATGTAATCTTGGGATACCATAGACACTTATGCAAATGTTTTGACATATCATATCGACCCATATATATATTATTTGGAACAACCATAGACACACTATATGCAGTAATGTTTGAGTTAGCTATACAGGGTTGAGGTTGATTCTAAAAATATATATACTTTGAGTTGTGATCTAGCCTGAGACGTGTATACACTGGGTCGTGAATTGATTCAAGTGTACATCTAACTGTGGACAACTAGTTGTAGGTTACTAACGAGGACAGCTGACTTAATAAGCTTAAAAACATTAAAACGTATTAAAAATGTTGTAAATATATTTTGAACATACTTTGATATATATGTACATATTTGTTATAGGTTCGTGAATCGACCAGTGGCCAAGTCTTACTTCCCGACGAAGTAAATCTGTGAAAGTGAGTTATAGTCTTATTTTTAATATCTAATATTTTTTGGGATGAGAATACTTGCAGATTTGAAAATGATTTACAAAATAGACAAAAGTAATTGAAACTGCAATCTATTTTGAATCGTTATACCGGATATTGCCCTTGTTGAACTTGGTAACCTAAGAATTTGTGTTTATTATAATTGCCACCAGTTGACGCGAATCCTAAAGATAGATCTATGGGCTTTGACACGCCCCAGTCAGAGAATTTGAACTGCTTTAGTACTTCGATATTATTTATGGGGATATTCTAGATGCATTTTGTTAATGTCGGTTACCAGGTGTTCAAACATATGAATGATTTTTATGCAGATTGCATGTTATTGAAAGATGAAATCTTGTGGTCTATTATAACAATTTGATATATAGATTTAACCTATAACTCACCAACATTTTTGTTGACATTTAAAGCATGTTTATTCTCAGGTGATTATTAAGAGCTTCCGCTGTTGCATGCTAATATATGGAAAAGATGTGGTGTCAGCATGCTTGTATAATATTGTTTAAAACTGCGTTCGAGATTTATTTTGTTGTAACATATTAATATTGTAAACCAATATGTATTGGTAGTGTGTAAGTGTGATATTTTCAGATTATCATTTCCGGATAATCTAGGTAGTGTCTTTTTAACCTTGTCAATAAAATAAAGGTTATGGTTTGTTTTAAAAACGAATGCAGTCTTTGAAAAATGTCTCATATAGACGTCAAAACCTCGCAACGAAATCAATTAATATGGAACGTTTATAATCAATATGAACGGGACATTTCACATGCGATCGCATGGCTAGCCCATACAGCTCATGATCGTTTGTTTGTTTATGACAACGGTTTTAATTTATAATATATATATATATATATAATATATTTAATTTATGTAATTAATTATATATTATATTATATTTACATGCGTAGTCGACTTGTAAATTTAGTTCCTAATGACTCGTACGTTGTCACTCGACTCATGTCCTGGTTTCAGTTTCTCAAATGTCCTTTAGTACGCTTTGAAAACTTGCACTTTACGTTACACGACGTGTACCTTTATCAATAATTAGACTTAATCATCGATAGACTATATTACCCAAAGTATAACCTTTACATTTGATTGGTGTGGTCATTTGCTTCTATAAATCAATGTCTAGTTGGTTATCAAAATATATTATTTTAAATCAAACGTTTTATATTATATTATATCACTTGTAAAATATATATATCTTCATTTAAAAAAAATATTTATTTATTAATACAATATTTAGCTTTTCAAAACTAACTATATTTTAAAGTTCATTTTGGAATCGTTTAGATAGTAAAAAGATATTATGTCGTATCACGTTTACGTTTTTGAAAAACTATTTATATATTTGTAATTTATAACATAAGCTTTAATTAAATTCTTCAAAAGTCATATACAAATTATCTTATAAAACATCTTGATTAATAAAGTTCTTTTTAAACTGAAATGTTTTTGTACATTTAAATCAAATATGATAACTTTGTTTTCTAAAACTATATATATATATATATATATATATATATATATATATATATATATATATATATATATATATATATATATATATATATATATATATATATATATATAAGAATCATTTTATTAAAAGTTTAAAATGGAAATCGTTATATTATAAAACATTTTAGAAAAATAAAGTTATTTATACTCATAATAGGTTTCAAGCTTTTAAATTACAGTTTGTTGGTGAAGTGTGAGATAAGTCCAAAAGTTAAATAAATGCATGAAATCGTCTTAATGTTAAATGTCAATTTACTTAATTTGTCAATATCCAACATCTAAGTTATCTACACTACACGTTCTTACATTCATAAAAAAAATGAAAGTTATAATAATTATCTTATCAAAGTCACGAGGAAAATATTGTAAATCATGAATTGGAAATCAAACAGGAATCTCCATTAACATTTGTCTAGTTCTCGTAAATT
Organism: Rutidosis leptorrhynchoides; assembly: GCF_046630445.1. Lineage (NCBI taxonomy): Eukaryota > Viridiplantae > Streptophyta > Magnoliopsida > Asterales > Asteraceae > Rutidosis > Rutidosis leptorrhynchoides. The sequence continues at coordinate 616,374,236 of NC_092335.1, forward strand.
GACACATTTGTTCTTACTTGTAAAACACTATACCATTTTTCGAATATAGTTAAAAAGAACAGATTTCTTAAATCATAGTGGACCTTATAATAGAGACTTGTAATCATAATCACAATGTGTCTAATAATTCAATCATTTGACATTATCTTTTAATTCCGTCGATAAATATATTAAACATATATACGTTCATGTAAAGTATCATACATCTAATACTTTGCTAACGTTTTTAATTAATATAACTATATTTATATAATTATATATACACATCAAGTTAATTATAATTGTTCGTGAATCGTTGGGAATAGTCAAAGGGTAATTAAACATATGAACATAGTTCCAAAGTTTTCGAGACTCAATATAACAGACTTTGCTTATCGTGTCGGAAACATATAAAGATAAAGTTTAAATTTGGTCGGAAATTTCCGGGTCGTCACAGTACCTACTCGTTAAAGAAATTTCGTCCCAAAATTTGATTGGGATGGTCATGGCTGACAATAAGTATGTTTTCATGACGCATACGAGCTGAAAATTAGAATTTTATCATCATTGAGTAATATAGACAAAACACTTTGATTTTTGTGAAGAGTACAAGTGAAGCTCTCACAAAAGAGTGAAATGAATAAATGTAGGTTTGACTTAACCGGTTACGTAGTCACGGTTGATTTCTGAAATTCAAGGGATTTAGAGAAAATTTTCGTAATAAGATTTGGTTCTTTGGTAATTAAGGAAATTAGGATCCGCTTTGATTAAATACGATAATCTGTTTAGATTGCTCTGTCAGATATTTTACTATATATCCACCCCCTTTGTTTCCTTATTTCCATAACTCACACCTTCTATTCTTTCTCCTTCAATTCATACCTTAAAGCATTCGTCAATATGCTTCATCCAGTTCTGATTCTTAATATACTCCTAACTTTCATATCTATCGTTCTTCTTTTTCATCTGCCACTGGAGGAATCTATTCACTTCTATTATACTCTTGGTTTTATAGTGTTTTTAGTTCTCCCGTGTCTTTACGTTGCAATACTTATTGATATACACGGTTTGTAATTTATGCGCTGTCATCGGGCTTTATATCTTTCCTTATTTTTCGGAGTCCCTGCTCTTGTCTTTCTATAATCATTGACATCCACAGTTAATGCTCTCTCTTATTTGCTGCGATTTATACTCCCATTTCTATTTCAGAGCTTCATGCTCTATTTTCTCTTCTATCCATTAAGCACAGCAAGTAATGGTCCAGAATTCGCAGGCATGGAGTTTCGAATGAACATGGCTAAAGTTCTAACAGAGAAATTTTAATGACACAATCTTGATTGGTTAAATTACCAGAATTCAAGAGAAAAGATAGAACTATCAAGAAATTATGTTCTTGATATGTTTATATATTAGATAGAATGTAAGAGTCGTGTAACATAGCACATGATGACGTTATGATATGTGAATCATCACGTTCCATTTAGAAACTCAGCATGACTTACTGTAATATAATCACGTTGATCAAGTGTCATTATATTATACTAACTCATGCTTCAGTTCCCAACACTATTCTTTTTCACCAAACTTTTTCACTGTTAAGGTCATTTACAATTTTTGCTGCTTCATCAGCATCTTTTAAAATTTCGATAACTAGTTCGCAGTTTAAGGTGTTTTTCAGAAACTTCACATTCGAAGTATGTAAGTCTTGAAGGTAGACGTTATATGTATATATATAACTGTTGGCGTAGAATTGCTGCGAAATTTGAGAATAATGATTCAAGCTTTTTGGTATGGTAACTACCATTACAGGATGCAGATGAGTACATGATAGGGTTTCAATGAATAAATATAATGATTTTTCGGAGAGGCTTAAAGATCAATGAAATTGTTGGTAAGTTTACTGCTACTGTGGTGAGATATAAAGGGTTCCCTGGTAACAATGATGAAGGGGTAATCGTGAAAACATTTTTATCATTAGCCATGACAACCACGATCAAATTTTGAGACGAAATTTCTTTAACGGGTAAGTACTGTGACGACCCGGAAATTTCTGACCAAATTTAAACTTGATCTTTATATGATTTCGACACGATAAGCAAAGTCTGTAATGTTGAGTCTCAAAAACTTTGAACTGTTTCATATATTCAATTACCCTTCGACTGTTCTCGGCGATTCACGAACAACTACTTGTAAATAGATATATGTGTATATATATAAATAATAATTGGAATTATAAATTGAAATATTAATGTTGTTGTTATGAAATATGATATTATAATAATTATTATTTAAAAACATATCTATATATAAATAAAAGTATATTAAAAATAAATATTAAACAACTGTAATACTCGTTTGATGTTTCGATCGATATTAAGTAAGTTAAAATCAAACTTATATTATTTTAAAATAAACGGTGATCCAAAAATGAATTTTATAAATTATAGACTTAGTAAAAGTGTATTTAGGAGCTATTTATTAAATTGTAAAACTTTTTATATTTTACTTGAGGTTGGGGGTGAATAATTAATGTAATATTTATTTAATAGTTAATAACCAAATTTTGTACCATAATAACCGAAATAAATAAAGATACTTAATTTAAAATTTTGGAATTTTTCTGAGAATTTTTATCCACCACTAATTATCAACGGGGTACGAAATCCAGTCCTTAAAAACTGTCGGCAGAAAATTTTAAACTCTTACAAAATATTTTCACACGTTTTTCTTTTATAATATATTATAATTATTATTATATTCTAAATTAGTTAAATGTCATGGAATTATGAAAGAGTTTCTTTCAGATTACTATGCGTACTGTATATAATTGAATCAATTAAGTACTACTGTGATTGTCTATTTCCTATATTACTATATCTATATAATACATGTACATTATTCTTATTAGATTAACACCTACTATCTTCTTCTCCTTCTTCTCTTTCGATTTCTATCCGATGATTAAACAACCCACTAGAATACCTCTATTTTTCTTGATATTGCTAATTTGGACTGTCCTACTTTTGTACAACCGAAACCAAATCATCATCCTCAAACTGTCGCCCTGTTTAACCATCATTATTCATCATCTCCACAATACCATGCACAAACCATCGATTTGTTGCTGTTCATTGTTGATTAAATTTGTTATCTTGATCGATCAACAACCCTTTATGAGGTTCATTATCCCCAAGAACATAAAAACCAAACAGTTTCTGTATTGTTTGGATTGAATTCCTTTTCGTGATTAACAACCGGAAACCAACATCCAAACTTCATCACTTAAACTCGTTAGCCACCATCAACCGTTATCTTCTCCACTGTCCACTATAACCATCATTGAACACTACCCTTGTTTCTTGATCGACCACCATTCCCGAGCACCTTTGAACTCCATCATCACCTTCAACCATAACCACCACCCGCTATTATTATTTTTTTCTCTCTCATCTTTTCGTCTGCTTTCTTTTTCGATTCAAACACCAATCTTATTTACTGTGTTGCTGCTGTTATCGTATAATTTTTGTTTTTTCTTCATGTTTCTATTAAAAAGCAAGAAAGATGATGGTTCATTAAAGTTGATAAAATGATAATCAAGTGGATGATTGCTACTCGATGGATTACAGCTGTTTACTATTCGATCGACACGTTTTTTTGTGATAATGGGCTGCTATTTTTGGGCTGTCATTGGGCCCTCAGAAATCCACTACCGTTATATTTTTTTTACTACTAATCATGCTTTTCGATTACTTATGCAAAAACCATACAACCGTCTTGTTTCTTCTACTCGAAAATTGCTGAGTCACCTCCTGTTTCTGTATTATCGATAATGAATAGCTTATAATATTGATTATAATGCTGTGACGATGATGGTTCGAAGATGTTAAGATTAATGATACAATAGCATAATGATACGTGTTTATGATATTGATTGATGATGGTGTATTAAGGTTACATGATCGTAAGGATAATGAAGACAAGAATGATAATTAATGATGATGAAAACCAATAATAATAATAAGATTAGATAATAATGATATGGTTATTTGATGATACTTACGATATGAAGATAATAGGTATGTCAATTATGATCATGATGAGGATAGATAATAGATGATGATGATGATGATGACAGTGACGATGGTATAGATATACGGTTAGAGTGATGATGATGATGATGATGATGATGATGATGATATGATCAACGGAGACAATTATGATCATGATAATGTATAAGGATGATGATGATATGATTATGGTTAAAAAGATTTAATGCACCAATTAAAACAGAAATTAATAAACAGAGCAATGGTTGGGCGTGTATTTGTTAAGCGAGAGGTCTCAAGTTCGAGCCAAGGCTGGGGATATTTTTTTATTGGAAAAAGAAGTAGAAGACATACAGTTATATTGGGTTAAATATATATGGGTTAGTGTTAATTTCAGAAAAATGGACTAGCTCAGCTAGTCTAAGGGAATGTCGGGTTAGCGGGAAGTCGCGGGTTCAAACCCGGGCTTGGGCATTTTTTTAGGACTACTCCTTTGAGGTAGTTACTTATCTATTCATTTATTATTATTATTATTATTATTATTATTATTATTATTATTATTATTATTATTATTATTATTATTATTATTATTATTATTATTATTATTATTATTATTATTATTATTATTATTATTATTATTATTATTATTATTATTATTATTATTATAGACATTAACATATAACATTTTATTATTAGTATTATCATTATTTTAGTATTATTATAATTATTATTTTAACAAACAAAAGATACTTATATAAAAATATATTTTTTACTACACATATCATGACTATATTAATATTACATGCTATTTTCTTTAAAATGTTATTATCTATAATTATCTAACACTAATTAATTTACATAGCATATATTTGGGTATATAGAATCATATAAGTAAATATTAACTTTAAAACATTATATAATATTTGTAATAAATAATATACATTAAAATACTTTAATAAGAATCTAATAAATAATATATATAAAATAGTTACAATTAATCTATTTATTAACATGACATAAAAATTATTAAAGTATTAATATATAAATTGGTTTGATTGTGATTAAGTGTTTTAATATATATAACTGATATAGGTTCGTGAATCCGAGGCCAACCTTGCATTGTTCAGTTTCGTCATATGAATATTTTTACTACAAAATATTGTAGAGTGAGTTTTATTTGCTCCCTTTTTAAATGCTTTTGATATATATATATATATATATATATATATATATATATATATATATATATATATATATATATATATATATATATATATATATATATATATATATTGGGACTGAGAATACATGCGCTTTTATAAATATTTGACAAAATAGACACAAGTAATCGAAACTACGTTATATGGTTGAATGATCGAAATCGAATATGCCCCTTTTAGTCTGGTAATCTAAGAATTAGGGAACAGACACCCTAATTGACGTGAATCCTAAAGATAGAACTATCGGGCCCAACGAGCCCCATCCAAAGTACCGGATGCTTTAGTACTTCGAAATTTATCATGTCCGAAGGATGTCCCGGAATGATGGGGATATTCTATATGCATCTTGTGAATGTTGATTACCAGGTGTTCAATCCATATGAATGATTTTTATCTCTATGCAGTTTGAAATGCCTGATATGAGATGTATATTTATGAGAAATGGAAATGAAAAATCTTGTGGTCTATTAAAATATTGAAATGATTGTTTACGATAAACCTATGAACTCACCAACCTTTTGGTTGACACTTTAAAGCATGTTTATTCTCAGGTATGAAAGAAATCTTCCGTTGTGCATTTGCTCATTTTAGTGATATTACTTGGAGTCATTCATGACATATTTCAAAAGACGTTGCATTCGAGTCGTTGAGTTCAACAAGATCATTATTAAGTCATTGATAGTGTGATATAGTATGAAATGGTATGCATGTCTATCAACTTTCGATGTAATGAAAGTTGTCCTTTAAAAATGAATGCAATGTTTGTAAAATGTATCATATAGAGGTCAAATACCTCGCAATGAAATCAACTATTGTGAATCGTTTATAATCTGTATGAACGGGTCCTTTCAGTTGGTATCAGAGTGGTGGTTGTAGCGAACTAGGTCTTGCATTAGTGTGTCTAACTAGTAGTTGTTAGGATGCATTAATGAGTCTGGACTTCGGCCTTGTAGTTGTTAGGATACATTAATAAGTCTGGACTTGAACCTGGTCTGCATGTCAAAAGTTTTGCTTATCATTCTTTGTCAAAAAATATCTACCTATCATTTTCAGTCTCGACACGTCTTATTACAATTAATGCATAGATGATGTACAGACAAATTCATATCCCATCACATTAGACTTTGTTTGATACATTTTCTTAATTTCCTCCGTAATCTATGGGATCTTTTGTACTATGTTTAGGTATTCTATGTAATTAGAATATCATCTGATATCCGAAAATCATTTCATACCGAAAACCCTTTATCTAACCTTACAAGGCGAAACTCGCAACTAGTTCAAATTTCTTAGATTCCGACAGCTATTCTGATATGGATTTTCACTCGAACTTCGAAAGCAGTGTAACCTGAATGGATTAACCAATCAACCATCATCTATTCTGGATGAATTGGGGATGGGTTCGTAGCCTACTTAATCATTGGAGATAAGAAGAAGGTGATCCTTTCCACCAACCAAATTGCCCTCTTGGCTAAGAACCTGAAGCAATTACCGGCGAACCTGTTCGTAATACTATTTTCTCTCTCATATCCAGAGTATCTCGCCACGATTATATTCTATCTAAAATTCTAAACCTTATTCATCCGCTCGTTCTAACTAACAATCATCCCGGAGTAATGGAAGAAGTCAACGAACTCCGCGCTCGAGTAATCAATTTGTAGAATATGGTGCAAAATTTACCAGCTTCAGCAACATCACCGGCACTAACAGTACCATCAGTAACAGCACCAGTACCATCAACAATCCATTCCTCAACATCTCATTATGTACCTCGAGTATAATCATCGTTCTACGTATCGTTCTACATCAATTATCTTCGTTCTTCAGGGCGATTATGTAATCTCTAATGTTTTAGAGATTATGTATTCTATTTCTAACGGTAAATCAAATGATATTAATATTATATTAACTCATTAAATCCATGATTACATATGAAGAAAATATATATGATTGTAATTAAAAATTCTATTGTACAAACTGTTAATGGTGCAAAATATTTTAATGGGTAGGTAATATCCGAGGAATATTTAGATTTCACATTAATAAGTTACACTGTGCATTCTTCGAATCTGATTCAACAGTCATTTACTATCCTACTTACATCCACAGATATACGAATCCGTTCACCGCAGAATAACCATTTTCATTCAAATTCAATATTTAGATTTTGACCTATCGGAATCCAACAAGTGGCATAATGAAGAAAACATTGGACAAAATAAAATTTTTAGAAACAAACAAATTAACTATGAGAAAATTTTGTTAAGAATTCACGCTAACAAAATCCTAGCTAACTGTTCCTGGCTAACTGTTAATTCCTTATTATATTTTATTTATCGCAATTTATTTATCGCAATTTTAATTTTCGTAATTTTATTTATCATCATTTAATTTCTGTTATTTATTTTACGCACATTATTTATCGTCATTTAAATACTATTATTTACGCATTTTAAATATCGGGACACGTATACAATGTTTTGACATATCATATCGACGTCATCTATATATATTATTTGGAATAACCATAGACACTCTATATGCGGTAATGATCGAGGTAGCTATACAGGGTTGAGGTTGATTCCAAAATAATATATATACTTTGAGTTGTGATCGAGTCTGAGACATGTATACAATGGGTCACGATACGTATTAATTAATTTGAATATTATATATTAAACTATATATGAATTATTGAATTTATAACTGTGGACTACCAACATTGAACAATTAAAATGAATTAAAATATTGATTATAACATATGAAACTAAACAATTCTTCAAGTTTGCCACTTGATTTCATCTTAAACCTCATTTGTATCTTGACGATTACAATCTGCGTTCAAACCTTTCATGATTCTTGAAAACACCTCAATCAAGAGGATGAACCAACCGCACTTCAACTACGGAAGAAAAGATTGGTGCATATAGTTATGCACCTGAAAACACTTGGAACCTGAGTAAACGTTTAACACGTATCTGTGCTAGCTATTTTGGCGTTGATATTACCGAAAATAACTTTACAATCCCTTTACAAAGTAGCAAATTTTGTCACAGCTCCAGCAAATTATGACGACCCGGAAATTTCCGACCAAATTTAAACTTAATCTTTATATAGTTTCGACACGATAAGAAAAGTTTGTAATGTTGAGTCTCGAAAACTTTGGAACTATGTTCATATATTCAATTGACCTTTTGACTAGTTTCGACTATTCACGAACCTATAATTGTAAACAGAAATGTAAATATAAATAAATAATTATATTAAATATATTAACGAACTATTATGTAACTTAGTTACTATGATAGATAACTTTAACTAACTAAAATTTGTTATTTTGAGTACATAGAGTATATTAGATATAAATGGTTTCAAATATAATTTGTCAATGTTATCAAAGTGTTACATGTATAATGTTATACTTTGAGTTTAATTGTTTAATTTATATAATTAATTATCTACTTAATATTTAGAATATAATTGTATATATAGTTGAATATATATATAAATTTATATATGATTTCTATTTATAATTATGATTATATTGTAATATATAAAATACATGCACATTAAATATTAAATGAATATTATCATATAATATATCATATAATTATTAAATATTTACATAGTTAATAAATTGTAATATTAATATATTAAATGTGGTAGAATATAGTTGTTATACAAATATTATTATCATTACTTCATTATTGTAATAATATTCATGTTAAAATTAATATCAGTATTATTAATATTACTAGATATGAAACTTGATACAATTAATGTGTTAAAATTTCTAATATCATTATTATCATTAATAATATAAGTATTATTATTATTTATATTGTTATTACTAAATTTATCATTTTTATAGTTATGCTTTAAGTTATTAATATGATTATTTTTATTATTAGTATTATATTGATATTATTATTATTAATATCCTTATTATTAATGCTATTATCATTTTTACTAAATTATTAACAGCATTATAATTTATTAACATATTTAATTAATAACTAAAATTTAGTTTAAAATACAGAATCAGATACAGATTTATATAAATTATATAGATACATATATATACTCCGTATAAGCAGTTAAATACATATATACTCAGTATTATTTATTTAGATTATTATTATTATTAATATAATTATAATTATTAATTATTAATAATTATATGAAATTCATACGTAAGATTTTTTTTTTTTTTGGAATCCAATTCAGTTTTCTATCCCAATCATACTGTAATTGAATTTTGTTTTTGTCCCTTAATTGGAGCACAAATCGAATCAGATCATAGGAGGCCAACACATTCAGTTAGCCATTCCTTTCATTCTCTTATTTTATTTTACTTTATTTTCCATATTCCTGATTTGATTCAGTCGACTCCAAATTGCCAATATAAATCAATCAACATCAGTATAAGTGAAGGAGTCGATCTAATATTTATTCACTAAATCACCAATACCTTTTACAGTTTTTAATTTAATCAAATTGAGTCAGAAAAACATACAAGACCGACGGCTACTCTGTTCTTGCTTTAATTTCCAAAAACTTCGATTTCTTGTTAAATTTCAAAATGTATTAACGCTGTTGTGTTAGAAATCTTTTGTTTAAACTATATGTAAAATATCATATTCCAATTCTGTATTATTCTGAATTGTTGAGTCAAAATTTAAAACAAAAAGTCAAAGTATTTATTCTTCGTAAAAATTAGGATTCGTTTCGATCTTTCAGATTCAATTGATAGGTTAGAAAGTTTCCAGGAAGGATTCAAGACCTTTTTCATGTTATAACCATAAGCCAAAACAGCCTTGAATTCAAAATCATAATTTAGGTTGTTCATCGTATTTTTTCGAAACTGTTACTGCATCATATTTCTTTTTCTTAATCTCGTTTCTGTTAAGTTTGGTCAAGCACCATAACATGTTTCTGTTTCAATTCATAATATAAGGCAAACATTAAAATTTGGTTATTACCTTGAGTGGCTCCCTGGTCGATTGATGGGTGAGGAGAAGGAAGGATAAACAGATGGGTATATATATAAATAGGTTAGAAATTATTTCAGAAAAACTGCTTTGGTCGAGTGGTTGGGTTTGTTTGCAAGAAGCGAGTGGTCTCGGGTTCGATCCCGTGCGGTGGCAACTATATTTTTTTGGGACTCTTTCTTTGTGAGGTAGCCTCCTTATTAATATTAATTATTATTATTATCATTATTATTATTATTATTATTATCTTTATTATTATTGTGATTATTATTATTAATGTTAGTGTAAGTATTACAATTATTATTAGTGCAGTAACTATTATTATTAGTATTAATATCACAATCATAATTATAAAGTATTACAAGCGTTATTACTATTATTATTAATCATAAAAGTATTATTATTATTATTATTACTACTATTATTATTATGATTAAGACTAAGATTATTGTTATTATTGATATATTATCATTAATGTTATTATTATTGTTCTTAGCAATAACATTAAAAGTGTTATTATCAAAAATTTTAGAATTATCATTATTATTAGAGTAAGTGTTATTATTAACAATATCATTGTTATTAAAAGTTTTACTTTTACTAAAACTATTTTTTTTAGTAAAATTACTATCATTATTACAACTATTAGTAAAAATCACGGTTTTCTTAGTAGTATTATGATGGTTATCATTATTATTATTTAATAACATTATAAGTATCATTAAAAATTATTATGTTCATTTTTGCTATTGGTATTATCATTATTTTGGTATTATCATTAATTTAACAAGTAAATGATTTTTATATAAAAAGGTATTTGATACACATAACTTAACTATATTAATACTATTGTACCAAAATGAAAATATTTAAATAAATAATGAAGCTTATACATTAATAAATATAACAAATTACAACATTAATAACAATATATAGATTTATTCGATTATGAGTATATGTTTTAATACATATACAAATAATATAGGTTCGTGAATCCGAGGCTAACCCTGCATTGTTCAGTTCTGTCGTATGCATATTTTTACTACAAAATATCGTATTGTGAGTTCATTTGCTCCCTTTTACTCTTTACATTTTTTGGACTGAGAATACATGCGCTATTTTTACAACTGCTTTATTAAATGCTTTTAAAATATATTTTGAACTGCGAATACATGAAATACTTTTATAAATGTTTGACGAGATAGACATAAGCAAAACATTCCTCGAATGAATTATGTAGACGTGATAATTGCCACCATTGAACTATGTGGACGTGATAATTGCCACAATTGATATGAATATTTTTCCCCTGATTATTATTGCTTGGTAACCGAAGAATTAGGGAACATCACTAATTTTGAGAATTAGTGCACGCCTAATTGATGCGAATCCTAAAGGTAGCTACTGGGTTTAACACCCCCACCCAGAATGTTCACAAGACGGAAGGGCTAGTGGGCGTGATGTTTAGTACTTCGAAGTTTATATGATTATTATACAGACGAGATGTTCTGTTTTGGGGATATTATTATGCACATTATATGTTAAGGTCGGTTATCAAGCCAAGCTATGAAAGCAATGAAAAGTGAATGTTATGTATCAAGAGAATGATTTTATACATAGGTTATGTGTATGTTATTTTTGTGCACAAGATATGTGTACGGTTACTAAGATTTATGAAAGATGCTTTCGTACACGAGAAAGGTGTACTGTATTTAAAAAATATCGCATGTACATTACAGGTGGGTATAGGATTAGGGCCCATTTGTACTATGCAGGATTTAAATCTTGTGGTCTATCAAATTATGAATTTTATTGTTTTATGATAAACCTATGAACTCACCAACCTTTCGGTTGACACTTGAGAGCTTGTTTATTCTCAGGTATGAAAGAAATCTTCCGCTGTGCATTTGCTCATATTAGAGATATTACTTGGAGTCATTCATGACATATTTCAAAAGACGTTGCATTCGAGTCATCGAGTTCATCAAGATTATTATTAAGTCAATTATAGTTGGAGGTATTATGAAATAGTATGCTTGCCGTTAACTTTCGATGTAAAGAAAGTTTGTCTTTTAAAAACGAATGCAATGTTTGTAAAATGTATCATATAGAGGTCAATTACCTCGCGATGAAATCAACTATTATGAATCATTTAAATTGTATATGAACGGGGCATTTCACAAATCAACTTCGACTTTCATTCGAATTAGCCTTATTATAACCTCGATATATAAGTTTGCCCTTCGACGTCGTTACCGGAGAACCGTTTATATCCCACCACATTAGTAGCAAACTTACCAGCAACTTCATTTCTCATTGGCTTAAGTCATTCCGAAAAATCATTATATTTATCGAAACCCTATCATATACTCATCCGCATTTTACAACAAGAATTTCCAAACCAATTACCAAGAATTAGTAATCGGTATTTCAAATCTCGCAGCATGTCTACATCAACAGTCATATGTATACATATAACATTTACCTCTTGGAATTATGACCTTCAATTATGAATTTCTGAAAAGCACCTAGTTTACGAATCAGTTCTCTGAATTTTGGAAAGTGCTGATGAAGCAGCAAAAACTGTAAACGACCTTAACAGTCAAAAGTTTGATGATAAAGAATAGTATGTTGGCAAAAGTTGGAACTGGAAAACGGACTGAATAAACCATGAAGGAGGCTGCGGACAAATCATAAATACTAACCCTACCTTCAAAGAATCCAAATGATTCAGTATCTGTTGAAGTCATTAACGAATACATTGCTTCTGATTCTAAACTCTTACGGATAAATCTTCATCATCATCCATCGATATTAGAAATTCTAAGATATCAACATACCTGTCATTATAAATATCCTCGATATTTTCGAAGATATTTTCAAAACTAATCTTATCTGAAATCCTTTATCTCTTCGTGATATCAGTGTTACATCGGAAAGGAAACTGTTTTAGTTCTAAATTCTAAAAGATTCGAATTTAAATTATGAATGATATTGAAGTAGTGTTGGGAACTGGTGCATGAGTTAGTATAATATAATGACACTTGACCAACGTGATTATATTACAGTAAGTCATGCTGAGTTTCTAATGGAATGTGATGATTCACAGTACCATCATCATGTGCCATGTTACACGACTCTTACATTCTACCTAATCTCCAAATATATCGAGAACATATCTTCCTGATAGTTCTATCTTTTCTCCTGAATTCTGGTAATTTAACTAATCAAGATCGTGCTATTACAATCTCTCTTAGAACACTAGTCATGTTCATTTGAAACTTCATACCTACAAATTCTGGATCATTATTCGCTTGACTTAAAGTCGAGAAAAGAAAACAAAAGTATGGATCTCCAAAATATAAAGGAAACGAATGGGGTAGAGTTATAGTGAAATATCAGACAGAGAAATCAAGACAGATCATCGCATTTAACCAAAGAGAATTCTAATATCCTTAAGAATCAAATCTTGTTACGAAGATTTTCTCCAAATCCCTTGAACTCTGGAAATCAATCTTATCTACGTCGAAAGATATGACGGATCTACATTCACTCATTTCACTTTTTGTGATAACTTCACTCGTACTCTTCCCGAAATCAAATAGTTTTATCTATATTACTCAATGATGATAAAACCCTATTTGTAAACTCATATTCATCATGAAAACATTTTTATCATTAGCCATGACAACCACGATCAAATTTCGGGACGAAATTTCTTTAACGGGTAGGTAATGTGATGACCCAGAAATTTCCGACCAAATTTAAACTTGATCTTTATATGATTTTGACACGATAAGCAAAGTCTGTAATGTTGAGTCTCAACAATTTGAAATGTTTCATATATTCAATTACCCTTCGACTGTTCTAGGCGATTCATTACTTGTAAATAGATATGTGTGTATATATATAAATAATAATTGGAAGTATAAATTGAAATATTAATGTTGTTGTTATGAAATATGATATTATAATAATTATTATTTAAAAACAAATCTATATATAAATAAAAGTATATTAAAAATAAATATTAAATAACTGTAATACTCGTTTGATGTTTCGATCGATATTAAGTAAGTTAAAATCAAACTTATATTATTTTAAAATAAACGGTGTTCCAAAAATGAGTTTTATAAATTATAGACTTAGTAAAAATATATTTAGGAGCTATTTGTTAAATTCTAAAACTTTTTATATTTTACTTGGGGTTGGGGGTGAATAATTAATGTAATATTTATTTAATAGTTAATAACTAAATTTTGTACCATAATAACCGAAATAAATATACTTAATTTAAAATTTTGGAATTTTTCTGAGAACTTTTATCCACCACTAATTATCAACGGGGTACGAAATCAAGTCCTTAAAAACTGTCGGCAGAAAATTTTAAACTCTTACAAATATTTTCACACGTTTTTCTTTTATAATATATTATAATTATTATTATATTCTAAATTAGTTAAATGTCATGGAATTATGAAAGAGTTTCTTTCAGATTACTATGCGTACTCTATATAATTGAATCAATTAAGTACTACTGTGATTGTCTATTTCCTATATTACTATATCTATATAATACATGTACATTATTCTTATTAGATTAACACCTACTATCTTCTTCTCCTTCTTCTCTTTTGATTTCTATCCGATGATTAAACAACCACTAGAACACCTCTATTTTTCTTGATGTTGCTAATTTGGACTGTCTTACTTTTGCACAACCGAAACCAAATCATCATCCTCAAACTGTCACCCTATTTAACCATCATCATTCATCATCTCCACAATACCATGCACAAACCATCGATTTGTTGCTGTTCATTGTTGATTAAATTTATTATCTTGATCGATCAACAACCCTTTATGAGGTTCATTATCCCCAAGAACATAAAAACCAAACAGTTTCTGTATTGTTTGGATTGAATTCCTTTTCGTGATTAACAACCGGAAACCAACATCCAAACTTCATCACTTAAACTCGTTAGCCACCATCAACTGTTATCTTCTCCACTGTCCACTATAACCATCACCGAACACTACCCTCGTTTCTTGATCGACCACCATTCCCGAGCACCTTTGAACTCCATCATCACCTTCAACCATAACCACCACCCGCTATTATTATTATTTTTTTCTCTCATCTTTCCGTCTGCTTTCTTTTTCGATTCAAACACCAATCTTATTTACTGTGTTGCTGCTGTTATCGTATAATTTTTTTTTTCTTCATGTTTCTGTTAAAAAGTAAGAAATATGATGGTTCATTAAAGTTGATAAAATGATAATCAGGTGGATGATTGCTACTCGATGGATTACAGCTGTTTACTATTCGATCGACACGTTTTTTTGTGATAATGGGCTGCTATTTTTGGGCTGTCATTGGGCCCTCGGAAATCCACTACCATTATATTTTTTTACGACTAATCATGCTTTTCGATTACTTATGCAAAAACCATACAACCGTCTTGTTTCTTCTACTCAAAAATTGCTGCAGTCACCTCCTGTTTCTGTATTATCGATAATGAATAGCTTATAATATTGATTATAATGTCGTGACGATGATGGTTCGAAGATGTTAAGATTAATGATACAATAGCATAATGATACGTGTTTATGATATTGATTGATGATGGTGTATTAAGGTTACATGATCGTAAGGATCATGAAGACAAGAATGATAATTAATGATGATGAAAACCAATAATAATAATAAGATTACATGATAATGATATGGTTATCTGATGATACTTATGATATAAAGATAATAGGTATGTCGATTATGATCATGGCGAGGATAGATAATAGATGATGATGATGACACTGACGATGGTATAGATATACAGTTAGAGTGATGATGATGATGATGATGATGATTATGATCAACGGAGACAATTATGATCATGATAATGTATAAGGATGATGATGATATGATTATGGTTAAAAAGATTTAATGCACCAATTAAAACAGAAATTAATAAACAGAACAATGGTTGGGCGTGTATTTGTTAAGCGAGAGGTCTCAAGTTCGAGCCAAGGCTGGGGATATTTTTTTGTTGGAAAAAGAAGTAGAAGACAGACAGTTATATTGGGTTAAATATATATGGGTTAGTGTTAATTTCAGAAAAACAGACTAGCTCAGCTAGTCTAAGGGAATGTCGGGTTAGCGGGAGGTCGCAGGTTCAAACCCGAACTTGAGCATTTTTTTAGGACTACTCCGTTGAGGTAGTTACTTATCTATTCATTTATCATCATCATCATCATCATCATCATCATTATTATTATTATTATTATTATTATTATTATTATTATTATTATTATTATTATAGACATTAACATATAATATTTTATTATTAGTATTATCATTATTTTAGTATTACTATAATTATTATTTTAACAAACAAAAGATACTTATATAAAAATATATTTTTACTACATATATCATGACTATATTAATATTACATACTATTTTCTTTAAAATGTTATTATCTATAATTATCTAACATTAATTAATTTACATAGCATATATAAATATATTTTTGTGTATATATAATCATATAAGTAAATATTAACTTTAAAACATTATATAATATTTGTAATAAATAATATACATTAAAATACTTTAATAAGAATTTAATAAATAATATATATAAAATAGTTACAATTAATCTATTTATTAACATGACATAAAAATTATTAAAGTATTAATATATAATTTGGTTTGATTGTGATTAAGTGTTTTAATATATATAACTGATATAGGTTCGTGAATCTGAGGCCAACCTTGCATTGTTCAGTTTCGTCGTATGAATATTTTTACTACAAAATATTGTAGAGCGAGTTTCATTTGCTCCCTTTTTAAATGCTTTTGATATATATATTTTTGGGACTGAGAATACATGCGCTTTTATAAATGTTTGACGAAATAGACACAAGTAATCGAAACTACATTATATGGTTGAATGATCGAAATCGAATATGCCCCTTTTAGTATGGTAATCTAAGAATTAGGGAACAGACACCCTAATTGAAGCGAATCCTAAAGATAGATCTATCGGGTCTAACAAGCCCCATCCAAAGTACCGGATGCTTTAGTACTTCGAAATTTATCATTCCGAAGGATGTCCCGGAATGCATCTTGTGAATGTCGATTACCAGGTGTTCAATCCATATGAATGATTTTTATCTCTATGCAGTGCGAAATGCCTGATATAAGATGTATATTTTTGAGAAATGGAAATGAAAAATCTTGTGGTCTATTAAAATATTGAAATGATTGTTTACGATAAACCTATGAACTCACCAACCTTTTGGTTGACACTTTAAAGCATGTTTATTCTCAGGTATGAAAGAAATATTCCGCTGTGCATTTGCTCATTTTAGAGACATTACTTAGAGTCATTCATGACATATTTCAAAAGACATTGCATTCGAGTCATTGAGTTCAACAAGATCATTATTAAGTCATTGATAGTTTGATATAGTATGAAATGGTATGCATGTCTGTCAACTATTGATGTAATGAAAGTTTGTCCTTTAAAAATGAATGCAATGTTTGTAAAATGTATCATATAGAGGTCAAATACCTCGCAATGAAATCAACTATTGTGAATCGTTTATAATCGGTATGAACGGGTCCTTTCATCATCAAGTTGAAACGGATATTGTAGCTAATGATGGTTAAGTTATTAATGAAGGATGTATATCATAGCATATTAGTAACATGAATTATCCGAGTATCTACTCTTTAAAATTCACGCGTAATAGCTTAGTACGAAAAGATTTATTGTGGTTTCAAAACTTTATATATGTAAGATATACATATAAATTCTTCGATGGAAGTGAGTTAATACTTCGTAATTCGTTGATACAATATAATCATTGTTGATTAGTGATGATGTTTGCAGTGATTATGGATCTCGTTGAACTTGTGATGTTGTAGGTGCTGCTGGTACTGACGATGCTGACGGTACTGTTGATGCTGCTGATAAAACAAGTCTAGTTTTTAATTCACGCTCCATTCTTGTCCGAGTTTCTATTCTCTGTTATTTCTAACCATTCATCTGATTTGCGGTTTGAATAAATAATCTCTAAGACTTTAGAAATTACATAATCGCCACAGAATGTTTCTCCAATGAAGTTATGAATCAATACTTCATCGTTTGTTGTTGTTGGTATTCCTTGGTATCTATAGGGTGTATGACATTGGTGCTTGTAGGACAGATTGTAAAGTTGAGGTTTACGACATGGTTGTGGTTGGTGGTGGTAATGGTACTGTTGGCGTTGATGATGGTGATACTGTTGATGCCGGTGGTGCTGCTGGTGCTTGTAACCTTTGCACCATATTCTCTAAAGCCACTACCCGAGCGCGAAGCTCGTTGACTTCTTCTATTACACCGGGGTGGTTGTCGGTTCGGACGAGCGGATGAATAAGATCTAGAATCTGAGATAGTATATAATCATGACGAGATAATAATAACGACGATAATAACGACGATAGTAATAATAATAATCATTTCTAATAATAATACAAAAATTAATGATAATTCAGTTGGTCATATCTTTTAATCCATTCATCGAAACCATACATTTTCTAAATGAAAAGTTATTAATTTTTCAACAGCTTTTCAACGACATGCATATCATATACCTTATCTCAGTAGCATATGTATTAAATTCATGATTTATCATAAACTATATAACGACGAAAATAAACATTCAAGCATGCATAATCATATATACTCGAGCACTAGTCAGGGATACACTATTAATATATAAAAGATAAGATATCAATGCTCACGTATCAATATTGTGATTCAATATTGCAGGAAAGTACGTAGACGTGACGGAGATGATAAACACTAGATTGACCTCACGAGCGTACCCACAAACATTACCCATAACTTCCATAGTTATAACTCATAATTTCCTTAGCTCTATCCCGCTCATAAAACCGTTTTGAAAACATGCGAGCAGAACCTCGTCGTAGTATTTTATGTATAAATAATAATACTAATACTACTAATAATAACAAGATTAATATTAATCTTAATAATAAAATTTAATTATAATAAAAATATAAATAATGAATATTTACGGAGTAAGATAGATGGAGGAATTGAATTATGAATCAGAAAACGTGAAATGATCGAGCTTTAAAGGATGTAACCCTCACCTAACTTGAAAGGACCCGTTCATATCGATTATAAATTATTCACAATAGTTGATTTCGTTGTGAGGTATTTGACCTCTAAATATTACATTTTACAAACATTTCATTCGTTTTTGAAAGACAAACTTTCATCACACCGAAAGTTGACGGCATGCATATCATTTCATAATACATCTAACTATAATTGACTTAAAAATAATCTTGATGAACTCAACGACTCGAATGCAACGTCTTTTGAAATATGCCATGAATGACTCCAAGTAATATCTCTAAAATGAGTAAATGCACAGTGAAAGATTTCTTTCATACCTGAGAATAAACATGCTTTAAAGTGTCAACTAAAAGGTTGGTGAGTTCATAAGTTTGTCATAAACAATAAAATTCATCATTTTGATAGACCACAAGATTTAAATGCTGCATGGTACAAATGGGCCCGAATCCTATACCCATCTGTAATGTACATGCGAATTCTTTTAAATATAGTACACATATCTCGTGTACGAAATCATTTTTCAACAATTCTTTATAACCGTACACATATCTCGTGTACAAAATAACATACACATAACTTGTGTATAAAATCATTCTCTCGATACATAACATTCACTTTACTTTCATTGCTCGGTTTGGTAACTGACCTTAACATATAATGTGCATCAATAATATCCCCAAAACATAACATCTCATCTGTATAATATATAAACTTCGAAGTATTAAACACCACGCCCACTAGCTCTTCCGTCTAGTGAACATTCTGGGTGGGGGTGTTAAACCAGGTAGCTACCTTTAGGATTTGCGTGAATTAGGGCCATACCCGTTTTCTAATTCTTAGGTTACCAAGCAATAATAATTAGGGGAAATATTCACAACAATTAGTGGCAATTATAACGTCCAAATAATTCAATAATAATCAACAGAACTTCTGTCTGTATAATAATTCATTCGAGGAATGTTTTGCTTGTGTCTATCTCGTCAAACATTTATAAAAGCATCTTATGTATTCTCAGTCCAAAAATATATATTTCAAAGTCATTTAATAAAGCAGTTGTAAAACAGGTATAAAAACAGCGCATGTATTCTCAGTCCCAAAAATATAAAGAGTAAAAGGGAATCAAATGAACTCACAATATAATATTTTGTAGTAAAAATATTCATACGACGATACTGAACAATGCAGGGTTGACCTTGGATTCACGAACATATATCATTCATATATATATATATATATATATATATATATATATATATATATATTAAAACATATACTTGTAATCGAACAATTATATATATTATTATTAATGATATAATTTTTATATTAACAACTTATGTATTTCTTTATTTATTTAAATATATTCATTTTGTATATTTTGAATAAATATTAATATAGTTAAGTTAAATATTTTTATATGGAGATCATTTATTTGAGATTAATAATTATGATAATACTAGTATTAGTAATAATATTGATACTATAAAATAATAATGATAAAAGTGATAATAATAATAATAATAATAATAATAATAATAATGTAAATAAAAATAATGATATTAATAATGATAATAATACTAAGTTGTATTAAAATAACTATGATAATTATAAAACTTTTAATAATTCCTTTAAAACATACTTTAATTAAAATTTTAATCATTTTCATAATAATATTCATATCCAAAATTTTGATATTTATAATCTTAACAATATTATTAAACCTGTAAATTCATAGTCATAATAATCATAACCTTCGTTTTAATTTATAAACTAATAACTATAGTTTCTTTTAACATTAATTTGTAATCATAATCATAAATTACATGTATTCATATAATTATAATCAATTTATATAATCTTTAACATAACATCTTTTGTTATATAATTATGTTATTAACATATTTAATATCCTGAAAATCATAATAATAATAATAATAATAATAATACTAATAATAAAAATAATATTAGTAATAATAATACTAATAAATTTTTAAATGATAATACTAGTAATAATAATGATAATATCATAAGTTATATTAATAATCATTTTGTTAATAATAATAACTAACATAATAACAATAATAATAATTAATAGAAATAATAATAATAATAATAATAATAATAATAATAATAATAATAATAATAATAATAACAATAACAATAATAATAATAATAATAATAATAATAATAATAATAATAATAATAATAATAATAATAATAATAACAATAACAACAATAATAATAATAATAATAATAATAATAATAATAATAATAATAATAATAATAATAATAATAATAATAATAATAATAATAATAATAATAATAATAACAATTATAATAAATAAGAAGAGAGAACTACCTTCAAAACAATGCTAAAAAATTAATAATGCTACACTCTAGGCTCGAACCCGCGACCTCCCGCTAACCCCATAACCCATTAACCACTTATCCAGTTGTGCCTTATCTGATTTAAACTGTATGCTAATATATGTAACAATAATGATAATTATAATGAAAATAATAAGTTTAATAATAAATAATAATAATGATAACTATAATAATAACCAAAATCATAATTCTTCTACTAATTCTAATAATAATGGTTTTAATAATGATAACACTAATATTAGTATTAATAATATTATAACAAATAAAATGTATCAAATTTTATATCTATACATTATATACAGTAATATTAATAATACTGATATAAATATTAGCATTAATATTTAATATTAATTTTAATAATGAAGTAATAATAATAACAATATTAGTATACCAACAATATCTTAACTTGTAATTACATTTAGTATATTAATATTACAATTTATTAATTATGTAATATTTAATAATTATATCATAAGTTACATTAAAACATTTATTGAATATTTAATTACAATATAATAATTATTGATAGCAATCATATATATATATATATATATATATATATATATATATATATATATATATATATATATATATATATATATATATATATATATTCTTTTTAATAGTAACTTAATTATTCTATTTATTATTTTACATAATTAATTCTAATTGACTAAAGGTATTTTATTAATTCAAAATGTTACATATATACTTATATTTATATTTATATATATTTTTACATATTTGTTATACACAATTGTTCGTGAATCGTCGGGAGTAGTCAAAGGTTAATTGAATGTATAACAATAGTTCAAATTTTTTGAGATTCAATTAAATAGACTTTGCTTATCATGTCGAAACCATATAAAATTAAGTTTAAATTTGGTCAGAAATTTTCGGGTCGTCACAGTGCCTACCCGTTAAAGAAATTTCGGCCCTAAATTTGATTGGGATCGTCATGGCTGACAATAAGTATGTTTTCATGACGCATACGAGTTGGAAATTAGAGTTTTATCATCATCGAGTAATAAAGATAAACAATTCGATTACTCGAAGAGTATAAGTGAAGCTATCACAAATGTGTGAAATGAGTAAATGTCGGTTCGTCTTAACTGGTGACGTAGTGACGGTTAATTTTTAGAATTCAAGGGATTTAGAGAAAATCTTCTTAATAAGATTTGGTTCTTCGGTAATTAAGGAAATTAGGATCTTCTTTGGTTAAATGCAATAATCTATTTTGATTTCTCTGTCGGATATTTCACTATAAATTCACCCTCTTCATTTTCTTTATATTTTGAAGTTCCATCCTTTTGTTTTCTCTTCCTGACTTTAAGTCAAGCGAATAAAGGTCCAGAATTCGTAGGTAATAAGTTTCGAATGAACATGACTAATGTTCTAAGAGAAAAATTGTAATAGCACGATCTCGTTTGGTTAAATTACCAAAATTCAAGAGAAGAGATAGAACTATAAGGAAGATATATTCTTGATATGTTTGGAGATTAGATAGAATATAAGAGTCGTGTAACATGGCATATGATGATGTTATGACCTGTGAATCATCACGTTCCATTAGAAACTCAGCATGACTTACTGTAATATAATCACGTTGATCATGTATCATTATATTATACTAACTCATGCTTCAGTTCCCAACACTACCTCAATAACATTCATATTTTAAGTTCGAACTTTTCAGAATTTAGAAACTAAAACAGTTTCCTTTCTGATGTAACACTGATATTGCGAAAAGATAAATAATTTCAGATAAGAATAGTTATGAAAATATTTTCATAAATATCGAGGATATTTATAATGAAAGACACGATGATATCTTAGAATTTCTAATATCGATGGATGATGAAAAAGATTTATTCGCAAAGATTTAGAGTCAGGAGCAAGGTATTTGTTAATGACTTCAGCAGATACTGAATCATTTGGATTCTTTGAAGGCAGGTTTAGCCTTTGTGATTTATCTACAGCCTCCATCATGGTTTGCTCAATCCGTTTTCCAGTTCCAACTTTTCTGAGATTTGCCAACATACTATTCTTTATCATCAAACTCCTGACTGTTAAAGTCGTTTACAGTTTTTGTTGCTTCTTTCAGCTTTTTCAAAATTCAGTGTATTGATTCGTAGACTGGGTGCTTTTCAGAATTTTAGAATTAAAGATCAAAATTTCCAGGAGTTACACGTTATATGTATATATAACTGTTGAAGTGAAAATGCTGCGAGATTCGATATTGGTGATTGATGATTCCCGGTTGTTGGTATGGTAATTATTGTTACAAGATGTAGATGGATATATGATAAGGTTTCGATATATATAATGATTTTTCGTAAATTCAAAGATCAATAAAGTTACTGGTAAGTTTACTGCTAATGTGGGGGAATATAAACGGTTCTCCGGTAACGAAGGCAAAAAGACAACGTATATATCAAGATTATAATAAGGCTAGTCCGACTGAAAAGTCGAAGTTGACTTGCTGAAGCTGTGACAAAACTGGCTATATTAAAAGGAATTGCAATGTTATTTTTCGGTAATAACAACGCCAAAGGAGCTAGCACAGATACATGTTAAACGTTTACTTAGGTTCCAAGTGTTTTCAGGTGCATAACTATATGCATCAATCTTTTCTTCCGTAGATGAAGTGCGGTTGGTTCATCCTCTGATTGAGGTGTTTTCAAGAATCATGAAAGGCTTGAACGCAGATTGTAATCGTCAAGATACAAATGAGGTTTAAGATGAAATCAAGTTGCAAACTTGAAGAAATGTTTAATTTCATATATTATAATCAATGTTTTAATTCATTTTAATTGTCCAATGTTAGTAGTCCACAGTTAGTAGCCCACAGTTAGTAGTTCAATAATTCATATATAGTTTAATATATTATATTCGAATTAATTAATACGTGTCGTGACCCATTGTATACATGTCTCAGACTCGATCACAACTCAAAGTATATATATTATTTTAGAATCAATATCGACCCTTTATATGCTAACTTGAGCATTACCGCAATATAGAGTGACTTACGGTTATTCCAAATAATATATATATATATATATGACGTCGATATGATATGTCAAAACATTGTATATGTGTCCCGATTTATCCGACGATATTTAAAGTGCGTAAAATAAATAACAGAAATTAAATGACGATAAATAAATTGCGAGAATTAAAATTGCGATAAATAAATTGTGATAATATAATAAGGAATTAACAGTTAGCTAGGAACAGTTAGCTAGGATTTTGTTAGCGTGGATTCTTAACAAAATTTCTCATAGTTAATTTGTTTGTTTCTAACAAATTTTATTTTATCCAATGTTTTCTTCATTATGCCACTTGTTGGATTCTGATAGGTCAAAATCCAAATATTAAATTGAATAAAAATGGTTATTCTGCGGTGAACGGATACGTATATCTGTAGATGTAAGTAGGATAGTAAATGACTGTTGAATCAGATTGGAAGAATGTACAGTGTAACTTATTAATGTGAAATCTAAATATTTTTCGGGTATTACCTACCTGTTAAAATATTCTCATCATTAACAGTTTGTACGAAAGAATTTTCAATTACAATCTTTATGAAAATATATATACATATATATTTCTTCAGATGTAATCATGGATTTAATGAGTTAATATGATATTAATCTCATTTGATTTTCGGTTGGAACTAGAATAAATAATCTCTAAGACTTTAGAGATTACATAATCGCCGCCTAATAGTTCTCCAATGAATTTATGAATCAATACTTCATCGTTAATTTTTATTAGTACTCCTTGGTATCTATGGTACGTACGACGTTGATGCTCGTGGGACAGATTGTGAAGTTGAGGTTTGCGGTGCGGATGTGGTTGTTGATGGTACTAGTGCTGATGCTGGTGGTGCTTGTAAGTTGTGCATCATACTCTCTAAAACTACTACTCGTGCATGAAGTTCGTTGACTTCTCTTATTATTTCGGGATGATTGTTGGTCGGAACGAGCGGATGAATAAGGTTTAGAATTTTAGATAGAATATAATCGTGGCGAGATATTCGGGAAATGAGAGTGAAAATGGTGTTTCGGATTGGTTCGCCGGTGAGTGTTTCAGGTTCATCGCCAAGAAGGAAATTTGGTTGATGGAAAATATCTCCTTCTTCTCGTTTCCATTGGTTAAGTCTACTACAAACTCATTCCCAATTCATCCAAAATTGATGATGGTAAATTGGTTGATCCATTCCGGTTACACTGCTTTCGGAGTTCAAGTGGAAATCCATATCGGAATAGCTGTCGGAATCCGAGGAATTTGAACTAGTTGCGAGTTCCATCTTGTACGGTTAGATAAAGGGTTTTTGATATGAAATGATTTTTGGATATCAGATGATATTCTAATTACATAGAATACTTATGTATAGTACAGAAGATCTCGTAGATTATGGAGGAATTTTTGGAAGCTGTCAGGCAAAGTTTATAGTAACAGATACGCTAAGATACGAATTTATCTATACACTATCTATGCAATAGAGGCATTAAGATGTGTCTAGACTTTAAGGATGATAAGCAAGTAATTTTTGACACGAAATGATAAGCAAAACTTTTGACATGCAGACACGGTCGAAGTCCAGACTCACTAATGCATCTAAACAACTATCAGTTAGACACACTAATGCAAGACCTGGTTCGCTAAGACCACCGCTCTGATACCAACTGAAATGACCCGTTCATACCGATTATAAATGATTCACAATAGTTGATTTCGTTGCGAGGTATTTGACCTCTAAATGTTACATTTTATAAACATTGCATTCGTTTTTAAAAGACAAACTTTCATCACACCAAAAGTTGACGGCATGCATACCATTTCAAAATACATCCGACTATAATTGACTTAATAATAATCTTGATGAACTCAACGACTCGAATGCAACGTCTTTTGAAATATGCCATGAATGACTCCAAGTAATATCTCTAAAATGAGCAAATGCACAGCGGTAGATTTCTTTCATACCTGAGAATAAACATGCTTTAAAGTGTCAACCAAAAGGTTGGTGAGTTCATAGGTTTATCATAAACAATAAAATTCATCATTTTGATAGACCACAAGATTTAAATTCTGCATGGTACAAATGGGCCCGAATCCTATACCCACCTGTAATGTACATGCGAATTCTTTTAAATACAGTACACATATCTCGTGTACGAAATCATTTTTCAACAATTCTTTATAACCGTACACATATCTCGTGTACAAAATATCATACACATAACCTGTGTATAAAATCATTCTCTCGATACATAACATTCACTTTACTTTCATTGCTCGGCTTGGTAACCGACCTTAACATATAATGCGCATCAATAATATCCCCAAAATAGAACATCTCATCTATATAATATATAAACTTCGAAGTACTAAATACCACGCCCACTAGCTCTTTCGTCTAGTGAACATTTTGGGTGGGGGTGTTAAACCCGATAGCTACCTTTAGGATTCGCGTGAATTAGGGCCATACACGTTTTTTAATTCTTACGTTACCAAGCAATAATAATCAGGGGAAATATTCACAACAATTAGTGGCAATTATAACGTCCAACTAATTCAATAATAATCAACAGAACTTCTATCTGTATAATAATTCATTCGAGGAATTTTTTGCTTATGTCTATCTCGTCAAACATTTATAAAAGCATCTTATGTATTCTCAGTCCAAAAATATAGATTTTAAAGTCATTTAATAAAGCAGTTGTAAAACAGTTATAAAAACAGCGCATGTATTCTCAGTCCCAAAAATATAAAGAGTAAAAGGGAATCAAATGAACTCACAATACAATATTTTGTAGTAAAAATATTCATACGACGATACTGAACAATGCAGGGTCGACCTTGGATTCACGAACCTATATCATTCATATATATATTAAAACATATACTTGTAATCGAACAATTATATATATTATTATTAATGATATAATTTTTATATTAACAACTTATGTATTTCTTTATTTATTTAAATATATTCATTTTATATATTTTGGATAAATATTAATATAGTTAAGTTAAATATTTTTATATGGAGATCATTTATTTGAGATTAATAATTATGATAATACTATTATTAGTAATAATATTGATACTATAAAATAATAATGATAAAAGTGATAATAATAATAATGTAAATAAAAATAATGATATTAATAATGATAATAATACTAAGTTGTATTAAAATAACTATGATAATTATAAAACTTTTAATAATTCTTTTAAAACATACTTTAATTAAAATTTTAATCATTTTCATAATAATATTCATATCCAAAATTTTGATATTTATAATCTTAACAAAATTATTAAACCTGTAAATTCATAGTCATAATAATCATAACCTTTGTTTTAATTTATAAACTAATGACTATAGTTTCTTTTAACGTTAATTTGTAATCATAATCATAAATTACATGTATTCATATAATTATAATCAATTTATATAATCTTTAACATAATATCTTTTGTTATATAATTATGTTATTAACATATTTAATATCCTGAAAATCATAATAATAATACTAATAATAACAATAATATTAGTAATAATAATACTAATAAATTTTTAAATGATAATACTAGTAATAATAATGATAATATCATAGGTTATATTAATAATCATTTCGTTAATAATAATAACTAACATAATAACAATAATAATTATAATTAATAATAATAATAATAATAATAATAATAATAATAATAATAATAATAATAATAATAATAATAACAATAATAATAATTATTATAATAATAGTAACAATAATGATAACAATAATAATAACAATAATAATAATAATAATAATAATAATAATAATAATAATAATAATAATAATAATAATAATAATAATAATAATAATAATAATAATAATAATAATAATAATAATAATAATAACAAATAAGAAGAGAGAACTACCTTCAAAACAATGCTAAAAAATTAATAATGCCACACTCTAGGCTCGAACCCACGACCTCCCGCTAACTCCATAACCTATTAACCACTCGTCCAGTTGTGCCTTATCTGATTTAAACTATACGCTAATATATGTAACTGAATTATTTTTCTATTTACTGTTCTTCATCTTCTTCATTAATTAAATCGACCAGAAGAGTTTCAAAACCAAAATAACGAATTTTGTGGCTTCAATTAAGACTTGAAAACATTAACAACATCATAAAGTGTGATCTTGAAAAATAAAAAAAAATAAAAAAAAAAAGAAACAGCAATATTGCTGCTGTCGCTACTTTTTTTTTTTAAAAATTATTGATTTTGATTTTTAAATGTTTTTAGATCACAAATCCTAAATGAAATAAGTTCTAAATTGATCCTAGAAACTTTCTGGATCATCAATTAAACCGAAAACATAAAGACTAGTTCGAATTTCTTCAAGAATACTTCGGTTGACTTTTGAAATTAAAATTTTGACTCACAAATTCGATCTTGTTTTGAAAAATTGGAAGCTAAGATTTTACAGGAAGTTTCCTTGGAGAATTCCTAACAAGACTACATTTAAGGATTTTGAAATTTCATTTGAATTCGAATTATGAATAAAAAGATGAAGGTACAGAACAATCGATAGGTTTTTCTTAAATTTTTTGGTTTAATTTTCGAATTTGCAGTAGTAATATATATAGTGCAAGTTGTTGATGGATGCTGTAACAATATTCGATTGAATTTGTTTTGTAGCAAAAATTCGTCGACAGAATTCCAATCAGAAGAAAAAAAATAAAAGCAAATATGGAATTCGTACATACTAGATTTTACATAATATATTTTATATTTAATATATATTAATAATTAATATATTAATAACAATAATACAAATAATAATAAGAATTGTATTAATAATAATACTAATAATACCAATTAATAATAATAATAATAATATTGATAAAGATACTAATAATAAATGTTAATAATATGATAATATTAATAATAACAATAATGATAATTATAATGAAAATAATAAGTTTAATAATAAATAATAATAATGATAACTATAATAATAACCAAAATCATAATTCTTCTACTAATTCTAATAATAATGGTTTTAATAATTATAACACTAATATTAGTATTAATAATGTTATAACAAATAAAATGTATCAAATTTTATATCTATACATTATATACAGTAATATTAATAATACTGATATAAATATTAGCATTAATATTTAATATTAATTTTAATAATGAAGTAATAATAATAACAATATTAGTATAACAACATTATCTTAACTTGTAATCACATTTAGTATATTAATATTACAATTTACTAATTATGTAATATTTAATAACTATATCATAAGTTACATGATAACATTTATTGAATATTTAATTACAATATAATAATTATTGATAGCAATCATATATATATATATATATATATATATATATATATATATATATATATATATATATATATATATATATATATATATATATATATATATATATATATATATATTCTTTTTAATAGTAATTTAATTATTCTATTTATTATTTTACATAATTAATTCTAATTGACTAAAGGTATTTTATTAATTCAAAATGTTACATATATACTTATATTTATATTTATATATATTTTTACATATTTGTTATACACAATTGTTCGTGAATCGTCGGGAGTAGTCAAAGGTTAATTGAATGTATAACATGTAGTGACCCGTCCTAATCCGTCTGGACGAATACATTACATTTGGTTACATCGCGAGGTACTTGACCTCTATATGATACATTTTACAAACATTGCATTCGTTTTGAAAAGACAAACTTTCCTTACATCGAAAGTTGACGATATGCATACCATTTCATAATACATCCAACTATAATTGACTTAATAATAATCTTGATGAACTCAATGACTCGAATGCAACGCCTTTTGAAATATGTCATGAATGACTCCAAGTAATATCTCTAAAATGAGCAAATGCACAGCGGAAGATTTCTCTCATACCTGAGAATAAACATGCTTTCAAGTGTCAACCAAAAGGTTAGTGAGTTCATTAGTTTAACATAAATAATCATTTCCATCATTTTAATAGACCACTAGAATTTTATTTCCATTTCTCATAAATATACGTCCCATGCATAGAGACAAAAATTATTCATATGTATTGAACACCTGGTAACCAACATTAACAAGATGCATATAAGAATATCCCCTATAATTCCGGGAAATCCTTCGGACATGATAAAACAACATCGAAGTACTAAAGCATCCGCAACCATGGATGGGGTTCGTTAGGCCTAATAGATCTATCTTTAGGATTCGCATCAATTAGTAGATCGATTTACTAATTCTTAGGTTACCAAGCAAAAAAGGGGAATATTCGGCTTCGATCATTCAACCATAGAATGTCGTTTCAATTACTTGTGTCTATTTCATAAAACTGTTATAAAAATTGTGCATGTATTCTCAGCCCAAAAATAAAAAGGGTAAAAAGGCAAATGAAACTCACCATACTGTATTTTGTAGTAAAAATACATATGACTAAATTGAACAATGCAGGGTTGGCCTCAGATTCACGAACCTATATCAATTGTATATCTATTAAAACATATAATGGAATTCACAAAATTTCATCTATTATTATATATATTATTTGTATATTTGCAATTATATAGAATTTATGCTAAATTGCATTTAAAAACGTATACCTATATTATATCTTAAATTATATGTTATATTTATTTATTTTGCATGTATTAATATCTAAATATTTAGTTGTATTAATATATCTGTATATATTTATATATATATGCTTAGTAGTATATTTAAGAAATATTATTAGTTTGTCATATGTACTAAGTATATTTAATGTTCAAAATATTTATTTACTAAAATGATAGTTTTGATAATAATAGTTTGCTAATAATAATAAGGATAACTTTATTAATAATGATAATACTAATAATAAGAATAATAATGATAATCTTTAATAATAATAATAATAATAATGATAAGTTGTTTTATTTTTACAACAATATTGATAATAATATCTAATACAAATAATGAGTAGTAATAATACTAAGGATGATAATAATAATGATAATAATATTACTAATAATGATAATAATAATAATAATAATATTAATAATAATAGTATTGGTAATACTAATAATCGTTAAATGATAATACTAGTAGTAATAATAATGATATCATAGTTTATATTAATAATCATTTTGCTAATAATCATAATAATACAATAAATATAATACTAATACTAGTAATAAAAGTAATAATATTAATAATAACTATAATAATAATAATAATAATAATAATACCCAATGATAATATTAGTAATAACTATACTGATAGTATTATTACTTAGATAAATGATAATAATATTTGTTACTTCTAATGCTTAGGAAATATTAACAATTATCATAATAATAACAATAATCAATAATAATAATGATAATAATAATAATGATAACAATAAATGATAATTAATAATAAGAATAATACTTTTGTTATAGAAACTACCTTTCAAAACCTTTAAAAAAAATTGATGCCGCGAACGAGACTCGAACCCGTGACCTCTCGATCCCTCACAACACACTTAACCATTGATCCATCTATTACTTTTCTGATATTATTTGAAATCTAAGTATATTTAACCCAAATTCCCCGTCTGCTCTACAACCTCTTCCTCTCCAAAAATCAATTGACCAGGTATCAATCTTTTGTGAATTTAATTTATGGGTTTAGGACTTGAAATCAACACAAAAATATCTGATGGTGATGTTCTTGATCAGAAAAAAAATAAAGCAGCAACAGCAAGAACGCGAAGAAAAGAAAAAAAAATATAACTCAAACCTTGATTTTGATTTTAGGACTGTTTTAGATCAAAATTACAAAACGATTTATGTTCTAAATTACTCCTAAAAACTTTCTCATGTATCAATTTCAACAAAAGCATCAAAACAGATACGAATTTTTGTGAAGAACAATTCTTTTGACTTTTTAATTTGGAACTTTAACCTACAAATTCAACTTTGTTAAAAAGAGTTGGAATCTCTAATTTTGCAGAAAGATTGTTTAGAGGATTCCTAACTCAATAGCATTTGTAGATTTTGAAAATTAATTCAAATTCGAGCTATTGGCAAAAAGATACAAGAACAGAGTTGTCGGTTCGGTTTTTCTTCTTTTTTGTTTTCAATTTCCAAATGCATTACAGGTTTTTGTTTGTATTGCTGATTGATTTTGTTAATTCAAATTACGTATAGATAGTATGTATAGATAGTATATAGATAATTGAAGTCAGTAGAGACGATTAGATTGGTTTTTGTTTGTATTGCTGATTGATTTTGTTGATTAACACTTTAGCAGACAGGATGAATCGTTTAGTAATAAAAATAAATAAGCAGATATTGAAATATAACTAAATCGTACAATTTGATAGTGATCACTAATAAGAAACAAGGATTGTAAAAGGTTGAAAGTGATAGGCAATTGAATTTGGGATCTGTTAGTACGATTAAATGCATATAGAATTAATATTATTAATTAGTGTAATTAATTAATATAAATGAATAAATGAACTAATAATACTTTTAATATTACTAATAATACTACTAATAATAATATTAAAAATAATAATACTGTTAATATTAATAATAATTATCATAATAATAATAGTACTAATAACAATGATAATAATAATTATTATTAATAGTGTTAATAATAATATTATTAATGATGATAAATTATATCACTCTTATGATAATATTAATTTATAATAATAATAATAATAATAATAATAATAATAATAATAATAATAATAATAATAATAATAATAATAATAATAATTTCAATGAATTTAATAATAATCAATTATAATGATAATATTAATTTTATTACTAATACAAATAATAATATCAATTATAATAATATAAATGATAATAATAATAATATTAATAATAATACAACAATTTGACATAAAAAATTTCATATCTATTTGCTATATATAATAATATTATTAATACCGGTATTACTATTAATATTGAAAGTAATAATATATAGAATTTTATTTTTTGTATGCAAGTAAGTTTTGTATATTGATATAATATTTTATTAGCTATGTAATTTTTAATAATTATATTATATATCATATGATAACATTTATTGGATATTGAATATTTATATATATACATATTACCATATAATAATTATTAATTGTAATTATGTATATATACATATAGATTTATAATAATATCATGTATATGTTTGTGTATATTCATTTTAATTTGTAATTAATTATTTTGTTTATTATTTTACATTTTTAATTCTAATTAATTAAGATGTATTTTATTTATTATATATATTCTTATATTTGTATTTACATATTTATTTACAGACAATAGTTCGTGAATCGTGGAGAATAGTCAAAGGTCAAATGATATAATGAATATAGTTTACAACTTTGTTACTCAACATTACTAACTTTGTTCATCGTGTCGAAATCAAATTCGAATTAAGTTTAAATTTGGTCGAAAATTTCCGGGTCGTCACATAACAACAGTTCAAAATTTTTGAGATTTAATTAAATAGACTTTACTTTACTTATCATGTCGAAACCATATAAAATTAAGTTTAAATTTGGTCGGAAATTTTCGGGTCGTCACATAACCACCATGCGATCGCATGGGGCTGAGGTGCAAAGGCCATGCGATCGCATGGGTAGCCCATAGAGCTCATGATCGTTTGTTTGTTTATGCCGACGGTTTTAATTTATAATATATATATATAATATATTTAATTTATGTAATTAATTATATATTATATTATACTTACATGCGTAGTCAACTTGTAACTTTAGTTCCTAATGACTCGTACATTGTCACTCGACTCATGTCCTAGTTCCGGTTTCTCGAATGTCCTTTCGTACGCTTTGAAAACTTGCACTTTACGTTACGCGACGTGTACCTTTATCAATAATTAGACTTAATCATCGATAGACTATATTACCCAAAGTATAACCTTTACATTTGAGTGTTGTGGTCATTTGCTTCTGTAAATCAATGTCTCATTAGTTATCAAAATATATTATTTTAAATCAAACGTTTTATATTATATTATATCACTTGTAAAATATATATATATATTCATTTAAAACAAATATTTATTTAATAATACAATATTTAGTTTTTCAAAAATAATTATATTTTAAAGTTCATTTTGGAATCGTTTAGATAGTAAAAATGAAATGTCCCTTTCTTATTGATTAAAAACGTTCCATATTAATTGATTTCGTTGCGAGGTTTTGACCTCTATATGAGACGTTTTTCAAAGACTGCATTCATTTTTAAAACAAACCATAACCTTTATTTCATAAATAAAGGTTTAAAAAGCTTTACGTAGATTATCAAATAATGATAATCTAAAATATCCTGTTTACACACGACCATTACATAATGGTTTACAATACAAATATGTTACATCGAAATTAGTTTCTTGAATGCAGTTTTTACACAATATCATACAAACATGGACTCCAAATCTTGTCCTTATTTTAGTATGCAACAGCGGAAGCTCTTAGTATTCACCTGAGAATAAACATGCTTTAAACGTCAACAAAAATGTTGGTGAGTTATAGGTTTAACCTATATATATCAAATCGTAACAATAGACCACAAGATTTCATATTTCAATACACATCCCATACATAGAGATAAAAATCATTCATATGGTGAACACCTGGTAACCGACATTAACAAGATGCATATATAAGAATATCCCCATCATTCCGGAACACCCTTCGGATATGATATAAATTTCGAAGTACTAAAGCATCCGGTACTTTGGATGGGGTTTGTTAGGCCCAATAGATCTATCTTTAGGATTCGCGTCAATTAGGGTGTCTGTTCCCTAATTCTTAGATTACCAGACTTAATAAAAAGGGGCATATTCGATTTCGATAATTCAACCATAGAATGTAGTTTCACGTACTTGTGTCTATTTTGTAAATCATTTATAAAACCTGCATGTATTCTCATCCCAAAAATATTAGATTTTAAAAGTGGGACTATAACTCACTTTCACAGATTTTTACTTCGTCGGGAAGTAAGACTTGGCCACTGGTTGATTCACGAACCTATAACAATATATACATATATATCAAAGTATGTTCTAAATATATTTACAACACTTTTAATATATTTTGATGTTTTAAGTTTATTAAGTCAGCTGTCCTCGTTAGTAACCTACAACTAGTTGTCCACAGTTAGATGTACAGAAATAAATCGATAAATATTATCTTGAATCAATCCACGACCCAGTGTATACGTATCTCAGTATTGATCACAACTCAAACTATATATATTTTGGAATCAACCTCAACCCTGTATAGCTAATTCCAACATTCACATATAGAGTGTCTATGGTTGTTCCGAAATATATATAGATGTGTCGACATGATAGGTCGAAACATTGTATACGTGTCTATGGTATCTCAAGATTACATAATATACAATACAAGTTGATTAAGTTATGGTTGGAATAGATTTGTTAACAATTTTCACGTAGCTAAAATGAGAAAAATTATCCAATCTTGTTTTACCCATAACTTCTTCATTTTAAATCCGTTTTGAGTGAATCAAATTGCTATGGTTTCATATTGAACTCTATTTTATGAATCTAAACAGAAAAAGTATATGTTTATAGTCGAAAAAATAAGTTACAAGTCATTTTTGTAAAGGTAGTCATTTCAGTCGAAAGAACGACGTCTAGATGACCATTTTAGAAAACATACTTCCACTTTGAGTTTAACCATAATTTTTGGATATAGTTCCATGCTCATAATAAAAATCATTTTCTCATAATAACATCTTTTAAATCAAAGTTTATCAAAGTTTTTAATTAACTAACCCAAAACAGCCCGCGGTGTTACTACGACGGCGTAAATCCGGTTTTACGATGTTTTTCGTGTTTCCAGGTTTTAAATCATTAAGTTAGCATATCATATAGATATAGAACATGTGTTTAGTTGATTTTAAAAGTCAAGTTAGAAGGATTAACTTTTATTTGCGAACAAGTTTAGAATTTACTAAACTATGTTCTAGTGATTACAAGTTTAAACCTTCGAATAAGATAGCTTTATATGTATGAATCGAATGATGTTATGAACATCATTACTACCTTAAGTTCCTTGGATAAATCTACTGGAAAAGAGAAAAATGGATCTAGCTTCAACGGATCCTTGGATGGCTCGAAGTTCTTGAAGCAGAATCATGACACGAAAACAAGTTCAAGTAAGATCATCACTTGAAATAAGATTGTTATAGTTATAGAAATTGAACCAAAGTTTGAATATGATTATTACCTTGTATTAGAATGATAACCTACTGTAAGAAACAAAGATTTCTTGAGGTTGGATGATCACCTTACAAGATTGGAAGTGAGCTAGCAAACTTGAAAGTATTCTTGATTTTATGTAACTAGAACTTGTAGAATATATGAAGAACACTTAGAACTTGAAGATAGAACTTGAGAGAGATCAATTAGATGAAGAAAATTGAAGAATGAAAGTGTTTGTAGGTGTTTTTGGTCGTTGGTGTATGGATTAGATATAAAGGATATGTAATTTTGTTTTCATGTAAATAAGTCATGAATGATTACTCATATTTTTGTAATTTTATTAGATATTTCATGCTAGTTGCCAAATGATGGTTCCCACATGTGTTAGGTGACTCACATGGGCTGCTAAGATCTGATCATTGGAGTGTATATACCAATAGTACATACATCTAAAAGCTGTGTATTGTACGAGTACGAATACGGGTGCATACGAGTAGAATTGTTGATGAAACTGAACGAGGATGTAATTGTAAGCATTTTTGTTAAGTAGAAGTATTTTGATAAGTGTATTGAAGTCTTTCAAAAGTGTATAAATACATATTAAAACACTACATGTATATACATTTTAACTGAGTCGTTAAGTCATCGTTAGTCGTTACATGTAAGTGTTGTTTTGAAACCTTTAGGTTAACGATCTTGTTAAATGTTATTAAACCAATGTTTATAATATCAAATGAGATTTTAAATTATTATATTATCATGTATGAATATCTCTTAATATGATATATATATATTAAATGTCTTTACAACGATAATCGTTACATATATGTCTCGTTTAAAAATCTCTAAGTTAGTAGTCTTGTTTTTACATATGTAGTTCATTGTTAATATACTTAATGATATGTTTACTTATCATAGTATCATGTTAACTATATATATATCCATATATATGTCATCATATAGTTTTTACAAGTTTTAACGTTCGTGAATCACCGATCAACTTGGGTGGTCAATTGTCTATATGAAACATATTTCAATTAATCAAGTATTAACAAGTTTGATTGCTTAACATGTTGGAAACATTTAATCATGTAAATATCAATCTCAATTAATATATATAAACATTTAATCATGTTAAGCAATCAAACTTGTTAAGACTTGATTAATTGAAATAGGTTTCATGTAGACAATTGACCACCCAAGTTGACCGGTGATTCACGAACGTTAAAACTTGTAAAAACTATATGATGACATATATATGGTTATATATATAGTTAACATTATATTATGATAATTAAACATATCATTAAGTATATTAACAATGAACTACATATGTAAAAACAAGACTACTAACTTAATGATTTTGAAACGAGACATATATGTAACGATTATCGTTGTAACGACATTTAATGTATATATATCATATTAAGAGATATTCGTACATCATAATATCATGATAATATAATAATTTAAAATCTCTTTTGATATTATAAACATTGGGTTAACAACATTTAACAAGATCGTTAACCTAAAGGTTTCAAAACAACATTTACATGTAACGACTAACGATGACTTAACGACTCAGTTAAAATGTATATACATGTAGTGTTTTAATATGTATTCATACACTTTTGAAAGACTTCAAGACACTTATCAAAATACTTCTACTTAACAAAAATGCTTACAATTACATCCTCGTTCAGTTTCATCAACAATTCTACTCGTATGCACCCGTATTTGTACTCGTACAATACACAGCTTTTAGATGTATGTACTATTGGTATATACACTCCAATGATCAGCTCTTAGCAGCCCATGTGAGTCACCTAACACATGTGGGAATCATCATTTGGCAACTAGCATGAAATATCTCATAAAATTACAAAAATATGAGTAATCATTCATGACTTATTTACATGAAAACAAAATTACATATCCTTTATATCTAATCCATACACCAACGACCAAAAACACCTACAAACACTTTCATTCTTCAATTGTCTTCATCTAATTGATCTCTCTCAAGTTCTATCTCCAATCTTGTAAGGTGATCATCCAACCTCAAGAAATATTTGTTTCTTACAGTAGGTTATCATTCTAATACAAGGTAATAATCATATTCAAACTTTGGTTCAATTTCTATAACTATAACAATCTTATTTCAAGTGATGATCTTACTTGAACTTGTTTTCGTGTCATGATTCTGCTTCAAGAACTTCGAGTCATCCAAGGATCCATTGAAGCTATATCCATTTTTCTCTTTTCCAGTAGGTTTATCCAAGGAAATTAAGGTAGTAATGATGTTCATAACATCATTCGATTCATACATATAAAGCTATCTTATTCGAAGGTTTAAACTTGTAATCACTAGAACATAGTTTAGTAAATTCTAAACTTGTTCGCAAATAAAAGTTAATCCTTCTAACTTGACTTTTAAAATCAACTAAACACATGTTCTATATCTATATGATATGCTAACTTAATGATTTAAAACCTGGAAACAAGAAAAACATCGTAAAACCGGATTTACGCCGTCGTAGTAACACCGCGGGCTGTTTTGGGTTAGTTAATTAAAAACTTTGATAAACTTTGATTTAAAAGATGTTATTATGAGAAAATGATTTTTATTATGAGCATGGAACTATATCCAAAAATTATGGTTAAACTCAAAGTGGAAGTATGTTTTCTAAAATGGTCATCTAGACGTCGTTCTTTCGACTGAAATGACTACCTTTACAAAAATGACTTGTAACTTATTTTTCCGACTATAAACCTATACTTTTTCTGTTTAGATTCATAAAATAGAGTTCAATATGAAACCATAGCAATTTGATTCACTCAAAACGGATTTAAAATGAAGAAGTTATGGGTAAAACAAGATTGGATAATTTTTCTCATTTTAGCTACGTGAAAATTGGTAACAAATCTATTCCAACCATAACTTAATCAACTTGTATTGTATATTATGTAATCTTGAGATACCATAGACACGTATACAATGTTTCGACCTATCATGTCGACACATCTATATATATTTCGAAACAACCATAGACACTCTATATGTGAATGTTGGAATTAGCTATACAGGGTTGAGGTTGATTCCAAAATATATATAGTTTGAGTTGTGATCAATA
Source organism: Rutidosis leptorrhynchoides (assembly GCF_046630445.1). Classification (NCBI taxonomy): domain Eukaryota; kingdom Viridiplantae; phylum Streptophyta; class Magnoliopsida; order Asterales; family Asteraceae; genus Rutidosis; species Rutidosis leptorrhynchoides. The sequence continues at coordinate 616,414,484 of NC_092335.1, forward strand.
CTGAGATACGTATACACTGGGTCGTGGATTGATTCAAGATAATATTTATCGATTTATTTCTGTACATCTAACTGTGGACAACTAGTTGTAGGTTACTAACGAGGACAGCTGACTTAATAAACTTAAAACGTCAAAATATATTAAAAGTGTTGTAAATATATTTAGAACATACTTTGATATATATGTATATATTGTTATAGGTTCGTGAATCAACCAGTGGCCAAGTCTTACTTCCCGACGAAGTAAAAATCTGTGAAAGTGAGTTATAGTCCCACTTTTAAAATCTAATATTTTTGGGATGAGAATACATGCAGGTTTTATAAATGATTTACAAAATAGACACAAGTACGTGAAACTACATTCTATGGTTGAATTATCGAAATCGAATATGCCCTTTTTTATTAAGTCTGGTAATCTAAGAATTAGGGAACAGACACCCTAATTGACGCGAATCCTAAAGATAGATCTATCGGGCCTAACAAACCCCATCCAAAGTACCGGATGCTTTAGTACTTCGAAATTTATATCATATCCGAAGGGTGTCCCGGAATGATGGGGATATTCTTATATATGCATCTTGTTATTGTCGGTTACCAGGTGTTCACCATATGAATGATTTTTATCTCTATGTATGGGATGTGTATTGAAATATGAAATCTTGTGGTCTATTATTACGATTTGATATATATAGGTTAAACCTATAACTCACCAACATTTTTGTTGACGTTTAAAGCATGTTTATTCTCAGGTGAATACTAAGAGCTTCCGCTGTTGCATACTAAAATAAGGACAAGATTTGGAGTCCATGTTTGTATGATATTGTGTAAAAACTACATTCAAGAAACTGATTTCGATGTAACATATTTGTATTGTAAACCATTATGTAATGGTCGTGTGTAAACAGGATATTTTAGATTATCATTATTTGATAATCTACGTAAAGGTTTTTAAACCTTTATTTATGAAATAAAGGTTATGGTTTGTTTTAAAAATGAATGCAGTCTTTGAAAAACGTCTCATATAGAGGTCAAAACCTCGCAACGAAATCAATTAATATGGAACGTTTTTAATCAATAAGAACGGGACATTTCAGTTGGTATCCGAGCGTTGGTCTTAGAGAACCAGAATTTTGCATTAGTGTGTCTTATCGAGTTTGTTAGGATGCATTAGTGAGTCTGGACTTGGACCGTGTTTACTTGAAAAATGATTGCTTAACAAATTTTGTTGGAAACTATATATTTTTAACATGTGAATATTATGTGATATATTAATCTCTTAACGCGTTTGATATTATGTGATAGATGTCTACCTCTAGAACAAGTTCCATTGACTCACCTAATAATAATGAAGAGTCAAATGTAAATTGGAATGATTCGTGGACTGATTCACAAGTTCCCGAAGAGGAACCGGAAGAAGAGTCGGAACCGGAAGAAGAATCGGAACCGGATGAAGAAGTAGAACCGGTGGGGGAAATAATAAAACGGTTAAGTAAAAGAAAATCCTCAACCAACCGACCAAAGTTAATTATGGTCAATGGTGTTTCCGCCAAGGAAGCAAAATATTGGGAGGATTACCAATTCTCCGATGAATCGGATTCCGACGAGAATTCCGATGATGTTATAGAAATTACCCCAACTGAATTTAAAAAGGCAAAAGAAAATAATAAGGGAAAGGGCATAAAAATAGAGAAATCTAATTCCAACCCCGATGAACTTTATATGTATCGTCAACCCCCGAAGTCCTTAAGTTGTAACAATGACCCGGGAACCTCTAAACCACCAGGTTTTTCTAAACCGTTGTGGAAAACGACAGTTAGTATTAGGGGAACATCATATATCCCTAGAAACTTGGCAAAACGAACCAAAAACCGAAGAAGAAGAAATGAGCGAGTCGGAATAAGATAGTTGCATTCGTGTGGTGTAATATATGTAATATAGTGTTCTTATGCTTTATGATATATGTAAAAATTGCTTGTATTAATAAGTATTTTTTTATGAATCTAACTCTTGTCTATTTTACAGTTTAAAAATACAAAATGGATAGACAACCCAATATTTTAAGAGACCTACCCGGAGACATGATTGATGAAATCTTGTCTAGAGTCGGCCAGAATTCCTCGGCACAACTATTTAAGGCGAGATCAGTTTGTAAGACATTCGAAGAACGTTCCAAGAATGTCTTGGTTTATAAGAGACTTTCGTTCGGAAGATGGGGGATATCACATTGGGAAATCCATAAGTTACAATGTGTTTACTTTGACGCATATATTGCGGGGAACCCAAATGCTATTTTACGCAACGGGTTAAGAAATTATTTTGACTCAGTATATCCGAATATAGGACTTCGTGATTTAGAAAAAGCGGCTAACATGCAACATAAAGAAGCATGTTATGCTTATGGGTTAGTAATGTTCGCTTCTCACCAAAGTGAGAACAAGAACATCGGGCTACAACTATTAAACAAAACGTTCCCACAAGTAACGGAATCGGTAATTGGGATAAGAAATGAGGTTTTTAGGTTATTACGAGACTGTAGGTCATTACGTAACCCTCGTCCCTTTGACGACGTTACAACACGCTGTCTTATCAACGGCCATAACGGTTATGTTCCACAAGACCAAGGATGGGAAGTAGTCCTAGTAAAACCAGAATGCATGACTTGTTTCTGGACGTATGAATTACGTGTCTTTATTGCCTTTGCTGAACGACTTGTGTACTAGCTAGAATTATCTTCACAACTATCTTGTATCAAAGTTATTGTGTGCTATATTTCATGCTTTATGTAAAATAAGCGGTATTGTAAGTTTGTAAAATATTGTATAAAAGTTTGAACGTGAAATATTATTACAATCAGTTTTTCATATAGAATTGTAGTAGTTGAATTGTATATTAGCTACTAAGTATGAACTTAACGGGTAGGTACTACCCGAATTTAAACTTATAAAATGCTAATATGAAGAAAAAGCTTTTATAAATGAGTTCATATTATGCTACGAAATACTATTAACTACTCTTAATATTCTGTATGATTAACTTGTTCCATTTGACTATTTTGAAGGAAATGGCACCGACTACTCGACACACCGTGAATATGAATGAAGAGGAATTCCGTACTTTTCTAGCTTCAAACATAGCCGCGGTGCAGGCTGCGCTACATACCAACAATAACCTTGGATCTGGCAGTACAGGAAATCGTGTAGGATGCACCTACAAAGAATTCACTGCCTGCAAACCTTTGGAATTTGATGGAACCGAAGGACCGATCGGATTGAAACGGTGGACTGAGAAGGTCGAATCGGTATTTGCCATAAGTAAGTGTACTGAAGAGGACAAAGTGAAGTACGCTACGCATACCTACACAGGTTCTGCGTTAACATGGTGGAATACCTATCTAGAGCAAGTGGGACAAGATGATGCGTACGCACTACCGTGGTCAGCATTCAAGCACTTGATGAACGAGAAGTACCGTCCCAGAACCGAGGTCAATAAGCTCAAGATAGAACTTAGAGGGTTACGAACCCAAGGATTTGATATTACCACGTACGAAAGACGATTCACAGAATTGTGCCTATTGTGTCCGGGAGAATTCGAAGATGGGGAAGAGAAGATCGACGCGTTTGTGAAAGGATTACCGGAAAGAATCCAAGAAGATATAAGTTCACACGAGCCCGCCTCCATACAACAGGCATGTAGAATGGCTCACAAACTAGTGAACCAGATTGAAGAAAGAATTAAAGAACAGACTGCTGAAGAGGCCAATGTGAAGCAAGTCAAAAGAAAGTGGGAGGAAAACGGTGATAAGAATCACCAATACAACAACAACAGCAATTATAACAATAATCGCAACAACTATCCTAACAATCGCAACATCAATCGCAACTACAAAAAATGGCCCAACAACAACAACAACAACAACAACAACAACAGCAACCACAACAATCATCTTAACAATAATAACAACCGCAACAACAACAACAATCAGAAGCCGCTATGCCAAAGGTGTGAAAAGTATCACTCGGGGTTCTGCACCAAATTTTGCAACAAGTGTAAAAGAAATGGTCATAGCGCGGCGAAGTGTGATGTCTACGGACCAGGGGTTAACAGAACGAAAGGAACAAATGGTGTCGGAACGAGTAATGGCGGAGCAAGTAGTGTCGGAGCAAGTTATGCCAATGTAGTTTGTTATAAATGTGGAAAACCGGGCCACATTATTAGAAATTGCCCGAACCAGGAGAACACGAATGAACAAGGCCGCGGAAGAGTTTTCAATATTAATGCGGCAGAGGCACAGGAAGACCCGGAGCTTGTTACGGGTACATTTCTTATTGACAATAAATCTGCTTACGTTTTATTTGATTCGGGTGCGAATAGAAGCTATATGAGTAGAGATTTTTGTGCTAAATTAAGTTGTCCATTGACGCCTTTGGATAGTAAATTTTTACTCGAATTAGCAAATGGTAAATTAATTTCAGCAGATAATATATGTTGGAATCGAGAAATTAAACTGGTTAGCGAAACATTTAAGATTGATTTGATACCAGTAGAGTTAGGGAGTTTTGATGTGATAATCGGTATGGACTGGTTGAAAGAAGTGAAAGCAGAGATCGTTTGTTACAAAAATGCAATTCGCATTATACGAGAAAAAGGAAAACCCTTAATGGTGTACGGAGAAAAGGGCAACACGAAGCTACATCTTATTAGTAATTTGAAGGCACAAAAACTAATAAGAAAAGGTTGCTATGCTGTTCTAGCACACGTCGAGAAAGTACAAACTGAAGAAAAGAGCATCAATGATGTTCCCATTGCAAAAGAATTTCCCGATGTATTTCCGAAAGAATTACCGGGATTACCCCCACATCGATCCGTTGAATTTCAAATAGATCTTGTACCAGGAGCTGCACCAATAGCTCGTGCTCCTTACAGACTCGCACCCAGCGAGATGAAAGAACTGCAAAGCCAATTACAAGAACTTTTAGAGCGTGGTTTCATTCGACCAAGCACATCACCGTGGGGAGCTCCTGTTTTGTTTGTCAAGAAGAAAGATGGTACATTCAGGTTGTGTATCGACTACCGAGAGTTGAACAAACTTACCATCAAGAACCGCTACCCACTACCGAGAATCGACGACTTATTTGATCAACTACAAGGCTCGTCTGTTTATACAAAGATTGACTTACGTTCCGGGTATCATCAAATGCGGGTGAAAGAAGATGATATTCCAAAGACTGCTTTCAGAACACGTTACGGTCATTACGAGTTTATGGTCATGCCGTTTGGTTTAACTAATGCACCAGCTGTGTTCATGGACCTTATGAACCGAGTGTGTGGACCATACCTTGACAAGTTTGTCATTGTTTTCATTGATGACATACTTATTTACTCAAAGAATGACCAAGAACACGGTGAACATTTGAGAAAGGTGTTAGAAGTATTGAGGAAGGAAGAATTGTACGCTAAGTTTTCAAAGTGTGCATTTGGTTGGAAGAAGTTCAATTCCTCTGTCACATAGTGAACAAAGAAGGTATTAAGGTGGATCCGGCAAAGATAGAAACTGTTGAAAAGTGGGAAACCCCGAAAACTCCGAAACACATATGCCAGTTTTTAGGACTAGCTGGTTACTACAGAAGGTTCATCCAAGACTTTTCCAGAATAGCAAAACCCTTGACTGCATTAACGCATAAAGGGAAGAAATTTGAATGGAATGATGAACAAGAGAAAGCGTTTCAGTTATTGAAGAAAAATCTAACTACGGCACCTATATTGTCATTGCCTGAAGGGAATGATGATTTTGTGATTTATTGTGACGCATCAAAGCAAGGTCTCGGTTGTGTATTAATGCAACGAACGAAGGTGATTGCTTATGCGTCTAGACAATTGAAGATTCACGAACAAAATTATACGACGCATGATTTGGAATTAGGCGCGGTTGTTTTTGCATTAAAGACTTGGAGGCACTACTTATATGGGGTCAAAAGTATTATATATACCGACCACAAAAGTCTTCAACACATTTTTAATCAGAAACAACTGAATATGAGGCAGCGTAGGTGGATTGAATTGTTGAATGATTACGACTTTGAGATTCGTTACCACCCGGGGAAGGCAAATGTGGTAGCCGATGCCTTGAGCAGGAAGGACAGAGAACCCATTCGAGTAAAATCTATGAATATAATGATTCATAATAACCTTACTACTCAAATAAAGGAGGCGCAACAAGGAGTTTTAAAAGAGGGAAATTTAAAGGATGAAATACCCAAAGGATCGGAGAAGCATCTTAATATTCGGGAAGACGGAACCCGGTATAGGGCTGAAAGGATTTGGGTACCAAAATTTAGAGATATGAGAGAAATGGTACTTAGAGAAGCTCATAAAACCAGATACTCAATACATCCTGGAACGGGGAAGATGTACAAGGATCTCAAGAAATATTTTTGGTGGCCGGGTATGAAAGCCGATGTTGCTAAATACGTGGGAGAATGTTTGACATGTTCTAAGGTCAAAGCTGAGCATCAGAAACCATCAGGTCTACTTCAATAACCCGAAATCCTGAAATGGAAATGGGAAAACATTACCATGGATTTCATCACTAAATTGCCAAGGACTGCAAGTGGTTTTGATACTATTTGGGTAATAGTTGATCGTCTCACCAAATCAGCACACTTCCTGCCAATAAGAGAAGATGACAAGATGGAGAAGTTAGCACGACTGTATTTGAAGGAAGTCGTCTCCAGACATGGAATACCAATCTCTATTATCTCTGATAGGGATGGCAGATTTATTTCAAGATTTTGGCAGACATTACAGCAAGCATTAGGAACTCGTCTAGACATGAGTACTGCCTATCATCCACAAACTGATGGGCAGAGCGAAAGGACGATACAAACGCTTGAAGACATGCTACGAGCATGTGTTATTGATTTCGGAAACAGTTGGGATCGACATCTACCATTAGCAGAATTTTCCTACAACAACAGCTACCATTCAAGCATTGAGATGGTGCCGTTTGAAGCACTTTATAGTAGAAAGTGCAGGTCTCCGATTTGTTGGAGTGAAGTGGGGGATAGACAGATTACGGGTCCGGAGATTATACAAGAAACTACCGAGAAGATCATCCAAATTCAACAACGGTTGAAAACCGCCCAAAGTCGACAAAAGAGCTACGCTGACATTAAAAGAAAAGATATAGAATTTGAAATTGGAGAGATGGTCATGCTTAAAGTTGCACCTTGGAAAGGCGTTGTTCGATTTGGTAAACGAGGGAAATTAAATCCAAGGTATATTGGACCATTCAAGATTATTGATCGTGTCGGACCAGTAGCTTACCGACTTGAGTTACCTCAACAACTCGCGGCTGTACATAACACTTTCCACGTCTCGAATTTGAAGAAATATTTTGCTAAAGAAGATCTCACTATTCCGTTAGATGAAATCCAAATCAACGAAAAACTTCAATTCATCGAAGAACCCGTCGAAATAATGGATCGTGAGGTTAAAAGACTTAAGCAAAACAAGATACCAATTGTTAAGGTTCGATGGAATGCTCGTAGAGGACCCGAGTTCACCTGGGAGCGTGAAGATCAGATGAAGAAGAAATACCCGCATCTATTTCCAGAAGATTCGTCAACACCTTCAACAGCTTAAAATTTCGAGACGAAATTTATTTAACGGGTAGGTACTGTAGTGACCCGAACTTTTCCATGTTTATATATATTAATTGAGATTGATATTTACATGATTAAATGTTTCCAACATGTTAAGCAATCAAACTTGTTAAGACTTGATTAATTGAAATAGGTTTCATGTAGACAATTGACCACCCAAGTTGACCGGTGATTCACGAACGTTAAAACTTGTAAAAACTATATGATGACATATATATGGTTATATATATAGTTAAAATTATATTATGATAATTAAACATATCATTAAGTATATTAACAATGAACTACATATGTAAAAACAAGACTACTAACTTAATGATTTTGAAACAAGACATATATGTAACGATTATCGTTGTAACGACATTTAATGTATATATATCATATTAAGAGATATTCGTACATCATAATATCATGATAATATAATAATTTAAAATCTCTTTTGATATTATAAACATTGGGTTAACAACATTTAACAAGATCGTTAACCTAAAGGTTTCAAAACAACATTTACATGTAACGACTAACGATGACTTAACGACTCAGTTAAAATGTATATACATGTAGTGTTTTAATATGTATTCATACACTTTTGAAAGACTTTAAGACACTTATCAAAATACTTCTACTTAACAAAAATGCTTACAATTACATCCTCGTTCAGTTTCATCAACAATTCTACTCGTATGCACCCGTATTTGTACTCGTACAATACACAGCTTTTAGATGTATGTACTATTGGTATATACACTCCAATGATCAGCTCTTAGCAGCCCATGTGAGTCACCTAACACATGTGGGAACCATCATTTGGCAACTAGCATGAAATATCTCATAAAATTACAAAAATATGAGTAATCATTCATGACTTATTTACATGAAAACAAAATTACATATCCTTTATATCTAATCCATACACCAACGACCAAAAACACCTACAAACACTTTCATTCTTCAATTTTCTTCATCTAATTGATCTCTCTCAAGTTCTATCTTCAAGTTCTAAGTGTTCTTCATAAATTCCAAAAGTTCTAGTTTCATAAAATCAAGAATACTTTCAAGTTTGCTAGCTCACTTCCAATCTTGTAAGGTGATCATCCAACCTCAAGAAATCTTTGTTTCTTACAGTAGGTTATCATTCTAATACAAGGTAATAATAATATTCAAACTTTGGTTCAATTTCTATAACTATAACAATCTTATTTCAAGTGATGATCTTACTTGAACTTGTTTTCGTGTCATGATTCTGCTTCAAGAACTTCGAGTCATCCAAGGATCCATTGAAGCTAGATCCATTTTTCTCTTTTCCAGTAGGTTTATCCAAGGAAATTAAGGTAGTAATGATGTTCATAACCTCATTCGATTCATACATATAAAGCTATCTTATTCGAAGGTTTAAACTTGTAATCACTAGAACATAGTTTAGTTAATTCTAAACTTGTTCGCAAGCAAAAGTTAATCCTTCTAACTTGACTTTTAAAATCAACTAAACACATGTTCTATATCTATATGATATGCTAGCTTAATGATTTAAAACCTGGAAACACGAAAAACACCGTAAAACCGGATTTACGCCGTCGTAGTAACACCGCGGGCTGTTTTGGGTTAGTTAATTAAAAACTATGATAAACTTTGATTTAAAAGTTGTTATTCTGAGAAAATGATTTTTATTATGAACATGAAACTATATCCAAAAATTATGGTTAAACTCAAAGTGGAAGTATGTTTTCTAAAATGGTCATCTAGACGTCGTTCTTTCGACTGAAATGACTACCTTTACAAAAATGACTTGTAACTTATTTTTCCGACTATAAACCTATACTTTTTCTGTTTAGATTCATAAAATAGAGTTCAATATGAAACCATAGCAATTTGATTCACTCAAAACGGATTTAAAATGAAGAAGTTATGGGTAAAACAAGATTGGATAATTTTTCTCATTTTAGCTACGTGAAAATTGGTAACAAATCTATTCCAACCATAACTTAATCAACTTGTATTGTATATTATGTAATCTTGAGATACCATAGACACGTATACAACGTTTCGACCTATCATGTCGACACATCTATATATATTTCGGAACAACCATAGACACTCTATATGTGAATGTTGGAGTTAGCTATACAGGGTTGAGGTTGATTTCAAAATATATATAGTTTGAGTTGTGATCAATACTGATCAATACTGGGTCGTAGATTGATTCAAGATAATATTTATCGATTTATTTCTGTACATCTAACTGTGGACAACTAGTTGTAGGTTACTAACGAGGACAGCTGACTTAATAAACTTAAAACATCAAAATATATTAAAAGTGTTGTAAATATATTTTAAACATACTTTGATATATATGTATATATTGTTATAGGTTCGTGAATCAACCAGTGGCCAAGTCTTACTTCCCGACGAAGTAAAAATCTGTGAAAGTGAGTTATAGTCCCACTTTTAAAATCTAATATTTTTGGGATGAGAATACATGCAGGTTTTATAAATGATTTACAAAATAGACACAAGTACGTGAAACTACATTCTATGGTTGAATTATCGAAATCGAATATGCCCTTTTTTATTAAGTCTGGTAATCTAAGAATTAGGGAACAGACACCCTAATTGACACGAATCCTAAAGATAGATCTATCGGGCCTAACAAATCCCATCCAAAGTACCGGATGCTTTAGTACTTCGAAATTTATATCATATCCGAAGGGTGTCCCGGAATGATGGGGATATTCTTATATATGCATCTTGTTATTGTCGGTTACCAGGTGTTCACCATATGAATGATTTTTATCTCTATGTATGGGATGTGTATTGAAATATGAAATCTTGTGGTCTATTATTACGATTTGATATATATAGGTTAAACCTATAACTCACCAACATTTTTGTTGACGTTTAAAGCATGTTTATTCTCAGGTGAATACTAAGAGCTTCCGCTGTTGCATACTAAAATAAGGACAAGATTTGGAGTCCATATTTGTATGATATTGTGTAAAAACTGCATTCAAGAAACTGATTTCGATGTAACATATTTGTATTGTAAACCATTATGTAATGGTCGTGTGTAAACAGGATATTTTAGATTATCATTATTTGATAATCTACGTAAAGCTTTTTAAACCTTTATTTATGAAATAAAGGTTATGGTTTGTTTTAAAAATGAATGCAGTCTTTGAAAAACGTCTCATATAGAGGTCAAAACCTCGCAACGAAATCAATTAATATGGAACGTTTTTAATCAATAAGAACGGGACATTTCAACGACTTCCTTCAAATACAGTCGTGCTAACTTCTCCATCTTGTCATCTTCTCTTATTGGCAGGAAGTGTGCTGATTTGGTGAGATGATCAACTATTACCCAAATAGTATCAAAACCACTTGCAGTCCTTGGCAATTTAGTGATGAAATCCATGGTAATGTTTTCCCATTTCCATTCCGGGATTTCGGATTGTTGAAGTAGACCTGATGGTTTCTGATGCTCAGCTTTGACCTTAGAACACGTCAAACATTCTTCTACGTATTTAGCAACATCGGCTTTTATACCCGGCCACCAAAAATGTTTCTTGAGATCCTTGTACATCTTACCCGTTCCAGGATGTATTGAGTATCTGGTTTTATGAGCTTCTCTAAGTACCATTTCTCTCATATCTCCAAATTTTGGTACCCAAATCCTTTCAGCCCTATACCGGGTTCCGTCTTCCCGAATATTAAGATGCTTCTCCAATCCTTTGGGTATTTCATCCTTTAAATTTCCCTCTTTTAAAACTCCTGGTTGCGCCTCCTTTATTTGAGTCGTAAGGTTATTATGAATCATTATATTCATAGATTTTACTCGAATGGGTTCTCTGTCCTTCCTGCTCAAGGCATCGGCTACCACATTTGCCTTCCCCGGGTGGTAACGAATCTCAAAGTCGTAATCATTCAATAATTCAATCCACCTATGCTGCCTCATATTCAGTTGTTTCTGATTAAATATGTGTTGAAGACTTTTGTGGTCGGTATATATAATACTTTTGACCCCATATAAGTAGTGCCTCCAAGTCTTTAATGCAAAAACAACCGCGCCTAATTCCAAATCATGCGTCGTATAATTTTGTTCGTGAATCTTCAATTGTCTAGACGCATAAGCAATCACCTTCGTTCGTTGCATTAATACACAACCGAGACCTTGCTTTGATGCGTCGCAATAAATCACAAAATCATCATTCCCTTCAGGCAACGACAATATAGGTGCCGTAGTTAGCTTTTTCTTCAATAACTGAAACGCTTTCTCTTGTTCATCATTCCATTCAAATTTCTTCCCTTTATGCGTTAATGCAGTCAAGGGTTTTGCTATTTTGGAAAAGTCTTGGATGAACCTTCTGTAGTAACCAGCTAGTCCTAAAAACTGGCGTATGTGTTTCGGAGTTTTCGGGGTTTCCCACTTTTCAACAGTTTCTATCTTTGCCGGATCCACCTTAATACCTTCTTTGTTCACTATGTGACCGAGGAATTGAACTTCTTCCAACCAAAATGCACACTTTGAAAACTTAGCATACAATTCTTCCTTCCTCAATACTTCTAACACCTTTCTCAAATGTTCACCGTGTTCTTGGTCATTCTTTGAGTAAATAAGTATGTCATCAATGAAAACAATGACAAACTTGTCAAGGTATGGTCCACACACTCGGTTCATAAGGTCCATGAACACAGCTGGTGCATTAGTTAAACTAAACGGCATGACCATAAACTCATAATGACCGTAACGTGTTCTGAAAGCAGTCTTTGGAATATCATCTTCTTTCACCCGCATTTGATGATACCCGGAACGTAAGTCAATCTTTGAATAAACAGACGAGCCTTGTAGTTGATCAAATAAGTCGTCGATTCTCGGTAGTGGGTAGCGGTTCTTGATGGTAAGTTTGTTCAACTCTCGGTAGTCGATACACAACCTGAATGTACCATCTTTTTTCTTGACAAACAAAACAGGAGCTCCCCACGGTGATGTGCTTGGTCGAATGAAACCACGCTCTAAAAGTTCTTGTAATTGGCTTTGCAGTTCTTTCATCTCGCTGGGTGCGAGTCTGTAAGGAGCACGAGCTATTGGTGCAGCTCCTGGTACAAGATCTATTTGAAATTCAGCGGATCGATGTGGGGGTAATCCCGGTAATTCTTTCAGAAATACATCGGGAAATTCTTTTGCAATGGGAACATCATTGATGCTCTTTTCTTCAGTTTGTACTTTCTCGACGTGTGCTAGAACAGCATAGCAACCTTTTCTTATTAGTTTTTGTGCCTTCAAATTACTAATAAGATGTAGCTTCGTGTTGCCCTTTTCTCCGTACACCATTAAGGGTTTTCCTTTTTCTCGTATAATGCGAATTGCATTTTTGTAACAAACGATCTCTACTTTCACTTCTTTCAACCAGTCCATACCGATTATCACATCAAAACTCCCTAACTCTACTGGTATCAAATCAATCTTAAATGTTTCGCTAACCAGTTTAATTTCTCGATTCCGACATATATTATCTGCTGAAATTAATTTACCATTTGCTAATTCGAGTAAAAATTTACTATCCAAAGGCGTCAATGGACAACTTAATTTAGCACAAAAATCTCTACTCATATAGCTTCTATCCGCACCCGAATCAAATAAAACGTAAGCAGATTTATTGTCAATAAGAAACGTACCCGTAACAAGCTTCGGGTCTTCCTGTGCCTCTGCCGCATTAATATTGAAAACTCTTCTGCGGCCTTGTCCATTCGTGTTCTCCTGGTTCGGGCAATTTCTAATAATGTGGCCCAGTTTTCCACATTTATAACAAACTACATTGGCATAACTTGCTCCGACACTACTTGCTCCGCCATTACTCGTTCCGACACCATTTGTTCCTTTCGTTCTATTAACCCCTGGTCCGTAGACCTCACACTTCGCTGCGCTATGACCATTTCTTTTACACTTGTTGCAAAATTTGGTGTAGAACCCCGAGTGATACTTTTCACACCTTTGGCATAGCTGCATCTGATTGTTGTTGTTGTTGCAGTTATTATTGTTGTTGGGATGATTGTTGTAGTTGTTGTTGTTGTTGTTGTTGTTGTTGTTGTTGTTGTTGGGCCGTTTATTGTAGTTGCGATTGATGTTGCGATTGTTGGGATAATTGTTGCGATTATTGTTGTAATTGCTGTTGTTGTTGTATTGGTGATTCTTATCACCGTTTTCCTCCCACTTTCTTTTGACTTATTTCACATTGGCCTCTTCAGCAGTCTGTTCTTTAATTCTTTCTTCAATCTGGTTCACTAGTTTGTGAGCCATTCTACATGCCTGTTGTATAGAGGCGGGCTCGTGTGAACTTATATCTTCTTGGATTATTTCCGGTAATCCTTTCACAAACGCATCGATCTTCTCTTCCTCATCTTCGAATGCTCCCGAACACAATAGGCACAATTCTGTGAATCGTCTTTCGTACGTGGTAATATCAAATCCTTGGGTTCGTAACCCTCTAAGTTCTATCTTGAGCTTATTGACCTCGGTTCTGGGACGGTACTTCTCGTTCATCAAGTACTTGAATGCTGACCACGGTAGTGCGTACGCATCGTCTTGTCCCACTTGCTCTAGATAGGTATTCTACCATGTTAACGCAGAACCTGTGAAGGTATGCGTAGCATACTTCACTTTGTCCTCTTCAATACACTTACTTATGGCAAACACTGATTCAACCTTCTCGGTCCACCGTTTTAATCCGATCGGTCCTTCGGTTCCATCAAATTCCAAAGGTTTGCAGGAAGTGAATTCTTTGTAGGTGCATCCTACACGATTTCCTGTACTGCTAGATCCAAGGTTATTGTTGGTATGTAGCGCAGCCTGTACTGCGGCTATGTTTGAAGCTAGAAAAGTACGGAATTCCTCTTCATTCATATTCACGGTGTGTCGAGTAGTCGGTGCCATTTCCTTCAAAATAGTCAAATGGAACAAGTTAATCATACAGAATATTAAGAGTAGTTAATAGTATTTCGTAGCATAATATGAACTCATTTATAAAAGCTTTTTCTTCATATTAGCGTTTTAAAAGTTTAAATTCGGGTAGTACCTACCCGTTAAGTTCATACTTAGTAGCTAATATACAATTCAACTACTACAATTCTATATGAAAAACTGATTATAATAATATTTCGCGTTCAAACTTTTATACAATATTTTACAAACTTACAATACCGCTTATTTTACATAAAGCATGAAATATAGCACACAATAACTTTGATACAAGATAGTTGTGAAGATAATTCTAGCTAGTACACAAGTCATTCAGCAAAGGCAATAAAGACACGTAATTCATAAGTCCAGAAACAAGTCATGCATTCTGGTTTTACTAGGATTACTTCCCATCCTTGGTCTTGTGGAACATAACCGTTGTGGCCGTTGATAAGACAGCGTGTTGTAACGTCGTCAAAGGGACGAGGGTTACATAATGTCTAACAGTCCCGTAACAATCTAAAAACCTCATTTCTTACCCCAATTACAGACTCCGTCACTTGTGGGAATGTTTTGTTTAATAGTTGTAGCCCGATGTTCTTGTTCTCACTTTGGTGAGAAGCAAACATTACTAATCCGTAAGCATAACATGCTTCTTTATGTTGCATGTTAGCCGCTTTTTCTAAATCACGAAGTCCAATATTCGGATATATTGAGTCAAAATAATTTCTTAACCCATTGCGTAAAATAGCATTTGGGTTCCCCGCAATATATGCGTCAAAGTAAACACATCGTAACTTATGGGTTTCCCAATGTGATATCCCCCATCTTTTAAACGAAAGTCTCTTATAAACCAAGACATTCTTGAAACGTTCTTCGAATGTCTTACAAACTGATCTCGCCTTAAATAGTTGTGCCGAGGAATTCTGACCGACTCTAGACAAGATTTCATCAATCATGTCTCCGGGTAGGTCTCTTAAAATATTGGGTTATCTATCCATTTTGTGTTTTTAAACTGTAAAATAGACAAGAGTTAGATTCATAAAAAAAAATACTTATTAATACAAGCAATTTTTACATATATCATAAAGCATAAGCACACTATATTACATATATTACACCATACGAATACAACTATCTTATTCCGACTCGCTCGTTTCTTCTTCTTCGGTTTTGGTTCGTTTTGCCAAGTTTCTAGGGATATATGATGTTCCCCTAATACTAGCTGTCGTTTTCCACAACGGTTTAGAAAAACCTGGTGGTTTAGAGGTTCCCGGGTCATTGTTACAACTTAAGGACTTCGGGGGTTGACGATACATATAAAGTTCATCGGGGTTGGAATTAGATTTCTCTATTTTTATGCCCTTTCCCTTATTATTTTCTTTTGCCTTTTTAAATTCAGTTGGGGTAATTTCTATAACATCATCGGAATTCTCGTCGGAATCCGATTCATCGGAGAATTGGTAATCCTCCCAATATTTTGCTTCCTTGGCGGAAACACCATTGACCATAATTAACCTTGGTCGGTTGGTTGAGGATTTTCTTTTACTTAACCGTTTTATTATTTCCCCCACCGGTTCTATTTCTTCATCCGGTTCCTCCTCTTCCGGTTCTGATTCTTCTTCCGGTTCCGACTCTTCTTCCGGTTCCTCTTCGGGAATTTGTGAATCAGTCCACGAATCATTCCAATTTATATTTGACTCTTCATTATTATTAGGTGAGTCAATGGGACTTGTTCTAGAGGTAGACATCTATCACATAATATCAAACGCGTTAAGAGATTAATATATCACATAATATTCACATGTTAAAAATATATTGTTTCCAACAAAATTTGTTAAGCAATCATTTTTCAAGTAAACACGGTCGAAGTCCAGACTCACTAATGCATCCTAACAAACTCGATAAGACACACTAATGCAAAATTCTGGTTCTCTAAGACCAACGCTCGGATACTAACTGAAATGTCCCGTTCTTATTGATTAAAAACGTTCCATATTAATTGATTTCGTTGCGAGGTTTTGACCTCTATATGAGACGTTTTTCAAAGACTGCATTCATTTTTAAAACAAACCATAACCTTTATTTCATAAATAAAGGTTTAAAAAGCTTTACGTAGATTATCAAATAATGATAATCTAAAATATCCTGTTTACACACGACCATTACATAATGGTTTACAATACAAATATGTTACATCGAAATCAGTTTCTTGAATGCAGTTTTTACACAATATCATACAAACATGGACTCCAAATCTTGTCCTTATTTTAGTATGCAACAGCGGAAGCTCTTAGTATTCACCTGAGAATAAACATGCTTTAAACGTCAACAAAAATGTTGGTGAGTTATAGGTTTAACCTATATATATCAAATCGTAACAATAGACCACAAGATTTCATATTTCAATACACATCCCATACATAGAGATAAAAATCATTCATATGGTGAACACCTGGTAACCGACATTAACAAGATGCATATATAAGAATATCCCCATCATTCCGGGACACCCTTCGGATATGATATAAATTTCGAAGTACTAAAGCATCCGGTACTTTGGATGGGGTTTGTTAGGCCCAATAGATCTATCTTTAGGATTCGCGTCAATTAGGGTGTCTGTTCACTAATTCTTAGATTACCAGACTTAATAAAAAGGGGCATATTCGATTTCGATAATTCAACCATAGAATGTAGTTTCACGTACTTGTGTCTATTTTGTAAATCATTTATAAAACCTGCATGTATTCTCATCCCAAAAATATTAGATTTTAAAAGTGGGACTATAACTCACTTTCACAGATTTTTACTTCGTCGGGAAGTAAGACTTTGCCACTGGTTGATTCACGAACCTATAACAATATATACATATATATCAAAGTATGTTCAAAATATATTTACAACACTTTTAATATATTTTGATGTTTTAAGTTTATTAATTCAGCTGTCCTCGTTAGTAACCTACAACTAGTTGTCCACAGTTAGATGTACAGAAATAAATCGATAAATATTATCTTGAATCAATCCACGACCCAGTGTATACGTATCTCAGTATTGATCACAACTCAAACTATATATATTTTGGAATCAACCTCAACCCTGTATAGCTAATTCCAACATTCACATATAGAGTGTCTATGGTTGTTCCGAAATATATATATATGTGTCGACATGATAGGTCGAAACATTGTATACGTGTCTATGGTATCTCAAGATTACATAATATACAATACAAGTTGATTAAGTTATGGTTGGAATAGATTTGTTACCAATTTTCACGTAGCTAAAATGAGAAAAATTATCCAATCTTGTTTTACCCATAACTTCTTCATTTTAAATCCGTTTTGAGTGAATCAAATTGCTATGGTTTCATATTGAACTCTATTTTATGAATCTAAACAGAAAAAGTATATGTTTATAGTCGAAAAAATAAGTTACAGGTCGTTTTTGTAAAGGTAGTCATTTCAGTCGAAAGAACGACGTCTAGATGACCATTTTAGAAAACATACTTCCACTTTGAGTTTAACCATAATTTTTGGATATAGTTCCATGTTCATAATAAAAATCATTTTCTCAGAATAACATCTTTTAAATCAAAGTTTATCATAGTTTTTAATTAACTAACCCAAAACAGCCCGCGGTGTTACTACGACGGCGTAAATCCGGTTTTACGGTGTTTTTCGTGTTTCCAGGTTTTAAATCATTAAGTTAGCATATCATATAGATATAGAACATGTGTTTAGTTGATTTTAAAAGTCAAGTTAAAGGATTAACTTTTATTTGCGAACAAGTTTAGAATTTACTAAACTATGTTCTAGTGATTATAAGTTTAAACCTTCGAATAAGATAGCTTTATATGTATGAATCGAATGATGTTATGAACATCATTACTACCTTAAGTTCCTTGGATAAACCTACTGGAAAAGAGAAAAATGGATCTAGCTTCAACGGATCCTTGGATGGCTCGAAGTTCTTGAAGCAGAATCATGACACGAAAACAAGTTCAAGTAAGATCATCACTTGAAATAAGATTGTTATAGTTATAGAAATTGAACCAAAGTTTGAATATGATTATTACCTTGTATTAGAATGATAACCTACTGTAAGAAACAAAGATTTCTTGAGGTTGGATGATCACCTTACAAGATTGGAAGTGAGCTAGCAAACTTGAAAGTATTCTTGATTTTATGTAACTAGAACTTGTAGAATATATGAAGAACACTTAGAACTTGAAGATAGAACTTGAGAGAGATCAATTAGATGAAGAAAATTGAAGAATGAAAGTGTTTGTAGGTGTTTTTGGTCGTTGGTGTATGGATTAGATATAAAGGATATGTAATTTTGTTTTCATCTAAATAAGTCATGAATGATTACTCATATTTTTGTAATTTTATGAGATATTTCATGCTAGTTGCCAAATGATGGTTCCCACATGTGTTAGGTGACTCACATGGGCTGCTAAGAGCTGATCATTGGAGTGTATATACCAATAGTACATACATCTAAAAGCTGTGTATTGTACGAGTACGAATACGGGTGCATACGAGTAGAATTGTTGATGAAACTGAACGAGGATGTAATTGTAAGAATTTTTGTTAAGTAGAAGTATTTTGATAAGTGTATTGAAGTCTTTCAAAAGTGTATAAATACATATTAAAACACTACATGTATATACATTTTAACTGAGTCGTTAAGTCATCGTTAGTCGTTACATGTAAGTGTTGTTTTGAAACCTTTAGGTTAACGATCTTGTTAAATGTTATTAAACCAATGTTTATAATATCAAATGAGATTTTAAATTATTATATTATCATGATATTATCATGTATGAATATCTCTTAATATGATATATATACATTAAATGTCTTTACAACGATAATCGTTACATATATGTCTCGTTTAAAAATCATTAAGTTAGTAGTCTTGTTTTTACATATGTAGTTCATTGTTAATATACTTAATGATATGTTTAATTATCATAGTATCTTGTTAACTATATATATATCCATATATATGTCATCATATAGTTTTTACAAGTTTTAACGTTCGTTAATCACCGGTCAACTTGGGTGGTCAATTGTCTATATGAAACATATTTCAATTAATCAAGTCTTAACAAGTTTGATTGCTTAACATGTTGGAAACATTTAATCATGTAAATATCAATCTCAATTAATATATATAAACATGGAAAAGTTCGGGTCACTACAAAAAAGATATTATGTCGTATCACGTTTACGTTTTTGAAACACTCTTTATATATTTTTAATTTATAAAATAAGCTTAATTAAATTCTTCAAAAGTCATATATAAATTATCTTATAAAACGTCTTGATTAATAAAGTTCTTTTTAAACTGAAACGTTTTTGTACATTTAAATCAAATATGATAACTTTGTTTTCTAAAACTAAATATATATATAAGAATCATTTTATTAAAAGGTTAAGATGGAAATCGTTATATTATAAAACATTTCAGAAAAATAAAGTTATTTATACTCATAATAGGTTTCAAGCTTTTAAATTACAGTTTGTTGGTGAAGTGTGAGATAAGTCCAAAAGTTAAATAAACGTATGAAATCGTCTTAATGCAAAATGTCAATTTACTTAATTTGTCAATATCTAACATCTAAGTTATCTACACTACAAGTTCTTACTTTCATAAAAAAAATAAAAGTTATAATAATTATCTTATCAAAGTCACGAGGAAAATATTGTAAATCATGAATTGGAAATCAAACAGGAATCTCCATTAACATTTGTCTAGTTCTCGTAAATTGACACATTTGTTCTTACTTGTAAAACACTTTACCATTTTCCGAATATAGTTGAAAAGAACAGATTTCTTAAATCATAGTGGACCTCATAATAGAGACTTGTAATCATAATCACAATGTGTCTGATAATTCAATCATTTGACATTATCTTTTAATTCCGTCGATAAATATATTAAACATATATAATTCATGTAAAGTATCATACATCTAATACTTTGCTAACGTTTTCAATTAATATAACTATATTTATATAATTATATATACACATCAAGTTAAATATAATTGTTCGTGAATCATTGGGAATAGTCGAAGGGTAATTAAACATATGAACATAGTTCCAAAGTTTTCGAGACTCAATATTACAGACTTTGCTTATCGTGTCGGAAACATATAAAGATAAAGTTTAAATTTGGTCGGAAATTTCTGGGTCGTCACACGTACAAACATAATTACTCCGTAAAAATTTTAGTTTAAATTCTAAGATATGGTAACAAGGATATACGCGGGTATTTTTAATTCGGGTTTCAAATCGTTTAAAACTAAGAAAATATTTGGTATTGTTCGTGAATCCAAGGCCAACCGTACAGTTGTCTAATATCGTTACGTCTACACATTTTACCTACAATATTGAATCTCAATATTGAACGGTGAGTTTATAGATCCCTTTTTAATTGCTTTTGCAATCTACATTTTTTAGCTGAGAATACATGCACTTTATTTTAAACGCAATGGACACAAGTACATACTAAATTCTACACTGAGTTTGAACCGAAAATCCCTTAGCTTTGGTAACTAGTAACTGCCAGTTATAAGAAATGGTGGGCGTGAGTATTTGTATATGGATCCATAGGGCTTGACATCCCCGTCCGTTCCAAGTATAGAGACCCTAGCCTGAACTATAAAGCGGACGTATGCTA
This sequence comes from Rutidosis leptorrhynchoides, assembly GCF_046630445.1. Taxonomy (NCBI): domain Eukaryota; kingdom Viridiplantae; phylum Streptophyta; class Magnoliopsida; order Asterales; family Asteraceae; genus Rutidosis; species Rutidosis leptorrhynchoides. The sequence continues at coordinate 616,435,789 of NC_092335.1, forward strand.
TTTGAGTTTATTACACGTTGGTTTGCGTGTATTGTACATGTTGGTTGCATGTATGTTAAAGCAGGGGTACTTATTATATATACGTTAAGTTTAGTTACTAGGGTGCTCAATTTCGTAGAATATTTTGATAAACATTTTGGATGAAACAACTGAAATCTTGTGATCCACCTTTATATACAGAGTATGCGCAATATTAAAACTATGAACTCACCAACCTTTGTGTTGACACTTTTAAGCATGTTTATTCTCAGGTTCCTAGAAGTCTTCCGCTATTTGCTTATACGTTATACAAGCTATGTGCATGGAGTCATACATGCTTTATTCTAGAAAACTTTGCATTCAAAAAATCATCACCATGTATCTTATTTTGACTGCATTGTCAACGGATGTATTATTGTAAACTATTATTTACGGTGATTGTCTATATGTAGAAATCATCAGATGTCAAAAACCTTGGAATTTGATATTCATTTATGGTGTACCTTTTCAAAAGAATGCAATGTTTACAAAACGTATCATGTAGAGGTCAAAACCTCACTATGAAATCAATGAATAACGTACCGCGTCAATAGCAATTTTGGCGGGTCGTTACATGCTCTCACTACTACCTCAACCACATGGCATCAACGACTCGGTCATCCCAGTCTTGAATCATTTCGTCGTCTTATTTCTAATAATTATATAGCTTATAATAAAACGAAGTCTCCCGATTTCTGTCATGCATGCCAACTTGGCAAACACGTGAGACTTCCGTTCAGTAGCTCTAGTTCGCATGTTACTTCTGCATTTGATATCATTCATTCCGATTTATAGACTTCTCCAATTTCAAGTCTTAGTGGTTTTAAGTATTATGTTTTATTTTTAGATCACTACTCTCATTACTTATGGGTGTTTCCATTACGAAACAAATCTTATGTATTTAATATTTTCGTACAATTTCGTGCATACATTAAAACTCAATTCAACACTGAAATTAAAGTGTTTCAATGTGATCAAGAAGGGGAATTCGATAACACCCCACTTCATAACCTTTTCAAAACAAATGGCATCCACTTACGTCTCTCATGTACCCAAACATCCCAATAAAATGGCAAATCCAAAAGAATGATTCGCACAATAAACAACATCATCTGCACCCTTCTATTCCAAGCACACCTTCCTCCCACCTTTTAGACAGAGGCACTACATATGGCCGCATACCTCTAAAACCTTCTCCCATCATCAGCTATTAACTACAAAATTCCCCATACTCGCCTCTACAAAACTACACCTAACTACTTCACTCTACGTATCTTCAGTTACCTCTGTTATCCCCATCTCAACACCACTAACAAACTCGCCCTAGCTCCACCTGTAACGACCCAGAAATTTCCAACCAAATTTAAACCCTAACCTTTATATGTTTCCGACACGATAAGCAAAAACCTTAATTCTGAGTTTAGAAAGTTTGAAATCTATATTTGGATGATTAGTTACCCTTTGACCAAGCCTGACGATTCACGAACATTATGTGTATATGTGTTATATACTTATTTATTGTTAACGTTAATAAGGTATTTGATATGTAATATTAGGCTTCGATATAAGATTGCTATATTTAACGACGAGAGTAAAAGATGATATAATTTTATAAATATCTGAAGCTATCTTTGTCAAAATATTAACGAGTCATTTTAATAAAATAAAAGTTTTAAATGTTATCTTAAAAGTGGTAGATTTTCTAGAAGCTTTTTGACAAAGTGTAAACGATAATGGTTCGTGAGTTTAATAAAAAAATAAATATTTAATTAAAATGTGTTAATCATATATATATATATATATATATGTTTATATTTTTATAACTATAAAAATGAGTGTATATATAACATTTTGAATTCATAAAACACCTTTAGTCAATTAGAATTAAAGAATGTAAAATAATAATTAAAATAATCATGTTACTAATAAATATATATATATATATATATGATATTATTATCTGAATATGATGACTATCAATAATTATTATATTATAATTACATCAATGTTAACATATGATATAAGTATTAAATATTACGTAATTAATAAATTATTATTATATGTATTATTATTATTTATTTGTTGTTATTAATACTAATATTCGTATTAATATTATTACTTTTACTATTAATATTAAAATCATTGTTATAATTATAAGTTATCATTTCTAATGACATAAATATTATAACTAGTCATAAAACGTGATCTTAATTATTATTATTATTATTATTATTATTATTATTATTATTATTATTATTATTGTTATTATTATTATTATTATCCTTATTCTTATTATTATTATTATTATTAGGATGTTTATTAAAATATTAAAAGTATTATTATTATTAGATTATATTTATTATTAATGTTAATTATTAATTATAGAAATAAAATATATATATAAAGTCTAAACTTTCAGATATCTCACGCGTTATATCACTATCTGATTTGGTTTTTTTTTTCTTTCTCGCCTGTCTCCTTACTCTCGTCCGTGAACTGGTGTCAACATCCCTCCAGCTATATTAATCGATCAATTCACCATTTGGTAGAACAGATTCTGGTGATTTTTCCATTGCATATAATTGTCTTCTTTTATCTGTTTTAATTAAATTAAAAGGTCAAGAAACTTATCTGTTTCTCTATTCGCGTCTGGTATTGATCATCGCATCGAATTCGTGTGAGTTTTCGAAATCTAGAAATGGGGTTTTGATAGGAATCCTCTATTCGTAATTCCTGTAAAATCTTAACTATCAATTCTTATTATCAAGGTCGAATTTAAGATTCAAAGTTTTGGTAATAAAATTCAACAGATTTTGTTCTTCGCACAATACAAAATTGTATTGATGTTTTTCGTAAAATTTATGATTCCTAAAGTTTATAGGAACGATTTGCAAACCTTTTCATGTTAGAAGTTTTAAATAATACGCACTGGAAATCAAAATTTGAGTTTGGGTTTTTGAAAGTTCTTCGTGATACAGCAGATTCTGTTATTACGGTTTTTTTTATTTATCCTGTTGTTTAAATCGGTATATTAAAGCCTTAAAGATTTATGCGTCCTAAAATTTGATAAATAAAATATTAATAGCTTGTTTTGAACCCTAGTCGATTTGGTTGATCTTGATGAAGAAGATGGTTTATAGGAAATAGAGAGGAACGGTTTATATATTATTAAGATACATACTAAACAGAGAAAACTGATACAGATCAGTTGGAAAGGGCGTGTGTAGGGAAACTCGAGGTCTCGGGTTCGAACCCGGTTTGGGACATTTTTTTTATGGAGGATCTAGGAGGTAGTTTTCTTTCATTTATTTAATTATTTATTATTATTATTATCATTATTATTATTATAAGTATTATTAGTATTATGATGATTAGTAAATTTCTATAGAAAACTTCATGTTTATTAAATTTACCATCATTGTTAAAAATATCATTTTTATAAACACTATCATTTTACCTTATTATTATTATTATTATTATTATTATTATTATTATTATTATTATTATTATTATTATTATTATTATTATTATTATTATTATTGTTACAAGAATTATTATCATTATTATTATTATTGATAGTATTGTTTTTGTAATAAATTATTTATTTTGATATAATACCAATTACAAATAAATATATATATTTTAATATAACTATATGTATGAAAATTGATTATTTTACAAAATAACCATATATAAAATATAACTGAAGACATAAAACATAAATAAAGTATATATATTTATATAGCTACAACACTTAGCATACATAAATATTATATAGAAGGAATTATGTGATTATGTGTTAATATATATATATATATATATATATATATATATATATATATATATATATATATATATATATATATATATATATATATATATATATATATATAAATGATATAGGTTCGTGAATCGAAGGCCAACCTTATAAGTTACCAATGGTGTTATATGTATTTTTACTACAAAATACATTAGGTGAGTATATAGTCCCTTTTAAACTTTAAATATTTTTGGGCTGAGAATACATGCGCTGTTTTTATAAATGATTTACGTTATGGACACAAGTGACCAAAAATAAATTCTACGTTGAGTTGTACCATGGCATATTTCTTTATACTTGCTAACTGCTAATTACGTGAGGAGCGTAAACGCGAATCCTGTTGATAGATCTATCGGGCTGACATCCCCAACCAGGCTGGACGACCAGCATTTAACGGTTGCACAGTACTTCGTTCTCGTTACTACACTTGGTACGGTGTAGGGTTTATTTAAGAATATGCTGCGATGACTTTTAGTTAAGTATGGTTACCAAGTGCTCAACTGCTTTTCTATACACGAGGAGTGTATTTCGTTTAAATATGAAATCTTGTGGTCCATAGTTATAACGCTGCTAGCATCAAACCTATATATCTCACCAACTTTATGTTGACATTTTAAAGCATGTTATTCACAGGTACGAAATAAGTCTTCCACTGTGCATTTGCTCGTGTTAAGGACATTACTTTTAAGTCGATCATCGCAATGGGACCAAATGTTGATGACTTCGTCCAGGTGGATAAGGACGGGTCCTCACAGGTGGTATCAGAGCGGTGGTCTTAGCGAACCAGGCCTTGCATTAGTGTGTCTGACTAGTAGATGTTAGGATACATTAGTGAGTCTGGACTTTGACCGTGTCTACATGTCAAAAAGTTTTGCTTATCATTTCTAGTCGGAAACCATCTGTTTATCATCCTTAGGGAATTACCTGCTTATCATTCTTAAGTCTAGACATGTCTTACTGCATTTAGTGCATCGATAGTGTATAGACAAAATTCATATCGTAGCGCATCTGTAGACTTGCCTGACATATGCCGTAGGTTCCTCTGTAGTCTACGAAATCTTTAGTACTATGTATATAGATATTCTATATATCTAGAATATCATCCGATATCCGAAAATCATTTCACATCAAATAACCATTCCATCCACCAAATTGTCCTCTTGGCGATGAACCTGAAGCACTTACCGGCGAACCTATTTGAAACACCATTTTCTCACTCATTTCTAGAGTATCTCGTCACGACTATATACTATCCCATATTTTGAATCTAGTTCATTCGCTCGCTCCAACCGCCAATCATCCCGGTGTACTAGCAGAAATTAACGAACTTCGCGCTCGTGTGACGACGTTGGTGAACAATGTGCGAAGGTTGCAAACACCAGCATCAGCACCAACCGCATAATCTGTATCACCATCATCAACGTCAACAGTACCCTTATCACCCCCAAATCACAACCGCGTCATAAACTTCAAAAATAATCTTTGTTCTACATATCGTTCTATCTACTCTATTTTCATTCTACGTATCGTTCTACATCGATTATCTTCGCTTTACGTATCATTCTACCTCATTTATCTCCGTTCAACATGACAATTATGTAATCTCTAATGATTTAGAGATCACGTAATCAAGTGTTAATGATAAATCAAATGAGTTTAATATCTTAATGACTCATTGAATCCATGATTACACTCGATGAAAATATATATGCAAGTATATTTTCATAAAGATTGTAATTAAAAATTCTTTCGTACAAACTGTTAATGATGAAAATATTTTAACGGGTGGGTAGCACCCGAGGAATATTCTAATTTCACATTAATAAGTTACACTGTACATTCTTTGGATCTGATTCAACGTTCATTTACTATCCTACTTACAACCACCGATATTCGTATCTGCTCACCCCAGAATAACTATTTTCATTCAAAATTTCATATTCGGATTTTGACCTATCAGAATCCAACAAGTGGCATAAAGAAGAAAACATTGGACAAAATAAAATTTGTTAGAAACAGACGAATTAACTAAATTAAAAATATTGTTAGGAATTCACGCTAATTGTTCCTAGCTAACTGTTCCCGGCTAACATTTAATTTATCGCAATTTACATTCTCGCAATTTTATTTATTGTTATTTAATTTCTGCACTTTACATGCCGTCGGGACACATGTACAACAATACGTCGGATTAATTCTGAGACAACACGTTGTATAATGGGTCATGATATATATTTATTTATTTTACGCACTTTAAATAAACGGGACATGTATACAAGGTTTCGACTTATCATATTGACCCATCTAAATATATATTTCGGAACAACCATAGACACTCTATATGTGAAGGTGGGAGTTGGCTATACAGGGTCGGAGTTGATTCCAAAATATATATATACTTTGAGTTGTGATCGATACTGAGACCGGTACACGGGTAACGATACGTATTAATTAATTTGAATATTATGTATTTAATTTATGAAATTATTGGACCATTGGACAATCGGACTATTAGACTGCTAACTTTGGACAAGTAAAATGAATTAAAATATTGATTATAACATATGAAACTAAACTAACCTTCAAGTTTGCCACTTGATTCTATCTTAAACCTCATTCGTATCTTGACGATTACAATTCGCATTCACAACTTTTCATGATTTTTGAAAACACCTCGATCGGAAAGATGAACCAACCGCACTTCATCTACGGAAAAAAGGATTCATGCACCTGAAAAACTTTCGAATCCAAATTCATAGTTTAACACATATCGTGTTGAATCCTCTGCCATCTATTAGCAAAAACAACCCTACAATTTCTTTTCAGGAAGCTAATTTTGTCACAGCTCCACTTCGACTTCTCAGTAAGACTACTCCTATTATAATCTCGATATTTATACCTTGTTCTTTCGCTGTCGTTACCGGAGAACCTTTTATATCCCACGACATCATCAGCAAATATACCAGCAGCTCATTATCTCTTCGGCGGAATCCGCAGTTAGTATTTTGAAAATCTCGTAGCACTTCTCCAGTTATACCTACAACGTTTATCCTAAGAAATTCATACTCTGAATGTGAAGTTTCTGAAAAACACCCTGAACTATGAAGTAGTTCTTAAAATGCTGATGAAGCAGCAAAAACTGTAAACGAATTTAGTAGTCAAAATTTGACGATAAAGTATAATGTGTTGGTGAAGCTCAGAAAAAGAGGAGATTTGGAACTGAAAAACGGATTGAGCAAAGTATGAAGGAAGGTGTGGATAAATCACAAGAACTGAATCTGCTTTCAAAGAATCCCAACGATTCAGTACCTGCTGAAACCGTTAGTAAGAACCCTACTCGATATTCTAAACCTTTTCGGATGATATCCTTCATCATCATCTTATCTTAGATATTATAAGATATCTTCATATCTTCCGTTATACATATTCTCCATATTTCCGGAGATATTTTCACAACTATTCCTATCTGCGATCATATATCTCTCCGTAACATCTACGTTACAACATAAAAGAAACTGTGTTAGTTTCTAAATTCTGAAACCTCCGAGTTTAAAATATGAGTGTTTTGAAGTAGTGTTGGGAACTGATGCATGAATTAGTATAATATAATGAAACTTGATCAACTTCATTATATTACAGTAAGTCATGTTGAGTTTCTAATGGAATGTGATGATTCACAGTACCATCATCATGTGCCATGTTACACGACTCTTACATTCTATCCAATCTCCAAACATATTAGGAACATATCATCTTGATAGTTCTATCTTTTCCAGGATAATCTGGTAATTTGAAAAATCAAAATCGTGCCATTACCATTTGTTTCTTAAAGCATTAGCTATATTCATTCCAAATTTCATCCCTACGAATTTCGGATCATTACTCGCTTGACTTGAAGTCGGGAAGAGAAAACGAAAGCATGAAGTTTCGAAAAATAATGAAGGATATAGAACCCAACAACCACCCAGAATTTACAAACCGTGTATATCGATGCAGATAGCAATATAGAGATATGGGAGAACTAGAAACACTATAAACACAAGGGTATAGTAGAAGTAAATAGATTCTGTTGGTGTTAGATGAAAACGAAGAATGACAGATGTAAAAATTAAGAGTATATCAAGGATCAGAACGGGATGGAGCATTTCAAAGAATATTTTAAGGTATGAATTGAGGAAGAAAGAATAGAAGATGTGAGGTATGGAAATAAGGAAGAGAAGGAGGTGGATTTATAGTGGAATATCCGACAGAGAAATCGAAACAGATTGACGCATTAAATCAAAGAAGATCATAATTTCCTTATTCACTGAAGAATCAAATCTTTTATATTCTCAAGATTTTCTTTTAAATCCCTTAAATTCCGGAAATTCACTGAGACTACGTCAAAAGTAAAATCTCTATCTCAATCTCTTGTGACAGCTTCACTCGTACGCTTCACATAATCGAATTGTTTTACCACTATTGCTAAATGGTGATAAAACTCTAGTTATCAATTCATACTCGTCATAAAAACATTTTATTGTTAGCCATGACGATCTCGATCAAATTTCGGGGACGAAATTTCTTTAACGGGTGGGTACTGTAACGACCCGGAAATTTCCAACCAAATTTAAACCCTAACCTTTATATGTTTCCGACACGATAAGCAAAAACCTTAATTCTGAGTTTAGAAAGTTTGAAATCTATATTTGAATGATTAGTTACCCTTTGACCAAGCCTGACGATTCACGAACATTATGTGTATATGTGTTATATACTTATTTATTGTTAACGTTAATAAGGTATTTGATATGTAATATTAGGCTTCGATATAAGATTGCTATATTTAACGACGAGAGTAAAAGATGATATAATTTTATAAATATCTGAAGCTATCTTTGTCAAAATATTAACGAGTCATTTTAATAAAATAAAAGTTTTAAATGTTATCTTAAAAGTGGTAGATTTTCTAGAAGCTTTTTGACAAAGTGTAAACGATAATGGTTCGTGAGTTTAATAAAAAAATAAATATTTAATTAAAATGTGTTAATCATATATATATATGTTTATATTTTTATAACTATAAAAATGAGTGTATATATAACATTTTGAATTCATAAAACACCTTTAGTCAATTAGAATTAAAGAATGTAAAATAATAATTAAAATAATCATGTTACTAATATATATATATATATATATATATATATATATATATATATATATATATATATATATATATATATATATATATATGATATTATTATCTGAATATGATGACTATCAATAATTATTATATTATAATTAAATCAATGTTAACATATGATATAAGTATTAAATATTACGTAATTAATAAATTATTATTATATGTATTATTATTATTTATTTGTTGTTATTAATACTAATATTCGTATTAATATTATTACTTTTACTATTAATATTAAAATCATTGTTATAATTATAAGTTATCATTTCTAATGACATAAATATTATAACTAGTCATAAAATGTGATCTTAATTATTATTATTATTATTATTATTATTATTATTATTATTATTATTATTATTATTATTATTATTATTGTTATTATTATTATCCTTATTCTTATTATTATTATTATTATTAGGATGTTTATTAAAATATTAAAAGTATTATTATTATTAGATTATATTTATTATTAATGTTAATTATTAATTATAGAAATAAAATATATATATAAAGTCTAAACTTTCAGATATCTCACGCGTTATATCACTATCTGATTTGGTTTTTTTTATTTTTCTTTCTCGCCTGTCTCCTTACTCTCGTCCGTGAACTGGTGTCAACATCCCTCCAGCTATATTAATCGATCAATTCACCATTTGGTAGAACAGATTCTGGCGATTTTTCCATTGTATATAATTGTCTTCTTTTATCTGTTTTAATTAAATTAAAAGGTCAAGAAACTTATCTGTTTCTCTATTCGCGTCTGGTATTGATCATCGCATCGAATTCGTGTGAGTTTTTGAAATCTAGAAATGGGGTTTTGATAGGAATCCTCTATTCGTAATTCCTGTAAAATCTTAACTATCAATTCTTATTATCAAGGTCGAATTTAAGATTCAAAGTTTTGGTAATAAAATTCAACAGATTTTGTTCTTCGCACAATACGAAATTGTATTAATGTTTTTCATAAAATTTATGATTCCTAAAGTTTATAGGAACGATTTGCAAACCTTTTCATGTTAGAAGTTTTAAATAATACGCACTGGAAATCAAAATTTGAGTTTGGGTTTTTGAAAGTTCTTCGTGATACAGCAGATTCTGTTATTACGGTTTTTTTTATTTATCCTGTTGTTTAAATCGGTATATTAAAGCCTTAAAGATTTATGCGTCCTAAAATTTGATAAATAAAATATTAATAGCTTGTTTTGAACCCTAGTCGATTTGGTTGATCTTGATGAAGAAGATGGTTTATAGGAAATAGAGAGGAACGGTTTATATATTATTAAGATACAAACTAAACAGAGAAAACTGATACAGATCAGTTGGAAAGGGCGTGTGTAGGGAAACTCGAGGTCTCGGGTTCGAACCCGGTTTGGGACATTTTTTTTATGGAGGATCTAGGAGGTAGTTTTCTTTCATTTATTTAATTATTTATTATTATTATTATCATTATTATTATTATAAGTATTATTAGTATTATGATGATTAGTAAATTTCTATAGAAAACTTCATGTTTATTAAATTTACCATCATTGTTAAAAATATCATTTTTATAAACACTATCATTTTACCTTATTATTATTATTATTATTATTATTATTATTATTATTATTATTATTATTATTATTATTATTGTTACAAGAATTATTATCATTATTATTATTATTGATAGTATTGTTTTTGTAATAAATTATTTATTTTGATATAATACCAATTACAAATAAATATATATATTTTAATATAACTATATGTATGAAAATTGATTATTTTACAAAATAACCATATATAAAATATAACTGAAGACATAAAACATAAATAAAGTATATATATTTATATAGCTACAACACTTAGCATACATAAATATTATATAGAAGGAATTATGTGATTATGTGTTAATATATATATATATATATATATATATATATATATATATATATATATATATATATATATATATATATATATATATATATATATATATATATATATATATATAATGATATAGGTTCGTGAATCGAAGGCCAACCTTATAAGTTACCAATGGTGTTATATGTATTTTTACTACAAAATACATTAGGTGAGTATATAGTCCCTTTTAAACTTTAAATATTTTTGGCCTGAGAATACATGCGCTGTTTTTATAAATGATTTACGTTATGGACACAAGTGACCAAAAATAAATTCTACGTTGAGTTGTACCATGGCATATTTCTTTATACTTGGTAACTGCTAATTACGTGAGGAGCGTAAACGCGAATCCTGTTGATAGATCTATCGGGCTGACATCCCCAACCGGGCTGGACGACCAGCATTTAACGGTTGCACAGTACTTCGTTCTCGTTACTACACTTGGTACGGTGTAGGGTTTATTTAAGAATATGCTGCGATGACTTTTAGTTAAGTATGGTTACCAAGTGCTCAACTGCTTTTCTATACACGAGGAGTGTATTTCGTTTAAATATGAAATCTTGTGGTCCATAGTTATAACGCTGCTAGCATCAAACCTATATATCTCACCAACTTTATGTTGACATTTTAAAGCATGTTATTCTCAGGTACGAAATAAGTCTTCCGCTATGCATTTGCTCGTGTTAAGGACATTACTTGGAGTCGATCATCGCAATGGGACCAAATGTTGATGACTTCGTCCAGGAGGATTAGGACGGGTTGTTAAACCACCCCCTATATTTTCCTCGGATATCCTTCCAATCATCGGGGATATTGGTGCCTTAATCTCTCCACCAACAAAGTCATTTTATCCCGCCATGTCACATTTCACGAAAATTCCTTCCCATACGGTTCCTCTATATCCTCCACTGCCCCTCCTACTACCACCACCAACTATGATTTCCTAGATCCTCCACCTAACCCTCTAGCCCGCAGCCTGCCTGAACAAGATATCCCCACCGACACACCACCACCATCCCCTGCATCTGCCTCCACATCCACACCACCACCATCACCACCTTCACCATCCTCACCACCCTCACCACCTCCACAAAATCCAGCAAACCCACCAAACCCTACTACTACCAACACCGCCTCTACTCACCTCATGGTTACTCGCCACTGAGTCGGCACCAACAAGCCCGTTCAACGACTTAATCTTCACGTCTCCACTCTCTCTCCCATTCCCACTTCCTACTCCCAGGCCTTCACAGGCCCCGATTAGCAATACGCTATGACCGATGAGTATAATGCTTTAATTAACAATAGTACTTGGACTCTTGTGCCTCGCCCCTCGGACATGAACATAGTTCACTCCATGTGGCTATTTAAGCACAAGTTTAATGCAGATGGTACCTTAAACGGATATAAAGCTCGTCTTGTTTTGAATGGTCGAAGTCAGCAGATTGGAGTCGATTATGATGAAACATTCAGCCCGGTGGTTAAATCAGCTACTATCCGGACTGTTCTCAGCGTTGCTATTTCTCGATACTGGCCCATTCACCAACTAGATGTCCAGAATGCTTTTCTTCACAGTCATCTCGCGGAGATTGTCTACATGCATCAGCCCTCAGGTTTTCGTGACCCTTCCCGACCTGATCACATGTGTCTCCTGCAAAAATCCCTATATGGATTAAAGCAGGCCCCCCGTGCATGGTACCAACGATTTGCTGGATATGCTCAGCACATCGGCTTTCAACAAAGTCGACGCGACACGTCATTATTTATCTATCGATAGGGTACCGACACTGCATAGCTACTACTTTACGTAGACGACATATTTTTGACAGCATCCTCCTCAGGTTTTCTTTAACGGGTCATTGCCTCGCTACAACGTTAGTTCTCCATGACTGATCTTGGCCCATTGAACTACTTCTTAGGTATCTCCGTTACCCGCAACACTTCTGGGATGTTCCTATCTCAGAAGAAATATGCTACCGAGATTCTTGAATGTGCCGATATGACAGGGTGTCAACCGAGTCGCACCCCAGTCGAGACTAGTGTAACATCCCGCCTTTTTCCATTTACCTTCCGTTATACTATTTTAAAGTCTGTTATATAATTATAACATCTTCCGTTAGTACGCATTTTAAAATATCTCGTTTAGGTAATTCACGCACCCGCTTCTAAACTTGAAGGACTAAACTTGCCAAATGTCCAAAGATTTGACTTGGTCAAAGGGTCAACTTCACCTCCTCCACTCATTCATCACCTCCCACTTTCTAATACTTTCACCTTTTTCTCTCAACACCAGATTCAAAGAAATCATCATCCATTTTCGATCTAGCAAGTGTTCATTAAAACAAATTACATAATCGAAATCCTTGCATCTTCCTCTTCGAATCCATACCAACTTCATTGCATTTGGGTAACTTTCTAAAAACACTAGATTTTATGTTCTTGATGTTTTTGACTTATAAAAGTGTTAGTTAGTGTCTATGGCTCGAGTCTAACATGAATATACGATTTGTATGCTCGATCTTGCTATTTTGAGTAACTAGCATGAACTTGATAATTGGAAGTGTTTGATCTTGAGATTTAGTTTCTTAAATGTTGTTAGATGTTAAAAGTTCATGTATTAAATGTGTTACTAGCATCACTAGCTTCATTTTGATGTGTAGGTTGACTAAGGAAAACTTCACTACCATGATTATTGATTTTGTGATTTTGGCTAGGGTTTGATAGACTTAAAAATGAACTTTTGATACTTTGAATGCTATGAAATGTTATTGGTAAGTGTTTAGTTGTATTGTATGCATGATTACCTACGAAACAGCGTATGATATGTGTGCATTTAATTCCCGAATCATCAATGTGCATTTATGATCTTGAATGCAATAAATGATGAACATTTAATGCAAATTTAGTTGTTGTAAATGTTGAATTGATTGATGAAGTATGCTTAGTTGTTTTCCTTGTCAAAATACCTTTCCAACAATATAAGATACATGTTTTGATTGTTTGCGGATCATAAATTGTGTTTGTTTGGGTTTTGGTTCGTGCACTTGTGTAAGTTCAGCAAGCAGGATCTGTGTGCTGATTGGGACGCCATCCAAACATCTGGATGCCGTCTAGCCCTTCACATCTGGACGCCGTCCAGCCTATTTGGATGCCGTCCAAATGAACTGTCTGGGACTGCTTTGCTTGGTCATTTTTAGTTAAATTCCAACTATGCTACGCACCTCCAATTAACATGTAACTTGTTCTAACATGCTCATATATGATTATAAAACTCAAAAAAATTGTTCGAGACGCGACCCGAACGTGTTGACTTTTTTGTTGACTTTGACTTGACCAAAGTTGACTTTTATTCAAACTTAACCAAATACTTATGTAATCGTCCTAACATGCTTTTATACTTGTACCTTGCATGAAACTTGACAACGTGATTCACATGCTATATATAATCGAGTCGTATCGAGCCATAGGACTAATTGATCACTTTAACCAACTTCGTGCTTACCGATATTGATACAACATATTGTTTAGGTCGAGACTAGTATTCTTTCTAGCACACGTTTACTTTGTGAAGTACATTTACATTCGTGCACTCAAGGTGAGATCATAGTCCCACTTTTACTCTTTTAAACTTATACTTGGGATGAGAAAACATAAACGATTTATACTTTTATACTTTGAACATAAATACGAAAGCAAAGATACATACGAGTTAGAACAAAAATCCCCAAGTTCAATTATCATTAGTTACACTTGTAGGGTGTAAGCGAGAACTTATGTTATGTGGCCATACGGGTTTGACGAACCCTCATTCGGATGAATGAAACGTATTTTCGAGATATAGTGTAGGTTTTAACACTATTATGCAGAGGTACGATTCAGTTAAGCTTTGGTAATTGGGTGCTAGTGATACAAATAACATCTTTTGGGATGTATACGCTTGATATTCACTTTATACTAAATCTGGTGGTTCAAAACATACTTTATACATACGCCTATGATTTCACCAACATTTTCGTTGACAGATTTTCTATGTTTTTCTCAAGTCCTTGAATGCGAAGTGATACATGCTTTCGCACTATACTTTTTGATACTTGCTTGGATGTCGAGTATACATGCATACGTGGAGCGTCTTTTGACTTGCTTTAAATTATATGGCATATGTTTCAATTGTGCTTTAAACGTTGTAACATGTTTAGTCGTTGAACTACTTTGTAAACTTTGAAACATCTTTACATTTGAAATAAATGCGACATATTTTGGTCAAACATTGTTTTAAAGACTTATGACCACGTAACGAGACCGAAGTAGACGGCGTCGTCAATAATGATTTTGTCGGGTCGCTACAACTAGTGCCAAACTTAGCACATTAGGCCCCCCAATCGCTAATCCGACTTTGTACCGGAGTCTCGCCGGGGCTCTTTCGTACCTTACTTTCACGAGACCAGACATAGTTTACGCCGTTCAGCAGATATGTCTATTCATGCATGATCCACCTGAGCAGCATTTCTCCGCCCTAAAGTGGATTCTACGGTATACTCAGGGTACATTAGACCATAGCCTACAGCTATTCGCATCTTCTACATCGTCTCTAACAGCCTATTCCGATGCTGATTTGGCCGGATGCCCCACCACACGTCGATCGACATCAAGATATTGTGTTTTTCTGGGTAATAACCTCCTGTCATGGTCATCCAAACGACAGCTGACGCCATCTCGCTCGAGCGCTGAGGCAGAATATCGCGGGTTTGCAAATGCAGTTGCCGAAACAAGCTGGATTCGCAACCTCCTACGCGAGCTTCACTGCCTCCTATTCTCTGCTACTGTCGTCTATTGTGATAATGTTAGTGCGGTATACATGTCCGGCAACCCGGTTCAGCATCAATGCACGAAACACATCGAGATTGATATTCATTTTGTCAGGGATCTTGTGACAAAGGGACATGTTCGCGTGCTTCATGTGCCTTCGAGATACCGGTATGTAGATATCTTTACCAAAGGTCTTCCTGCTATTTTGTTTGATGAGTTCAGAACCAGTTTGAGCGTCCGCAAGACTCCCGCTACAACCGCGGGGGGATGTTAGCCGATATAGTTTCATTGCCCATTTATGATATTTTGTATGTAGCCCATGTTATAAGGGCCTCATTTATTATTCTAGATAATTCCTAGCCCATTAGGTTTATGTTAGTATTGGGCTATATATGCTGTGTACGAGCAATTGATTTGGTCATTCAATAATAACAAACTTCTACATTTAACAAGATTTACATGGAATAATGTGCTCTCGGAGTATATTATATGTCTACATATAAACCTCATCTCAAGGTCATTAGCACTCTTGAATTGGTTCGTGTAAAAAAATGGCACTACAGGAAATATCACCTTTAGCGGCGCTAAAATAGCGCCACTTTTAGGTATCAAAGCGCCACTGTAGATCTATCGTGGAGCTTTTGTGAGCGCTACTTAAACCTCGCCGCTTTAGATATTTTGTGGCACTTTTAAGTGGCGCTTTCAGTGGGACCCACAACTTTTTTATTAAAACATACATCTGGAAGTTTGCACCAACCCCTTTTCGATTAAATATCAGATTTTGTTTGAGTTGCCATTACACCTCGTTCATTTTCGTTTTCCACGAAATTCATCACGTTCTCGCTCATCAACCATAATGTCTATATATGCTGTCAACGCTGGTGCTGAGAGAAGCTTTAACGCTAGAGAATTTGGTCACAACGTTTATAACCCTGTACCTTCCTTAGACAACGTGTACTCTATAAAACTATTAAACTGGGAAGTTTTAACTTAGTGATTGAAACAAACTGGTTATCTGACGATACAACCGAGGTAGCTACGACCAGAAGACTATTCGAATTTCTTTCACCGACGATAATAGTGTACGGAGAAGAGATCAGTACACCATCATGTTACACTAATTACTCGAAGGTCTAGAAGTACATGAGATGAGAATGTCTTGCAATTCTGGCACATGTGAGTAAAGATGAGTCGACATTTAAGAGACCCGAATATTTCCCAACTATTAGGCATTGCCCTGAGGTAACACGTCCACCCCACCATGAAGTCGAATTTTGGATTGATTTGGTGCCAGCAGCTGCACCCGTTACGCGTACAATATACGGACTTGCACTTTTAGAACTACAAGAGCTTCCCATCGTGAAGAACATCAGAGTTGTAATGCCCTAATTTGTGACAGGTACTAGAAGGTAGGTCACATGGCCATGAATTTCTGAGCTGGAGCTCCAGTCTTGTTTGTTAAGAAGAAGGATGGGTCGATGAGATTGTGTATCGACTATAGAGAATTGAACAAGTTGACAATCAAGAATCGGTATCCGCTACCGAGGATTGATGACTTATTTGATCAGCTACAGGGATCTAGTTGTTATTCGAAGATTGATTTGAGATCCGGGTATCACCAATTGAGAGTCAAGGAAGCTGATGTCCCGAAGATAGCGTTTAGAAGACGTTATAGACATTAGGAGTTTACAGTGATGCCATTTGGTGTGACGAATGCACCAGCAGTGTTCATGGATCTCATGAACCATGTGTGTAAGCCATACCTAGACAAATTCATCATTGTGTTTATTGATGATGTATTGGTGTACACCAAGAACAAGGAAGGGCACGAATAGCATCTACGTTCGATATTGACTATGCTTAGAGATGAGCAGTTGTATGCAAAGTTCTCTAAGTGTAATTTTTGGTTACTAGAGGTACAATTTCTTGGCCATGTTGTAGGGGCTAATGGAATACAGGTCGATCCAGAAAAGATTGAGTCGGTTAAGAATTGAGAAACTCCAAAGACGCCAACTCAGGTCCGGCAATTTTTGGGTCTAGCTGGTTACTACCGGAGATTCATCAAAGGATTCTCTAAGATCGCCCGACCCCTAACCGCGTTGACTCATAAGAGCAAGAAGTATGAGTGGTCAAAACTGCAAGAAACCGCATTTCAGTTGTTGAAAGAGAAGTTAACAACTGCACCAGTATTGTCTCTACCCGAAGGAAGTGAAGATTTTGTTGTTTATTGTGATGCCTCACGTCTAGGAATGGGTTGCGAGCTTATGCAACGAAACAAGGTTATTGCTTATGGATCGCGTCAGTTAAAGATTCACGAGCAGAACTACACTACGCACGACCTTGAGTTAGGAGCTGTTGTCTTTGCACTTAAAATGTGGAGACACTACCTGTATGGAACCAAGTTTACTATCTTCACTGACCATAAGAGTTTACAGCACATATTCGATCAGAAACAACTCAACATGCGACAACGATGTTGGATGGAACTACTTAATGATTATAACTGCGAACTTCAATACCATCCAGGTAAGGCCAATGTTGTGGCGGATGCTTTAAGCAGAAAAGAGCGAGAGAGACCTCTTAGGGTTAAAGCTCTTAACATAGTCGTCCGTACGAATCTCACATCACAAATCCGCGAAGCACAACAAGAAGCAGTGAAACAAGAAAATGTCGATGTTGAAATTCTCAGAGGAATGGACAAGAAATTTGACATCAAGGAGGATGGAACATGGTACTTTGCCAATCGAATCTGGGTACCAAAATTTGGTGGATTGAGAGAACTAGTGTTGGAGGAAGAACACAAGTCAAGGTACTCAATTCATCCGAGATTAGATAAAATGTACCTGGATTTGAAGGCATTCTATAGGTGGCCAAATTTGAAAGCTGATATTGCTACCTATGTCGGTAAGTGCTTGACTTGCACTAAAGTCAAGGCTGAACATCAGAAGCCATCAGGATTATTAACTCAACCAGAGATTCCCCAGTAGAAGTGGGAAGGTATTTCCATGGACTTCATTACGAAACTACCAAGAACAGCGGGAGGTCATGATACTATTTGGGTTATCGTGGATCGTCTCACTAAGTTCGCACACTTCTTACCGATAAGGGAAACTGATAAAATGGAGAAGTTGGCTCAAATCTACATTAAGGAAGTCATCTTTAGGCATGGAGTGCCTATATCTATTATATCCGACCGCGATAGCAGATTTACTTCCAGGTTTTGGCAATCATTACAGAAAGCAATGGGGACCCGTCTAGATATGAGTACATCATATCACCCCCAAACGGATGGCCAGAGCGAACGAACTATTCAGACTTTTGAGGACATGTTGAGAGCGTGTGTCATTGATTTCGGAAACGGATGGGATAAGTATTTACCACTGGCTGAGTACTCATACAATAACAGCTACCATGCGAGCATTAAAGTTGTACCTTTCGAAGCGTTGTATGGAAGGAAGTGTAGATCTCCCGTTGTTGGAGCGAATTGGGAGATAGTCAATTGACAGGTCCTGAGATTATTCAGGAGACAACTGAGAAAGTCCTACAGATTCAGGAATGACTGAGAACAGCTCGAAGTCATCAAAAGAGTTACGTCGATGTTAGACGGAAGGACATAGAGTTCCAAGTTGGTGACAAGGTTATGCTTAAGGTATCACCTTGGAAGGGTGTTGTACGATTTGGGAAACGAGGTAAACTGAGTCCTAGATATGTTGGACCGTTTGAGATAACTGAAAGAGTTGGACCGGTTGCTTACAGATTAGAACTGCCACAAGCACTCAGTGGTATTCATGACGTTTTCCATGTATCCAATCTAAAGAAGTGTCTAGCCGATGATAATTTGATTATTCCTTTAGAGGAACTACGTATCAACGACAAACTTTATTTCATTGAGGAACCTGTTGAAATCTTGGGCCGTGAGGTCAAACAGTTGAAGCAAAGTAGAATTCCTATCGTTAAAGTTCGGTGGAAAGCGAGAAGAAGACCAGAGTTCACGTGGGAGCGTGAAGACCAGATGAGGCTGAAGTATCCGCAATTGTTTCCCGAGGAAACTACTTCAGCGGACGATCACTAAAATTTTGGGACAAAATTTTCAATAACAGGTGGGTAATGTAACAACCCTGATTTTTTCGTTACTTCCGTTAACCTTCCGTTAGTTTATTTAACGGCGATTATTTAACTTTTATGTGTTTATGTGTAATAAATGCATACTTGATCTTCGGAGGGTTACAATAATTAATATGGGTTGATATTAATTCAAATAAATATTTCGGATAATGAAATACGATAAAAACGATACAATTTTGATAATAGCTTTTTGAGCAACGAAACGCTCGGGTTTATTTTAATAATTAAATTTATTAATTATTAACTTTTTAAAATATTTAATTTATTGGGTTTTTAATAAATTAAGCGATTGGTTGCGTTTAACGATCGGGTTAACGTTTCGGGTCTTCGGTATGACTAAACGGCACTTAAAATGGACCACGACTACGCCCTTTTGCTAAACACGAGCCCGGGAATACACATTGGGCCATGTTCAGCCGATTGTCCCACCCCACCTCACCTTATTTTTATTTTTGGGCTAACTTGTGGACTTATGTTTAACTTATGGGAGTTTAGGGCCTAAGTGTAAGTATTAGACTAGTTAACCTAGCATTACACAAACTCTAAACCTAATATAAAAAAAAAACACAGCAGCTTCCCTCCTTCTTCTCTCCCTCACGTCGACAACCACCATCACCATCACAACTTCATCTTTCAAAATTAGCAAAAGTGTTCTACACGAATCGCGTTCATCTCATTGTTCTCTATCCATTGATATAAACAATTTTGTGATCAAAGGTATATTTACATGAACCCTAATTCTTAAAAATCTGATATTTATGAGAGTTTCATAGTTATGTTGTCAATTGCTCAAGTCTATACGCGTACGTGTTAATCGTTATCGTTATTTTGATTGTTTGATGCGCTAGGGTTTAAAAACGAATTTGATTTTGCAAGATCAGAAAAATTAAGTTTTTCAAATGTAAATTATTATGTTATAATCAGATTCCTTACGAAAAACTATTGAGTTTAGGCTTTGGATTCGCTTGATTTCGTTTCCGTATGATTAAGTTATGTCAATTTGAATTATCGTTGTGTTTTTGTTGCTTGATCAGAAATCTGGAATTGTTAGACACTAATTGGCATGTGAAACTTATACCACTAGAAATATAATTTAAAAACACTCAATTTAGACTAGGATATCATGTCGTTTGCTTATGTATAACCTGAGATATGCTTGAATTAGTGTAAAAGTAGTTTTATACAGCACTTGCATGAAAATAACCTTGTATGATAAAATGTGTTAACTTCTGTGATTAAAGCTTTGCATATTTGAAATGTAGACAAAAAGTACTTCACTTTTCATGTGGATATCATAGGCTAATTGTATCTAGATCTTCGGATAATCGCATGCGAATGTGACTAGCTAAATGAGAATCGAATCTGCAAATTGCTCATTATTTTATACTCTGTGGATTGTGTTTATTGATTGAGCATGTATGCTTCTGAAAAATGAAACTTAACATGATATGTGACTTATTGTTAGTTTATGTCAATCTCAAAAACTTTATGCATTGGGCACAATAGAGCCATACTTTATGTGAATTCTGATTTGAGCTGAAAACTGAATGTTCAATTTGCACGAATAAACTGTACAAATTCGCTAAACAAAAGTTGCTAGATTTTTGATATGTGTTAATTTTATTTGTCTTTGAACTATTTCCGCTGGTCTTGTATCAATTGCATGTTCCTAACTCTGGTTATAGCCAAAATGAAATCAGTGCGCGGTCAGAAACTGACTTGGCAAACCCCAAATGTATCCCTTCTGATTCCTGACTTTTAATTGTCGTATGAGTCCCTGGCTGGACTTTTTGGAATTGATTATAAGTATATTTATGATCTGGAGTTTTTCATGTTTACTTGAATTTTGTACTATGAGATAATGTGCTAAGTATGCTACGTGTTCATGAACTTTGTGCGTAACGATAAACTGAAATTGTGAAAATGATCATTCATGACCCAAAATGTATTGTTTGACTTAGGTTTGACATGTTGACCAATATTTTACATGAACCTACTGATGTTGACTTTAGTTTACCACATTGACCAAGTTTGACTTTTAGTTTGACTTCAGTTGACTTTGTTTGACTTGCATGATATAGTTGACTTTTACTTTGAAACGCATCGAGTCGAGCAATAAGACAACGTACGCTATGAAACCACACTTATTTAAGATACATATATTGACCAACCTAAATACGTATACTTAGGTTGCATTACTTGGCTATAAACCGTACAAGTTAATTGTCCACTTTTCAATCCGAGCTTTATTCAAAGGTGAGTCTACAGTCCCGCTTTTTACATGTTTTCAGGGATGAGAATACACACTGTTATACTTACATTTTCAAATGCTTTTGTATTAACATGAGTACTATATATGCATATTGAGTTTGTTCAAAAACCTCTAGCTTGAATACTTTTAATACCATCGGTGTAAGCACAATTTAGATGGACGGATCAGTTAGGTTGACAACCTCGCCCAAACAATATTAACCGTGGCGCATTTACTTTGAACATTAAATACATTTAAACAAGTGTATAACATTTTACGAGGTAAGGCGGGTATAGTGGCTTCTATACTCGGGTCATTGCTAGTATTCAGGTGCTCATATTATGAAAACGTTTTACGACTTTGTGTTATACTTGTAAAATCTCTTGGTCAAGGAAATTAAACTATTTTTCTGATAACTGTTTTTTAGATACTATACAATGTTATTTAAAACTGTGGTTTACGAACAAATGAGATAAAACTTGACATGTTAGTGTCAACAAACTTTTGAAACAGGAAACGATGCTGTCTATAACTATAACATTAAACCTTGGTGGTCTTCCACTAATAAACGTTTTCTCAATATTGAATATTAAACATACTGTATTGTTTACCTAAAACCTGTAGATTCACTCAACATTATTGTTGATCCGTTTTGCATGTTTTATTCTCAGGTATTAATTGCTTCCGCTGTAGAATATTGCCGTTACGTAGAAGTCAAGCCAAGCACTGGGACCAGAGTTAACATTCCGTTAAAGGAATTTTCGACGGGGTATTAAAGTAGTGGTGGGTGGTTGGTGGTGGTTGGTGGTAGTTGCTGGTGGTGGTGGTTGATAGTGGTGGGTGGTGGTCGTGGTTGGTGGTTGTGGTGATGAGTGGTGGTGGTTGGTGGTGGTTGGTGGTGGCGGTTGGTGGTTGGCGGTGGTGGTTGATGGTGGCAGTTGATGGTGGTCATTAGTGGTGGTCGTTGGTGGTTGATGGTGGTGGTTGGTGGTGGTGGTGGTTGCGGTTGGTGGTGGTGGTTGGTGGTGGTGGTTGGTGGTGGTGATGGGTGGTGGTGATGGGTGGTGGTTGGTGGTGGTTGGTGGTGGTTGGTAGTGGTGGTGGGTGGTGGTTAGTGGTGGTGGTGGGTGGTGGTGGTGGGTGGTGGTGGTGGTTGGTAGGGGTGATGGTGGGTGGTGGTGGTTAGTGGTTGGTGGTGGTGGTAGTTGGTGGTGGTGGGTGGTTAGTTGGTGGTGGTGGTGGGTGGTGGTGGTGGGAGGTGGTGGTGGGTGGTGGTGGTGGGTGGTGGTGGTAGGTGGTGGTTGTTAGTGGTGCTGATGGGTGGTGGTGGGTAGTAGGTGGTGGGTGGTGGTGGTGGGTGGAGGTTGGTAGGTGGTGGTGGTGGTGGTGGTGGGTGGAGGTTGGTGGGTAGTGGTGGTGGGTGGTGGCCAGTGGTAGTTGGTGGTGGTGGGTGGTGGTGGTGGGTGATGGTAGTGGTGGGTGATGGTAGTGGTGGTGGTGGTGGTGGTGGTAGTAGTGGTGGTGGTTAATGGTGGTAGGTGGTGGTGGTAGGTGGTGGTGGTGGTGGGTGGTGGTGATGTTGGGTGGTGTTGGTGGTGGTTGGTGGTGGGTTATTGGTGGTGGTGGTTGGTAGTAGTTGTTGGTGGTGGTGGTTGGTGGTGGGCGGTGGTGGTTGGTAGTGGTGGTAGTGGGTGGTGGGTGGTGATGGTGGGTGGTGGTGGGTGATGGGTGGTGGTGGTGGGTGGTGGTTGATGGTGGTAGTTGCTGGTGGGTGGTGGTTGCTAGTGGTTGGTGGTGGCGGTTGATGGTAGTGGGTGGTGGTGGCGGTTGATGGTGGTGGTGGTGGGTGGGTGGTGGTGGGGGTTGTTAGTTTGAGTTGGGTGGTGGTGGTGGGTGGTGGTTAGTGGTTGGTGGTGGTGGGTGGTGGTTGGTGGTGGTGGTGGTGGGTGAGGGTGGTAGGTGGTGGTGGGGGGTGGTGGTGGTTGGTGGTTGGTAGTGGTGGTTGTTGGTGAGGGTGGTGGAGGGTGGTGGTGGTGGTTGTTGGTGAGGGTGGTGGAGGGTGGTGGTTGGGTGGTGGTGGTTGTTGGTGGTGGTTGGGTGGTGGTGGGTGGTGGTGGTGGTGGGTGGTGGTAGTGGTGGGTGGTAGTGGTGGTTGTTGGTGGTTGTGGTGAGGGTGGTGGTTGGGTGGTGGTGGGTGGTGGTGGTGGTTGGTGGTGGTGGGTGGTGGTGGTGGTGGGTGGTGGCTGGTGGTTGATGGTGGTTGTTGTTGGTAGTGGTTGGTGGTGGTGGGTGGTGATTCTGGAGGGGGAAGTGATTTTTAGGGGGAAGGGGGAAGTTTAGCAATTTAGTGGATCTATCTGCTGGTAAAAACCTGAAAAACACGGAGGGGCAATTTGGTCAATTTGCAAATCAGATAAAAAAGGCGCTGAATAAAAATAATAACGAAAATAAAATAAAATGAATAAAAATAAAAACAATACTGATTATTTTCGTTCGTAATTCTAGGGTTTACTTCATCGTTCCATTTTCTAGGAGTTCAATCGATCAAATTCTTTCATTCAATCGCTCGCTTTCACACAGTAATCGATCAAATTCTTTCATTCAATCGATCAAATTCTTTCATTAAATAGCTGAAGAAAGTGAAACTGAAGAAAGATCAAAATTAAATGACGGGAGATTCATCAAAAAAGGGGGAAAAATTATGCGATAAAGGAAAATCGAAAGAAACTGAAGGTTCAGGTAATAAACATATTACGATTTATGAATTATAAAGAATTGTATGTTGCATTCTACAATTTTTTGTGAATCTGTATAAATCTAAATTAATTAACATACAAATTCGTTGTAATGAATATTCAGGAGATAAAAATATTTGTGTTAATGAAGCTTAGGAATCAGATCATGTGTGTTCAGTGAAATTTTAAAAACATTACTTGTGTTGAATAATAAAAGAGATTTTGATAGTATGGTTTACCTCTTTTATATGAACGAGTAATAAATGTAATGAATATACTCTGTATGTACATAATTAAAAGTGTATCACAGTTTTATATTGCATCATGTTTATATTACATGTCCTGAGTATTATGATATTATGATTAATCATGATTAAAAAAGAGTATATGATATAATATTAAATTGTGCATTGTATTTGTATGAATCTGAATGAATTATAATACAGATTCGTTGTAATGAATATTCAAGAGATAAACATATTTATGTTAATGAAACTTAGGAGTCAAATCATGTGTGTTCAGTGAAATTTTAAAAACATTAGTAGTGTTGAATGTTTCATAATAAAATAAATTTTGATAGTATGGTTTACGTCTAGTATATGAAAGAGTAATAAATGTAATGAATGTGCCCTGTATGTACATAATTAAAAGTGTATCACAGTTTTATATTGCATCATGTTTATATTACATGTCCTGAGTATATGATAGAATATTAAATTGTGCATTGTATTTGTGTGAATATGAATGAATTATCATACAGATTCATTGTAATGAATATTCAAGAGATAAACATATTATTGTTAATGAAGACAAAGAGTCAAATCATGTGTCTTCAGTGAAATTTTAAAAACATTACTTGTGTTGAATGTTTCATAATAAAATAGATTTTGATAGTATGGTTTACGTCTAGTATATGAAAGAGTAATAAATGTAATGAATGTGCCCTGTATGTACATAATTAAAAGTGTATCATATTTTTATAATGAATATTATTGAAATTGTTACAGGTGAAAAAAAAGAACAAGGGAAACGGAAAGAAGTGCAAATACAAAAACCCAAAAAGAAACAGAAACTAGTTGATTTGGAGATTATAGATCCAAAGTATTTGGAGAATGTTTTTGTTCAATTGTTAAAGAAGTATAATGTCATTCCAAAAGGTAAAGAAAAAAAATTGGGTGAAGGAAGTAGTGAACAAGTGCAATCTGATGATGATTTTGTTCAACATAAAGAAGTCTGCAAGACGAAAAGCACAAAAGAAACAGGTAACTCTATTTGTTGTCAATTTAAGCTAATATTTAACTATAAAAAGTGAAAATATTATATATGATGCATGTTAGTAATGTTAATTGACAAATCAACTTACTATATGCTATTCAATTTTTTTATTCATTATAGTTTTTATAAAATGTTACATGTATTGAATGTTATATATACTGATTACATATGTAATATACGCAGCTATACGACAAGTTGAAGAAATAATGAAATCAAGATCATCTCCAAGATGTTTGTACAACGCCATTCAATGCAGGTCAATTCAGCAAAGAAACAAAATCAAAGAGATAGGTTTTGGATCAATCTTAGAAATCAAATTCTCTGAAAATAATATGAAGCTTGCATATTATTTAGCTGATAAGTTTGATGAAACTACATCAACTTTAAACCTCAAAAAAGGATCAATTCCAATAACCAAAAAAAACAGTTCATGAACTACTTGGAGTACCAATCGGTGGAATGAATATAAAGCCAGCTGAAAGAGTTGATTCAGAGGAACCAATAACAAAAATGTGGAAAGCGAATTTCGGGAAGCAAACAGTAAGGTGTGGGGATATAGTTGATTATATGAAAATAACAAAAAAAGCTGACAGAACCTTCATATTGAATTTTCTGATATTATTTGCAACATGCTTTGGCCAATCAACAAATTTTGGAAATTGCAACACAAAGTTCCTTCCAAGTATAACAGATGATGTTGATATATCCAAACTAGATTGGTGTGGGTACATTTATGAATGTCTTTTGCAAAGTAAAAAATGTTGGAACAGGGGAGAACGTGGTCAATTCTACAGTGGACCAGTAACTTTGCTAATTGTGAGTCAAATACTTCAATTATTATTGTTATTAGACTCTTTTAAAATGAATTTCAAGTAGGAAATTAATATTTAAACACATGTAATTTTTTATTATATGTATGCAGCTGTTGTACCTGGAAAAGATAAAATGTGAGGGATATGATCATAAACGTAAAAAGGCTGTTATTGAGAAATGGACAGCAGATGACATCAAAAGAAGGATTGAATTGGAGACAGCAAAAGGAGAATTTGGTGAAGGTGAAATTCAAGAAGATGGAGATAATGAAGAAACAAAATCAAATGAAGATCAGAATCAAGTACTTAGCTAGCCAAGATATACTTACATTCTAAATCCAATTGAAGAAAAGGTAAACTGAAATAAAACTATGAATTAATATGATTTATTTTTATAATGTTACATGCATTGAATGTTATTCTATGACAATGAATGTTATTAAATATTATGATGTTTTATATTTTACATGCATTGAATATTATTCTATAACAAATAAATATGAAGCAATACATTGATTGCTTGGAGCTGAGATACGAGCACATTGTTGAAGAAACCGAACAACTCATGGTATTGTTGAAGGAAGCATTAAAGAAGTATCCAAACAGTGAGGATATAAGAAGCTGCGAAGAAAAAATCTTATTGATTTTTCAAGAACCTGAAAACAAAGAAGAAGAAGAATCAGCATTGAAATTAGAAATTATACTAGATGAAGTTACAGGCCTTCCAATGAATGAGTTCCTTAATATAATTGATGAAAACACAAAGAAAGTAACACTTTCAAAGTTGAGACCAACAATAATGGATGATGCTTCTGTTCCAAAATTTGATCTTCTAAATGAACATGGTATAAAAGATGTTCCAAGTGAAACTTCAAAGGTTGAAGGAAAGTACAAGATTAGTAATGTTAATGAGTTCGAAAATGACGTTTCAAGCTTCTTGCATTGTTTTATTGATGATCCTCTGTAAGTATCTAATCTATTGTAAGAAAGTTAATTTACTATATCATGTTTATAAGAACAATAATTTAAATACATATATGTTGATTTTCACAATTTCAGGAAGATTGTATTCAGGAGTAAAGTTGGAAATACACTAAATAGAATACAAGTTGGAAGTTTACTTCATCATACAAAAATATCAACCTCTGTTATAGATTGCTGGTCAAACATCTTGAATCATGAAGAAAAATTACTTGGGAGTAATGACTGTTCAAGATACTTTTTTGGAACCACAATCATAGTAAGTCTTGTACAATTGTTGATGAAAAAATGTAATTGTTTAACATATAGTTTTTATAATTCTAATGATAGAACACAATAAAAATAAGTTGTAATGCATCATTAATTTCTAATAAAAATAAATATATTTTTTTGATAAATGCAGTCTGAAGAAATGCTGAACGAAGGTGCTTACAAAGAAGAAGTTTATATAAGATTCAGAACGAACTTGATAGTACAAGCAACATCAGAAAACATAGATTTCAGATTCGCAAAATCAGATCTGGTATGACACTCTATATCATAAATAAAATGCATATATGTATAGGTATAAGAAATAGTTTAAATTTAACTACTAGTTTTATTTGAAAATGTAGGTGTTCTTTCCTGTAATGTCAAAAGAGCTGAATTACCTGATAGATTTCAATCTTAAAACTTCAGAGGTTGAAATAATTGATCACAGAAAAGCTTATATTCATACTCGTTTAAACTATGGCAGTTTACCAACTAGCATTATAAGTAAATCATCATTTTGTTAAATTGAAAAACAAATATGTATATTAAATTTGTATTGCTAAGTTTATTTGTTTGAATTGCAGACACACTTGTTTTCAAAATACTTGGAAGATGTTTCTCATCCAAACTGCAATTTGATTAGAAATTGTATACCAAAAATGAAGATTGTACCTTGAGGCATAAGTGAGAATAACATAGATTTTGGGGTGATGATGATGAGACACATGGAGGTGTACAGGAGCGAAATTCAGTGGGATTGTGGACTAGATGTTGAAGGAAACCATCAACGCAGTCAAATTGAGTTGTTGAGAAAGAAATATGCAAACAAAATTATTTTGAGTGATCTTAATAAAACAAGAGATGATGTGATTGATGATATGAAATATTTCAATGGAAACTACAATGAAAGTCACAGAAGGATCCTCAAAGAAGAAGCAAGGAAGAGATGCCCTGAATATTACAGAAACAACAGAGGAACATGTATGTTATGAACAACTTTTAATATTATTACATATAGTGAATGTTTTATACTATTTGTCTAATAACATGATTTATTTTGATTGAAATAGGAAACTGGTGAGATTGAAATAAGCAGAGAAGCTTCATTGCAAGATTGATAAAAGAAGAAAGTTTACTTCAAACAAAATTCGATGCAAAAGAATAATCTTTAAAACGTTGTAGTTTCTTATTTTCATTTTTACAAATTAAGACAATATTTGATATATGTTAAAACTATGTATTAGATTGTTATAAACAGCATCTAGCTATGATATAATGAATAATAATGGATGTTATTAAAGTTTATGATATTAAAAGTTGTGACTAAATCTTATCATATTAAATCCATTATATATCATGTGAAGATATTTCAGTATTATTGCAACCTATGTTTGGATAGTCTTATTGCAAAAAAGTCATTTTGCTATAATATTTTTTATTTGAAATGATATTTCAGTTTTTTTTATATTTTTTATGTAATTTTATGGAAATAACTGTTTAAATAATGAAGTATATTAAATATATAATATCATTACATAAGGAGAATGTTATCAATGTGTATAATAATTGATCATTTTGTAATAAGCTAAATAAAAATCTAAAAAATTAAATTAAATTTTTTAATATTCAAGTAAAACGAATAAAACTAAAAAGGTAAAATCGAATATTTAAGTAAAAATGATTGTAAAAGGGTAAAAACTGTAACAAAATAAAACTAAAAGGTAACATTTTGAATATTAATCCCCTCCAATTTATCACATTAACACATTTCTCATTCTCATTATTTCATCTGACACTCGAAATTTTTCCTTTTAGCGATTAGAAAAACTAAACCCTAGCTTCCACGATAAACCCAAAATCGAAGAAAGTACAATGGCCGAAGATAATAGAACCATCGATTTCAAAGTATACAGTAAGTAATCTATCACTGAATCATGTATTTTACATTATTTTTTATCGAAGTATAAAACCCTAATATATAACTATTTCTTATTATCTAGCAGCAAGAAAGAAGGCAAACTTAAAGCTCAAATTAAACACGAGGAAAAGTAAGTTTATATATACAGTTTATTTAATACATTATACTTGAAAATATTTAAAAATATCATGAATCATTTTATTTTTTGTTATTGTTGTTGCATAACATTCAGTAAATGTAATGTTTTATCTGGTCCTGAGATTAATAGTAACGAAACAACTTGTTTCAGTTATTTATTTTTTATTTTTTTATTTTTTTAAATATATGTTGTACATGTAAAGTTTTTCAAAAAAATGTTAAATTAGAGTTTTAAGGAAAGTAATTTAATATTTGTTGCATGCAGACATTATTGAAATGGTTGAAGATACAAATCCAATGGATCAGCATACAGGTTTAAAACATTTACATATGTTGAATATTATAAATTGAATATATCTTATGCATTATACTCAAAATAGTTTAAAAGTACTATGAATCGAATGTATGTCGAGTAATATAGGTACAGACGATCTTTCTCAAAAAGCACTTAAAAACCAAACTGGAGATTCATCATCTCGTGTTAAATATACGAGAAAAATTCTTCAGGAAATAAAGGAAAAAATTCATTTAAACAGAGGTAAAGTTTATATTCTATGTTATTATATCATTCACTGAAAGTAATATTATATTATTTTGTGAGATAATTTATTTTAAATGTCAAATACCATAATGAAATGATGAAAATCAAAAAAGATTCAAAAGAAAGTTTGGTGCAAACAAAATTTATGCAAAAACATTCATTATATGTAATTTTTTACAAAAAAAAAAAGAGGAACATGTCTAAATCTACTTTTATTAGATGAATCAAAACAGTGTGAAAGCAAAAAATAGTGAATGATATGATAAAAAACCATGAATGTTTATATTATAGATGTCTCAAACTAATTAGATTAAGTATTATTATGAACTTATAGTTTGTTAAAAGTAGAAAATAACATGTATGTTAAGCATTACTAGTTTATAACTTGTTGCATGCAGAAGATATGAATATAGAACCTCTGCAAGTTGAACAACAAGAGAATCAAGAAGAAGAACTAGGTACATTTTTCTGTTGTTTATAATTAATAAAAATATCATGATTCATTTATATATATAAATTTTATTGTTATGTGTCGACACAAATATATATGTTGAATGTCATTAAGTTTGTTAAATATTATAAAGTTGCAGAAAATACAAATGCTCATACTGAAGAGGCAGCAAACAGTGATAGAACAATAACAATATATGAAAATAATGAACATGAATCAAATGAAGGTAGTACTTATAAATGTATATAAACATTTCGCATTACATATATGATACAAAAATAATGAAAACTTTATGTTGATTATAATGATAATTGATTTCTAACAATGTTATAATATTTATATTATAGATGTGATCATCACTGGGGAAAATCTTCAAACTGATGCAAAGACAAAAACAAGGTTTAGCAGAAGATTATATGAAGAGAAAATACTGGGTAAACAAAAGAAATCAATTCCTAGAAGGAAAACAGTCAAAGCAAAGCAGGGGTCAAACGTAAAACGTGAACAAAGAAAAAAAGCAATAAAGAATCGGAAGAGTAACAAGAAAGAACAACCTGTGGAATCAAATGAATCCCCTGAAGAAGTTGAAACAACTAGTAAGAAAAGGAAAAGAAACAATGAAGAAGAACCTGTTACAAAGAAAAGAAAATTGAAAAAAGGCAAAAAGGTTTAAAAGCAACGGAATAAAATAGATGTTGCAGATGGGTTCACCAAATTGTATCACAGAAACACGCCAAAAAACTTATACCAAGCAACAAGGTTGCTATCAAGAGAACAAATCAATGCTATAACAAAAATTGGCTTTGGTAAATTGTTAGAGATGCAGTTTGATGAAATGCCGAGGAAGCTTGCATTTTTCTGTCTTTCTATGTACAACCCTGATACAAGCTGCATAGAACTACCAGCTGGAAACATACAAATAACAAGAAAAAGTATACACGAATTGTATGGTATTCCAATAGGTGGAGATAAAGTTGAAGCTTGTGTAAGGGCACAAATAGGGGGAGAAATGAATGTAAAGTGGAGAAGCAGATACGAAAAAGGGAATGTAAATCAAAAACAGATACTAGAAAAGTTAAAGAGCAGCTCTGATAGTGATCTAATGTATGTTTTAGATTTCATGGTACTGTTTGCATCGTCGATGATCGAGCAAACAAAATGTGGTACAGTAAACTCAAAGTTCGTCGGCGTTTTAAACGATGAAAGTGACATACCAAAACTTGATTGGTGTGATTACCTGCTTACATGTTTGAATGAAACTGTTCGAGAATGGAAAGAAATAAACAATCCCGATGGAGCGTTCAATGGATCAATCTCCACAATTATTGTAAGTCTAATAACTATTATATATATTATCTATTACATGTAATATGTGTTATACATAATGCATGTGTAAAAATTTATATCTTAATTATTAACATGAAATTAATAAAAAAATGCAGCTTCATTATGTCCAAT
Source organism: Rutidosis leptorrhynchoides (assembly GCF_046630445.1). Lineage (NCBI taxonomy): Eukaryota > Viridiplantae > Streptophyta > Magnoliopsida > Asterales > Asteraceae > Rutidosis > Rutidosis leptorrhynchoides. Next base: position 616,468,463 of record NC_092335.1, read on the forward strand.
CAACAATTCTTGATGGAACATATGTACCACCTGAAAGATCAACAATTTATGAATGGTCATCAATAAAGTTAAAGGATAGAGAAACTGCAGAAGTTAGGAAAGGTGTGTTTGGTGATGTTATTGTAGTTCAAAGAGAAAAGGAGGCGAAGAAAACAAAGAACCTCGAGTTTGGATCTGAGAAGGTAAGAAAAATGTTTATTATAATACTTATGATGGATGATGGATGTTTTAAATCGTATGAAATTTGCAATTTATTATTATTACATGTGTTGAAATTTGCAATTTATTATTATTACATGTGTTGAATATTTATTATTATTGCCAAAATGGTGGATTTAAACAACAATAACACATGGGGTGATGATGATATTAACAATTAAATATCTTATATATGGCAGGAATATGTGAACTACCTTGTAACAAATCTAAATGATGTGAAGGATTATGGTCAAATCCTAAGTGAAGGTTTGGGACTTTATCCAAAAAACAAAACCATTGAAGAAATTTCAAAAGTTCTTAAAGATTATTTTAAAGGAATAGACATCTCAGATGATGATTTTTCACCTAGTGTTTCTCATAATAATGATGGAAAAAATTTAATTCAACACAACCTATTCCATTTCATTTACATGATAAAGTTTCTCAAATGAATGAAGAGACGGATTTAGAGAATGAACATGTGAATAAAGTGAATGGAGAAAGTGTGGAAAAAATTGTGAAATCAAGAGGAAGAAAAAAATCTGCAAATGAAAATGAGGATCAAGATGTGAGTGAAACTGATAAGCAGAGGAAAGAAAGTAATAAAAGTGGAAAGAAAGCTGAAAAGGAAGTTGAAGGGATTGAAGGCGTTGAAGCGAATGAAGAAGATGTGGAAGAAAATGTAGAATTACCAGGAGGTAAAGAAATTGTAGTTGAAAATGAAAAACAAGTTGTGGATGTCAATGAAAAGGGGAGGGAAGAAAATGATGAAGGAGAACGAACAATTGAAGAAGTAATAATGAACGTAGTGAATGAAACAGAATAAATGGGCAATAATGAAGAATCAGGTGAGGAGGATACATGAGAGCAGGAAAAAATTGAAGAAAAATTAACAAAGAGACAGAGAGAAATAAATTTGGCTGCTGTATACAGATCACCATACATAAAAGGACAAGTAGACGTTGGGGCAGGTTTTACTAAGGCAGAGTATAAAATTCTAAGATACATCAAATCTTTCAAGCTAAGTGCATGGTAAAAATACTTGGGAAATTTTAATAATTTGTATTTTAAATACCTTAAATATATATAAATATTTAATTCTACTGATGTTGTTTCAGGGAACAAGTATTTGGAATTGAGAAGGTGAACGGGCATTGCATCAGCATGTGTATAGCTAGTTTGATATATCGAGCTAAGTTGTTTGCCTCCATTGTCGATGTTTGGTCATCAATATTGAATGAGGAAGAAAAGACAGCTGATCTAACCAAGCCACAAAGATTTTGTTTGACAACTTCAATATTTGTAAGTTTATAAAAATAATATTCATTTATATAATTTATAACAAGAAAAAAATGCATTGAGTAAAAATTGTGATTAAATTTTATGTTAACGTATAGGCAGAGGGAATGCTTGAGAATCAATCAGAGGAAAACCAAAATAAATTCAATTCAAGTGTTGATGATATTCTGAAATATTGGCCCAAGGCTGCGAAATTTGAAAATTATGATCTGGTATGAAATAACAAATATTTTGCTAACTAGCTAAATTAAATATACAGTAATATTTTATAAAATCATGTATGATATTGCAGGTCTTCTTTCCGATATGTGTTGAAGATCATTACTATATTATAGTATTCAACATGAAGAACGGAAAGATTGAACTTATCGATAATGTAAAAGCTGACCTTCAATTCAAGGACCAGTATGGAAACGTTCCAGAAAATGTGGTATGTAGAATTTTTAAATAATATTACATATGCTGAATGATATTAAAAGTAAATAAACTTTATTATTATAACAAAGATTTTAATCAATTTTTATTATTACAACGATTTAATATATTGATTTGTACAACTTATAGGTGCTTTACTTCACGAATTATTTAAAAAAGGTTTGAAGTATGTACTACAAAAGATTTTTCGGTAAAGAGGTTGTGTTAAAGGAAACGAAATGGATGACTGAAGACAATCAAATTGACTGTGGTATTTTTGCTATGAGACACATGGAATGCTACAGAGGAGAAGAGAAGTGGTATTGTGGATTAGTGGATGAATCAAATTTTCAGAAAAAGCAGCTTATGAGCCTGAGATCGCATTATTCACTTAAGATTTTGACACACGATTTGAATGAACTAAAATCAGAGTTTTTGCAGAAATTGATGAGTTATGAAGAAACAACAAGTGATAAAATCAAGAAGCAAACTGTGGACAAGGCGAAGGCACAAGCACTGAACAAGATTGATAAATGGCATAAGAGAAAATAGAATGTATTCTATTTAATCATTAGTATGTAAAACAATTTATATTTTGAATTCTGTATTAACCGTATTGTGTGAATCATTTAGCATGATATATTAACGGTATTTTGTAAATCGTTTAACCTGCGTATTATAAGATATTATGTTGATGTTACTTAGTTAATATGGTTCACATTAATATTTTACTAGGTACACGCTTTGTTATATGTAAAGTAAATTACACCAGTTGGTTATTATATACATTAATCGTTTTCTGCTTAGCGATTTTGTAATCGTTGACTGAATTACAGTAATTGATGCATACAGTATACACATTTGATGTTAAATAAGATGAAGCTAACTACCATATTGATTAAAAAGTCCAAGGCTAAGTAACATTACATGCATTGAATATTATGTACTAAGTAAACTTAATACATAATAACATTACATACATTGAATATTATGTATTAACTAAACTTAATACATACTAACATTACATACATTGAATATTGTGTATTAAGTACTTAATACATACTAACATTACATGCATTGCATATTATGTTTTAAGCATGAATTGAACATCAAGTATTAAGCATGATGACATAATAACATTACATGCATTGCATATTATGTTTTAAGCATGAATTGAACATCAAGTATTAAGCATGATGACATAATAACTGTTGGTATAAGTAAACATATGAGATGCAATAATACTCGATCTAAAACATAAACACATTTGAGTCTGAAAAACTTAAAACATTCAATGTAAGTAATGGTATGATCTTTAATAACACGCAGTCTAAAACATGTAAAAATTAAGGATAAAAAAACAATAAACAATCAATCTTGAGATTCACCAACTTCTTCAAGTTGTTCATCCATCGAGTCATAGTCTTCATCATCTTCATCAACAAGCTTCATCTTTTGTTTACCAGCATTTCTTTTGTCACAACTTATCCTATTATGACCAGGAATACCACATTTTTTGCAAGCCCTCTGCTTCTTACCATTTCTCTCAACAGCAGGTAAGTATCTCTTGTTACTACTCTCACCTTTGTTACTTCTCTCACCTTTGTTACGCACGCCCTTTGGACCATGAACATTAACAAGAGCAGGCCTAGGGAAACCATACAACTGCTCAATTGCAGCAAATCTAGAAGGCACTGTATCATCATCCGGATTAAAAAATTCACTAATAAACACATCAAACTTGTCTCTTAACAGCTCAAGTTTTTCAGTATCATCCTTCAAGAAAAAGAGTGCTTTTCTAAATTTATTGAGCAGCTCTTTCTTAACCCTATAAGATGCAACAAACGGATTTAACTCAGAAGCTATGGAATTGAATACTTCAGACGCTCCCTTTGACCATCTCTTCAGAATATATCGATCAGGAATAGCATGAACTTCATTTATATAATAAACAACGAAAACATGACGACACAAACGTCCTTCACGTACAAACAACAAACATGAGCAATCACATTCAAATGTCTTCTCATTAAATTCAACCTGAAAAACAAAAATTGGAATGCAAACATTTAAAAATAATTTAAACAGCAAAACATGCATCACAGATAATTATATTAAAACAAACATAAAAAGTTGAAAATATTGTATACTTACATGATAATCCCACTTAGGACGTGGTTCAGGAAACTTTTCTTGAATTACACAAATTAGCTTATCTCCTTCAACTCTAGAATTTGTTTGATAGCATGAAGAGGAAGATCTGCAGATTTCATCTTGAACAAGTTTAACCAATTTGTTCTCCATTTCATATTCAAGAAGACGATTAGTATGTCTTTGCCTTTCCATTGCCGCCTCAAACCTTGAAAAAAAAATCAACTAAAGTAGAACATCTGTTCTTGCATTTACTGAAAAATGCATTCTCACTCTCTGAAAGTGAAGAAGTTCTCATCAAAGCATTCATAGGGGTATCCATGAAGAAGCATGGTACCCACATTTCTTTAATTTTGTACATGTCATTGAACCATCTAACTTCATGCAATTTATAGGCATCAATCAATGATTTCCAACGAGTCTCAAACTTTTCAGGTGTTTGTTGCTGATTCCAGAAAATTAAATTCATACGATCCCGAAAATTAGGAGTATCATACAATTCGTGGCCAACCTAAAAAATATAAAACTAACATAAAAAAGTTGAAAAAAAGGCAAGTAATAAAAAGTAAGAAAACAAAAAGTTAAAAACATAAAACCTTATCACGCAGCTTGGAACTTATATGCCACATGCACAATCGGTGTTTTGCATGTTTAAATTTCAAATCAATAGCCTCTTTCATTGCAGGATCATGATCGGTGACAACTAATGAAGGTTCATTCCTAAAAGTTTTCAAGAAACAGTCTAGAAACCAGTTAAACGATTCAATACTTTCACCAGTAAGTAGAGCAGCACCAAAACACACAAGTTTCTTATGATTATCAATTTCAGTAAGAGGAACAAACACCATCTTGTACCTGAAATACAATTTAACATAATTAATAATAATATTACACACATTGAATGTTAACAGAATAAATTAATAAAAACAAAAGTAAAGACTTACTTGTTTGTCTTGTAAGTTGCATCAAAAGACACGATATCACCAAACTCTTGATAATTAACTTTAGAGACATAATCAGACCAGAATACTCCAAGTAAAGTACCATCATTACCACATTTATACTCGCAAGTGAAGTTTGGTAAAAATTCTTGCTTCCGAAGAAGATTCTCTATAAAAATGTGTGCATCACTTTCACCTACATACCGATTCATGTCAAGCCTAAAGTTTTGAAAATCAACAGAAGAAGGACCAACCAGACTAAAACCACCATTAAGATCTGAGATAATGTTATAAGCTATAGTAGCACCAACATTAGATTTAGTATTTAAATCAAACAACATTTGCGCGTCGTCTAAACCAATCCTTCTGTTTATCTTCATTTGTTGTCTATTACCTACAGAAACTAACTTATGATTGTGACCTTCATAGAACTTCCAAATCATCACCTTATCACCAACTAACTTACATCTAAGAGATGCAGAACAACCAGTCTTGATTATGGAAACTTTACGAATAAGAGGTTTTTTTTCCTTCTTTCTTTTTTTCCTTTTATCAGCTTTAGAAAGTTCAACATTAGATTCACCATTACTATCAACATCAACTTCTGAGTCACCTTCAACATCACCTTCCACACCACCTTCAACTGAATCTTTAGCAATAGGTAGATTAAAATCTACAAGAGAATCATAGGCGATATGACTAGAAGTACCGGATCTATTACAACAAAAAACCTTGTAAATAACAATCCCAGCTGCATTTCTATTTTGCGAAGATCTTTTAGTATCAAATCCACCAGCCTCGCCATAGGACTCATAAAACAACTGACATGCATCATACGATTGAAATAAAGTACCAATAATAGGTTTCAAATGATCAGGAACAACAGGTAAATATTCTTGTGAACCATCAACACTTTCTCTAATTATTGAAGATATATCAACTTGTTCAACAATTGCTCCAGAATCTAAAAATACAAAATATTGATCATGCAATGTTATTAGCAATATATTTGTTATTGGTGAACAGAAACATATCATAAACCCTAAAAACAATAAAAAAGAAAATAAAATATATAATAATAATAAACATATGTAATGTTCATAAGAAAATCATGTATTGAAATCATAAAAAAAACAATTCACATTAAAACGTGCAGGGCATGTAATGTTTTTAGAAAAATATTTATCATTGATGAACAGAAACATTACATAAACCATAAAATAAAAAGAAACAGCAGACAATAGATAATAATATTCATCATATGTAATATTCATAAGAAAATAAAGTATTAAAAGCAGGAAAAACAAAGTCACATTAATACATGCAACGCATGTAATGTTATTAAAAATATTCATTATTAATGCACTGAAACATAACATAAACCCTAAAATAGAAGCAAACAACAGAAAACAGATAACAGATAGTAATATTGATCATACGTAAATAAAATTAAAAAATAATGAATGTAAATCAGAAAACACGTACATTCAGCATCAGACTGTGCAGAATCGAAACCAGATGAAGCAGCGACAGAAATAGAACCTTCAACACGAGAGGTAGAATCTGAAGCACAAATAGAACTGGAAGCCATTGCAAACCTTGATTACACATAAAAAAGTAAAAACGAATCAGATACGAACGATATAGAACTAAATTGAGGAAAAAAAAGAATCAGATGAACATATAAACCGTAACTCAAACGTTTATGATGAAGACGAAATCACTGAAAAATTGTATGAAGAATCGTAATTGAATATTGACAAAGAGAGAACGAAACCCTAATTCAATGATGATCGACGAAAAAACAAAATCAATTATATCAGTTAATAAAAGGAAAAAAGAAAAAAAAAGAATTACGAAATGATTAAATTACCCTTTCAATACAAATAAAGGATGCGGCCAGGAAGCTGGAACAAGAAGAGGTGGAATATTAGGGGCTGTTGGATCAAAAATCAAGGGTGGGATCATGAGCTTCCCCCTTCTCCCTAAAAATCACTTCCCTGTTGATTATATCTGTATATATCCGTATATATATATATATATATATATATATATATATATATATATATATATATATATATATATATATATATATATATATATATTGAACTAATTATAACTACTCACAATGCACAACATAATGATCAATATAGAGTGGATTTGTACTTTATCTAGCATCTCCTGTTTGATCTCAAATTGTGGTCTCAAAATATGTCCAAAAAAAAAACAATACATGGACAAATGAATACTACTCACTTTTAGAAGTAATAACAACTAATTAACAAAGATATAGTGTGTGCAGATTTACGAATAAAATTGACTAATATTACAATCCAACCCGGCATAAGATATAATACAAATAATTGGTTCAAAATATTCTTACAACATAATACATATACGAAGTTATCAAACTAACCTGAAGCTGATTCACCTTCACTTATACAGTTATACTTGCACCCTTTACAAATTGATTTAACCATTTTCTCTACACCTTGACTTCTAATGTTTTGTGTGTATCACCAGGCGTAAAAGAAACAACTCGTGTCATGTGTACCATCCTACAAAGATAGTAGATTATTACTGTGACGACCCGGATATTTCCGACCAAATTTAAACCTAATCTTAATATGAATTCGACATGATAAGCAAAGTCTGTAATATTGAGTCTCAAAATTTTCGAACTATTTCATATATACAATTATCCTTTGACTGCTCCCGACGATTCACGAACAACTATTTGTACATAGATATGTATTTACAAATATATGTATATATATAATAACTTGAAATATGTTGATAAACTATTATGTGAATTTGTTGTTGTGTATAATAAAACATATTTATTTAAACGAATCTATATATATATATATATATATATATATATATATATATATATATATATATATATATATATATATATATATATATATATATATATATATATATATATATATAAATTATATCAAATATAATTATTGAGTGATTGTAATACTTTGTTTGTTATTCAATTGTTATTAAACGAGTTTAATACAAACTTATAAGGATTTGAAAATAAACGTAGGTTCATAAATAGATTATGTAAAGAAATCTAGGTTTGCTAAAAATTCATTAAAATGTAAGATGAAGGCGAAATGAAAGTAAATTTATAATTTCAAGTTACGCTCTTAGCACTGAAAGTTATACATATGTACAAACAACATCTAAACTAGATGTGTGGCATGCGAGGAATGAGTTTACTTAGTTACTAAATTAATGTATCTTTATTTTGCAACTCTTGATACACTTCAAGGCTATAAATGTAAAATTAGATTAAATCATTCCAAGAGACGTTGTCTTTATAATTATTATTTTTTTTGTAAGTGACGGTTGGTTGTGAATGGCAAAATGACCATTTATTTTAGAGTTTAGATATGCATGAAAAGTTATAACTCATAGTTTAGATTAGTAAGTTGATATCTTTATTTATAAGTCAAAAGCATGTAATCTATAGCTATAGATACCAAGGCTTTACATCTCACAATTCCTTTGTTTTTGTCAAACAAGTAATAGGGTAATAACCTTATATCTACCTATTATTTATATATATATATATATATATATATATATATATATATATATATATATATATATATATATATATATATATATATATATATATATATATATATATAAATCATTTTGTGTCGGTAGGACAATACAATAAAATATCACGATTCAGTTAATTATATATATATATATATATATATATATATATATATATATATATATATATATATATATATATATATATATATAAATCATTTTGTGTCGGTAGGACAATACAATAAAATATCACGATTCAGTTAATTCTTTGATATATCCATGTGAATTGAGCCATGAAAAATCAATTAGATATCATAATCAACTTTAAATATTTTTTCAACCTTCTCTGTTATTTCTCCCACTACGTGTCGTTACTACCTCTTCCATGTGAATTCATGTAATCATTTAATTATTAGAATACATTGTACTACTTTATATATGTGTTGTTATGCAGAGGAAAACAAACCACTCCTATCTTAATTTCTGTTGTTGGTCCCTCACCCCCACTTACTCGATTTTTTTATATTTGTGTTCCCACTTTCAACTAACTTCTCAATTTATATATATAAAAGTATGCATATAACATGGAAATATCACCATAACATTGACCACATTACTCTTTGGTAACCCACTTCCGGCACACACTATCGACAACCATTTACGTATTTTAGCACCACCCATGTCCACTACTCTCCTCCTCCTCTTCTCCACCTCTATCCGTCACCAACCGCCACCACAACCTCCACCTCAAACCCATCATTTTTCCTCGATGACCATCATCATCATCAACTGAAGACCCACCATCTAATCACCAAATTGTGACCCAACAAGACCCAACAAACCTCATCGTTCACCACTTTGAATTCACCACTATCACCAATCTTAATCACATACGATCATTATGATAAACTCATTTAAAACCCATGAAAAACTTACATGTTCTAATTCTCCTGCTGCGGGCTATTACATGACTGAAGTCACCACAAAAACTGCATCTTTTTCTTCTTTTGTTTATCTAATGCAGTCAAGACCCAAACCCTCTAGTCCCTGTTGTTGCTACTGATTATTTTCTGTAACAGTGAAGAAATATTGAGGTGATGATCGATGGTTGCTGTTTCTTTTCTTCGCAAACCCAATCGAACAGCACCCTGCTACTGTTATTATTTCTGATTCAGCTGCAACCCATCGGAACCATTTAACTGATATTGCTTCTTCTCGTGAACTCAACAACCACCTGCAAACAACCATTGGTGAGCTGCTATACTCTTACTTCACTATTTCCTAATCGGTACCCAAAAATCACAAAATCATACTATCCTCTAAAATTCAATCAATTTTATAAATTCAACATAATCAATTCAAATACGGACAGATTAAAAGTAAATCAAATGATGTGCATAGATCTGTAATTGTATATATATATCGATTGTAAAAGAGATCAAACCCTGAGATAATTGATGATGAATGACGATGATGGTAACAACGATGTTATGATAATGATGATTCACGATAGCTAGGATCGATGATGACTTGATGAAAGTGATGATGGTTGCTACTAATTTCTGTTGCCATCACCGTTGGCTCATCAAACCCAACCACCGGAGTACCATCACCTTCACCACCATTGACAACCCCCACCCGAGAGATGTTTCTGTTTTAAACGAGACTATGATGATGATGTACTATCCGGAAGAGATGAAACGATGGGGATGATGATGATACAGAGAGGATGGAGATGATGATCTAGGATCGAATAAGATCCATGCTCCTATGTGTTTCCTGCCCGGTTCAATCGATTTAAAACCTTGACACTGAACTCCTTCAATTTTCGGGCTAATGGATACCTTAAGGATGGATTATTTTACTCTTGGGCCACTACTTAGTATCTTGAACTATTTGTTTTTGGGCGTTTCATTCCTTAAAATTGTAATGTATATTATTATTATTATTATTATTATTATTATTATTATTATTATTATTATTATTATTATTATTATTATTATTATCATTAAGATGAGTATGAGGATTTTTTTTAAATTATTATTATTAACAAATGTATTTTTATTAAAATTATCATTTTTAGAATTATCATTTTTATTATTATTATTATTTTATCATTAAAAATATCATTTTGTTTTATTATTATAAGTATCATTATTTTTAGTAATATTATTATTATCATTATTATTATTATTAATATTATCATTATTATTACTATTATTATAAAAAGATACAACTTTCCATTATTATTTTACCAAATAAATATTAGTTATATAAAAATTTATTTAATACATATAAGATAACAATATAATATAACTATATTAATGTTTTTATAGTAAATACTAAATATTTATCTAATGTATATAAAGTAAAAATAATTAATTAAGTTATTAATGAAACACATGATTTAAAATAACATCACTAATAATGTACATATTTGTTCAATTATCATTACATGTGTTAATATACATAATTGAATATAGGTTCGTGAATCCGAGGTCAACCCTACAATTGTTCAATGTTTGTCATATGTATTTTACTACAAAATACATTATGTGAGTTTCATTACTCCCTTTTTATATTTATTTTTTTGGGACTGAGAATACATGTGCTGCTTTTATAACTGTTTTACGAAATAGACACAAGTATTGAAACTACATTCTATGGTTGAATTATTATACCGGATATCACCCTTTATGGTAGCCTAAGAATTTGGGAACAGACCCCCAAATTGACGCGAATCCTAAAGATAGATCTATGGGCCCGACGAACCCCATCCAACGTACCGGATGCTTTAGTACTTCGATGTTGTTCTATATCATGTCCGAAGGGTTTCCCAGAATGATAGGGGATATTCTTACATGCATCTAGTTAATTTCGGTTACCAGGTGTTCAATCCATATGAATGATATTTTTGTCTCTATGCATGGGACGTTTATTTATGAGAACTGAAAATGAAAATCTTGTGGTCTATTAAAATGATGGAAATGATTATTCATGTTAAACTAATGAACTCACCAACCTGTTGGTTGACACTTGAAAGCATATTTATTCTCAGGTATGAAAGAAATCTTCCGTTGTGCATTTGCTCATTTTATAGATATTACTTGGAGTCATTCATGGCATATTTCAAAAGACGTTGCATACGAGTCGTCGAGTTCATCAAGATTATTATCAAGTCAATTATACTTGGATATATTATGAAATAGTATGCATGCTTGTCAACTTTCAATGTAATGAAAGATTGTCTTTTCAAAAATGAATGCAATGTTTGTATAATGTATCATATAGAGGTCAAGTACCTCGCGATGTAATCAACTGTTGTGAATCGTTTATAATCGATATGGACTTCTTCCGGATGGATTAGGACGGGTATTCACAGTTGGTATCAGAGCGGTGGTCTTAGCCAATCAGGTCTTGCATTAGTGTGTCTAACTGATAGTCGTTAGGATGCTTTAGAGAGTCTGGATTTCGACCGTGTCTACATGTCAAAAGTTTTGCTTATTATTTTTGTTGGAAATCATCTGCTTATCATCCTTAGGAAATTACCTACTCATTATTCTTAGTCTAGACACGTTTTACTGCATTGACTGTATGAATAGTGTATAGACAAAATTCATATCTTAGCGTATCTGACAATTCATATCTTAGCGTATCTGTTACTGTAGACCTTGCCTGATATCTTTCGTAAATTTCTCCTTAATTTAAGGGATCCTGGTACTATATATATCTATGCAAATTATGCATTTAGAATACCATCCAACAATCAATTGCTGTCACTAAACTCTTCATACCAAAAATCTTTCCTGAGATCGCGTAAGATGGCCTCTACGAATCGACCAAGTTCCTCTGACTCCGAAGACAGCGTGACAGGAGGACACCAACCAATCAACTACCGTGATTACCGGAGAAAATGGGAGTAGGTTTGTGACATACTCACCCTATGGAGAAGGGAAGAAGGTACTCCATATCATGAATCGAATCTACCACCTAACCTTGGAGTACTTGACCCGCTCACCGGCGAACCCGTTCGCAACACCGTTTATACCCTATTTGCAAGAATTTTTCGTCTTGAAGCTACTATTAACGGAACTAGAGAAGATATCTGACATCTACCTCACACTGATAATCAACCAGGGTTAGTAGAAGAAGTTAGAGAACTCCGAGCTTGAGTATTAACTTTAGAGAGCACGGTATACAATTTGCAAGCACCAGCAGTATCACCAACACCAATAACATCACCAGCCTCATCACCAATGGCACCAGTACCACCAACAACCCAAGTTTCAACAATCCATGCCTCAACATCTCATTATGTACCTCGAGTATAATCATCGTTCTACGAATCGTTCTACATCATTTATCTTCGTTCGACATGGTGATTATGTAATCTCTAATGTTTTAGAGATTATATATTCTTGTTCTAACGGTAAATCAAATGAGTTTAATATCATATTGACTCATTAAATCCATGATTACACCTGAAGAAAATATATATGTATATATATTTTCATAAAGATTTTAATTAAAAATTCTTTTGTACAAACGATTAATGGTGAAAATATTTTAACGGGTAGGTAATACTCGAGAAATATTTAGATTTCACATTAATAAGTTACACTGTACATTCTTCGAATCTGATTCAACATTTATTTACTATCCTACTTACATCCGCAGATATACGTATCCGTTCACCACAGAATAACTATTTTCATTCAATTTCATATTTCGATTTTGACCTATCAGAATCCAACAAGTGGCATAATGAAGAAAACATTTTACGATATAAAAATTTGATTAGAAACGGACTAATTAAATATATGAAATTTTGTTAAGAAACCACGCTAACTGTTCCTAGCTAACTGATTATATTTTATTTATCGCAGTTTATTTATCGCAATTTAATTATCGCAATTTTATTTATCGTCATTTAATTTTTGTTATTTACTTTACGCATTTTATTTATCGTCATTTATTTTCTGTTATTTATTTTACGCACTTTAAATATCGGGACACGTATACAAGGTTTTGACATATCATATCAACGCATCTATATATATTATTTGGAATCACCATAGACACTCTATATGCAGTAATGATCGAGTTCTCTATACAGGGTTGAGGTTGATTCTACAATAATGCATATAGTTTGAGTTGTGATCGAGTCTGAGACATGTACACGGGTCATGATACGTATTAATTAATTCGAATATTATATATTAAACTATATATGAATTATTGAATTGCTAACTGTGGACTATCAACTGAGGACTACCAATATTGGACAATTAAAATGAATTAAAATATTGATTATAACATATGAAATTAAAACAATTCTTCAAGTTTGCCTCTTGATTTTATCTTAAACCACATTTGTATCTTAACGATTACAATCTGCGTTCAAACTTTTCATGATTCTTGAAAACACCTCAATCGAGAGGGTGAACCAACCGCACTTCATCTATGGAAGAAGAGATTGACGCATATAGTTATGCACATGAAAATATTCGGAACCTGAGTAAACGTTTAACATGTATCTGTGCTAATTCTTTTAGTGTAATTATTACCCAAAATAACTTGGTAATTTCTTTCAAAGTAGCAAATTTTGTCACAGCTCTGGCAAGTCAACTTCGACTTTTCGTTCGAAACAACCTTATTATCACCTTGATTTATATGTATGCTCTTTTATTGTTACTGGAAAACCTTTTATATTCCACCATATTACCAGCAGATGTACCAGCAACCTTGTCTCTCCTTGATTTAAATGTCTCCGACAAATCACTATATTTATCTATTGAAGTCTCATCATATACTCATCCGCATCTTGTAACAAGAATTGCCATACCAATTACCGGAAGTCAGCAAATCTGTATTGTGAGTCTCGCAACGTTTCCACAACAACAGTTATATGTATCCATATAACATTTATCTCTTAGAACTATGATCTTCCATTCTAAAATTCTGAAAAGCACCCAATCTGCGAATTTATACTCTGAATTTTGAAAAGTTGAATGAAGCAACAAAAACTGTAAACAATCTCAACAGCGAAAAGTTGATGATAAAAGAATTGTATGTTGGCAAAGCTCAGAAAAAGTTTGAAACTGAAAAACTGATTGAGCAAACTACGAAGGAGTCTCTGAACAAATCACAATGACTAAACTTGTACATTAAGAATCCTGATGATTCTATTTCTGATGAAATCTTTAGCGAATACCTTGCTTCTGACTCCAAACTCTTGCGGAAAAATTTTCTTCACCATCCTTCGATATTAGAAATTCCAAGATATCATAGTATCTTTCATTATAAATATCCTCCATATTTCTGAAGATATTTTCATAACTATTCTTATCTAAAATCTTTAATCTCTTCGTGCTATCAGTGCTACATCATATAGAAACTGTTAGTTTTTATATTCTGTAAACTTTAGAGCTTAAAATATGAATATTATTGAAGTAATGTTGGGAATTGATGCATGAGTTAGTATAATATAATGACACTTGATCAACGTGATTATATTACAGTAAGTCATGCTGAGTTCTAATGGGACGTGATGATTCACAGATCATAACGTCATCACATGTCATGTTACATAACTCTTTCATTCTGCTTAACTTCTGAACATATCAAGAAAGTATATTCTTGATAGTTCTATTCTCAGTGATTCTAGTAATTTGACAAATCAAATCATGCGATTACATTCTTTATTGTTTAGAACATTAAGTTCACTCGAAACTCCATACTTACGAATTCTGGACCGTTACTCGTTTTACTAGAGATCGAGAAGAGAATAAAAAGGCAAAGAGCTCCAATATATAAGAGAAATTATAAAGCCCAATAACAACACGGAGGTTACAAACTGTGGATATTAATACGAATAGCAATATAAAGACAAGGTATAATTAAGAATAGTATCACCCAAGGTAATAGTAGAAGTAAACAGATTTTTCTGGTGGAAGATTGAAAAGAAGAATGACAGAAATGATAATTAGGAAAATATCAAGGATTAGAACTGGATTAAGCATTTTCACAATCCTTTGGATGTACGAACTAAGAAAGAAAGTATTGGAATGGTGAAAATAATGGAACGGAAGAAGTTCATTTATAGTGGAAATACCTGACAGAGCAATCAAGACAAATGATCGCATTTAATTAAAAATATCTTAATTTCCATAAATCCCGAAGAATCAGATCTTATAGATTTCATAGATTTTCTTTTAAATCTCTTAAATTCCGGAATTCAACCAAGACAACGTCAAAAGTTAAGACGCAACTTATTTTCTAAATTCAATCGTGACTACGTCACCGGTTAAGTCGAATCTTCATTTACTCATTTCACTCTTTTGCGATAGCTTCACTCGTATTCTTAGAATAATCGAATTATTTTATCATTATTATTCAATGATGATAAACCTCTATTTATCAGCTCATATTCGTCAGGAAAACATTCTTACTGTTAGCCATGACGATCTCAATCAAATTTCGGGACGAAATTTCTTTAACGGGTAGGTACTGTGACGACCTGGATATTTCCGACCAAATTTAAACCTAATCTTAATATGAATTCGACATGATAAGCAAAGTCTGTAATATTGAGTCTCAAAATTTTCGAACTATTTCATATATACAATTATCCTTCGACTGCTCCCGCTGATTCACGAACAACTATTTGTACATAGATATGTATTTACAAATATATGTATATATATAATAACTTGAAATATGTTGATAAACTATTATGTGAATTTGTTGTTGTGTATAATAAAACATATTTATTTAAACGAATCTATATATATATATATATAAATTATATCAAATATAATTATTGAGTGATTGTAATACTTTGTTTGTTATTCAATTGTTATTAAACGAGTTTAATACAAACTTATAAGGATTTGAAAATAAACGTAGGTTCATAAATAGATTATGTAAAGAAATCTAGGTTTGCTAAAAATTCATTAAAATGTAAGATGAAGGCGAAATGAAAGTAAATTTATAATTTCAAGTTACGCTCTTAGCACTGAAAGTTATACATATGTACAAACAACATCTAAACTAGATGTGTGGCATGCGAGGAATGAGTTTACTTAGTTACTAAATTAATGTATCTTTATTTTGCAACTCTTGATACACTTCAAGGCTATAAATGTAAAATTAGATTAAATCATTCCAAGAGACGTTGTCTTTATAATTATATTTTTTTTTTGTAAGTGACGGTTGGTTGTGGATGGCAAAATGACCATTTATTTTAGAGTTTAGATATGCATGAAAAGTTATAACTCATAGTTTAGATTAGTAAGTCGATATCTTTATTTATAAGTCAAAAGCATGTAATCTATAGCTATAGATACCAAGGCTTTACATCTCACAATTCCTTTGTTTTTGTCAAACAAGTAATAGGGTAATAACCTTATATCTATATATATATATATATATATATATATATATATATATATATATATATATATATATATATATATATATATATATATATATATTTTAAATCATTTTGTGTCGGTAGGACAATACAATAAAATATCACGATTCAGTTAATTCTTTGATATATCCATGTGAATTGAGCCATGACAAAATCAATTAGATATCATAATCAACTTTAAATATTTTTTTCAACCTTCTCTGTTATTTCTCCCACTACGTGTCGTTACTACCTCTTCCATGTGAATTCATGTAATCATTTAATTATTAGAATACATTGTACTACTTTATATATGTGTTGTTATGCAGAGGAAAACAAACCACTCCTATCTTAATTTCTGTTGTTGGTCCCTCACCCTCACTTACTTGATTTTTTTTTATTTGTGTTCCCACTTTCAACTAACTTCTCAATTTATATATATACAAGTATGCATATAACATGGAAATATCACCATAACATTGACCACATTACTCTTTGGTAACCCACTTCTGGCACACACTATCGACAACCATTTACGTATTTTAGCACCACCCATGTCCACTACTCTCCTCCTCCTCTTCTCCACCTCTATCCGTCACCAACCGCCCCCACAACCTCCACCTTGAACCCATCATTTTTCCTCGATGACCATCATCATCATCAACTGAAGACCCACCATCTTACCACCAAATTGTGACCCAACAAGACCCAACAAACCTCATCGTTCACCACTTTGAATTCACCACTATCACCAATCTTAATCACATACGATCATTATGATAAACTCATTTAAAACCCATGAAAAACTTACATGTTCTAATTCTCCTGCTGCGGGCTATTACATGACCGAAGTCACCACCAAAACTGCATCTTTTTCTTCTTCTGTTTATCTAATGCAGTAAAGACCCAAACCCTCTAGTCCCTGCTGTTGCTACTGATTATTTTCTGTAACAGTGAAGAAATATTGAGGTGATGATCGATGGTTGCTGTTTCTTTTCTTCGCAAACCCAATCGAACAGCACCCTGCTACTGTTATTATTTCTGATTCAGCTGCAACCCATCGGAACCATTTAACTGATATTGCTTCTTCTCGTGACCTCAACAACCACCTGCAAACAACCATTGGTGAGCTGCTATACTCTTACTTCACTATTTCCTAATCGGTACCCAAAAATCACAAAACCAAACTATCCTCTAAAATTCAATCAATTTTATAAATTCAACATAATCAATTCAAATACGGACAGATTAAAAGTAAATCGAATGATGTGCATAGATCTGTAATTGTATATATATATCGATTGTAAAAGAGATCAAACCCTGAGATAATTGATGATGAATGACGATGATGGTAACAACGATGTTATGATAATGATGATTCACGATAGCTAGGATCGATGATGACTTGATGAAAGTGATGATGGTTGCTACTAATTTCTGTTGCCATCACCCTTGGCTCATCAAACCCAACCACCGGAGTACCATCGCCTTCACCACCGTTGACAACCCCCACCCGAGAGATGTTTCTGTTTCTGTTTTAAACGAGACTATGATGATGATGTACTGTCCGAAAGAGATGAAACGATGGGGATGATGATGATACAGAGAGGATGGAGATGATGATCTAGGATCGAATAAGATCCATGCTCCTATGTGTTTCCTGCCCGGTTCAATCGATTTAAAACCTAGACACCGAACTCCTTCAATTTTCGGGCTAATGGATACCTTAAGGATGGATTATTTTACTCTTGGGCCACTACTTAGTATCTTGAACTATTTGTTTTTGGGCCTTTCATTCCTTAAAATTGTAAGGTATATTATTATTATTATTATTATTATTATTATTATTATTATTATTATTATTATTATTATTAAGATGAGTATGAGGATTTTTTTCAAATTATTATTATTAACAAATGTATTTTTATTAAAATTATCATTTTTAGAATTATCATTTTTATTATTATTATTATTTTATCATTAAAAATATCATTTTTTTTATTATTATAAGTATCATTATTTTTAGTAATATTATTATTATCATTATTATTATTATTAATATTATCATTATTATTACTATTATTATTATTATAAAAAGATACAACTTTCCATTATTATTTTACCAAATAAATATTAGTTATATAAAAATTTATTTAATACATATAAGATAACAATATAATATAACTATATTAATATTTTTATAGTAAATACTAAATATTTATCTAATGTATATAAAGTAAAAATAATTAATTAAGTTATTAATGAAACACATGATTTAAAATAACATCACTAATAATATACATATTTATTCAATTATCATTACATGTGTTAATATACATAATTGAGTATAGGTTCGTGAATCCGAGGTCAACCCTACAATTGTTCACTGTTCGTCATATGTTTTTTTACTACAAAATACATTATGTGAGTTTCATTACTCCCTTTTTATATTTATTTTTTTGGGACTGAGAATACATGCGCTGCTTTTATAACTGTTTTACGAAATAGACACAAGTATTGAAACTACATTCTATGGTTGAATCATTATACCGGATATCACCCTTTAAAAAGCTTGGTAGCCTAAGAATTTGGGAACAAACCCCCAAATTGACGCGAATCCTAAAGATAGATCTATGGGCCCGACGAACCCCATCCAACGTACCGGATGCTTTAGTACTTCGATGTTGTTTTATATCATGTCCGAAGGGTTTCCCTGAATGATAGGGGATATTCTTATATGCATCTAGTTAATGTCAGTTACCAGGTGTTCAATCCATATGAATGATATTTTTGTCTCTATGCATGAGACGTTTATTTATGAGAACTGAAAATGAAAATCTTGTAGTCTATTAAAATGATGGAAATGATTATTCATGTTAAACTAATGAACTCACCAACCTGTTGATTGACACTTGAAAGCATGTTTATTCTCAAGTATGTAAGAAATCTTCCGCTGTGCATTTGCTCATTTTATAGAT
Organism: Rutidosis leptorrhynchoides; assembly: GCF_046630445.1. Classification (NCBI taxonomy): domain Eukaryota; kingdom Viridiplantae; phylum Streptophyta; class Magnoliopsida; order Asterales; family Asteraceae; genus Rutidosis; species Rutidosis leptorrhynchoides. Next base: position 616,488,439 of record NC_092335.1, read on the forward strand.
ATTACTTGGAGTCATTCATGGCATATTTCAAAAGACGTTGCATACGAGTCGTCGAGTTCATCAAGATTATTATCAAGTCAATTATAGTTGAATATATTATGAAATAGTATGCATGCCTGTCAACTTTCGATGTAATGAAAGATTGTTTTTTCAAAAACGAATGCAATGTTTGTATAATGTATCATATAGAGGTCAAGTACCTCGCGATGTAATCAACTGTTGTGAATCATTTATAATCGATATGGATTTCGTCCGGATAGATTAGGACGGGTCTTCACAGTTACTATGATATTATAACATTTATCTATAAAATCGTAACTATGAGGCAAATGTTCATGGACAACACTTTTTTTTTTGGCTTCTTTTAGATACCATTTAACTAAAAACTATCAACACGAAAGTATCAAGGAAGCAAAACTTATCACATTAAAAAAAGATTCAGTAACAACTTTGAATAATTATGTAATGAGTAATAACATAATTCAAATAAGAAACAAAATAGCAAAACCAAACAACAAAGAACACGAAATAGCAGTGACAAAAATATATGTTACCTCAAAATCAAAAGAAAAAAAGATACTCGCTCTCCTTCAGATGACAACCTGTAAATAACCCTAACCACATATTAACAGTGACTCTATCGCCAAATTGTAGAACTCGGTCAACGTCACAAACATGCAAGAAGTTACAACATAATACAAAAACAAACCATAAAAAATAAAACACCAAAGAGAACTTATAAATTATTCAGTAAAGCAACTTTTACATACATATAGATACACAAACACATTACACATAATAATTAAAAAAAAAAAAAAAAAGTAAAGAACATGAGAATCGATAATTTTGCCAAAACAGCTAAAGGGGTCTTTTTTAGCCTTCAAGCGGACGCTCGTTTACCTCCCATAACAGTCCTCCAACAAATATACGCTAATGTACTCCATAAACAAAAACACAACAACTAATTCCGACAGGAAGCCTGCAAAAAAGACAATGGCGAAAAACATTAAATATTAACATTTTGAAGGAACAAAAAAAGGGAGAAAAATTACCTGAAGAAGGCAATTAGGAAGCGAGCAAAACGGGAAAAAATTTGGCCAAAACATCACGACACTGTAAGTAAAACACAACAGATTAAAGCTTTATCACGGCGCCTAAGAAAATTCTGGTTGATTTCAATAATCAAAAACGTTAGCTTTGTTCATCAGCGCTACTAAGAGGATTGACTTAATAATCGCAAAAAAAACTAATTTAAAAAAACCTGTTCGGAGACGATTTGCGAAGAGGATGCCAGTTGTTGCGCCGGATATGGTGGCGACGCTGGCGACGAGAAAATCGCCGGAGATGGTGCGATGGTAGCGGCCGTGGCGAGAGAAAAAATCGCTGGGAAACGATTTGCGAAGAAACAGTCGGGTGTTTCGACGGAGATGGTGGCGACGGTGGCAAAGATTGCGAAGGTGGCGAGGGGAAAAATCGTCGGCGATGGTGGCACTGGTGTTGACGGTGCCTGAAAGCTCTGGAATGTCACTCGCAACCTAGGGTTTCAAAGGGTGGAGATTAAACTCGTGAGGGACAAAATGACGATCGAGAAGCTTCTGGCACTTTAATAAATATCTGATTTGTAAAAGATCAAAATAACATTTTTGAATAAATTAATGAAGTGAATAGTAAAAACATATTCTCTATTGAATATTGAACAAGCAATTGGTCGACCGCGCGTTACAGAGGTGGACTCGTTTTCGTTAATTGTTTACAAAATTTACAAAGGTCTACTTTGCTTTTGGTGCATAGGCTATTACAAAAGTGGTAAACGGTTGTTAAAGTATAAAGGCTATTACATAAGGTCACTGTTTACAAAAGTGCATACAAAAGCTATTGCATAAGGTTATGACATTAACTACTTTCAAGTAAATATGCTTTGGCATGATCAAGTTCTAGTTATCTGTGAGTAGTATGATCAAGAGCCCCGGAACCTGAAAAGAATTCACATGTAAATAGATTTAGAAAAATTACTTATCAAGTAACATTTGAACTCGCTAAACGATTACAGTATCTCAACATTATTCTACGCGTAACAAAAGCATCATCAAAAATATCCTCTACTCTAGCTTCCTTAATATTTGCAAAGCATCTTTGTCGTTTTTTAAGTGGCATTATTACAGTACTAACGCGAAATGCTTAATTAATACCTTCAAAATTAAATAGCTCTACATCATTATGAATGGTTAATCGGTATATTCGATCATTGGAAGTAGATGAACGCATCAGATACTCGTTACCCATCACTGCTATTTCCAAAAAAATCTAACGATGATAAGGAGTATGTATACATACAACATGTAATCTGAAAACTAATTCATTTTATCCAATTAAAGCGAGTATAAATAATAAATTTAAAGATCGTTTTATAATTATAAAAACAATAGATAGATTGACTACAAAAACTAAATATTGACCATATAATTTGTTTTATAATACAGAGAATGAAAATTACCATTAAGAGCAGAGGAAGAAATCAAAACCTTGCCAACTAGTTTGATAAATCATAATTGGCGTATTTAAACAAACAAATGCTGAATTTGACATTAAATAATCTAAATGGGTCAAAGGGTAAAATGGACAAAAGAAAACCCTTTAAGTTATATAATTTTGAAAATCACTATTATTACTTAAAAACACTGGCAGTTGACGTAATTATATGAAGGTATACAAAATTATATGTAGCAAGACTGTGTTAATCGCGATAACTAAAAAACCTGTTGTGTTTGTTGATTGTGGAACACATAAGGAAGATGGTCATTCCCACAGAACAGTTGCGCTGTCAATCAGTAGTAAGAATAGCCCGACTTTAAGCCGTTACGTTCACCTGGAGAGAGAAAAATCTTTTCAGGTGATTAGTTAAAATTAAACGATAAAATAAAATCTACGGGATACCATCGACATTGAAAGACCGATAGCCAAATTTATTACAACCACACTTCTTTTGCCGTTTTTTACTTGCCATTACACTATAACGGACTAATACAACGCACTCAACCAAACTATTGTTTACCTTCGTATTATTTAGCCCAGCAGCTGTTAGTGCCTAAGATTACTGGTTTTCCCATTCGGTGGTAAGCAGCCGTATCAAAATGAGACGTGTTCATTCCATAGTGCCAAAGGCATTATGTTGTCACTGTATGCTTGGCTATCAGTGACATTTTTTTACAGTACTAATACAAATATGATGTATATTAATATGTGTTGAATATATCAAGTGCATAACTTAGATCGGTTAGCTCAATGACTCTTTTTGTTTTAACAGTCGTTCCTACGGGTCTGATTGGGCCAATGCTTTGAATACAACCTGTGTAATCTGTTGAGAATATTGTTTGATGCCCTCTGTTTATTTTATCCGAAAAGAAACGTGAGATCCTGTACGCAGAATTAATCGTTACTATACGTTTAAAATGCTCAAGTTCTCGATAGTTCATGTTTGCCTAATCACGTTTCCCTGCAATGTTTTTTTAATGAAGGGTTATTAACTATGTTAAATAAGAAGTTAAACGAATAAATTTAGTTATTGGTTTAAGACACTTACGTAGTGATGCAGCATGATGCAACAATATGTTGGTGTATTAGTTCTAATCTTCTGAGCGACCCAAGTGCGATAGACCTTTGCTTCCAGTATCTTGTTGCTGTGTCCCAAAAGTGGCTGCTCCATCCCGTAACAAATATAACAATATTTCATGTTAAGCGTGTATACATAATTTCAATTAAGGCGGTCGACAAAAGAAAAAACACAACAACTATATATACACATATAATCCTAATCAACACGTCTTCCTACTTATATATAATGCAGGTATAGTGAACCACACATTAAAAGTAATAAAATAAAGTAGAAAAACAACATACCATCTACATCCGAAGAGTTGTCTATAAGCATAGAGATCAAATACATAAGAGCATAATCACAGTCCATCAACAACATGAACTATGAGTAAAAGAATAGAAAGATCACATTCATAAAAAGTAATAGAATCATAAGACATAAAACGAAGGGAAAAGAGTAAATACCTATACAAAAACGATAATGAAAACGCGGGAAAGTCACCTAAAACAGCAACATAACAAAATCATGTAAGCATGAAAAATAACAAAAAAATAGTTAAAGAAGAAAAAATCAACAAATGTACTCTGAAAATATACCTATGAATGTACCGATTACTGAAACGAAGGTTCGACGAACGAAAACTAACGAAGATAAGCAAACCTAAAAATCTCAAACATAAAAATAACCAATTTTTAGTAAGCATCACTACTATAATGAGCGATAATCAACAAATCGGTTGCTAAAAACTCGAAAAATTTAGGAATCGCAAGAAACCGAAAAGAATATGATGGAAAGATAATTTTTCTATAAGTGTATTGTCATTTATTCAATGTTTTTTTGTTTTCCTTTATCCTTTTCAATCTCAAATATTGATGTCTCAGGTACCATCTCATATGACTTTTTGGGCTGAAATTGAGGTTCTCGAGAAATGTTATTTAACATTGAAGATAGGTTAGTTTATACTCCTGATGTTTCAAACAGTTCAACTATATAGCAATCAATTTCAATTTTTGTTTAATTAATAGAATGAAAAACCCCAATTAATACGATAAACATGAAAAAAATTAAACCTAACCTTTATATCAACGTCTTCGGTTATCTACCGACGACAGTTCAAAACCCTAATCAACCTCACGACCTAAACAACAACATAAAAAGCAAGTGAGTGGAGAAAAGCTAAATTAAACATAACATAATACCACAGGAGATGAGAGGCCGGTGTAATCAAACCAAAAGCTGCACGAAATCATTGGTGTCGGTTGTAACATCAGTGGCGACGGTGGAGGAAAAGCTGCATGGAATCGTTGACAGAAACCCTAATAATGATGATGAAGGATGGAAATCGCCATAACAGGAGAGGAAAGAATTGGCCCGAAGTATCTAGAAGAAAGGGCGGTGGAGAATTGGAAGCTGCACATGAAGGTGAGATAATATGTGTTTACACCATGGTTGTAAAATGATCGAAACACCCTTTTTGAATATAATAATGTAGTGAATAGTAAAAATGTACATTGAATATATTTATAATATAATATAATATAATATAATATAATATAATATAATATAATTATAATTTATAAATAAAAAAGGGGGTTGGTCGAGTGTTCTACTGGCGACAAAAGAAAGGTAAAAAAAACATAATCTTCATCTCAACTCACTTCACCTTTCAATTAATTCTTTGATTAAATCCCTCCTTCAACTCATATTATCGAACTTTTGTGATTCCCACCCTCATCTATGCTTAATTGAAGTTTATTTGGGGGATTATAGAAACCCTAATTTGAGGTATGCCTTTTGCTAATTAGATACAGTATAAAGTATTAGTTAATATCGTCTAGATGATGAGGAAAGAAAGCTATTAACTTCATTTAAGGCCCATAATATTATTATTTTTTTTTTAAACGCAAGGAATTTTCATTGTTTAAAATAAAAGGCCCCATCATTTACAAATGCATGATGAGCCCATTACAGAACCACAATATCATCAAGTCACCCACGAATAGTATTACATGAATATATACATACGAAAATAAAGAAGGAGGCTGCAGAGGCAGCAGCTAAAATATATATCCATCCTTTAACTATGCAGGTAGCAATATGGGTTGGAAATCCAAGTATGCCATTCCAATTTGATACCTTTTATCCTTCTCGCAATCCAATCGAAAGACATGATTTGAATTTCATTCACCGCCACGGGAACGGTCCAACTATCACCTTTAAACACTCGAGAGTTTCGGTTTTTCCACAACAAGTACCCACACGTCCATTTTAATGCCTGCCAAATATATTTCCCACTTTTCGAAGTCCCCGATATGCAGTTTTCTTTGAACGCATCAGAAAGTGTGTGAGCTGAGACGGAGTTAATGTTCCACCACTTGTATCCTCGATTCCAAACATCCTTCATTTAAGGCCCATAATATTATAAAGTTATTGTGGTGTCTTGGATAATACTACGTATGAGTTAAGGGTTCAAATAAAAAAGTGTGTTTCCAATGAAAAACAAGAGTTAGATAATCACGGGTTCGATTCGTGCGTATGTAAAATCGTTCAGAAAGGGAGCTGACTAAAGAGTGCATATAATGCGCAATTCACCTGTACTAGCTCTCGCTCTCGTGGACTTGATTACCCGCAGTTAATGTGCTCGTTCACACGGATTTCCTCCCTAATAAAAAAGAGTTAGATAATCATGAATATGAATGTGGGTGAAAATTAATACAAGGAAAAAAAGTAGTTTGTAATGGAATTGTCTAATTTGGCTAACCAACCAAAAAACGCTAATTGTGAGTGATTTAATTGGCCAACGATTGAAAATTATCCCTTACACACTAAAGCTCACACGGGTTTTCCCCGTCCGACTACCCCCAAACGACATCCATCCTCACCTACCCTATCTCTTTATCCCATCTCACTAGCTAGTTTTCTTCACCGGATTAACCCTGCCCTCTACCGCTCTTTCAAACTATATTGGATTTGAATTGATTTGTTACAAAATGGCATATACAAACAACTATGAAATTCATCCACTCATTTGTCTATATCTCTTCTCAAACCTAATTTTAATTTCTAAGACAGATTGAAGAAACATATATACCACGATTTATTTGTGGATATGAAAACTTTTTCCTCTTCATGCCAAAATCAATATTAGATGATGTTCGCAAATCACAGGATCGAGTTGGGTTTCGTAACATTAGGGTTTCAATCAATGCTTTTTCCATTATAAGGTTCGTAAGTGGTAATTATTCTTTCTAAATCATGAAATTAACGACTTCCATTCTATATTTGTGTGATATGATGTACGATTTTGTTAAAGGCAATATTTTGTAATGGCATATTTCGCCTGCTTGTAACTGCAATTAAAATCTAGGTATTTTGCTCATCCTTTTTTCTTTATTTTTTTTTTTTGCTTTTTTTGTGCCTATACATTATGATTTATTGTGGGTTTTAATGCCCTATTCTTGATTGGTATTGTGTTGTTGTTGTCTCGCTGTTCTTAGACGAAATTGGTTAACTTATCCATGTTCTGTTATTGACAACAGCAGCACAAAATATGTACTCTTTTCAGCTGCTAATTTCAATATGTTAGCTTTTCGAATTTCATTGTTGAGTTATATTGAATATGTATTGAACTATTTTTTGAAAGAAAATTTTTACCATAATAAGTTAATGTGTTTTCAATGTTAATGCATCACTTTCATCTTACGAAGTGATTATACTTACAGACTTACTGTACATATTAGTTTGTTGTTAAAGTGGGTTGTTTGTGTAACTCACTATTTTAAATGGCTAAGTTAATTTAGCTATCCATTGTTAGAAATTATTGGACGTTATTGGTTCATTTTGCCAATTGCTTTACACTCATATTTGTACAGATAATATAATGACTCATTTTGTAAACCTCTTTTGATTGATAATAGTTTACTAATGATCATGTATCACATGGCATTTGAAAATCATCTTACTTCGGATACGAAAAATGTGACATTTGTATGGTTAGTAATCCCTTTATTTAAATCGTTATATGTTAAAGTGTTATGAAAAATGAAATAGCTTTTATGGTAAATAATTTTGGAGTGTAATGTGTAACGACCCGCACTTTTTCGATCGTTCTATACTTATAAGATTGATATTTACATAAATTAAACCTTACCAACATGATAAGTAATCCAAATTGTCGAGATTTATATTTCCGAAAAGAATTTTACACAACGTTTGACCGTCTAGTTTGACCAATGATATCACGAACTATACAATATATGATAATTATACGTTTGTGTATATATATGTATATATACATATTTAACATGATTAATGAATGTTTTAATATCTCATTTTGTATTAATAACAACAAGTTATATGTGTATTTTGAAACTACTAACTTAAGTTTTCAAAACGATAACTATACGTAACGTTATTTGACATAAATACTTAAGACATATAATGTTTATACATATATTGTATAAGTAATGTATTTAATCACTTTTAAGAACTTAAATACATAAAATCATATAAGTGTATTCACAAAAGATAGCTATATTTGAATCCTCATTCCATTTTTCACAAAATTTCTATACGTATACCTAGAGTATTTGTACTCGTATCATACCAAGCTTCTATACGTATTTACTATTGGTATATACACATCAAATCACCACCTAACCAGCCCTTATTCATGCCTTATGTATAAGGTAATTACTTTTGAATCATTGCAAGACTAATTACAAAAATACAAACTAAAATTTTGTCATGTTATCCTTAAAGATCACATTTTTAGGAGTATATATGTATCATCATTTTTGATTCATTTTTACTTCAATCTCTTAACTAAAAACACACACTCTTTCTTACTCTCTAAACTCCATAACAATCCAGCAAAGTTCCATAAAGATCTAGCTTCAAAAACCATACTAAAACACCATAAGAAAACCATACAAAAACACTTCAAGAAAACCCTCCAAGAACACCAACTTACTTCCAATCTTTCATCCACTTCTATCACCCTTTTGATTCTAGCTTCTTACTCCTCTTTTACAGCAAACTTATCCAAGGAACTTGAGGTAGAATCTATGTTCATAACCTTATTCGATTCATATATATATAGCTATCTTATTTTGTGGTACAAAAGTTTAACAACAAGAACATAGTTTGAATGTTTTCAAACTTGTTTGCAAACTAAATAGATCCTTCTAACTTAACTTTTAAAATACTTCAAGACCTGTAATATAACTTATGTATATACTAATTTAACAAGGTAAAACTTGGTTTTTCAAAGTATAAGTATTTTTAGAAAAATGGTCATTAAATGATTTTGTTGTAACAAAAATGTTTAACTTCATATGTTTCACTAATGTTTCACTTATGCCGTATGATTTTGAATACAAACCAAGGTATTTACAGTTCATAGTCTTAAAGAAGAACTCGATCCAAGAAGATGGCAATTTGAATCAACAAAAACGGATTTGTAACGAAGAAACTATGACCGAAACAAAATTGGTTATCCTAGATCATTTCAACTACGGGATCAATTGGAAAAAAATGATATAAATCACATATTTCTAAGATAACATGATATTTTATATATATGTACTTATAATTCAATTTTATATGGTTCAGGATCACCCGTAAACAATACGAGAAGATTAATCATAAGATCCCATGTTTGTACGCAACACGTCATTTGACAACACCGGTACTTTATGTACGCAACACGTCATTTGACAACACCGGTACCATGGGTCAAGATTAATCTCGACCAATACATATACGATGGGGTTTTATTTATTTCGTTGGGGGTTTTGTTTATTGCGGGTATATTAAACATCTAAAAATGAACCATTAAAAATTGAATTACTAACATCGGAATGCTAACTACGGACTAAGGAAATATTCAAAATATTAAAAGTATAACAAGTATATATATATATAACGTTTGTTTTAAAATGAAAACATATTGATATATTATATATGGATAGGTTCGTGATATCAACCGGAAGACCGAGTCAAAATATATATATCATCAAGACAAGAGTGAGTATATAGTCCCACTTTTAAACTCTAAATATTTCGGGATGAGAATACATGTATTTTATGTTTTACGATATGGACACAAGTAACTGAAAAATATGTTCTACGTTGAGTTGTACCACTGGCATACTTCCCTGTAGCTTGGTAACTAATATTTACAGCGGTATTGTAAACGCGAATCCTGTTGATAGATCTATCGGGCCTGACAACCCCAACCGGACTGGACGACCAGTATTCAACGGTTGCACAGTACTTCGTTTCGTGACTACACTTGGTACGGTGTAGTAAGATTTCATAATAAAGGGAATATGCGACGTGAAAATGTTAAGTATGGTTACCAAGTGCTCAACCACTTAGAATATTTTTATTGAAATGTTTATATACGAAATCTTGTGGTCTATAAATATATATTGCTGCGCACTAAACCTATATCTCACCAACTTTATGTTGACGTTTTTAAACATGTTTATTCTCAGGTGATAATTAAAGCTTCCGCTGCATTATGTTGAATCTAAGCAGGATCATGCGTACTCATATTTGTGTCAAAAATAAAACTGCATATCCGAGGATGTGTGTTGTAAAATATGCTAGAAATCGTGTTGTTATTATCATTTGTAAAGTTTGTAAGTCGAAGATTATCGTTAAACGATAATCATCTTTTTATTGTCTAAAGCTTGTAACAAAAATAATGGTTTGGTTTGTAATGTATAATATATGCAGTTTTCCTTTTTAAAAATGTCGCATATAGAGGTCAATACCTCGCAATGAAATCATACGTTATCTAACACGTTCTTATGGTTAAGGACGGGTTATGACATGTGGTATCAGAGCGGTGGTCTTAGCGAACCAGGTTTGCATTAGTGTGTCTAACTGATAAGTCGTTAGGATACATTAGTAAAGTCTGGACTTTGACCGGGTCTGATTTAAAAAAAAAACCATTGCTTATCACTGTTGGTTAAAATTTATATGTAAATATTATATAAGTACTAATGGGTTAGTTGTTGTGTGATAGATGTCGAGCTCAAAAATTGTTATCACAATCAACGACTCCGAATCAGAATCTTCAGATGGCGTTCCAGTCATTAACCTGTCCGATGACGAAAATGATATCCTTGGGGAAGACTCACAATTTCCGGATGAACCAACTATAGAAATATCGGAAAGTGAACCCGAGGAGGAAAGTGAACCCGAGGAGGAAAGTGAACCCGAGGAGGAAAGTGAACCCGAGGAGGAAAGTGAACCCGAGGAAGAAATACAGGAAATTACAAAAGACGAGTTCGAACTAGGAAAGAAACGAAAGGCTAATGAATTAGAAAATCCAAATCCCGAGTTTAATGAGAATGATGTGGCACCAATTCCACTCAACACTACCACCCCTATCCCCGCTATTCCTATTCGTTCTGTCCCGGCATCCAGTTCTTCAGTCCCACAGCCAAAATATAGGCAGACAGTTAGGATAAGCGTTAAGCAAATCTTTGTGTCTAAACGTCCTAGAAAATAGATCAAACGATGCGCTGCTGTGTCAAACCATGGAACCGAATAATGTTTTGTATAATATTAATAGTGTGGTTTGCTTAATGTTCGATGTAAGATAAGCATATGTAAAATATTGAAGTATGAAATGCAATAATTTTCCATGGTTAAGTATTATTTGGATTGTAGTAATTGATTCTGTACTAAGCTATTAAGTATGAACATTAACGGGTAGGTACTACCCAAGATATAATTATAAAACGCTAATAAGAAGAAAAGGCTTTTATAATAATACCTGGTTCATATTATTAATAAGCTATAATGTACTATAAATACACACTACATCTATAATAATCCATGTGAATAATTATTTTCTTTCATTAGGAAATGGCGCGATTGAATCGAATGACGGAACAAGAACTCAAGGAACTCATCAACCAGCGAGTGAACGACAGAATGTTATGGGTTGAGGCTGCAAGAGCTGCTGCAGTTAATCCAAATCCTCGTGTAGGATGCTCCTACAAGACGTTTCAAGCTTGCAAGCCATCATCATTCAGTGGAACGGAAGGACCTATCGGTTTAACCCGATGGATAGAAAAGATGGAGACGGTGTTCAAAATCAGCGGTTGTGATGAAAAAGACATGACCAAGTTTGCATCGTGCACTTTACAAGATAGTGCACTCACATGGTGGAAGAATTATGTGAAGGCGGTAGGAGGAGATGTAGCTTATGATACTCCATGGGAAGAATTCAAAGCAATGATAATCACCGAGTATTGTCCAAGGAATGAGGTTATTAAGTTAGAAGATGAGTTACGAAGTTTGAAGGTGGTTGGTACTGAAATCACCAACTACAACCAGCGATTCATGGAATTTGTTTTGCTATGTCCTGAATTGGTTCCAACCGAAGCACGGAAGATTGAAATGTACAAAGGTGGTTTGCCCAAAAAGGTCAAGGCAAACGTTACAGCATCGAAACCTAAGACAATTCATGAAGCTATAACCATGGCAAACGAGCTAATGGATCAGGTCATTTTGGACAAGAAAGCATTCAATACTGAGGTGAAGGTATTGGGGAACAAGAAAAAGTGGAATGGAGGTTATGATCAAGGTAACCAACAACAACCTTATAAGAAACAAGAAACCACGAAAGGTGCGGGTAGCGGTTCAGGCTTTGGTTACAAAGGACAAAGTCCTTTATGCAACCGTTGTCACAAACATCATTTTGGTTACTGTAGTGTGTTGTGCACTAAATGCAATAGACAGGGACATCTTGCTGAAGATTGTAAGGCTCTCGTTACAAATGCAAATGGTAACAAGACTCCTGCCACCAACGCAAATAGAACTGCTTTGGCTAACATTACTTGTTTTGGGTGTGGAAAACAAGGTCATTATAAGAGCCAGTGCCCGAATCAGAATGGCGGACCTGCACGTGGAAGAGCGTTTGTTATTAATGCTAGAGAGGCACGAGAAGACCCGGAGCTTGTTACGGGTACGTTTACCATTAATAACTTATCGGCATCTATTTTATTTGATACTGGCGCCGATAGAAGTTACGTGTGTATAAATTTTTACACTAAATTGAATTGTTCATCATTACCTCTAGATGCTAAGTACTTGATTGAGTTAGCTAATGGTAAACTAATTAAAGCCGATAAAATTTGTCGTGATTGTGAAATAAATCTAGCCGGAGAAACGTTTAAAATCGACTTAATACCCGTAGAATTAGGAGGTTTTGATGTAATAGTCGGCATGGACTGGATGTCCAAAATAGGAGCGGAAGTTGTTTGTGCCAAGAAGGCAATTCGTATTCCTGGTAAGGATAAAATGCCGGTGATGATTTACGGAGAGAAGGGTGATTCAAAGCTAAAACTCATTAGCTGTTTGAAAGCCAAGAAGTGTTTAGAAAAGGGATGTTACGCTATTTTAGCACATGTTAATAAAGTCGAAAAGAAAGAAAAGTGCATCAACGACGTGCCTGTGGCAAGAGATTTTCCTGAAGATTTTCCGGAAGAATTGCCGGGATTACCTCCATTTAGATCGGTAGAATTTCAAATAGATTTAGTACCAGGAGCTGCACCAGTGGCTCGTGCTCCATATAGACTTGCACCGTCCGAGTTAAAAGAACTTCAAAGTCAGTTAAAAGAATTACTGGACCGTGGATTCATACGACCGAGTACTTCACCGTGGGGAGCTCCAATTTTGTTTGTTAAGAAGAAAGATGGATCTTTTAGGATGTGTATAGACTATCGTGAATTAAATAAGTTAACTATCAAGAATCGGTATCCACTACCGAGAATTGATGACTTATTTGATCAATTGCAAGGATCATGTGTTTATTCGAAAATCGACTTAAGATCGGGCTATCATCAACTACGCGTCAAAGAAGAGGATATTCCGAAAACTGCTTTTCGGACACGTTATGGTCATTACGAATTTTTGGTTATGCCGTTTGGATTGACGAATGCGCCAGCTGTATTCATGGACCTCATGAATCGAGTTTGTAGTCCGTATTTAGATAAGTTTGTTATCGTTTTCATTGATGATATTCTTATCTATTCCAAGAATGAGCAAGAGCATGAGCAGCATTTAAGGTTGATATTAGAGTTGTTGAGAAAAGAACAGCTATATGCTAAATTTTCTAAGTGTGCTTTCTGGTTGAAAGAAGTACAATTTCTTGGCCACGTTGTTAGTAGCAAAGGAATTCAGGTTGATCCAGCAAAAATTGAAGCCATTGAAAAATGGGAGACTCCTAAGACACCAATGCAGATACGCCAATTTTTGGGTTTAGCCGGTTATTATAGAAGGTTTATTCAAGATTTTTCTCGAATAGCTAAGCCGTTGACAGCATTAACGCAAAAAGGGAAGAAATACGAATGGACCTCGGAGCAGGAGAACGCATTTCAAATACTGAAGAAGAAGTTAACTACGGCACCTATATTATCGTTACCAGAAGGGAACGATGATTTCGAAATATATTGTGACGCTTCGCGACAAGGTTTTGGTTGTGTTCTTATGCAACGGAAGAAAGTTATTGCATTCGCATCCCGACAATTGAAGATTCACGAGCGAAATTATACGACGCATGATCTAGAATTAGGAGCAGTCGTGTTTGCATTGAAGATGTGGAGACACTACTTGTATGGGGTTAAATTCACTGTGTTTACTGATCATAAAAGCCTTCAACATATTTTCGATCAAAAACAGCTGAACATGAGGCAACGTAGGTGGGTCGAGCTGATAAACGACTATGATTGTGAAATTCGTTATCATCCCGGGAAGGCGAACGTGGTGGCCGATGCTCTAAGCAGAAAGGAACGAGAACCAATTCGAGTACGAGCGATGAACATAAAAATTCGCATGAATCTCAACTCACAAATCAAAGAAGTTCAACGAGAAGCACTTACTAAAGAAAATATAGGAAATGAAATAATGAAGAAGTATGCGAAGCAACTCGTTATGCGGGAAGATGGAATTCGATATTTTGCAAATCGTATTTGGGTACCGAAGTTGGGTGGATTAAGGAAGTTGATATTGAACGAGGCACATAAGACAAGATACTCGATACATCCTGGAGTTGGAAAGATGTATCAAGATCTTAAGACACGTTATTGGTGGCCTAATTTAAAGACAGACGTTGCAACATATGTTGGGGAGTGTTTAACTTGTTCCAAGGTCAAGGCAGAACACCAGAAGCCGTCAGGGTTACTTCAACAACCAGAAATCCCAGAATGGAAGTGGGATGGTATTACCATGGATTTTATCACGAAGTTACCAAAGACTGCCTGGGGATACGACACTATTTGGGTGATTGTCGATCGTCTCACCAAGTCTGCACATTTCTTGCCTATAAAGGAAACGGATAGAATGGAGAAACTATTACGATTGTATATAAAGGAAGTTGTTTCAAGGCATGGAATACCTATTTCCATCATATCCGATCGTGATAGTAGATTTACCTCAAAATTCTGGCAATCACTACAGAAGGCACTAGGAACTCGTTTGGATATGAGTACCGCATATCATCCACAAACCGATGGACAGAGTGAGAGAACGATTCAGACTCTCGAAGACATGCTCAGGGCATGTGTGATCGATTTTGGAAACGGATGGGATAAATATCTACCGTTAGCAGAATTCTCGTATAATAATAGTTATCATGCGAGCATTGGAGCTGCACCATTTGAAGCATTGTACGGAAGGAAGTGTAGATCTCCTATCTGTTGGAATGAAGTAGGAGATCGACATTTAACTGGTCCCGAGATCATACACGAAACGACCGAGAAGATAGTACAAATCAAGGAGAGATTGAAAACAGCCCGTAGTCGCCAAAAGAGCTACGCCGATGTCCGAAGGAAACCATTAGAGTTTCAGGTCGGGGACATGGTTATGCTAAAGGTGTCACCTTGGAAAGGTGTGATACGTTTCGGCAAAAGGGGTAAACTAAACCCAAGGTACGTAGGCCCGTTCAAGATCATCGAACGCATTGGACCGGTAGCTTATCGACTCGAGTTACCGCAACAACTCGCCGGAGTACATAATACCTTTCACGTCTCAAACCTTAAGAAGTGTCTTGCAAAGGAAGACCTCACCATTCCTCTTGAAGAAATCCATGTCGACGAGAAACTACAATTCGTCGAAGAACCAATCGAAATCATG
This sequence comes from Rutidosis leptorrhynchoides, assembly GCF_046630445.1. NCBI lineage: Eukaryota > Viridiplantae > Streptophyta > Magnoliopsida > Asterales > Asteraceae > Rutidosis > Rutidosis leptorrhynchoides. The sequence goes on from NC_092335.1 coordinate 616,504,190, forward strand.
GACCGTGAAGTTAAACAGCTCAAACAGAGTAATATACCGATTGTTAAGGTTCGTTGGAATGCTAGAAGAGGTCCCGAGTTTACTTGGGAACGCGAGGATCAGATGAAACGAAAGTATCCGCACTTGTTTCTCGATAACGCAAAATAGGTACAATTTTAAAATTTCGGGACGAAATTTATTTAACGGGGAGGTAATGTAACGACCCGCACTTTTTCGATCGTTCTATACTTATAAGATTGATATTTACATAAATTAAACCTTACCAACATGATAAGTAATCCAAATTGTCGAGATTTATATTTCCGAAAAGAATTTTACACAACGTTTGACCGTCTAGTTTGACCAATGATATCACGAACTATACAATATATGATAATTATACGTTTGTGTATATATATGTATATATACATATTTAACATGATTAATGAATGTTTTAATATCTCATTTTGTATTAATAACAACAAGTTATATGTGTATTTTGAAACTACTAACTTAAGTTTTCAAAACGATAACTATACGTAACGTTATTTGACATAAATACTTAAGACATATAATGTTTATACATATATTGTATAAGTAATGTATTTAATCACTTTTAAGAACTTAAATACATAAAATCATATAAGTGTATTCACAAAAGATAGCTATATTTGAATCCTCATTCCATTTTTCACAAAATTTCTATACGTATACCTAGAGTATTTGTACTCGTATCATACCAAGCTTCTATACGTATTTACTATTGGTATATACACATCAAATCACCACCTAACCAGCCCTTATTCATGCCTTATGTATAAGGTAATTACTTTTGAATCATTGCAAGACTAATTACAAAAATACAAACTAAAATTTTGTCATGTTATCCTTAAAGATCACATTTTTAGGAGTATATATGTATCATCATTTTTGATTCATTTTTACTTCAATCTCTTAACTAAAAACACACACTCTTTCTTACTCTCTAAACTCCATAACAATCCAGCAAAGTTCCATAAAGATCTAGCTTCAAAAACCATACTAAAACACCATAAGAAAACCATACAAAAACACTTCAAGAAAACCCTCCAAGAACACCAACTTACTTCCAATCTTTCATCCACTTCTATCACCCTTTTGATTCTAGCTTCTTACTCCTCTTTTACAGCAAACTTATCCAAGGAACTTGAGGTAGAATCTATGTTCATAACCTTATTCGATTCATATATATATAGCTATCTTATTTTGTGGTACAAAAGTTTAACAACAAGAACATAGTTTGAATGTTTTCAAACTTGTTTGCAAACTAAATAGATCCTTCTAACTTAACTTTTAAAATACTTCAAGACCTGTAATATAACTTATGTATATACTAATTTAACAAGGTAAAACTTGGTTTTTCAAAGTATAAGTATTTTTAGAAAAATGGTCATTAAATGATTTTGTTGTAACAAAAATGTTTAACTTCATATGTTTCACTAATGTTTCACTTATGCCGTATGATTTTGAATACAAACCAAGGTATTTACAGTTCATAGTCTTAAAGAAGAACTCGATCCAAGAAGATGGCAATTTGAATCAACAAAAACGGATTTGTAACGAAGAAACTATGACCGAAACAAAATTGGTTATCCTAGATCATTTCAACTACGGGATCAATTGGAAAAAAATGATATAAATCACATATTTCTAAGATAACATGATATTTTATATATATGTACTTATAATTCAATTTTATATGGTTCAGGATCACCCGTAAACAATACGAGAAGATTAATCATAAGATCCCATGTTTGTACGCAACACGTCATTTGACAACACCGGTACTTTATGTACGCAACACGTCATTTGACAACACCGGTACCATGGGTCAAGATTAATCTCGACCAATACATATACGATGGGGTTTTATTTATTTCGTTGGGGGTTTTGTTTATTGCGGGTATATTAAACATCTAAAAATGAACCATTAAAAATTGAATTACTAACATCGGAATGCTAACTACGGACTAAGGAAATATTCAAAATATTAAAAGTATAACAAGTATATATATATATAACGTTTGTTTTAAAATGAAAACATATTGATATATTATATATGGATAGGTTCGTGATATCAACCGGAAGACCGAGTCAAAATATATATATCATCAAGACAAGAGTGAGTATATAGTCCCACTTTTAAACTCTAAATATTTCGGGATGAGAATACATGTATTTTATGTTTTACGATATGGACACAAGTAACTGAAAAATATGTTCTACGTTGAGTTGTACCACTGGCATACTTCCCTGTAGCTTGGTAACTAATATTTACAGCGGTATTGTAAACGCGAATCCTGTTGATAGATCTATCGGGCCTGACAACCCCAACCGGACTGGACGACCAGTATTCAACGGTTGCACAGTACTTCGTTTCGTGACTACACTTGGTACGGTGTAGTAAGATTTCATAATAAAGGGAATATGCGACGTGAAAATGTTAAGTATGGTTACCAAGTGCTCAACCACTTAGAATATTTTTATTGAAATGTTTATATACGAAATCTTGTGGTCTATAAATATATATTGCTGCGCACTAAACCTATATCTCACCAACTTTATGTTGACGTTTTTAAACATGTTTATTCTCAGGTGATAATTAAAGCTTCCGCTGCATTATGTTGAATCTAAGCAGGATCATGCGTACTCATATTTGTGTCAAAAATAAAACTGCATATCCGAGGACGTGTGTTGTAAAATATGCTAGAAATCGTGTTGTTATTATCATTTGTAAAGTTTGTAAGTCGAAGATTATCGTTAAACGATAATCATCTTTTTATTGTCTAAAGCTTGTAACAAAAATAATGGTTTGGTTTGTAATGTATAATATATGCAGTTTTCCTTTTTAAAAATGTCGCATATAGAGGTCAATACCTCGCAATGAAATCATACGTTATCTAACACGTTCTTATGGTTAAGGACGGGTTATGACATAATGAGCTATGTGATCAATAGTAGGAAAAGTAAAAGTGTAAATTGTCAATATGTATCGAGTTGCATGATTTAAAAAGAGTTATACACTAAGATGAGATCAACTAAATTGATATTTTGATACTAGGAGTGCTAAATGTTATGAAGTTATAATGATTATAGTAAATAGTAATGGCGAATCTAGGATAAAAATTGAAAATATTTTTTTTTTAAACTAATTTTATTTGAAAGGTATTTTAGTGGCTGTTTATCTTAAGAAAAACTATAATCCTGAATATGTATCCTAGAGTTATAGCAGTGTCCAACACAAATTGAAGAGTAGTTTGTATAAATAAGACACTTTGGAGGAAGTGGGAAGCAAATTTTTTTTTTATTTTCGTTTTTTTGAAAAAACTTTGTTCACGAACATAATATATTAGATGAAAATATGAACATTTAAAAAAGACTCTTTGTGATGAATGTCATTATTTTGGCGGGAAAACGCTCGAAGAAAAAAAATAAAAACATTCAATGCATTGAATGTTTTGCTGCTGAGTTAATTTGCATCGTTTTATTTTCATCTTGTGTGAAGTGTTTTTTTCGAATTTAGCCCGATTTAGAGTTTAGGGTTTAGGATTTTCGGGTTTACTCCGTAAACCCTCAAACCAAAACCCTAAACCCTAAACCCTAAACTCCAAACCCCAAACCTCAAACCCTAAACTCTAAACCGTTCGTGTTAAAATATTCAATCTAAACCCTAATTTCTAAACCCTAAACCCTAATTTCTAAACCCAAAACCCTAAATTCTAAACCCTAATAGCTAAACGCTAATTTTTAACCCCTTAATTTCTAACCCCTTAAAAAAAACTCAGAATCAAAACATTCAATGCATTGAATGTTATCATTTTTTTCTTCGAGCGTTTTACTGCCAAAATAATAACATTCATCACAAAGTGTCCTTTTTAAATGTTCATATTTTCATGTGATCTTGATGCCTGAAAAAAAATTCGAAAAAAACGAAAAAAATTACTTCCCCTTACTTCCCCTAAAAAAAAGTGCTTCCCTATTGATTATTTCTCTCTCTCTCTCTCTCTCTCTCTCTCTCTCTCTATATATATATATATATATATATATATATATATATATATATATATATATATATATATATATATATATATATATATATATATATATATAATTAAGAGGGAAGCACTTTTTAGGGAGAAGTGGGTGGAAGTAATTTTTTTTGTTTTCTTCGAATTTTTTTCAGGCATCAAGATCACATGAAAATATGAACATTTAAAAAAGATACTTTGTGATGAATGTTATTATTTTGGCGGTAAAACGCTCGAAGAAAAAAATTAAAACATTCAATGCATTGAATGTTTTAATTCTGAGTTTTTTTAAGGGATTAGAAATTAGGGTTTAGAAATTAGGAGGTTAAAAATTAGGGTTTAGAAATTAGGGTTTTGGGTTTAGAAATTAGGGTTTGGGGTTTAGAAATTAGGGTTTAAATTAAATATTTTAACACGAACGGTTTAGAGTTTAGGGTTTATGTAACATCCCGTTTTTCCCATACATGTCTAAAGGTACGTATTTAACCGTTAGTACGCTTATAACTCGTTCGTTTATGTGATAAAATAAATAAGGCGTTAGTTTATGTGTAAATGTATATATATATGTATATATATGTATATATATATATATATATATATATATATATATATATATATATATATATATATATATACTTGAGAACGTACTCATGTATAAGTTTATGCATGAGTTTTGATGGTGTTAAGTCATGTGAGACCTTATGATGAAGATTAGATGAATATGAAGCGTGAACCACACGTATAAGTCGCGGAAATCGATAATTGGTTTTAAGTTTTCGAAGTGATCAGTCCTAGGCGTTTGCCGCGCCGCGATGAGTGTGGTCGCGCCGCGACTTTACACACAGATCAGAGTCAGGAGCCGATCAAAATAGCCATAAATTTATGTTGTTTGTCGCGCCGCGGTAAAGGGAGTCGCGCCGCGACACTAGGCGCAAACCAAAGTCAGGAGGTGATTAAACAGCTCGAGAAAACAGCGTAACGCCGCGGCGCGACCCCGACCATCCGGACAAACTCGTTCCGGAAATTGTTTTTAAAATGTGGAGTTCAAGGGTATATTCGTCTTTTCGCGTGTAGATCTGACTTAGACTTTAAGTCTCAGCCACTTATCTCATTTAATTCATTTCCTTTTCCCTTTTCTTTCCATTTTCTCTCCCAAACATAAAACCCATTTGGATTAAAAGTGAGATTCGAAGGTGAAGACTTGTGATTCGATCTTTGGAGCAAATAGGAAATTTTTTCTCCTCGTTCTTAGCTACGACTTGATAGTATTGGTAAGCCTTAACTCCATGTTTTGAGTTTTAGTTAATTTATGGCTAGGGTTTTGGCCATTTGAGTCTTGTGAGACCCATTTGGGAGTTAAATGGGTGAATTTGGGTAATATTGATGAAAGGAAACCCTAATAGCTATAACCTAGGGTTTGGTCTTATGAATTGAGGTTGTAAGTGTCAAATGGTGTTGTTAGTCACCAACACAATTATTTAATGTTGAAAGACTTGTAAATGGGTTAAGTGTGACTTAAATTATGGGTCTAAGTGCTAAAATGGGTCAAATGGGTAATGGTTGACCTAATTGGGTGAAATGGGTATGAAATACTCTAAGTTTGTGTTAGTTAAGGTTAGTAGACTTTAAATCACTTGCTTTAGTGATTTAAGATGAGTCTTGGCCATTTATGGGCGGTTTTGGTGTAGTTGAGTTATTTAATGCAATTGGGTCATTAAATGCTCAAGTGTAAGTAATGTGGTTAGTTCCACAAGTTGTGTATTGAATGTGTACTTAATGTATTAGGTACCTTGCCACCGACGTCTTAAGGTGAGTGGAATAATTATATATGTAGGTATATGATTTATTTGCTTGTGGGGTATGGGTTAAAGTTCGATGTTGACGATACCATATCCTAGAGTAGTATTGTTTGTTCGTTTTGATGAGGGTTTAAGTTTGATGTTGACGATACCTCATGTATGGATTTAAAGTTCGATGTTGATGAAGCCATACCACTATTGTAGTGACGTTGGTTGATGAGGGTTTAAGTTTGATGTTGACGATACCTCATATGTGGGCTTAAGTTCGATGTTGACGATACCACATTTATTGGGACGAATGGGGATTTAGTTCGATGTTGACGATACCATTCGTAGGGCTAGCCTTGGAATTCGAGTACTAATGGATGTTGTGAACATCAATGTTTGTGTATTGTGATATAGCATATTATATTGCGCGTGATTATATGATATTGCTATACTAGCGTGTGTTATCGGAGGTTTAGCGTTATACTTTAAGATGGTATGCTAATTGTAATGCTAGTATGTATGCGAAATTACGTAAGTGTTTGCAAGTGGGTAAGTTATATATGTATATGTATAATTATTGCATTCACTAAGCTTTGCTTACCCCTCTCGTTATTTACTTTTTAGGTTCGAACGCGGATAAAGGGAAAGGGGTTGCCGGGAATTAGATATTCCAATATTGATGCTTGTGGAAGCTTTTTGGAAGTCGACCTAGCATTTTGGATAGTTTAGCCTCAAACCATGCTCGAGTGTCGTTTGGTTTAAAACTATCAAATATGGGTCGAACTTGTATTACTTTTGATTAAGGGTCTTCGTGCCCGTGATGTAAACTTTAAACATGTTGTACGTTCAAGTGGTTTGTATGAAATGATTTACGTTATGTAACCAATTATTTTGGGCGTAAATGGTTGATTAATTTAAAAAAAAATATTATCTGGTTGATTACGGGTTGGGTTGTTTCAAGTGGTATCAGAGCATGGTCTAAGGAATTTAGGCGACTTGAGATAGGTGCTTAGACTTAGACTTTATTGTGTATGCGCGTTATGCGGACTTGTAGGAGACGGGTCGGACCGGGGATTGGTTAGTGCCTAGTTTTAGGTGAACTAACTATGTGATTATTGTTTTGTGTTGTGTTTTGCAATCATCAAGCGAGATAGACGTTGTACTAGCGAGTTAATGTGACGTGATCGCGTAACAATGATTAGCTACCATTGTTACGGGTGCAAATCGTGTCGAACAAGCGATGTACGACGATTGTTGATCAAGATGGGACGGTGTGGTGTTCATGTATATTGTGTCATGTCTTTTCGTTCGTTATTTAATTTACTTCGTTTTATAGAATGAAGATGAGAAATGGACATGATACCAATGAAGGAGGCACGAGCGAGGACGTTGAACTCACGGCCAAGGTCGAGGCCATCTTTAAAAGGCTAAAAACGGAATTTCTTGATGATGTCCAAAAGGTTTTCCAAGAATCGGTTGATGGGCAAGTGACCGAAATGATAAATGAGCGAATGAATGCCGCGATCGAGGAGGCATTAGAAGCTAGAAACATTCATCCTCATGGCGAAGGGGGTGATGCTAACGGTGGGAATGGAAGGCGGGACTTCCATTACAAAAACTTCAAGGATGCTCAACCTCCTATGTTTAACGGGGTGAGGGATCCATTGAAAAGCACGTGTTGGATTTCCGATATCGAGGGGGCTTTTCGTACCGCGAAATGTCCTCCCGAGAAGAAGACGAGGTACGGTTCTAGCATGTTACGTGAAGAGGCCAAGATGTGGTGGGATGATAAAATCCAATTATATGGGGAGGAGCAATGTATGAGCTTGACGTGGGAAGAGTTTAAAAAGGAGTTCTTCAAAGAATATCGAACTCCTTTCGACCTTGATAAAATCCGGGACGAGTTGCACAATTTGCGACAAGGTTCAATGGACTTGGTTACTCTCAAGTCTACCTTCTTGGCAAAGACTCGTTTTTGTCCGGAGTATGTTGGTGACGATCGCAAGTTGATGCAAGATTTCTACCGTACCATGAACGATGAGTTGAAGGGTAAGATTAGTCGGGGAATGGCTAAGTCTTTTGATGAGTTATTTGAATTGGCTCGGGGTTTCGAGCCGGAGGTTCCAAAAAGAAGCGACTTCTCTTTCTCGAAGAGAAAATTCGAAGGTTTGAGTCAATCAAACTTTTCAAACAAGAAAAACAAGAAAGGTTTCGAAAGTGTAAATAGTGTGAAGAAAGGAGGTTTCGGGAACTTTATCCCTACTTGCTACAATTGTGGGGTACGAGGTCATTTGGCTCGGGATTTTACAAAGCCTCCTTCAACAAACAAGCTCACTTGCTTTAATTGCAACAAAGAAGGGCACCGAAAGTCGTAGTGTCCCGACTTGAACACCGACCATGTTAAACGGTTAGAGAAGGCGGCGGGTAAGGCTAGAGGACGAAATTATTTGATGACGAATAATGAAGCCAAGCGATCAAATGAAGTTGTCTCAGGTACTTTCATAGTTAACTCTAATCCGGCACGGATCCTATTTGATAGTGGTGCTAATTTATCGTTTGTTTCTCCAAGATTTGTGCCTAAGTTAAATAAACCGCTAGTTAAGTTAAGTCGTCCGGTAAAAGTTGAAATAGCGGATGGCAAGACGGCGCTAGTGGTTGATGTGTGTAAAAATTGTAATTTTGTGTTTGGTGCTGAAAGTTTTAAAGTCGATCTCATTCCGATGACTTTGGGTGATTTTGATATCGTCGTTAGTATAGATTGGCTCGATCATTATAGAGCCGATATTGCATGCCATGATAAGTTTATTCGGGTAAAGACCCCAAGTGGGGGAGAGTTAATTATTCACGGTGATAAACGAAGAAGACTTGAGCCGATATACACTTTTGCACGGGCACATCGTTTCCTTGTTAGTGGTGGCATGGCTTTTCTTGCCCATGTTGTTGATACTTGAGATGAGCCACCATCCATTCGTGAAATTCCGGTGGTAAGTGAATTTGAAGACGTTTTTCCGGATGAGTTACCGGGTGTTCCGGCGGAAAGACAAGTTGAATTTCGCATTGAGTTGGTTCTGGGGGTTACCCCCATTGCTAAAACTCCTTATCGTTTAGTACCAACGGAAATGCAAGAGTTGTTAAATCAAACCCAAGAGTTGCTTGAGAAGGGTTTCATTCGACCGAGTGCTTCGCCATGGGGCGCTCCGGTTTTATTTCTGAAGAAGAAGGATGGTAGTATGCGGATGTGCATCGATTATCGGGAGTTGAATATTGTGACGATCAAGAATCGTTATCCATTGCCTCGGATTGACGATTTGTTTGACCAACTCCAAGGTGCAACGTATTTCTCTAAAATCGACCTACGGTCCGGCTATCACCAAATGCGGGTCCGCGAGGAAGATATTGAGAAAAAGGCTTTTCGAACGCGTTATGGGCATTTTGAGTTTGTAGTTATGCCTTTTGGTCTTACGAATGCACCGGCGGCATTCATGGATCTTATGAACCGAGTGTGCCAACCTATGTTGGACAAGTCGGTAATTGTGTTCATCGACGACATACTTGTTTATTCGAAGAGTATGAATGAACATGAACATCATTTGCGGGGTGTGTTGAAGACGTTGCGGAAGGAGAAGTTGTATGCTAAATTCTCCAAATGTGAATTTTGGCTAAGGAAATTTCAATTCCTTGGTCATATTGTGAACAAGGACGGTATTCAAGTAGATCCGGGGAAGATAGAGACGGTGAAGAGTTGGAGACGACCGACTACGCCCACGGAAATCCGAAGTTTTCTCGGATTGGTCGGTTATTATCGTCGGTTTATCCAAGACTTTTCTAAGATTGCTTCTCCGTTGACGAAATTGACGAGAAAGAACGCTAGATTTAATTGGGAGAACTAGCAAGAAATTGCTTTTCAATTGTTAAAAGAAAAGTTATGTCAAGCTCCGGTGTTAGTGTTGCAGGAAGGTGTAGAAGATATGACGGTTTATTGTGATGCGTCTTTAAATGGGATCGGTTGTGTTCTAATGCAAAGAGGTAAAGTCATCGCTTATGCCTCTCGACAATTAAAGGAACACGAGACGAGATATCCGACTCACGATCTTGAGTTGGCGGCGTTTGTACATGCGTTGAAAATTTGGCGCCACTACTTGTACGGTGTCAAGTGTACGATTTATTCGGATCATAAAAGTTTGAAACATCTTTTTGATCAACGAGATTTGAATTATCGTCAACGTAGATGGATGGATGTGGTGAAAGATTACGATTGCGAGATACTTTATCATCCGGGCAAGGCGAATGTGGTCGCGGATGCGTTAAGTCGAAAGAGTCAACATCCGGCATTACGATTGGGATTGTTACGTATGATTATTACTAATGATTTTCTTGTAAAGCTTGGTGAGATTCAAATAGAGGCTTACGTTCACAACAAGTATGCGGAACAAATCGTGGGGCAATCGGAGTTCATTACTATGGACCCGCATGGTTTCTTGTAACACCGGCCATTTTTTTTTTATAACACAGCGGAACTCTTAGTTAATAAAACACCACCTTAATTACATTAGTACAATAGCTTAAGTTTAACTTTCACAAACGGTGTTACTTTATTACAAACACGGTTACAAATGTCCACATCAGAGTTGCTAGTCAAACATGTCTTCTACATTAAGTTTCGATCCTATCAACAGTACCTAAACCTGCAGGGGGAGAAATGTGGGGGATTAGCGCACCGCTAAGTGAATGGAATCTATCTACAGATTAAGCTTAAGCAATCCCTCATACGACAGTCAACTAACATGCTTACAACCATCAAGCATACAAACAACGACAATATGAGGCTCGACGGCTTGTACGGGCACACGATTCCTAGCCGATCGAACTAGAGTCTACCGATAGTCCTTCCTACCAAGTCTCTGCATAACTATCCAAACACAACACATGCATTCTTCTATGCTATACTAACAGACTGTAGGACTTGGACTCAACCTCCCTTGGAATGGTTGACCTCACACAAACTTCAACCGCCCTAGGCATGGTTGAAATCCCCCAACCGCCCTAGGCATGGCTGGTGTCAAACACAGTGCACATATACAATATATATAGATCACATAGCATGCAACTATCTAACTAGCATGACAATCACTACACTACACAAGGTAATCAGAGTAATCCACAGTAGCATGATTTGCTACTTAAACTCTATCCGAAGATAGACCCACTCACCAATTACCAGCAACGGCTCAGATTCTAACTACTGAGCTTTCTCTTTATCCATTCCACTTGAGAATAAACATAACCAAGTCAGTAATCATGTCTTCATATAATCCCAGCAACAAGACAATAGCATCAATATATAACCACTTGAACACTTAACCACCTGACCAGTCAACCGTACGAGTGACACTCACCCGCACGTTTGAGGAACCTCAACCGTGCGGTTGACACCTCACTCGTACGTTTAGTCCTTGACCAAATATCTAATTAGACAACAGTAGATCCATACGGTTGAATACACGAGTGACATATGACTCGTACGAGTCACATCTCAACCGTACGATCCAACTTTTAAATATACTAGTTCAAGTAGTCACTCACTCGTGCGGTTCACCATGCGGTTGACCGCCTCAACCGTACGAGTGAAAGCTCACTCGTACGAGTGAAGGCTCACTTATGCGAGTGACAAGGAACATAAATAACAACATGTAATAACATTTTCCAACCTATATTCATCATATATTCAATCATTCATAAGCCTATATCAAGAATTCAACCGATAATAACAAATTAACGCATGCACACTAGTCACACACGCTAATACCTCTATTTCTGACCCAAATACATTTTTATATAGCTTCTAAGTAGTTTACCATTGGAAATTATTTTTCATTACGATTCCAACGATACTTGATTCATCAAAAACGGAGCTACGGTTTGAAAGTTATGAGCAAAACAAGTTTTCACAAATCTGACCCTGTGCTCACACGTGTTACTGAGGCCTCACTCGTGCGAGTGAGTCCTTACACGTGTGGTTGACACTCAAAAGTGTGGTCACTCGTACAAGTGTCCTGTCAAAAGTGTGGGAGCTGAAGAACAGCTCCTGCACGCTGATTTTCGCGTTTTTGGCTCAAAAACTCGATTTTTGCAAGTTCTAACACCAAAACCACATGAAAAACATCATATAAACCTTATAGAAGCTATATCTAACATCAATTAAGCATAACAAACACAAAATATGAAGATTCAAGGTCAAAATTGCTTAAAACCCACTTTACACCCAAACCCAATTTCTTTAAAAATTAACAGACGAATTCAAGTAAACAAACTTGGATTAATGATCACAAAGATGATATGAATCAATCCTTAAAGCCTTACAATCCAATTTCTAGCTTGGATTAATTTAGGTTTTGAGAGGAAATGAAGTTTAGGTACGTACTAGTTTTTAGAAGATTCAAGAAATGAAGATAAGAAGCATATATTTACACACTTATGTGGGTTATAAACCCATACCCCATAACACACGGGTATTTACCAGTTATCTAATATCTTTCGTACCTCGTTAGGAGGCCCTAACGGAGTCCAAATTAAACAAACGAACATGTTCTGTGACCCTTGTCACAAACTGGTCTTAACCACATATTCAATTAACAATACACATATTATTAAAATAAAAGCATATATAAACACAACTATAAATCTAAGGGCAATTAAGTAATCTTACTTCTAACCCCAGTTTCAGTCTGTTACAAATCCACCCCCTTAAAGAGATTCCGTCCTCGGAATCTGGTCATTCATAGGCACAAGGGTCAAAGGTAGCAACCATCCTCACCAATGGTCACATCGAGAACTAAATCAAAACACATATTACTACTACATGCACTACCTAAGTAGGTTCATTACTCAACAAGTCTTCTCAATTGGCAACTCAACATCCAAATTTATCAAATTGAACTCTTACTGTCACCGAGTCAAACACCAACTTTTCAATTACGATTACCATCAAATGGTCAATTCTGACATAAGTTGGTCCACTATTTCCATCTACCCAACACAATAGTCAGACAATCTATCACACGATTGCCTACAGTATCACACTCGTCCTTTTCTGAAGTAACCACCTACCAGCAATCAGACGTATACCAAAAACTACGCAAGTCATTTTCTACCCGAGTGTTTAAGTTAAAAGGATAACGATCCATCAATTCTACTTCAATTACGATTAGCACCATTTCAACATGAGAAAACTCATAAACAATACATCGACCCGTCATCAATCTAATAAATTTCCACAAAGTGAGTCATATCAAGTTTCTATTTACCTACTAAATTCTAGAATCATAGGTAACTGTTCATTATTTAGCCCATCAATTTATAACAACAATCTGGTGTCTATGGTGTTTTATGAAAAGTCCACGTCAAAACTGACATTGCACACCGATTCTCGTAGATACCATCGGTAGTCCACCTATAAACCACCTAACCAAACCCTTCAGTCAGGTTCTCGAGATTACCCATAAGATGACTCCATAAAAATTTCCAATTCTGTCATTCCATGTCATCAATCTGTTGCCATCGTCTCACATGAAAACACAGTATCAACACTAATTTCCTCACAATAACAGTACTAATTTCATTGAAATTACCCAAATCTATAATCAAATACCCATTCTCAACCCGGTATTTGAGATTTTATCATATTTCTTGCAACAATGTCGTTATCTACTAAATATTCCATCAACTAGCATATGCCTCAAATCATATCGTCAATAGTACTAATTATTACGAACACAATACTCTCATCAAAACTCGCAATTTAACCCTTATTAACCAATAATAATTCAACATCCAGATCCAACAAAATGATCGTTACCATGTCTGAAAGGTTAACTTCCTGTCAAGTTTTTCAGAAAATCGTAATAAATTGATATAAAGGAAATTCCACAAATAATCATATGTCATACCTCATCAAGTTTTCCTCTAGAAGATAATATTGATCTCAATGTAACTTAAAGTTTTCAACCCATTGAAACAATGTTTTCCAATTTATATATCCAATCCCACCTGGTCACAACATACAACACTGTCAATCAACATCATATCCATCACCTACTATATCTTCTCCGACTTTCAAAACTACTATATGATTCACTACAATGTATTTTCGTTGGACAGACATAATACATTGTCTCAAATCATACTTTCATTTCAAATATCTCGGAGCAAGATCCTAATCATGTTCATCAGTCTATCCATTACTACGTTCACGAGTCACTGTTAGTTACAACCCACTAACAATAAACAATTCCAAAGAACACAAGGTTGACAAACCTATACTTTAACACACAATTATAACACTTACTGTTTGTCGACACCTCATTCACTATCACACAGTTCTGGGTTCATACTGAAAATCCCACTCTAGTGCTTCTTACAACCTCAGGTTTTCTGAACTATGAATTATCCTAAGGATTAAATATCTAACATCGCTTTCTAACTCAACTGTATAATAACCAGTTCTGATAACATCCAACAGTTCCCAAGAACTCAGTCTTAAATCACTTTTAGCTATACAGTACTGGAAGAGTCAATCTCTGTTTCAAGTTCCACCTAAGGTCAAATCTTTCTTTGGTTAACTCCAACAATGAATTGGTCACGCTGACAACATATGACAATTTGTAAGAACTCTCAGTTCAAAACAAATCCACCCATAAACATATACTATCTCAAAATAGGTTCAATTATTATTCGCAGTCACACACTCACATCAATAATTCCATGATCGCCGAACCTAGATTTACCGATTTTTAAGGTTCATTAATGCAACAATTAACCAGTTATTACAAGTTAATTCCCAAAAGATTTCAACCATCAATTGAAGCTGTTACACGACTCCCATAACATAAGAATTTATCATGTCAAATCATTCCATCTTATTGACATACTGATCCCAATTCCAAACGGGGTTGAACACTCGACATTATCTTCGGGTCTTAGCATCTACCTAATACCAACCCCCATTTAAATCAAGGGTTTCCCTATTATTTAAAGATAACCCACATAACACTACTCACAAATCCCAATATTAGTCTAACTCACGCCCGACACTCAAGGTCAACAAACACCCAAAAACTCGGTCCTCAGTCAGGTTAAAGTTCGTCTCTATTTTCCCAAGAGACCAATTTGTGACGACCCGAAAATTTCCGACCAAATTTAAACTTAATCTTTATATAATTTCGACTTGATAAGCAATGAATTTTAATAAATCTTGAACCTCCGAAAAGAGTTTTACACAAGTTTTTGGTCACCCTTTTATTCCGAAGATTCACGAACGTCATAACTTGATTTAATTGTTTAATTGTTTAATTATTGTGTATATATATGGATTTATATATATTTAACTTAAAAATATGATAATTAAATATCTCATTAAGTATATTAACAAAGTATTATATATATATTTTCATACTACTAATTTAAAGAGTTTTCAAACAATATATATATTACTATTTAAACGACGTAATTAACTTATGTTAAAATGTATTTACATATAATATATTACGAGTGTAAATACATCCTTACAAGTATTGAATACACTTTATAATATACCAATACATATAAAGGATAGCTATACTCGTATTTTCATTCAATTTCCTCAAAGAATTCTACTCGCATTCATACGGTATTTTTACCCGTATTATACACAGCTTCTAGAAGTATTTACTATTCGTATATACCAATAGAAATCTGCAATTATTTGTGTAATATGTCATCTATGACCTAATCAATTTAATATGTCATGCATGACTTAATACAATTTAACTTATCTTAGATATTTTCACTAAAAGCCAAAATTATAAGCTTATAAATAAGGACCATTTTAACTCATTTTTACTCTACATTTTCTTAAACTAAAAACACACACTTGAATGCTCTCATATCATACTTTAATCTCAGCAACTTTCCTCTTCATACTCAAGGTAAAATACTTTTCAAAATCCTTGTTCAATTCCTTGTATAGTTGCTATCTTATTATACTTATAAAACTTGTAAAAACTAGAACTTGTTTTGGTGAACACCAAGCTTGTTTGAAAAACTAATCTAATCTTTCTAACTTAACTCTAATAACACTTATTTATATGTATTATGATGTTATATTAAGTTAATATAAGAACTTATAACTTGTACATATGAAGAACACCTTGAAACTTAACATATATCCTTTAATCTCCATTCGGTAAAAAGCAGACTGTTTTGGGTTGGGAATTAAAAACCTATCTTAGACTTTGAGTTCGAGGCTAAGACTTTGGAAATATGTTAATATATGTAAATAAGATTTCCAGTATTTTTTTCATGATTTTAGACAAAGTGGAAGTATTTTATCAAAAATCATATATTGGGTGGATGCCGGGATTTTTCCAAATCTGTCCACCGACACAAAAAGAGGGTAAAGCTCTAAAAATTACTACTTGGGATGAACTTTTCGAATTGGTTTTGTAAAATTTACTTCTTAATGAATCCATAGCAATTTGATTCACTTTAAACGGAGTTGTAATGAATATTTGGCGAGCAAAACAAAATCTGCTAAAATTAACGTTGTATGGATGAAATTTATATTATAAAAACTATATTAACCATATCCTTGTTAACTTTTCCTATATCCTATATATATTTGGACATGTTATCAGTAGTATAACAAAATATTATTATCTTGGTTAATTCTGTGATTGTATATATATGTATAATAATATTCTTGGTACGTCCTAACACAATAAGTATACAATACGTTTTGATAAATCCTAAGACAATACGTACACAATACGTCTTAGTTAATTCTAAGACAATACGTATACAATACGTCTCTGGGTTGATGCAAATACAATACGTATACAATACATCGTGGGGTAATTCTAAGATTATATATATACCGATTATTGGACTGTTGGACATTTCGGACTATTTTGGACTACTAACAAAGGACTACTAACATAAAAATGTTAAAAATTAATATATAAGTATTCTATGAACTTGTTTTATTTTATTTCACATGTCGTATTATTATCTGAATCATTATTATTGTTATAGGTTCGTGAATCCAAGGACGACGGTCATATTTTTAATAAGTTGAAAACTTATTATTAATATACTTTTATTACTGTGAGTATATAGTCCCATTTTTAAACTCTAAAAATATTTTGGGATGAGAATACATGCATTTTATATTTTACGCTATGGACACAAGTACTTAAAATATATTCTACGTTGAGTTGTACCACCTTGCATATCTTCCCTAATAGCTTGGTAACTAATATTTACATGTTGTAAGAACATGTAAGCGCGAATCCTATTGATAGATCTATCGGGTTTGACAACCCCAACCGGGCTAGATGCTCTAGTATCGTAAACGGTTGCATAGTACTTCGTTTTTACTACACTTGCTACAGTGTAGAGAGATTTCATAATAAAGGGAATATGCTACATTAATGGTTAAGTATGGTTACCGAAGCGCTCAACAACTTATAGAATACTTTTATACACTTGTGAGTGTACATATATTTATAACTATGAAATCTTATGGTCTATATTTATATCGATGTTAAACCTATATATCTCACCAACCTTTGTGTTGACTGTTTAAGCATGTTTATTCTCAGGTCCTTAAGAAAGTCTTCCGCTATTGCATAATCTGAGCAAGCTGTGCATGGAGTCTCATACTTTTGTTTAAATGAAGTGTTGCATTCAATAAAACCTTTGTCATGTATTATATTCGACTGTTATGTCATGTGTGTAGTATTTGGTAACCGATGTATCATGGGGATTATTTCTTAAATAATCGTCCACTTGTTTAAAACATGTATTATGTATAATAATGGCGTGCTTTTTATGAAACGAATGCAATATTTTTCTAAAACGTATCATATAGAGGTCAAATACCTCACTATGGGACCAATGAATAACGTACTGCGTTTATAGTAATATGGACGAGTTGTTTCAGTTGGTATCAGAGCTGGTTTAATGCCGTTTATTTGCGGGTTAATCGTAGAGAAGGTTCTCACAATGTTACCCGTGACGAAGCATTGGCTCTTACTCCTCGCGGTCCCTATTAGGGTTGGCTGTACGTTGCCGAGAGGCGGGCCGTAAAATCAGTGTCTGAGGCACGCTTAGTGGTCACCAGGCGGTTAGCTGGGAAGGCACTGAGTGGGATGCGTCCCCAACTGAGTTTCAGTTGGTATCAGAGTGGTGGTCTTAGCGAACCATGTCTTGCATTAGTGTGTCTAACGGATAGTTATTAAGAAGCATTAGTGAGTCTGGACTTCGGCCTTAACTGCATGTCAAAAGTTTTGCTTATCATTTCTAGTCGGAAATCATCTGCTTATCACCCTTAGAAAATTACATGCTTATCATTCTTAGTCTAGACACATCTTACTGCATTGATTGCATAAATAGTGCATAGACAAAGTTCATATTTTAGCGTATATGCTAATTCATATCTTAGCGTATCTGTTACTGTAAACTTTGCCTAACATATTCCGTAAATTCCTCCGTAATCTATGAAATCTTTTGCTCTATATATATAGATATTCTATGTAATTAGAATACCATCCGATAGCCGGAAATCATTTCATATCAAAAAATCCTTTATTCAATTGTACGAAATGGAACTCTCCACTAGTTCAAGTCCCTCGAATTCCGATATGGAATTTCACTCGAGCTTCGAAAGCAGTGTGACCGGAATGGATCAACCAATTAGCCATCATCTATTTTGGATGAATTGGGGATGGGTTCATAGTCTACTTAATCATTGGAGATAAGAAGAAGGTGATCCCTTCCATCCACCACATTGCCCTCTTGGTGAAGAACATGAGGCACTTACCGGCGAACCCGTTCATAACACCATTTTCTCTCTCCTTTTCAGGATATGCCGCAACGAGTATAATATTACTAATATTATTGAGGCTATCTGACCTTTACTCCGTATCTTGCATGGTGAATTATTTACTAAAAAAAATAAATTACTGTCATGAAAAGCAAAACTTCGTTAGCAAGTGCATCCTACATCATTTCATTCTCTTTATAAAGCTCTTGACCTCTCTTTTTATTCAAGAAACTTTAAACATCTTCTTTCACAATACAAAACAAAACAAATTCTCACCATCTATACTCACATCAAACCACTACCAGCACCAGCACCAGCATTACCAACAACATCACAAGCCTCAACATCGCAAGCCGCATTACGAGCATCAACATCATACACACCGCAGGCACTAAGGGATACCAACAATAATGAGTGATGAAGTATTAATTCATTATTTCATTTACGTTGAAGAAATATTCCGCGGCGATTATGTAATCTCTAAAGTTTTAGGGATTATTCATTTCTAGTTCCAACCGTAAACCAAATGAGATTAATATAATATTAACTCATTAAATCCATATTACATCTAAAGAAAATATACATACATATATTTTCATAAAGACTGTAATAAAAATTCTTTTGTACAAAATATTACTTGTGAAATTTTATTTTAACGGGTAGGTAATACCCGAGAAATACTTAAGTTCACATTAATATGTTACACTGTAAATTTTCAATGATGTTTCGACAATCGTTAATAGCAATATACATCATTTTACAAAATTCAAGACAACCATTTTCCATGCCAATTCAATTACATATTCTAATTTTGACAGATCAAAATCCAAGTCAAGATTTAAGAAGTGCCATCAATCTTAAATTCCTACATCCTTCAAAATCATACTTTAAATTCAAACTATACTAGAACATCACTTTCATTCACAGAACTCATAAAGATATTCGTATCATTCAAGATTCACGACGAATTCATTATACGGATATTGACGACGACAACCTGCGTCTAAACCCTTCAAAATTCTTGAAAACATCTCAACTTAGGAACAATCGAGAGAATGAACCAATCACACGATACATACGAAGAATATATGCATATAGATATGCATTCAGAGGACACTTGAACCTAAGCAAAGGTTCAACACGTATCCGTGTCAGATCCTTTAGCATTATTATTACCCAAAATAACTTTACAATCCCTTTTCAAAATAGCCAATTTTATCATTGCTCCAGAAAGACAACTTCGACTTTTCATCCGGAGTAGCCTTATTATAACCTTGATATATACGTTGTCTTTTCGCCATCGTTACTAGGGAACCTTTTATATTCCACCACATTAGTAGTAAACTTACCAGCAACTTTATTGCTCTTTGACTTAAATCTCTCTGAAAGATCACTATAAAACCTTGTCATGTACCCATCTACATCTTGTAACAATAATTGTCATACCAAACTCCAGGAAGCATCAATAATTATTCTTGAATCTCACATCATTTCTGCATATACATATAATGTTATTTTCTGGAATTATAATTCTGAAATCCGGAATAGCACTTCAGCCTACGAATCAGTACTATGAAGTTTTGAAAAAGCTGAATGAAGCAGCAAAAACTGTAGACAACCGTAACAGTCAAAAGTTGATGATAAAGAATATTGTGTTAGCAAAGCACAGAAAAAGAGAAGGTTTGGAACTGGAAAACGGATTGAGCAAACCCTGAAGGAGGCTGTGGACAAATCACAAGGACGAAATCTACCTTCAAAGAATCCAAATGATTGGGTGTCTGCTAAAATCTTTAGCAAATACCTTGCTCCTTACTCTAAAACCCTTGCGGACAATATTCTTCATCATCCTCTTATCTTAAATATTCTAAGATATCATCGTATCTTCCATTATAAATATCCTTCATATTTCTGAAGATATTTTCATAACCATTCTTATCTGAAATCATTTATTCCTTCGTGTTATCTGTATCACAGCATAAAGAAAACTGTTTTAGTTTCTAAACATCTGAAACCTCTGAGTGTAAAGTATGAATGTTTTTGAAGTAATGTTGGGAACTGAAGCATGAGTTAGTATAATATAATGACACTTGATCAACGTGATTATATTACAGTAAGTCATGCTGAGTTTCTAAATAGAACGTAATGATTCACAGACCATAACGTCATCATGTGCCATGTTACGTGACTCTTACATTTAATCTAATCTCTAAACATATCAAGAACATATTCTATTGATAGTTCTATCTTTTCCTTTGGATTCTGGTAATTTCACAAGTCAAATTGTGCTATTACAATTTCTCTCTTAGAGCATTAGCTATGTTCATTCCGAATTTCATATCTATGATTTCTAGACCATTATTCGCTTAACTTGAAGTCGGGAAAAGAAGACGGAAGCATGAAACTCCAAAATATAAGGAAAAATATAAGCACGAAGACAAAGCAGAAATTACAAACCGTTTATATCGATGCGTATAGCAATATAAAGACATGGGAAAACTAAGAACACTATAAACCCAAGAGCATAGTAGAAATTAACGGATTCCTCCGGTGGAAGATGAAAAAGAAGAATGACATATGTGATAGTCAAGAATATATCAAGAATTAAAACTGGATGGAGCATATTGACGAATGTTTTGGAAGTACGAAGAAAGGAAGAAAGTATAAAAGATGGGGGATGTGGAAATAAGGAAACATCGAAGGTTGATTTATAGTAAAATATCCGACAGAGAAATCGAGATAGATTATTGCATTAAATCGAAGAGGATCATAATTTCCTTAATCGCCGAAGAATCAAATCTTATATAGATTACAAAGATTTTCTTTAATCCGGAGATCAACCGTGATGACGTCAAAAGATAAGACGAATCCCTATTTTCTCATTTCACTCTTTTACGATAGCTTCACTCATACGTTTCGAGTAATCAAATTATTTTATCCATATTTCTCAATCATGATAAAACCCTATGAATCAACTTATATTCGTCATAATAACATTCTTATTGTTAGCCATGACGACCTCGATCAAATTTCGGGACGAAATTTCTTTAATGGGTAGGTACTGTGACGACCCGGAAATTTCCGACCAAATTTAAACTTAATCTTTATATAATTCTGACTTGTAAGCAATGAATTTTAATAAATCTTGAACCTCCGAAAAGAGTTTTACACAAGCTTTTGGTCACCCTTTTATTCTGACGATTCACGAACGTCATAACTTGATTTAATTGTTTAATTGTTTAATTATTGTGTATATATATGGATTTATATATTTAACTTGAAAATATGATAATTAAATATCTCATTAAGTATATTAACAAAGTATTATATATATATTTTCATACTACTAATTTAAAGAGTTTTCAAACAATATATATATTACTATTTAAACAGCGTAATTAACTTATGTTAACATGTATTTACATATAATATATTACGAGTGTAAATACATCCTTACAAGTATTGAATACACTTTATAATATACCAATACATATAAAGGATAGCTATACTCATATTTCCGTTCAATTTTCTCAAAGAATTCTACTCGCATTCATACGGTATTTTTACCCGTATTATACACAACTTCTAGAAGTATTTACTATTGGTATATACTAATAAAAATCTGAAATTATTTGTGTAATATGTCATCCATGACCTAATCAATTTAATATGTCATGCATGACTTAATACAATTTAACTTATCTTAGATATTTTCACTAAAAGCCAAAATTATAAGCTTATAAATAAGGATCATTTTAACTCCATATTTTCTTAAACTAAAAACACACACTTGAATGCTCTCATATCATACTTTAATCTCACCAACTTTCCTCTTCATAATCAAGGTAAAATACTTCTCAAAATCCTTGTTCAATTCCTTGTATTGTTGCTATCTTATTATACTTATAAAACTTGTAAAAACTAGAACTTGTTTTGGTGAACACCAAGCTTGTTTGAAAAACTAATCTAATCTTTCTAACTTAACTCTAATAACACTTATTTTTATGTATTATGATTTTATATTAAGTTAATATAAGACTTATAACTTGTACATATGAAGAACACCTTGAAACTTAACATATATCCTTTAATCTCCATTCGGTAAAAAGCGGGCTGTTTTGGATTGGGAATTAAAAACCTATCTTAGACTTTTAGTTCAAGGCTAAGACTTTGGAAATATGTTAATATATGTAAATAAGACTTCCAGTATTTTTTTCATGATTTTAGATAAAGTGGAAGTATTTTATCAAAAATCATATATTGGGTGGATGCCGGGATTTTTCCAAATCTGTCCACCGACACAAAAAGAGGGTAAAGCTCTAAAAATTACTACTTGGGATGAAATTTTCGAATTTGTTTTGTAAAATTTACTTCTTAATGAATCCATAGCAATTTGGTTCACTTTAAACGGATTTGTAATGAATATTTGGCGAGCAAAACAAAATCTGCTAAAATTAACGTTGTATGGACGAAATTTATATTATAAAAACTATATTAACCATATCCTTGTTAACTTTTCCTATATCCTATATATATTTGGACATGTTATCAGTAGTATAACAAAATATTATAATCTTGGTTAATTCTGTGATTGTATATATGTATAATAATATTCTTGGTACGTCCTAATACAATAAGCATACAATACATTTTGATAAATCCTAAGACAATACGTACACAATACGTCTTAGTTAATTCTAAGATAATACGTATACAATACATCTCTGAGTTGATGCAAAAACAATACGTATACAATACGTCGTGGGGTAATTCTAAGATTATATATATACTGATTATTGGACTGTTGGACATTTCGGACTATTTTGGACTACTAACAAAGAACTACTAACATAAAAATGTTAAAAATTAATATATAAGTATTCTATGAACTTGTTTTATTTTATTTCACATGTCGTATTATTATCTGAATCATTATTATTGTTATAGGTTCGTGAATCCAAGGACGACGGTCATATTTTTAATAAGTTGAAAACTTATTATTAATATACTTTTACTACTGTGAGTATATAGTCCCATTTTTAAACTCTAAAAATATTTTCGGATAAGAATACATGCATTTTATATTTTACGCTATGGACACAAGTACTTAAAATATATTCTGCGTTGAGTTGTACCACCTTGCATATCTTCCCTAATAGCTTGGTAACTAATATTTACATGTTGTAAGAACATGTAAGCGCGAATCCTATTGATAGATCTATCGGGTTTGACAACCCCAACCGGGCTAGTCGCTCTAGTATCGTAAACGGTTGCATAGTACTTCGTTTTTACTACACTTGGTACAGTGTAGGGAGATTTCATAATAAAGAGAATATGCTACATTAATGGTTAAGTATGGTTACAGAAGCGCTCAACAACTTATATAATACTTTTATACACTTACGAGTGTACATATATTTATAACTATGAAATCTTGTCGTCTATATTTATATCGATGTTAAACCTATATATCTCACCAACCTTTTTGTTGACTGTTTAAGCGTCTTTATTCTCAGGTCCTTAAGAAAATCTTCCGCTGTTGCATAATCTGAGCAAGCTGTGCATGGAGTCTCATACTTTTGTTTAAATGAAGTGTTGCATTCAATAAAACCTTTGTCATGTATTATATTCGACTGTTATGTCATGTGTGTAGTATTTGGTAACCGATGTATCATGGGGATTATTTCTTAAATAATTGCCCACTTGTTTAAAACATGCATTATGTATAATAATGGTGTGCTTTTTATGAAACGAATGCAATATTTTTCTAAAACGTATCATATAGAGGTCAAATACCTCGCTATGGGACCAATGAATAATGTACTGCGTTTATAGTAATATGGACGAGTCGTTTCACAATTCAAGAAAGTCGCCCACATTTATTCTAAGAACCACATGAAAGGTCATATCAGGCCACGAAAGGAAGACATATCCTTTGGACAACCCTATGGGTCCTACACAATAAGTCCAATCATACTACGATATCACTAAACTAGTCACACTTAGTGATTCAGTCATGGTCTATTAAGCATATAGACTACTCGCCTCATAAAGTCACTCAATAGAATCCTAATCACTGGTCAACAATTAAGGGGACTACTACCCTAGCCAGTCCCTACGGGTCACTACGTACATTCTGCCCGTTAACTGTAAAGGAACAACACTTCATATAATCCCTATACAGCACTATCAAGCCACACATAATAATATATCCGGTTAGACTAATGGACAACTTACTAAGAGCATGGCAACATGTCACATAAATTAGATCCCATGCATAGCTACACAACATGGCACTTATCACATATCGCAGTTCAGTTCCGACCGACATATCATGCAATCACATAAAACATAACAACGGAATGCCATGTTCAAATTATTCATCCATTAAAATGCACTATCCCAATATAAAACCAAAAATTTCACTAATCATGGTAAGCATGTCTAATGCAATCACATCTGATAAGTCTCAGAGAAAATGTCAATCACAAAAAGCATGGAACCACGTCAAAGGAAACAAGATCCCAATAATGTTGATGGTAGCTCCAGACATATCTAATGTAACTGGAGCCGTCAAATCATCGACTATTTCTGCTATAGAAATAACAATCACATCACAATGATCCCCACTATTTACAACAGATTACTAGCACACATAACCACATGTATACAATCCAATAGTACACTACTAATAACAATAATGTAATAAGAACGCACCTTCATAAGAAAGAAGACATCTTCTTATCTATCAACACATCGATCCCACCTGCACCCCGGACCCACTCCACTATTAATTACAATCACTGTAGCAATGGTAGCCAGAATCAATTTCGGTTGTCATTGTTCCATCTCATTTATCTTTTTCTTTTGTATCTCGTAACTTCCTTTATCACTGCAACTCATATACATCTTTATCCACTCGATACTTTAATGCGACACTCCTGGCTAATCAAAATCAATCTTGATGTCATCAGCGGATCTCTGACCATGCTGAGGGTCAACGGGGCATCTGCAGGATTTGATCGATCTTCATACCTGTCTTATCACATCACTTCACACAAAAACTTAGTAGATAATAGGTTAGTTCAATCACAACTAACGCACATACTATCCTGCATTTACTTAATCCCACACACGGACATGTTTAACTACACTCAAGGTTTCAGAACAAGATACACGCATGTACTTGCTGTCAAACCTATGCTCTGATACCAACTTGTAACACCGGCCATTTTTTTTATAACACAGCGGAAGTCTCAGTTAATAAAACACCACCTTAATTACATTAGTACAAAAGCTTAAGTTTAACTTTCACAAATAGTGTTACTTTATTACAAACACGGTTACAAATGTCCACATCAGAGTTGCTAGTCAAACATGTCTTCTACATCAAGTTTCGATCCCATCAACAGTACCTAAACCTGCAGGGGGAGAAATGTGGGGGATTAGCGCACCGCTAAGTGAATGGAATCTATCTACAGATTAAGCTTAAGCAATCTCTCATACAACAGTCAACTAACATGCTTACAACCATCAAGAATACAAACAACGACAATATGAGGCTCGGCGGCTTGTACGGGTACACGACTCCTAGCCGATCGAACTAGAGTCTACTGATAGTCATTCCTACCAAGTCTCTGCATAACTATCCAAATGCAACACATGCGTTCTTCTATGCTATACTAACAGACTGTAGGACTTGGACTTAACCTCCCTTGGAATGGTTGACCTCACACGAACTTCAACCGCCCTAGGCATGGTTGAAAGCCCCCAACCGCCCTAGGCATGGCTGGTGTCAAACACAGTGCACATATACAATATATAGATCACATAGCATGCAACTATCTAACTAGCATGACAATCACTACACTACACAAGGTAATCAGAGTAATCCACAGTAGCATGATTTGCTACTTAAACTCTATCCGAAGATAGACACACTCACCAATTACCAGTAACGGCTCAGATTCTAACTACTGAGCTTTCTCTTTATCCATTCCACCTGAGAATAAACATAACCAAGTCAGTAATCATGTCTTGATATAATCCCAGCAACAAGACAATAGCATCAATATATAACCACTTGAACACTTAACCACCTGACCAGTCAACCGTACGAGTGACACTCACCCGCACGTTTGAGGAACCTCAACCGTACGGTTGACACCTCACTCGTACGTTTAGTCCTTGACCAAATATCTAATTAGACAACAGTAGATCTGTACAGTTGACTACATGAGTGACATATGACTCGTACGAGTCACATCTCAACCGTATGATCTAACTTTCAAATATACTAGTTCAAGTAGTCACTCACTCGTGCGGTTCACCATGCGGTTGACCGCCTCAATCGTACGAGTGAAGGCTCACTTATGCAAGTGACAAGGAACATCAATAACAACATATAATAATATTTTTCAACCTATATTCATCATATATTCAATCATTCATAAGCCTATATCAAGAATTCAACCCATAATAATAAATTAACGCATGCACACTAGCCACACACGTTAATACCTCTATTTATGACCCAAATACATTTTGATATAGCTTATAAATAGTTTACCATTAGAAAGGATTTTTCATTACGATTCTAACGATACTTGATTCATCAAAAATGGAGCTACGGTTTGAAAGTTATGACCAAAACAAGTTTCCACAAATCTGACCTTGTGCTCACACGTGTGACTGAGGCCTCACTCGTGCGAGTGAGTCCTCACATGTGTGGTTGACCCTCAAAAGTGTGGTCACTCGTACGAGTGACCTGTCAAAAGTGTGGGTGCTAAAGAACAGCTCCTGCACGCTGATTTTCGCGTTTTTGGCTCAAAAACTCGATTTTTGCAAGTTCTAACACCAAAACCACATGAAAAACATCATATAAACCTTATAGAAGCTATATCTAACATCAATTAAGCATAACAAACATAAAACATGAAGATTCAAGGTCAAAAATGCTTAAAACCCACCTTACACCCAAACCCAATTTCTTTAAGAATTAACACACGAATTCAAGTAAACAAACCTGAATTAATGATCATAAAGATGATATGAATCAATCCTTAAAGCCTTACAATCCAATTTCTAGCTTGGATTAATTTAGGGTTTGAGAGGAAATGAAGTTTAGGTACGTACTAGTTTTTAGAAGATTCAAGAAATGAAGATAAGAAGCAGATATTTACACACGTATGTGGGTTATAAACCCATACCCCATAACACACGGGTATTTACCAGTTATCTAATATCTTTCGTACCTCATTAGGAGGCCCTAACGGAGTCCAAATTAAACAAATGAACCTGTTATGTGACCCTTGTCACAAACAGGTCTTAACCACATATTCAATTAACAATACACATATTATTAAAATAAAAGCATATATAAACACAACTATAAACCTAAGGGCAATTAAGTAATCTTACTTCTAACCCCAGTTTCAGTCTGTTACATTTGTTGTCTTTTCAAGGAAGAGTATGGGTGCCTAGAATGGGAGATTTTCGACGAGTGCTACTTGATGAAGCACATAAGTCAAAGTATTCCATTCATCTGGGCGCAACGAAGATGTATCTTGATTTGAGGAAGGATTATTGGTGGCCGGGCATGAAACGTGATGTTGTAAAATATGTTGAACAATGTGTTACGTGTTTGCAAGTTAAGGTCGAGCACCAAAAGCCGTATGGTAAGTTGCAACCGTTAGAAATCCTGAAATGGAAATGGGAGCACATTACCATGGATTTCATTACAAAGTTACCTAGGACGGCGAGAACCCAATTTGATACGATTTGGGTGATAGTTGACCGATTGACGAAAAGTGCTTTGTTTCTTCCCATTCGGGAAGCGATATCTTCGAAGACCTTGGCTAAGTTGTTTATCAAGAAAGTAATCTCTCGACATGGAGTTCCTATATCTACCATTTCGGATCGAGATACCCATTTCACATCTCGGTTTTGGGAGAAGTTTCATGAGGATATGGGTACACAATTGAAATTGAGCATGGCGTACCATCCTCAAATGGAAGGTCAAACCAAACATACAAATCAAACATTGGAGGATATGTTATGGGCGTGTATTATTGATTTCGATGGTAGTTGGGATGAGCACTTGCCTTTGGTGGAATTCTCGTACAATAATAGTTAGCATACTAGTATCGGGATGCCACCTTATGAGATGCTTTATGGGTGGAGGTGTCGAACTCCAATTTGTTAGGGTGAAGTAGGACAAAAGGAAATCGGGAGTACCGATTTGGTTTTAGAGACGAATAGCAAGATTAATATGATTCGGGCTCATTTGAAAAAGGCACAAGATAGACAAAAGTCATATTCCGACAAACGTAGGTGAATGATCGAATTCCAAGAAGGTGACATGGTGATGCTTAAGGTTTCGCCATGGAAAGGTATTATTCGGTTTCGAAAATGGGGAAAGTATGCTCCTCGGTTTATTGGCCCATTTAAGGTTTTAGCTCATGTTGGTGAAGTTGCGTATCGCTTGGAATTACCCGAAGAGCTTGCGGGAATCCATAATACATTCCATGTTTCCCATCTCCGTAAGTGTCTTGCGGATGATACTTCTTAGATGCCGATAGACGAAATTGAGTTAAACAACAAGTTAGAGTATGTTGAGGATCCGATTGCTATACTTGATGAAAAGGTCAAACGGTTGAGGAATAAAGAAGTGAGAACTAACAAGGTTCAGTGGCGTCGTAGTAAAGGTTCCGAGTTTACTTGGGAGCTAGAAGAGTTTGTGTTAGTTTACCTCCCCTCTTGTCATGCGGCTTGGATCACGAGGACGCGCTCCGATTCAAGTGGGGGAGAGTTGTAACATCCTGTTTTTCCCATACATGTCTAAAGGTACGTATTTAACCGTTAGCACGCTTATAACTCGTTCGTTTATGTGATAAAATAAATAAGGCGTTAGTTTATGTGTAAATGTATATGTATATATATATATATATATATATATATATATACTTGAGAACGTACTCATGTATAAGTTTATACATGAGTTTTGATGGTGTTAAGTCATGTGAGACCTTATGATGAAGATTAGATGAATATGAAGCGTGAACGACACATATAAGTCGCGTAAATCGATAATTGGTTTTAAGTTGTCAAAGTGATCAGTCCTAGGCGTTTGCCGCGCCGCGATGAGTGTGGTCGCGTCGCGACTTTACACACAGATCAGAGTCAGGAGCCGATCAAAATAGCCATAAATTTATGTTGTTTGTCGCGCCACGGTAAAGGGAGTCGCGCCGCAACACTAGGCACAAACCAAAGTCAGGAGGTAACTAAAACAGCTCGAGAAAACAGCGTAACGCCGTGCCACGGAAATCGAGGTCGCGCCGCGACCATCTGGGCAAACTGGTTCCGGAAATTGTTTTTAAAAGGTGGAGTTCAAGGGTATATTCGTCTTTTCGCGTATAGATCTGACTTAGACTTTAAGTCTCAGCCACTTATCTCGTTTAATTCATTTTCTTTTCCAATTTCTTTCCATTTTCTCTCCCAAACATAAAACCCATTTGGATTAAAAGTGAGATTCGAAGGTGAAGACTTGTGATTCGATTTTTGGAGCAAATAGGAAATTTGTTCTCCTCGTTCTTAGCTACGATTTGATAGTATTGGTAAGTCTTAACTCCATGTTTTGAGTTTTAGTTAATTTATGGCTAGGGTTTTGGCCATTTGAGTCTTGTGAGACCCATTTGGGAGTTAAATGGATGACTTTGGGTAATATTGATGAAAGGAAACCCTGATAGCTATAACCTAGGGTTTGGTCTTATGAATTGAGGTTGTAAGTGTCAAATGGTGTTGTTAGTCACCAACACACTTATTTAATGTTGAAAGACTTAAAAATGGGTTAAGTGTGACTTAAATTATGGGTCTAAGTGCTAAAATGGGTCAAATGGGTAATGGTTGACCTAATTGGGTGAAATGGGTATGAAATACTCTAAGTTTGTGTTAGTTAAGGTTAGTAGACTTTAAATCACTTGCTTTAGTGATTTAAGATGAGTCTTGGCCATTTATGGGCGGTTTTGGTGTAGTTGAGTTATTTAATGCAATTGGGTCATTAAATGCTCAAGTGTAAGTAATGTGGTTAGTTCCACAAGTTGTGTATTGAATGTGTACTTAATGTATTAGGTACCTTGCTCGAAGCATACGGAAGTGTTAAATCACCACCGACGTGTTAAGGTGAGTGGAATAATTATATATGTAGGTATATAATTTATTTGCTTGTGGGGTATGGGTTAAAGTTCGATGTTGAAGATACCGTATCCTAGAGTAGTATTGTTTGTTCGTTTTGATGAGGGTTTAAGTTCGATGTTGACGATACCTCATGTATGGATTTAAAGTTTGATGTTGACGAAGCCATACCACTATTGTACTGACGTTGGTTGATGAGGGTTTAAGTTCGATGTTGACGATACCTCATATGTGGGCTTAAGTTCGATGTTGACGATACCACATTTATTGGGACGAATGGAGATTTAGTTCGATGTTAACAATACCATTCGTAGGGCTAGCCTTGGAATTCGAGTACTAATGGATGTTGTGAACATCATTGTTTGTGGATTGTGATATAGCATAATATATTGCGCGTGATTATATGATATTGCTATACTAGTGTGTTTTATCGGAGGTTTAGCGTTATACTTTAAGATGGTATGCTAATTGTAATGCTAGTATGTATGCGGAATTGCGTAAGTGTTTGCAAGTGGGTAAGTTATATATGTATATGTATAATTATTGCATTCACTAAGCTTTGCTTACCCCTCTCATTGTTTACTTTTTAGGTTCGAACGCGGATAAAGGGAAAGGGGTTGCCGGGAATTAGATATTCCAATATTGATGCTTGTGGAAGCTTTTTGGAAGTCGACCTAGCGTTTTGGGTAGTTTAGCCCCAAACCATGCTCGAGTGTCGTTTGGTTTAAAACTATCAAATATGGGTCGAACTTGTATTACTTTTGATTAAGGGTGTTCGTGCCCGTGATGTAAACTTTAAACATGTTGTACGTTCAAGTGGTTTGTATGAAATGGTTTAAGTTATGTAACCAATTATTTTGGGCGTAAATGGCTGATTAATTTAAAAAAAAAAATTATTCGTTTGATTACGGGTTGGGTTGTTTCAGTTTAGGATTTTGGGTTTAGGGACTAAACCCAAACACTAAACCCTAAACCTTAAACTTTAAATCGGGCTAAATTTCGAAAAAAACAATTCACGCAAGATGAAAACAAAACGATGCAAATAAACTCAGAATCAAAACATTCAATGCATTGAATGTTTTCATTTTTCTCTTCGAGCATTTTACCGCCAAAATAATAATATTCGTCACAAAGTGTCTTTTTTAAATGTTCATATTTTTACCTAATTTTGATGTATGAAAAAAAATTCAAAATCACCAAAATATAAAAAAAAAATATTTCCCTCCAAAAAGTGTTTCCCTCTTGATTATGACCCTATATATATATATATATATATATATATATATATATATATATATATATATATATATATATATTAGACATCAGTCTAGGATCACCCAAAGAGGACTTAAACACCCACGCGTTCATCTCCCGTAGTTGCATAAACTGCCCTGCAGAAACCCGGACCAATCCGAGAGCATGGCTGGTAAAACCCCCTCCCCGCTGCCCCTGCACCAAGCGAAAGACGACCTGAGTGGATACTTCAGGTGACGAATAACATTGAGTGCAATGTTGCAGCACAGCGGAGTCAAACTCCTGACCACTCGCTAAGAGAGGTAGACTATTACTAGCTGGGTTACAACTCAATGTTTGTACATGACTATATTAGTAACTATCCAGATGTGACAACCCGAAAATTTCTGACCAAATTTAAACTTGATCTTTATATGTTTCCGACACGATAAGCAAAGTCTGTAATATTGGTCTTGAAAATTTTGGAACTATGTTCGTATATTCAATTACCCTTTTGACTGTACTCGATGATTCACAAACATTTATGTGTATAGATATGTATATATTATATATAGTTATCTTAATTGGAAAACATTAACAAAGTATTAAATGTATAATACTTTACATGAACGTATTTGTCGACGGAATTAAAAGATAATATCAAATGATTGAATTATCAAGATACATTATGTTATGATTACGGGTCTCTGTTGAGAGGTCCACTTTGAATTAGAAAACCTCTTCTTTTTAACGATATTCAGAATAATCGATAAAGTGATTTACAAGTAAGAACAAATGTGTCAATTGATGAAGGTTAGACAAAAGTCAGTAACTGGATTTCATAATATTCGACTGATCTATTTTTCAATCGTATGAAAACGATTTCAAAAACTGAATTATTGTAATCTGTTATTTATAAAGGTAAATTGATTAAATAGAATTAGAAGAATTTAAGTAAAGCTTTATATTATAAATATATATGTATATATTGTTTCAAAAACGCAAACGTGTTACGACATAGTAAATTCTATTAGTTAAACGATTATATATAATAATCTTTGAAATATAATTAGTTTGAAAAGCTAAATATTATATTATTAGATAAATATTTCAAACATATATATTATGTATATTCTAAATGAAAATGTATATATATATATATATATATATATTAACTTAATCACAAAACGTTTTGATTTAAACAAATATTGTTAAATATGCTTTAATAAATAACGAGGCGTTGATTTATAGAAGCAAATAACCAAAACACTTAATTGATTAAAGCTACACCTCAAGTGACATAGTTTATCAATGATTAAGTTTAATTTTTGATAAAGGTACACGTCGCGTAACGAAAAGTACTATTTTTCTAAGCGTACAAAAAAGCAATCGAGAAACTGAAACTGAGACATTAGTCGTGTGACGACCCGGGAATTTCTGACTAAATTTAAACTTAATCTTGATATGATTTCGACACGATAAGCAAAGTCTGTAATGTAGAGTCTCAAAATTTTTGAACTTTTTATATGGATTCATTTAACCTGCGACTATTCCCGACGATTCACGAACAATTGTGTGTAAATAAAAATGTAATTATATATATTAATATATAAAATTTATTTATGATTTAAATGAATTATTATTTTTATTATCATTTTATAATATTATTACTATTATTTAGTTATTTTTAGGATTATAATTAATATAATAATTATTAATATTATTAGTACATTTACTATTAATATTTATTAAAAATAATTATAGTGAATCAAAATCAGTTACATATATCCCTCAAAACTATTTGTGATTTTGTAATTGTCGGATGTTGTTACAAGTCCATTTCAATCTTGAATACAGAACAAAAACTCTTTCATTATATAGGCACCTGCATTTTGAGAAAGAACCAAACCAACAAAATTCATGAAATAAAGCTCGACACCTCTGTTCTTCATCTTTTTAACCATATTTTGATTTCAAATGAATTTACAAAATAAAATAATGCAGTCTTGTTAGGAATCGTCTATCTAAACTATCTGTAAGTTTTCAATCTTCAATTCTTTCTATCAATTTCTAATTTGAGAGTCAAAGTTTTGGTTTTCAAAGTCAACTAAGTGTTCTTGAATCAAATTCGAGTTTGTTTTGATATCTCCAGTTAATTTGATGATCCATAAAGATTATAAGAATGATTTGCAACACAATTCATGTTGTAATCATAACCTATAACACTCTTAATCTAAAAATCAATTTTTGAGTTCTTGAGTTCTTCACAGTAATATACACTAACGTAAATTCAAAACAAATTTCAAAAACTAAAAATGCAGAGTTGTTAGGAATCATTTACTTAAACTTCCTGCAAAATCTCAAGTTCCAATTCTTAATAACGAATTCGAATTTGCGAGTCAAAGTTAAATTGTCAAAAGTCAACTGTTTTGTTCTTGGAGAAATTAGAGCTTGTTTTGATGTTTTAAGTTCAATTGACGATTTCAATAGTTTTTAGGAATGATTTGAAACATGTTTCATGTTGTAAAGATTGTCCAAAACGAACTCAAAATTGAAAACAAATTTTTTTTTTCTTGGCTACCAGCAAGCAGTAGGATTTTCTTTTGTTTTTTTTTCTCATTTTTTTTATATCATGAACACATTTTTTTTGTTTCATGTTGTTTTCAAGTAATAAATGAAAATCCGAATTCGTTATTTTGATTTTTGAAGTTCTATGGTTGAATGGATTTAAGGTAGAAGATGAAGAAGATGAGTCAAGTTGAAATAGATAATAGATATATATATATTTGGGTTGCATACTAAATAAGAAAGACATGAATGGCAGAATGGTTAAGGGTGTTTGTGGGTGAGCGAGAGGTCTCGGGTTCAAATCCGATTCGGGACATTTTTTTTAGAAAGGCTTTTGAAGGTAGATTTCATTACCAAAATTATTATTATTATTATTGTTGTTATTGTTACTAAAATTATAATTTTTATCATTATCATTATTACTAATATATGTATTATTACTATTATTATGATTAGGATTATTATTATTATCAAAATAACACAAACTATTATTATTATTATTATTATTATTATTATTATTATTATTATTATTATTATTATTATTATTATTATTATTATTATTATTATTATTAATAATAATATTAGTATTAGTATCGTTATGTACTTATTAGTATTATTAAAATTATTTTTAAATATATATATACAAAATAAATATATATAACACATAATTTAAGATATAATATAAGTATACGTTTTTAAATAGAATTTAGTATAAATTCTATATAACTACAAATACATAAATAATATATAGTAATAAATGAAATGATGTGATTTCCATTATATGTGTTAATAGATATATAAATGATATAGGTTCGTGAATCCAAGGTCAACCCTACACTTGTTCAATGTCGTCATATGTATTTTTACTACAAAATACAGTATGGTGAGTTTCATCACTCCCTTTTTAAATGCTTTTGCAATATATATTTTTGGGACTGAGAATGCATGCGCTTTTATAAATGTTTTACGAAATAGACACAAGTAATCGAAACTACATTATATGGTTGAATGATCGAAATCGAATATGCCCCTTTTTATTAAGTCTGGTAATCTAAGAATTAGGGAACAGACACCCTGATTGACGCGAACTCTAAAGATAGATCTATCGGGCCCAACAAGCCCCATCCAAAGTACCGGATGCTTTAGTACTTTGAAATTTATATCATGTCCGAAGGAGGATCCCGGAATGATGGGGATATTCTTATATACATATTGTGAATGTCGGTTACCAGGTGTTCAATCCATATGAATGATATTTTTGTCTCTATGCATGGGACGTATGATTATGAGAAATGGAAGTATGAAATCTTGTGGTCTATTAAAATTATGAAATGATTATTTATGTTAAACTAATGAACTTACCAACCTTTTGGTTGACACTTTAAAGCATGTTTATTCTCAGGTACGAAAGAAATCTTCCGCTGTGCATTTGCTCATCTTAGAGATATTACTTGGAATCATTCATGACATATTTCAAAAGACATTGCATTCGAGTCGTTGAGTTCATCAAGATTATTATTAAGTCTATTATAGTAAGATATATTACGAAATGGTATGCATGTTGTCAACTTTCGATAAAATGAAAGATTGTCTTTTCAAAAACGAATGCAATGTTTGTAAAATATATCATATAGAGGTCAAATACCTCGCGATGTAATCAACTGTTGTGAATCGTTTATAATCGATATGGACTTCGTCCGGATGGATTAGGAAGGGTCGCTTCAAGTCGAGCGTAAACGTACGAGTCATCGGACCAAAAATTACAAGTCAACTATGCACGTAAATATAATATAATATATAATTAATTAATATAAATTAAATATATTATATATATTATAAAATAATATGTCGACAAGCAAAACGTTAAACGATTTTGAGCTGGGGACAGAAGCCATGCGATCACATGGCAAAATGCCTGCATGCCCATGCGATCGCATGAGGCCAGAATGCAGGAGAGGTACTATAAATTGGCCTGTTTTGCTCGACACTCTCACACACTTTCACATTTCTTTTTCTTTTCTCTGTAACTTATAATTTAAATCTATATTATTATTATTATTATTAAGATTAATATTATTATTAATCTTATGGTGAGAAGAATTATTATTAGTAATATTATACATAAAATATTACGACGGAGTGTTGTCCGAGTGATTTCAAAAATGGTTTTTCGAGCGAGATAGAGCTAAGGAAATTATGGGTTATAGCTATGGAGGTTATGGGTATTGTTCAGGGGTATGCTTGTGAGGTTAATCTAGTGTTTATAATCTCTGTTGCGTCTACGTACTTTCCTGCAATATTGAATCTCAATATTGATACGTGAGCACTCATATCTTATCTTTTATATATTAATAGTGTATCCCTGTCTAGTGCTCGAGTATATATTGTAGCGACCCCGACAAATCGTCAAGTGACGGCGTCGGCTACGTGGGTCCCATTACCTGATTATAAGTCTTTAAGATAACGTTTGACCAAAATATGTCGCCTTCATTTCAAAATAAAGATTGTTTCAAAGTTTCCAAGAATTGTTCAACCAAAAGTTAAGTTACAACGTTATAAGTACGATTGAAATCCAGGCGACACAGTTTAAAGTAAAGTCAAAAGACGTTCCACGAAAAGCATGTATACTCGACATCCAATGCAAGTATCAAATAATGAGCGGAAGCATGTATCACATATCGTGCAAGACCTGAGAAAAACATAGAAATCTGTCAACGAAAACGTTGGTGAGATCATAAATGTATTTGTAAAAGTATATTTTGAATCACAAGGTTTAGTATCAAGGCGTATACATCTCTAAAGATGTGTTTGTAAACCACAAGATTTAGTATAAAGTGAATATCAAGCGTATACATCCCAAAGGATGTTGTCTGTATCACGAGCACCCAATTACCAAAACTTAACTGAATCTACCCTCTGAATTTTGAATATAGTGTTAGAACATACACTATGCACGTTGAAATTATATTTCATCCACTAACGGTAGCGAACCGTCTGAATGAGGGTTCGTTAAACCCGTATGGCCACACAACATAATCACTCGCTTACACTTACACCCTGCAAGTGGAACTAATGATAATTGGATTGAGGACTTTTGTTCTAACTCGTCTGTATCTTTGTATTCGTATTTGTGTTCAAAGTATAAAAGTATGAAAAGTATATATACATGTGAAATGTATATAAATATGTAATGTATATGTTTCTCAGCCCACGATTTAAAAGAATAAAAATTGTTGAAAAGGTGGGACTATGATCTCACCTCGAGTGCACGAGTATAAATGTACTTCACAAAGTAAACGTGTGCATGAAAGTTGCTTAGCCTTGACCTAAACAAGTAAGTTATATCAATTAACCGGTTACGACACAAGGTCGGGTGAAATGTGTTCAATTAGTCCTATGGCTCGTTACGACTCAATCATAATAGCATATGAATCAAATTGTCATGTTTCATGCAAGGTACAAGTATAAAAAAAACATGTTAGAACGATTGCACAAATATTTGGTTAAGTTTGATTAAAAGTCAACTTGGTCGGGTCAAAGTCAACAGAAAAGTCAACGGGGTCGGGTTGGATATCCGAAAATTTTTCTAAGTTACATAATCATATATGAGCATGTTGGCCAAGTTTCATGTTAATCGGAAGTCCGTAGCATAGCAAACATTTTCATGTCAAATGACCAAGCGAACAGCCAGTTTTAGCTAAATGGGACGGCGTCCTGTGAAGCTAGACGGCGTCCCGGTTTGAAGGCTGGGACGGCGTCCCGAGAAGATAGACGGCGTCCCGGCTTGAAGGCTGGGACGGCGTCCCGAGAAGCTAGACGGCGTCCCGGCTGGTTTCCAGGCCCTGTTGTTTCTAAGTGCACGAACCAACAATCAAACCAACCCAAATTACAAACCGCAAACAATTAGAACATGTATTTTATATCACCGGAAAGGTAATTTGACGAGGAAAACACCTAGACACATTTCATCAAGCAATTCAACACTTACACACCCCAAAACCGCATTTAAACGTCCATAATCAAGGTTCAAGTTCCAAATATGCATTTCATGATTCGGGCAACCAATTTACATGTATGATATGCCGTTTCGAAGGTAATCATACACACATTGCAACAAAATTATTATCTACAATATTTCATAGCATTTGGTGCATCGAAAGTTCATCTAAAGCTTATCAAACTCTAACGAAAATTCACAAAAATCAATAGTCATGAGTTTGATGTTTCCTTAATCAACCTATACATTAAAACGAAGCTAAAGATACTAGTAACACAATTAAAACATGCACTTTAACAATCTAACAACATTAACTCACCCAAAATCAAGGATTTAGCACACCCATTTCAAATGTTCAAACTAGTTACTCCAAACCACAAATCGAGTAAACAAAACATATATTCATGTTACACACGAGCCATAGACACTAACTAACACAATTTCAAGTATATAAAACGAATTTAGAGAAATTTAGTGTTTTAGAAGTGTTACCCAAAATGGATGAAATTGGTACCAAATCGAAGAGGATGATGAGAGGATCACGAATATGTAATTTGTTTTGAAGTTTGCTTCCCGATCCGAATTTAGATGATGATTCTATGAAGTTGGGGTTTGTGTGTGTTCTTGCTAGAGAGAAAGAGAGAGAGGGAGATGATGGAAATGGTGGAGAAATGGGTTGACTAGTTGACCTAGTCAACTAGTTTGCCCATTTGGCAACTCCGGTCCCTCGAGTTTCAAAGCGGGTGCGGGATTTAACCGATCGAATATTTTTAAAACGCTCGAGTAAACGGGTGATGTCAAAATTAAATAGCGGGAATATAATGAACGTTACTCACGGAAACCATTAATTTAAATACGAAAGATTATGTTTTAAAAAAAAAAGACGGTGTTAAAATTAAATTTAACGGAAAAACGCGGGATGTTACATTATCCACAACTCAAAAGAAATTTCGTCCCGAAATTTAGTTGGAAGTAGTAGTCGTTGTTTCTTCCTCGAGATCTTGCGTTGCCAATCCTACGAGTGAGGGAGAAGTACGTTCTAGGGTATTTCAACGAATTTTGACGGTCGGGATCATACGATGTTTTAAGGTTTGGCTTCACGATTTATGGTTTCAACCGGTCCTCCTAGGAAGTGAGGGTTATCGTCGATAGTGAGTTCATCAAAGGAGATAACAAGTTCTCGTTTCGCAAAACACGTCTTTGAGTTGATACATCGAATGTAGGATAAACGGAGACCCAAAATGAGTCGGAAAAGTCTAAACGGTTAGCGACGGGTCCAAAACACCCCAAGAATTTAAAGGATCAAAATATCGCGGATTTAGCTTCCTACGTTTCCCGAAACGGATTGCACCTTTCCAAGGTGCGACTCTTAACGTGACGCGGTTTCCCACGTGGAATTTGAAATGTTTACGTCTAACATCGGCGTAGCTCTTGGTGATTACGAGTCGCGTAGGGTTTTACCTGAATATGAATAAATTTTCTCGGTTGCTCATGAATAACCTCGGCCCCGGTGAATTGATCATCGTTTACTTGGTTCGACAAAGGAGAATGACGTTTCCTGTCACATGTGGTTTCAAAAGGTGTGACGTTAAAACTCGAATGAAAATCATTGTAGTATGAGGATTCGGTTAAGGAAAATACTTTCCTCGAGTAAATTTGAAGTTGGTAATACAAATTCGTATTATGGTTTTCAAGACTTAAATCGTATGTTTGTTCGGTCCGTCGGGTTTTGGATGATACGCGGTACTCATGTCTAAGCGGGTTCCCAAGGTTCCTTGTAAAACTAGAAGTGAAACGAGTATTTCGATACGGAATATTTGACAAGGATACACCGTGTTGGAATAGAATCTATTAAGATACGTTTGAACAAGTTAGTTAGGGTTCGAAAAATGTTCGTTAGGACTATTCACCCTCATGGCGAATACTAATGTAATATGAGGAATTTCTCTATCCATGGAGAAATGTTACAAGGAGTTTCTTTAAACGAAAATGCGAGCGATAAAGATAGGAGTGAAATGAGGACTTAGAATAGGATGAGCTTACATCTCGAGGTTGCCATAACGTGCCTCTAGTTGTCAAAAGTTGAAGTCTGAAAGAGAAACGAGGTAGTACACGTAGTTGTATAGTTCGGGGTTGAATAATAGTTGACCGATTATCAGAAACACAAGGGCGTTAAGTCAAAGAAGAGTGAAGTATCGTTGGATGGTGTGCTATCTTAAATTCCAGTAATATCAGACGGTAACGGTGAAATATCAGAGGTGTGTAGTGTGGTACGTGATGACGAGAAAATTGATCGGATCCACAATTTAGTATTTGACTTCTTCGTGCAAAATAACGAATTTTAGTTACGTTAATTTTTGAGTCGAGAGAGTATGCCTTTCGGCGTTCATGTAGAAATATTTCCATGTTTGAGTTCCATCTGTTGCTATACGATTTTAACTAGAAATGTTGGTGTGAAGAATCACGCTCAAGGTTCGAACACGGAGAGGTTTAAAGTTTTTCCCTTAGTGAGTTAACGAGTTTAAAAGTCGGGTAACACGAGAAAAGTCAGAAATGAATCTTCGGTGATAACAGGCGAGTTCTAAGATTTTACGAATACAAGTCTGAGTTGAGAGAGTTTCATGATCACGTGTGGCTTGATTTCGAGATTGATTGTAATGCCTTGACCATTAACATCATGGTCTAGAAAATTTGACTTCGTTTAGCAGAAATTCTCACTCGGAGAATTTGGCATAGAGTTGTTCTTTTCTCAAAGTTCGAGCGTAAGATGATGATGTTGTTCGTTTGCCTTCTTTACTTGAATAAGTTAAGATGTTATCTATAAATGTGATAACAGATTTGTCTAGATAAGTTGCATACGTGGTTTAGGAGGTTCATGAATACGGACGAGCCTTGGATAAATCGAATGGTACTAAGAGGGATTTACAACTAACGTTGCTAGTTCGGAAAAGACTCAGGAGACATCGTCTCCCTTAACCCCCAATTGATGATAACTGGAACGGAGGTCGTTTTGGTATACACACGGGATTCATGCAAGAAGTCATGAGGTCATGGATGCGAGGGAGAGGGTATCGGTTTCCAACCGAAAATTACTCAGTTCACGATAATCTATACAAGATGATGGGGAAACATTTTTTTTTTTTTTTTTTTTTTTTTTTTTTTTTTTTCGAGCTCCCTAGTTCTATAGGTGTCAAGTCAAAAGTCTTAACGTATATCCTCCAATAAAATTTATAGGCACACAATATTTTCCGTTGGTCACTTAAATCGTCTAAGTAGTATCTAGGGAAAAAGTGGAATGTAAAGAGCACGAGTCAAAGACTTGTTTATAAAATGTCTAACGGTAACCGAATCGAATAAACATGAAACGTGAGAATTTCGAGAACAAACATACCCGTGACTAGTCCATCGTCGTCTCGGGCATCCTAGGCGTTGATGTTGAAAGTTTAACGGCGTGCGTTGGGGTTGATTTTCTTATTTGGGCACGCACTCCTAAAATGACCCGGTTGGCCACATTCAAAACAAACACCCGTCTTGGGTGCATTGTGCTCCTTTTGGGCGACGGGAGCGGTATTCCTACAATCG
The DNA here is from genome assembly GCF_046630445.1 of Rutidosis leptorrhynchoides. Lineage (NCBI taxonomy): Eukaryota > Viridiplantae > Streptophyta > Magnoliopsida > Asterales > Asteraceae > Rutidosis > Rutidosis leptorrhynchoides. Next base: position 616,546,451 of record NC_092335.1, read on the forward strand.
TGGGCTACATGGCCACTTCTTTGACACTTCAAGCAAAATGGTTTGCCACATTCGCCTAAATGATGTTTGTAGCACTCGTTACAATACGGTAGGTGTCCGGTATAACCTTTCTTGCCGTCGGAGGTGTAAGGCTTCTTAGCAAAGTTGTTGTTGCTTGATTGAGAGGGTTCCCACTTCCTTTTGTTGCCGCCCGATTTATCCTCGGCCTTAGGTGCCGGAACTACGATTTCGTCAACCGTTTCAATTAGTTGGCGAGCCATGTTCATAGCGGCTTGATGAGTAGTGGGTTTGGATGACATCACCCCTTGTTTGATGCTTTTTGGAAGACCGAGCATGTAGAGCTCAATCCTTTGAGATTCGGGGTTAACAAGATTAGGACACATCAAGGATAGTTCGGCGAAGCGTTGATTATAAGCCTTAAGATCGTTTCCGACCGCTTTCAAAGCTCTTAGTTCTTCCTCGAGCTTTCGGGTTTCTTCGCGCGGAAAATATTCAACAATCATCTTTTCCTTTAGATCGGCCCAAGAGAGGGCATGAGCTTCATCGGTACCCACCGATTGAACATAGGTGTTCCACCATGTTAGAGCAATTCCGGAGAAAGTGTGAGTGGAGTATTTGACCTTGTCTTGGTCCCGACAACCGCTTATGCTAAAGACGGCTTCCGTTTGCTCAAACCATCGGGTGAGCACGACCGGTCCCCCGGTTCCATCAAAAGTGTGAGGTTTGCACCCCATGAAAGCTTTATAGGAGCATCCCTCATTTGAGTTTCCGGCTCCATTGTTGTTGTCGTTGTTGTTGTTGTTGTGGTTGTTATTATTATTGTTGTTGGATGAGTGACCGGCCATGGCCGCATCTACGGCGGTAGCTATCATCCGTTCGAGAGCTTGTTCGGGAGTTTCATTGCGGCGTACATGACGAGGAGCCATCGTTCCTTCAAGACACAAGAATATCGTTGGTTAGTATTTTCAACAATACTAACCGGAGTATGGATTAAGGATAGAGAGAAAATTTTCCTTGACTCGCCCTAAATTCTTTATGTCATAATGTCGGAACGTCCATGTGAATCACCGTAATATAATCCCGGAAATTATATTACCCTGATTCTCATGTGCATTTAACATTACTTCATAAAGTCAAGGTGGCGCATCAACAAAATTTATCAACGTAAGATCAAGATCGAATACGAGTTAGATATGATAGAAGAGTTCGAGTATAAATGCACAAATAGTCAAGTAATTCCTACTTCAGTCTATATGCCGGTTGTAGTCTAGATTCACCTATGTACCCTATGACTCGGGGTGGACACAAATGAACTCTAAATCCCTACAACCAAGGCTCTGATACCAACTGTAGCGACCCCGACAAATCGTCAAGTGACGGCGTCGGCTACGTGGGTCCCATTACCTGATTATAAGTCTTTAAGATAACGTTTGACCAAAATATGTCGCCTTCATTTCAAAATAAAGATTGTTTCAAAGTTTCCAAGAATTGTTCAACCAAAAGTTAAGTTACAACGTTATAAGTACGATTGAAATCCAGGCGACACAGTTTAAAGTAAAGTCAAAAGACGTTCCACGAAAAGCATGTATACTCGACATCCAATGCAAGTATCAAATAATGAGCGGAAGCATGTATCACATATCGTGCAAGACCTGAGAAAAACATAGAAATCTGTCAACGAAAACGTTGGTGAGATCATAAATGTATTTGTAAAAGTATATTTTGAATCACAAGGTTTAGTATCAAGGCGTATACATCTCTAAAGATGTGTTTGTAAACCACAAGATTTAGTATAAAGTGAATATCAAGCGTATACATCCCAAAGGATGTTGTCTGTATCACGAGCACCCAATTACCAAAACTTAACTGAATCTACCCTCTGAATTTTGAATATAGTGTTAGAACATACACTATGCACGTTGAAATTATATTTCATCCACTAATGGTAGCGAACCGTCTGAATGAGGGTTCGTTAAACCCGTATGGCCACACAACATAATCACTCGCTTACACTTACACCCTGCAAGTGGAACTAATGATAATTGGATTGAGGACTTTTGTTCTAACTCGTCTGTATCTTTGTATTCGTATTTGTGTTCAAAGTATAAAAGTATGAAAAGTATATATACATGTGAAATGTATATAAATATGTAATGTATATGTTTCTCAGCCCACGATTTAAAAGAATAAAAATTGTTGAAAAGGTGGGACTATGATCTCACCTCGAGTGCACGAGTATAAATGTACTTCACAAAGTAAACGTGTGCATGAAAGTTGCTTAGCCTTGACCTAAACAAGTAAGTTATATCAATTAACCGGTTACGACACAAGGTCGGGTGAAATGTGTTCAATTAGTCCTATGGCTCGTTACGACTCAATCATAATAGCATATGAATCAAATTGTCATGTTTCATGCAAGGTACAAGTATAAAAAAAAACATGTTAGAACGATTGCACAAATATTTGGTTAAGTTTGATTAAAAGTCAACTTGGTCGGGTCAAAGTCAACAGAAAAGTCAACGGGGTCGGGTTGGATATCCGACAATTTTTCTAAGTTACATAATCATATATGAGCATGTTGGCCAAGTTTCATGTTAATCGGAAGTCCGTAGCATAGCAAACATTTTCATGTCAAATGACCAAGCGAACAGCCAGTTTTAGCTAAATGGGACGGCGTCCTGTGAAGCTAGACGGCGTCCCGGTTTGAAGGCTGGGACGGCGTCCCGAGAAGCTAGACGGCGTCCCGGCTTGAAGGCTGGGACGGCGTCCCGAGAAGCTAGACGGCGTCCCGGCTGGTTTCCAGGCCCTGTTGTTTCTAAGTGCACGAACCAACAATCAAACCAACCCAAATTACAAACCGCAAACAATTAGAACATGTATTTTATATCACCGGAAAGGTAATTTGACGAGGAAAACACCTAGACACATTTCATCAAGCAATTCAACACTTACACACCCCAAAACCGCATTTAAACGTCCATAATCAAGGTTCAAGTTCCAAATATGCATTTCATGATTCGGGCAACCAATTTACATGTATGATATGCCGTTTCGAAGGTAATCATACACACATTGCAACAAAATTATTATCTACAATATTTCATAGCATTTGGTGCATCGAAAGTTCATCTAAAGCTTATCAAACTCTAACGAAAATTCACAAAAATCAATAGTCATGAGTTTGATGTTTCCTTAATCAACCTATACATTAAAACGAAGCTAAAGATACTAGTAACACAATTAAAACATGCACTTTAACAATCTAACAACATTAACTCACCCAAAATCAAGGATTTAGCACACCCATTTCAAATGTTCAAACTAGTTACTCCAAACCACAAATCGAGCAAACAAAACATATATTCATGTTACACACGAGCCATAGACACTAACTAACACAATTTCAAGTATATAAAACGAATTTAGAGAAATTTAGTGTTTTAGAAGTGTTACCCAAAATGGATGAAATTGGTACCAAATCGAAGAGGATGATGAGAGGATCACGAATATGTAATTTGTTTTGAAGTTTGCTTCCCGATCCGAATTTAGATGATGATTCTATGAAGTTGGGGTTTGTGTGTGTTCTTGCTAGAGAGAAAGAGAGAGAGGGAGATGATGGAAATGGTGGAGAAATGGGTTGACTAGTTGACCTAGTCAACTAGTTTGCCCATTTGGCAACTCCGGTCCCTCGAGTTTCAAAGCGGGTGCGGGATTTAACCGATCGAATATTTTTAAAACGCTCGAGTAAACGGGTGATGTCAAAATTAAATAGCGGGAATATAATGAACGTTACTCACGGAAACCATTAATTTAAATACGAAAGATTATGTTTTAAAAAAAAAAGACGGTGTTAAAATTAAATTTAACGGAAAAACGCGGGATGTTACATATATGTTTATGCATACTTGTATGCTTTAATTTTATCGTTAGATAGTTTATAATGAATCACGAATTTGATACATATGTTATTGATATAAGATATATGATATGCATGTCGTTGGAAAGCTGTCGAAAAATTAATAACTTTTCATTTAGAAATCGTGTGTTTTCGAGGAACAGATTAAAAGTTATGGTCAACTGAATTATGATTAACATTAATTGAAATTGCTTTTGAATCTGCAATTGATATTTAAACAACTTATTTATAAGATTGATAAATTGGATTTTCAAATATTATTAATCGAGTAAATGAATTTCTATATATGGCACGTCTTGTCTTGTTGAGCAATTGTCAAAGTTGACTGTCTTATCATGTTTTAAAGCTTTATAAACACTATAATCTGATTTTACAAGTATTGAAAAACTATATGAAATGTTAAAATATATTCAATTGCCATGATCATTCAAATATAATATAACTCCTGAAATAAATAATGTTTTGAGTTTGATAAACTATAAATTAGTTCAATTATCAAGACTTATACTATGTTAATAAACATGTATAGATTTAAAGATCATATTGGGTCAAGTTGACTTTTGAGATGACTTTTGTTAACTTTTGCATGTCGGTCTCGAGCATTAGGATTGTGATACACTATAACCCGAACTACCTTGTTAGACATGTATTGACCAACATATGTTCTCTAGGTTGAGATCTACGGTTATTTTGCATTCCGAGTTTCGGTCACATTTCGGTGAATGACCTTATGTGCTGCTAGGGTGAGTTTCATTTGCTCCCTTTTATTTGCTTTTGCAATCTATATTTTTGAGTTGAGAATACATGCACTTTATTTTAAACGCAATGGATACAAGTACATACTAAATTCTACACCGAGTTTGAACCGAAAATCCTTTAGCTTTAGTAACTAGTAACTGCCGGTTATAAGAACTGGTGGGCGCGAGTAGTTATATATGGATCCATAGGGCTTGACATCCCCGTCTGTTCCAGGTATAGAAACCCTAGCCTGAACTATAAAACAGACGTATGCTATTTGAGATTAGTACACGTTGGATTGCGTGTATTGTACATGTTGGTTGCATGTATGTTAAAACAGGGGTACTTATTATAAAGTTAAAGCTTAGTTACCAGTGTGCTCAATCTTGTAGAATATTTTGATAAACGTTTCTGGATGAAACAACTGAAATCTTATGATCCACCTTTATATACAGATTATGCGCAACATTAAAACTATGAACTCACCAACCTTTGTGTTAACACTTTTAAGCATGTTTATTCTCAGGTTCCTAGAAGTCTTCCGCTGTTTGCTTATATGTTATACAAGCTATGTGCATGGAGTCATTCATGCTTTATTCAAGAAAACGTTGCATTTACAAAATCATTACCATGTATCTTATTTGGACTGCATTATCAACGGATGTAGTATTGTAAACTATTATTTACGGTGATTGTCTATATGTAGAAATCATCAAACGTCAAACCTTGGAATTTGATATTCAATTATGGTGTGCCTAATGTTTACAAAACGTATCATGTAGAGGTCAGTACCTCACTGTAAAATCGATGAATGATGTATTCGTCCAAAGGGATTTGGATGGATCGTCACACCAGTGCTTTATCCAACTCCCACTCTTTGGGACAGAAGAATATAAAATCCCGGATTAATTAGCAACTGATGTTACTTTAACGAAGATTTCTTGCACCTCTTTGATATCCATTGAAAGCTTCCAAAAGTTAAATATTGTAAAAAAAAATTTAGGATGGCTCCCAATCTATATTTCTGAATTCCCTAAGACGATTTTCCCGTTATACAATCTTGTAAAAATTGAATTGAAGAGTATGAGATGCATCCCATTTTGATCTTATAAAATGTAAAGTTCACTAACTATCTACATATAATACAATCTCACTATTAGCCTTTTTTTTAACGGCCAAAGAATATATAAAAGAAGAAAAAAACGATCTCTAGCAAGACGCTAAGAGATGATTACAAAGGAATAGCAAGCCATGAGTTCCAATTAGAAACTAAATGACCCCTATTTTTAATCTATCTAAAAGAAAGTAATCTAATAATATCAAAAAGACTACTAAGATTACAAAAAACGTTATTAAAAACAAGAGCGTTTCGAAATCGCCAAATTGCCCAAAGAAGAGTCACAATAATCGCCAAAACCCGATTCTTGCTCGAAGTAGGTAAACTAATACCCTCTAACCACGAAATGAATGAATCCCACGATAAAAAGGTGCGCATATCACAATCAAGCCACAACCGAACCTTACGCCATAAATCCGAAGCCACCTCACACGTGAAAAACAGATGATCTTTCGATTCAACTCCATTATTACAAACCGGGCACACAACCGTAGGTAACTCTATACCTCTCGCAGGTAGGTTCCAACGAGTAGGAAGAGCATCGAGTCTAAACCCTATTAACCTTTATGTATTACAAAAAATTGTTACTTAATAATGTTTACACAAAATACATTATAACATTCATTAGTCAAAGGAGCTTTTTTTAAGATTGAATGTGTATTCTTATCGCCTAAAATTTGGCAATATAATGAAAGTTATGTGCAACAATCCATATCAAGTCAAAATATATACATGTATAACCACTGTTGTAAACGGCGTCCGTTGCGTCCGTTGCGACGCCCGTTGCGGCGTTTTGGTGACTAAACCGTTTCGACCCCGTCCCGTTTTCTTATAAGCCGGTCAACGGTCAAAAGTCAGGTCAAATGCAGTAAAAATTGGGTCAACGCCGGTCAAAAGTCAGGAATTATGATAAAATCGGTCATAAGTCGGTTAAATCAATCAAAATTGACTTAGTTTAGTATTCCATTTTTTATTATATTAACGCTAATAGCAATTATAGGTACAAACTTGTCATTTAGCTCTAATATATGTGTAAATATATATTTATATATATAAAAGTCAACATTAGTCAACATCCGTTTCGACCCCGTCTCGGCCCCGTTTTTTCCGTTGCGACATTTTGAGGTCGCTACCGTTTCGGCCCCGTCTCGCGTCTTTTTCAACCTTGTGTATAACACATGTTCGGGAAAATAAGTGATCAAACTGATCAAATCAATCTAAAACTGAATAAGATTTAATATATATATATATATATATATATATATGAGGGAAACACTTTTTTGGGAGAAGTGGAGGGAAGTAATTTTTTTTTTTTTTTTTTTTTGATTTTTTTTCAGACATTAAGATCACATGAAAATATAAACATTTAAAAAAAGACACTTTGTGATCAATATTATTATTTTGACGGTAAAACGCTCGAAGAAACAAATGAAAACATTCAATGGATTGAATGTTTTGATTCTGAATTTTTTTTAAGGGGTTAGCTGAAATTATGGGTTCAAAATTAGGGTTTATCTATTAGGGTTTAGGGTTTAGAAGTTAGGGTTTAGATTGAATATTTTAACACGAACGGTTTAGAGTTTTGGGTTTTGGGTTTTGGGACTAAACACTAAACCCTAAATTCTAAACTCTAAATCGGGCTAAATTTCGAAAAAACAATTCACACAAGATGAAAACCAAACGATGCAAATAAACTCAGAATCAAAACATTCAATGCATTGAATGTTTTCATTTTTTTCTTCGAGCGTTTTACCGCCAAAATAATAATATTCGTCACTAAGTGTTTTTTTTTAAATATTCATATTTTTACCTAATTTTGATGTCTCAAAAAAGAATTTTTGAAAAACACCAAAATTTAAAAAAAAAAAAAAATATTTCCCACTAAAAATGCGTTTCTCTCTTGATTATAACCCTATATATATATATATATATATATATATATATATATATGTGTGTGTGTGTGTGTGTGTGTGTGTGTGTGTGTGTGTGTTAAGTATATGGATTGTTGAACATAAGTTTCTTGTACTGCCAAATTTTAGGCATGCAACAAGAATACAGGTTCATTACGAAAAGATTTCCTTTGATTAATCATTAATGTAGTTATCATTATAAATTATAAATAGTTCATGGTTGTCACCTATTAATTAAAAAACCTAGTAAGAACTACGGAGTATTTTTAAGCTTCCAAACTCAAATGGCTAAAAAATCGGTTAATGTATTTGCATTCATTTTAATTCTCTCCATTCTTGCAATATCAGGTTCGTATTTCTATTTTTGATCATTTTTCATTCATTATATATTTAATATAATTTAAATGTAAATTAAGTAGCTAAACTCATTTAAGCTAGCACACTTACTAAAATATTACGTACTATATACGTAGAAAAGACGGAATTTACTACTCCGTATGTAAAAGTGATCATTTTGCATGAAGTTTATTCTAAAAAAATATAATATTGAGCACACAAGTAATTTAATTCAATGAGGATTATTCAATTGAAATCCTTTATTAAGTTGAAATCCAAGGAGCACATCTCAGCCCTTGATTAATTTCAGATATTTCATTTTCAGATCTTAGTTTTTTATAAAGTCGGCTTCTTCATCTTGCTTATCAAATCTTCAACTGATGATCTTCACTACGATCTGAGCTTAGAAACATGATCTACAACTAAAACCTAACTTTCGTGATCAATTACAATCGAATAACAATAACAGATCTGTGGTGAATTCAATCGAGTTATTCATTCGCGTTCTTCGTCAACATATGAACATCAACAGTGATTTCGAAATCTGCAGTGTTTAGATACTTGATTCCTTCATGAAAGTTATTGATAATCACAAGCCTAATGCTCGACATTCGATTTCATAACTTGAAACACAACAGAAATTTCGAATTTGATCCAAGTCAATTCGTTTGACTTTTTCTCCGAAACTTTGACCTTCAAATTCATGATCGAATCTTCGAATTAGGATATGAGTATTTGCATACACGTTCACGATGAGATTGAGACCAGATCTGCATTTTTAGATTTCGCTAATTCGTTCCAGATTGATTCGGAGACCAAATCTGTTAGTGAAGAACATGAAGAAAAAAAAACGTTGAATATGGATCTGAGATTAAGCATAGAGCATCACGAGATGAATTTGAACATCTCTACAATTTTACATTTTTTGATTTCGTTTCAGATTGATCTTGAAAGATCAATATGTGTTCGTTTTTCGTTCAATGATGAACATGATCGAATCATGATTAATCTGTACATGTTAATCTGAATTAATGATGCTCGATCATTAGGTTTTTGATGTAGATCACGAATGTTTGTTCAGATTTCTGTGTGAATCATCAATTTGAAGACTCAAAAATTGAAGGATTATGAACTTTGAGAAGATTTTGAACCCAATCACATGTGATTGTGCTTAACAATCACATGTGATTGTGCTTGACAATCACATGTGATTGTAAACCAAATCACATGTGATTTTTCCTGTCAAATTCAATCACATGTGAATGTACAGACCCAATCACATGTGATTGTAAAAAAAAATGAAAAAAAATTGATAAAAAAATTTCAAAATATTTTTTTTCGAAAAAAAAAAAAAATTTCAATCACATGTGATTGTCGCGTCACATGTCGCGTTCTCATTGGTCCCTTTGATTTCAAGCAAATAAGTGATTTCAAGTGATTACAACTCTTAATTCAATATATTATATAAGTTGTAGTATAAGAGCTAATAATAGTACTTCTTCCCTCCAAACTTATTGTTCGGTGAGACAAAAAATACACAGTTTAAGAAAAGATACATGTAACATGTATTTTTTTATTAACTTTCTAGTCTTAGCTTACTTTTTACTTATTTTTTTGTCTTGCATTAATAAAGTAGGTTCACGGATTTTTATCACATTATTCTTATACATTTATGGAGGTGTACAATTAATTTGAAACATCTTAAAATAGAATAGTGGACTATAAATTTGGACCTAATTGAGTACGTAGATAGTCAACGATATATTTAAGAGAAATTTACGGCAGAAGACCACTTCATAAGGTTATCTCGAAAATAGATGTACGGACCGTTGAAATGCGAAATTCATCCGGTGATACCGGCACTATCCATTCAGTAATTGACACGTGTAACCCTCTACCGCTAGTCTTCTGCATTAAAAATATCTATATTTAAACTCAATTACATGTTTGAGTTGTAGTCTAGTATTTTGATGTCTTTTTGAGATCATAAGAGTTTCTTTCTTGCTATTTAAACTTTACAATGTGTCGTTACCATCTTAACATGTTACAACTCTTGTTACTCATAGAAACATCTCAATTAATGTATTTTGATTTAAGGTAAATTACATTTATATACTTGTTTGTTTAATATTTACAGAAATCACTTGCCAGAAGTTAGAAGTTCATAAGTTAAAAGACCCGAAATTAAAAGGCCAGAAGTTAAAAGAATGTATTACTGATGTACCTTCTTCGTGTAAATCGGATGGTGATTGTTCTAACACTTGTGCTAACTTAAAAGGTGCCATACAAAGTGTCATTAAACAACAATGCTCTCCTACTAACCCACCTAAGTGCACATGCACATTCAACGTCAAGGAAAGCGATAGTTGTTGAGTTGAGGTCAGTCAAAGGATCAAGAAGCCGTATGAGATGAAAATCTGATGTACATACCGTTCTCTAATGAAGATTCTTTGAATTGAATAATGATACTTAACTTGTGGTTAAACTATGATGTTAATAAAGATTGATTATATGGAAGCAAATAGTTGTGGATCCAACAATTATGTACTTTTATTGATATTGTTTCATAAGTTCATGCAGATATTGTATCAGGTTGTTTATTAGTAATATCATCAATCATCAACTTTGTTAATTTCAATATGCTAATATATCTATCTATATTCAGACAACATTGTGCAGTTTGTCTTTGAACTTTGTCTAAAATTACACATGATCGGGACTAAAGTTTATTTTTGACTAGGATGACTCTGAAGTTGGCACATGTTACCCGATTGATCCCTGATTTTGACGAACGTTAGTTAGAATTCGGTAAGTGACTGTGTCGCCATATTACCACATTTTATATGTAATAATTCAATCAAAATAAAAAACAATTTTAAGAGTTTCGAACCCTAATGTGGTGCAGATTACTGGTTCAGAGATCCGTTTCTCATTCATTACAGGACGGAACTGTTGGCTCTGCTAGAGTATAGATTAGGATTAGGCCCGGTCTGTTTGTGGGTTTAAGGGTTTCTATGTAATCTCTATATGTAGTTATCAATAATAACAAAATAACCTACGGGGAATTAATTTATTAACATGGTATCAGAGCGGGTCTAATTCGAGACCTAGTCGGCCGAAAGAGAGCCACCACTACTATACCGCCCCGTCAAATTTTCACTTCCTTCATAACCTAGTTCTCTAGGATTATCTATTTTCTAAAAAAACATATATAACAACATGCCATCGCATACATAAACCTCATATCTCACCGTGTTTCATATCACTTAGAATAAAATCGTCGGTAAAAAACCTGTCGTATCTTTATTATTGTTTCTTCTTTTTACTTTTCCCCTATAATGAATTTTCCTCTTTATACGTGTGTACATTCTTGTACATATACGTTTCCACCTTCCCTTTCATTTTATTTTTTTCTTCTCTTTTATTTTATTTTCTTTCTTCCTTTACAGCCGCACCCTAGATTATACCTGTACCAATATGATCCATTGACATAATCACCTCACAATTTAATCACCGCCTCCAAACCTTTTATTTATTATTTCTTCTAGTTACTTCGTATTACTATTGTTTTATGTTATTATTCTGTTGGCCAACCATAATGAAATAATCGGCGTGGGGATGAGACATCTAGCTTGACTAGGTTTCAAACCTCGAAAAAAGAAAATACAGTCAAAATTCTTGTTTGCAGTGTTGAAAGGCGCAAGTTCGATTCTCAGTCTGGGCGCCCCGCATGGAATTATTTCTCCCTCCGGGGGGAAATTTGTGAAGTGTTTCGGGGGTCTAGCTAGCTGGGGTAAAAATCGTTTTGCCGTCACTGTGGTACCTGGGAGGAGGTACTTTGCCGGCACAGGTCTCTTTCGGGGTGGGATTGGTGGGTGCTACGGCACACAGGGTTAGCGTGTCCCTGCCAACTTACACGTTTTGACCCGAAGAATATTATTATCTTCGACAAAAGTAGCGTATCAAAGCGGTACTTGATCCTTAGGCACAAAAAGCCACGACATAAAAGAAAAAAGCGCTACGGGAAAAGAGAAGCCGTCAAGAAATCTGCAACTGTATAAACGAATATCAGTTTATTTAATTGCGGCAAATAAGAAAAAACATAAACGGTAGGATCGTTTCAAGTCCACCAACAGTTACAGCATATAAACTAATGAGTTCCACGGTACTTTAAAAACCATTAATGATAAATGAAAATTTACCTAAGCTTATATACATACATTTCTTTTTATTAGTTTCCGATGTGGTACTATTGTGTGTTTCCTTAACCGGTTATCTCCAACACAAACAACAACGTGATGCTAAACTTGAAAAATACACAAAATTAGCCACTCATATGAGGTTATACACTGTTGGAACATGTTCCTTATTAATCCACATTCAAACTCTCAAACATGAACCTAAAATAAACTTACTGAATGAAAAATATGAAAATTTAAAGATGTACAAAACTTGTAAAAAGATTAAATGACTACAATGTACTTTCTCTACATTCATCCATCAATATATAAGGCATATATATAGCCAAAACCCACCTACTAAGACTCCTATAAAAGCTTAAACAAGAAACGTGCATATATGGGTAACATAGACCCCAATGTACTCCTAATTAAACCCCACATGCCATGAAATTCGATCAACATGTTAACCATTCCAATTACCAATTTAGCTGCTACTACTGGATTACTTCAACTGGGCCAACTATTTTGCTTTTGGGCTGCAACTTGGGCTCGATTACCCAAGATACACTTAATCAAGTTAAAACCTTTAACCGAAAGGCTTTTACTATGGCTGTGTAAATTTTATTTATGTACATTTTGGGACTAGGTGCATATTTGAAGTGAACTTCTAAATTTGATAAAAACAAAATCAAATGTAAAAGTAGGTTTAAACCAAATTACTGATTACACATGTAATTGCATGCGTTTATATTTGTTGAAGTAAGGTACATCTTTGTACTTAATTTGTTTGTTACATTTTGCTTGCTGATAATGTATTTAATGCAGACCATTCGATATTCGATTGTATCTGCGTTCGGAGCTGACGCGATATCATATGTTTGATTTTGATTATATTATAGTTCTAGATACAATCAAAGAATGGCTTATCAGGCATATCCTTATTTTTCCTTTTCTTTTTCTTTTTTATCTTTCTTCTATTTTGGGTCATTAACTTTTGCTTTTCTTTACCTTTAACCGTTAGATGATATATTCAAAGCATGAGAATCTACGGGAGCCACTGTTGTGCCTATGTTGTCTCAGACTAATGATGGTTGAGGCGTTGCGATTTTATGTACATGTAGGATATGACTCACGAGTATTTTACAAGTGTAAAAAGGTAAAAAGGCAAAACGTGATAAAATCTATCCAAAGTCTATATACAAGTGTCATTAGATTGGTGTTAATAGATTAGATTGGTGTTAATAAAAGTTGTCAACTTTGTCATTTACATTACTAGATGCCACTTCATTAGGGTCATATACAGTCCTTAATGGGTCATATAGGTCCTTGAATGGGTCGCGTTATATAGTCCTTCAATGGCTTGTATACGGTGTAGGGAGATAGTGTTGTAAGATAGATACGACATATTGATGTAATTGATTTCATTGCCTGCTAATAGAGATCACTAGTACATTATATAGGATTACATGGATTATTCTAGAAGTGGGCTTATAACCCTTACAATGCAAATGGGCCTTATGGCCAAATACAAATGAGGCAGTCGGCTAACATCCCCCGCAGTTGGAGCGGCAGTGCGTCAAACGCTCAAACTGGATCTAAACTCATCAAATAGGGAATATGGGAGGCCTTTAGTGAAGATGTCAGCAAACTGATATCTAGACGGCACATGAAGAACGCGGACCTGTCCCTGAGCAACCAAGTCTCTAACAAAGGGGATATCGATCTCAATGTGTTTGGTCCGCTGATGTTGGACCGGGTTGGATGACATATAAACGGAGCTGACATTATCACAGTAGACAAGTGTGGTAGAGGTAAGTGGACAGTGTAGTTCGCGAAGCAGGTTACGGAGCCAACATGTCTCTGCCACGGCATTAGCTACCCCACGGTATTCCGCTTCAGCGCTGGAGCGAGACGGAGTGATCTGTCTTTTAGAGGACCAAGATAGAAGATTGTTCCCGAGGAACACACAGTAACCGGATGTAGAACGCCTAGTAGTTGGGCATCCAGCCCAGTCGGCGTCAGAGTAGGCAACTAAGGCAGCGGGAGAAGTGGTGTATAGCTGTAAACCAAGTCCCGGAGTCCCCTGAATGTATCGGAGAATCCGTTTTAGAGCATGAAGATGTTGCTCCCGGGGATCGTGCATAAAGAGACAGATCTGTTGCACAGCGTAGGTGATATCAGGGCGAGTAAAGGTGAGATACTGTAGTGCGCCAGTAAGGCTATGGTACAAAGTCGGGTCCTTTACCGGAGGACCGTGTGAGGTGAGTTTGGTCCCTGGTTCAACAGGAGTCCTACACGAGTGACATGTGTTCATATATCTGCACGATCAAGAATCTCAAGAGCATGCTGTCTTTGGGACAGAAATAAACCAGAGGTGTTGCGGGAAGCAGATATACCCAGGAAGTAGTTAAGTGGCCCTAAGTCGGTCATGGTGAATTCCTTGTGAAGAGAAGTAATGATCCGCTGGAGTAACCCTGTAGATGATGCGGTTAAGATGATGTCATCGACGTAAAGAAGTAGGTAGGCTGTGTCGGGCCCCTGTCGGTAAATGAAGAGAGATGTATCACAACGGCTGTGGCAAAAACCAATCTGCTGAGCATATCCTGCAAACCGCTGAAACCACGCTCGAGGGGCCTGCTTCAGGCCATATAATGACTTCTGTAGGAGGCAGACATGATCAGGGAATCGTGGGTCCCGAAAACCAGGGGGTTAATGCATATAGACAGTTTTAGATACCTGTCCGTAGGGATGGAAATGACCACCCGATCCGATGGACATCCATCCAATCCACCCGCTTCGTGATGGATATGGATGAACCTAAATGGATATGGACACGGATATGGATGAACCTAAATGGATATGGATATGGACATGGATAAAAAGTTTCATTCATGGATATATCCATTAAAACTCGAAATACATATACAAATACATAAATATAGATATATGTATAAATATTTACTATTAAAAATGCATCAAACTGTTAGATTTATATTTTTATTTAAACTTTATAATGAAATAGCTATGATATATCACAATAAAACACGTATGTCTAATAAAATAAATTACATATTTACTTTTTCATAGTCTACGTTTAATAGTAAGTTTCACAAATTGTGTTCATCTTCGACAAATATTACACGTTCTTCTGGATAAATTTTAATTATGTCATGTTATATTTATTTTTACTATATCACGTTTTTGTTTTCATCGCATATTGAGAAATATTATAACATTTTTTTAACATCCATTAAATATCCATTAACCAACTTAATCCAGTGGATATGGATATGGATGGATGAAAAAAATTAAATGGATATGGATGAACAAATATTAAATGGATATGGATATGGATACGGCATCACCCGATCCATATCCGATCCATTGCCATCCCTAACTGTCCGTGAAAAAATGCATTCTTGACATCTAGCTGATGAACATGCCAGTGTCGAGAAATAGCCAAGCTAAGAACAGTACGTATCGTGGCCAGTTTAACAGCCGGACTAAAGGTCTCATCGCAATCAATGCCAACCTGTTGGCTGCGAGGGTTAGCAACGAGCCGAGCCATATATCTACTCAAATTACCATCTGCATTAAACTTGTGCTTGAATAGACACATGGATCAAACTATGTTCATTTCTGATGGGCGAGGCACAAGTCTCCAAGTATTGTTGTTAATTAATGCATTAAATTCGTCAGCCATAGCTTGTTTCCAATTAGAGTCGCGAAGGGCATCGGGGTAAGTGCGAGGGATATGAGAGATGACAGAGGTATGAAGGTTAAGGTGTTGAACAGATTTGATGGTGCCAACGCGGGTACGAGTGACCATGGGATGAGTGGATTGAGGATGAGAGTTAGTAGTAGCCTCAGTAGGAGGAGGTTGTGTCTCCGATCTGAGCGGTAGCCTCTACGGGAGGAGGTTGTGTCTCCAAACTGTGAGTGGTAGCCTTAGTAGGAGGAGGCTGAGTCTTCGAACTGTGAGTGGTAGCCTCAGTAGGAGGAGGCTGTGTCTTCGAAGAGGAAGTAGTTGGGGTGGTAGTGGGGGTGTACATAGATGGATGGTACGAGCGAAGAGATTAGGTGGGGGGTCCAGGAACTCATAGGAAGGTGGTTGAGTAGGTGTCATGGAGCCAAATGGAAAAGAGGTTTCGTCAAATGTGACGTGTCGGGATAGAATGATTCTGTTGGTGGAGAGATCGAGGCAGCAATAGCCTCGGTGATTGGATGGGTACCCGAGTAAGATACAGGGAGTGGATTGAGGGGTGAGTTTGTGGGTGGTTTCAAGGTGTGGGTAGCAGAGACATCTGAAGACAAGAAGGGATAAGTAGTTTGGTTTCTGGTTGTAGAGGCGGGTGTATGGTATTTCGTGATTGATGGATGAAGAAGGTAGAATGTTAAGGAGATGGGCAGCCATATGTAGGGCTTCAACCCAATATATTGGGGGAAGATGAGCTTGAAATAGGAGGGTGCAAATGAGGTTATTAATGGTGCGAAGCATTCGTTCGGATTTGCCATTTTGTTGAGAGGTGTGAGGACACGAGAATTGAAATTGCATTCCGTTAGATTATAAGAGATGGTGAAATGCTTTGTTGTCAAATTCACCACCGTTGTCGCATTGTAAAGATTTTATTTCTTGTTTGAATTGAGTTTTGATAAAAGATCAAAATTGAATAAATGTGTTGAGTGCATCAGACTTATAATGTAAAGGAAATACCCAAACATAATGAGTAAAGTGGTCGAGAAAGATAATATAATATTTTAAGCCACTAATACTAGCAATTGGAGAAGTCCATAAATCAGAATGAATAATGTCAAAAGCAGACTGAACATTAGAACATGAAACAGAAAATGGAAGACGCACATGTTTACCAAGTTGACATGCATGACAAAACAAAGGTGAAACAGTTTTATTGCAGATAATATCATTATTAGAAATAAGTTTGCGGAGAACATCATGTCCGGGATGTCCGAGACGTTGATGCCAGGTGACGGGGCTTGTAACGAGAGCATGTTGAGAAGAGTGTTGTGTGACAGGATATAGGTCACCGGTGCTGTAACATCGGAGAAGAAGCTGGCGTGTCAGATAATCCTTCACAGAAAAACCAAAAGGATCAAATTCAACAGAAACAATATTATCACGAGTAAATTGACGCACAAAAATAAGGTTTTTAACTATGTTAGGTGTTACGAGAACATTATTTAAGTGTAGGGGTCGATGAGAAATTGGTAATAAGCTATGGCCGGTATTGGTGACGGGTATGGTATTCCCGTCACCAATGGCAACTGATGGATATTTGCATTGATTAAAAACAATACTTAAATTATTAATGCAGGAGGTAAGGTGAGTGGACGCACCAGTATCCATATTCCATCACCGTAATCTTGAAGACTCATAGTGCTAAATGCGTGTGGTAAAATAGTTTCCTGAGATTGCATGTTTGGGTCCAAAGTATACGAGCCATACGCGGGTCCAAAGGATGTAGGCTGTTGGGCCGTGTAAGGGGCAGTGGGCTGAGTATGTTGTTGCAGCCTAAAAGAAGCAGACTGAGCACGTGGAAAGCCTGGTGGGCTGGGCAACAGTCCACGCTGAGCTGTTGTGACAGGATTAATTGGACCGTAGGTCGTGGGTCCATATGCAGCAGGCCCGTAAGCAGAAACAGTTGGTTGGGTCGTATTTAAATAAGGATGAGGTGCAGCAGATTGGGTCACAACAGTATGGGCCTGTAACTGCTGCTGTTGGGCCGTGAGTAAGTGGAGAAATTGAGCTCGATTAAGCTCGCTGGACCTGTTTGAAGCAGAATGATTTGAGTGCCTGTTGGTACCTGTATGAAGATATCGACACCTTGATTCAAAACGACAATGGCCCTTTAAAAAGTTACGGCAAACCTGGGTGGCCGAAGATGGTGGGTTGCGTGGAGGAGCTGATGAGCTCGCCTGAGCTACTAACGCCGATGGATTCGACGCATTCAGAGGATGCTGGTTCATGGTGCGATTTTTCCGTTTAATGGTCATTTCCTCCATGGTTAGCATGGAACGCACGGTTTCAAGAGTTGGTAATGTTTCACGATGAATGATAATATGCTTGGCATGAGAATATTTGTCTGACAACCCATTAACTACGGACATGACGATTTCATTGTCTTCAACTTTGTTCCCGAGATTGCGAAGTTGGGTAGTGATGTTGTCAACGGTGCGAAAATAGTCTTCAACCGAGAGATCACCCATGTCTAATCCACGTAATTGAGCATTTAATTCCATGGTTTTAGCACTTTTGTTGTCGAGAAATAATTTTTCGAGAAACACCCACGCATCGCGCGCGGTTGCAGGTTCGGCATTTAGTAAACATTCGAGTAAAGATGCTGAGAGTGTGTTGTATATCCAAGTCAATACAATGGCATTTGCTTTGATCCAATCCGGATCAGCCTGTTCTTCAAGGGTGGGCGGGCGTAGGATGATGTCAGAAACTGTTGGTCCCTTGATTAACAACAGGAGTATTGTAGGGGGGGTGAATACAATTTATTTTAAATTAACTTACCAGTTAATCACAGTTTAGTATTCAAGCATGTAATTTAAGTAGAGTCAAAGGTAATTTTTTAACTGTTATTCTTTATTGATTAAATCACAAAGAATTACAACTATCCTTGGCGGAATGATAGTTGGTTGATACAGATTTACCTAGATTATAGCTATGAGGATAAACTTAAAGCTATTACACGTTTTGGACTCTAAATAACAAAACCCACACCACTAATTGTTACAATAGTGGATACAACAATTTATAGTAGTCCTATTAACTGTGTAATGGTTCTATGGTCCACTAGTACATAGGATGTCTGTACTTGTGGGGACAACTGCATCAGAGAGCATGCTCTCCTCTTTCCTCTTTGGTAGCTATTTGCAGGAACACCCCAATTTGATTTGGCACCACTATTCATTTAAACAAATAGAATGTTATGTTCCCTAGGCATTGACAAAGTATAGCACATGTCTGCACATGCGTTAAACTTCTACATTCCCACGTGGTCTTGTAAGGTCACTTGTCAGTCGTCGACGCGTGTACTTTCTTGTTCAACTTTGTCTTTGACTTCTGTTGAATAGTACAATTGATGTAGACCACTCAGGAAACCACCATGCTTGTAATGGAGCATGGCTGTTTTGTGTTGTATGCTGCTTACCAGGTTTACTAGTTCTTCTTATGCTGAGTCACTTGATATTCTTGAATTGCTGGGTACTCATCCTGTGCTGATTCGAAGAATACGCTCTACCTTGTGTTGGTAGACTAGGCAACATACTGAACACTTGACATAGCAATGTTTGCTGTCTATACATAAACAAACTTGTGCTGGCTGCACATAACATTTTAGTGCAAATAAATTGTAGTTTTGTCATAATTAAATCATTAATTATTTTGGGGACTCAACAATCTCCCCCTATTTGATGATGACAAAACTTATGACATTTAGAGAAAACACTAAAGCCAGCACTGAGGAACCTAATAAAAAATAGACAGTAAATTTGTCCCTTTTAAGTTTGTTTTTGGGATCTTTTGCTGAGTTATCTATATCTTATAACTTGATATGATTTTGAAGATAAACTCATTTCATTTTCATTACAACAGAGTATATACACTAATTACAAAAACATCATAAAGAAAAATGAAGTAACAAAAGATACAATTTGAGCACTAGAAGGCTATCTGTCTCTATCTTTATCTTTTTCTAGTTCATCACCAGATAGCTCTTCTTCTTTCACTTTTCAGGCAGCCCAGGCTTCAGGAAACAAGTAAGGCAGCTCAGCAGGGTCATAAACTGCAACATGAGGAGGTAGAATGATGGGATCTCTTCTGTGTGGGCCTTCACCAATAGATTTATTTCCTTTAGGCTTTTGAGAAAGTACTTCTTCTACGTTTACTACTGGAGCATTCCCAAATTTTTTTGCTTTGTTGAAGAGCTCTTGGAGTTCAGGCTTCAATGTATCTTTAATACCACTTTTAGCCTTACCAATGAAGCATTCCAATATCTCCATCCATTCACTAGTAGTCTACCCTCTCTTGAATGTTATCTTCCCTGCTGATACTGAAAGCTCTTTTTGTGCCTCTGTGCACTTTGATGATCTTGCTGGGATTTGATCTTCTGGTTAATACATCACCATACTTGCTCCTATAATAGTGATCAGATAGCTCTATTGTTCGTTCAGTTTCTATAGGAGCAGTAGCAGGTGCTTTCTCAGCAGCTTCCAGTTCATCAAGAGCTTTATCTTGTTCCTTAACAATAGCTTTGGCTAGCTTGAGGGACTCAGCCTCTTGCTTTCTATTAGTATCCAACTTAGCTTCTTCTTCCTGAAGCCTCAACCTTTCAGCAAGTTCAGCATCAGCAACCGCTTTGCCTTTCAACTTCTAGACCCAAGAAATAGTCATCGGCAGTAATGTTCATGGATTTTGCTGTTTCAATCATTTTCCTACCCTCAACAGTTCTAAGAGCATCGCGATATTGCCTTAGATCCATACCCAGTTTCCGAGCCTCATGAAATTGAGCTTTCTCTTCATCAGTATGTAGCCTTTGACCACTGTTATTTAGATACACGCTGTAGTGACCCGAACTTTTCCATGTTTATATATATTAATTGATATTGATATTTACATGATTAAATGTTTCCAACATGTTAAGCAATCAAACTTGTTAAGACTTGATTAATTGAAATATGTTTCATATAGACAATTGACCACCCAAGTTGACCGGTGATTCACGAACGTTAAAACTTGTAAAAACTATATGATGACATATATATGGATATATATATAGTTAACATGATACTATGATAAGTAAACATATCATTAAGTATATTAACAATGAACTACATATGTAAAAACAAGACTACTAACTTAATGATTTTTAAACGAGACATATATGTAACGATTATCGTTGTAAAGACATTTAATGTATATATATCATATTAAGAGATATTCATACATGATAATATCATGATAATATAATAATTTAAAATCTCATTTGATATTATAAACATTGGGTTAACAACATTTAACAAGATCGTTAACCTAAAAGTTTCAAAACAACACTTACATGTAACGACTAACGATGACTTAACGACTCAGTTAAAATGTATATACATGTAGTTTTTTAATATGTATTTATACACTTTTGAAAGACTTCAATACACTTATCAAAATACTTCTACTTAACAAAAATGCTTACAATTACATCCTCGTTCAGTTTCATCAACAATTCTACTCGTATGCACCCGTATTCGTACTCGTACAATACACAGCTTTTAGATGTATGTACTATTGGTATATACACTCCAATGATCAGCTCTTAGCAGCCCATGTGAGTCACCTAACACATGTGGGAACCATCATTTGGAAACTAGCATGAAATATCTCATAAAATTACAAAAATATGAGTAATCATTCATGACTTATTTACATGAAAACAAAATAACATATCCTTTATATCTAATCCATACACCAACGACCAAAAACACCTACAAACACTTTCATTCTTCAATTTTCTTCATCTAATTGATCTCTCTCAAGTTCTATCTTCAAGTTCTAAGTGTTCTTCATAAATTCCAAAAGTTCTAGTTTCATAAAATCAAGAATACTTTCAAGTTTGCTAGCTCACTTCCAATCTTGTAAGGTGATCATCCA
This sequence comes from Rutidosis leptorrhynchoides, assembly GCF_046630445.1. Classification (NCBI taxonomy): domain Eukaryota; kingdom Viridiplantae; phylum Streptophyta; class Magnoliopsida; order Asterales; family Asteraceae; genus Rutidosis; species Rutidosis leptorrhynchoides. The sequence goes on from NC_092335.1 coordinate 616,568,316, forward strand.
ACCTAAAGAAATCTTTGTTTCTTACAGTAGGTTATCATTCTAATACAAGGTAATAATCATATTCAAACTTTGGTTCAATTTCTATAACTATAACAATCTTATTTTAAGTGATGATCTTACTTGAACTTGTTTTCGTGTCATGATTCTGCTTCAAGAACTTCGAGCCATCCAAGGATCCATTGAAGCTAGATCCATTTTTCTCTTTTCCAGTAGGTTTATCCAAGGAACTTAAGGTAGTAATGATGTTCATAACATCATTCGATTCATACATATAAAGCTATCTTATTCGAAGGTTTAAACTTGTAATCACTAGAACATAGTTTAGTTAATTCTAAACTTGTTCGCAAACAAAAGTTAATCCTTCTAACTTGACTTTTAAAATCAACTAAACACATGTTCTATATCTATATGATATGCTAACTTAATGATTTAAAACCTGGAAACACGAAAAACACCGTAAAACCGGATTTACGCCGTCGTAGTAACACCGCGGGCTGTTTTGGGTTAGTTAATTAAAAACTATGATAAACTTTGATTTAAAAGTTGTTATTCTGAGAAAATTATTTTTATTATGAACATGAAACTATATCCAAAAATTATGGTTAAACTCAAAGTGGAAGTATGTTTTCTAAAATGGTCATCTAGGCATCGTTCTTTCGACTGAAATGACTACCTTTACAAAAACGACTTGTAACTTATTTTTCCGACTATAAACCTATACTTTTTCTGTTTAGATTCATAAAATAGAGTTCAATATGAAACCATAGCAATTTGATTCACTCAAAACGGATTTAAAATGAAGAAGTTATGGGTAAAACAAGATTGGATAATTTTTCTCATTTTAGCTACGTGAAAATTGGTAACAAATCTATTCCAACCATAACTTAATCAACTTGTATTGTATATTATGTAATCTTGAGATACCATAGACACGTATACAATGTTTTGACCTATCATGTCGACACATCTATATATATTTCGGAACAACCATAGACACTCTATATGTGAATGTTGGAGTTAGCTATACAGGGTTGAGGTTGATTCCAAAATATATTTAGTTTGAGTTGTGATCAATACCGAGATACGTATACACTGGGTCGTGGATTGATTCAAGATAATATTTATCGATTTATTTCTGTACATCTAACTGTGGACAACTAGTTGTAGGTTACTAACGAGGACAGCTGACTTAATAAACTTAAAACATCAAAATATATTAAAAGTGTTGTAAATATATTTTGAACATACTTTGATATATATGTATATATTGTTATAGGTTCGTGAATCAACCAGTGGCCAAGTCTTACTTCCCGACGAAATAAAAATCTGTGAAAGTGAGTTATAGTCCCACTTTTAAAATCTAATATTTTTGGGATGAGAATACATGCAGGTTTTATAAATGATTTACAAAATAGACACAAGTACGTGAAACTACATTCTATGGTTGAATTATCGAAATCGAATATGCCCCTTTTTATTAAGTCTGGTAATCTAAGAATTAGGGAACAGACACCCTAATTGACGCGAATCCTAAAGATAGATCTATCGGGCCTAACAAGCCCCATCTAAAGTACCGGATGCTTTAGTACTTCGAAATTTATATCATATCCGAAGGGTGTCCCGGAATGATGGGGATATTCTTATATATGCATCTTGTTAATGTCGGTTACCAGGTGTTCACCATATGAATGATTTTTATCTCTATGTATGGGATGTGTATTGAAATATGAAATCTTGTGGTCTATTATTATGATTTGATATATATAGGTTAAACCTATAACTCACCAACATTTTTGTTGACGTTTTAAGCATGTTTATTCTCAGGTGATTATTAAGAGCTTCCGCTGTCGCATACTTAAATAAGGACAAGATTTGGAGTCCATGCTTGTATGATATTGTGTAAAAACTGCATTCAAGAAACTTATTTTGTTGTAACATATTTGTATTGTAAACCATTATGTAATGGTCGTGTGTAAACAGGATATTTTAGATTATCATTATTTGATAATCTACGTAAAGCTTTTTAAAACTTTATTGATGAAATAAAGGTTATGGTTTGTTTAAAAATGAATGCAGTCTTTGAAAAACGTCTCATATAGAGGTCAAAACCTCGCAACGAAATCAATTAATATGGAACGTTTTTAATCAATAAGAACGGGACATTTCAGTTGGTATCCGAGCGATGGTCTTAGAGAACCAGAATTTTGCATTAGTGTGTCTTATCTAGTTTGTTAGGATGCATTAGTGAGTCTGGACTTCGACCGTGTTTACTTGAAAAATGATTGCTTAACAAATTTTGTTGGAAACTATATATTTTTAACTTGTGAATATTATGTGATATATTAATCTCTTAACGCGTTTGATATTATGTGATAGATGTCTACCTCTAGAACAAGTCCCATTGACTCACCTAATAATAATGAAGAGTCAAATGTAAATTGGAATGATTCGTGGACTGATTCACAAGTTCCCGAAGAGGAACCGGAAGAAGAGTCGGAACCGGAAGAAGAATCGGAACCGGAAGAAGAATCGGAACCGGATGAAGAAATAGAACCGGTGGGGGAAATAATAAAACGGTTAAGTAAAAGAAAATCCTCAACCAACCGACCAAGGTTAATTATGGTCAATGGTGTTTCCGCCAAGGAAGCAAAATATTGGGAGGATTACCAATTCTCCGATGAATCAGATTCCGACGAGAATTCCGATGATGTTATAGAAATTACCCCAACTGAATTTAAAAAGGCAAAAGAAAATAATAAGGGAAAGGGCATAAAAATAGAGAAATCTAATTCCAACCCCGATGAACTGTATATGTATCGTCAACCCCCGAAGTCCTTAAGTTGTAACAATGACCCGGGAACCTCTAAACCACCAGGTTTTTCTAAACCAATGTGGATAACGACGGCTCGTATTAGGGGAACATCATATATCCCTAGAAACTTGGCAAAACGAACAAAAATCGAAGAAGAAGAAACGAACGAGTCGGAATAAGAGAGTTGTATTCGTGTGGTGTAATATATGTAATATAGTGTTCTTATGCTTTATGATATATGTAAAAATTGCTTGTATTAATAAGTATTTTTTATGAATCTAACTCTTGTCTATTTTACAGTTTAAAAACACAAAATGGATAGACAACCCAATATTTTAAGAGACCTACCCGGAGACATGATTGATGAAATCTTGTCTAGAGTCGGCCAGAATTCCTCGGCACAACTATTTAAGGCGAGATCAGTTTGTAAGACATTCGAAGAACGTTCCAAGAATGTCTTGGTTTATAAGAGACTTTCGTTTGAAAGATGGGGGATATCACATTGGGAAACCCATAAGTTACGATGTGTTTACTTTGACGCATATATTGCGGGGAACCCAAATGCTATTTTACGCAACGGGTTAAGAAATTATTTTGACTCAATATATCCGAATATTGGACTTCGTGATTTAGAAAAAGCGGCTAACATGCAACATAAAGAAGCATGTTATGCTTACGGATTAGTAATGTTCGCTTCTCACCAAAGTGAGAACAAGAACATCGGGCTACAACTATTAAACAAAACATTTCCACAAGTGACGGAGTCGGTAATTGGGGTAAGAAATGAGGTTTTTAGATTGTTACGGGACTGTTGGACATTACGTAACCCTCGTCCCTTTGATGACGTTACAACACGCTGTCTTATCAACGGCCATAACGGTTATGTTGCACAAGACCAAGGATGGGAAGTAGTCCTAGTAAAACCAGAATGCATGACTTGTTTCTGGACGTATGAATTACGTGTCTTTATTGCCTTTGCTGAACGACTTGTGTATTAGCTAGAATTATCTTCACAACTATCTTGTATCAAAGTTATTGTGTGCTATATTTCATGCTTTATGTAAAATAAGCGGTATTGTAAGTTTGTAAAATATTGTATAAAAGTTTGAACGCGAAATATTATTATAATCAGTTTTTCATATAGAATTGTAGTAGTTGAATTGTATATTAGCTACTAAGTATGAACTTAACGGGTAGGTACTACCCGAATTTAAACTTATAAAACGCTAATATGAAGAAAAAGCTTTTATAAATGAGTTCATATTATGCTACGAAATACTATTAACTACTCTTAATATTCTGTATGATTAACTTGTTCCATTTAACTATTTTGAAGGAAATGGCACCGACTACTCGACACACCGTGAATATGAATGAAGAGGAATTCCGTACTTTTCTAGCTTCAAACATAGCCGCAGTACAGGCTGCGCTACATACCAACAATAACCTTGGATCTAGCAGTACAGGAAATCGTGTAGGATGCACCTACAAAAAATTCACTGCCTGCAAACCTTTGGAATTTGATCGAACCGAAGGACCGATCGGATTGAAACGGTGGACCGAGAAGGTCGAATCGGTGTTTGCCATAAGTAAGTGTACTGAAGAAGACAAAGTGAAGTACGCTACGCATACCTTCACAGGTTCTGCGTTAACATGGTGGAATACCTATCTAGAGCAAGTGGGACAAGACGATGCGTACGCACTACCGTGGTCAGCATTCAAGCACTTGATGAACGAGAAGTACCGTCCCAGAACCGAGGTCAATAAGCTCAAGACAGAACTTAGAGGGTTACGAACCCAAGGATTTGATATTACCACGTACGAAAGACGATTCACAGAATTGTGCCTATTATGTCCGGGAGCATTCGAAGATGAGGAAGAGAAGATCGACGCGTTTGTGAAAGGATTACCGGAAAGAATCCAAGAAGATATAAGTTCACACGAGCCCGCCTCCATACAACAGGCATGTAGAATGGCTCACAAACTAGTGAACCAGATTGAAGAAAGAATTAAAGAACAGACTGCTGAAGAGGCCAATGTGAAGCAAGTCAAAAGAAAGTGGGAGGAAAATGGTGATAAGAATCACCAATACAACAACAACAACAATCGCAACATCAATCACAACTACAACAAACGGCTCAACAACAACAACAACAACAACAACAACAACAACTACAACAATCATCCCAACAACAATAATAACCGCAACAACAACAACAATCAGAAATAGCTATGCCAAAGGTGTGAAAAGTATCACTCGGGGTTCTGCACTAAATTTTGCAACAAGTGTAAAAGAAATGGTCATAGCGCGGTGAAGTGTGAGGTCTACGGACCAGGGGTTAATAGAACAAAAGGAACAAATGGTGTCGGAACGAGTAATGGCGGAGCAAGTAGTGTCGGAGCAAGCTATGCCAATGTAGTTTGTTATAAATGTGGAAAACCGGGCCACATTATTAGAAATTGCCCGAACCAGGAGAACACGAATGGACAAGGCCGCGGAAGAGTTTTCAATATTAATGCGGCAGAGGCACAGGAAGACCCGGAGCTTGTTACGGGTACGTTTCTTATTGACAATAAATCTGCTTACGTTTTATTTGATTCGGGTGCGGATAGAAGCTATATGAGTAGAGATTTTTGTGCTAAATTAAGTTGTCCATTGACGCCTTTGGATAGTAAATTTTTACTCGAATTAGCAAATGGTAAATTAATTTCAGCAGATAATATATGTCGGAATCGAGAAATTAAACTGGTTAGCGAAACATTTAAGATTGATTTGATACCAGTAGAGTTAGGGAGTTTTGATGCGATAATCGGTATAGACTGGTTGAAAGAAGTGAAAGCAGAGATCGTTTGTTACAAAAATGCAATCCGCATTATACGAGAAAAAGGAAAACCCTTAATGGTGTACGGAGAAAAGGGCAACACGAAGCTACATCTTATTAGTAATTTGAAGGCACAAAAACTAATAAGAAAAGGTTGCTATGCTGTTTTAGCACACGTCGAGAAAGTACAAACTGAAGAAAAGAGCATCAATGATGTTCCCGTCGCAAAAGAATTTCCCGATGTATTTCCGAAAGAATTACCGGGATTACCCCCACATCGATCCGTTGAATTTCAAATAGATCTTGTACCAGGAGCTGCACCAATAGCTCGTGCTCCTTACAGACTCGCACCCAGTGAGATGAAAGAACTGCAAAGCCAATTACAAGAACTTTTAGAGCGTGGTTTCATTCGACCAAGCACATCACCTTGGGGAGCTCCTGTTTTGTTTGTCAAGAAGAAAGATGGTACATTCAGGTTGTGTATCGACTACCGAGAGTTGAACAAACTTACCATCAAGAATCGCTACCCACTACCGAGAATCGACGACTTATTTGATCAACTACAAGGCTCGTCTGTTTATTCAAAGATTGACTTACGTTCCGGGTATCATCAAATGCGGGTGAAAGAAGATGATATTCCAAAGACTTCTTTCAGAACACGTTACGGTCATTACGAGTTTATGGTCATGCCGTTTGGTTTAACTAATGCACCAGCTGTGTTCATGGACCTTATGAACCGAGTGTGTGGACCATACCTTGACAAGTTTGTCATTGTTTTCATTGATGACATACTTATTTACTCAAAGAATGACCGAGAACACGGTGAACATTTGAGAAAGGTGTTAGAAGTATTGAGGAAGGAAGAATTGTACGCTAAGTTTTCAAAGTGTGCATTTTGGTTGGAAGAAGTTCAATTCCTCGGTCACATAGTGAACAAAGAAGGTATTAAGGTGGATCCAGCAAAGATAGAAACTATTGAAAAGTAGGAAACCCCGAATGTAGCGACCCCGACAGATCGTCAAGTGACGGCGTCGGCTACGTGGGTCCCATTACCTGATGATAAGTCTTTAAGATAACGTTTGACCAAAATATGTCGCCTTCATTTCAAAATAAAGATTGTTTCAAAGTTTACAAGAATTGTTCAACCAAAAGTTAAGTTACAACGTTATAAGTACGATTGAAATCCAGGCGACACAGTTTAAAGTAAAGTCAAAAGACGTTCCACTAAAAGCATGTATACTCGACATCCAATGCAAGTATCAAATAATGAGCGGAAGCATGTATCACATGTCGTGCAAGACCTGAGAAAAACATAGAAATCTGTCAACGAAAACGTTGGTGAGATCGTAAATGTATTTGTAAAAGTATATTTTGAATCACAAGGTTTAGTATCAAGGCGTATACATCTCTAAAGATGTGTTTGTAAACCACAAGATTTAGTATAAAGTGAATATCAAGCGTATACATCCCAAAGGATGTTGTCTGTATCACGAGCACCCAATTACCAAAACTTAACTGAATCTTCCCTCTGAATTTTGAATATAGTGTTAGAACATACACTATGCACGTTGAAATTATATTTCATCCACTAACGGTAGCGAACCGTCTGAATGAGGGTTCGTTAAACCCGTATGGCCACACAACATAATCACTCGCTTACACTTACACCCTGCAAGTGGAACTAATGATAATTGGATTGAGGACTTTTGTTCTAACTCGTCTGTATCTTTGTATTCGTATTTGTGTTCAAAGTATAAAAGTATGAAAAGTATATATACATGTGAAATGTATATAAATATGTAATGTATATGTTTCTCAGCCCACGATTTAAAAGAATAAAAATTGTTGAAAAGGTGGGACTATGATCTCACCTCGAGTGCACGAGTATAAATGTACTTCACAAAGTAAACGTGTGCATGAAAGTTGCTTAGCCTTGACCTAAACAAGTAAGTTATATCAATTAACCGGTTACGACACAAGGTCGGGTGAAATGTGTTCAATTAGTCCTATGGCTCGTTACGACTCAATCATAATAGCATATGAATCAAATTGTCATGTTTCATGCAAGGTACAAGTATAAAAACATGTTAGAACGATTGCACAAATATTTGGTTAAGTTTGATTAAAAGTCAACTTGGTCGGGTCAAAGTCAACAGAAAAGTCAACGGGGTCGGGTTGGATATCCGACAATTTTTCTAAGTTACATAATCATATATGAGCATGTTGGCCAAGTTTCATGTTAATCGGAAGTCCGTAGCATAGCAAACATTTTCATGTCAAATGACCAAGCGAACAGCCAGTTTTAGCTAAATGGGACGGCGTCCTGTGAAGCTAGACGGCGTCCCGGTTTGAAGGCTGGGACGGCGTCCCGAGAAGCTAGACGGCGTCCCGGCTGGTTTCCAGGCCCTGTTGTTTCTAAGTGCACGAACCAACAATCAAACCAACCCAATTTACAAACCGCAAACAATTAGAACATGTATTTTATATCACCGGAAAGGTAATTTGACGAGGAAAACACCTAGACACATTTCATCAAGCAATTCAACACTTACACACCCCAAAACCGCATTTAAACGTCCATAATCAAGGTTCAAGTTCCAAATATGCATTTCATGATTCGGGCAACCAATTTACATGTATGATATGCCGTTTCGAAGGTAATCATACACACATTGCAACAAAATTATTATCTACAATATTTCATAGCATTTGGTGCATCGAAAGTTCATCTAAAGCTTATCAAACCCTAACGAAAATTCACAAAAATCAATAGTCATGAGTTTGATGTTTCCTTAATCAACCTATACATTAAAACGAAGCTAAAGATACTAGTAACACAATTAAAACATGCACTTTAACAATCTAACAACATTAACTCACCCAAAATCAAGGATTTAGCACACCCATTTCAAATGTTCAAACTAGTTACTCCAAACCACAAATCGAGCAAACAAAACATATATTCATGTTACACACGAGCCATAGACACTAACTAACACAATTTCAAGTATATAAAACGAATTTAGAGAAATTTAGTGTTTTAGAAGTGTTACCCAAAATGGATGAAATTGGTACCAAATCGAAGAGGATGATGAGAGGATCACGAATATGTAATTTGTTTTGAAGTTTGCTTCCCGATCCGAATTTAGATGATGATTCTATGAAGTTGGGGTTTGTGTGTGTTCTTGCTAGAGAGAAAGAGAGAGAGGGAGATGATGGAAATGGTGGAGAAATGGGTTGACTAGTTGACCTAGTCAACTAGTTTGCCCATTTGGCAACTCCGGTCCCTCGAGTTTCAAAGCGGGTGCGGGATTTAACCGATCGAATATTTTTAAAACGCTCGAGTAAACGGGTGATGTCAAAATTAAATAGCGGGAATATAATGAACGTTACTCACGGAAACCATTAATTTAAATACGAAAGATTATGTTTAAAAAAAAAAGACGGTGTTAAAATTAAATTTAACGGAAAAACGCGGGATGTTACATTATCCACAACTCAAAAGAAATTTCGTCCCGAAATTTAGTTGGAAGTAGTAGTCGTTGTTTCTTCCTCGAGATCTTGCGTTGCCAATCCTACGAGTGAGGGAGAAGTACGTTCTAGGGTATTTCAACGAATTTTGACGGTCGGGATCATACGATGTTTTAAGGTTTGGCTTCACGATTTATGGTTTCAACCGGTCCTCCTAGGAAGTGAGGGTTATCGTCGATAGTGAGTTCATCAAAGGAGATAACAAGTTCTCGTTTCGCAAAACACGTCTTTGAGTTGATACATCGAATGTAGGATAAACGGAGACCCAAAATGAGTCGGAAAAGTCTAAACGGTTAGCGACGGGTCCAAAACACCCCAAGAATTTAAAGGATCAAAATATCGCGGATTTAGCTTCCTACGTTTCCCGAAACGGATTGCACCTTTCCAAGGTGCGACTCTTAACGCGACGCGGTTTCCCACGTGGAATTTGAAATGTTTACGTCTAACATCGGCGTAGCTCTTGGTGATTACGAGTCGCGTAGGGTTTTACCTGAATATGAATAAATTTTCTCGGTTGCTCATGAATAACCTCGGCCCCGGTGAATTGATCATCGTTTACTTGGTTCGACAAAGGAGAATGACGTTTCCGGTCACATGTGGTTTCAAAAGGTGTGACGTTAAAACTCGAATGAAAATCATTGTAGTATGAGGATTCGGTTAAGGAAAATACTTTCCTCGAGTAAATTTGAAGTTGGTAATACAAATTCGTATTATGGTTTTCAAGACTTAAATCGTATGTTTGTTCGGTCCGTCGGGTTTTGGATGATACGCGGTACTCATGTCTAAGCGGGTTCCCAAGGTTCCTTGTAAAACTAGAAGTGAAACGAGTATTTCGATACGGAATATTTGACAAGGATACACCGTGTTGGAATAGAATCTCTTAAGATACGTTTGAACAAGTTAGTTAGGGTTCGAAAAATGTTCGTTAGGACTATTCACCCTCATGGCGAATACTAATGTAATACGAGGAATTTCTCTATCCATGGAGAAATGTTACAAGGAGTTTCTTTAAACGAAAATGCGAGCGATAAAGATAGGAGTGAAATGAGGACTTAGAATAGGATGAGCTTACATCTCGAGGTTGCCATAACGTGCCTCTAGTTGTCAAAAGTTGAAGTCTGAAAGAGAAACGAGGTAGTACACGTAGTTGTATAGTTCGGGGTTGAATAATAGTTGACCGATTATCAGAAACACAAGGGCGTTAAGTCAAAGAAGAGTGAAGTATTGTTGGATGGTGTGCTATCTTAAATTCCAGTAATATCAGACGGTAACGGTGAAATATCAGAGGTGTGTAGTGTGGTACGTGATGACGAGAAAATTGATCGGATCCACAATTTAGTATTTGACTTCTTCGTGCAAAATAACGAATTTTAGTTACGTTAATTTTTGAGTCGAGAGAGTATGCCTTTCGGCGTTCATGTAGAAATATTTCCATGTTTGAGTTCCATCTGTTGCTATACGATTTTAACTAGAAATGTTGGTGTGAAGAATCACGCTCAAGGTTCGAACACGGAGAGGTTTAAAGTTTTTCCCTTAGTGAGTTAACGAGTTTAAAAGTCGGGTAACACGAGAAAAGTCAGAAATGAATCTTCGGTGATAACAGGCGAGTTCTAAGATTTTACGAATACAAGTCTGAGTTGAGAGAGTTTCATGATCACGTGTGGCTTGATTTCGAGATTGATTGTAATGCCTTGACCATTAACATCATGGTCTAGAAAATTTGACTTCGTTTAGCAGAAATTCTCACTCGGAGAATTTGGCATAGAGTTGCTCTTTTCTCAAAGTTCGAGCGTAAGATGATGATGTTGTTCGTTTGCCTCCTTTACTTGAATAAGTTAAGATGTCATCTATAAATGTGATAACAGATTTGTCTAGATAAGTTGCATACGTGGTTTAGGAGGTTCATGAATACGGACGAGCCTTGAATAAATCGAATGGTACTAAGAGGGATTTACAACTAACGTGGCGAGTTCGGAAAAGACTCAGGAGACATCGTCTCCCTTAACCCCCAATTGATGATAACTGGAACGGAGGTCGTTTTGGTATACACACGGGATTCATGCAAGAAGTCATGAGGTCATGGATGCGAGGGAGAGGGTATCGGTTTCCAACCGAAAATTACTCAGTTCACGATAATCTATACAAGATGATGGGGAAACATTTTTGAGCTCCCTAGTTCTATAGGTGTCAAGTCAAAAGTCTTAACGTATATCCTCCAATAAAATTTATAGGCACACAATATTTTCCGTTGGTCACTTAAATCGTCTAAGTAGTATCTAGGGAAAAAGTGGAATGTAAAGAGCACGAGTCAAAGACTTGTTTATAAAATGTCTAACGGTAACCGAATCGAATAAACATGAAACGTGAGAATTTCGAGAACAAACATACCCGTGACTAGTCCATCGTCGTCTCGGGCATCCTAGGCGTTGATGTTGAAAGTTTAACGGCGTGCGTTGGGGTTGATTTTCTTATTTGGGCACGCACTCCTAAAATGACCCGGTTGGCCACATTCAAAACAAACACCCGTCTTGGGTGCATTGTGCTCCTTTTGGGCGACGGGAGCGGTATTCCTACAATCGTGGGCTACATGGCCACTTCTTTGACACTTCAAGCAAAATGGTTTGCCACATTCGCCTAAATGATGTTTGTAGCACTCGTTACAATACGGTAGGTGTCCGGTATAACCTTTCTTGCCGTCGGAGGTGTAAGGCTTCTTAGCAAAGTTGTTGTTGCTTGATTGAGAGGGTTCCCACTTCCTTTTGTTGCCGCCCGATTTATCCTCGGCCTTAGGTGTCGGAACTACGATTTCGTCAACCGTTTCAATTAGTTGGCGAGCCATGTTCATAGCGGCTTGATGAGTAGTGGGTTTGGATGACATCACCCCTTGTTTGATGCTTTTTGGAAGACCGAGCATGTAGAGCTCAATCCTTTGAGATTCGGGGTTAACAAGATTAGGACACATCAAGGATAATTCGGCGAAGCGTTGATTATAAGCCTTAAGATCGTTTCCGACCGCTTTCAAAGCTCTTAGTTCTTCCTCGAGCTTTCGGGTTTCTTCGCGCGGAAAATATTCAACAATCATCTTTTCCTTTAGATCGGCCCAAGAGAGGGCATGAGCTTCATCGGTACCCACCGATTGAACATAGGTGTTCCACCATGTTAGAGCAATTCCGGAGAAAGTGTGAGTGGAGTATTTGACCTTGTCTTGGTCCCGACAACCGCTTATGCTAAAGACGGCTTCCGTTTGCTCAAACCATCGGGTGAGCACGACCGGTCCCCCGGTTCCATCAAAAGTGTGAGGTTTGCACCCCATGAAAGCTTTATAGGAGCATCCCTCGTTTGAGTTTCCGGCTCCATTGTTGTTGTCGTTGTTGTTGTTGTTGTTGTGGTTGTTATTATTATTGTTGTTGGATGAGTGACCGGCCATGGCCGCATCTACGGCGGTAGCTATCATCCGTTCGAGAGCTTGTTCGGGAGTTTCATTGCGGCGTACACGACGAGGAGCCATTGTTCCTTCAAGACACAAGAATATCGTTGGTTAGTATTTTCAACGATACTAACCGGAGTATGGATTAAGGATGGAGAGAAAATTTTCCTTGACTCGCCCTAAATTCTTTATGTCATAATGTCGGAACGTCCATGTGAATCACCGTAATATAATCCCGGAAATTATATTACCCTGATTCTCATGTGCATTTAACATTACTTCATAAAGTCAAGGTGGCGCATCAACAAAATTTATCAACGTAAGATCAAGATCGAATACGAGTTAGATATGATAGAAGAGTTCGAGTATAAATGCACAAATAGTCAAGTAATTCCTACTTCAGTCTATATGCCGGTTGTAGTCTAGATTCACCTATGTACCCTATGACTCGGGGTGAACACAAATGAACTCTAAATCCCTACAACCAAGGCTCTGATACCAACTGTAGCGACCCCGACAGATCGTCAAGTGACGGCGTCGGCTACGTGGGTCCCATTACCTGATTATAAGTCTTTAAGATAACGTTTGACCAAAATATGTCGCCTTCATTTCAAAATAAAGATTGTTTCAAAGTTTACAAGAATTGTTCAACCAAAAGTTAAGTTACAACGTTATAAGTACGATTGAAATCCAGGCGACACAGTTTAAAGTAAAGTCAAAAGACGTTCCACGAAAAGCATGTATACTCGACATCCAATGCAAGTATCAAATAATGAGCGGAAGCATGTATCACATGTCGTGCAAGACCTGAGAAAAACATAGAAATCTGTCAACGAAAACGTTGGTGAGATCGTAAATGTATTTGTAAAAGTATATTTTGAATCACAAGGTTTAGTATCAAGGCGTATACATCTCTAAAGATGTGTTTGTAAACCACAAGATTTAGTATAAAGTGAATATCAAGCGTATACATCCCAAAGGATGTTGTCTGTATCACGAGCACCCAATTACCAAAACTTAACTGAATCTTCCCTCTGAATTTTGAATATAGTGTTAGAACATACACTATGCACGTTGAAATTATATTTCATCCACTAACGGTAGCGAACCGTCTGAATGAGGGTTCGTTAAACCCGTATGGCCACACAACATAATCACTCGCTTACACTTACACCCTGCAAGTGGAACTAATGATAATTGGATTGAGGACTTTTGTTCTAACTCGTCTGTATCTTTGTATTCGTATTTGTGTTCAAAGTATAAAAGTATGAAAAGTATATATACATGTGAAATGTATATAAATATGTAATGTATATGTTTCTCAGCCCACGATTTAAAAGAATAAAAATTGTTGAAAAGGTGGGACTATGATCTCACCTCGAGTGCACGAGTATAAATGTACTTCACAAAGTAAACGTGTGCATGAAAGTTGCTTAGCCTTGACCTAAACAAGTAAGTTATATCAATTAACCGGTTACGACACAAGGTCGGGTGAAATGTGTTCAATTAGTCCTATGGCTCGTTACGACTCAATCATAATAGCATATGAATCAAATTGTCATGTTTCATGCAAGGTACAAGTATAAAAACATGTTAGAACGATTGCACAAATATTTGGTTAAGTTTGATTAAAAGTCAACTTGGTCGGGTCAAAGTCAACAGAAAAGTCAACGGGGTCGGGTTGGATATCCGACAATTTTTCTAAGTTACATAATCATATATGAGCATGTTGGCCAAGTTTCATGTTAATCGGAAGTCCGTAGCATAGCAAACATTTTCATGTCAAATGACCAAGCGAACAGCCAGTTTTAGCTAAATGGGACGGCGTCCTGTGAAGCTAGACGGCGTCCCGGTTTGAAGGCTGGGACGGCGTCCCGAGAAGCTAGACGGCGTCCCGGCTGGTTTCCAGGCCCTGTTATTTCTAAGTGCACGAACCAACAATCAAACCAACCCAATTTACAAACCGCAAACAATTAGAACATGTATTTTATATCACCGGAAAGGTAATTTGACGAGGAAAACACCTAGACACATTTCATCAAGCAATTCAACACTTACACACCCCAAAACCGCATTTAAACGTCCATAATCAAGGTTCAAGTTCCAAATATGCATTTCATGATTCGGGCAACCAATTTACATGTATGATATGCCGTTTCGAAGGTAATCATACACACATTGCAACAAAATTATTATCTACAATATTTCATAGCATTTGGTGCATCGAAAGTTCATCTAAAGCTTATCAAACCCTAACGAAAATTCACAAAAATCAATAGTCATGAGTTTGATGTTTCCTTAATCAACCTATACATTAAAACGAAGCTAAAGATACTAGTAACACAATTAAAACATGCACTTTAACAATCTAACAACATTAACTCACCCAAAATCAAGGATTTAGCACACCCATTTCAAATGTTCAAACTAGTTACTCCAAACCACAAATCGAGCAAACAAAACATATATTCATGTTACACACGAGCCATAGACACTAACTAACACAATTTCAAGTATATAAAACGAATTTAGAGAAATTTAGTGTTTTAGAAGTGTTACCCAAAATGGATGAAATTGGTACCAAATCGAAGAGGATGATGAGAGGATCACGAATATGTAATTTGTTTTGAAGTTTGCTTCCCGATCCGAATTTAGATGATGATTCTATGAAGTTGGGGTTTGTGTGTGTTCTTGCTAGAGAGAAAGAGAGAGAGGGAGATGATGGAAATGGTGGAGAAATGGGTTGACTAGTTGACCTAGTCAACTAGTTTGCCCATTTGGCAACTCCGGTCCCTCGAGTTTCAAAGCGGGTGCGGGATTTAACCGATCGAATATTTTTAAAACGCTCGAGTAAACGGGTGATGTCAAAATTAAATAGCGGGAATATAATGAACGTTACTCACGGAAACCATTAATTTAAATACGAAAGATTATGTTTAAAAAAAAAAGACGGTGTTAAAATTAAATTTAACGGAAAAACGCGGGATGTTACACCGAAAACTCCGAAACACATACGCCAGTTTTTAGGACTAGCTGGTTACTACAGAAGGTTCATCCAAGACTTTTCCAGAATAGCAAAACCCTTGACTGCATTAACGCATAAAGGGAAGAAATTTGAATGGAATGATGAACAAGAGAAAGCGTTTCAGTTATTGAAGAAAAAGCTAACTACGGCACCTATATTGTCATTGCCTGAAGGGAATGATGATTTTGTGATTTATTGTGATGCATCAAAGCAAGGTCTCGGTTGTGTATTAATGCAACGAACGAAGGTGATTGCTTATGCGTCTAGACAATTGAAGATTCACGAACAAAATTATACGACGCATGATTTGGAATTAGGCGCGGTTGTTTTTGCATTAAAGACTTGGAGGCACTACTTATATGGGGTCAAAAGTATTATATATACCGACCACAAAAGTCTTCAACACATATTTAATCAGAAACAACTGAATATGAGGCAGCGTAGGTGGATTGAATTGTTAAATGATTACGACTTTGAGATTCGTTACCACCCGGGGAAGGCAAATGTGGTAGCCGATGCCTTGAGCAGGAAGGACAGAGAACCCATTCGAGTAAAATCTATGAATATAATGATTCATAATAACATTACTACTCAAATAAAGGAGGCGCAACAAGGAGTTTTAAAAGAGGGAAATTTAAAGGATGAAATACCCAAAGGATCGGAGAAGCATCTTAATATTCGGGAAGACGGAACCCGGTATAGGGCTGAAAGGATTTGGGTACCAAAATTTGGAGATATGAGAGAAATGGTACTTAGAGAAGCTCATAAAACCAGATACTCAATACATCCTGGAACGGGGAAGATGTACAAGGATCTCAAGAAACATTTTTGGTGGCCGGGTATGAAAGCCGATGTTGCTAAATACGTAGGAGAATGTTTGACGTGTTCTAAGGTCAAAGCTGAGCATCAGAAACCATCAGGTCTACTTCAACAACCCGAAATCCCGGAATGGAAATGGGAAAACATTACCATGGATTTCATCTCTAAATTGCCAAGGACTGCAAGTGGTTTTGATACTATTTGGGTAATAGTTGATCGTCTCACCAAATCAGCACACTTCCTACCAATAAGAGAAGATGACAAGATGGAGAAGTTAGCACGACTGTATTTGAAGGAAGTCGTCTCCAGACATGGAATACCAATCTCTATTATCTCTGATAGGGATGGCAGATTTATTTCAAGATTCTGGCAGACATTACAGCAAGCATTAGGAACTCGTCTAGACATGAGTACTGCCTATCATCCACAAACTGATGGGCAGAGCGAAAGGACGATACAAACGCTTGAAGACATGCTACGAGCATGTGTTATTGATTTCGGAAATAGTTGGGATCGACATCTACCGTTAGCAGAATTTTCCTACAACAACAGCTACCATTCAAGCATTGAGATGGCGCCGTTTGAAGCACTTTATGGTAGAAAGTGCAGGTCTCTGATTTGTTGGAGTGAGGTGGGGGATAGACAGATTACGGGTCCGGAGATTATACAAGAAACTACCGAGAAGATCATCCAAATTCAACAACGGTTGAAAACTGCCCAAAGTCGACAAAAGAGCTACGCTGACATTAAAAGAAAAGATATAGAATTTGAAATTGGAGAGATGGTCATGCTTAAAGTTGCACCTTGGAAAGGCGTTGTTCGATTTGGTAAACGAGGGAAATTAAATCCAAGGTATATTGGACCATTCAAGATTATTGATCGTGTCGGACCAGTAGCTTACCGACTTGAGTTACCTCAACAACTCGCGGCTGTACATAACACTTTCCACGTCTCGAATTTGAAGAAATGTTTTGCTAAAGAAGATCTCACTATTCCGTTAGATGAAATCCAAATCAACGAAAAACTTCAATTCATCGAAGAACCCGTCGAAATAATGGATCGTGAGGTTAAAAGACTTAAGCAAAACAAGATACCAATTGTTAAGGTTCGATGGAATGCTCGTAGAGGACCCGAGTTCACCTGGGAGCTTGAAGATCAGATGAAGAAGAAATACCCGCATCTATTTCCAGAAGATTCATCAACACCTTCAACAGCTTAAAATTTCGGGACGAAATTTATTTAACGGGTAGGTACTGTAGTGACCCGAACTTTTCCATGTTTATATATATTAATTGAGATTGATATTTACATGATTAAATGTTTCCAACATGTTAAGCAATCAAACTTGTTAAGACTTGATTAATTGAAATATCTTTCATATAGACAATTGACCACCCAAGTTGACCGGTGATTCACGAACGTTAAAACTTGTAAAAACTATATGATGACATATATATGGATATATATATAGTTAACATGATACTATGATAAGTAAACATATCATTAAGTATATTAACAATGAACTACATATGTAAAAACAAGACTACTAACTTAATGATTTTTAAACGAGACATATATGTAACGATTATCGTTGTAAAGACATTTAATGTATATATATCATATTAAGAGATATTCATACATGATAATATCATGATAATATAATAATTTAAAATCTCATTTGATATTATAAACATTGGGTTAACAACATTTAACAAGATCGTTAACCTAAAAGTTTCAAAACAACACTTACATGTAACGACTAACGATGACTTAACGACTCAGTTAAAATGTATATACAAGTAGTGTTTTAATATGTATTTATACACTTTTGAAAGACTTCAATACACTTATCAAAATACTTCTACTTAACAAAAATGCTTACAATTATATCCTCGTTCAGTTTCATCAACAATTCTACTCGTATGCACCCGTATTCGTACTCGTACAATACACAGCTTTTAGATGTATGTACTATTGGTATATACACTCCAATGATCAGCTCTTAGCAGCCCATGTGAGTCACCTAACACATGTGGGAACCATCATTTGGCAACTAGCATGAAATATCTCATAAAATTACAAAAATATGAGTAATCATTCATGACTTATTTACATGAAAACAAAATAACATATCCTTTATATCTAATCCATACACCAACGACCAAAAACACCTACAAACACTTTCATTCTTCAATTTTCTTCATCTAATTGATCTCTCTCAAGTTCTATCTTCAAGTTCTAAGTGTTCTTCATAAATTCCAAAAGTTCTAGTTTCATAAAATCAAGAATACTTTCAAGTTTGCTAGCTCACTTCCAATCTTGTAAGGTGATCATCCAACCTAAAGAAATCTTTGTTTCTTACAGTAGGTTATCATTCTAATACAAGGTAATAATCATATTCAAACTTTGGTTCAATTTCTATAACTATAACAATCTTATTTTAAGTGATGATCTTACTTGAACTTGTTTTCGTGTCATGATTCTGCTTCAAGAACTTCGAGCCATCCAAGGATCCATTGAAGCTAGATCCATTTTTCTCTTTTCCAGTAGGTTTATCCAAGGAACTTAAGGTAGTAATGATGTTCATAACATCATTCAATTCATACATATAAAGCTATCTTATTCGAAGGTTTAAACTTGTAATCACTAGAACATAGTTTAGTTAATTCTAAACTTGTTCGCAAACAAAAGTTAATCCTTCTAACTTGACTTTTAAAATCAACTAAACACATGTTCTATATCTATATGATATGCTAACTTAATGATTTAAAACCTGGAAACACGAAAAACACCGTAAAACCGGATTTACGCCGTCGTAGTAACACCGCGGGCTGTTTTGGGTTAGTTAATTAAAAACTATGATAAACTTTGATTTAAAAGTTGTTATTCTGAGAAAATTATTTTTATTATGAACATGAAACTATATCCAAAAATTATGGTTAAACTCAAAGTGGAAGTATGTTTTCTAAAATGGTCATCTAGGCGTCGTTCTTTCGACTGAAATGACTACCTTTACAAAAACGACTTGTAACTTATTTTTCCGACTATAAACCTATACTTTTTCTGTTTAGATTCATAAAATAGAGTTCAATATGAAACCATAGCAATTTGATTCACTCAAAACGGATTTAAAATGAAGAAGTTATGGGTAAAACAAGATTGGATAATTTTTCTCATTTTAGCTACGTGAAAATTGGTAACAAATCTATTCCAACCATAACTTAATCAACTTGTATTGTATATTATGTAATCTTGAGATACCATAGACACGTATACAATGTTTCGACCTATCATGTCGACACATCTATATATATTTCGGAACAACCATAGACACTCTATATGTGAATGTTGGAGTTAGCTATACAGGGTTGAGGTTGATTCCAAAATATATTTAGTTTGAGTTGTGATCAATACTGAGATACGTATACACTGGGTCGTGGATTGATTCAAGATAATATTTATCGATTTATTTCTGTACATCTAACTGTGGACAACTAGTTGTAGGTTACTAACGAGGACAGCTGACTTAATAAACTTAAAACATCAAAATATATTAAAAGTGTTGTAAATATATTTTGAACATACTTTGATATATATGTATATATTGTTATAGGTTCGTGAATCAACCAGTGGCCAAGTCTTACTTCCCGACGAAATAAAAATCTGTGAAAGTGAGTTATAGTCCCACTTTTAAAATCTAATATTTTTGGGATGAGAATACATGCAGGTTTTATAAATGATTTACAAAATAGACACAAGTACGTGAAACTACATTCTATGGTTGAATTATCGAAATCGAATATGCCCCTTTTTATTAAGTCTGGTAATCTAAGAATTAGGGAACAGACACCCTAATTGACGCGAATCCTAAAGATAGATCTATCGGGCCTAACAAGCCCCATCCAAAGTACCGGATGCTTTAGTACTTCGAAATTTATATCATATCCGAAGGGTGTCCCGGAATGATGGGGATATTCTTATATATGCATCTTGTTAATGTCGGTTACCAGGTGTTCACCATATGAATGATTTTTATCTCTATGTATGGGATGTGTATTGAAATATGAAATCTTGTGGTCTATTATTATGATTTGATATATATAGGTTAAACCTATAACTCACCAACATTTTTGTTGACGTTTTAAGCATGTTTATTCTCAGGTGATTATTAAGAGCTTCCGCTGTCGCATACTTAAATAAGGACAAGATTTGGAGTCCATGCTTGTATGATATTGTGTAAAAACTGCATTCAAGAAACTTATTTGGTTGTAACATATTTGTATTGTAAACCATTATGTAATGGTCGTGTGTAAACAGGATATTTTAGATTATCATTATTTGATAATCTACGTAAAGCTTTTTAAAACTTTATTGATGAAATAAAGGTTATGGTTTGTTTAAAAATGAATGCAGTCTTTGAAAAACGTCTCATATAGAGGTCAAAACCTCGCAACGAAATCAATTAATATGGAACGTTTTTAATCAATAAGAATGGGACATTTCACACGCCAATTTCAATACCATAAATTAAGGCAGTGATGTAGAATGGCTGATCAATAGGATGATGCAGCAATCTTACTTGGCGTATCCTTTCAGAAATAGCTGCTTGTCTTTGCTCAAGCAATTCAGGTACAGTGATCTCCAGCCTGTAAGCCTCTCTTTCATCTGGATTCATCCTTCTTAGATCTGGCTCACCTTGGGCAACTGAGTCATCTTCCCAAGTTGTGTGTTTATTATGACTTTTTGGGGAAGATGGAGGATACATGATTGATTCTGCTTTGCCAGAAGAACTTACTGAGAACTGATTAATATGTGTAGTGACCCGAACTTTTCCATGTTTATATATATTAATTGAGATTGATATTTACATGATTAAATGTTTCCAACATGTTAAGCAATCAAACTTATTAAGACTTGATTAATTGAAATATGTTTCATATAGACAATTGACCACCCAAGTTGACCGGCGATTCACGAACGTTAAAACTTGTAAAAATGACATGACGATATATATATGGATATACATATGGTTAACATGAGATTATGATAAGTAAGTATCTCCATAAGTATATTAACAATGAGTTATATACATATAAACAAGACTACTAACTTAAGGATTTCGAAACGAGACATATATGTAACGATTATCGTTGTAACGACATTTAAATGTATATATATCATATTAAGATATATTAATATATCATAATATCATGATAATATAATAATTTAACATCTCATTAGATATAATAAACAATGGGTTAACAACATTAATTGAGATCGTTAACTTAAAGGTTTCAAAACAACACTTACATGTAACGACTAACGATGACTTAACGACTCAGTTAAAATGTATATACATGTAGTGTATTTAGATGTATTAAAATACTTTTGGAAGACTTCAAGACATATATCAAAACACTCATACTTAACGAAAATGGTTACAGTTACTTTTCCATTCTTTTCTTTCATCAAGAATTCTAGTCGTATTCTTACCCGTATTATACACAGCTTCAAAACGTACTTACTATGAGTATATACCAATAGGAATGATGTCAAAGCTAAGGTATACGAAATAGTTTATATTTTACTAGGAAAAACTATTAAATACGATACAATTTTACACAAGATATTTATTTATTTATAGAATGGATATACTTAAACCTTGCTACAACACTTATAGGCAGTGTACCTAATCGTACAGTAGTGTAGTTTTTAGTAAGTCCGGTTCGTTCCACAGGGAATCTTTTTTAAACAAAGCTCAACACTATATTAGTTTACTTTTATAAAAATACAAACATATATATAAGTAATATTATTATTATAAAGGGGGGTTTTTACCGTTTAATGACCGGTTTGTCGATTTTAAAACTTTAGTCGCAGTTAAAACCTAATGTAAAATATTAAATAAATAAAAGAATTAATTTAAAGCGTAAAATAAATAACGATAATGAAATTGCAATAAAAGTGCGATAAAATAAAATTGCGATAATTAAAAAGTACGATAATTAAAAGTGCGATTAAATACAATAACAATAAAAATGCGATAATTAGAAGTGCAATTAAATATAAAATAAAGGAAATTAAATATGAAATAAAAGAATTATGCTTATTTAAACTTCCGTAATCATGATGTTTGACGTGTTGATTTTAGTTTTATGCCCATGGGTTAATTGTCCTTTGTCCTGGATTATTTAATATGTCCGTCTGGTTTTTGTCCATAACAGTCCATCAGTCATAAATATAAAGTGCGAGTGTCCTCGTCAAATTATTCTTATACCCGAAGTTAAATATTCCAACTAATTGGGGATTCGAATTGTAACAAGGTTTTAATACTTTGTTTAATGAATACACCAGGTTATCGACTGCGTGTAAACCAAGGTTTTACTACTTTGTTAACAATTACACCAATTACCCTTGAATGTAATTCACCCCTGTTTTAATTATTCTAGTGGCTATTAATCCATTCCCGTGTCCGGTTAAATGAACGATTATTCGTACATATAAATACCCCGCCCATCGTGTCCGATTGAGTGTATATGGTAATTTATAGGGACGCCCAATTGTAAATCTTTATATTAACATTAACAAACTATCATTTAGTTAAACAAATATAAAGCCCATGAATAGCCCATAGTCTAATTTCCACAAGTGTCGTTCTTTTGTCCAAACCCCAATTATGGTACAAAGCCCAATTACCCAATTTTAGTAATTAGCCCAACATCATGATTACTTCGTTTTAAATAAGCATAATAATAACTTAGCTACGAGACATTAATGTAAAAAGGTTGAACATAACTTACAATGATTAAAAATAGCGTAGCGTTACACGGATAGAGTTTCGACTTACACCCTTACAACATTCGCTAACATACCCTTATTATTAGAATTAAAATTAAAATTAAAATATAAATTATATATATATATATCGTTTACGTATGATAAGAAGAAAAAAAGATTATTTTTACGATCAGAATTCGGTTGGCTTTATAGGCATTTTTTCATTTTGGGGCTCCGCGACTCGCGGCATATTTTGCCTTCAAACTCCGCGAGTCGCGGAGTTTGAAATTCCAGCTCACACTTTGGAGTCTTTCTCTGCCGACGGTTTTTATTTATAAATATAATATATATATAATTAATATAATTAATTATATATTATATTATATTTATATACATAGTTAACTTGTAATTTTTAGTCCGTTGCGTCGAGCGTTGAGAGTTGACTCTGGTCCCGGTTCCGGATTTTCGAACGTCCTTGCGTACAATTTAATATCTTGTACTTTGCGTTTTGAATCTTGTACTCTTGTAATTTCGAGACGTTTCTTATCAATAATTGGAACCTTTTTGATTGTCTTTTGTACTTTTGAGCTTTTTGGTCGTTTGCGTCTTCAATTCGTCGAATCTGTCTTTTGTCTTCACCTTTTATTATTTAAACGAATATCACTTGTAAATAGAACAATTGCAACTAAAAGCTTGTCTTTCTTGAGGAATAATGCTATGAAATATATGTTCGTTTTTAGCATTATCAAGGAACTAGCAAGGGATTCCACTCTTGATTATGTCATGTATTACTAATCAATTTTAACTTCTACCATGAGCTAGTCAACTAACTAGAACTCCTTTTAACCCCACTCACCACTCACCAATTACCACTCATCATTCACTCCATTTCACTTCCAATTCTCTTTCTAATTCTCTCTCAACACACACACACTATTATGAATGTATTTTTCCAGTAGTTAATCATCATCTTCATCAAAAATCACTTCAAGAATCAAGCTATAATCATCATAGGAAGAACACTTCAAGAACACTTCAAAAATCCCTTCAAGTTTACTAATTTACTTCCAAGCTTTCTAATCCATTCCAAGTAATCATCTAAGATCAAGAAACCTTTGTTATATACAGTAGGTTATCTTTGTTATTCAAGGTAATATTCATATTCAAATTTTGATTCAATTTCTATAACTATAAACTATCTTAATTCGAGTAAAAATCTTACTTGAACTTGTTTTTGTGTCATGATCCTACTTAAAGAACTTTCAAGCCATCCAAGATCCTTTGAAGCTAGATCATTTCTTGTCACTTCCAGTAGGTTTACCTACTAAACTTGAGGTAGTAATGATGTTCATAACATTATTTGATTCATATATATAAAACAATCTTATTCGAAGGTTTAAACTCGTAATCACTAGAACATAGTTTAGTTAATTCTAAACTTGTTCGCAAACAAAAGTTAATCCTTCTAACTTGACTTTTAAAATTAACTACACACATGTTCTATATCTATATGATATGCTAGCTTAATGATTTAAAACCTGGAAACACGAAAAACACC
This sequence comes from Rutidosis leptorrhynchoides, assembly GCF_046630445.1. Taxonomy (NCBI): domain Eukaryota; kingdom Viridiplantae; phylum Streptophyta; class Magnoliopsida; order Asterales; family Asteraceae; genus Rutidosis; species Rutidosis leptorrhynchoides. The sequence goes on from NC_092335.1 coordinate 616,593,087, forward strand.
GTAAAACCAGATTTACGCCGTCGTAGTAACACCGCGGGCTGTTTTGGGTTAGTTAATTAAAAACTATGATAAACTTTGATTTAAAAGTTGTTATTTTGAGAAAATGATTTTTATTGTGAACATGAAACTATATCCAAAAATTATGGTTAAACTCAAAGTGGAAGTATGTTTTCTAAAATGGTCATATAGACGTCGTTCTTTCGACTGAAATGACTACCTTTACAAAAACGACTTGTAACTTATTTTTCAGACTATAAACCTATACTTTTCTATTTAGATTCATAAAATAGAGTTTAATATGAAACCATAGCAATTTTATTCACTCAAAACGGATTTAAAATGAAGACGTTATGGGTAAAACAAGATTGGATAATTTTTCTCATTTTAGCTACGTGAAAATTGGTAACAAATCTATTCCAACCATAACTTAATCAACTTGTATTGTATATTATGTAATCTTGAGATACCATAGACACGTATACAATGTTTCGACCTATCATGTCGACACATCTATATATATTTCAGAACAACCATAGACACTCTATATGTGAATGTTGGAGTTAGCTATACAGGGTTGAGGTTGATTCCAAAATATATATAGTTTGAGTTGTGATCAATACTGAGATATGTATACACTGGGTCGTGGATTGATTCAAGATAATATTTATCGATTTATTTCTGTACATCTAACTGTGGACAACTAGTTGTAGGTTACTAACGAGGACAGCTGACTTAATAAACTTAAAACATCAAAATATATTAAAAGTGTTGTAAATATATTTTAAACATACTTTTATATATATGTATATATTGTTATAGGTTCGTGAATCAACCAGTGGCCAAGTATTACTTCCCGACGAAGTAAAAATCTGTGAAAGTGAGTTATAGTCCCACTTTTAAAATCTAATATTTTTGGGATGAGAATACATGCAGGTTTTATAAATGATTTACAAAATAGACATAAGTACGTGAAACTACATTCTATGGTTGAATTATCGAAATCGAATATGCCCCTTTTTATTAAGTCTGGTAATCTAAGAATTAGGGAATAGATACTCTAATTGACGCGAATCCTAAAGATAGATCTATTGGGCCTAACAAACCCCATCCAAAGTACCGGATGCTTTAGTACTTCGAAATTTATATCATATCCGAAGGGTGTCCCGGAATGATGGGGATATTCTTATATATATGCATCTTGTTAATGTCGGTTACCAGGTGTTCACCATATGAATGATTTTTATCTCTATGTATGGGATGTGTATTGAAATATGAAATCTTGTGGTCTATTGTTACGATTTGATATATATAGGTTAAACCTATAACTCACCAACATTTTTGTTGACGTTTAAAGCATGTTTATTCTCAGGTGAATACTAAGAGCTTCCGCTGTTGCATACTAAAATAAGGACAAGATTTGGAGTCCATGTTTGTATGATATTGTGTAAACACTGCATTCAAGAAACTGATTTCGATGTAACATATTTGTATTGTAAACCATTATGTAATGGTCGTGTGTAAACAGGATATTTTAGATTATCATTATTTGATAATCTACGTAAAGCTTTTTAAACCTTTATTTATGAAATAAAGGTTATGGTTTGTTTTAAAAATGAATGCAGTCTTTGAAAAACGTCTCATATAGAGGTCAAAACCTCGCAACGAAATCAATTAATATGGAACGTTTTTAATCAATAAGAACGGGACATTTCAGTTGGTATCCGAGCGTTGGTCTTAGAGAACCAGAAAATTTGCATTAGTGTGTCTTATCGAGTTTGTTAGGATGCATTAGTGAGTCTGGACTTCGACCGTGTTTTCTTTAAAAATGATTGCTTAACATTTTTGTTGGAAACTATATATTTTTAACATATGAATATTATGTGATATATTAATCTCTTAACGTGTTTGATATTATGTGATAGATGTCTACCTCTAGAACAAGTCCCATTGACTCACCTAATAATAATGAAGAGTCAAATGTAAATTGGAATGATTCGTGGACTGATTCACAAGTTCCCGAAGAGGAACCGGAAGAAGAGTCGGAACCGGAAGAAGAATCGGAACCGGAAGAAGAATCGGAACCGGAAGAAGAAATAGAACCGGTGGGGGAAATAATAAAACGGTTAAGTAAAAGAGAATCCTCAACCAACCGACCAAGGTTAATTATGGTCAATGGTGTTTCCGCCAAGGAAGCAAAATATTGGGAGGATTACCAATTCTCCGATGAATCGGATTCCGACGAGAATTCCGATGATGTTATCGAAATTACCCCAACTGAATTTAAAAAGGCAAAAGAAAATAATAAGGGAAAGGGCATAAAAATAGAAAAATCTAATTCCAACCCCGATGAACTTTATATGTATCGTCTGTTGGGATTTAACAAGTTTGAGAAGTCTTAAAACCTTTTAAGAATCTTAATAAACGGAAGCGTGTAATTATCAAATTTTACTTGTTGAACTTTAAACCAATTAAAGCTAAATCCCAATAGGATCAAGTTGTGAAATAATGCTTACAAATTAAAAGGAAGGGAGTGATTTATACCTCCTCAAAACAAAGTTTGAGTGCTGAATTGAAGAGGAAATGATGAAGAATTAATGCACCAACACTACCCTTTAACTCGGTTACACCTTAGAACCTTAATGAGCTAATAAACCAAGCTTCAAGACCACTTTATTTGGCTTCCAAAACCGAACAGCAGCTGCTCCAAAATGAGCAGGAAGTTGATGAAGTTGATGACTTGAGAAAGCTTCTAACTTGAAGCCTCAAGTGTGCTATACCCACAAGCTTTGATCACCAACACACCCTTTGTATTTAGTTAGGATTTAGAACACTTGAATGTGAAAAATAGCAAGCAAAGGAACCCCCTTTGAGTTCAAAACAGTTCGGCAATGTGGACTGCAGAACCAGAATTTTTGAAGCCACTTTTATGTGTGTTATTCCCTCTTTCTTGAGTCAAGGCCTTGGTTAATACATTAGCATGCACCTTGGCACTTGTGTGTTATTAAAAGTAAACATTGACAAGGCATGCTTGTGAGTCTTGGAGTCACAAAAACTGCACTATCTATATTATATAACAATGTATTTATACATATATATAAACTAGATATATATATAAAACATGTATATATTTTTATGTTACTTTTATATTTTATAAACCCTTTTATAAAATATAACACAATATAATCATTTAAACTTATAAACAATTATGTATAAATTATCCAAATAATTTATCTCAAGTGATAACATTTTGAAAAACTGATTTTCTAAAATCCAAGTGTCGCGTATTTATTTAATGATCCATTCATTAAGATTAAATACGATTAAGGTGTCGGCAAGCTTGTTATTGGGTATGACCCGACTTGGATCATAACACATTAGCCACATTAATTTAATATGTCTCTCGGGCATACGAAATACCTTCAATCTCCCACTTGCACGAGAAACATATGAATTAATGCAAGTGATGGATACCACCTAACGACCGTCCATCACCCCCAATATGTTATGACTTTGTGCCATTCAATAACATCATCCCTTTCGAGTTCCCATCTCGAATATGAATAAGTGAATATTTCATTATTTCCTTTCGTCCTAGATGTCATGTTAAATCCAAGAGACACAGAGTGATCACTCTCTTTCTAGATTTAACTTTATCAGGCCTTAGACATCTGACTCTCAACGAATAAGAGGGACAAATTCCATCTTGACTACATACGTCCTAAATATGTACCTTGCATTGTACCTGAGCTCTTCCTTATGAACTACCATATTTCAGAATAGCGAAGGAAAGAATCAAGGCACAATACTTGGTAAATATCTGAACCCAATATGTATCTCAGGTCAGAGGATACAATGATATTCGCCTTTACTCAAGATTACATGTGATCAACCACAAAGGCTCCATTTAGTAAGTCTTGAGGGCGGGTCTTCCAATATTTGTATCTCACAAATATCTATAAACCTTGGTTGCAACCTTGCACCACATTCATCCCGTGAATGTATACCAATCCGAGTTCATAATAGTCTAAACCTCACATTTGCTCCCACAAACGTGATCGACTACGGAATTTAGAATAATTACTTATTCATGGATAAAATATGCAAAATAGGAACATAACTCAAAATAAATTAATACCATAATTATATTTAGTGAGTTTGAACAATTTCGTTCCGTTACAATACTTAAAACAGATCATTACCAATCACTAGAATATCGAAGCCCTAATGCACAAACATGTCCTGCATGTTTTGATCCATGTAAGAGCTTCGTGAGAGGATCCGCTATATTAAGATCTGTGTTAACTTTGCGAATACATATCTTTCCTTTTTCAACTTCATCCCTTATGTAATTGAATCTCCGCTCAATGTGACGGGTCTTTTGGTGAGCACGAGGTTCCTTGATTTGAGCAATCGCACCTTCGTTGTCACAAAAGATCTCAAGAGGGTATTGAATGGTAGGGATCACTCCTAAGTCGTCGATAAATTTCTTCATCCATGCAGCTTCCTGAGCTGCCAATGAGGCGGCAATGTACTCTGACTCTGTAGTGGATAATGCAACAACATCCGGTTTTGAACTCTTCCAAGAGACCGCATGTAGTGACCCGAACTTTTCCATGTTTATATATATTAATTGAGATTGATATTTACATGATTAAATGTTTCCAACATGTTAAGCAATCAAACTTGTTAAGACTTGATTAATTGAAATATGTTTCATATAGACAATTGACCACCCAAGTTGACCGGTGATTCACGAACGTTAAAACTTGTAAAAACTATATGATGACATATATATGGATATATATATAGTTAACATGATACTATGATAAGTAAACATATCATTAAGTATATTAACAATGAACTACATATGTAAAAACAAGACTACTAACTTAATGATTTTTAAACGAGACATATATGTAACGATTATCGTTGTAAAGACATTTAATGTATATATATCATATTAAGAGATATTCATACATGATAATATCATGATAATATAATAATTTAAAATCTCATTTGATATTATAAACATTGGGTTAACAACATTTAACAAGATCGTTAACCTAAAAGTTTCAAAACAACACTTACATGTAACGACTAACGATGACTTAACGACTCAGTTAAAATGTATATACATGTAGTGTTTTAATATGTATTTATACACTTTTGAAAGACTTCAATACACTTATCAAAATACTTCTACTTAACAAAAATGCTTACAATTACATCCTCGTTCAGTTTCATCAACAATTCTACTCGTATGCACCCGTATTCGTACTCGTACAATACACAGCTTTTAGATGTATGTACTATTGGTATATACACTCCAATGATCAGCTCTTAGCAGCCCATGTGAGTCACCTAACACATGTGGGAACCATCATTTGGCAACTAGCATGAAATATCTCATAAAATTACAAAAATATGAGTAATCATTCATGACTTATTTACATGAAAACAAAATAACATATCCTTTATATTTAATCCATACACCAACGACCAAAAACACCTACAAACACTTTCATTCTTCAATTTTCTTCATCTAATTGATCTCTCTCAAGTTCTATCTTCAAGTTCTAAGTGTTCTTCATAAATTCCAAAAGTTCTAGTTTCATAAAATCAAGAATACTTTCAAGTTTGCTAGCTCACTTCCAATCTTGTAAGGTGATCATCCAACCTCAAGAAATCTTTGTTTCTTACAGTAGATTATCATTCTAATACAAGGTAATAATCATATTCAAACTTTGGTTCAATTTCTATAACTATAACAATCTTATTTCAAGTGATGATCTTACTTGAACTTGTTTTCGTGTCATGATTTTGCTTCAAGAACTTTGAGCCATCCAAGGATCCATTGAAGCTAGATCCATTTTTCTCTTTTCCAGTAGGTTCATCCAAGGAACTTAAGGTAGTAATGATGTTCATAACATCATTCGATTCATACATATAAAGCTATCTTATTCGAAGGTTTAAACTTGTAATCACTAGAACATAGTTTAGTTAATTCTAAACTTGTTCGCAAACAAAAGTTAATCCTTCTAACTTGACTTTTAAAATCAACTAAACACATGTTCTATATCTATATGAAATGCTAACTTAATGATTTAAAACCTGGAAACACGAAAAACACCGTAAAACCGGATTTACGCCGTCGTAGTAACACCGCGGGCTGTTTTGGGTTAGTTAATTAAAAACTATGATAAACTTTGATTTAAAAGTTGTTATTCTGAGAAAATTATTTTTATTATGAACATGAAACTATATCCAAAAATTATGGTTAAACTCAAAGTGGAAGTATGTTTTCTAAAATGGTCATCTAGACGTCGTTCTTTCGACTGAAATGACTACCTTTACAAGAATGACTTGTAACTTATTTTTACGACTATAAACCTATACTTTTTCTGTTTAGATTCATAAAATAGAGTTCAATATGAAACCATAGCAATTTGATTCACTCAAAACGGATTTAAAATGAAGAAGTTATGGGTAAAACAAGATTGGATAATTTTTCTCATTTTAGCTACGTGAAAATTGGTAACAAATCTATTCCAACCATAACTTAATCAACTTGTATTGTATATTATGTAATCTTGAGATACCATAGACACGTATACAATGTTTCGACCTATCATGTCGACACATCTATATATATTTCGGAACAACCATAGACACTCTATATGTGAATGTTGGAGTTAGCTATACAGGGTTGAGGTTGATTCCAAAATATATTTAGTTTGAGTTGTGATCAATACTGAGATACGTATACACTGGGTCGTGGATTGATTCAAGATAATATTTATCGATTTATTTCTGTACATCTAACTGTGGACAACTAGTTGTAGGTTACTAACGAGGACAGCTGACTTAATAAACTTAAAACATCAAAATATATTAAAAGTGTTGTAAATATATTTTGAACATACTTTGATATATATGTATATATTGTTATAGGTTCGTGAATCAACCAGTGGCCAAGTCTTACTTCCCGACGAAGTAAAAATCTGTGAAAGTGAGTTATAGTCCCACTTTTAAAATCTAATATTTTTGGGATGAGAATACATGCAGGTTTTATAAATGATTTACAAAATAGACACAAGTACGTGAAACTACATTCTATGGTTGAATTATCGAAATCGAATATGCCCCTTTTTATTAAGTCTGGTAATCTAAGAATTAGGGAACAGACACCCTAATTGACGCGAATCCTAAAGATAGATCTATTGGGCCTAACAAACCCCATCCAAAGTACCGGATGCTTTAGTACTTCGAAATTTATATCATATCCGAAGGGTGTCCCGGAATGATGGGGATATTCTTATATATGCATCTTGTTATTGTCGGTTACCAGGTGTTCACCATATGAATGATTTTTATCTCTATGTATGGGATGTGTATTGAAATATGAAATCTTGTGGTCTATTGTTACGATTTGATATATATCGGTTAAACCTATAACTCACCAACATTTTTGTTGACATTTTAAGCATGTTTATTCTCAGGTGATTATTAAGAGCTTCCGCTGTTGCATACTTAAATAAGGACAAGATTTGGAGTCCATGCTTGTATGATATTGTGTAAAAACTGCATTCAAGAAACTTATTTTGTTGTAACATATTTGTATTGTAAACCATTATGTAATGGTCGTGTGTAAACAGGATATTTTAGATTATCATTATTTGATAATCTACGTAAAGCTTTTTAAACCTTTATTGATGAAATAAAGGTTATGGTTTGTTTAAAAATGAATGCAGTCTTTGAAAAACGTCTCATATAGAGGTCAAAACCTCGCAACGAAATCAATTAATATGGAACGTTTTTAATCAATAAGAACGGGACATTTCAGTTGGTATCCGAGCGATGGTCTTAGAGAACCAGAATTTTGCATTAGTGTGTCTTATCTAGTTTGTTAGGATGCATTAGTGAGTCTGGACTTCGACCGTGTTTACTTGAAAAATGATTGCTTAACAAATTTTGTTGGAAACTATATATTTTTAACATGTGAATATTATGTGATATATTAATCTCTTAACGCGTTTGATATTATGTGATAGATGTCTACCTCTAGAACAAGTCCCATTGACTCACCTAATAATAATGAAGAGTCAAATGTAAATTGGAATGATTCGTGGACTGATTCACAAGTTCCCGAAGAGGAACCGGAAGAAGAGTCGGAACCGGAAGAAGAATCGGAACCGGAAGAAGAATTGGAACCGGATGAAGAAATAGAACCGGTGGGGGAAATAATAAAACGGTTAAGTAAAAGAAAATCCTCAACCAACCGACCAAGGTTAATTATGGTCAATGGTGTTTCCGCCAAGGAAGCAAAATATTGGGAGGATTACCAATTCTCTGATGAATCATATTCCGACGAGAATTCCGATGATGTTATAGAAATTACCCCAACTGAATTTAAAAAGGCAAAAGAAAATAATAAGGGAAAGGGCATAAAAATAGAGAAATCTAATTCCAACCCCGATGAACTGTATATGTATCGTCAACCCCCGAAGTCCTTAAGTTGTAACAATGACCCGGGAACCTCTAAACCACCAGGTTTTTCTAAACCAATGTGGATAACGATGACTCGTATTAGGGGAACATCATATATCCCTAGAAACTTGGCAAAACGAACAAAAATCGAAGAAGAAGAAACGAACGAGTCGGAATAAGATAGTTGTATTCGTGTGGTGTAATATATGTAATATAGTGTTCTTATGCTTTATGATATATGTAAAAATTGCTTGTATTAATAAGTATTTTTTTTATGAATCTAACTCTTGTCTATTTTACAGTTTAAAAATACAAAATGGATAGACAGCCCAATATTTTAAGAGACCTACCCGGAGACATGATTGATGAAATCTTGTCTAGAGTCGGCCAGAATTCCTCGGCACAACTATTTAAGGCGAGATCAGTTTGTAAGACATTCGAAGAACGTTCCAAGAATGTCTTGGTTTATAAGAGACTTTCGTTTGAAAGATGGGGGATATCACATTGGGAAACCCATAAGTTACGATGTGTTTACTTTGACGCATATATTGCGGGGAACCCAAATGCTATTTTACGCAACGGGTTAAGAAATTATTTTGACTCAATATATCCGAATATTGGACTTCGTGATTTAGAAAAAGCGGCTAACATGCAACATAAAGAAGCATGTTATGCTTACGGATTAGTAATGTTCGCTTCTCACCAGAGTGAGAACAAGAACATCGGGCTACGACTATTAAACAAAACATTTCCACAAGTGACGGAGTCGGTAATTGGGGTAAGAAATGAGGTTTTTAGATTGTTACGGGACTGTTGGACATTACGTAACCCTCATCCCTTTGACGACGTTACAACACGCTGTCTTATCAACGGCCATAACGGTTATGTTGCACAAGACCAAGGATGGGAAGTAGTCCTAGTAAAACCAGAATGCATGACTTGTTTCTGGACGTATGAATTACGTGTCTTTATTGCCTTTGCTGAACGACTTGTGTATTAGCTAGAATTATCTTCACAACTATCTTGTATCAAAGTTATTGTGTGCTATATTTCATGCTTTATGTAAAATAAGCGGTATTGTAAGTTTGTAAAATATTGTATAAAAGTTTGAACGCGAAATATTATTATAATCAGTTTTTCATATAGAATTGTAGTAGTTGAATTGTATATTAGCTACTAAGTATGAACTTAACGGGTAGGTACTACCCGAATTTAAACTTATAAAACGCTAATATGAAGAAAAAGCTTTTATAAATGAGTTCATATTATGCTACGAAATACTATTAACTACTCTTAATATTCTGTATGATTAACTTGTTCCATTTAACTATTTTGAAGGAAATGGCACCGACTACTCGACACACCGTGAATATGAATGAAGAGGAATTCCGTACTTTTCTAGCTTCAAACATAGCCGCAGTACAGGCTGCGCTACATACCAACAATAACCTTGGATCTAGCAGTACAGGAAATCGTGTAGGATGCACCTACAAAGAATTCACTGCCTGCAAACCTTTGGAATTTGATGGAACCGAAGGACCGATCGGATTGAAACGGTGGACCGAGAAGGTTGAATCGGTGTTTGCCATAAGTAAGTGTACTGAAGAGGACAAAGTGAAGTACGCTACGCATACCTTCACAGGTTCTGCGTTAACATGGTGGAATACCTATCTAGAGCAAGTGGGACAAGATGATGCGTACGCACTACCGTGGTCAGCATTCAAGCACTTGATGAACGAGAAGTACCGTCCCAGAACCGAGGTCAATAAGCTCAAGACAGAACTTAGAGGGTTACGAACCCAAGGATTTGATATTACCACGTACGAAAGACGATTCACAGAATTGTGCCTATTGTGTCCGGGAGCATTCGAAGATGAGGAAGAGAAGATCGACGCCTTTGTGAAAGGATTACCGGAAAGAATCCAAGAAGATATAAGTTCACACGAGCCCGCCTCCATACAACAGGCATGTAGAATGGCTCACAAACTAGTGAACCAGATTGAAGAAAGAATTAAAGAACAGACTGCTGAAGAGGCCAATGTGAAGCAAGTCAAAAGAAAGTGGGAGGAAAACGGTGATAAGAATCACCAATACAACAACAACAGCAATTACAACAATAATCGCAACAATTATCCCAACAATCGCAACATCAATCGCAACTACAACAAACGGCCCAACAACAACAACAACAACAACAGCAACATCAACTACAACAATCATCCCAACAACAATAATAACCGCAACAACAACAACAATCAGAAGCAACTATGCCAAAGGTGTGAAAAGAATCACTCGGGGTTCTGCACCAAATTTTGCAACAAGTGTAAAAGAAATGGTCATAGCGCGGCGAAGTGTGAGGTCTACGGACCAGGGGTTAATAGAACGAAAGGAACAAATGGTGTCGGAACGAGTAATGGCGGAGCAAGTAGTGTCGGAGCAAGTTATGCCAATGTAGTTTGTTATAAATGTGGAAAACCAGGCCACATTATTAGAAATTGCCCGAACCAGGAGAACACGAATGGACAAGGCCGTGGAAGAGTTTTCAATATTAATGCGGTAGAGGCACAGGAAGACCCGGAGCTTGTTACGGGTACGTTTCTTATTGACAATAAATCTGCTTACGTTTTATTTGATTCGGGTGCGGATAGAAGCTATATGAGTAGAGATTTTTGTGCTAAATTAAGTTGTCCATTGACGCCTTTGGATAGTAAATTTTTACTCGAATTAGCAAATGGTAAATTAATTTCAGCAGATAATATATGTCGGAATCGAGAAATTAAACTGGTTAGCGAAACATTTAAGATTGATTTGATACCAGTAGAGTTAGGGAGTTTTGATGTGATAATCGGTATGGACTGGTTGAAAGAAGTGAAAGCGGAGATCGTTTGTTACAAAAATGCAATTCGCATTATACGAGAAAAAGGAAAACCCTTAATGGTGTACGGAGAAAAGGGCAACACGAAGCTACATCTTATTAGTAATTTGAAGGCACAAAAACTAATAAGAAAAGGTTGCTATGCTGTTCTAGCACACGTCGAGAAAGTACAAACTGAAGAAAAGAGCATCAATGATGTTCCCATTGCAAAAGAATTTCCCGATGTATTTCCGAAAGAATTACCGGGATTACCCCCACATCGATCCGTTGAATTTCAAATAGATCTTGTACCAGGAGCTGCACCAATAGCTCGTGCTCCTTACAGACTCGCACCCAGCGAGATGAAAGAACTACAAAGCCAATTACAAGAACTTTTAGAGCGTGGTTTCATTCGACCAAGCACATCACCGTGGGGAGCTCCTGTTTTGTTTGTCAAGAAGAAAGATGGTACATTCAGGTTGTGTATCGACTACCGAGAGTTGAACAAACTTACCATCAAGAATCGCTACCCACTACCGAGAATCGACGACTTATTTGATCAACTACAAGGCTCGTCTATTTATTCAAAGATTGACTTACGTTCCGGGTATCATCAAATGCGGGTGAAAGAAGATGATATTCCAAAGACTGCTTTCAGAACACGTTACGGTCATTACGAGTTTATGGTCATGCCGTTTGGTTTAACTAATGCACCAGCTGTGTTCATGGACCTTATGAACCGAGTGTGTGGACCATACCTTGACAAGTTTGTCATTGTTTTCATTGATGACATACTTATTTACTCAAAGAATGACCAAGAACACGGTGAACATTTGAGAAAGGTGTTAGAAGTATTGAGGAAGGAAGAATTGTACGCTAAGTTTTCAAAGCGTGCATTTTGGTTGGAAGAAGTTCAATTCCTCGGTCACATAGTGAACAAAGAAGGTATTAAGGTGGATCCGGCAAAGATAGAAACTGTTGAAAAGTGGGAAACCCCGAAAACTCCGAAACACATACGCCAGTTTTTAGGACTAGCTGGTTACTACAGAAGGTTCATCCAAGACTTTTCCAGAATAGCAAAACCCTTGACTGCATTAACGCATAAAGGGAAGAAATTTGAATGGAATGATGAACAAGAGAAAGCGTTTCAGTTATTGAAGAAAAAGCTAACTACGGCACCTATATTGTCATTGCCTGAAGGGAATGATGATTTTGTGATTTATTGTGATGCATCAAAGCAAGGTCTCGGTTGTGTATTAATGCAACGAATGAAGGTGATTGCTTATGCGTCTAGACAATTGAAGATTCACGAACAAAATTATACGACGCATGATTTGGAATTAGGCGCGGTTGTTTTTGCATTAAAGACTTGGAGGCACTACTTATATGGGGTCAAAAGTATTATATATACCGACCACAAAAGTCTTCAACACATATTTAATCAGAAACAACTGAATATGAGGCAGCGTAGGTGGATTGAATTGTTGAATGATTACGACTTTGAGATTCGTTACCACCCGGGGAAGGCAAATGTGGTAGCCGATGCCTTGAGCAGGAAGGACAGAGAACCCATTCGAGTAAAATCTATGAATATAATGATTCATAATAACATTACTACTCAAATAAAGGAGGCGCAACAAGGAGTTTTAAAAGAGGGAAATTTAAAGGATGAAATACCCAAAGGATCGGAGAAGCATCTTAATATTCGGGAAGACGGAACCCGGTATAGGGCTGAAAGGATTTGGGTACCAAAATTTGGAGATATGAGAGAAATGGTACTTAGAGAAGCTCATAAAACCAGATACTCAATACATCCTGGAACGGGGAAGATGTACAAGGATCTCAAGAAACATTTTTGGTGGCCGGGTATGAAAGCCGATGTTGCTAAATACGTAGGAGAATGTTTGACGTGTTCTAAGGTCAAAGCTGAGCATCAGAAACCATCAGGTCTACTTCAACAACCCGAAATCCCGGAATGGAAATGGGAAAACATTACCATGGATTTCATCACTAAATTGCCAAGGACTGCAAGTAGTTTTGATACTATTTGGGTAATAGTTGATCGTCTCACCAAATCAGCACACTTCCTACCAATAAGAGAAGATGACAAGATGGAGAAGTTAGCACGACTGTATTTGAAGGAAGTCGTCTCCAGACATGGAATACCAATCTCTATTATCTCTGATAGGGATGGCAGATTTATTTCAAGATTCTGGCAGACATTACAGCAAGCATTAGGAACTCGTCTAGACATGAGTACTGCCTATCATCCACAAACTGATGGGCAGAGCGAAAGGACGATACAAACGCTTTAAGACATGCTACGAGCATGTGTTATTGATTTCGGAAACAGTTGGGATCGACATCTACCGTTAGCAGAATTTTCCTACAACAACAGCTACCATTCAAGCATTGAGATGGCGCCGTTTGAAGCACTTTATGGTAGAAAGTGCAGGTCTCCGATTTGTTGGAGTGAGGTGGGGGATAGACAGATTACGGGTCCGGAGATTATACAAGAAACTACCGAGAAGATCATCCAAATTCAACAACGGTTGAAAACTGCCCAAAGTCGACAAAAGAGCTACGCTGACATTAAAAGAAAAGATATAGAATTTGAAATTGGAGAGATGGTCATGCTTAAAGTTGCACCTTGGAAAGGCGTTGTTCGATTTGGTAAACGAGGGAAATTAAATCCAAGGTATATTGGACCATTCAAGATTATTGATCGTGTCGGACCAGTAGCTTACCGACTTGAGTTACCTCAACAACTCGCGGCTGTACATAACACTTTTCACGTCTCGAATTTGAAGAAATGTTTTGCTAAAGAAGATCTCACTATTCCATTAGATGAAATCCAAATCAACGAAAAACTTCAATTCATCGAAGAACCCGTCGAAATAATGGATCGTGAGGTTAAAAGACTTAAGCAAAACAAGATACCAATTGTTAAGGTTTGATGGAATGCTCGTAGAGGACCCGAGTTCACCTGGGAGCGTGAAGATCAGATGAAGAAGAAATACCCGCATCTATTTCCAGAAGATTCATCAACACCTTCAACAGCTTAAAATTTCGGGACGAAATTTATTTAACGGGTAGGTACTGTAGTGACCCGAACTTTTCCATGTTTATATATATTAATTGAGATTGATATTTACATGATTAAATGTTTCCAACATGTTAAGCAATCAAACTTGTTAAGACTTGATTAATTGAAATATGTTTCATATAGACAATTGACCACCCAAGTTGACCGGTGATTCACGAACGTTAAAACTTGTAAAAACTATATGATGACATATATATGGATATATATATAGTTAACATGATACTATGATAAGTAAACATATCATTAAGTATATTAACAATGAACTACATATGTAAAAACAAGACTACTAACTTAATGATTTTTAAACGAGACATATATGTAACGATTATCGTTGTAAAGACATTTAATGTATATATATCATATTAAGAGATATTCATACATGATAATATCATGATAATATAATAATTTAAAATCTCATTTGATATTATAAACATTGGGTTAACAACATTTAACAAGATCGTTAACCTAAAAGTTTCAAAACAACACTTACATGTAACGACTAACGATGACTTAACGACTCAGTTAAAATGTATATACATGTAGTGTTTTAATATGTATTTATACACTTTTGAAAGACTTCAATACACTTATCAAAATACTTCTACTTAACAAAAATGCTTACAATTACATCCTCGTTCAGTTTCATCAACAATTCTACTCGTATGCACCCGTATTCGTACTCGTACAATACACAGCTTTTAGATGTATGTACTATTGGTATATACACTCCAATGATCAGCTCTTAGCAGCCCATGTGAGTCACCTAACACATGTGGGAACCATCATTTGGCAACTAGCATGAAATATCTCATAAAATTACAAAAATATGAGTAATCATTCATGACTTATTTACATGAAAACAAAATAACATATCCTTTATATCTAATCCATACACCAACGACCAAAAACACCTACAAACACTTTCATTCTTCAATTTTCTTCATCTAATTGATCTCTCTCAAGTTCTATCTTCAAGTTCTAAGTGTTCTTCATAAATTCCAAAAGTTCTAGTTTCATAAAATCAAGAATACTTTCAAGTTTGCTAGCTCACTTCCAATCTTGTAAGGTGATCATCCAACCTCAAGAAATCTTTGTTTCTTACAGTAGATTATCATTCTAATACAAGGTAATAATCATATTCAAACTTTGGTTCAATTTCTATAACTATAACAATCTTATTTCAAGTGATGATCTTACTTGAACTTGTTTTCGTGTCATGATTTTGCTTCAAGAACTTTGAGCCATCCAAGGATCCATTGAAGCTAGATCCATTTTTCTCTTTTCCAGTAGGTTCATCCAAGGAACTTAAGGTAGTAATGATGTTCATAACATCATTCGATTCATACATATAAAGCTATCTTATTCGAAGGTTTAAACTTGTAATCACTAGAACATAGTTTAGTTAATTCTAAACTTGTTCGCAAACAAAAGTTAATCCTTCTAACTTGACTTTTAAAATCAACTAAACACATGTTCTATATCTATATGAAATGCTAACTTAATGATTTAAAACCTGGAAACACGAAAAACACCGTAAAACCGGATTTACGCCGTCGTAGTAACACCGCGGGCTGTTTTGGGTTAGTTAATTAAAAACTATGATAAACTTTGATTTAAAAGTTGTTATTCTGAGAAAATTATTTTTATTATGAACATGAAACTATATCCAAAAATTATGGTTAAACTCAAAGTGGAAGTATGTTTTCTAAAATGGTCATCTAGACGTCGTTCTTTCGACTGAAATGACTACCTTTACAAGAACGACTTGTAACTTATTTTTACGACTATAAACCTATACTTTTTCTGTTTAGATTCATAAAATAGAGTTCAATATGAAACCATAGCAATTTGATTCACTCAAAACGGATTTAAAATGAAGAAGTTATGGGTAAAACAAGATTGGATAATTTTTCTCATTTTAGCTACGTGAAAATTGGTAACAAATCTATTCCAACCATAACTTAATCAACTTGTATTGTATATTATGTAATCTTGAGATACCATAGACACGTATACAATGTTTCGACCTATCATGTCGACACATCTATATATATTTCGGAACAACCATAGACACTCTATATGTGAATGTTGGAGTTAGCTATACAGGGTTGAGGTTGATTCCAAAATATATTTAGTTTGAGTTGTGATCAATACTGAGATACGTATACACTGGGTCGTGGATTGATTCAAGATAATATTTATCGATTTATTTCTGTACATCTAACTGTGGACAACTAGTTGTAGGTTACTAACGAGGACAGCTGACTTAATAAACTTAAAACATCAAAATATATTAAAAGTGTTGTAAATATATTTTGAACATACTTTGATATATATGTATATATTGTTATAGGTTCGTGAATCAACCAGTGGCCAAGTCTTACTTCCCGACGAAGTAAAAATCTGTGAAAGTGAGTTATAGTCCCACTTTTAAAATCTAATATTTTTGGGATGAGAATACATGCAGGTTTTATAAATGATTTACAAAATAGACACAAGTACGTGAAACTACATTCTATGGTTGAATTATCGAAATCGAATATGCCCCTTTTTATTAAGTCTGGTAATCTAAGAATTAGGGAACAGACACCCTAATTGACGCGAATCCTAAAGATAGATCTATTGGGCCTAACAAACCCCATCCAAAGTACCGGATGCTTTAGTACTTCGAAATTTATATCATATCCGAAGGGTGTCCCGGAATGATGGGGATATTCTTATATATGCATCTTGTTATTGTCGGTTACCAGGTGTTCACCATATGAATGATTTTTATCTCTATGTATGGGATGTGTATTGAAATATGAAATCTTGTGGTCTATTGTTACGATTTGATATATATCGGTTAAACCTATAACTCACCAACATTTTTGTTGACATTTTAAGCATGTTTATTCTCAGGTGATTATTAAGAGCTTCCGCTGTCGCATACTTAAATAAGGACAAGATTTGGAGTCCATGCTTGTATGATATTGTGTAAAAACTGCATTCAAGAAACTTATTTTGTTGTAACATATTTGTATTGTAAACCATTATGTAATAGTCGTGTGTAAACAGGATATTTTAGATTATCATTATTTGATAATCTACGTAAAGCTTTTTAAACCTTTATTGATGAAATAAAGGTTATGGTTTGTTTAAAAATGAATGCAGTCTTTGAAAAACGTCTCATATAGAGGTCAAAACCTCGCAACGAAATCAATTAATATGGAACGTTTTTAATCAATAAGAACGGGACATTTCACCGCACCTCCATTTAATGTGAAGACATAACCGGATTGTGATTGAGAATCATCTCGATCAGTTTGGAAACTCGCGTCTACGTAACCCTTTACAGCGAGTTCCTCCTCACCAGACCCATATATCAGAAACATATCCTTAGTCCTCCTAAGGTATTTCAATATACTTTTAACAGCAATCCAATGACTGTTTCCTGGGTTATTCTGGTATCTACTTGTCAGGCTAAGAGCGCATGACACATCCGGTCTAGTGCATATCATTGCATACATGATTGACCCAATGGCAGAAGCATATGGGACTTTCTTCATTCTCTCCTGTTCATCTTTCGTGGTGGGGCACTGAGATGAACTGAGAAGTGTTCCCTTTTGAATAGGTACCAAACCTTTCTTAGAGTTCTCCATCTTGAACCTTTTCAAGATCTTTTCAATGTATGCACTTTGATTTAAACCTATCAGTTTCTTGGATCTATCCCTGTAGATCCCAATCCCCAAAACGTATTGTGCTTCTCCAAGATCCTTAATGGAGAAGCATTTGCTTAACCAAGTTTTAACACCTTGCATTGCCGGAATATCATTTCCAAGTAACAATATATCATCCACATATAGTACAAGGAACATGATAGTGCTCCCACTAGCTTTCTTGTATACACAAGCTTCATCACCATTTTTAATGAAGCCAAATTTCTTGGCCTCCTCATTAAAACGATGATTCCACATTCTAGATGCTTGTTTCAATCCGTAGATTGACTTCTTTAACTTGCATACCTTTTTAGGATATTTCGGATCAACAAAACCCTCAGGCTGAACCATATAGACATCTTCCTCAAGATGTCCGTTTAGGAAAGCGGTCTTGACATCCATCTGCCATATTTCATAATCATAATGAGCAGCAATGGCAAGTAATATCCTAATAGACTTTAGCATCGCCACAGGCGAAAAAGTTTCATAATAGTCAACCCCTTGAGTTTGAGTGAAACCTTTTGCTACAAGTCTAGCTTTATATGTATCCAAGTTTCCATGTATGTCAGTTTTCATTTTGAACAGCCATTTACAATTAACTAGCCTAGAGCCAGGAGGTTGCGCAACAAGTTCCTAAACTTGGTTGTCATACATGGATTGCATCTCAGCGTTCATGGCTTCCTGCCATTTATCTTTATCAATCCTTGATAAAGCATCTTGGTAGTTTATTGGTTCATCCAAATCAACCACATAGCAACCATCCATGAGAAACCCATATCTCTCAGGAGGATTACTAATCCTACCAGATCTGCGAACGTCTTGTGTATTTTGATCATCCATCTGATCACTCTCAACATTTTCATGTTGAGTGCTAGTGTCAGCCAATTGTGTATCATCTACTTGATCTTGAACCTCTTCAAGATCTATCTTCCTTTCACTTTTGCCTTCCATTAGGAACTCAGTTTCAAGGAATTCAGCCTTCCGAGCAACAAATACATTCTGCTCGGAAGGATCATAGAAATAGTATCCCATATCATCCTTGGGATATCCTATGAAGATACACTTCGTGGATCGAGCATTCAACTTATTAGGGACGTAACGCTTAGGGTAAGCTTCACATCCCCATACCTTTAAGTATGATAGAGATGGAGGTTTTCCAAACCACATCTCATGAGGTGTTCGTTCCACTTTCTTGGTTGGGGCCATATTTAAAATACGAGCCACTGAGCATAGACAATAACCCCAGAATGATAGAGGTAACGAGCTTCTAGCCATCATAGATCGAACCATATCCATTAGGGTTCGGTTCCTCCTTTCGGACACACCATTAAGCTGTGGTGTCCCGGGTGAAGTAAGTTGCGAGATAATCCCACAACTTCTAAGATGATCTTGGAAGGCATCGCTTAGGTATTCACCTCCTCTATCGGTTCGAAGTACCTTAATTGTCTTATTGAGTTGATTTTGTACTTCGTTTTGATACTCTTTGAATGCTTCAAAATTTTCGTCCTTATGTCTTAACAAGTAGACATATCCGTAACGACTGAAGTCATCAATGAAAGTAACGAAGTATCTTTCACCATTCCTAGCTATGGGCTTAAAGGCTCCACATACATCCGAGTGTATTAATCCCAATAAGTCCTTAGCCCTTTCGTAGGTCCCTTTGAAAGGTGCTTTAGTCATTTTGCCTTGTAAACAAGATTCACATACATCAAACGAGTCTAGTTCATTTGATTTCAAAAGACCATTCTTTTGGAGTGTATGCATTCGATTCTTGTTTATGTGACCAAGGCGACAATGCCATAAGTAGGAATCACTCAAATCCCTTTTGAGTTTCTTGGTGCTAGTATGGTATATTGAGCTACTAGATGATGTGTCATCATGAACCAATTCATAAATTCCATTTGAAGGTGAAGCCTTGAAATAGAATACATTATCTAAATAAACATGGATATCATCATTAACAAAATTAAGATTAAAACCACATTGTTTTAAGCGAGAAATAGAAATAATGTTTCTACACAAATCCGGAGCATACAAAACATTTTCTAAAATGAGTTCCAATCCGCTTGGAAGCTTCAAAACAAAATCTCCTTGAGCTTTAACATGCACCTTTGCACCATTGCCCATATAGAGACTTGATGTTCCCGCCATATGATCACTTCTTTTGAACCCCTGCAAAGAATTGAAAATATGAGTTCCACATCCTGTGTCTAATACCCATGTATTAGAAGAAGTAATATTAAGCTCAATATATACCATATATATGTTACCTGAGGTTTGCCCTGCATCCCTCTTGTCCTTCAACTCCTTAAGATAGACCGGGCAATTTCGCTTTCAGTGACCCATTTCACAACCGAAACACGGGTCTTCTTTGGGGTTTGCCTTCTCAACTACCTTTTGCTTCTTAGCCTTGTTGATGGTTGGGGTAACCATCTTCCCCTTCCCTTTGCCTTGATAGGCTGGTCCTTTTCTCTTAGCCACCTTTGGCTTAGAGGTCTTACCTTTGGATCCACCTTGATCGATTGCTAACACGGGTAAAGCCCTTTTACCCATGCTAGTTTCCGCCGTTCTAAGCATACCGTGAAGCTCACCTATGCTCTTATCCATCCCATTCATATTGTAATTAATTACAAATTGATCAAACCTTTTTGATAGGGAGTTAAGGATAAGATCGGTGGCTAACTCATTTGATATGTTTAGGTTAAGACGGTTAGCACGATCAATAAGGCTTTTCATCTTAAGCACATAAGATGAAACCGATTGGGTATCGTCCATACGACAAGCATGTAGCGCCCGAACGGTCTCGAAACGCTCGACACGTGCTTGTTGAAGGAACATCTCCTTCAATTGCGTTATCATGTCGTATGCACTATGATGCTCGAAATCCTTTTGGAGTTCGGGAATCATAGTCCCAAGCATTAGGCATGAGACTTGAAGGGAGTCGCGGCAATACTTATCGTAAAAGGCCATTGCCTCCTCATCATCCTCATCTGGTTGATCGGGAATGGGGTCCTCAAGTACATACGCTTTATCCTCTTGTTTGAGGACAATCCGAAGATTGCGGAACCAATCCATAAAGTTGGTATGGTTGAGTTTGTCTTTCTCTAAGAGAGACCTTAATGATAGGTTGTTTAGGTTAAGTGGTGTGTTTGGTATGTTGTTGTTGTTATTGGCGGCCATCTACAAAATTAACAAAGTTCGTTTAAGTATCGATATTAATTTAACATTCAATACCCTTTAAATCAAATTGAACTATTAAATTCTAGAATCCAACGGTAAACCAAATTTCGGTTAGGTGACCTTTATCCCGCAATTTGATTTAGCTAGGTAGTCAATAAATGACAATTGCAATCCATTTGCAACTTCTAGAGTATGGGATCATGCAATCCTTTTGCATGGCATATTTATCCCATCAACGCCTATTTGTTCCTCATGCTTCGGTGACCCTAAGTTCATGATTCCCAAATCAAGTCGTCCTACTTGTATAGACTTGTAAATTCAGCATACATGTGGTTAGGTGACCTTTATCCCACAAGCATGCGAAATTTACCTTAATCATATCAGTTTGCTCATAACGGTTAGGTGACCTTTATCCCATTATGAGTTCCCTAGTACTTTTAAGTGTCACACAATAGGATGGCGTTTAACTTGTTTGCCTTGTAATAAGGGATTTTAAGTTTTCATTAATTCTAGTTTGAGAAAACTTTTGCACCATATACCAACATGCATTTAGTGTATGGTTTATTTGAAAATCCATTTTCATGTTTTGTAATTAAGCCAATTACTTGATACAAACCATTTTATATGTATGATCCTTATCATATTCTTAATAACCGTTTATTAATGTCCTTTTACCATTTCAATTTAACCATTTAAATTGTCATTTTGCATGTTGTTAATAGCGTCTAATTTAACCAATTAAATTTTAGTTTTGTTTGTTGTTTACATGTGTGATTAACTTGTAGCATACAAACATACAATCCACAATCATACAATAACAACCAAGCATGCAAAACAATATGTTCACAATCAAGCCAATTTGGTAGACATTTGTTTAGCCGAAAACAAATGCCACCGGTAAGGGTTATAACACAAAATAGGAGGTTTTAACCTCCCACTTAACCTTGCATCCACATGCTTCTTGTGTTCTTCCTCTTGATCTTCTTGCATCTTCATCTTGTTACAAAATATATCCTAATACATTTTGTCTAGAAAATGAAAATGCAACCTAATCTATTTTACATGCCAAATATAAAATAAATTACATAATCAAAAAAAAATTATTACAAACCAAATTGCATGAATATTACAACCAAATGAATGAATTAATAATTACATACCAAATGAATAATACAAATCATTCAAACATGCAACCAAACAACCACAAGGTCTAGGCATTGATTGTGAACAACAACATGTGAACAAAATGACTAAAATGGCAAGTTCCAAACCCCTTTTGGAACCTACAAGAATTCGGCCATCTACTCAAACCCACCCAAATCCAACAATTTTTGCATTCTTCTTTCATGCATGTACTTAGAATGCAAAGTTGATGGGTTTTAAAACAACAATACGAAGCATATTTCAACAACCTCGGCTCTGATACCATTGTTGGGATTTAACAAGTTTGAGAAGTCTTAAAACCTTTTAAGAATCTTAATAAATGGAAGCGTGTAATTATCAAATTTTACTTGTTGAACTTTAAGCCAATTAAAGCTAAATCCCAATAGGATCAAGTTGTGAAATAATGCTTACAAATTAAAAGGAAGGGAGTGATTTATACCTCCTCAAAACAAAGTTTGAGTGCTGAATTGAAGAGGAAATGATGAAGAATTAATGCACCAACACTACCCTTTAACTCGGTTACACCTTAGAACCTTAATGAGCTAATAAACCAAGCTTCAAGACCACTTTATTTGGCTTCCAAAACCGAACAGCAGCTGCTCCAAAATGAGCAGGAAGTTGATGAAGATGATGACTTGAGAAAGCTTCTAACTTGAAGCCTCAAGTGTGCTATACCCACAAGCTTTGATCACCAACACACCCTTTGTATTTAGTTAGGATTTAGAACACTTGAATGTGAAAAATAGCAAGCAAAGGAACCCCCTTTGAGTTCAAAACAGTTCGGCAATGTGGACTGCAGAACCAGAATTTTTGAAGCCACTTTTATGTGTGTTATTCCCTCTCTCTTGAGTCAAGGCCTTGGTTAATACATTAGCATGCACCTTGGCACTTGTGTGTTATTAAAAGTAAACATTGACAAGGCATGCTTGTGAGTCTTGGAGTCACAAAAACTGCACTATCTATATTATATAACAATGTATTTATACATATATATAAACTAGATATATATATAAAACATGTATATATTTTTATGTTACTTTTATATTTTATAAACCCTTTTATAAAATATAACACAATATAATCATTTAAACTTATAAACAATTATGTATAAATTATCCAAATAATTTATCTCAAGTGATAACATTTTGAAAAACTGATTTTCTAAAATCCAAGTGTCGCGTATTTATTTAATGATCCATTCATTAAGATTAAATACGATTAAGGTGTCGGCAAGCTTGTTATTGGGTATGACCCGACTTGGATCATAACACATTAGCCACATTAATTTAATATGTCTCTCGGGCATACGAAATACCTTCATCGTCAACCCCCGAAGTCCTTAAGTTGTAACAATGACCCGGGAACCTCTAAACCACCAGGTTTTTCTAAACCAATGTGGACAACGACGGCTCGTATTAGGGGAACATCATATATCCCTAGAACTTGGCAAAACGAACCAAAACCGAACAAGAAGAAACGAGCGAGTCGGAATAAGATAGTTGTATTCGTGTGGTGTAATATATGTAATATAGTGTGCTTATGCTTTATGATATATGTAAAAATTGCTTGTATTAATAAGTATTTTTTTTATGAATCTAACTCTTGTCTATTTTACAGTATAAAAACACAAAATGGATAGACAACCCAATATTTTAAGAGACCTACTCGGAGACATGATTGATGAAATCTTGTCTAGAGTCGGTCAGAATTCCTCGGCACAACTATTTAAGGCGAGATCAGTTTGTAAGACATTCGAAGAACGTTCCAAGAATGCCTTGATTTATAAAAGGCTTTCGTTCGAAAGATGGGGGATATCACATTGGGAAATCCATAAGTTACGATGTGTTTACTTGGACGCATATATTGCGGGGAACCCAAATGCTATTTTACGCAACGGGTTAAGAAATTATTTTGACTCAGTATATCCGAATATAGGACTTCGTGATTTAGAAAAAGCGGCTAACATGCAACATAAAGAAGCATGTTATGCTTACGGGTTAGTAATGTTCGCTTCTCACCAAAGTGAGAACAAGAACATCGGGCTACAACTATTAAACAAAACGTTCCCACAAGTGACGAAGTCGGTAATTGGGGTAAGAAATGAGGTTTTTAGGTTGTTACGAGACTGTTGGTCATTACGTAACCCTCGTCCCTTTGACGACGTTACAACACGCTGTCTTATCAACGGCCATAACGGTTATGTTCCACAAGACCAAGGATGGGAAGTAGTCCTAGTAAAACCAGAATGCATGACTTGTTTCTGGACGTATGAATTACGTGTCTTTATTGCCTTTGCTGAACGACTTGTGTACTAGCTAGAATTATCTTCACAACTATCTTGTATCAAAGTTATTGTGTGCTATATTTCATGCTTTATGTAAAATAAGCGGTATTGTAAGTTTGTAAAATATTGTATAAAAGTTTGAACGCGAAATATTATTACAATCAGTTTTTCATATAGAATTGTAGTAGTTGAATTGTATATTAGCTACTAAGTATGAACTTAACGGGTAGGTACTACCCGAATTTAAACTTATAAAACGCTAATATGAAGAAAAAGCTTTTATAAATGAGTTCATATTATGCTACGAAATACTATTAACTACTCTTAATATTCTGTATGATTAACTTGTTCCATTTGACTATTTTGAAGGAAATGGCACCGACTACTCGACACACCGTGAATATGAATGAAGAGGAATTCCGTACTTTTCTAGCTTCAAACATAGCCGCAGTACAGGCTGCGCTACATACCAACAATAACCTTGGATCTGGCAGTACAGGAAATCGTGTAGGATGCACCTATAAAGAATTCACTGCCTGCAAACCTTTGGAATTTGATGGAACCGAAGGACCGATCGGATTGAAACGGTGGACCGAGAAGGTCGAATCGGTGTTTGCCATAAGTAAGTGTACTGAAGAGGACAAAGTGAAGTACGGTACGCATACCTTCACAGGTTCTACGTTAACATGGTGGAATACCTATCTAGAGCATGTGGGACAAGATGATGCGTACGCACTACCGTGGTCAGCATTCAAGCACTTGATGAACGAGAAGTACCGTCCCAGAACCGAGGTCAATAAGCTCAAGACAGAACTTAGAGGGTTACGAACCCAAGGATTTGATATTACCACGTACAAAAGATGATTCACAGAATTGTGCCTATTGTGTCCGGAAGCATTCGAAGATGAGGAAGAGAAGATCGACGCGTTTGTGAAAGGATTACCGGAAAGAATCCAAGAAGATATAAGTTCACACGAGCCCGCCTCCATACAACAGGCATGTAGAATGGCTCACAAACTAGTGAACTAGATTGAAGAAAGAATTAAAAAACAGACTGCTGAAGAGGCCAATGTGAAGCAAGTCAAAAGAAAGTGGGAGGAAAATGGTGATAAGAATCACCAATACAACAACAACAGCAATTACAACAATAATCGCAACAATTATCCCAACAATCGCAACATCAATCGCAACTATAACAAACGGCCCAACAACAACAACAACAACAACAGCAACTACAACAATTATCCCAATAACAATAATAACCGCAACAACAACAACAATCAGAAGCAGCTATGCCAAAGGTGTGAAAAGTATCACTCGGGGTTCTGCACCAAATTTTGCAACAAGTGTAAAAGAAATGGTCATAGCGCAGTGAAGTGTGAGGTCTACGGACCAGGGGTTAATAGAACGAAAGGAACAAATGGTGTCGGAACGAGTAATGGCGGAGCAAGTAGTGTCGGAGCAAGTTATGCCAATGTAGTTTGTTATAAATGTGGAAAACCGGGCCACATTATTAGAAATTGCCTGAACCAGGAGAACACGAATGGACAAGGCCGCAGAAGAGTTTTCAATATTAATGCGGCAGAGGCACAGGAAGACCCGGAGCTTGTTACGGGTACGTTTCTTATTGACAATAAATCTGCTTACGTTTTATTTGATTCGGGTGCGGATAGAAGCTATATGAGTAGAGATTTTTGTGCTAAATTAAGTTGTCCATTGACGCCTTTGGATAGTAAATTTTTACTCGAATTAGCAAATGGTAAATTAATTTCAGCAGATAATATATGTCGGAATCGAGAAATTAAACTGGTTAGCGAAACATTTAAGATTGACTTGATACCAGTAGAGTTTGGGAGTTTTGATGTGATAATCGGTATGGACTGGTTGAAAGAAGTGAAAGCAGAGATCGTTTGTTACAAAAATGCAATTTGCATTATACGAGAAAAAGGAAAACCCTTAATGGTGTACGGAGAAAAGGGCAACACGAAGCTACATCTTATTAGTAATTTGAAGGCACACAAACTAATAAGAAAAGGTTGCTATGCTGTTCTAGCACACGTCGAGAAAGTACAAACTGAAGAAAAGAGCATCAATGATGTTCCCATTGCAAAAGAATTTCTCGATGTATTTCCGAAAGAATTACCGGGATTACCCCCACATCGATCCGTTGAATTTCAAATAGATCTTGTACCAGGAGCTGCACCAATAGCTCGTGCTCCTTACAGACTCGCACCCAGCGAGATGAAAGAACTGCAAAGCCAATTACAAGAACTTTTAGAGCGTGGTTTCATTCGACCAAGCACATCACCGTGGGGAGCTCCTGTTTTGTTTGTCAAGAATAAAGATGGTACATTCAGGTTGTGTATCGACTACCGAGAGTTGAACAAACTTACCATCAAGAACCGCTACCCACTACCTAGAATCGACGACTTATTTGATCAACTACAAGTCTCGTCTGTTTATTCAAAGATTGACTTACGTTCCGGGTATCATCAAATGCGGGTGAAAGAAGATGATATTCCAAAGACTGCTTTCAGAACACGTTACGGTCATTACGAGTTTATGGTCATGCCGTTTGGTTTAACTAATGCACCAGCTGTGTTCATGGACCTTATGAATCGAGTGTGTGGACCATACCTTGACAAGTTTGTCATTGTTTTCATTGATGACATACTTATTTACTCAAAGAATGACCAAGAACACGGTGAACATTTGAGAAAGGTGTTAGAAGTATTGAGGAAGGAAGAATTGTACGCTAAGTTTTCAAAGTGTGCATTTTGGTTGGAAGAAGTTCAATTCCTCGGTCACATAGTGAACAAAGAAGGTATTAAGGTGGATCCGGCAAAGATAGAAACTGTTGAAAAGTGGGAAACCCTGAAAACTCCGAAACACATACGCCAGTTTTTAGGACTAGCTGGTTACTACAGAAGGTTCATCCAAGACTTTTCCAGAATAGCAAAACCCTTGACTGCATTAACGCATAAAGGGAAAAAATTTGATTGGAATGATGAACAAGAGAAAGCGTTTCGGTTATTGAAGAAAAAGCTAACTACGGCACCTATATTGTCATTGCCTGAAGGGAATGATGATTTTGTGATTTATTGTGACGCATCAAAGCAAGGTCTCGGTTGTGTATTAATGCAATGAACGAAGGTGATTGCTTATGCGTCTAGACAATTGAAGATTCACGAACAAAATTATACGACGCATGATTTGGAATTAGGCGCGGTTGTTTTTGCATTAAAGACTTGGAGGCACTACTTATATGGGGTCAAAATTATTATATATACCAACCACAAAAGTCTTCAACACATATTTAATCAGAAACAACTGAATATGAGGCAGCGTAGGTGGATTGAATTATTGAATGATTACGACTTTGAGATTCGTTACCACCCGAGGAAGGCAAATGTGGTAGCCGATGCCTTGAGCAGGAAGGACAGAGAACCCATTCGAGTAAAATCTATGAATATAATGATTCATAATAACCTTACTACTCAAATAAAGGAGGCGCAACAAGGAGTTTTAAAAGAAGGAAATTTAAAGGATGAAATACCCAAAGGATCGGAGAAACATCTTAATATTCGGGAAGATGGAACCCGGTATAGGGCTGAAAGGATTTGGGTACCAAAATTTGGAGATATGAGAGAAATGGTACTTAGAGAAGCTCATAAAACCAGATACTCAATACATCCTGGAACGGGGAAGATGTACAAGGATCTCAGGAAATATTTTTGGTGGTCGGGTATGAAAGCCGATGTTACTAAATACGTAGGAGAATGTTTGACGTGTTCTAAGGTCAAAGCTGAGCATCAGAAACCATCAGGTCTACTTCAACAACCAGAAATCCCGGAATGGAAATGGGAAAACATTACCATGGATTTCATCACTAAATTGCCAAGGACTGCAAGTGGTTTTGATACTATTTGGGTAATAGTTGATCGTCTCACCAAATCAGCACATTTCCTACCAATAAGAGAAGATGACAAGATGGAGAAGTTAGCACGACTGTATTTGAAGGAAGTCGTCTCCAGACATGGAATACCAATCTCTATTATCTCTGATAGGGATGGCAGATTTATTTCAAGATTCTGGCAGACATTACAGCAAGCATTAGGAACTCGTCTAGACATGAGTACTGCCTATCATCCATAAACTGATGGGCAGAGCGAAAGGACGATACAAACGCTTGAAGACATGCTACGAGCATGTGTTATTGATTTCGGAAACAGTTGGGATCGACATCTACCATTAGCAGAATTTACCTACAACAACAGCTACCATTCAAGCATTGAGATGTCGCCGTTTGAAGCACTTTATGGTAGAAAGTGCAGGTCTCCGATTTGTTGGAGTGAAGTGGGGGATAGACAGATTACGGGTCCGGAGATTATACAAGAAACTACCGAGAAGATCATCCAAATTCAACAACGGTTGAAAACCGCCCAAAGTTGACAAAAGAGCTACGCTGACATTAAAAGAAAAGATATAGAATTTGAAATTGGAGAGATGGTCATGCTTAAAGTTGCACCTTGGAAAGGCGTTGTTCGATTTGGTAAACGAGGGAAATTAAATCCAAGGTATATTGGACCATTCAAGATTATTGATCGTGTCGGACCAGTAGCTTACCGACTTGAGTTACCTCAACAACTCGCGGCTGTACATAACACTTTCCACGTCTCGAATTTAAAGAAATGTTTTGCTAAAGAAGATCTCACTATTCCGTTAGATGAAATCCAAATCAACGAAAAACTTCAATTCATCGAAGAACCCGTCGAAATAATGGATCGTGAGGTTAAAAGACTTAAGCAAAACAAGATACCAATTGTTAAGGTTCGATGGAATGCTCGTAGAGGACCCGAGTTCACCTGGGAGCGTGAAGATCAGATGAAGAAGAAATACCCGCATCTATTTCCAGAAGATTCGTCAACACCTTCAACAGCTTAAAATTTCGGGACGAAATTTATTTAACGGGTAGGTACTGTAGTGACCCGAACTTTTCCATGTTTATATATATTAATTGAGATTGATATTTACATGATTAAATGTTTCCAACATGTTAAGCAATCAAACTTGTTAAGACTTGATTAATTGAAATATGTTTCATATAGACAATTGACCACCCAAGTTGACCGGCGATTCACGAACGTTAAAACTTGTAAAAACGACATGACGATATATATATATGGATATACATATGGTTAACATGAGATTATGATAAGTAAGTATCTCCATAAGTATATTAACAATGAGTTATATACATATAAACAAGACTACTAACTTAAGGATTTCGAAACGAGACATATATGTAACGATTATCGTTGTAACGACATTTAAATGTATATATATCATATTAAGATATATTAATATATCATAATATCATGATAATATAATAATTTAACATCTCATTAGATATAATAAACAATGGGTTAACAACATTAATTGAGATCGTTAACTTAAAGGTTTCAAAACAACACTTACATGTAACGACTAACGATGACTTAACGACTCAGTTAAAATGTATATACATGTAGTGTATTTAGATGTATTAAAATACTTTTGGAAGACTTCAAGACATATATCAAAACACTCATACTTAACGAAAATGGTTACAGTTACTTTTCCATTCTTTTCTTTCATCAAGAATTCTAGTCGTATTCTTACCCGTATTATACACAGCTTCAAAACGTACTTACTATGAGTATATACCAATAGGAACTAGCATGGGATTTCACTCTTGATTATGTCATGTATGACTAATCAATTTTAACTTCTACCATGAGCTAGTCAACTAACTAGAACTCCTTTTAACCCCACTCACCACTCACCAATTACCACTCATCATTCACTCCATTTCACTTCCAATTCTCTTTCTAATTCTCTCTCAACACACACACACACACACTATTATGAACATATTTTTCCAGTAGTTAATCATCATCTTCATCAAAAATCACTTCAAGAATTAAGCTATAATCATCATAGGAAGAACACTTCAAGAACACTTCAAAAATCCCTTCAAGTTTACTAATTTATTTCCAAGCTTTCTAATCCATTCCAAGTAATCATCTAAGATCAAGAAACCTTTTTTATATACAGTAGGTTATCTTTCTTATTCAAGGTAATATTCATATTCAAACTTTGATTCAATTTCTATAACTATAAACTATCTTAATTCGAGTAAAAATCTTACTTGAACTTGTTTTTGTGTCATGATCCTACTTCAAGAACTTTCAAGCCATCCAAGATCCTTTGAAGCTAGATCATTTCTTGTCACTTACAGTAGGTTTACCTACTAAACTTGAGGTAGTAATGATGTTCATAACATCATTCGATTCATATATATATAAAACTATCTTATTCGAAGGTTTAAACTCGTAATCACTACAACATAGTTTAGTTAATTCTAAACTTGTTCGCAAACAAAAGTTAATCCTTCTAACTTAAGTTTTAAAATTAACTACACACATGTTCTATATCTATATGATATGCTAACTTAATGATTTAAAACCTGGAAACACGAAAAACACCGTAAAACCGGATTTACGCCGTCGTAGTAACACCGCGGGCTGTTTTAAGTTAGTTAATTAAAAACTATGATAAACTTTGATTTAAAAGTTGTTATTCTGAGAAAATGATTTTTATTATGAACATGAAACTATATCCAAAAATTATGATTAAACTCAAAGTGGAAGTATGTTTTCTAAAATGGTCATCTAGACGTCGTTCTTTCGACTGAAATGACTACCTTTACAAAAACGACTTGTAACTTATTTTTCCGACTATAAACCTATACTTTTCTGTTTAGATTCATAAAATAGAGTTCAATATGAAACCATATCAATTTGATTCACTCAAAACGGATTTAAAATGAAGAAGTTATGGGTAAAACAAGATTGGATAATTTTTCTCATTTTAGCTACGTGAAAATTGGTAACAAATCTATTCCAACCATAATTTAATCAACTTGTATTGTATATTATGTAATCTTGAGATACCATAGACACGTATACAATGTTTCGACCTATCATGTCGACACATCTATATATATTTCGGAACAACCATAGACACTCTATATGTGAATGTTGGAGTTAGCTATACAGGGTTGAGGTTGATTCCAAAATATATATAGTTTGAGTTGTGATCAATACTGAGATACGTATACACTGGGACGTGGATTGATTCAAGATAATATTTATCGATTTATTTCTGTACATCTAACTGTGGACAACTAGTTGTAGGTTACTAACGAGGACAGCTGACTTAATAAACTTAAAACATCAAAATATATTAAAAGTGTTGTAAATATATTTTAAACATACTTTGATATATATGTATATATTGTTATAGGTTCGTGAATCAACCAGTGGCCAAGTCTTACTTCCCGACGAAGTAAAAATCTGTGAAAGTGAGTTATAGTCCCACTTTTAAAATCTAATATTTTTGGGATGAGAATACATGCAGGTTTTATAAATGATTTACAAAATAGACACAAGTACGTGAAACTACATTCTATGGTTGAATTATCGAAATCGAATATGCCCCTTTTTATTAAGTCTGGTAATCTAAGAATTAGGGAACAGACACCCTAATTGACGCGAATCCTAAAGATAGATCTATTGGGCCTAACAAACCCCATCCAAAGTACCGGATGCTTTAGTACTTCGAAATTTATATCATATCCGAAGGGTGTCCCGGAATGATGGGGATATTCTTATATATATGCATCTTGTTAATGTCGGTTACCAGGTGTTCACCATATGAATAATTTTTATCTCTATATATGGGATGTGTATTGAAATATGAAATCTTGTGGTCTATTGTTACGATTTGATATATATAGGTTAAACCTATAACTCACCAACATTTTTGTTGACGTTTAAAGCATGTTTATTCTCAGGTGAATACTAAGAGCTTCCGCTGTTGCATACTAAAATAAGGACAAGATTTGGAGTCCATGTTTGTATGATATTGTGTAAAAACTGCATTCAAGAAACTGATTTCGATGTAACATATTTGTATTGTAAACCATTATGTAATGGTCGTGTGTAAACAGGATATTTTAGATTATCATTATTTGATAATCTACGTAAAGCTTTTTAAACCTTTATTTATAAAATAAAGGTTATGGTTTGTTTTAAAAATGAATGCAGTCTTTGAAAAACGTCTCATATAGAGGTCAAAACCTCGCAACGAAATCAATTAATATGGAACGTTTTTAATCAATAAGAACGGGACATTTCAATACGTTCATCCTGTATTCTGTCAAAATAAGCAAGAGTCCGGGGTGAGATAGGTGATTGAACAAACAGATGATCTCCTCTGCCCCAGACTGTAAAATTATCAGGATCAACAGTATCATTATCTTACCCAGCTCCGCCCCCTTGCCTGGGTCTTCAAGACTTGTTTCACCCAGCAGCATACTACTGGCTGGGTCTTCTATCACATCACTCCTTGCTGTGTCTTCAGTACCAGCTGACTGATTAGTATCAGCTGGCACAACTGCCACAGTATCTTCATCAGCTGCCTCAAATAGGGGTCCTTTCCTTAGGGGTTGGTTGTCCCTAGGAGCAGATTTCACCCTTTGTTTGTCGATTGGCATGGGTTCAGCTGATGGTTCTTGTGTTGATACTGGTTCTTGTGGAGGCAGATAGGGAACAATTGCTAAGTGTTCCCCTGAGTATCATCGTCATCAAGGTTTATAGTTTCTGCTGGCTGTTGTTGTGTAGCTGGCTGAGCAGAAGATGCTGATCGAGAGGAATGGCTGGTTTCTAACATTATATCTAGCCATTTCATTAATAAATCAGCTCTCACTCCTCCTGACTCAGTAGAAGCTAAGTAATCTCTCATCTGTTCAGGCGTCATCTTCTTAATTTTGTCTGCTCGCTCAGTATACAACTTTGCTTTCTTTCTATCATATTTGATCAAGAACTTAGCATTTATTTTCAAAGCAGCCCTTTTGTGTTCTTCAATGTTGAGTAGTTCATCATGAATTTCACGCTTTTCAGGATCGAGGGATCATACATTCTCAATTTTATGTTGTTTCAGAGCAGCATATGAAATGTCCCGTTCTTATTAATTAAAAACGTTCCATATTAATTGATTTCGTTGCGAGGTTTTGACCTCTATATGAGACGTTTTTCAAAGACTGCATTCATTTTAAAACAAACCATAACCTTTATTTCATCAATAAAGGTTTAAAAAGCTTTACGTAGATTATCAAATAATGATAATCTAAAATATCCTGTTTACACACGACCATTACATAATGGTTTACAATACAAATATGTTACAACAAAATAAGTTTCTTGAATGCAGTTTTTACACAATATCATACAAGCATGGACTCCAAATCTCGTCCTTATTTAAGTATGCGACAGCGGAAGCTCTTAATAATCACCTGAGAATAAACATGCTTAAAACGTCAACAAAAATGTTGGTGAGTTATAGGTTTAACCTATATATATATATCAAATCATAATAATAGACCACAAGATTTCATATTTCAATACACATCCCATACATAGAGATAAAAATCATTCATATGGTGAACACCTGGTAACCGACATTAACAAGATGCATATATAAGAATATCCCCATCATTCCGGGACACCCTTCGGATATGATATAAATTTCGAAGTACTAAAGCATCCGGTACTTTGGATGGGGCTTGTTGGGCCCGATAGATCTATCTTTAGGATTCGCGTCAATTAGGGTGTCTGTTCCCTAATTCTTAGATTACCAGACTTAATAAAAAGGGGCATATTCGATTTTGATAATTCAACCATAGAATGTAGTTTCACGTACTTGTGTCTATTTTGTAAATCATTTATAAAACCTGCATGTATTCTCATCCCAAAAATATTAGATTTTAAAAGTGGGACTATAACTCACTTTCACAGATTTTTACTTCGTCGGGAAGTAAGACTTGGCCACTGGTTGATTCACGAACCTATAACAATATATACATATATATCAAAGTATGTTCAAAATATATTTACAACACTTTTAATATATTTTGATGTTTTAAGTTTATTAAGTCAGCTGTCCTCGTTAGTAACCTACAACTAGTTGTCCACAGTTAGATGTACAGAAATAAATCGATAAATATTATCTTGAATCAATCCACGACCCAGTGTATACGTATCTCAGTATTGATCACAACTCAAACTATATATATTTTGGAATCAACCTCAACCCTGTATAGCTAACTCCAACATTCACATATAGAGTGTCTATGGTTGTTCCGAAATATATATAGATGTGTCGACATGATAGGTCGAAATATTGTATACGTGTCTATGGTATCTCAAGATTACATAATATACAATACAAGTTGATTAAGTTATGGTTGGAATAGATTTGTTACCAATTTTCACGTAGCTAAAATGAGAAAAATTATCCAATCTTGTTTTACCCATAACTTCTTCATTTTAAATCCGTTTTGAGTGAATCAAATTGCTATGGTTTCATATTGAACTCTATTTTATGAATCTAAACAGAAAAAGTATAGGTTTATAGTCGGAAAAATAAGTTACAAGTCGTTTTTGTAAAGGTAGTCATTTCAGTCGAAAGAACGACGTCTAGATGACCATTTTAGAAAACATACTTCCACTTTGAGTTTAACCATAATTTTTGGATATAGTTTCATGTTCATAATAACAATCATTTTCTCAGAATAACAACTTTTAAATCAAAGTTTATCATAGTTTTTAATTAACTAACCCAAAACAGCCCGCGGTGTTACTACGACTGCGTAAATCCGGTTTTACGGTGTTTTTCGTGTTTCCAGGTTTTAAATCATTAAGTTAGCATATCATATAGATATAGAACATGTGTTTAGTTGATTTTAAAAGTCAAGTTAGAAGGATTAACTTTTGTTTTCGAACAAGTTTAGAATTAACTAAACTATGTTCTAGTGATTACAAGTTTAAACCTTCGAATAAGATAGCTTTATATGTATGAATCGAATGATGTTATGAACATCATTACTACCTTAAGTTCCTTGGATAAACCTACTAGAAAAGATAAAAATGGATCTAGCTTCAATGGATCCTTGGATGGCTCGAAGTTCTTGAAGCAGAATCATGACATGAAAACAAGTTCAAGTAAGATCATCACTTGAAATAAGATTGTTATAGTTATAGAAATTGAACCAAAGTTTGAATATGATTATTACCTTGTATTAGAATGATAACCTACTGTAAGAAACAAAGATTTATTGAGGTTGGATGATCACCTTACAAGATTGGAAGTGAGCTAGCAAACTTGAAAGTATTCTTGATTTTATGTAACTAGAACTTGTAGAATATATGAAGAACACTTAGAACTTGAAGATAGAACTTGAGAGAGATCAATTAGATGAAGAAAATTGAAGAATGAAAGTGTTTGTAGGTGTTTTTGGTCGTTGGTGTATGGATTAGATATAAAGGATATGTAATTTTGTTTTCATGTAAATAAGTCATGAATGATTACTCATATTTTTGTAATTTTATGAGATATTTCTTGCTAGTTGCCAAATGATGGTTCCCACATGTGTTAGGTGACTCACATGGGCTTCTAAGAGCTGATCATTGGAGTGTATATACCAATAGTACATACATCTAAAAGCTGTGTATTGTACGAGTACGAATACGGGTGCATACGAGTAGAATTGTTGATGAAACTGAACGAGGATGTAATTGTAAGCATTTTTGTTAAGTAGAAGTATTTTGATAAGTGTATTGAAGTCTTCCAAAAGTGTATAAATACATATTAAAACACTACATGTATATACATTTTAACTGATTCGTTAAGTCATCGTTAGTCGTTACATGTAAGTGTTGTTTTGAAACCTTTAGGTTAACGATCTTGTTAAATGTTGTTAACCCAATGTTTATAATATCAAATGAGATTTTAAATTATTATATTATCATGATATTATCATGTATGAATATCTCTTAATATGATATATATACATTAAACGTCTTTACAACGATAATCGTTACATATATGTCTCGTTTAAAAATCATTAAGTTAGTAGTCTTGTTTTTACATATGTAGTTCATTGTTAATATACTTAATGATATATTTACTTATCATAGTATCATGTTAACTATATATATATCCATATATATGTCATCATATAGTTTTTACAAGTTTTAACGTTCGTGAATCACCGGTCAACTTGGGTGGTCAATTGTCTATATGAAACATATTTCAATTAATCAAGTCTTAACAAGTTTGATTGCTTAACATGTTGGAAACATTTAATCATGTAAATATCAATCTCAATTAATATATATAAACATGGAAAAGTTCGGGTCACTACAGTACCTACCCGTTAAATAAATTTCGTCCCGAAATTTTAAGCTGTTGAAGGTGTTGACGAATCTTCTGGAAATAGATGCGGGTATTTCTTCTTCATCTGATCTTCACACTCCCAGGTGAACTCGGGTCCTCTACGAGCATTCCATCGAATCTTAACAATTGGTATCTTGTTTTTCTTAAGTCTTTTAACCTCACGATCCATTATTTCGACGGGTTCTTCGATGAATTGAAGTTTTTCGTTGATTTGGATTTCATCTAACGTAATAGTGAGATCTTCTTTAGCAAAACATTTCTTCAAATTCGAGACGTGGAATGTACAGCCGCGAGTTGTTGAGGTAACTCTAGTCGGTAAGCTACTGGTCCGACACGATCAATAATCTTGAATGGTCCAATATACCTTGGATTTAATTTCCCTCGTTTACCAAATCGAACAACGCCTTTCCAAGGTGCAACTTTAAGCATGACCATCTCTCCAATTTCAAATTCTATATCTTTTCTTTTAATGTCAGCGTAGCTCTTTTGTCGACTTTGGGCGGTTTTCAACCGTTGTTGAATTTGGATGATCTTCTCGGTAGTTTCTTGTATAATCTCCGGACCCGTAATCTGTCTATCCCCCACTTCACTCTAACAAATCGGAGACCTGCACTTTCTACCATAAAGTGCTTCAAACGGCGCCATCTCAATGCTTGAATGGTAGCTGTTGTTGTAGGAAAATTCTGCTAACGGTAGATGTCGATCCCAACTGTTTCCGAAATCAATAACACATGCTCGTAGCATGTCTTCAAGCGTTTGTATCGTCCTTTCGCTCTGCCCATCAGTTTGTGGATGATAGGCAGTACTCATGTCTAGACGAGTTCCTAATGCTTGCTGTAATGTCTGCCAGAATCTTGAAATAAATCTGTCATCCCTATCAGAGATAATAGAGATTGGTATTCCATGTCTGGAGACGACTTCCTTCAAATACAGTCGTGCTAACTTCTCCATCTTGTCATCTTATCTTATTGGCAGGAAGTGTGCTGATTTGGTGAGACGATCAACTATTACTCAAATAGTATCAAAACCACTTGCAGTCCTTGGCAATTTAGTGATGAAATCCATGGTAATGTTTTCCCATTTCCATTCTGGGATTTCGGGTTGTTGAAGTAGACCTGATGGTTTCTGATGCTCAGCTTTGACCTTAGAACACGTCAAACATTCTCCTACGTATTTTGCAACATCGGCTTTCATACCCGGGCACCAAAAATGTTTCTTGAGATCCTTGTACATCTTCCCCGTTCCAGGATGTATTGAGTATCTGGTTTTATGAGCTTCTCTAAGTACCATTTCTCTCATATCTCCAAATTTTGGTACCCAAATCCTTTCAGCCCTATACCGGGTTCTGTCCTCCCGAATATTAAGATGTTTCTCCGATCCTTTGGGTATTTCATCCTTTAAATTTCCCTCTTTTAAAACTCCTTGTTGCGCCTCCTTTATTTGAGTAGTAAGGTTATTATGAATCATTATATTCATAGATTTTACTCGAATGGGTTCTCTGTCCTTCCTGCTCAAGGCATCGGCTACCACATTTGCCTTCCCCGGGTGGTAACGAATCTCAAAGTCGTAATCATTCAACAATTCAATCCACCTACACTGCCTCATATTCAGTTGTTTCTGATTAAATATATGCTGAAGACTTTTGTGGTCGGTATATATAATACTTTTGACCCCATATAAGTAGTGCCTCCAAGTCTTTAATGCAAAAACAACCGCGCCTAATTCCAAATCATGCATCGTATAATTTTGTTCGTGAATCTTCAATTATCTAGACGCATAAGCAATCACCTTCGTTCGTTGCATTAATACACAACCGAGACCTTGCTTTGATGCGTCACAATAAATCACAAAATCATCATTCCCTTCAGGCAATGACAATATAGGTGCCGTAGTTAGCTTTTTCTTCAATAACTGAAACGCTTTCTCTTGTTCATCATTCCATTCAAATTTCTTCCCTTTATGCGTTAATGCAGTCAAGGGTTTTGCTATTCTGGAAAAGTCTTGGATGAACCTTCTATAGTAACCAGCTAGTCCTAAAAACTGGCGTATGTGTTTCGGAGTTTCCGGGGTTTCCCACTTTTCAACAGTTTCTATCTTTGCCGGATCCACCTTAATACCTTCTTTGTTCACTATGTGACCGAGGAATTGAACTTCTTCCAACCAAAATGCACACTTTGAAAACTTAGCGTACAATTCTTCCTTCCTCAATACTTCTAACACCTTTCTCAAATGTTCACCGTGTTCTTGGTCATTCTTTGAGTAAATAAGTATGTCATCAATGAAAACAATGACAAACTTGTCAAGGTATGGTCCACACACTCGGTTCATAAGGTCCATGAACACAGCTGGTGCATTAGTTAAACCAAACGGCATGACCATAAACTCGTAATGACCGTAACGTGTTCTGAAAGCAGTCTTTGGAATATCATCTTCTTTCACCCGCATTTGATGATACCTGGAACGTAAGTCAATCTTTGAATAAACAGACGAGCCTTGTAGTTGATCAAATAAGTCGTCGATTCTCGGTAGTGGGTAGCGGTTCTTGATGGTAAGTTTGTTCAACTCTCGGTAGTCGATACACAACCTGAATGTACCATCTTTCTTCTTGACAAACAAAACAGGAGCTCCCCACGGTGATGTGCTTGGTCGAATGAAACCACGCTCTAAAAGTTCTTGTAATTGGCTTTGCAGTTCTTTCATCTCGCTGGGTGCGAGTCTGTAAGGAGTACGAGCTGTTGGTGCAGCTCCTGGTACAAGATCTATTTGAAATTCAACTGATCGATGTGGGGGTAATCCCGGTAATTCTTTCGGAAATACATCGGGAAATTCTTTTGCGATGGGAACATCATTGATGCTCTTTTCTTCAGTTTGTACTTTCTCGACGTGTGCTAGAACAGCATAGCAACCTTTTCTTATTAGTTTTTGTGCCTTCAAATTACTAATAAGATGTAGCTTCGTGTTGCCCTTTTCTCCGTACACCATTAAGGGTTTTCCTTTTTCTCGTATAATGCGAATTGCATTTTTGTAACAAACGATCTCTGCTTTCACTTCTTTCAACCAGTCCATACCGATTATCACATCAAAACTCCCTAACTCTACTGGTATCAAATCAATCTTAAATGTTTCGCTAACCAGTTTAATTTCTCGATTCCGACATATATTATCTGCTGAAATTAATTTACCATTTGCTAATTCGAGTAAAAATTTACTATCCAAAGGCGTCAATGGACAACTTAATTTAGCACAAAAATCTCTACTCATATAGCTCCTATCCGCACCCGAATCAAATAAAACGTAAGCAGATTTATTGTCAATAAGAAACGTACCCGTAACAAGCTCCGGGTCTTCCTGTGCCTCTGCCACATTAATATTGAAAAC
The DNA here is from genome assembly GCF_046630445.1 of Rutidosis leptorrhynchoides. Lineage (NCBI taxonomy): Eukaryota > Viridiplantae > Streptophyta > Magnoliopsida > Asterales > Asteraceae > Rutidosis > Rutidosis leptorrhynchoides. The sequence continues at coordinate 616,633,577 of NC_092335.1, forward strand.
TCTTCCGCGGCCTTGTCCATTCGTGTTCTCCTGGTTCGGGCAATTTCTAATAATGTGGCCCGGTTTTCCACATTTATAACAAACTACATTGGCATAACTTGCTCCGACACTACTTGCTCCGCCATTACTCGTTCCGACACCATTTGTTCCTTTCGTTCTATTAACCCCTGGTCCGTAGACCTCACACTTCGCCGCGCTATGACCATTTCTTTTACACTTGTTGCAAAATTTGGTGCAGAACCCCGAGTGATACTTTTCACACCTTTGGCATTGCGGCTTCTGATTGTTGTTGTTGTTACGGTTATTATTGTTGTTAAGATGATTGTTGTGGTTGCTGTTGTTGTTGTTGTTGTTGTTGTTGGGCCGTTTGTTGTAGTTGCGATTGATGTTGCGATTGTTAGGATAGTTGTTGCGATTATTGTTATAATTGCTGTTGTTGTTGTATTGGTGATTCTTATCACCGTTTTCCTCCCACTTTCTTTTGACTTGCTTCACATTGGCCTCTTCAGCAGTCTGTTCTTTAATTCTTTCTTCAATCTGGTTCACTAGTTTGTGAGCCATTCTACATGCCTGTTGTATGGAGGCGGGCTCGTGTGAACTTATATCTTCTTGGATTCTTTCCGGTAATCCTTTCACAAACGCGTCGATCTTCTCTTCCTCATCTTCGAATGCTCCCGGACACAATAGGCACAATTCTGTGAATCGTCTTTCGTACGTGGTAATATCAAATCCTTGGGTTCGTAACCCTCTAAGTTCTGTCTTAAGCTTATTGACCTCGGTTCTGGGACGGTACTTCTCGTTCATCAAGTGCTTGAATGCTGACCACGGTAGTGCGTACGCATCGTCTTGTCCCACTTGCTCTAGATAGGTATTCCACCATGTTAACGCAGAACCTGTGAAGGTATGCGTAGCGTACTTCACTTTGTCCTCTTCAGTACACTTACTTATGGCAAACACCGATTCGACCTTCTCGGTCCACCGTTTCAATCCGATCGGTCCTTCGGTTCCATCAAATTCCAAAGGTTTGCAGGCAGTGAATTCTTTGTAGGTGCATCCTACACGATTTCCTGTACTGCTAGATCCAAGGTTATTGTTGGTATGTAGCGCAGCCTGTACTGCGGCTATGTTTGAAGCTAGAAAAGTACGGAATTCCTCTTCATTCATATTCACGGTGTGTCGAGTAGTCGGTGCCATTTCCTTCAAAATAGTCAAATGGAACAAGTTAATCATACAGAATATTAAGAGTAGTTAATAGTATTTCGTAGCATAATATGAACTCATTTATAAAAGCTTTTTCTTCATATTAGCGTTTTATAAGTTTAAATTCGGGTAGTACCTACCCGTTAAGTTCATACTTAGTAGCTAATATACAATTCAACTACTACAATTCTATATGAAAAACTGATTATAATAATATTTCGCGTTCAAACTTTTATACAATATTTTACAAACTTACAATACCGCTTATTTTACATAAAGCATGAAATATAGCACACAATAACTTTGATACAAGATAGTTGTGAAGATAATTCTAGCTAGTACACAAGTCGTTCAGCAAAGGCAATAAAGACACGTATTTCATACGTCCAGAAACAAGTCATGCATTCTGGTTTTACTAGGACTACTTCCCATCCTTGGTCTTGTGCAACATAACCGTTATGGCCATTGATAAGACAGCGTGTTGTAATGTCATCAAAGGGACGAGGGTTATGTAATGTCCAACAGTCCCGTAACAATCTAAAAACCTCATTTCTTACCCCAATTACCGACTCCGTCACTTGTGGGAACATTTTGTTTAATAGCTGTAGCCCGATGTTCTTTTTCTCACTTTGGTGAGAAGCGAACATTACTAACCCATAAGCATAGCATGCTTCTTTATGTTGCATGTTAGCCGCTTTTTCTAAATCATGAAGTCCTATATTCGGATACATTGAGTCAAAATAATTTCTTAACCCGTTGCGTAAAATAGCATTTGGGTTCCCCGCAATATATGCGTCAAAGTAAACACATCGTAACTTATGGGTTTCCCAATGTGATATCCCCCATCTTTCAAACGAAAGTCTCTTATAAACCAAGACATTCTTGGAACGTTCTTCGAATGTCTTACAAACTGATCTCGCCTTAAATAGTTGTGCCGAGGAATTCTGACCGACTCTAGACAAGATTTCATCAATCATGTCTCCGGGTAGATCTCTTAAAATATTGGGTTGTCTATCCATTTTGCGTTTTTATACTGTAAAATAGACAAGAGTTAGATTCATAAAAAAAATACTTATTAATACAAGCAATTTTTACATATATCATAAAGCATAAGCACACTATATTACATATATTACACCACATGAATACAACTATCTTATTCCGACTCGCTTGTTTCTTCTTCTTCGGTTTTGGTTCGTTTTGCCAAGTTTCTAGGGATATATGATTTTCCCCTAATACGAGCCGTCGTTATCCACATTGGTTTAGAAAAACCTGGTGGTTTAGAGGTTCCCGGGTCATTGTTACAACTTAAGGGCTTCGGGGGTTGACGATACATATAAAGTTCATCGGGGTTGGAATTAGATTTCTCTATTTTTATGCCCTTTCCCTTATTATTTTCTTTTGCCTTTTTAAATTCAGTTGGGGTAATTTCTATAACATCATCGGAATTCTCGTCGGAATCCGATTCATCGGAGAATTGGTAATCCTCCCAATATTTTGCTTCCTTGGCGGAAACACCATTGACCATAATTAACCTTGGTCGGTTGGTTGAGGATTTTCTTTTACTTAACCGTTTTATTATTTCCCCCACCGGTTCTATTTCTTCATCCGGTTCCTCCTCTTCCGGTTCTGATTCTTCTTCCGGTTCCGACTCTTCTTCCGGTTCCTCTTCGGGAACTTGTGAATCAGTCCACGAATCATTCCAATTTACATTTGACTCTTCATTATTATTAGGTGAGCCAATGGGACTTGTTCTAGAGGTAGACATCTATCACATAATATCAAACACGTTAAGAGATTAATATATCACATAATATTCACATGTTAAAAATATATAGTTTCCAACAAAATTTGTTAAGCAATCATTTTTCAAGTAAACACGGTCGAAGTCCAGACTCACTAATGCATCCTAAAAAAACTCGATAAGACACACTAATGCAAAATTCTGGTTCTCTAAGACCAACGCTCGGATACCAACTGAAATGTCCCGTTCTTATTAATTAAAAACGTTCCATATTAATTGATTTCGTTGCGAGGTTTTGACCTCTATATGAGACGTTTTTCAAAGACTGCATTCATTTTAAAACAAACCATAACCTTTATTTCATCAATAAAGGTTTAAAAAGCTTTACGTAGATTATCAAATAATGATAATCTAAAATATCCTGTTTACACACGACCATTACATAATGGTTTACAATACAAATATGTTACAACAAAATAAGTTTCTTGAATGCAGTTTTTACACAATATCATACAAGCATGGACTCCAAATCTCGTCCTTATTTAAGTATGCGACAGCGGAAGCTCTTAATAATCACCTGAGAATAAACATGCTTAAAACGTCAACAAAAATGTTGGTGAGTTATAGGTTTAACCTATATATATATCAAATCATAATAATAGACCACAAAATTTCATATTTCAATACACATCCCATACATAGAGATAAAAATCATTCATATGGTGAACACCTGGTAACCGACATTAACAAGATGCATATATAAGAATATCCCCATCATTCCGGGACACCCTTCGGATATGATATAAATTTCGAAGTACTAAAGCATCCGGTACTTTGGATGGGGCTTGTTGGGCCCGATAGATCTATCTTTAGGATTCGCGTCAATTAGGGTGTCTGTTCCCTAATTCTTAGATTACCAGACTTAATAAAAAGGGGCATATTCGATTTTGATAATTCAACCATAGAATGTAGTTTCACGTACTTGTGTCTATTTTGTAAATCATTTATAAAACCTGCATGTATTCTCATCCCAAAAATATTAGATTTTAAAAGTGGGACTATAACTCACTTTCACAGATTTTTACTTCGTCGGGAAGTAAGACTTGGCCACTGGTTGATTCACGAACCTATAACAATATATACATATATATCAAAGTATGTTCAAAATATATTTACAACACTTTTAATATATTTTGATGTTTTAAGTTTATTAAGTCAGCTGTCCTCGTTAGTAACCTACAACTAGTTGTCCACAGTTAGATGTACAGAAATAAATCGATAAATATTATCGTGAATCAATCCACGACCCAGTGTATACGTATCTCAGTATTGATCACAACTCAAACTATATATATTTTGGAATCAACCTTAACCCTGTATAGCTAACTCCAACATTCACATATAGAGTGTCTATGGTTGTTCCGAAATATATATAGATGTGTCGACATGATAGGTCGAAATATTGTATACGTGTCTATGGTATCTCAAGATTACATAATATACAATACAAGTTGATTAAGTTATGGTTGGAATAGATTTGTTACCAATTTTCACGTAGCTAAAATGAGAAAAATTATCCAATCTTGTTTTACCCATAACTTCTTCATTTTAAATCCGTTTTGAGTGAATCAAATTGCTATGGTTTCATATTGAACTCTATTTTATGAATCTAAACAGAAAAAGTATAGGTTTATAGTCGGAAAAATAAGTTACAAGTCGTTTTTGTAAAGGTAGTCATTTCAGTCGAAAGAACGACGTCTAGATGACCATTTTAGAAAACATACTTCCACTTTGAGTTTAACCATAATTTTTGGATATAGTTTCATGTTCATAATAACAATCATTTTCTCAGAATAACAACTTTTAAATCAAAGTTTATCATAGTTTTTAATTAACTAACCCAAAACAGCCCGCGGTGTTACTACGACGGCGTAAATCCGGTTTTACGGTGTTTTTCGTGTTTCCAGGTTTTAAATCATTAAGTTAGCATATCATATAGATATAGAACATGTGTTTAGTTGATTTTAAAAGTCAAGTTAGAAGGATTAACTTTTGTTTGCGAACAAGTTTAGAATTAACTAAACTATGTTCTAGTGATTACAAGTTTAAACCTTCGAATAAGATAGCTTTATATGTATGAATCGAATGATGTTATGAACATCATTACTACCTTAAGTTCCTTGGATAAACCTACTGGAAAAGAGAAAAATGGATCTAGCTTCAATGGATCCTTGGATGGCTCGAAGTTCTTGAAGCAGAATCATGACACGAAAACAAGTTCAAGTAAGATCATCACTTGAAATAAGATTGTTATAGTTATAGAAATTGAATTAAAGTTTGAATATGATTATTACCTTGTATTAGAATGATAACCTACTGTAAGAAACAAAGATTTCTTGAGGTTGGATGATCACCTTACAAGATTGGAAGTGAGCTAGCAAACTTGAAAGTATTCTTGATTTTATGTAACTAGAACTTGTAGAATATATGAAGAACACTTAGAACTTGAAGATAGAACTTGAGAGAGATCAATTAGATGAAGAAAATTGAAGAATGAAAGTGTTTGTAGGTGTTTTTGGTCGTTGGTGTATGGATTAGATATAAAGGATATGTAATTTTGTTTTCATGTAAATAAGTCATGAATGATTACTCATATTTTTGTAATTTTATGAGATATTTCTTGCTAGTTGCCAAATGATGGTTCCCACATGTGTTAGGTGACTCACATGGGCTGCTAAGAGCTGATCATTGGAGTGTATATACCAATAGTACATACATCTAAAAGCTGTGTATTGTACGAGTACGAATACGGGTGCATACGAGTAGAATTGTTGATGAAACTGAACGGGGATGTAATTGTAAGCATTTTTGTTAAGTAGAAGTATTTTGATAAGTGTATTGAAGTCTTCCAAAAGTGTATAAATACATATTAAAACACTACATGTATATACATTTTAACTGATTCGTTAAGTCATCGTTAGTCGTTACATGTAAGTGTTGTTTTGAAACCTTTAGGTTAACGATCTTGTTAAATGTTGTTAACCCAATGTTTATAATATCAAATGAGATTTTAAATTATTATATTATCATGATATTATCATGTATGAATATCTCTTAATATGATATATATACATTAAACGTCTTTACAACGATAATCGTTACATATATGTCTCGTTTAAAAATCATTAAGTTAGTAGTCTTGTTTTTACATATGTAGTTCATTGTTAATATACTTAATGATATGTTTACTTATCATAGTATCATGTTAACTATATATATATATCCATATATATGTCATCATATAGTTTTTACAAGTTTTAACGTTCGTGAATCACCGGTCAACTTGGGTGGTCAATTGTCTATATGAAACATATTTCAATTAATCAAGTCTTAACAAGTTTGATTGCTTAACATGTTGGAAACATTTAATCATGTAAATATCAATCTCAATTAATATATATTAACATGGAAAAGTTCGGGTCACTACAGCATACGCCTCAAATTTAACGTTGAAAGCAGCATCTAGTTCCTGCTGTCTCTTCTGATGCCTCTCCAGTTTTCTTTTCATTTTACGTTCAATAGTTTGAGAGACAACAAAAGATTCAGTAACCGCCAATTCAGAAACATCACTGGGCTTACTGCCAGAACCAATATCATCCACAGATGTGGTATACACACTGGGTTGAGATTCACCAGCTGCCTGGACACCTGCTTCAGTATGAGCGTTGCTGGGCTTAGTGCCAGAACCTTGACCAGTACCATCACCACCATCACCATCCCTCCTTTTCTATTTTGGAGCCTTTCATGCTCGTGCTCCCCCTCAGATTGTTTTCTCTTTTTAGATTTCTTTTTAGACTTCTTCTCCCCCTTTTTGTCATCAGCAGGGGCAGAAGCATGAGCTGGGAGACTTGTGCATCAAGGTCACTATCAAACTCAGGAACAGAATAAGCAAATCTGTTCCAGTCAGCATCAGCAGGAGATAGATGGGCACCAGGATCTACGCCATATTGTCTGAGGCAGAGGTTTGAAGATCGAACTTCATTCCTAGCAACACCCATGGCCATTTGTTGGACATCAGACCTAACATCAGCTTGAAGAGCAGCCATTCATTGCATTACCTCCACCATTTGTACAAAAGCTGAGGCAGGAATTATAGTAGCCATTTGTTGTTCCTGCAAATCCAATCTCTCTTCCAATACCCTATTTTCTTCATTGCAGATGGTGCGTTGCAGATCTGGTGTGATCCTGGCTACTGTTCGATAGACAGCCAGGGTGGAGATGGCAGCCACCTCATTAGCATCAAAACTGCTGGTTGAGGGGAGATCACTAGCAGAGACAATAGGACTACCTTCATGGGGTGGTGGAGGTGGAATGTCAGAATCTGACTCATCACCATGATCACCATCATTTTTACCTTCACACGAAGGTTTAGAACCACTGGTATCCTTGTCAGCATCATTATCAACATCATCAGTTAGATCCACTGGTTTGTCTTTAGAGCCAGTCACATTATCATGAGTGACTGGCTCGCCCTTACCAGCACCTTTATCAGCATCACCATCAGATGAAGAAGATGATGAGGAAGAAGCTGAAGAATCAGAAGGTACTGGAGAATCAGGGACATTCTGCATCACACACTTACTAGTAGTAGGATCGATGATGAACTTGAGAGGCCTCTAAGTACCAGGCCATGGAGAAGCAGCTGGAGCCATACCAAAGTAATGGTAGTATGGCTGCTCATTGATTTGTTGTAGGGTGGCCAGCCTCTCATAAACCTCTTCTCTTGCTGGTCGATCAAGCTGAGACAATAGGTCAACCAGCTCTTCCCTTAGTAGCTTGCTAGCTGAGATTAAAGCACTTTGAGGATCAATAGTCGGTTGATCCACCAGCAAGGCAACTCTGAGAGTGATAGATGCTCCCCTATAGATGAAGTTAGGTACAACTTCATCAAGATCTGGTACCTGGCACACATATGGTTTCTTCTCAGCAAAAGCAGTAGCCTGAGAAGAATCAGTAGTGGCAGTAGCAAAGGTATCAGCATCCAAAATGGGTTCCGGAGAACCAGTAGCAGCAGCGGATGACTGCTCAGAAGATGGAATAACAGTAGTAGAAGCGGTAGTATCTATCTGTGGCTCTTTTGGAACATAGCCAACATCCTGAAGAAATGAAGGCCATGAAGAATCATCATCATCATATGAGCCACTACCAGTAACCACTTCAGTAGTAGTAGTAGTTGGAGGAGTAACAGAGGTAGTGGCAGCAGCATCAACATCAAGAACCTCCTTAACAATATTATCAATGACCTTTTCGAGTACAGGAGGAGGTTCCATTATCATCTCCTCAACCACTTCAGAATCAGTGGTTGAAGTAGCAATACCAGAGACAGTAGGAGGAGAAGCAGAAATATTAGCAGTAGCTAGATCCTCATTATCAGTAAAAACAGTGGAACCAGCTGCCACATTGTCTCCAGTAGAGCCAGCAGCAGTAGAGACAATAGTACTAGTATCAGTACCACCAGTAGACAAATCAGTAGCACCAACACCAGTAGCAGAAATGAAGAGCTCATCAGTAGAAATAATTACATCCTTTTCTTGCTCCCCCTCTGCATGTTCATTTACCCTGCTAAGAACTGGAACAAAAGAACATTTTATGTTAACAACTGTAGAACCAAATAAATTTGACTCAACAATTGCATCTGTTGTTGGTCTCTGGAGACAGACTGGTGATTTAGTCAGCCCTTCAATTGAGACAGAGTTAGGTGTCTGTAAGTACAGATGTGACTCTGCTGACTCATTGGCAACACATGTTGACCCAGATAGTGTAAGAGTTCTGGCTGGTAATGATGTAGGAGTGAGACTCTTAACATGATCCAAGTAACATTTAGGTTGTGCAGTGGCCGGAGCTGATTCAACATGATGAGGAACCAGCTCAAGACTGCTTTGGGGGTCATTTATGTTCTCTACTGGTTGTACTGTCAGCAGAGGATATTGCATGATGTTCAATTTAGAAAAATGTGGAAGTGCCTGGTTAGAAGAGTATGAGTTGCTACTCTTCTTAACACTAGTTTTAAAACCAGTCAGCTTGGGAGCCAAGGTTATACCATTATCTCCATTTTCATTTTTCAAGTCAGCAGTTAAAAGATTTTTAATTAAGTTAGAGATTTCTGCTGTTTGGTCTAGAGACACACTAGGTTCCATAGTAGCTTTCTTTTCAGAAGCAGCAGTTGAGACTGGGGCAATCCCTCATGTGGTGTGCTTGGAGCTAGATTTAGCTCGTTTGGATTTGCCTGTTACCAAGAAATAGTTAAGCAACAGATTCCAATACTAGAAGTGGGTAGTCAGTATATAAGACTAGGGTTGTTCTTTATTATTAGAGAGCACTAGATTCTAATACAACTACTGCTTTACCAGTATGTGAGACGGTGGATGTACTAGTTGGAGCTAGAGGTAGTCGTTTGGTTTACTCCACCCCGAGCAGCAAGATACTCGAGCATGCCTGGTGTTAAACCAGTATATAGAGCAGCAGGAGCATCTTTTCGCATTCCCCCTCATTTTGGAAGCAGGTCGAATGATTCATCAGCAATCTGCTGTTAAGCTTCACCTAACTCATTTTCAAAAACAAGGCTCAAGAACCTTGAAAAGGGGATTAGATGTGTTCTTTTGGGTGCAAGCACCATTTCCCTTAGCCTCAAATAAATTTCACTGGCATAATCAATATTACGGTTGAACAGCATCCCGTGACCAATCTTCAGCTCAAAATCTGAGCACTGATCAAAAGTTTCAGACTTCTGGTTGATACACTGAGTTAGCAACCCAAAGAAATAATACCATAGAGGTGGCATATGCTTCCTTAATGGCGTACGAGCTACTGGTTGAGTGAACCCAATAATTTCCAATACCTCCCTTCTAAACTCATCACTGGTCGGTGAATTAACAAATGGACCACCAGGTAATTGAAGAGCACGTCGGATGGTGCCAGTAGTGATGGATCAGGTTAGGGATTCAGTCACCATGCCACGAATACATGGAATGTTATGTGGAGTGGTAGCCATGGTGGCAGTATACCAGAATCTGGCCAGGAAGGCTGGATATAAACGTGAAGGTACACCTGTAATAGCTCTAGCCAGAGGTGATTGCCGTATATAATCTATTAATGTTTCGTAGCCCATGTTGGCTTTGGATTTGGGAATGGACAGGGCATGAGCAGCATTGCCTCTCGATAGGCGAATTGTTGTGTGTTCTGGAGCAGCCCTAACAAGGTTGGGGTGCAGGTTGAACAGAGGATCCTGTACAACTTGTTCATATATGACCGATCATGGATGTTGTTCCGATTGTTGTGGTTCCACCGATGGTTGTTGTTGTTGTTATTCCTCTGGCTGATTCTCAACAGGTGATGATTGATGTTGTTGTTCTGCCATTGATGAAATCATTGAAGATGGATGTATGAAAGATTTGAAGATTTGTGAATTTAGAGAGAAGAGTGTGTTTTGGAAAGGTAAATCAAAAAGTTAATAACCGAAGGTTATTATGTGAAAAGAATCGCCTTATTTAACCTTTCAGATTGGTGGAAAAGTGCAGGAGAGAGAAAATGGCAACTGTCATCTGCAGGCGCGTGGGCAGATGTGACAGACTGGTACGTTTTTGAGGGGACACATACTGTTGACATGACGTATAATCGGCTTGAACACTCATACCTCCCATTAAGCATTAAATACAGTCGTTTTCAATTCAAAAATGAAATTAAAAACTATTAAATAAATTTTGTATTAAATACAAAAATTCTTGTGACACTTAATATGTAATGAATTTAATTTTAAATCATTGGGAGTAAATGAGTTTCAGATTTAAGGTATCATTTAAGTATTGTGAGCTATTTATTATTTCATTTTGAACATTGAATAACCATGATATAAAAGACCTTGATGTGCTGACTGTTTGACATGTAGGCAGTAAGTGAAAGAATTTGTGACTTACTGGTTTGCCCTACATGTTGTGGAGCCAGCACACCAACAAAGTTTCCTTTTATTTTAAAGTTCAAGCATACCCATCTCAGAGATGAGATAGTTAAAACATTTCTCATCTAAGGGTTTTGTGAAGAGATCTGCTAACTGCTGGTCTGTTGAAATAAAATGTAGCTCCACATCTCCTTTTTGAACATGATCCCTTATGAAATGATATCGAACGTCAATGTGCTTTGTCCTAGAATGCATCACAGGATTGTTGGTAATAGCAATTATACTTGTGTTGTCACAGTAGATTGGAGTTTTCGTAACATGAACACCATAGTCCTTCAGCTGGCTTTGCATCCATAGTACTTGAGCAGTACAACTACCAGCAGAAACATATTCTGCCTCAGCAGTAGATGTGGACACAGTATTTTGCTTTTTGCTCGTCCAGCTGACTAGCCTACCACCCAGTAACTGGCAACCACCAGTAGTACTTTTCTTGTCTATTTTACACCCTGCAAAGTCAGCATCTGAATACCCAATTAGCTCAAAATCCTGGTCTTTGGGATACCAAAGACCACATTTAGCAGTACCTGATAGTTCTCTAAATGAACATATATTTAGTCGCAATATCATCCCAATATGTAAAGTTTTTAGTTGTAATTGTTCTATTTTTAAGTTGTAATCGTTTAAATAAATAAATGCGAAGACGAAGCATGAAGATTAAAGATTTGAAGAAAAAGTGCCACTAAAACTGGAAAAGGGTCCTTAAAGCCATAGTGCACTCAAAAGCGTCCTAAAAATTGAGTTAAAAGACTTGCGCGGATTTTGGGAGTTAAGGAAAATAATTTTTTGTGCAAATTACAAATTGCGAAACGCAAAGTACAATATATTTACGCATACAAAAGGACATTCAAAAATCCGGAACCGGGACATGAACCAACTTTCAACGCGCGACGCAACGGAGCGAAAATTACAAGTCAACTATGCACATAAATATAATATAATATATAAATAATTCTTAAAATTATATATATATTATATATATTTAATAAAACCATCGGCAACAAGAAAATGAGCGAATGTGAGCTGTCCCAGGGGGCCATGCGATCGCATGGCCAGGAAGCACAAAAGCCATGCGGTCGCATGGTGTACTGTAGCAGGCCACATTCTATAAAAAGCACGAGTTCTGGCCGAAATATACACATCTTTTTCTATCTCTTATTCTCTCAATTTATATATATATATATTATAATTATAATTTTAATTTTAATATTAAGTTAATAATAATAAGGTTATAGTGGCGAATGTTGTAAGTTTGTAAGTCGAAATTCTGTCCGTGTAACGCTACGCTATTAATACTCATTGTAAGTTATGTTCAACCTTTTTAAATTAATGTCTCATAGCTAAGTTATTATTATGCTTATTTAAATCGAAGTAATCATGATGTTGGGCTAAATATTAAAGACGGGCTAATTGGGCTTTGTACCATAATTGGGGTTTGGACAAAAGACCGACACTTGTAGAAATTGGACTATGGACTATTAATGAGCTTTATATTTGTTTAACTGAATGATAGTTCGTTAATTTAATATAGAGATTTACAATTTGACGTATCTATAAATAACCATATACACTCGATCGGACACGATGGGCGGGATATTTATAAATACTAATAATCGTTCATTTAACCGGACACGGGAATGGATTAATAGTCAACGGACTCATTAAAACAGGGGTGAATTATGTACAAGGACACTTGGCGTAATTGTTAACAAAGTATTAAAACCTTGGGTTACACGCAGTCGATATCCTGGTGTAATTATTAAAGAAAGTATTAAGACCTTGTTACAGGTTAAGTCCCCAATTAGTTGGAATATTTGACTTCGAATATAAGGATAATTTGACGAGGACACTCGCACTTTATATTTATGACTGATGGACTGTTATGGACAAAAACCAGATGGACATATCGAATAATCCAGGACAAAGGACAATTAACCCATGGTAATAAATTGAAATGTCCCGTTCTTATTGATTAAAAACGTTCCATATTAATTGATTTCGTTGCGAGGTTTTGACCTCTATATGAGACGTTTTTAAAGACTGCATTCATTTTTAAAACAAACCATAACCTTTATTTCATAAATAAAGGTTTAAAAAGCTTTACGTAGATTAAATGATAATCTAAAATATCCTGTTTACACACGACCATTACATAATGGTTTACAATACAAATATGTTACATCGAAATCAGTTTCTTGAATGCAGTTTTTACACAATATCATACAAACATGGACTCCAAATCTTGTCCTTATTTTAGTATGCAACAGCGGAAGCTCTTAGTATTCACCTGAGAATAAACATGCTTTAAACGTCAACAAAAATGTTGGTGAGTTATAGGTTTAACCTATATATATCAAATCGTAACAATAGACCACAAGATTTCATATTTCAATACACATCCCATACATAGAGATAAAAATCATTCATATGGTGAACACATGGTAACCGACATTAACAAGATGCATATATAAGAATATCCCCATCATTCCGGGACACCCTTCGGATATGATATAAATTTCGAAGTACTAAAGCATCCGGTACTTTGGATGGGGTTTGTTAGGCCCAATAGATCTATCTTTAGGATTCGCGTCAATTAGGGTGTCTGTTCCCTAATTCTTAGATTACCAGACTTAATAAAAAGGGGCATATTCGATTTCAATAATTCAACCATAGAATGTAGTTTCACGTACTTGTGTCTATTTTGTAAATCATTTATAAAACCTGCATGTATTCTCATCCCAAAAATATTAGATTTTAAAAGTGGGACTATAACTTACTTTCACAGATTTTTACTTCGTCGGGAAGTAAGACTTGGCCACTGGTTGATTCACGAACCTATAACAATATATACATATATATCAAAGTATGTTCAAAATATATTTACAACACTTTTAATATATTTTGATGTTTTAAGTTTATTAAGTCGGCTGTCCTCGTTAGTAACCTACAACTAGTTGTCCACAGTTAGATGTACAGAAATAAATCGATAAATATTATCTTGAATCAATCCACGACCCAGTGTATACGTATCACAGTATTGATCACAACTCAAACTATATATATTTTGGAATCAACCTCAACCCTGTATAGCTAACTCCAACATTCACATATAGAGTGTCTATGGTTGTTCCGAAATATATATAGATGTGTCGACATGATAGGTCGAAACATTGTATACGTGTCTATGGTATCTCAAGATTACATAATATACAATACAAGTTGATTAAGTTATGGTTGGAATAGATTTGTTACCAATTTTCACGTAGCTAAAATGAGAAAAATTATCCAATCTTGTTTTACCCATAACTTCTTCATTTTAAATCCGTTTTGAGTGAATCAAATTGCTATGGTTTCATATTGAACTCTATTTTATGAATCTAAACATAAAAATTATAGGTTTATAGTTGGAAAAATAAGTTACAAGTCGTTTTTGTAAAGGTAGTTATTTCAGTCGAAAGAACGACGTCTAGATGACCATTTTAGAAAACATACTTCCACTTTGAGTTTAACCATAATTTTTGGATATAGTTTCATGTTCATAATAAAAATCATTTTCTCATAATAACAACTTTTAAATCAAAGTTTATCATAGTTTTTAATTAACTAACCCAAAACAGCCCGCGGTGTTACTACAACGGCGTAAATCTGGTTTTACGGTGGTTTTAGTGTTTCCATGGTTTAAATCATTAAGTTAGAATATCATATAGATATAGAACATGTGTTTAGTTAATTTTAAAAATCAAGTTAGAAGGATTAACTTTTATTTGCGAACAAGTTTAGAATTAACTAAACTATGTTCTAGTGATTACAAGTTTAAACCTTCGAATAAGATAGCTTTATATGTATGAATCGAATGATGTTATGAACATCATTACTACCTTAAGTTCCTTGGATAAATCTACTGGAAATGAGAAAAATAGATCTAGCTTCAAAGGATCCTTGGATGGCTTGAAAGTTCTTGAAGCAGAATCATGACACGAAAACAATTTCAAGTAAGATTTCCACTCGAAATAAGATTGTTATAGTTATAGAAATTGAATTAAAGTTTGAATATGATTATTACCTTGTATTAGAAAGATAACCTACTGTAAGTAACAAAGGTTTCTTGATCTTGGATGATTACTTGGAATGGATTTAGAAAACTTGGAAGTAAACTTGCAATCTTGGAAGTATTCTTGATTTTATGAAGCTAGAACTTTTGAAATTTATGAAGAACACTTAGAACTTGAAGATAGAACTTGAGAGAGATCAATTAGATGAAGAAAATTGAAGAATGAAAGTGTTTGTAGGTGTTTTTGGTCGTTGGTGTATGGATTAGATATAAAGGATATGTAATTTTGTTTTCATGTAAATAAGTCATGAATGATTACTCATATTTTTGTAATTTTATGAGATATTTCATGCTAGTTGCCAAATGATGGTTTCTACATGTGTTAGGTGACTCACATGGGCTGCTAAGAGCTGATCATTAGAGTGTATATACCAATAGTACATACATCTAAAAGCTGTGTATTGTACGAGTACGAATACGGGTGCATACGAGTAGAATTGTTGATGAAACTGAACGAGGATGTAATTGTAAGCATTTTTGTTAAGTAGAAGTATTTTGATAAGTGTCTTGAAGTCTTTCAAAAGTGTATGAATACATATTAAAACACTACATGTTTATACATTTTAACTGAGTCGTTAAGTCATCGTTAGTCGTTACATGTAAATGTTGTTTTGAAACCTTTAGGTTAACGATCTTGTTGAATGTTGTTAACCCATTGTTTATTATAACAAATGAGATGTTAAATTGTTATATTATCATGATATTATGATATATAATATATCTTTGTATGATATATATACAGTTAAATGTCGTTACAACGATAATCGTTACATATATGTCTCGTTTCGAAATCATTAAGTTAGTAGTCTTATTTTTACATATGTATTTCATTGTTAATACACTTAATAATATATTTACTTATCATTTAACATAATTAATCAAGTGTATTAATATCTTAATATGATTCATATGTACCTAGTAAGACGTTGTTATAACGATAATCGTTATATATATCGTTTTCGAGTTTCTTAAATTAATAGACTCATTTTTATGTATATAACTCATTGTTAAAATACCTAATGAGATACATACTTATAATAAAATCATGTTAACTATATATATATATATATATATATATATATATATATATATATATATATATATATATATATATATATCTATAACCATATATATGTCATCGTATAGTTTTTACAAGTTATAACGTTCGTGAATCACCGTTCAACTTGGGTGGTCAATTGTCTATATGAAACCTATTTCAATTAATCAAGTCTTAACAAGTTTGATTGCTTCACATGTTGGAAACACTTAATCATGTAAATAACAATTTCATTTAATATATATATAAACATGGAAAAGTTCGGGTCACTACAATACCTACCCGTTAAATAAATAATTTTAAGCAGTTGGAGGTGTTGACGTATCTTCTGGAAATAAATGCGGGTATTTCTTCTTCATCTGATCTTCACACTCCCAGGTGAACTCGGGTCCTCTACGAGCATTCCATCGAACCTTAACAATCGGTATCTTGTTTTGTTTAAGTCTCTTAACCTCACGATCCATTATTTCGACGGATTCTTCAATGAATTGAAGTTTTTCATTGATTTGGATTTCGTCCAACGAAATAGTGAGATCTTCTTTAGCAAAACATTTCTTCAAATTTGAGACGTGGAAAGTGTTATGTACAGCCGCGAGTTGTTGAGGTAGCTCCAGTTGGTAAGCTACTGGTCCGACACGATCTATAATCTTGAATGGTCCAATGTACCTTGGATTTAGTTTCCCCCGTTTACCAAATCGAACAACGCCTTTCCAAGGTGAAACCTTAAGCATGACCATTTCTCCAATTTTCAACTCTATATCTTTTCTTTTACTGTCCGCGTAGCTCTTTTGTCGACTCTGGGCGGTCTTCAATCTTTGTTGAATTTGGATGATTTTCTCAGTAGTTTCTTGTATTATCTCCGGACCCGTAATCTGTCTATCCCCCACTTCACTCCAACAAATCGAAGACCTGCACTTTCTACCATAAAGTGCTTCAAACGGCGCCATCTCAATGCTTGAATGGTAGCTGTTGTTGTAGGAAAATTCTGCTAACGGTAGATGTCGATCCCAACTGTTTCTGAAATCAATAACACAAGCTCGTAGCATGTCTTCAAGCGTTTGTATCGTCCTTTTGCTCTGCCCATCAGTTTGTGGATGATAGGTAGTACTCATGTCTAGACGAGTTCCCAATGCTTGCTGTAATGTCTGCCAGAATCTTGAAATAAATCTGCCATCCCTATCAGAGATAATAGAGATTGGTATTCCATGTCTGGAGACGACTTCCTTCAAATACAGTCGTGCTAACTTCTCCATCTTGTCATCTTCTCTTATTGGCAGGAAGTGTGCTGACTTGGTGAGATGATCAACTATTACCCAAATAGTATCATAACCATTTGCAGTCCTTGGCAATTTAGTAATGAAATCTATGGTAATGTTTTCCCATTTCCATTCCGGGATTTCAGGTTGTTGTAGTAGACCTGATGGTTTCTGATGTTCAGCTTTGACCTTAGAACACGTCAAACATTCTCCTACATATTTAGCAATATCGGCTTTCATACCTGGCCACCAAAAATGTTTCTTAAGATTCTTGTACATCTTCCCCGTTCCAGGATGTATTGAGTATCTGGTTTTATGAGCTTCTCTAAGTACCATTTCTCTCATATCTCCAAATTTTGGTACCCAAATTCTTTCAGCCCTATACCGGGTTCCGTCTTCCCGAATATTAAGATGCTTCTCCGATCCTTTGGGTATTTCATCCTTTAAATTTTCCTCTTTTAAAACTCCTTGTTGCGCCTCCTTTATTTGAGTAGTAAAGTTAGTGTTAATCATTATATTCATAGATTTTACTCGAATGGGTTCTCTGTCCTTTCTGCTCAAGGCGTCGGCTACCACATCTGCCTTCCCCGGGTGGTAACGAATCTCAAAGTCGTAATCATTCAACAATTCAATCCACCTACGCTGCCTCATATTCAGTTGTTTCTGATTAAATATGTGTTGAAGACTTTTGTGGTCCGTATATATAATACTTTTGACCCCATATAAGTAGTTCCTCCAAGTCTTTAATGCAAAAACAACCGCACCTAATTCCAAATCATGCGTCGTATAATTTTGCTCATGAATCTTCAATTGTCTAGACGCATAAGCAATCACCTTCGTCCGTTGCATTAATACACAACCGAGACCTTGCTTTGATGCGTCACAATAAATCACAAAATCATCATTCCCTTCAGGCAATGACAATATAGGTGCCATAGTTAGATTTTTCTTCAATAATTGAAACGCCTTCTCTTGTTCATCCTTCCATTCAAATTTCTTCCCTTTATGCGTTAATGCAGTCAAGGGTTTTGCTATTTTGGAGAAATCTTGGATGAATCTTCTGTAGTAACCAGCCAATCCTAAAAATTGACGTATATGCTTCGGAGTTTTTGGGGTTTCCCACTTTTCAACGGTTTCGATCTTTGCCGGGTCCACCTGGATACCTTCTTTGTTCACTATGTGACCGAGGAATTGAACTTCTTCCAACCAAAATGCACACTTTGAAAACTTAGCGTACAGTTTTTCTTTCCACAATACTTCTAGCACTTTTCTCAAATGTTCTTCGTGCTCTTGATCATTCTTTGAGTAAATAAGTATGTCATCGATGAAAACAATGACAAACTTGTCAAGATATGGCCCACACACTCGGTTCATAAGGTCCATAAACACAGTTGGTGCGTTAGTCAATCTAAACGGCATAACCATAAACTCGTAATGACCATAACGCGTCCTAAAAGCAGTTTTTAGAATATCATCCTCCTTTACTCGCATTTGATGATATCCAGAACGTAAATCGATCTTCGAATAAACCGACGAGCCTTGTAGTTGATCAAATAAGTCGTCAATTCTCGGCAGTGGATAACGGTTTTTGATGGTAAGTTTGTTCAACTCTCTGTAGTCAATACACAACCTAAATGTACCATCCTTCTTCTTGACAAACAAAACAGGAGCTCCCCATGGTGATGTGCTTGGTCAAATGAAACCACGTTCTAGTAGTTCTTGCAGTTGGCTTTGCAGTT
This sequence comes from Rutidosis leptorrhynchoides, assembly GCF_046630445.1. Classification (NCBI taxonomy): domain Eukaryota; kingdom Viridiplantae; phylum Streptophyta; class Magnoliopsida; order Asterales; family Asteraceae; genus Rutidosis; species Rutidosis leptorrhynchoides. Next base: position 616,652,695 of record NC_092335.1, read on the forward strand.
CTTTCATCTCGCTGGGTGCGAGTCTATAAGGAGCACGAGCTATTGGTGCAGCTCCTGGTACAAGATCTATTTGAAATTCAACAGATCGATGTGGAGGTAGTCCCGGTAATTCTTTCGGAAATACATCGGGAAATTCTTTTGCGATGGGAACATCATTGATGCTCTTTTCTTCAGTTTGTACTTTCTCAACGTGTGCTAGAACAGCATAGCAACCTTTCCTTATTAGTTTTTGTGCCTTCAAATTACTAATAAGATGTAGCTTCGTGTTGCCCTTTTCTCCGTACACCATTAAGGGTTCTCCTTCTTCTCGTACAATGCGAATTGCATTTTTATAACATACGATCTCTGCTTTCACCTTCTTCAGCCAGTCCATGCCAATTATTACATCAAAACTCCCTAACTCTACTCGTATCAAATCAATCTTAAATATTTCGCTACCCAGTTTAATTTCTCGATTCCGGCATATATTATCTGCTGAAATTTATTTACCGTTTGCTAATTCGAGTAAAAATTTACTATCCAATGGCGTCAATGGACAACTTAATTTAGCACAAAAATCTCTACTCATATAGCTTCTATCCGCACCCGAATCAAATAAAACGTAAGCAGATTTATTGTCAATAAGAAACGTACCCGTAACAAGCTCCGGATCTTCCTGTGCCTCTGCCGCATTAATATTGAAAACTCTTCCGCGGCGTTGTCCATTCGTGTTCTCCTGGTTCGGGCAATTTCTAACAATGTGGCCCGGTTTTCCACATTTATAACAAACTACATTGGCATAACTTGCTCCGACACTACTTGCTCCACCATTACTCGTTCCGACACCATTTGTTCCTTTCGTTCTATTAACCCCTGGTCCGTAGACCACACACTTTGCCGCGCTATGACCATTTCTTTTACACTTGTTGCAAAATTTGGTGCAGAACCCCGAGTGATACTTTTCACACCTTTAGCATAGCTGCTTCTGATTGTTGTTATTGTTGTGGTTGTTATTGTTGTTGGGATGATTGTTGTAGTTGCTGTTGTTGTTGTTGTTGTTGTTGTTGTTGTTGTTGTTGTTGTTGTTGTTGTTGTTGTTGTTGTTGTTGTTGTTGTTGTTGTTGTTGTTGTTGTTGTTGTTGTTGTTGTTGTTGTTGTTGTTGTTGGGCCGTTTGTTGTAGTTGCGATTGATGTTGCGATTGTTGGGATAATTGTTGCGATTATTATTGTAATTGCTGTTGTTGTTGTATTGGTGATTCTTATCACCGTTTTCCTCCCACTTTCTTTTGACTTGCTTCACATTGGCCTCTTCGGCCACCTGTTCTTTAATTCTTTCCTCAATCTGGTTCACTAGTTTGTGAGCCATTCTACATGCCTGTTGTATGGAGGCGGGCTCGTGTGAACTTATATCTTCTTGGATTCTTTCCGGTAATCCTTTCACAAACGCGTCGATCTTCTCTTCCTCATCTTCGAACGCTCCCGGACACAATAGGCACAATTCTGTGAATCTTCTTTCGTACGTGGTAATATCAAATCCTTGGGTTCGTAACCCTCTAAGTTCTGTCTTGAGCTTATTGACCTCGGTTCTGGGACGGTACTTCTCGTTCATCAAGTGCTTGAATGCTGACCACGGTAGTGCGTACGCATCATCTTGTCCCACTTGCTCTAGATAGGTATTCCACCATGTTAACGCAGAACCTGTGAAGGTATGTGTAGCGTACTTCACTTTGTCCTCTTCAGTACACTTACTTATGGCAAATACCGATTCGACCTTCTCGGTCCACCGTTTCAATCCGATCGGTCCTTTGGTTCCATCAAATTCCAAAGGTTTGCAGGCAGTGAATTCTTTGTAGGTGCATCCTACACGATTTCCTGTACTGCTAGATCCAAGGTTATTGTTGGTATGTAGCGCAGCCTATACTGCGGCTATGTTTGAAGCTAGAAAAGTACGGAATTCCTCTTCATTCATATTCACGGTGTGTCGAGTAGTCGGTGCCATTTCCTTCAAAATAGTCAAATGGAACAAATTAATCATACAGAATATTAAGAGTAGTTAATAGTATTTCGTAGCATAATATTAACTCATTTATAAAAGCTTTTTCTTCATATTAGCGTTTTATAAGTTTAAATTCGGGTAGTACCTATCCGTTAAGTTCATACTTAGTAGCTAATATACAATTCAACTACTACAATTCTATATGAAAAACTGATTATAATAATATTTCGCGTTCAACCTTTTATACAATATTTTATAAACTTACAATACCGCTTATTTTACATAAAGCATGAAATATAGCACACATATATGCTCTGATACCAACTGAAATGTCCCGTTCTTATTGATTAAAAACGTTCCATATTAATTGATTTTGTTGCGAGGTTTTGACCTCTATATGAGACGTTTTTCAAAGACTGCATTCATTTTTAAAACAAACCATAACCTTTATTTCATAAATAAAGGTTTAAAAAGCTTTACGTAGATTAAATGATAATCTAAAATATCCTGTTTACACACGACCATTACATAATGGTTTACAATACAAATATGTTACATCGAAATCAGTTTCTTGAATGCAGTTTTTACACAATATCATACAAACATGGACTCCAAATCTTGTCCTTATTTTAGTATGCAATAGCGGAAGCTCTTAGTATTAACCTGAGAATAAACATGCTTTAAACGTCAACAAAAATGTTGGTGAGTTATAGGTTTAACCTATATATATCAAATCGTAACAATAGACCACAAGATTTCATATTTCAATACACATCCCATACATAGAGATAAAAATCATTCATATGGTGAACACCTGGTAACCGACATTAACAAGATGCATATATAAGAATATCCCCATCATTCCGGGACACCCTTCGGATATGATATAAATTTTGAAGTACTAAAGCATCCGGTACTTTGGATGGGGTTTGTTAGGCCCAATAGATCTATCTTTAGGATTTGCGTCAATTAGGGTGTCTGTTCCCTAATTCTTAGATTACCAGACTTAATAAAAAGGGGCATATTCGATTTCAATAATTCAACCATAGAATGTAGTTTCACGTACTTGTGTCTATTTTGTAAATCATTTATAAAACCAGCATGTATTCTCATCCCAAAAATATTAGATTTTAAAAGTAGGACTATAACTCACTTTCACAGATTTTTACTTCGTCGGGAAGTAAGACTTGGCCACTGGTTGATTCACGAACCTATAACAATATATACATATATATCAAAGTATGTTCAAAATATATTTACAACACTTTTAATATATTTTGATGTTTTAAGTTTATTAAGTCAGTTGTCCTCGTTAGTAACCTACAACTAGTTGTCCACAGTTAGATGTACAGAAATAAATCGATAAATATTATCTTGAATCAATCCACGATCCAGTGTATACGTATCTCAGTATTGATCACAACTCAAACTATATATATTTTGGAATCAACCTCAACCCTGTATAGTTAACTCCAACATTCACATATAGAGTGTCTATGGTTGTTCCGAAATATATATAGATGTGTCGACATGATAGGTCGAAACATTGTATACGTGTCTATGGTATCTCAAGATTACATAATATACAATACAAGTTGATTAAGTTATGGTTAGAATAGATTTGTTACCAATTTTCACGTAGCTAAAATGAGAAAAATTATCCAATCTTGTTTTACCAATAACTTCTTCATTTTAAATCCGTTTTGAGTGAATCAAATTGCTATGGTTTCATATTGAACTCTATTTTATGAATCTAAACATAAAAAGTATAGGTTTATAGTCGTAAAAATAAGTTACAAGTCGTTTTTGTAAAGGTAGTTATTTTAGTCGAAAGAACGACGTCTAGATGACCATTTTAGAAAACATACTTCCACTTTGAGTTTAACCATAATTTTTGGATATAGTTTCATGTTCATAATAAAAATCATCTTCTCAGAATAACAACTTTTAAATCAAAGTTTATCATAGTTTTTAATTAACTAACCCAAAACAGCCCGCGGTGTTACTACAACGGCGTAAATCCGGTTTTACGGTGTTTTTTGTGTTTCCAGGTTTTAAATCATTAAGTTAGCATATCATATAGATATATAACATGTGTTTAGTTGATTTTAAAAGTCAAGTTAGAAGGATTAACTTTTATTTGCGAACAAGTTTAGAATTAACTAAACTATGTTCTAGTGATTACAAGTTTAAACCTTCGAATAAGATAGCTTTATATGTATGAATCGAATGATGTTATGAACATCATTACTACCTTAAGTTCCTTGGATAAACCTACTGGAAATGAGAAAAATAGATCTAGCTTCAAAGGATCCTTGGATGGCTTGAAAGTTCTTGAAGCAGAATCATGACACGAAAACAATTTCAAGTAAGATTTTCACTTGAAATAAGATTGTTATAGTTATAGAAATTGAATTAAAGTTTGAATATGATTATTACCTTGTATTAGAAAGATAACCTACTGTAAGTAACAAAGGTTTCTTGATCTTGGATGATTACTTGGAATGGATTTAGAAAACTTGGAAGTAAACTTGCAATCTTGGAAGTATTCTTGATTTTATGAAACTAGAACTTTTGGAATTTATGAAGAAAACTTAGAACTTGAAGATAGAACTTGAGAGAGATCAATGAGATGAAGAAAATTGAAGAATGAAAGTGTTTGTAGGTGTTTTTGGTCGTTGGTGTATGGATTAGATATAAAGGATATGTAATTTTGTTTTCATGTAAATAAGTCATGAATGATTACTCATATTTTTGTAATTTTATGAGATATTTCATGCTAGTTGCCAAATGATAGTTCCCACATGTGTTAGGTGACTCACATGGGCTGCTAAGAGCTGATCATTGGAGTGTATATACCAATAGTACATACATCTAAAAGCTGTGTATTGTACGAGTACGAATACGGGTGCATACGAGTAGAATTGTTGATGAAACTGAACGAGGATGTAATTGTAAGCATTTTTGTTAAGTAGAAGTATTTTGATAAGTGTCTTGAAGTCTTTCAAAAGTGTATGAATACATATTAAAATACTACATGTATATACATTTTAACTGAGTCGTTAAGTCATCGTTAGTCGTTACATGTAAATGTTGTTTTGAAACCTTTAGGTTAACGATCTTGTTGAATGTTGTTAACCCATTGTTTATTATAACAAATGAGATGTTAAATTGTTATATTATCATAATATTATGATATATAATATAATATATCTTAGTATGATATATATACAGTTAAATGTCGTTACAACGATAATCGTTACATATATGTCTCGTTTCGAAATCATTAAGTTAGTAGTCTTATTTTTACATATGTATTTCATTGTTAATACACTTAATAATATATTTACTTATCATTTAACATAATTAACCAAGTGTATCAATATCTTAATATGATTCATATGTACCTAGTAAGACGTTGTTATAACGATAATCGTTATATATATCGTTTTCGAGTTTCTTAAATTAATAGTCTCATTTTTATGTATATAACTCATTGTTAAAATACCTAATGAGATACATACTTATAATAAAATCATGTTAACTATATATATAACCATATATATGTCATCGTATAGTTTTTACAAGTTTTAACGTTCGTGAATCACCGGTCAACTTGGGTGGTCAATTGTCTATATGAAACCTATTTCAATTAATCAAGTCTTAATAAGTTTGATTGCTTAACATGTTGGAAACACTTAATCTTGTAAAAAACAATTTCATTTAATATATATATAAACAAGGAAAAGTTCGGGTCACTACATAAATTAAAATCAACACATCAAACATCATGATTACGGAAGTTAAAATATGCATAATTCCTTTATTTCGTATTTCATCGCAATTTTATTTATCGTCATTTTATTTATCGCACTTTTATTTACCGCAATTTTATTATCGTCATTTGCTTTATGCTTTAAATTAAGTTATATTTATTTTTTATATTTTATATTAGGTTTTAATTGCAACTTAAAACATAAAATCGACAAACCGGTCATTAAACGGTAAAAACCCCCTTTTATAATAATAATATTATATATATATATATATATATATATATATATATATATATATATATATATATATATATATATATATATATATATATATATATATATATATATATATATATATATATATATATATATACAAATATAGTTTTAAAAATATAGCGTTAAACTTGGCTAGCTCCCTGTGGAACGAACCGGACTTACTAAAAATTACACTACTGTACGATTAGGTACACTGCCTATAGTGTTGTAGCAAGGTTTAGGTATATCCACTCTATAAATAAATAAATAACTTGTGTAAAATTGTATCGTATTTAATAGTATTTCGCAATAAAAATATAACTATTTCGTACCCCACTACTTTAACATCAAGTATTTTTGGCACCGCTGCCGGGGAACGCCGAAGTGAAACGCTATAATTTTTTTTTTTTAAGTTTTTAAACTATTTTTGTAAAAATATAAAAAGTTTTAAATTTAAAAATTTAAAAACATAAAAAGAAAAATATATTTCTATATTTTTAAGTGTTTAAATTAAAAATTTTATATTTTTATTGTTAAAAGTTATAAAAACTAATAAGTAAATTATTATTTTTTAAGTTTTATTTAAGTTATTTTATTTTTATTTTATTAAAAATAGAAAAAAAATAAACATAAATAAGTATTCGGGCCTGGTACTGTAGCAGCCCAAGACCTGGCCTGGTATTTGAAGCCATGCGATCGCATGGCCCAGCCACATAAAACTCATGCGATCGCATGAGGCTGTCTGACATGTCTGATCCCAGCAATTATTACGTAGTAGGGTTTTATTATTAATTATTATTATTAATTAACCCTAATTAGGTTTTAATTAATTAATTAGTATTTAAGTTTAGTTTTAATTTATATTTAGTAATATTAAGTTTTAATATTATTATTAATTATATAAATTAATACTTTTATAAAATAATAATATAAAAATAATATTTTTATAAAAAGTAATTTTATCACTTTTTATATCTTTTTATATTTCGTATCTTTTTATTCGTTAATTCGTAATTTGTATATTTTTATCGTTCGTAACTAGTTTGTAACTTAGTTTTTGCCGTAGTTATTTTTATTTCTAAATTTTTAGGCTTTGCCGTAAAAGCCTTTAAGTGCTTTTTCTTTAGACTAAGATTTAGGTGCTTTAGAATTTTGCGACGCCGTTTTAAGTTTTAGTGCCTTTTTAAGTTATTGCCGTTTTGGATATAGAATTCCTTTTAAGCTTTAATACCTTTAGACGTAAGTTTTAATTTTTAGTTTTTAGAATTCTATGTTTCGACGCTTATTTTCTTATTTTTATTTTTCGACTATTTGTTTTTCGACATTTGTTTTTCGACCTTTTATTTTTCGACATTTTTCGAAGCGCTCTTTTTCTTTCTTATTTCTCGACGCTCTAGTTTTTAGGACATAAAATTTTCTATTTCTTCTCTAAAATTTCAAAACGGAAAATTATTTTAAGCGGTTAAATTGATAGACATCCAAAATTTTCTGATTCGTAGTAATAGTTGGATTTGTTAGTGGCGAGTTGTGGGCTTCCGATTTAAAGGGTCCTGGCTACCTGCTGCAGCTATTGGCTATTCGAAACGTGGGCAAAATCAAAAAAGTCTATTAATTTGATAGCTTATATAATTTTTATTTTTATAACTAATAGGATATTCAGTGAATGCACCCAGCAAAACGTTTACCACCTTTCATACGTTCACCACCTGTAACTCGATCAAGACATCTAGCCAATATTGTCGCCATTGATTTTTCTTTAGAATCATCATCTAGTCAAACAAGTACTTCAATTCAAATTTCCGATAATCTATTTTTTGAACCCGACTTCATAATTGAGAACCCGGAGGATATTCAAGGACAATTCCAAGATCCTGAACCACTAATCATTCCTCCTGAACCACAAACCGCTAAATCCGAATCCTCTAGTGATTTGTATTCAAAAAATTCAATTATGGAAGTAACTGAACCTCTAAGTATGGAAGACCGAATGAGAGCCACACGCACGGGCCAAAGTCACGCCATTATTAAGCCAGACATTAATGCGCCAGATTATGAAATCAAAGGACAAATCCTACACATGGTAACTAATCAATGCCAATATAGTGGTACGCCAAAAGAAGATCCAAATGAACATCTTCGAACCTTTAATAGGATCTGTACTCTATTCAAAATCAGAGAAGTGGATGATGAACAGATATATCTCATGTTATTTCCCTGGACTTTAAAGGGAGAAGCCAAAGATTGGTTAGAATCATTACCTGAAGGGGCGATTGATACATGGGATGTCTTAGTTGAAAATTTTCTTAAACAATTCTTTCCGGCATCTAAATCCGTGAGACTTCAAGGAGAAATTGTTACGTTCACACAGAAGCCAAATGAAACTCTATATGAGGCATGGACAAGATTTGGAAAGTTATTAAGAGGATGTCCTCAACATGGTTTAGACACTTATCAAATAGTACAAATATTCTACCAAAGATGCGACATCACTACAAGAAAAGACATCGATATAGCAGCTGGTGGTTCTATTATGAAGAAAACCGCAACTGAAGCTTACAAAATTATTGATAACATAGCCTCCCACTCACATAAGTGGCACCAGGAAAAAGATATTTTTCGTTCATCTAAAGTGGCTAGAGCCGATTCTAGCCATGACTTTGATTCCGTTTCCGCAAAGATAGAAGCTTTCGAGAGACGAATGGAAAAGATGACTAAGGATATTCACGCAATACGAATCAATTGTGAGCAATGCGGTGGACCACACTTAACGAAAGATTGTCACATTGAGTAAACGATGGAACAACGAGAGAATGTTTCCTACATGAACCAAAGGCCGGGAAATAATTATCAGAATAATTATCAACCGCCAAGGCCAAACTTCAATCGAAATCAAAACATTCTTTACAATCCAAATGGACCTAACAATAACTCGTACAACCAACAAGGTCCGTGTGATGACCCGGAAAATTTTGACTTATTCTGAACTAAATTCTCAATATGGTTTAATATTTCTGACACGATAACAAAGTCTATGAAGTTGAATCTCAAAATTTTGAACTATTCAATTACCCTTCGATTGTTCTCAACGATTCGTGAACAATTATATGTAAATAGATACATATACTATAACTTGAAAACGTAACAAAGTGTTGAGTATATGATACTGTGAATTAAAATTTATTGGTTTGATTACCTGATCGATATATTTAACTACAGAGATAAAAGATTATGCAAAACGATTGAATTAAAAGATATTTATTGAATCCCTTAAGGATTATAATATTATTACGAGTCTCTTTTGTGAGGTCCACGTTGATTTAAGAAATCGTTCATTTTTAACGATATTCGAAATAAATATTAAAGTGTTTGTTTAAATAACGTAATTTGGACACATACAATAATAAGGAATATTAACTGTTGGAATTAGATATGAATAAACTTGCGATATGTATTTTAAAACGTATTTATTAATATTGAAAATATATATTTAACAATACGATAAAATATAATATTAACTTGGTCATAAAACGAATTGTTATTATATATATATTAACAAATAACGAGAAGATGATTTATAGAAGTAAATGACCAAAATACTCAAAAGTATAAGTTATATCTCGAGTGGTATAGTTTATGGACAATTTAAGACTATATTTTGACAAAGGTACGAGTCGCGAAACGTAATGTACAAGTTTTCTCAGCGTACGAAAGGACGTTCGAAAAACCGGAATCGGGACATAAGTCGAGTGATGATGTACGACTTATCGGAACAAAAAGTACAAGTCAACTATGCATGTGAATTTAATATAATATATAATTAATTATATAAATTAAATATATTATATATATAATTAAATAATATGTCGACAAGCAAGAAAACAAACGAAAGTGAGCTGTCCAGACAGGCCATGCGATCGCATGGCATTTGCACTGAAAGCCCATGCGATTGCATGGGCATCAGATTCAGCAAACATGTATAAAAGCTCGATCATTTTTGATTTTTGATGCATTCCATCCATCTCTCTCTCACACTCTTATATTTATATTTATTATTATTATTATTATTATTATTATTATTATTATTATTATTATTAATAAGATTAATATTATTATTAATCTTATTATTATTATTATTATCAGTAGTATAATAATTATTAGTATTATACATAAAATACTACGACGAGGTTATGTCTAAACGATTTCAAAAATGGTTTACGAGCAAGCTAGAGCTAAGGAAATTATGGGTTATTGCCAAGGAGGTTATGGGAAATGTTCGGGGGTATATATATGAATCAAACCTAGTGTTTATCATCTTCGTTGCGTCTACGTACTTTTCTACAATATTGAATCTCAATATTCATACGTAAGCACTTATATTTTATCTTTTATATATTAATTGTGTATCCATGTCTAGTGCTCGAGTATATATATTTATACATGCTTGTATGCTAAATTTTATTGCTAAACAGTTTATAATGAATCATGAATTAAATACATATATTACTGGTAAAAGGTATATGATATACATGTTTTTGGAAAGCTAGCGAAAAATCAATAACTTTTCATTTAGATATCGAATAGTTTCGAAGAACGAATCAAAAGATATGGTCAACTGAATTATAATTGACGATAATTGGAATTGCTTTTGAATCTGCAATTAATATTTAAACAACTTGTTTGTAAGGTTGATAAACTGGATTTTTGAATATTACCAGCCGAGTAAATGAATCCTTATATAAAACACGTCTCGTTTAGGTTAAGCAACTGTCAAAATTGACCTTTTGAAACGACTTTGGATAACTTTTGTATGTCGATCTCGAGCATTAGGATTGTGATACACTATGACCTGACCTAGCTTGATAGACATTTATTGACCAACATATGTTCTCTAGGTTGAAATCTACGATTATTTGATTTCCAAGTTTCGGTCACATTACGATGAACAACTTTATGTGCTGCTAAGGTGAGTTTCATTACTCCCTTTTTAATTGCTTTTGCAATATATATTTTTGGGCTGAGAATACATGCAATTTATTTTAAATGCAATGGATACAAGTACATACTTAATTCTACACTGAGTTTGAACCGAAAATCCCTTAGCTTTGGTAACCAGTAACTGCCGGTTATAAGAACTGGTGGGCGCGAGTAGTTATATATGGATCCATAGGGCTTGACATCCCCGTCTGTTCCAGGTATAGAAACCCTAGCCTGTAAAATAGACGTATGCTATTTGAGTTTAGTACACGTTGGTTTGCGTGTATTGTACATGTTGGTTGCATGTATGTTAAAACAGGGGTACTTATTGAGACGTTAAAGTTTAGTTACCAGGGTGCTCAATCTTGTAGAATATTTTGATAAACGTTTCTGGATGAAACAACTGAAATCTTGTGATTCACTTTTATATACAGATTATGCGAAACACTAAAACTATGAACTCACCAACCTTTGTGTTGACACTTGTTAGCATGTTTATTCTCAGGTTCCCTAGAAGTCTTCCGCTATTTGCTTATATGTGATACAAGCTATGTGCATGGAGTCTTGCATGCTTTATTCAAGAAAATGTTGCATTCACAAAACCATCATCATGTATCCATTTTGACTGCATTGTCAACGGAAGTATTATTGTAAACTATTATTTACGGTGATTGTCTATATGTAGAAATCATCAGATGTCGAAAACCTTGGAATTAAATATTCATTTATGGTATGCCTTTTCAAAAGAATGCAATGTTTACAAAACGTATCATATAGAGGTCAAATACCTCGCAATGAAATCAATGAATGATGTGTTCGTCCATATGGATTTAGAGCGATCGTCACAGTTGGTATCAGAGCTTGAGGTCATAGGGAACCAGAATTTGCATTAGTGTGTTTAACTGGTAATTGTTACGATGCATTAGTGAGTCTGGACTATGACCGTATCTGTTTTAACCGAGTTTTGCTTATCATTTCTTGTCAGAAATTACATGCTTATCATTCTTAAGTCTAGACACGTTTACCTGCAACTATTGCATGAATAGTGTATAGACAAAATTCGTATCTTAGCGTATCTGCTGATACATATCTTAGCATATCGGTTACTGTAAACTTTTCCTGACATCTTCTAAAAATTTCTCCGTAATTTATGGGATTTTGGTATTATATATACATATGTAAATTATGTATCGGAGAATACCAAACTAAATCCTATAATCTATCTCATATCAAAAATCAATTCTCTGATTATACAAGATGGATCACGTATCAAGTTCGAATTCCTCAGATTTCGACAGCTATTCCGATATGGAATTTGACCTGAGCTCCAAAAGCAGCATAATCGGAATGGATCAGACAATCAGCCATCATCCATTCTGGATGAATTGGGGATGGGTTCGTAACCTCCTCAATCATTGGAGACAAGAAGAAGGTGATCCCTTCCATCCACCACATTGCCCTATTGGCGATGAACCTGAAGCACTCACCGGCGAACCTGTTCGAGATACCATTTTCTCTCTCTCTCTCCAGAGTATTTCGTCATGATTATATACTATCACAAATTCTGGATCTTATTCATCCACTCGTCCGAACCGCCAATCACCCCGGTGTAATAGAAGAAGTCAACGAGCTTCGCGCTCGGGTAGTGGCTTTAGAGAATATGGTGCAAAGGTTACAAGCACCAACAGCATCACCGGCATCAACAGTACCATTACCACCACCAACCACAACAGCATCGTAAACCTCAACTTTACAATCCGTTCCACGAACATCGGTGTCATACGCCCTGTAGATACCCAGGAATACCAATAACAACAAATGATGAAGTATTGATTCATAACTTCATCAAAGAAATATTCTGCAGAGAATATGTAGTTTCTAAAAGTTTTAAAGATTATATGTTCTAGTTCTAGTCGAAAACCAGATGAGATTAATATTATGATTAACTCATTAAATCCATGATTACTTCTAAGAAAAATATATATGAAGGTATATTTTCATGAAGATTGTAATTCTTTTGTACAAATTGTTAATAGTGAGAATATTTTAACGGATAGGTAATACCCGAGAGATATATAAAGTCACAATTAATATGTTACATTCTTCGAATCTGATTCAGCAATCATCAACTATACTCATTACTTTCACAACGAGATATATTCTTTCGTAGAAATCAAAACAACCATACTCGTTCAAATTTAATTACATATTCTGATTTTAATATATTAGAATCCAAGTCGAAATATAACCGATATCATCACTCTTAGATTCCTACATCTTTCAAAGCTATACTTTGACTTCAAAACTGTGCTAGAACATCATGTGTACAATCCGTGTTCAAACCATCCGAAATTTCTGAAAACATTCCAAACAATGAACAATCGAGATGATGATCCAACCACATGATACCCACAGTTATGTACCTAAAAAACTCTTGAAACCAAAGTCATAATTTAACACGTATTTGTGTTAGACCTTTTGGCATTTATTAGCTAAAATAACTTTTCAATCCCTTCTAAAATAGACAATTTTGTCACACCCATTTTTCATTCGAATAAGCCTCATTATAACCTTAATATATAAGTTTGCCCTTCGTCATCGTTACCGAGGAACCGTTTATATTCCACCACATTAGCAGTAAACTTACCAATAACTTCATTGATCCTTGATTTTCCGAAAAATCATTATATTTATCGAAACCCCATCATTTACTTATCCGCATCTTGTAACAAGAATTGTCATGTCAATTACTGGGAATCAGCAATCAGTATTTTGAAATTTCGCAGCATGTCTACGCTAACAGATATAAGTGTACATATAACGTCTATCTCCTGGACTTACATACTTCGAATGTGAAGTTTCTGAAAAACACCTTAAACTGCAAACTAGTTCTTGGAACTTTGAAAAAGTTGAATGAAGCAGCAGAAACTGTAGACAACCGTAACAGTCAAAAGTTTGATGATAAAAAATAGTGTGTTGGCAAAGCTCATAAAAAGAGAAGATTTGGAACTGGAAAACGGATTGAGCAAACTATGAAGGAGGCTGTGGACAAATCACAAAGACTAAACCTACCTTCAAAGAATCCAAATGATTCAATATCTGCTGAAGTCATTAACGAATACCTTGCTCCTGACTCTAAACCCTCATGGACAATATTCTTCATCATCCTCTAATATTAGAAATTCTAAGATATCATCGTATCTTTCATTATAAATATCCTCCATATTTCTGGAGATAATTTAATAATCATTCGTATCGGAAATCAATTTTCTCCTTGCGATATCTGTGTTACATCATAAAAGAAACTATTTTAGTTTCTAAATTCTGAAACCTTCGAGTTTAAAATATGAATGTTATTGAAGTAGTGTTGGGAACTGAAGCATAAATTAGTATAATATAATGACACTTGATCAACGTGATTATATTACAGTAAGTTATGCTGAGTTCCTAAATGGAACGTGATGATTCACAGATCATAACGTCATCATGTGTTATGTCACACGACTCTTGTATTCTATTTAACCTCTAAAAATATCAAGAAAGTATTTTCTTGATGATTTGGTCTTTTCCAGGGTATTCTGGTAATTTAACAAATCAAGATCGTGCCATTACCATTTCTTTCTTAGAACATTAACAATGTTCATTTCAAAATTTAAATCTGCGACTTCTGGACCATTACAAGCGGTGCTTAATCGCAAGAAGAAGAAACAAAAGGACAAAGCTCCGAAACAGAAATTGGGGTATAAATCGCAGCAAATAAAAGAGGGCATTAACTGTGGATGTCGATGATTATAGAAAGACAGAAGCAGGGACTCTGAAAAATAAGGAAAGATATAAAGCCCGACAGCAACACATAAATTACAAACCGTGTATATCAATATGTATTGCAACATAAAGATACGGGAGAATTAAAAACACTATAACCCCAAGGTAAAAGTAAAAGTAAATAAAATCCTCCAGTGGTAGATGAAAGAGAAGAATGACAGATATGAAAGTTAGAAGTATATCAAGAATCAGAACTGGATGAAGCATTTCACGATCTTTTGGAAGTATGAAATGAGGAAGAAGATGTAGGAGTGGTGAAAATAATGAAACGGAAGAGGTCAATTTATAGCGAAATAACAGACAGAGCAATCGAGACAGATGACCGCATATAATTAAAGAAGATCTTAATCTCCTTAATTCCCGAAGAATCAAATCTTATTTAGATTACGAAGTTTTTCTATTCCTTAAATTCCGGAAATCAACCGTGACTACGTCACCAGCTAAGGTGAACATGTATTTACTCATCTTCACTCTTTTACGATAACTTCTCTCATACGCTTCGAGTAATTGGATTATTTTATCCATATTATTCAACAGTGATAAAACTCTAGTTATCGACTCATATTCGTCATGAAAACATTTTTATTGTTAGCCATGATGACCTTACTCAAATTTCGGGACGAAATTTCTTTAACGGGTAGGTACTGTGATGACCCGGAAAATTTTGACTTATTCTGAACTAAATTCTCAATATGGTTTAATATTTCTGACACGATAACAAAGTCTATGAAGTTGAATCTCAAAATTTTGAACTATTCAATTACCCTTCGATTGTTCTCAACGATTCGTGAACAATTATATGTAAATAGATACATATACTATAACTTGAAAACGTAACAAAGTGTTGAGTATATGATACTGTGAATTAAAATTTATTGGTTTGATTACCTGATCGATATATTCAACTACAGAGATAAAAGATTATGCAAAACGATTGAATTAAAAGATATTTATTGAATCCCTTAAGGATTATAATATTATTACGAGTCTCTTTTGTGAGGTCCACGTTGATTTAAGAAATCGTTCATTTTTAACGATATTCGAAATAAATATTAAAGTGTTTGTTTAAATAACGTAATTTGGACACATACAATAATAAGGAATATTAACTGTTGGAATTAGATATGAATAAACTTGTGATATGTATTTTAAAACGTATTTATTAATATTGAAAATATATATTTAACAATACGATAAAATATAATATTAACTTGGTCATAAAACGAATTGTTATTATATATATATTAACAAATAACGAGAAGATGATTTATAGAAGTAAATGACCAAAATACTCAAAAGTATAAGTTATATCTCGAGTGGTATAGTTTATGGACAATTTAAGACTATATTTTGACAAAGGTATGAGTCGCGAAACGTAATGTACCAGTTTTCTCAGCGTACGAAAGGACGTTCGAAAAACCGGAACCGGGACATAAGTCGAGTGATGATGTACGACTTATCGGAACAAAAAGTACAAGTCAACTATGCATGTGAATTTAATATAATATATAATTAATTATATAAATTAAATATATTATATATATAATTAAATAATATGTCGACAAGTAAGAAAACAAACGAAAGTGAGCTGTCCAGACAGGCCATGCGATCGCATGGCATTTGCACTGAAAGCCCATGCGATTGCATGGGCATCAGATTCAGCAAACATGTATAAAAGCTCGATCATTTCTGATTTTTGATGCATTCCATCCATCTCTCTCTCACACTCTTATATTTATATTTATTATTATTATTATTATTATTATTATTATTATTATTATTATTATTATTATTATTATTATTATTATTATTATTATTAAGATTAATATTATTATTAATCTTATTATTATTATTATCAGTAGTATAATAATTATTAGTATTATACATAAAATACTACGACGAGGTTATGTCTAAACGATTTCAAAAATGGTTTACGAGCAAGCTAGAGCTAAGGAAATTATGGGTTATTGCCAAGGAGGTTATGGGAAATGTTCGGGGGTATATATATGAATCAAACCTAGTGTTTATCATCTCCGTTGCGTCTACGTACTTTTCTACAATATTGAATCTCAATATTGATACGTAAGCACTTATATTTTATCTTTTATATATTAATTGTGTATCCATGTCTAGTGCTCGAGTATATATATTTATACATGCTTGTATGCTAAATTTTATTGCTAAACAGTTTATAATGAATCATGAATTAAATACATATATTACTGGTAAAAGGTATATGATATACATGTTTTTGGAAAGCTAGCGAAAAATCAATAACTTTTCATTTAGATATCGAATAGTTTCGAAGAACGAATCAAAAGATATGGTCAACTGAATTATAATTGACGATAATTGGAATTGCTTTTGAATCTGCAATTAATATTTAAACAACTTGTTTGTAAGGTTGATAAACTGGATTTTTGAATATTACCAGCCGAGTAAATGAATCCTTATATAAAACACGTCTCGTTTAGGTTAAGCAACTGTCAAAATTGACTTTTGAAACGACTTTGGATAACTTTTGTATGTCGATCTCGAGCATTAGGATTGTGATACACTATGACCTGACCTAGCTTGATAGACATTTATTGACCAACATATGTTCTCTAGGTTGAAATCTACGATTATTTGATTTCCAAGTTTCGGTCACATTACGATGAACAACTTTATGTGCTGCTAAGGTGAGTTTCATTGCTCCCTTTTTAATTGCTTTTGCAATATATATTTTTGGGCTGAGAATACATGCAATTTATTTTAAACGCAATGGATACAAGTACATACTTAATTCTACACTGAGTTTGAACCGAAAATCCCTTAGCTTTGGTAACCAGTAACTGCCGGTTATAAGAACTGGTGGGCGCGAGTAGTTATATATGGATCCATAGGGCTTGACATCCCCGTCTGTTCCAGGTATAGAAACCCTAGCCTGTAAAACAGACGTATACTATTTGAGTTTAGTACACGTTGGTTTGCGTGTATTGTACATGTTGGTTGCATGTATGTTAAAACAGGGGTACTTATTGAGACGTTAAAGTTTAGTTACCAGGGTGCTCAATCTTGTAGAATATTTTGATAAACGTTTCTGGATGAAACAACTGAAATCTTGTGATCCACTTTTATATACAGATTATGCGAAACACTAAAACTATGAACTCACCAACCTTTGTGTTGACACTTGTTAGCATGTTTATTCTCAGGTTCCCTAGAAGTCTTCCGCTATTTGCTTATATGTGATACAAGCTATGTGCATGGAGTCTTGCATGCTTTATTCAAGAAAACGTTGCATTCACAAAACCATCATCATGTATCCATTTTGACTGCATTGTCAACGGAAGTATTATTGTAAACTATTATTTACGGTGATTGTCTATATGTAGAAATCATCAGATGTCGAAAACCTTGGAATTAAATATTCATTTATGGTATGCCTTTTCAAAAGAATGCAATGTTTACAAAACGTATCATATAGAGGTCAAATACCTCGCAATGAAATCAATGAATGATGTGTTCGTCCATATGGATTTAGAGCGATCGTCACAGTCCGACTAACCAACCAACTCAAAACAACACTTTTAATCAATAAAGACCTGGCTTGTATAAATCACCACAATAAACTGAAGAGAAAAAGCCAAATCTAGAAGAAATGATGGCAAAGCTAATGGAATCTCAAACACAATTTATTACATCTCAAACCCAAACGAATGAGAGGTTTGATCAGTCATTAAAAACTCAACAAGCTTCCATTATGAATCTAGAAAAACAAGTAGGTTCTTTTGCTAGCATGATGAGTGAGATGGAACAAGGAAAGCTACCGAGTAATACTGAAGTAAATCCTCGGAATGAGAATGTTAATATGGTGTCAACAAATTCTGAAAAACCAGCTCCAGAAGATGTGAAGGTTTTCGATGTGAGTAACAATGAAGAAGTTACACCATCACCACCACCCGAGTATGTAAAGCCTGTGGTGTCACCATACATACCAACCATCCCGTCTCTAAGAAAAGGAGTTGAGTATGAGCAAGTAATAGGTAATAAAGTTTGTGATACCTCTGGAAAGAAGAAGAAGAATAAGAAAGTGCAAGAAACAAAAACCGTAAAAATAAATCCGGTGAAGACAGTTCCACCAAAAGTTCCACCCAGGTTGGGTGATCCGGGTGAATTTATTGTTCCTTGTCTACTTAGTGATTGTGACATGTATGATGCACTAGCAGATTTAGGTGCGAGTGTGAGTGTTATGCCTCTTTCATTATATAAGAGATTAGGAGTAGGTGAGTTAAGTCCAACAGAGATGAGTGTTCGACTCTTTGATCAAACAATTAGGCACCCAGTTGGAATTGCTGACAACCTTCCCGTTCAAGTGGGTAATTTAACCTTTCTAGTCGAATTCATTGTCATTGACATAGAAGAGGACTCAAACATTCCTCTAATTTTAGGTCGACCATTCTTAGCATCCGCCGGGGCGTTATTTGATGTAAGAGAATGTAGAATGACACTTAGTGATGGTGAAAAATCAATCACCTTTATGATTCGAAAGTCTAAATCTCCACCAACCAAAACCGTTGAACCAATAAAAACGATTGGTAAGAACCATATTGTTTTACCAACTCCAACGATAGTGCTTAACAATAATAAAACGCCTAAGTGTGGGGAAGATGAAGTAAAACCTAATGATGACCTGATAACAAAGAACCCCTTTGTTGATACGAAATTAAATGACCCCGTTATTAATAGTTCAATGAAGAAACTTATTAAACGGATTCGCGATGCTAGAACCAAGGGGAACTTTAAGTTATGTAACCGGTTAGTATCCAATCTATCGCCTAAAGAAAAGGCGAAACTAGTTGAATTTGTGGATGTTACACAGTAATCCGACCAATGGCTTAAAGCAAAAGTCACAGATATGCAAGTTGATTATGGTCCAAAAGAAATTGACAATGAAGTTAATCACAAATTCGACACCACAGCTACCTAAGTGTGGGGAGATTCAAATGTTCTAAAAAG